>NC_091949.1:28629204-29961704 GCF_041260155.1 Ptychodera flava
ATGAAAACAATAATTATTCACGATATATCAATCGATGGAAAGATCGCACTGTTGCGTACCTGACACTATATGAGAAAAAAATCCCGACTTAAACATGCTGTGCATTGATATATTTCGCTGTAATTAGACTTCTTTTCCCAGCCTCTGCTACACTCGCAACACTTCGATACGCAGCGAGAGGGGAGTCTATAAATAGTTTGCACCTCGGATCTTGCAGTGTATATTTATTTTGTTTTTGGGAGGTTCTAAATCTGGTCCAATGTTGACAGAACCTTTCAGAAAATATGTTCACTGTCATTCAGAGTGCTTCACTTAACCGTGAAAAGTGGCCTTTCTTCGCTTACCCATGAAAAGTAGCCTTGCTTCGCTTACCCATCAGAATAGTCTGAAGAGAAAGTATTATCTGAGATCAAATTTTCTCACCTGCAACCAAGCTAATTCAACTTTAGATTAAGGTAATGTTGTAAGCTTCCTATGTTTTCCAATGTCGATGGAACCTTTCTGGAAATTTGTTCACGTTCGTGCGGAATGCGTTGGTTACTCTCAAAGATAGTTCAAATGGAAAGTGGTTTTCCCGCGTGCAGCCACAAAAGTTTAACTTGAGATAAAGATGCGAAAAATATGTGAGACAAGTCATCGTTGATGACACAGTCCCCACTTGTTAATGGGTACTTTGATTACAGGTCCTCAGAGAGGATAGAGTCCTCTTCATTAGGTCTGTGATAAAAATACTTTTGAATAAATTCGCTTGATACATATCTGAGGTGTAGTTCAGGACATAAAAAAAAATCGTAATAAAATGGCCACATGGCGGCCTTATTGGATCGTATCATAGAACAAATTGATGTGCATATTGTTATGTAGGTCATTTACCCCACACTCATCATGACCTGAGTTCAATTAGTCTAGAACATTCTCAAGGTCACTGCCCTTAATGACCTCACAACCTTGAATTCAATTAGTCATGTTTGGAATGTTCTGGAAAGTTGATTAGTTGTGTAAGAGAGATAATTTTAGAACAGTAATTAGCATGTCAATAAAAGTTCTAGATTGTTCTATATGCCTTTATAAAAGGGACGTGCACTGCTTCCAGTCAGACTTTTGGGATCGTGTCTCTTGTGTGTTACTAAACTCCAGCAGTAGTCATTCTCAAGACCTTTCAAGACCTTCACTGCCAATGCTGGATTTATACTGTGGACTTTGTGCAGTTTCAAGCCTGCAAGCCAAAGGACTGTTCATTCACCGACTGACTGTTACAACTCTGAGACTGGAGCTCTGCCGTCCCAGCTGAGATAAGTAGTCTGTACACTTTTAAAGCTTGTACTCTATCCCTGACTTAGCAATTAGTTTTATTTTCGTAATAAATTTTGTTTAAACGTTAACTGCTGAGTTCACCCTTTTGTTCGTTTTCTCTGCACGTAACAAATTGGGGGCTTGTCCGGGAGACGAACATTTTGAGCCGTTTGACAACATTTTGCCAGCCTTTTTAAAACTACTGTATACTGTGAACTCAGCGAAATTTAATCATGGCGGAATTTAAACCAGAGGAAATGGATGACCTTGATCAGGACACATTTATTCCCTCAGAAAAGACGACCTCATAACACTGGCCAATTTCCTTAAAGTAGAAGTCAAAAGATCTATGTGCAAGAGGGAAATACAGTACCGTATTGCCAAACATCTAGTTGATTTAGGCCAATTTGAGGAATCCACCCTGAAAGATTATGAGCCCGAGTCTACCTCTGAACTCAGAAAATTAGAATTAGAAATGCAGACAAATTTGGAGATCAAGAAACTAGAATTACAAATAGAAAAAGAAAAACTACAAATGCAGTTAGAAATGGAAGAAAGACAGAGAGAGAAAGATAGGCAGGAAAGATTAGAAATGAAACGTTTAGAGCTTGGACAGTCAGGAAAATCCTTCCCTTCACACGGTTTTGACATCACTAAGCATTTCAGGTTAGTCCCCCCTTTCCAAGAAAAGGATGTTGATAAATATTTCCTTCATTTTGAGAAAATTGCTCAGAGTCTGGATTGGCCTAAGGAGTCCTGGTCTATGCTTTTGCAGAGTGCTTTGGTGGGTAAAGCCAGAGAAATTTACATTCAGTTGTCAGTAGAGCAGGCTTCGGATTATGATTCTGTGAAGGAATTAATTCTCAAGGGCTATGAGTTGGTGCCTGAAGCTTACCGTCAGAAATTTAGGGATTGTGAGAAGGTGAAGGATCAAACTTATGTTGAATTTGCTCGAACAAAAGAACAACTGTTTGACCGTTGGTGCTCTTCTGAAAAGGTCAGTCAGAATTATGACAAATTACGACAACTTGTTTTGATTGAGGAATTTAAGAGGTGCATCCGGAGTGACATCAAGACGTTTATCAATGAACAAAAGGCAGATACATTGGAGGTTGCTGCACGTTTGGCCGATGATTACTCATTGACTCACAAATCTTCATTTCTCAGCAAACCATCCCAGTCCTTTTCCTACAGAAACAATGCAGGTAAATTAACTCCTACTTTTCATCCAAGAATTTTTCAAAGGACAGTAGAAAATCAAATGACAACAGTTCACAAAATTCAAGTAACACTCCCACATCATCAGATCCCAAGTCTCAATCTCCTTCTGACAAACAGTTCGGTACACTTTCTTGTAATTATTGCAAGAAAGACGGCCATTTAATGTCAGATTGTTTCAAATTGAAAAGAAAACGTGAAGGTCAAAGTGGTCAAAGTGGATCTAAGCCCACCGGCTTTATTTCTTCATCAACTCAATTAGATTCTAATAATGTGTGCAACACATTTCTGAGGTTAAATCCCTCTTATCCCCAATTAATGAGGTCAAGGTCAATTCTTCTCAAGATAGCATTATGGGTATTTTCGAACCATTTATTCACGATGGTTTTATATCACTTTCTAGTGATTTCTCTTCCGCTACCCCTGTCAAAATTTTAAGAGATACCGGGGCTTCCCAGTCTCTTTTGTTGGCAGATACCCTGCCGTTTTCTGAAAAGTCATTTTCAGGTTCTAAAGTTCTTATAAGGGGGTAGATTGTAATGACTACATTCCTGTTCCTCTCCATAATGTCTATTTGTCTTCGGACTTTGTTTCTGGACCTGTGGCTTTAGGTATTAGGCCTTTTTTGCCTTTTGAAGGGATTCACCTTCTTCTTGGAAACGACCTTGCTGGGGACAAGGTCATTACTAATCCACTTGTGACTGATAATCCTAGTTTAGATCAGGATCCAGAGCCAATTGAACAAGAGATACCCGATTTATTTCCTTCATGTGCCATTACTCGAGCCATGTCAAAGAAAACTTCCGAGAATCAAAATACTCTCAAAAATAATGTCACAGATGTTGACTTAAATGACACCTTTCTCAGTCAGGTGTTTGACACGGATCATTCCGTTATCCCTCGTGGATTTGAAACTTCCAGTAAAACTTCTGCTGACCAAAGTCAGACATTTTCTAGATCAAATCTCATTGCAGAACAACACAAAGACCCAGATATTTTGTCTTTGTTTGACAGGGTAGATGATGAAGGTAAAACTTCAGATAGCTCTGTTTCCTATTATACAAAGTCTGGTATTCTCATGCGTAAATGGAGACCTCCAGATGTTTTGGTTGATGACGATTGGGCTATAAAACATCAAATTGTGGTTCCAAAGCCCTACCGTGCTGAAATATTGCGCCTGGCCCATGAAACGCCCTGGGCTGGTCACTTAGGAGTCAGGAAAACTTATCATAAATTCTCAGTCACTTTTATTGGCCTAATCTCAGGCAGGATGTAGCACATTTCTGTAAAACTTGTCACACATGTCAAATGGTAGGAAAGCCGAATCAGACCATTCCAAAGGCCCCTTTACAGCCAATTCCTGCATTTCAAGAACCATTTAGTAGGATACTAATAGACTGTGTTGGGCCCCTACCAAAAACAAGATCAGGAAATGAGTACATGCTGACAATAATGTGTACATCAACTCGGTTCCCCGAAGCCATACCACTGAGAAATATAAAGACAAAGACTATAGTGAAAGCTTTAGTCAAATTTTTCACTTTATTTGGCCTCCCTAAATGTGTCCAGTCCGATCAAGGCTCCAACTTTATGTCTGGAATTTTTCAACAAGTAATGGATCAGCTAGGCATTAAACAGTATAGGTCATCCGCCTATCATCCAGAAAGTCAGGGTGCTCTTGAGCGATTTCATCAAACTTTGAAAAACATGATTAGGACCTACTGTTTTGACACAGAGAAGCAGTGGGATGAAGGAATTCATTTTCTGCTCTTTGCTGTTAGAGAGTCAATTCAAGAGTCTCTTGGTTTTAGCCCATTTGAGCTTGTATTTGGACATACAGTCCGTGGCCCACTTAAGCTAGTTAAAGAGAAATTCCTATCAGACGATGATGATTGTCTGAATATTTTGCAATATGTGTCAGATTTTCGTACAAAACTCTCTAAAGCATGTGAATTAGCCAGAGAAAATCTTGAGTCATCTCAGCAGTCAATGAAAACCATATATGATAAAAACACCTCAAAACGGAAGTTTGAACCAGGTCAAAAAGTTCTTGTTCTACTTCCAATTCCTGGCAAACCACTCCATGCTCGTTACTTTGGGCCATACCTAATTGATAAGAAATTGAGTGATTTAAATTACATCATAATAACACCTGACAGGCGAAAACAAAAACAGCTATGTCACATAAATATGCTTAAGCCATATTTGGATAGGGATAATCCTACTAAAACAAAGCCTGTCAGTACAGTCAGTTCTGGCCATTATGAAGATAGTGATACTGAAACTGACTTGAGTGAAAATACTCTAAACTCAAAGCTGGGCTCGGTCAAGCTTCAGAACTCAGAAATCCTGGAGAAGCTGGAGTCTACAAAGTTGGCACACCTCCAGCCAGAACAACAACAACAGGTGAAAGAACTGCTCCATGAATATAACACCTGTTTCAAGATGTTCCAACGAGGACAAACGTCATCTATCACGACGTTGATGTTGGGGACAGTAAGCCTGTAAAACAACATCCATACAGACTGAATCCAACAAAAGCGAAATATCTCCAGGAAGAAGTCAAATACCTGCTGGACAATGACTTTATTGAACCCAGTAAAAGTAACTGGAGTTCGCCGTGCATACTTGTTCCCAAATCAGACCACAGTTATCGTATGTGCACGGACTTTAGGAAGGTCAACACTTTAACAAAGACAGACACTTTCCCAATCCCGAGGATTGATGACTGCATCGACCGAGTGGAAAAGCCAAGTATGTGACAAAATTTGACCTACTGAAGGGATTTTGGCAAGTCCCTCTGACGGATCGTGCTCGTGAAATATCCGCCTTTGTTACACCAGACGGATTGTTCCAGTACAAGGTGATGCCATTCGGAATGAAGAACTCTCCGGCAACGTTCCAACGGATGATCAACGACGTCATATCCGGGCTAGACGGGTGTGCAGCCTACGTTGACGACGTCGTCCTGTATAGTGACACCTGGGAGGAACACATCAAGCTCATGCGAAAGTTCTTTGAGAGACTGAGCAAAGCAATGTTGACTGTCACCTTGCCAAATCTGAGTTTGGTTGGGCAAGGGTAACTTACCTCGGACATACTGTAGGACAGGGTGAGGTAAAACCTGTTGATGCCAAAATCAGTGCCATTTCAAGTTTTCCCATACCAAACTGCAAACGACAACTGATGCGCTTTCTCGGTATGGCTGGTTACTACAGAAAATTCTGTCCAAATTTCTCCACAATTGCTGAGCCTTTGACTAACTTACTTAAAAAGAAAGTAAAGTTTGTTTGGTCAGAGCAATGCCAACAGGCATTTGATACACTTAAAGCCATACTGCAAAGTGCTCCAGTGTTGTCTGCACCAGATTTCACTTTGCCATTTAAATTAGCTGTAGATGCTAGTGATACGGCTGCTGGTGCTGTTTTATTGCAAGAGGATAGTCATGGTATAGATCATCCTGTTTGCTATTTTTCACGCAAATTTAACAAATCCCAGAGAAACTACTCTACAATTGAAAAAGAGTGTTTATCTTTGATATTAGCTTTACAGCATTTTGAAGTTTATGTTACTTCTTCAAATCAGCCAATAGTGGTTTATATTGATCACAACCCTCTTGTTTTTCTGCAGAAATTTAAAGGCAAAAATCAGAGATTGCTAAGATGGAGTTTAATGTTACAGGAGTTTAATCTTGACATTAGACATATCAAAGGCAGAGACAATTTAATTGCAGACTGTCTTTCTCGTATTAGAGTTATTGTTGTTCAATTTCAAGAAGTTTTACTTTAGAAAAAAAAATTGAGTACTTAAATCTTTTTCAAGATTACATTTGCAAAAGAAAGATTTTTCTTTGAAAAATTTTCTTTTTTTTGAAGAGGGGGAGTGTTATGTAGGTCATTTACCCCACACTCATCATGACCTGAGTTCAATTAGTCTAGAACATTCTCAAGGTCACTGCCCTTAATGACCTCACAACCTTGAATTCAATTAGTCATGTTTGGAATGTTCTGGAAAGTTGATTAGTTGTGTAAGAGAGATAATTTTAGAACAGTAATTAGCATGTCAATAAAAGTTCTAGATTGTTCTTACATGCCTTTATAAAAGGGACGTGCACAGCTTCCAGTCAGACTTTTGGGATCGTGTCTCTTGTGTGTTACTAAACTCCAGCAGTAGTCATTCTCAAGACCTTTCAAGACCTTCACTGCCAATGCTGGATTTATACTGTGGACTTTGTGCAGTTTCAAGCCTGCAAGCCAAAGGACTGTTCATTCACCGACTGACTGTTACAACTCTGAGACTGGAGCTCTGCCGTCCCAGCTGAGATAAGTAGTCTGTACACTTTTAAAGCTTGTACTCTATCCCTGACTTAGCAATTAGTTTTATTTTCGCAATAAATTTTGTTTTAAACGTTAACTGCTGAGTTCACCCTTTTGTTCGTTTTCTCTGCACGTAACAATATGTATGACAGACATCCAGCTCTATGGCTTTGCTCAGAATTAGATATACGCATAATTAATGAGGTACAGTATGAAGCATCATAAGGTCTCCCATCATACCATATATGAAGGGTGTACCACTTGTGGTTACTGAGTTGTGGACAAATATCTATATTTGAGGTCAAAGGTCACCAAGGTCATGTGACATTTTGTCAAAATAATTGTATTGCTAAGTTATCCCTATATACCAAAAATCAGACCGCTAGCTCTATTGGGTTGCTCAAAATTAGATATGTGCATAATTAATGAGGTACATATGGGTACAATATGTGGCGTCATAAGCTGTCCCATCATACCATATATAAAGGGTCTAGCGCTTGTGGTTACCGAGTTATGGACATATATATATATTTGAGGTCAAAGATCACCAAGGTCACGTGACATTTTGTCAAAATATCTGAGCTATCATCGTGAATGGAGGGACATGACCCAATCTATAAGCCCCCTGGACTTCATCCGTGGGACTAAAAACTGTGTCACTGCATCCTTTTTGCAATATATGAATACGATGAGAAACTAAATTTTTATTTTTCTTGGCCTTATACATGGGAGTCTATGGACTGCCTTATACATGGGAGTCCATCTTATACATGGGAGTCTATGGACTGCCTTATACATGGGAGTCTATGGACTGCCTTATACATGGGAGTCTATGGACTGCCTTATACATGGGAGTCTATGGACTGCCTTATACATGAGAGTCTATGGAGGTGAAAACTAAAAAGTCCTCTAACACGGCCAAATTTGATCGCATTGTGAAACAAATCGACGTGCATCTGTATGGGGTAGGGTACTATTCTTGTGCAAAGTTTGAAAGAAATTGACCGGGGCATCTCTGAGATATCTGCGTGAACGGACGGACGCACGCACGCACGGACGGACGCACGCACGCACGCACGGACATGACCAAACCTATAAGTCCCCCCGGACGGTGTCCGTGGGGACTAAAAACAATTCTGCTCCCATCGAAGTGTAGAGTGATTTGACTAGTGAGCAGCGGAAATATTCTCCTTTTCCAAAGAGTATATTTTTATTGTCAAGGACCCGGTCGAGTGCGAGGGAGGGGGGGCTGTTTGTCCAAAAACTAAAACTGCCTCTTCAGCGCAAGACATTCCCAACACTACTGAATTTTTGCGATTTCTTCATTGATACTTACATGTTAAACAAACTTGCTTTGCAGACTTCGCTTTATTTAATCCTATTATTGACCTTTTGTGAATATACAGCCACCTTGAGGATTAACTTTTTGATGAAAAAGGTACATAGGTACAATTTAATCCTATCATAAAAAATATTGTGCTACATTATTTTAAGAAGATATTTAGCGGGAAACAATCGGGCATCAGCTCAATGTTTCCCCAAATTAGTCGGGACAAAATAATTGCCAACCATCGCAGGAGTGAAACTCCTCTACACTGTAATAGCAGAGCTGCAACCCAAGTGGAGTACACTCTCCATCATAAAAATGAAACACTAATATACCAGTAATGTTCGATATATATATATATATATATATATATATATATATATATATATATATATATATATATATATAATATATATATATATAATATATAATATATATATATAGCAGGAAGCAGTAAAGAACTACAACACATTGTTAGACATGGAACCATGGAATCAAGTAGGAGTATTTGAAAATGTCAGATTTGAATAGTTTTAAAGTAATTCTATTCTAAACACATACGATTGATACATCTCCAATTAAAAATAAAGATAACTAGTGTCACACTGAGAAGAGGGCGTTTGGCATTGAGTCAGGCCGTTTACTATAGAAATAACGGGCGACGCGCTGACCATTAACGTTTATTTATGGGCAAGGGCGAGAGGAAAGCCAAAAATTAACGGGAGAGGCTTGCCGAGCCCGTTAATTTGGCTTTCCTCGAGCCCGCGCCCATAAATAAACGTTAATGGTCAGAGCGGAGTCTGTTATTTCCATTATATTATCAACGAACCGAAGAAAACCGTCAAAATTTGCGAAAATTTCCGGAGCGAACGACAACTGGGTCCCAGAACTGAGCATTACACGACAAAATGTCAGGCGCGCTGTAAAAATTGGCAAATCAGGAGATATTTTCAGAAAAAAGTATCTCAACTTGGCCCACAAGTGCTCCATTTTATTTTGTGATTGATTATGATTTACGTTTGAGCTGTAAAGTTACGATACTTTGAGTTGTTAATCTTATTATTCATATTCACGGGCATGTAAACAGACCATTACTGTGTATTTGTGGTCAGTCACGTGGTTCAGCTCGACCAATCAAAATGCGACAGCTAGGGCATGGTAATATAATTACAGTTGTTGGAAGTAAAGATTGGCGTTGCAATAACAGGTGCAATTTTTAAGTAAAGGCTGTGTCAAATTGCATACATTTCCACCAAGAAGGTCCTGTTCGAAGGACAAGCATTCAAGTGGTTTGAATAGGCCTATAGGTGTACATTTATTTATTTATTTTTTGGCAAACCTTCAAGCGTCGTCGGCTTTTTTCGAACCATTTCATTTACAACAATAGGCTTAAACGATTGCATTGTAGTGTGTAAATGACACAAAATAATAACTAGCACTAACCGGGAAAGGTCGACAACTTTTGTTCAGTATTCACTCTGACGAAAAATACTCTCTTGAATAACATTTGTATTGATAAAATCCTCATACACAGGAAAGTAGAGTTGATTATACATTTACGACATTGAAAAAATCTGATGAAAACAATAAAATAGATATTTAAATCAGTTGATAAAACGAAATTATATTAGTTTTTACTTATGATGTTGCTATATATTTAGACATATACAATGTTAACGTTCAAGACAACATTTTCAATAATGAAAAGGAAAATGACTGTGTACATGATATTCAAAACCACTGTAAATCATCCTTGTATTAACAATGAAAATAAAATTTTGCGAGTCGAAATGAGATGTTCATATATCACACGTGGATAAAGTGTTTTAAAGTTTACTGAAGAATTATGCTTCCGAGTAGATTTCCGTGGGTTGGCCAACTGGATGTTTAAAGGTCATTTGCATCTGTGAAGGAAGAAAACAGCAGACAATTGTCGTTGTTAGTTAATTATGAATTAAATTTTATCCAGTAGTGATTAAGAGTGTCTGGTGTGGTTATACGTCGATGGATGACCCAATTCCTCAATGGGATTGACACCACTGCTAGTAAAACCATCGGATACAGTCTCCCACCGTTAAACAGATATACAACAATAGTAAATTAATACCTTAAACCTATATCGTGTCAGAACTATTGATCTCTACGAATCTGTTAAAAGCGGTAGCGAGCCAGAACCTGTAAATATTTTCACCTTTGCATGGCATATTACAGCAGGTTGAGTACATTCAAATGTTCAACTCTTTGTTGAAATGCATGATGCTTCTTACAAATCACTGATTTTAACTGACTTATACAACTTGATGATGCCAGACAGATTTTGCGAGAGAATGGTTAACGGAATTCAGTACACTGTCTAAAGTCATCAAACATTGATTCTCACTTGGAGTCATAGCAACAGGTGTGCCATAAAACTATGTATAACTTTTCCTCCGTTGCTCAGGTAAACCCGACCATATGCTTTTTTAGCCTAAGCGAATACCAAACATTGTCTGATTATTACCATTTACAGTTAGAGGTCGCTGAATTGAACTGTAAAGGATTTCAAGAACCATAAAGATAGCGAAAAGCAACGGCCTAAAGCCATCAAACAATCTTATCAAGCTTAAGAAGGTCGTGTACAGACTCGTCCTAAGTCTTGTGATAGTAACGTACCTGTTGACGAATATTGGGCCAGAAAGCCTCTTTCAGATACAAACTCATCAGTTTTAAATTCCACATTTAACCGATTTCTGGAAGAAACGACCATTGGGGGAGTTTCACTGCCGCAAAACTCATGAATCGCTGTAAGTTGGTTCTGCACATTGTCGTACACAATGACTTTGTCATGCAAACAAAGTAGATCCCATTGCAAATCAAAAATTCGAAGGACAGGACCACTACCTAATGAATAATAATGAACAATACCGTGATTGATGGCCTTACAGTTATTCTTACTGTTCGTGAACTCGTATTTGTAGTAAAAATGGAATAAGCAGCATCCAAACATTTTGAATTCTTCTCTATAAAATACATCTAAACTTCCTGAAACGATAGGGACACCGGTTCAATACCATATGGTCAAAGGAATCGAAACATACACACTAAACAGATAAAATAACATAAATTTATGATTATAGTTTTGGAAAGGCACTATTGCAAAGTAAATTACAGACAGAGATAAAGAAAGAACAAACACACAAACACACAGGACATCGTTCTAACATCGAATTATAAAATGGCTTGTGTATGATACGGATTATAATCATTAAGAGAAAATATCAGCGATAATTCAAACCCTGCTATAGCATTGGCATACATAAATCATATGATATCCGATTGACAACACATTGCAAAGTTATTACTCAATTGCACAATGAACTATTTTCTCGGCTTTGCTAAGAGAAGAAATATAAATCCATGCATGCGTGCATGCATGCATGCATTACATAAAATGAAAAAATTCTGCACGGATCTTATTTCTGTAAATAATGCGTACCTTTAGAGGAAACTAATAGCCTATGATTCATATACAAATGACGAACATACTAAAAATCTTTCCACACACTTGAGGATCGTCTTCGCACTATATCAACTTGAAACCGATTTATTAGTACTAAGTTGCTGGCTTTGTAGACTGCAACAAATAAATGTTTTGACCTGCCTCCCAAAAAACACAAAGTCCGTTTCCAACAAAAGCGAAAACGAAGCATACAAGGTAAAGCGTAGGGAGGCGGGAGGCGGGTGGTAGTAGTTTCGTCTTAAAGGTAATTAGGTTCTAGGACAGTTACCACCCAGACATATACCCTCTTGACGATCACTGCCAGACATTTACCCCCGGCTAATTATCACCAACCATTTACCACAAACCATTTACCACAAAATATGTTTACCACCTGCATATTTACCCGAACACTATTTATAACGACAACATTGCTTTGTCGAAAATGATGTAAAATGGGAAATGATGAAAAGAGATTACAACCATTAACTGTACTATGAAACAATTGGGAGACTCTGTGTCTAAGGTGGAAGAAAGCTTTACCGGGTTAGAGAACATTGTACAGCATGTGTTCGAGAAGAATTAGAGAAAGATAAAAGAAAAAACAATGTGATGATCAAAAATTGTAAAGAGAGGAAGATAAGGATGATAAGGTTGTTTTGATTAAATTACTACATGAACTTGGAATATCTAGTGTCACTCAAACGGATTTTAGAGTTGAACGGGTTGGTCTGAAGAAGGGCGAGACTCATCACAGGCCACTGAAAATGAAGCTACATAAGTCAGAGGACAGAAGGAAAATATTTAACAATGCATGAAATCTAAAAGGGCTGAACAACACTGAGTTTGCTGATGTGTATTTTACTCCTGACCTAACAAGAAAACAACAAGAAGATGATAGAGCATTAAAGCAAGAGTTAAAAAGAAGAATTGAATCTGGGGAAAGAAAATTAAAGACACGAAGAGGTTGCATTGTGCGAGTAGAAGGGGACACTAGGGCAAAAAATGAATAGATGATCCTGTTAACAGTGTACATAGTGTATATAATGAATTTCAAGATGTAGTTTGTAATATGAATGACGCAGATTCTGTGGATGAATTGTCTGAAGTTCTATCTACTAACTCTGTGAATAGTGGTACAGCAAATGGCGTAAAGAACACTCAAGAAACTCTGTCCTGCCTACGTATAAATGCACAAAGTATTATGAACAAACAAGATGAACTGTCAATATTGATCACAGATAAAAGTTATGATGTTATAGCGATTACGGAATCATGGACATATCCTGGTATTGATACTACAGAATTATGTCTAGAGGGATACCATTCTCCCTTTAGACAGGACAGGGACGACACTTGTAAAGGCTGAGGTGGCGGTGTGCTGTTATACGTCAAGAATGGTATCCCAGTTGTTGAAGCTACCGTTCTACAAGATGACAATTTCACCAACTCAGTCTGGTGTAAAATTTATTTGGCTTCTGCCCATCCACTGCTGTTTGGTGTTGTTTATAGGTCACCGAGTAGTCCTGAAGAAAACAGCGACAACCTGTACAAGTTAATTTCCAAGGCAGCTGAAAACCATACAGTAATCTGTGGTGACTTTAACTTTCCCACCATCGACTGGGACAATCTGGTCTCGGACACCCAAGGCAGCATGTTTCTAACTTGTGTGCAAGATAGTTTCCTGACGCAGCATGTCAATTTCCCTACAAGGGAGAACAATTGTTTAGACTTGATTCTCACGAGTGAGCAGAGCATGATAAATACAGTTCAAGCAATCGGTCATCTTGCGAACAGTGACCATGTCATGGTAGAATTTGAGGTCCAAGTTGTTATAACTGAACAACCGTCGAACAGTCGTGTTCCGAACTTTGGTAAAACTAACTTACCTTGTCTTCAAAGTATGTTATCAGATATTGATTGGCAGATAGAATTAAGCGGGAAAATGTTAACGGACATGTGGAGTCTATTTAAGAATATTTTGAAGAATGCAGTAGCTGAGTGTGTTCCACTGAAGATAAAGAAAAAGTTGCATAAACCGCTGTGGATGACCAATAAAGTCCTAAGAGCAGTCAGGAAAAAGAAAAAACGGTGGAGAAAATACTGTCAAACAAGAAGTGATGAGGACTACTTACTATACAGGCAACAGAGAAACAGAGTGGTTAGCGATATAAGAGTGTCAAAAAGAACGCATGAAAGAAAGCTGGCTGACAATATTCAAGAGAATCCTAAAGCTTTTTATGCCTATGTGAGATCGAAACAAAAGACAAAAGAATCTATTGGTCTCTTAAAGGACAGTGACGGCAATCTTTTCGGTGATAGCAGTGACATGGCAGGCATCTTAAAGGATTTTGCAAGTGTTTTTACAAATTAAGATACAGTCAATATACCAATACCAGAAATCGCTATGAAGGCTCAGAAGAAGGTGACTTCAGGAGATTTATATAACTCAAGAGACGGTAACAAAGAAGCTCAGTGAGCTTCGTGCTCATAAAGCTCCAGGACCTGACGGAATTTTTGCTTGGGTGTTGACAACTGTGCTTTTCAATTGGCTGTCCACTTACTATTATATTTTCAAAGTCACTTGAGACTGGTTGTATTCCACAGGACTGGAAGAGAGCCAACGTTACGCCAATTTTCAAGAAAGGAGCCAAATATGACTCAGGGAATTACAGACCTGTCAGCCTTACCTGCATTTGCTGTAAAGTTTTAGAGTCTATAATCAGAGACCGACTAGTTCAGCACTTGGAAGTTAACAATTTTATAATCAATACACAACATGGTTTCTGCCATAAAAAGTCATGTCTTACCAATCTGCTTGAATTTCTGGATGAGGTCACAAATTATGTTGACGACATATACCAGATGATGTGGCTTATCTTTATTTTGCCAAAGCGTTTGATAAAGTTCCGCATGGTAGACTCTCAGCTAAACTAATTTCCCATGGTGTCCAGGGATACATACTCCGTTGGATCAAGGAATGGTTGACGGACAGATACCAGTGGGTAGTCATAAAAGGCACTGCATCATCATGGGAGTGTGTTTCAGTGGCGTGCCACAAGGATCAGTTTTAGGCCCGGTACTCTTCCTCATATACATAAATGATATTGATTTAAGTGTGAGCTCCAAGTTAAAGAAATTTGCCTATGACACTAAAGTGTACAGCCCAGTTCATCAAGACATATGCATTTCTAAATTACAACAGGATATAGACAGTATTCATCAATGGTCACAAAAGTGGCAGATGAGCTTCAATATAAAGAAGTGTAAAATAATGCATATTGGCTACAATAATCCCATTCACACTTACACCATGGACAACATACCACTGGAAAGTACAGAGGAAGAAAAGGATTTAGGTGTTACAATCTACAGAAGCTTGAAACCAAGTAGTCAATGTGTAAAGGCAGCTAAGAAAGCAATATGATACTTGGCATGATCAAGAGATCATTGACATACAAATCAGAGGAAATTATAGTTCATCTTTATAAACACCTGGTTAGACCACATCTGGAATATGCTATTCAAGCTTGGTCGCCATGGCTGGTCAGAGACATATTTTAGAAAAAGTCCAAGGGAGAGCTACCAAGTTAGTGCCACGTCTATACCATACTGCCTATGAGGAAAGACTGAAAGTGCTGAACCTGACAAGTCTAAAGAAGCGAAGAGAGAGAGAGGTGACATGATACAACTCTATAAAATTCTTCATGGTGTGGATTTGTGTAACCTGTCACTCAATTTGAAAATGCACTCAGCAACGCGAGGCCATTAATGCTTGGAACAGTCTACCGTCATGGGTTGTGAAGTCTAGCAGTGTAAATGTCTTCAAGAGGAGCTACGATTACTATTGTTACAGTTAGTGCTGTCTCAGTGATGGTTACCACTCCAATAGTCTGTGTTTACTTCAGAGAGGGATGTTTATTATCCAATGGATATCTATTCCCTTTACGGAACTGAACTGAACTGAACTGAAAAAAGGGGGTTCCTGAACAAACGAGAAAACTACGTGTGCATCTTAGCTAGTACTGTGCCCTGATTGATGCCAAAACATATATACCTTATACTGTGCCACATAGTGTTACTACTATATTCTAAAATGAACCCTATTCCCTTCAGGGAAAGGAACCGGGACGCCCCAACTACAGACTCCCACTCTATCCACTAAGCCACGGGGAGTTGTTTCCAAATGGCAGTTGAAATGCTAATCTTGAACTTGAAGCTTTTTGTCTATACCCATGCATTACATAATAAATGAATACTATAAATGACATTAAAATAACAAATATAGTTGTTAACGGACAAAAATAATGTCAATATAGGAATCATTTTAACCTAACACCAGGCAACTAATAATATTTGTCTCTTTTTCCATGTTTTTTTAAGTCAAAACCGGGTTGCATCGAAAGTTACATTTTTAGTTTCAAGTTCTATGGGTAGAATGTATGTTAGACGTTTCATAAAATATTTACTAATTCCTTCATCACCAACATATAAAATACACTCCATAAGGCTGTTTGAATCATAGACAGTGTCTATGCTATGTCAAAACAAAGTTGAAACTGTTTGAAAATAAAGATAATGAATCAGACGTCCTTTAAAATTAATTTTTAAGAGAGGGGGTAATTGTCCGGGTGGTAAATGTCTTGTGTGGTAAGTGTCCGAGTGGTAAGTGTCCGGTGGTAAATAGCCGGGGGTAAATGGTAGGTGGCAAATGTCCGGGGACTAAATGTCCCGGGGGTAAATGTCCTGTTACCCGTAAGTATCATTCACAGACATTAACATCCTGGCAGGATTTTCCATTTTTATTACATAACACCCTACTTCTGAGACTAAGCTAATAAAGTAGCAGTATAGAAATACCGTGGTTTCTTGGTTATTTTATTGAGACCACCAAAATTTCACACTTTTTCGGGGTAATAATCAACGGACACAAAGGCCATTATTGTAACGATGTAGTAACTATTATTATTATTATTTGATTTTATTTCAGACTGGGAAAAACCGTCCATAGAGAAACAAAAACAACCACAGAAATCCAGTACACAACACAAACATAAGACCACAAAACAAAACTGGACATAACAGTAGAGTCATTAAAATATACACATTAAAATCTAAGGTAATTCTTTAATAAAACATTTTCAGTAGTCTGGAGTCTCACGATAAAACTATATGCCGATTTCCTTCTCAGTACAGAAAAGTTGTTGACGCCATTTTCTACAACAGCCGATGAAATACTAGCATTTCGTGCTAAGACCAACAACCTGCGAAGCAAGTTATTATGACAGACATGTAAAGCTCGAATACCGGAAACAGTAAAATTACACCAAAGTTGCAAACAGTAAATATTGTTACAAAAAGCATTAAAAAGGCGCATTTTTACTCGTATACTACAATCACTAAACTTTCTCAAAAGTAAATTTGATCTGCCACATAATGCCCTTCGTTGGGAAGCAATATCCTCGTCGTCCTTTAGGTCACATGTAAAGACATGACCAAGATACAAGAATTTAGTGACGAATTCAATTGAATGTCCCCGGAGGAAGACTGATGGTACAGACCGAAGTTTGTGTACAGAATGAAAGCGCATACATTTTGTTTTTTGTACATTGTAGACAATGTCATGGTCAGCGGCGTATCGCTCGCAAATTTTTATAAGCTTTCTCAAACCCTTTACAGACGGAGCAGCCAGAACATATCATCGGCATAGGCTAAATTATTTAACATAATACCACCTATTTCACAGCCAACGTTACACAAGGACAGCGCCTTATTACGGTCATCTATACAATACATTAAAAAGAAGAGGAGACATAATTCCCCCTTGGCGAACTCCGTTTGAAACAGCAAAAACAGGTGAAATTGATTTGCCCCAACGGTAGTAGAATACGAACAATAAAAGGAGGTACATGTTTATCGATTAGCTTTTTCAGTAGGGTGAAATGATTTACTTTGACAAATGCTTTTTCAGTATCAAGAAAGCAAACATAAACCGAGCTGCCATTTTTCTTATAATACCTGATCGTTTCCTTCAAAAGAAAGATACAAATATCGGTACCGTGGCCTCTCTGAAAACCCAAACTAATAATCAGAGGTTGTGAGGCATTTTTCACAGCCATTCAAGAGAACGCGTTCGAGAACTTTTGAAAGCACATTAGTCAGGGCGATTGGACGATAGTTATTGTTACTTGATAATCAGCAGTTTTGTCTTTTACAAGGGGAATAATGATTACATTTGTTATGTTCTGAGGAACAAAACCGTGAACTAACATTGACGAGAAACACATGGCCGGATGTACGGCAAGTTTACCAGTTGCAAACGCAGGTGCTCTACCTCTTAGCCGTCTGCACCGGGTGATTTTCCGATCGCCAGATCGTCAATAACAGTACGAACTTCATCCACACTCACAAACATCTCACTTTCATAGGGGACAGAGATAAGTGACATTCGTACAAAACTGCCGTGTTTATCATTGTTTACAGAGTTCATAAGGTTTTGAAAATGTTCACCCCACATATTTGCGATATTTTGCTCAACCTTGGCATTATTGACACAAGTTGCCAAGGGGACTTTTTGTTGTTTACATGGGCAACAGAAGCCCAGAAATTCCTATCATCATTTTCAAGTAGGGCATTTGCCATGCTGTAAGCACGTCTTCCTGCTTCATCTCTCCTGCATTTTTTCAGAGTATACTTGAAAAATGATCTTGTACGACGCATATGTTCTGCTACCGGACCGAACCTTGGTTTAGAGGCAGATTTACATATGTTATAAGCATGGCGAGCCGCACTATGAGCTTCTTTAACCATAACGTTCCATTCTGGAATAGGGTGGAACCTTTTTGGTTTGTGAGACTGCAATGCGTCTGTACTTGCCTTTGTCAAAGCATTACAGATGTCTATAGTTTCAAGTCCCCGTCATTCTCATGTCCCTTTGAGGCAGGATAATTGACAGAGGGACTTTAAAATATCAAGGTTATCTTGGGCGCATGACAGGATTTGGGGACTTAAAAGGGGACTCGAAACAAAACTGTCTCTGATGCAGATGAAATATGCATTGGGTTGTCAGTTTAAGCTTTAATTTTGGCTCATTTTTGGTGGTTTTCTTTTGTATGTCTACTGCAGTTTATTTTTCTACTCCCTGAAGCGTGATGGCAAGTCCAGCACAGCCATATGGGTACAATCAGCATTGTTATTGTTTATGTAAAATTGAATTCAACTCCAAACTAGAATTAAGTTGTCATCAATAACAATGATTATGGTCTTACACACATTACAGATATAGGATGTTTTGTCAGGGAAAATATTTGATAGTTTACATGTAGACTACCATGAAAAGTGAAATATAATTTCGGGTGAAAATCCAATATCATATTTGTTGTCTACATCTGAACTACCAAACACCCTATTTGAATCAAGTACATTTGTATCAATTGTCGAATACTTATACAAGCACTGCATGATTTCCTCCTAGACTCAAATGTGTACTTAATCAACATTTTCTGGTGAAATTCCAAAATCGAATTTCTTTTCAGACATATGAATGTGTAACCATCGACTTTTAATCAAGTACATTTATGTCAATTATCAAGGGTTCATATGAGCACAAATATTGCAAGTTTTATTTGTGGTAAAAAACATTATTCAGAGTTTTGATATTGACTCAAATTAACAGTGAATAAACATTTTCGGCGAAATTCCAAAATCAAATGTCTTTCACACACATAACCACCATATTCTAATCAAGCATACTAATTTCAATCATCCAGTGTCTATATATTGCACGTTTTATATTGGGAAAATATTTGCAGTTACATTTTCGGCGAAATTCAAAAATTAAATTTCTTGTACACATATGCATTTGTAACCACGTGCACCCTCTTCTAATCAAGTACATTTATGTCAATTATCCAATGTCTATATATGCAAAAATATGGGAAGTTTTAAACTGGAAAAATTTATTCACAGTTTTGTCATAGACTCCCATGTATTGTGAATCACCATTTCGGTGAAATTCTAAAACTAAATTTCTTGTATACATATGCACTTGTAACCAGCAAACAAAGTATATTTGTATCAATTATCAAACGTCTATAAATGCAAAGATATTGCTAGTTTTATATTTGAAAAATTTATAGTTTCATAGTTTCATATGTTCATAGTTTTCTTTTAGAAATGTTAATAGTTTGCGCAATAGACTCCCATGTATTAGGATTTGATAATTTTGAATGAAGCACTATATGCGACCACATTTTGCCTTCGTTTAAGGAGCTTCAAAATCACAGCAAGTCAGAAAGGGGATTTGAATGCATTGTGAGTTTGTCAGGGGGCATTTGAAAAAATCTGAGAACTTTATTTGGAATTTTCCCCGAGGTGTTTGTGAAGACAGCCTAAGGGAATAATTATGCAAACAGACCTCTCAAGTGTGTGAAAAGTTTCTATTGGTTCGTCATTTTCATATGAATCAAAGGCTATAAGTTTAATCTCATGGGTACAATTTTATGTAATAGAATTATCTCTTCAAATTACATCTAGCATGTATAGAATATAAACACACACTGTAACTACTGAGCTTACCAGTCATGCGCAGAGAATTTACGGGCGATAACTTTCATAATTTATAAGTTATTATCACTTCTTTTTTTATTTTTTTTTATTTTATTTTCTCATCAACAGCGCCATCAGACAGCCACTTACAGACGAGAAAATAAAGAAAGGGATAAAAATACACAAAAATTTAAACAAACATTAAAGTACCCTAAACATCAAACAATGATACAAACAAATTAACACGTCTTTTAAAAGTCGAATGCGATTCTTCAAAAACATCGACATCGCAAACCTTATCCATCAAATCATTAAAAAGTCGTGATGTATGTCTAATAAGGCCAATTTTTGTAACATCAATTCTACAGTACGGGATGTGTAATAGAGGTCTCTGTCTAGTAGAGTATCTAGGTACGCAAAGGCCATAAAAACCTGTACAATATGTAAAGTCATAGGAAGATAAAGGCATTTACGCAACAAACATATAATCAAATAGTTTCCTACGTAAGAACAAAGGTTGAATTTTAAATAAATTACAGAGCAATTTATAGTCAATAAGACCAAGATGAACAGTCACTTTGACATCCCTGCTTATGATGTAAATATCTAAGAAAACGTTTCTGAATTGACTCAATACGGTTTGCCTGACTGTCAAAATTGAATTGAAAATGACTGTATCATATTCTAAAATTGACGTACCATAGTAATAAACATGTCGAAGGACAGCGACTTGAATGATCGAGTTAAAATTGCGTTTCTACTAAGAGAATAGTTTTGAAACAAACAGAAACATTGCTTTAGATTTCAATTAAAAACTGCCTTAAGAATTAAAAGACATAAAAATTGAGATTATTTTGTATACTAAGATTCCGTACATGTTCTCGGCAAGCATTAAAGTTCGCCATGCCCTTTTTATAACCGTTGCCCTGAATTTGAAAAGTGCTGTATTTTAGCAACTTAATGATATTACGGTGCGACTTTGATATGGAAATACAAGGTAGTGTTTTTACCTTTCCGATGGAGACAACAATTTCCCATTGGCAGAAACAATTATCTTGATATGGATGGCCAGAGTGGAACCCCATACTCGTAAAGGTACCATTTTCACTGCGTAGATACTTAGGATTCCCACATCCAGAATCAGAGTTTATAAAGTTTTGGCCTACGGAAAAATGTTACAATTCAATATGTTTCAGCTAAAATTATTCATATGAAAAGTGCCAAAAAGCAAACACCTAGTTCACAAAGCCATTACAGAGTACATGAATTTCATTTGGGTAAGGACCATTATTACAAATAATACCATGCCATATAAGTGTGAGTTAACAATTTAGGCAGTTTCAATGGTCTATAATGGCCACATACACGATTATTAATATTCTATACCATATATATTCGTGACAATGAGCTTCAGTAGCATTAGATCTGTAGTTACGATATCATACAGTAATTATTAGTTAATTAATTAGTGTGGAGAAATGAAGGCGTACTCGACAAAGTTCTTCAATCTTCAAACGATCTTCATAAAACCGACGTTTCGGCAATGCACAGATTGCCTTCCTCAGGGTAAAAACTAGATCGTGTGAGGTCTGCCTTTCATTTCTCCACACTGTGTCAAGACTTCGCTGTACTCCCGCTTCTTCCTGATGACTTCAATAGTTGCAGTTGGACTGAGTCTATTGCTTGGAATTATACCTAATTAATTATACCGTAATTATATTTTAAAGGAACAAGTTGCTCTTTTTTAACATTGTTTGTGATATTACAAAAACATGGAATAATTGCATAAAGTTGTTCTTTGTACAAAAGGACGATAATACAACAGAATAGTCATTTATTACCAATTTGCTGTGTCTAAACAGATGATAAGATTTGTGATATCTCGACAAAGTGGATTTTTTTCAATTTCGTCTTATAGAAAATAATATTTTCACAATGGAAAGGTGTTATCTTTATCTATATGAAGGCTACCGCCAATTAAGATTTCTTTACAAAAGTTGCATGAGGTCCAAACTTCATGTGACCGTGTATATTCAGCCATGTATGATGAGAGTTTAACACTATGAATTTTGAACTTGATTGTTTGGTACAGACCTTAAAATGTTTCACTGAATGATCAATCCTGTCTGGCTGCAAGTGGAGTTAACTTTGTGCTCAGATTAGTTAACTTTGTGCTCAGATGATCAGAATTTATCATGTTTCAAGGAGTCATACAACGCAAACTAATATTCATAATGGGGTAAGAGCTGAAAATAGAGGGGCTTTGTCCATTGAACTATGTTCAGATGGGAGGTCGACGACAATATGTAGTCTTTCATTGACTTGTAATGACGATAAAAACTAAATTGAATGGATTGAGTATGACCTTGTATAATTCACACACACAGACACAATCACGCATACACAAACAAACAAATAAACAGAAACAATGTGAGCGAACACTCGAATTGTACGCATTGTCCAGCACATTTCACATGTGCTTTGTAATGACAAGAATATAAATTTCATCATTTTTTTGAAAGCTACACGCTTTTCTGTCTTATCGTTTGCGAAAAGGCAATGACCTAGTTTGTGATTAAGCAATATGAAATGTTTAAGAACTTTATCTAACTGGAAACCATGTACCGACCAATCTTATCGCCGACTTTTTGCAATTATATACTGGTATGATATTTCGGTATATCGAACAAGGTATTTTGAAACATTAGTGCATCATTCGATTGAATATTAAATTCATTAAAGTGTAAAAATGGATACCTTCTGACGTTCTGCCATTGGTTGCTGTATATATCTCCGCATTTCCAATAATAGGTCCCTTCCATGCTTCGTAGAAGTCGCTTTTTGTAAACATATATCCTATGCCGACACCAACCATCGTCCCATTTCGTGTTACAAAAACGTCTGAGAGAAGCATGTTCGAGTCTACCAAAGTCCACTCTGAGGGCGCCGTCCGACAATCTCGACTGAGCACTTCCATCTCAAAACTGGTAGCAAGTAACATGCCACTTGACATGTGGTAGATCTTTGAAAGTCCCCCTTGGTACTTAGATATCTGAGACGTCTTCCAAGGCGAACTGAAACCATAGCGATACAGAATACTATTATCAATACTCACTGCCCATTGTGTGTTGTCCATAGTTACACTGATAGAAATCACACAGCAACTAGAATGATCAGGACCTTCCCATGGTGAGTCGATATGTACTTTCTTCCAAACCCGGTAGTCAAAACCGATACCAATAATGACGCCACCATTCATCGATGCAATATCTTGAACGCAGCAACTATTCGGGATAGGTCCGTACCAGCGACCGGTCAGTCCAGATTGAACGTACATTTGATAGTTGGAACCGACGCCTATAATGGGATCATCAGCAGTGTACCAAATGTCCTCCCATGTCGTTGGATCTCCTGGATTGGAAAGAAGTGCGTATTTAAATTATGCTTGCTGTAAAGTATGTTTAGAAACAACGTATCAGCATCGCAATCCCATGGTTTTTCAAACAATGATTTTGTTATATAAACGTATTTATCACTATCTAGTCAGCATTAACATCGGATATTTAAAGGGATAAAGTCGGCCATTTTTCATGAATTTTGTTTGATACGAGATACTACTTATATTGTTTGACATGTTGAAAGATACTGAATGAATGGGTGACCATGCATATATTCGACCCCGGTTTTAGACCGATACATGAAACCAACGCGAGGATGAATTAATGGTCATGACCATTATTTTTTCTCATGATGGTGTCATTCAGTTTGTCTAAAACTGGGGTCGAATATATGCACGGTCACCCATTCATTCAGTATCTTTCAACATGTCAAACAATATAAGTAGTATCTCGTATCAAACAAATTCATACAAAATGGCCGACTTTGTCCCTTTAATATATAAAGGCTGTGTAGACCAGTTGAAATCTGGTCTTTTCGAAATGATTAGCCCAATAAACAGAGCGGCAAGGCAATAATAGCTTGCGGGAGTTTACTGGCTTGTCTACATTCACGCAGCACGCAAATTTGTTTTATTATTCATTTGTTTATTTGTTTATTTATTAGTTACATACTTATGTACTTGTAATTTTGTAGAGCAAATATCAGACAGACCCTACAAAGATTTAATAGATAATACTAGTAGGAAGTAAATCAAAGTCAAATAAATTGTAATCGTTAAAATATACATGTACTAAGGTATGAAATGTGAGGGAAGTTACTCAAACATGTGTTCTCCATAAATACTTTATGAACTTCTTAAGAGAAGATGCATGTCAAAGAAAAGTATGATAACATAAAAAAATGTTTTGTGTAGGAGTATATCATGGCCAAATAATCTCTGTCAAAAACGCTTTAAAAATACAAAAATTATCTGAAATTTCCCTTTCTGATCAGTGTATCACTAGATTCTTACCGTACGTAAACTACCCTAATATGCATTTCATATCAATTCTTTTCAGAAATTTAGACTCGATACACGTCTCTGAATAAAGTTTATGTTGAATGCGATGTATTGTATAAAGTTTGTATGAGAATGTTGTAAAATACACAGATAAAACTTGATTTTGTGTCCACCCATCATATATACACGTCACACGTTGACACGTATGTTCTTGAAGACATTTTATAATAGTATTGCGGTCATTCAGGCCACATAAAATGTAAAATGATACATTTAACAAAATAAACGACTTCAACAAAGTCTAATAGAAATTGTTATTGCTTGTGACACTATGGAAGGAAAGACTCATCATTTAGATGGACGACAAACTAAGTATCTGTTTACAGCACATTGCCCAAAAGCAAAACTCACCTATTACAGTGACATAAAAAGTACAAGAAGCTGTATTGGAGAAGAGATCAGCAAACACATAAACAACTTCTGTTTTTCCTATCTGAAAGAATTGGCGTGGTCGAGCTGTTGACGTAATGGATGACAGCGGACCCGAATTGTCTGTTGCTAATGGAGGAAACCACGTGACTATGGTAGAGTTTTCACCAGGGTCAGCAAATATTGTCACATTGTCCGGACAATACTTTATCTCCGGGGGAAGTGTATCTGAAAATATGAAGGAAAAAAAATTAGCAATTCATATATTTTTTACATTTGTATTTGCTTCTCTGCTCCCGAGGGCTTGATAATAATAATTAATAAAGTATTATATAGAAATAATAACACGAATAATAATAGGTTCAATTTCCGTGAAAATTTCACCATAAGGGTATTTTGGGTCGAAAAGACCAAATATGATATCGATTTCACTGCCCCATGTTTCCATGGTAACCATTTTAGGTGTTGAAAATTTCAGTTTTCTAATATCCCTTGAAAAGTTACTTTGATTGATATGAAATTATCTAGTGGGTAAGTTCGGGTCAGAGAACACAAATGTCAGACTTATTTTAATGTTTCGAGTTGCCATAGTAACTATTTTGGGATTGAAAATGTTACTTTTTCCCTAATTCCTATTAAAGAACTATTAATTGATGTAAAAAATTGATAATAAGGGGTTTTCTGGTTAGCACACCAAAAAAAATCACACTCATTTTAATGTGAGATGTTTCCATGGCAACCATTCAGGAGTAACAACATTTTTTTTTCAGAAGTCTCACAGCTTCAATGAATTGTTTTTGGATTTCTATATAATACTTATAGCCCCTAAACTTGTAATAATAATAATAATAATAATAATAATAATAATAATAATAATAATAATAATAAATATAATGACAATACAAACATTAAATGTTATGACCGACAAACGGGAAATAAGACAAACGAGACAAATATTGTCATTTCCAAAAGCTGGTGTATCACATCAGCAGGTCTAAAGGTCGAGTACACACGATTTCACACATTTAATATTTCTACTTGTATGCAAAGTTTACCCAAAATTTACAGAAATAATTGATATCGTACGCATAGCGAATCTAAATTTTGTTCCTAAAATCTTATTATACATTTCACCGTCAAGACTATTCAACTTTTCATGTTCAGAACTGTTGTTTACCGTCTGGTAACGTAGTGATCACTTAAGGGACGGACAAATAGTGGCACTCTAAAATGTCTAAAATTCTTTCTTGATCTACCACTTGTGGGGGCTCATTTTAAAGCTCTTGGAGAAAGCAAAACGTCAATCTCTTAGCTTTTCGAAAATCCAAAATTATTTTTTCCTCCATCGAGATACCACAGGAATGGCGGCCATTTTGAATTGCAAATATCGCAAAATGCTGTAGTTTGTTTCGCTAGTTCCAAACTTTGCACGGTGATCCCCCATTTTTAGCTCACGTGTTCACTTTTGTAATTAGTGATCAGCTTATAACTTTGAAATTCCCACACCGAATTTGATGATACCTGCTGCAAATAAAGTTTTGTGATTAATAATATAATTCCGAAATAATTGCACCAAATTTGATGAAATCTCCTGCAGATACCGATCCAACAGACATCTGTGTTGTAGCATTTAGTAGTTTAAAATTAATGAAGGATTCGTTTGCATATATACTGAACTTTTGTAATTGGTGATATAACTCCGAATTACAGCATTAAAATTTGATGAAACGTGCTGCAGATGTTGATCTGCTAAATATTTCATTGTCCAATGAAGCATTCGGCAGTGTCAACTTAATAAACAGCTCATTTTCGTGTAAAATACAGTTTAATTTTGTAATTAGTGATTTAACTCCGAAAGTACTTTGCAAAAATTGATGAAACCTGCTTAAGACACTGATCTGACAGATCTGTGAAGCATACTACTATGTAATGAACCTGTTGTAAAGCACATAAACACATTCAGTTCACATGTGGCTATTGTTGATTTGGTAAGAGAACAGTTGAAAGTTTCATTTAGGAAAGTTTGAGCAAAACTTTAAGTCTTCACTTTCGAGGCGCATACTAGCTTAATTTTGTCACTCCTAGCGACAAATCTCAATATCAAGATTAGGAGACCGATCTTGATATTGATATTCAACAGATGTTTCGCAGACTTTCTGATAATTGTTCTCCTTACAAATCAGTTTACATGGCAAGGAGCTTTCGAGCTTCTCATACCCAGCATACTACGTTGATAGTACCCTATTCATGAAAGAAAATGGCTGAAATATCACATGCCGAAATACTGACCAAGTACAGTTATTGTAAATGAACACACTGCCCTGTTACCGCTGCTGTCCGTGAAGACGTACTCTACGTTACTATCGCCGACAGTGAAGTATTCGCCAGGATTGTGAGTAGAGTTCATTGTCGGCGGTATTTGGGAGTTATCGGTTGCTGATGGGAGGTTCCATTTTACACGTGCTGCTGTATTGCCATCTTCAATAGAGGTTGTGATGTTTTCAGGACAGCCGAAAATGTTCGGCACTTCTGTGTCTGTTCAGATATTTGACATAGACGTTAATGATTTACACTATACTGTAAGTAACATTTGTTGCACGTAGGAACAAAGAACGGAGTTACAGAAGTTTACTGGAGTTCATGTGGCAATTTTACGACAATAGATCTTTGAAGCCAGCAGGTGTACTATCACAGTTTTTGCACATTTTTGTTTTGTGTGTTGAATGCAAGTTCTCGTCCTACTCCCAAAGCATGTTGAAATGCCCAATATTGAGCTTGCCAACTAAGCTTTAATACTCGTACAACGCATTATGTTATTACTGTTTACACTTGAATTCCAGTCCGGACTAGAATTCCTTATAAGCAATAACAGTACAGTTAAACACATGTACAGGCTGATTTTACCTCAGGGAACCCAGTAACCTGATTGTTGCTGTTGTTTGTATTGGTTTTTTATGCTTATATTGGTCATGTTGTTGTATTGACCAATAAAATTCAACGAACATAACTATTGCTTTGTTGTTTCAAATATAATGTAGACGTCATACCAAACTCTACAAAGACACTATCGTTATTTGACACAATGCAGTTTTCTCTCCAAATGTACACTCTCTCCTATAGGGAGGGAGTGTACGTGATTCAACAGGCTGTTTTTTGAACATCTACAACACGCTTTTGGAAGTAAAACAATTATAGAAGTCATAGTTACTGGTCTTTAACACAGACACAGACACAGACACACACACACACACACATATATATATATATATATATATATATATATATATATATATATATATATATATATATATATATATATATATTTCCTCACATTTTTTACTATGTGAAGAGCTTACCTGTACAGGACAATCCATCAGGCGTAAGTGTATAACCACTTGAACACTGACAAAGAAAACTTCCATCGGTGTTGTACATTCCTGATCGCATTCACCTGTTCCGTTGGCGGCGCACTCATCGATATCTGGAAGAAATTCGGAAGTCGTACAGGTATCTAACGATGTAACTTTCGAATATTGAATATTTCTACTTCTATTGGTACACTGCACTACAATGCTATTCTAACCTATTTTAAATAATGTAAACGTTTCCTGACCATTACAAAAGTAATTGTATCGCTTAGAAATGTTACTTCTCCTCAAACATGAATGCTGCAGATTCTTTAAGCAGCATTGCTTGTAACAAAAACACTCAATCACTCAATCATCATCAGAAGTATGAGCACCTTAAATTGGATGAAATATGACTTGACATACCTATACATTGCCCAATATCACCACTTGCATAACCACTGTTGCAAACACATCTGTAAGTTCCAGGTTCGTTCAAACAACTATGGTCACATGCAGCAAACTGTGTCTGGCACTCATCAAAGTCTGTTCAATATAAAGTGTTCATAACATTTTTCAACTTTTAAACTCTCAATGGTTGTCTCTTCTTGTTGCTGAATGTGAGCAAATACATAGTTATCATATTAGGCATAGCAAACGATTCTTCACTACTTCACCAATTTTAATCTCAACAACCAGCAATGCAACTGACAGAAGGAATGTCTGTATATAGTCTTTCAGAGAACTGGAATTCACATGTATAGTGTTTCATCAAGGATGGCATCAACGGGGATTTTCCCCTTACCAGAAAATTTAGGGGAATTTGACCAGTTCATGTGTTCTATTTGTATCTCTAAGGTGTGACTGGTACCATTTCGGGGGGGGGGGGCTGGTTCCTCCTTGACAAATTACAAAGGGTGCCAACATGTCAACAGAGGAGGAATCCCCCATCCGCCTGTCCAGATAAAACACTGCGGGTACCAAACAATAACAAAAACGTTGCCCTGACACGTTGAGCGCAGTACTCTGTGCCTGCAAGCATTATTCTGTGCTGTCAGCGCAGTGCTCTGTGCTGTCAGCGCAGTAACATTTTAAGAATATCGACATTTTACAGGACGCGAATAAATCAACATGCGTGTATGTTTGAAGACTTCACTGTACATATTTTTAGCCCGCCTTAAGAAGATTTTTTACAAACGCAACAGTAATATATTTGCAAATAAAAAACCACATTTGCATTTTTTCTCCAGGTATTGTTTTGTAGTAAATTACGCGGAATTTCAGGTTGTTGTAAATGAATGGTCACCTGAGGAGTTATTTTACAACGATACGCCAGACAGCCTGATAATGCTTCAATCTTAAACGTTTAAGGGGCCGAAAATTCTTGACATTTATTTGATTTTACTTTCAACTCTTCCCAAAAGGGTCGTTTTGTAAATGAGTACGCAATCAATATTAAAAGTGTGAGGGCGTTCGGGTTAGGCTTTCCCAGGCACTTTTGGCAACCTGAGTACGGTATTGTCTTACATGGAAGCACAAGCTTCAAGCACAAAACTTCAGGACCATCCCTCACTTTCCGTGTTTGTACACGGCAACGTTACACTGTAGTGTATGGTGTCCAATCCATGCCAAAAATTACCACTTTGATTTTACAACTTGACACGCAACTCCGTTTTCCATTTCACTACTCAACATGCTATTCCACTCCTCTGTATCCTATTCCATAACTGTGTATGCTATTCCATTTTTTATTTCACAATTCAACATGCTGTTCTGAATTTCATTTGACGACACAACATGCCATTCCGAATTCTATTTACAATCAACATGCTGTTCTGAATTTCATTTGACAACACAACATGCCATTCCGAATTCTATTTCACAATTCAAACAGTGGTTTTGCCCAATGGCTCTTGACTCAATGCAAATCAGTGACGGCTGGCGGTTCGCCTGCATTGAGTCAAGAGCCTGGGGCAAAATCACTGGTTGCAACGCGGTTTCTCCGCCGAAAACAATCGATTTTTCATCCAAAATCGTGATCGATCTCCTATTTTGAGCACGCTCAACTTGTCTAGATACACGATGTGCTAAGCTGTGCTTTTAAACTTACACAAAGCCCACTTTTCTCTCTATGCGATGGGACCATATCCGTATCAGACGCCATTGTGAATCTTGGTCTTTCCCATGAGCCTCGCACACGATAAGCCTCCCACCGTGCACCATAGACAAAACCGCTGATTGCAGCGCGCAGTTTCTTTTCCAAAAACAGCCGATTTTTAATTTAAAATCGTGATCGATCCTAGTTTTCGAGCACGCTCATCTTGTTTAGATACACAATGTGCTAAGCTGCGTTTTTAGACTTATGCAAAGTTCGCATTTCTCTCTCTGTGCGAGGGGACCATTTCGCGTCCGCCATTGTGAATCTTGTTCGATAGCCAGTAACACTGACCTGCTCCGCAGAGCTAGAGCTAGGTCTAGAATGGGATGTGGAATTGTGAAATAGGATTCGGAATGGCATGTTGTGTTGTGAAATGAAATTCAGAACAGCATGTTGAATTGTGAAATAGAATTCGGAATGGCATGTTGTGCTGTCAAATGAAATTCAGAACAGCATGTTGAATTGTGAATAGAATTCGGAAAGGCATGTTGTGTTGTCAAATGAAATTCAGGACAGCATATGTTGAATTGTGAAATATAATTCGGAATGGTATGTTATGTTGTCAAATTTAATTCAGAACAGCATGTTGAATTGTGAAATAGAATTCGGAATAGCATACACAGTTGTGGAATAGGATACAGAGCAGTGGAATAGCATGTTGAGTAGTGAAATAGAAAACGAGTTGCATGTCAAGTTGCAAAATCAAAGTAGTAATTTTGGTATGGATTGGACACCATATGTAGTGTTCGTTTTTGTTTTTTTTATTTAAGTTTTATTTTTACTTGCGTTAAATGATAAAACGAGAGGATTGAATCTAAGTTGCACTGCCTATTGGCGCGGTCAACTTTCGGATGCCATCCCAAAATCTGTAAGCTTACCTTACACTTCAAAGAGAATTGGAAATTGAGGAAATCGTAATGATACCACGTCCACCATCCTATACTTAGACCTTTCAGAAAACTTCATTTACGGAGTATGGTAAACAAACTTGGCGAGCTAAGCGTAAATACGAATAAGGAGAGCCAGTAGTGGCCAACAAAGCTGTTCGTACAAAACTTTCAAACAGGAGAATTCAGTTAGTGGATTTGTGGGCATTCCCTGCATTTAGTCAAACAGGCGAGGAAATTAGGGGTATGTAGTTTATAACCAGCGGACAGGGCCTTGAAATAGTATTCCATATTTAACTCAATATTTTGGAAAGTCGTATGATGATTGGGTTGTTTTCTATTTGTGTTTGTCGATGAGTCAAACTTTATGTAGTGCAGAGAGCGCAGTACCACTTCCGAGGTTGATAACGTGATAGCAAGAGGGCACCGTTGACGTTGAAGTATTCCTGTCTGGAAGTGAGACGATGGTACAACAATTAACGGCAGTGAGAGGACGAGATTTTCAAATCGTCGCGGGGCATTTTTGCACACAGCTTTCTCTTTTCGGGTCCAAATTTGAAATTGTTCAGAACAGCTTATGCATGTTGGCATGTTTACATGTCAAAATAGCTTTATGGAATGGTTACGTATCAAAACACCCACGGTGATCATTAGCTGGTTGCCATTGATATGATTGATATAAATCACAAGGCGGCTTATTCGTCCTCCTTAGTATAACGTTTCTCATTACGTAAATTCACAGGACTCTTTGTAAATACTTTTTCAGATCTTGAATATATTTATAAACCTTGATCAAACCTCATAAATTTAATGTTTGTTCGAAAACGTAATAAAAGGCTATATACAATGTTTACACATTTTTAAATTCTTACCTTCTATGGTTATAGTCAAGTTGCAGAACGCCATGTTTCCTGATGTGTCAGTGAACAAGTACACTGCTCTGTGAACACCAACCTTCAGCCTTGAGGGCGCTCTTATCGTTGAAACCATCCTTACGCTGTCACCAGAGTTATCCACGGCTGAAGGTTCAAGCCAATTCACTATTGATGTGTTCTGTTTCGGACCGGCTGATGTCGTTACGTGTTCTAAACAATTATCTATCGTAGGTTCCTCCGTATCTGCAAAAAATATTCAAGTTTTATTTTCGTTAAAGTTCCTTTTTCTGTAATATAAGATGAGACGTTTGCATATTCCTTAAGTGATTTATGAGTTAACATACGGCCAAATTACAAAACTGTAAATTTGATTTTCAAGTGTTTTCTCTCGTATGCTCAAACAGGTGTTCAGAGTTTTAACATTTGAATGACTCAATTTGGTTCTGAAAGTAAGATCTACGTCTTAATTAAATTTGTATGTCTCGCCGATGTAATGGCTGCATCACTATGGAAACAAAAAGAGTGTCTGAATCGATGAAATTTTGTCAAAAAAATTGTTTTAGGTGGTAGAAAGAGTAGATTGATTACTTCTTCATGGCAAGCTAATTTAGCTGTTCGTAAAAATGGTATTCGCAAATGTGGAAGGTAAATTATTTTATTCTGTCAATGGGCGGGTAAAACGCAACTCTTCTATGTTAGTGGGCGGAGACATATTTATCTTAATTTCGAGTGGGCGACATGAAATATGGACAGCGGGCAAACTTATCGAATGCTGGTAATTCTGCAGGCAAGTAGAACTGCGCATAATTGGACAGTTGGGTGAACTATTAAACAAATAACATAAATTTGAGAATTTATTACTTTTTTCATTTGGCGGTGTCTTCTTATCAATCGATAAACAACACTTCAACTTATTTAGCAAGTAAAAACTGCCCCTATTAAATATATCGCCAGTCAAAATTTATAGCGAACCTGATTTTAGTTCGCAGCAAAATAAGTTTACGAACCAAAAAGATGGCACACGTTAACTTAAAGAACAAAATCTTATGTGTTGATGAGAGACAGTGGGGAACATGTTATAGCTAGAGGGCAATGGAGACAGTTTGTAGTGCGGAGAAAAGGCACCGGTGAGTTTGGTTGTTAGAAGGAGGGGGAAATATTTATTTTAAAGTTTTGCAAAAGGGCGGTTGGGAACTGCGTTTACTTTCCCCGCCATTTTTTGTTTGCTTAATTTTTTTTAACAAATTTTTTACTGAGGTCATCAAAAATAGTTTACAATCCCAATAGTGGGAGGGTACATACATGTCTATACAAAAACTACAATGCAATGATATCAATAAATGTCAGTCAATAAGTCTCAGAGACTATGTGAATATAAGGTTTTCCAACTACAAGTTATAAATTCACTGTATTGTGGTTCGAGAACTAAGAATTGTCAGAATACCATCCCATTTCTTGTTGTGTAAGGTCAATTTGTTCTTTTTGACTGCTATACAATATTCTACTTTCTGTATCTTTTGTAGTAATCTTTTGAAAATCAGATAATTTGGTTTCTGATTTTCAAGCTTTGTCCAGATAAATATGACGTTTGGCAATCCAAATTGGAAAATCAATTGTGAGAGGTTCTTATCTCCAATTGGTATTTGTCTTGCACAGGGGAAAACATTAAGACCAACTTTACTACCCCATAATATAAGAAAACAATCCCAGAACTCCACTTTAAATAAACAGTCATAGAAAATATGTGATAATGTTTCAACTTCCTCTTTACAAAAAGTACATTTATTTGATTGAACCTTGGGTGGTGACCATGTAAACAGAACTACTATTGATAGGTAGAATGTTATACAGGATTTTAAACTGGAATTCACGGAGTTTGGTATCGATAAACGGATTGTAACCTTGTAAGGAAGAGTATAAAGATGAGATAAACAGACTGAGTCAATACTTTTATTAAAAATATGATTTAAAAAATTCTTATTTCTGAGAAAGAAAATAGTAAATTATAATGAAGTTTGTGATATTTCTTGTATTACATGCATTTATTGCAATATCCATAGCTCCGACTTTAAAAATGATCTGTTGATCTAGCAGAGTAAAATTCCTGATGGAATCATTGTTCTTTCACTTGCTTGGATATTCTTCTGTCCTTCACCTCATCGCAGTTCAGAAAATTACCATTTCTTGTAAACAATTTACCAACATAAATAAAACCACAATCATAGAATTCTTTGAAAAATATTGATTTTCTTCCGAATATAATGTTTTTGTTGTTCCAAATAATTAGTTTTGAACCATCTTCATCTTCATTTTGGTTATATTAAGACCACACAGACAGCATGTTGTGTAAAATCCTGAGAAATAAACATGTTATAATTCAAGATTGAACTTAAAATTCAAAAGTAAATTAAAAGTTCAAACTTTCAATTCATGTTTCTTAACAAAAGGTTTCATATATGTTTGATATTTTCATCTAACAATCTTCTCAACCAATTAACTCTTTGTGCTTTGTATATTGCCTTAAGATCTTGCATTGCTAGTCGTCCTTTATCAATACCATCAATGACAGTTTGTCTGCAAATTGTGTCAGGGCCTTTCCATAAAAACTTGTACAAAATTTTGTTGATCTCTTTCAATCTATACCAAGGATATCAGCTACATTCATTATGTATTGAACTCTAGAGATGGCCATAGACTTTATTATTTGGATTTTTCCAAGAATTAACAAATTTCTATTTCCCACAATTTCAGACTTTCTCTGAGCTTTTCAATTGGTTCCACAATTTTAAGATCGAGTGCAGTTTTTTAATCATAGGAAATATAAATACCCACTACTTTTATGGGTCCTTTCGGCCATTTGACAGGTAATTGTGTGTCTTTACTGTTTCTATTTTTACCCAACCACAATGCTTCGCATTTACCTGGATTCACTGATAAACCAGAAATAACTTTAAAATTGTCTAATAATTTGAACAGCTTTTTGCAGAGCGTACATCTGCAAGAAAACTAGTCAGATAATCTGTAAATGAATAATTCTTTATTTCTGTCTTATTAATTTTTACACCTATGTTTTGTTCAGAGCGAAGCGTAATCAGAAAGTCTGTAATGCAAGAACAAAAAGTAATGGTGAGAGACAATCACCTTGTCTAACACCATGGTATAAGTCAAAATAGCCAGCTGATCTCGCTTCATTCATCACGCAACTCTGTATTTTTGTAAAGTGCTTCTACCGAATGAATAAAAGTTGGGCCAAAATTAAAAGCTTTCAGGGCTTTTACAAGATAGGGCTACTCTAAGCAATCAAATGCTTTTTGTATATCAATTGTAATTAGAATGCCTGGAATATTTAGCTCTTTTGTATAATCCATAATTTCTTCTATCAGTCTAATTACATCTCCAATGTACCTATATTTGACAAAAGCTGTTTGTGTGTCATGAATCAAATTGCTTAAAATTCTTTTAAATGCCCTATTTACACTTACAAACAATGAAAACACATTTTATTGTAATTTCTTGAAATAAGTTGGTTAGCTGTGTCTGCTTCTTGCACGTCTTTTGACAATAAATAAATTACAGATAGATATGTCATCATTAGAGTCTCAAAACGTAATTATTTATTGCAATACTTGCCTATCACTGTCACTGTAAATATACAGGTCATTATATTGTTGGAGCTATCGGTTGCTGAGCACGTGACCTCGGTTATGCCTAGTTAAAGGTTGTATTTGATGGCACATCACAAACCACTTGCAGTCCGACATCACAGTTATAGTGACATAGGAGTGTTCCATGAAACAGTCGCCGTTGGCAAACCAAGGTCGGTACTTTGTGAGACGTCGAGTGGGCAATCAATAGTAATGGGTTTGTTGTCATCTGAAGAGAGAATGACATAAACAGAACATTTACCGACACAACATCCCAGGTTCGCGATTCAAATCTCTTCTTGTCAGGTGATTTCATACTAAAATTATTTGGCGAAAAAAAGTCAAATTGATTGTTTCAGCGCATCAAAAATTGACATGAATATTAAAGTTCAATACTGCTATACATCAATCTGTTATTCAAATTTAGAACTTATTCACATACACCTCTTCTGAAAAGTAAAAGATTTATCGTGCACATTATTTCGATATCAACTTTTTGTTCAAAAAGCTAGAGAAATAAATTTGCACAGTTTGTCTGTGGTGGGCAAATAAGGAAAAAGTATTCACCTATTACAGTGACTATAAAAGCACAAAAAGCGACATTTTCGGGAGAGTCCATCGCAGTATAAATGACATCATATACTCCTATTGGTAACCTATCCCCAGGGCTGTAGGTCGATTTAAGAACCACGTAGTTTCCTGAACTGTCGATTGCCGAAGGTTCAGTCCATTCAACGACGGTGTAATTTGTACATCGTTCCACTGAAAAGATCATTGATTTTGGACAATTTTGAATTGTTGGAGCTTCGTAGCCTATAAAGAAAACAAAATGTACTATTAAGTGGCAATTTACAGGTAATGATTTCGTTCAGCCATAAACAATAGGATGGGGTAGAGGTTAGGGTCAGTCTTCCCCCTCTACTCCATAAACAGTAGGATGGGGTAGAGGTTAGGGTCAGTCTTCCCCCTCTACTCCATAAACAGTAGGATGGGGTAGAGGTTAGGGTCAGTCTTCCCCCTCTACTCCATAAACAGTAGGATGGGGTAGAGGTTAGGGTCAGTCTTCCCCCTCTACTCCATAAACAGTAGGATGGGGTAGAGGTTAGGGTCAGTCTTCCCCCTCTACTCCATAAACAGTAGGATGGGGTGGAGGTTAGGGTCAGTCTTCCCCCTCTACTCCATAAACAGTAGGATGGGGTAGAGGTTAGGGTCAGTCTTCCCCCTCTACTCCATAAACAATAGGATGGGGTAGAGGTTAGGGTCAGTCTTGGCCCTCTACTCCATAAACAGTAGGATGGGGTAGAGGCTAGGGTCAGTCTTCCCCTCTACTCCATAAATAGTAGGATGGGGTAGAGGTTAGGGTCAGTCTTGGCCCTCTACTCCATAAACAGTAGGATGGGGTGGAGGCTAGGGTCAGTCTTCCCCCTCTACTCCATAAACAGTGGATGGGGTAGAGGCTAGGGTCAGTCTTCCCCCTCTACTCCATAAACAGTGGGATGGGGTGGAGGTTAGGGTCAGTCTTCCCCCTCTACTCCATAAACAGAGGGATGGGGTAGAGGTTAGGGTCAGTCTCCCCCACTACTCCAAAACAGTAGGATGGGGTAGAGGTTAGGGTCAGTCTTCCCCCTCTACTCCATAAACAGTGGGATGGGGTAGAGGCTAGGGTCAGTCTTCCCCCTCTACTCCATAAACAGTAGGATGGGGTAGAGGTTAGGGTCAGTCTTCCCCCTCTACTCCATAAACAGTGGGATGGGGTAGAGGTTAGGGTCAGTCTTCCCCCTCTAGGATGGGGAAGAGGTTAGGGTCAGTCTTCCCCCTCTACTCCATAAACAGTAGGATGGGGTAGAGGTTAGGGTCAGTCTTCCCCCTCTACTCCATAAACAGTAGGATGGGGTAGAGGTTAGGGTCAGTCTTCCCCCCTACTCCATAAACAGTAGGATGGGGTAGAGGTTAGGGTCAGTCTTCCCCCTCTACTCCATAAACAGTAGGATGGGGTGGAGGCTAGGGTCAGTCTTCCCCTCTACTCCATAAACAATAGGATGGGGTAGAGGTTAGGGTCAGTCTTCCCCCTCTACTCCATAAACAATAGGATGGGGTAGAGGTTAGGGTCAGTCTTGCCCCTCTACTCCATAAACAATAGGATGGGGTAGAGGCTAGGGTCAGTCTTCCCCCTCTACTCCATAAACAGTAGGATGGGGTAGAGGTTAGGGTCAGTCTTCCCCCTCTACTCCATAAACAGTAGGATGGGGTAGAGGCTAGGGTCAGTCTTCCCCCTCTACTCCATAAACAGTGGGATGGGGTAGAGGCTAGGGTCAGTCTTCCCCCTCTACTCCATAAACAGTAGGATGGGGTAGAGGTTAGGGTCAGTCTTCCCCCTCTACTCCATAAACAGAGGGATGGGTAGAGGTTAGGGTCAGTTCCCCCTCTACTCCATAAACAGTAGGATGGGGTAGAGGTTAGGGTCAGTCTTCCCCCTCTACTCCATAAACAGTGGGATGGGGTAGAGGCTAGGGTCAGTCTTCCCCCTCTACTCCATAAACAATAGGATGGGGTAGAGGTTAGGGTCAGTCTTCCCCCTCTACTCCATAAACAGTAGGATGGGGTAGAGGTTAGGGTCAGTCTTCCCCTCTACTCCATAAACAGTGGGATGGGGTAGAGGTTAGGGTCAGTCGTCCCCCTCTACTCCATAAACAGTAGGATGGGGAAGAGGTTAGGGTCAGTCTTCCCCCTCTACTCCATAAACAGTAGGATGGGTAGAGGTTAGGGTCAGTCTTCCCCCTCTACTCCATAAACAGTAGGATTGGGTAGAGGCTAGGGTCAGTCTTCCCCCTCTACTCCATAAACAGTGGGATGGGGTGGAGGTTAGGGTCAGTCATCCCCCTCTACTCCATAAACAGTGGGAAGGGGAAGAGGTTAGGGTCAGTCTTCCCCCTCTACTCCATAAAGAGTAGGATGGGGAAGAGGCTAGGGTCAGTCTTCCCCCTCTACTCCATAAACAGTAGGATGGGTGGAGGTTAGGGTCAGTCTTCCCCCTCTACTCCATAAAGAGTAGGATGGGGAAGAGGCTAGGGTCAGTCTTCCCCCTCTACTCCATAAACAGTAGGATGGGGTAGAGGTTAGGGTCAGTCTTCCCCCTCTACTCCATAAAGAGTAGGATGGGTAAGAGGTTAGGGTCAGTCTTCCCCCTCTACTCCATAAACAGTAGGATGGGGTAGAGGTTAGGGTCAGCCTTCCCCCTCTACTCCATAAACAGTAGGATGGGGTAGAGGCTAGGGTCAGTCTTCCCCTCTACTCCATAAACAGTGGGATGGGGTGGAGGTTAGGGTCAGTCATCCCCCTCTACTCCATAAACAGTAGGAAGGGGAAGAGGTTAGGGTCAGTCTTCCCCCTCTACTCCATAAAGAGTAGGATGGGGTAGAGGTTAGGGTCAGTCATCCCCCTCTACTCCATAAACAGTAGGATGGGGTGGAGGTTAGGGTCAGTCTTCCCCCTCTACTCCATAAACAATAGGATGGGGTAGAGGTTAGGGTCAGTCTTGCCCCTCTACTCCATAAACAATAGGATGGGGTAGAGGTTAGGGTCAGTCTTGCCCCTCTTCTCCATAAACAGTAGGATGGGGAAGAGGTTAGGGTCAGTCTTGCCCCTCTTCTCCATAAACAGTGGGATGGGGTAGAGGTTAGGGTCAGTCTTCCCCCTCTACTCACTATGGTTTAGGCTATAATGTCTATAGGTGTTCCGTTGAAGATAGTCAAAATTGTAGGGCCTCTAAAGTGAATAATAGACTCGTTTCAATCGGTCAGTCCTCTGGGGAGTTCATCTTTTGACAGTGCCATCGCCACCCAGCTCACTTCTGTGAATATTGTACAAATTAAATCCCTAGCGTACTGAACAATTTTCAACTTGTCGATTGTTCCCAAGGATAAGAAAGCTATTTGCAATACATTTTGGACTTCATAGACTTATCCGAATACCCAGAGACACTATTGCAGAGTTGTACTGATATATTAGAAATGTTCTTGGCATTCCGTGTATCAAATGCAGGAATAAATTACACGGTAGGAGACCGTGCCTTTAAAGGCACTTTTGGAAATCCCTGGGATTGCCTTTGCTCTAGTCTGTAAGAGGATTATGGATGTGTGATAGCCTTTGGTTCTACATTGAAATTGGAATCTAGTAAGTAAATTTTCTGATGAGACAATCTGGCGCCCAAATAGGCCTTTAAACCTCAGACGTGGAAGTTTTCTGAGGTTTAACTGAAGCCCATGTCCATGCAGTGCACGTACAACAGTTTCAGCCTAATTGCATATAATTGAACGATGCGGCAATAATTTTACATCTTCATCTTCTTTTTCCAAACTATTTACAGCAGCTTCACTGTTTTTACGGAAAATATTCGGGATTTTCAAGATTTTCTTGATTTTTGACGATATTCTGTACAGGATTTTGCAACTTTCTTACAAGTAGAATAATATGACAGTTTCTGCATACATTTTCAAAGTTTTCCTGATTTTGAAGGCATTCTGCAACGGCATACATAACTCTGCAACCCTGCTATTCTCACAAACATCCATGACCAGTGCCTGACAAGAACAGTTCAATAAAAAGTCTGCACTCATCGGAAACCTGTTTTTTGCTCAACCACATACGCGATGACCTGGCAAGCAAAAGCTCATACTATTGTGTTCAAACGCGCAGGACCTGACAAAAAGTCGTGCCGATTGTGTTCGAAAACGAAAAAGTGCCAAGTAATATGAAAATGCTTTTGTGCCTGACACCTTTTAACAAGAAGATTTGTCCGTAGTTACATTTTCACATAAATATTTCCATCTGTCCGGAAAATATGCCTTTTTCCTTATCATATTTCATCTTTAGCACCAAATATTCTTGCATGCCATGGACCTGTACACTAATAAAGTCCAGTCCAATGGAAAAAAAATCTGACAATCTTTGATGAAGCTAAGAATATTGTAATGAAAGTTATCAAGCAACTGATGTTCAGGGTTGCTTGCACCACTCTAGCAAAATTATCGGTATTCTTTCTCAGAAACTTTGATATATTCTTTCCATCAAACATCACTATGAGGGGGTCTCTATGTGATTCGTTAAAAATATTTCAACATCAAATTCTACCGAAAGCATGTGCGACGGTCATATAAATGAGTTTCAATTTCTTTTAACTGTTGGAAGGAGTCTATTACAAGCCTGGAAAATTAGGTTCTGCATTACATCAGCTCCAGATTCTTCAGGGACTGCTGATTAAAGTTCAAGATCGTCATCTGTCACACAGAGTTTGCTCTCATCAATCTACATTCTGTTAAAGTCTCGTTTTTCAATAAATAAACCATTTGCTGTTGTCCAAGATATTTGTCAGTGTATCTTTTTAAAATTTTCCTAATGCTAGATAATGCCTTTTGCTTTCCTAATTCATTTCTTCACCTTGACCTGATAACTTTTTGAAACTCATGTAAACGCCATTGCATTCAGTAATGCTCCAAACACTGTCATACCAATATCTGTTGCCAAGTTAGTTTCTTTTGAAATAACATTTTTCTACTCAAGAAAATGTTTATCTGCGATAGTTCAAGTAACTGCCACTGTCGGTGGAAGACTCCTATTTTAATTAGAGACTGTTTTTTTCTTGGGTTCCCAAGCTCTCTCTTTAGGATCTTTCTATGAACTTGCCATGCCTTATATTCTAATTAGAAAGAAAATGTAAGCTGAAATTTACACAGAACAAAATGATAAATTCATGCATTGTATGATGGTATCATTTAGTACTACATAAAAATATATTTCAGCTATAACTACCCCTAATTAACACTTGTTGACATATCATCTCTTACAGCCTGCTGCAATACCATTTGCGATTGTTTATCAACCTCTACACCTGGTTTTGTGTGTTTAAACCACTCTTGGTCACGTGACCCTTTGTTCTTGCCATTCATTAATTCCTTAAATCTTCTGAATTCTTATCGTTCTCATGCAAATTAGTAAACCACCATACTTTCATTCACTTAACAATTTTGCTGAATATAGATCATTAGTATGTCAAATGAAGTGTTGGTTTTACTTTAATATGAATAAAAGTGTGTCGGTCTTTCTGTATGAATAAGTAATGCATCACAATTAGTTGCGTAGAAGCACCCACAAGAACCTTTTTGGCGAATGTAAAATTCAAATTTTTACGGTCATATATTTGAAAACATGCTCTAAACAAATAAAAGTATCGCAGCAAGTACATTAGTCATCATCTTTCGAAACTATAGCTTCCGCTTTGAAAAAACAGTACAACCGTAAACATGATTCACTTGCTTCAATAGCCACATTAATAGCGCGCACATAGTATAATATAACATGTTGGAAACTAGAGTGACCGGGACCACTCTGTCTGGCAACTCTGGGAATATTACAGAGTAGAATATTTGGTGCCCATATTAAAATTGAAACTAAAACGGGTAGAATCATTGCTTGCTACGATATGTCTGTCGAGTCTACATCTTCTGGCTATGTAAGGGTAGCAGGGGGATGCTAATGTTGTTGTACCTACGCTGGAATCAGAACAAGCTGCTTTTCAGCATGTTTGTATCGTAATTTGTAATCCCTGTTATTGTTCAAGCATACCATTAATACCTTTCAGGATATCATTTAGCTTGAAATTCCAACCTACTCCAAGCCAAAATTCGCTTGCCGTGTTTATAATGGATAGAAAAAATATTTTCCATCCACAATTATGCTGAAAACGTATTTTTTCATACTACTCGGCCACCGTCCTGTTTGTATACGATCAGTATGTCTTGATCTTTTCAGGTCTTGTATGATAGACCACAATAGTGCAGGCTTAAAGCTTTCAATGAGTGTAGGCTTTTATTTGTGCTGTTAGTGTCAAGCAACGTCGGGTAGGATGGAAAGACGGCAGCAAAAGTACGTCGCAGCATCCTGTAAAGAATGACTTCAGAAATAAGGAAAACCTGTAAAATTGTGAAATATTTATGTTTAAACCGAGATACTGTACCACTTGTAACTAGGTCGCAGAATCTTGCACAGAATGTCTTCAAAAATCAGGTAAACCGGGAATTTTCGGAAAACGTATGCAGAAACGGTGATATTATTCTGCCATTAATTTATAAATCATGTTTACCTTGGACGGTTACCACGAAATGACAACAAGCAGTGTTACCAGACACATCAGTGAAAGTGTATGAGACATTGCTGACTCCTTCGACAAATACGTCACCAGGTTTATGTGTAGAAGTCACATTGACAGGAAGTTTAGAATTATCGGATGCAATAGGCTCGTCCCAGACTACAACCGCAGTGGAGTTTTCAGCAACCACGTCGATGCACTCAGGACAGTCAATAATAAAAGGTGGCTCGATATCTGTGAAAAGATTCGGACAATGAAAAAATTGCGCATATTTTGTGCTTGTTTCTACGCCTTATTGGAATAAATATCTTATTCCCACAACAAGATGTTTAAACCGCGATTGAAATCTTTTTATTTTTCAGATCCCCCTCAATACCCTAAAATGTTCAAGTCCCCCGTCTCTATGATCAAATATTTTTAAGTCAGCCCCCCTCCCCATTATCATATAGACGCACATCTATTAGGGATGCACGCTAAGAAAAAATAAACAGGCATTGGACAGTTCTGCTCGCAGATGTTCAACACTACCTGTCATTAGTTGTTTGTAGAGCAATATATTCCTACGGCAAATTATTAAATTGATTCATTTTTAAACACATCAGTGGACTTTTTTAATTTATCAGTTAATCCAACTCTGGCTAGGTCAATGGCACCTGCTGAAGAGAACACAAAATGATGATCATGAGAGAGTATGCAAATTGTGAATTCTCGGCTACATTGAATGCTACTCGTAAGTTTTACAAAATTTGACAATACTGGAAGGTACGTTTTAATCTCTGAAATATTTGTGTAATAATGGTAATTTGGTAAAATTAAAATAATTCCATTTAGTCACACAATGTTTCATTTAAATTAGAGTCTTTACTGTACAAAGTTTTACTTCTGTTATTTTACGATGAGAATGTGAAAATTTAGAAAATCAAGCATAGTAACTTTCATCTTTTTTCATTAATATTTGATAATTCTCATATAACAGAATTTTAAAAATCCCTTATAACTTTCAAATCTCCTGGTTTTCCATGTGCTGCTTCCTGGCCTGATCTTGTGTACAAGTATGTTTCACTGTCATGAGCGTCACATGACCCGAACTCTTCTTAATAAGCTACATCATAGTCAGAGCTATTTCTGTCACTGCCGGTGTGCAGTAATTGTGACACTGCCCGTAGGCAGTAGCAGGGCAGTAGCTGTATCAACTTTGTTGCACTGTCAAGTATTCAGCTTGCCAACACAGCCTGTGAATATGTACTCCGCATTTGTATCATTGACAAATGACTTTCAGGCTGGACTCTAATTCAATTATCACCCAATATCATATTATGTGTGCGTTTAGCTCTGCTGCGCTTATTGGCTGCACATGTGAGCTGTTGTCTGCTCCCCAGGGAGTTGAGAGGTATCATATTAGGTCCAGTGACCAGGGGTAATAATAATTGTAAAGCGCCTTGATCACATCTACTTGTGGATATGTGCGCTATATAAGAACCAAATATTATTATTATTATTATTATTATTATTATATATGCAGGCTTTTGTAGACAAACTGAGTATTGCGTGATTCAGCATGCTGTAGAGAAACATCAAGAAACTGCATTTAATATTCTGCATGGAAATATTAAAAAATATCAACAACTGCAGCTTCTGCCCCGATACTAGGCCTACTTGTTTGTTTTTTTAAGAAAATTCATTCATTTTTTAGATTTGGAGATCAAAATAATGAAATGCGACAAAATGCTTCTAGATCTTGTTTAATTATTACTAACATTAGAACAATTGGATGACATTAAAATGTTATTAAATTTTCATTGAATTACCAATCAAACCTTGGAATCGTAAAAAAGGGAACCAAAAAATTTTCACGTCCCCCCTGCAGGCAGAGCAAAACTTTCAAGTCCCCCCTCTACTACCCCCAATTTCCGAATCCCCCTGAATTCCTCCAGCCCCCCCCCCCAGTGTTTTTTTGTGAACGCAGCCTAAGTCAACAAATCAAGCTTAAACAATAAATAAAGCAATGAAGGTACAACCAGCAATAGAGGCACAATCGTCGAGTTCCTCAACCATGTGTTTGCGAAGTGTACACTTTACAATTCGTAAAGGCAAAGTGTGATAACGTTTATGACTAAAATTAATGGGGAAAGACTCTCAACACATCAAAACTGGCGCCTATTTGACTCATAAACACATATTTCAAAATAGGATCGAAGTGTTTAGCCAGTCGGATAAAACAGGGGATTGTCAACACAGCGCCTTTGTGGAAGTTAGAGACACACGTATGTCAGACTGATTGTGGTTTCAATCGAGTATACTTTAACATGAGCATAGTTGTTCACCAGGGAGACAGTAAGTCATCTTAACTCTTCATTCGTAGTCATGCAAGATAGACATTGTACATGTAGATATAAAATTTGACTCATCAGAGTGAAAATATGCAGCATTAGCCAACGATAAGATACGTTTGTCACAGATGACACTTCATGCCATTCCTGTTTTGACATGTTAAAAGGAGTTGCACTCCCTGTCCGGCCTGAAGGCAAATTAAGAAAAAGGTGAAGCCTTTAGCTCGGCAAAAGGCAAAAAGGACGAAAAAACTGAAATTGAACACAATGATGGTCAATTAAGATGGTAGGAATCTACAATTCTACAATTAACAGTTTAGTGCTAGGCTTAATTTTTGCCAATCAATTAAGCAAATCGAAAACACCTTGGATATGTGGCGATGCAGCTCGTCCAAGTGGGACAGTCAGTGATTTTAAAACGTTAGGTACACCCATGCAGGTAAATTATTGTCTTGGGGATGACATCGACAACGCCTGAAATTTTACATAGAATATACCATCTTGTTTTAAAATTTCTGAGATAGAATTACAGAAAGGTAATGACGAGAAGAATTTCGGAAGGAGGCATAAAGGCTCCAGATGTAAAAAAAACATGTATAATTAAATGTGTATTAACTTTACTGAGATGACGATGTAAAGGAGGTGAAGCGTACTTGGAAACTCTTCCTAAAACTATCGACTAAAACGGGGGCGAATTAAAGTACTTAGAAAATATTTACTTACTTGTAACTTTAATGTGAAAAACTCTACACATGGAATTACCTCCCTTTTACACAGAGTTACTGGAATCAATCTCTGACAGTCTGTACGAGGACTTAAAAACGAATCTCCCAAGCCAGACCCTCATCGATGGCAAATCGATGTCTACTTCTATGTTACGTTACAAAGGCTCCCACTATGTTGCCAGCCTTCTCAACGAAAATGATTATCTGTCCTGAGATGACCTTATGGCCCAAAATTTCCAAGCAAATAAAGTGCTTCACCCAACTGTGCGGCAAGATCAAGGGTCTCTCATCGAAACGGTCGGAAGCAAAACATTATGAAATATTATGAAGTAAATCATTTATACTTTGGTCGTAATTTTATGAGACTTGGTAAACTCAACAGAAAAGGTATTAGGGTGTCCCTCCAAGGTATTAGGGTTGCCCTCCAAGGTATCAAAGGTATAAGGGTGTCCCTCCAAGGTATTAGGGTGTCCCTCCAAGGTATTAGGGTGTCCCTCCAAGGTATTAGGGTGTCCCTCCAAGGTATTAAAGGTATTAGGGTGGCCCTCCAAGGTCAAGAAGACCGTATACCACTGAGCGAAAAGTATTACCTGGGAGTATATAATAATTGCCTTTCAAAGTGATAATAGATACAAGAACTCATGAATTTAATTCAAACTCCGTAACCACATCTTGTGTACGACCTTTGATCTCTACAGAAGTGTATGGACTGTGAAATCCTCGGCCTTTTCTCTAATAGAAATGGCGAAACATTAAACCAACCATTTCATTCGTGTAAATTCTGTTTACAAAAAGTTAAACACGATTACCATCTAAAGAAAGAAAATTGCTCACAGGAAAAAGACAAGAGACACATAGCTGTAAACTTATTGAAATACTACACACGATAAATGACAATGAGGAGTCTACTGTTACACCTTTCTGACAAGTGGTGAAACTCTTCTCTACTATCACCGATAAAGCATCTTCAAAATATACAAAAAGACGGTATCATGTAAATTGATCCTGTGTACGCACCTGATACATCGATAAAAAATTGGCACTCTGCCACGTTACCGATAAATCAGATGCCGTGTACAACACAGACGTGTTGCCAATTGGGAAGGTGTGACCGGGAGAATAGTTAGATTCTACGATCACGTTTCCGCCCGAGTTGTCTGTTGATATTGGTACAACCCACGTCGCATTACCGGTGTCTTGTCCAGGATCCGTGTGGATTTGTATAGTGTGCGGACAGTATGGGTATTTTGGGGCTTGTGAATCTGAAATATTGAAAAAAACATCTTCTAGGAATCTTGGCGTATAATTCCATATCGTTCCACTATTATTCGACTTGCAGCAATAACCTTGATAAAATAAGTAAAGGAGAAATGATATTTCATTATAGATGGGCGATATGTATATCGTGTTCTGTAGATATTTTTCAATTGCGTTCTTGGTAAAAACAATGTGTCATACAATCAAAAAATCACAGATTCTAGACAAAGACTACAATAGAATGTTAGGTGTCGAACCTATGACGACGAAAACACCTTATTGAAAACTTACGGTACTTCCCGATTTGCCATCACTAAAACCCGCGGGAAAATTCTGCGGCTAATCACTAGGATCTAAACTCACGTTTAGACAGACGACTTTGTATGCATAGATACCGTATGTAGTATTTGTGTAGCAGGAATTGGCTGTCAATTACTGTAAACTGTACTACTTTGAAAGTAACCCAGCCTTTCTCTAAAATTTAGTACGATAACCTACCTTTTACAGTCACATTAAAGTAACACTTTGCGACGTTTCCATAACTATCAGTTGCGGTGTATACGACTTCAAATGTACCAAGAGAAAACGATTCACCGGGGTCAAAGTTCGATGTTACCTCCACAACATCACCGGAGTTGTCAGAGGCTTCAGGTGCAACCCACGTGACGTCAGCACTTTCAAAACCAATATCGTTTTCCACCATTATGCTTTGAGGGCAACCATTGAAATTTGGTTCTTCAGTATCTAAAATGGAAAATAGTTGAGAAAATATTACACATCCTAACATGTTTCAGGATTTCATATATCCTCTATAATTTAATACAGGGACAACATTTTCAACTGATTCTCGTAGTCGTATTTTAAGCAAATTTTCTCCTTGCATTCTTATTAAATTTATTAAATGCTTGAAGTCTGTAGTAACGCTGATGTGTACGTTCATGCAACTTGCAATATACCGAAACTCTGATATTCTGAACAAACGTTGCCAAATGAAAATCTAGAAGGAACAAGAAAGTCGGTAGGTACTACGGTAGATATGGACTTCTTTAGAGCCTAATGTAAACTTAGAGGTATTCGGTCACCTGTTTTTTAATAGCCAATCACAGATTTTACGCGGGTGGCCGCTTTTTAAAAAGGGCGCCCCCCCCCCCCACGACCAGCCATGGCATATTTAGCAGCGTCGTCTGCATGTCCTTTGACGTATCAAATATGGAGGCCCGACAGCTACAGGTGTTGCGGGACAGCACGCTAAGCCCCACGCCTTTTCCATATATGGAATATGCAAATTTACGGTGACCGTGTACCTTTAACATGGTAAGGTAAGAAGAGAGATTTTACTTGTAAAATTTCGATTATCTCTGAAAGCAATGCCAGCAAAATTCAGAGTTAATAATCAAGACTCATTATACGGCTCCCACGCTTAATGACATACATACCGTTCACTTGGACGAGAAAACTACAGTTTGCAACATTTTCTGAGGCATCAGTGAAGATGTAAGTAATGGTATGCTGTCCAATATTGAAATAGTCGCCGGATAAATGACTTGCTTCCACTTCGATTTCACTTTCAGAATTATCAGCAACTATGGGCTCCGTCCAATTCACTTGGCTGAAATTTCGACCATTTTCCGCATTGGTCAATATATTTTCGGGCAACGTTCGATAATGGGCGCTTCGCTGTCTGCAAAGTAAAGGTCAGGATGTTTCAATTTTAATCTGCAATTTCTGAGCTCGTTCTCGTCAAAATTTCGGTTACAATGATGGACTCGACCTCTGTATGTAAACAGTAGAAAGAGTGAAAGCCTTCATGTGATTTTGAGGCAAACATAAACAATTCAAAGTGGTATTGGATTGACTTAATATCACTCAGAATCCCTCACATGTATATTGCTAAGATTTACCTGTTACCTTGACGACGAAACTACAAGTGGCGGTGTTGAACGATGAATCGTATGCAACATATTTTACCCAATGAACACCAATGTCAAACTTCTCGCCGGGATCATGATTGTTTTCGAAAGTGATGCGTCCAGAATTGTCCTGAGGATGAGGCCTATTCCATTTGACTGTCGCAAAGTTAACTCTGGGAAGGGTTTCTCTGGTGACGTTTTCAGGACAGTTAATCCAATATGGAGGTTCAATATCTGGAAAAGTTACGTATGATAAACGTAGTTTTTTCATTCCGTAAATCATTCAAGGCTTAGACCTAAGGTGGTCGTCTCCTGTCTCAGATCAAGGTAAGCTATGAGAATATGTTGAAAACTCCCGGTGTCGCAAAGTATTGAAGATATCCCATGATGGATCATGATTTGTACCCTTGGAGATTCCTCAGTGAAGTGTGGCATGTCTTTAATATGTAAATTATTTTGTAGACTACTTTTATAAATTTTGAAAACGTACTTTTACAATCATGATTTCTCTCAATTCCAATTTAAAATGATTTAAAAAAGTACGTTCGATTAAGGGAGATTGCACTTTGTAAAATTTTCAAGCCAGAATAGTTTAGGGGGAAATGGAAACTTGCTTCCAAAAAATTGGCATTTGTAGTGGCTGCGCCGACCATTACTATGGGAATGCTTCACATAGGCTAATTGTTTACATGTAGAACTGAAAAGTTATTAGACTAGTACTCTTCAAGGGTACAAATCATAGATATTTTGGCTAATCTAGACTACTGTGATATCGCGTTCCACCTACTCAAATATTTTCGCGCAGTTGAGCAACAACAGACAAATAGAGACAATATTGCTTGTTTCTGTGTCTAACCATGAGTGTCATTTGTGATGTGTCGGACACAAGTTGCCGACGCAGCACAAAAGAAACGAATATGCCGATACAACGTAAGGAGCTCGGCATATTGGGTAATAACATATTTATGATATATTCATGCCCAGATTTTTACGAGTGATTGGAAAAACCTTAAATTTATTCCGCTTGCATAGATATGGGAATGTTTGTGTAAACTGGCTTCATTCATAAAAACTTTACGACGTTTTCGCAAAAATCAACACCATGCGCGACAAATCTTCCATTTCTCAGTGAACATCAAAAGGAAAGATATCGGGATTCAAAAATAGTCGCACGGGAAGTTTTTCATGGGCAATATGTTATCACAATTGTTACCGATCAAAACGTTTCCTCTTCTTTGGATCACTTCCGATTTCGATCGCGCTCGAGCATCCTACGGAGGAGGAGATAGGTCATTGTGTCTATTTTGTCTATTTTCACAGAGCTGTCATGTCAACAGGTATCGCGCGCGCGACATCGCTGTCAAGTCAGTAGTCTAGTCTAAATATTTCTGAAGCTTCGAAACATTGGAGTTTTATACAGTTAGGAGTCAGTTTTGGTTGTTTTTGTTGTAAGTGTTTAAAGCACGGCACAGGTGTTCGAAACGCTTCAGCACGATCAAGTTCACTACATGTTCGAAGGTAGACCGTGCTGTGCGAACGGGAGAATGTTTGCTGAAGCTTGTCTAAAAATTGCAAGAACTTTAACGAAATAACCAAGGGATAACATTACAAGATGCAACATATTATAGCTGTATTTAGCTACCCGAAATATCCATATTCCTCTAAGCCTGTAGAATTTCTATGTCGGCAACATCGCATCGTTTGCAGATGGTGGAGCCATTTTGTTTACTAAAACTTTGTTTACTATCAAATTGCAAGCATGGTTCGGGAACATCAAAAACTGATGACGTTTATCGTAATTATCACAACTGATGTTTACGGTAAACGTCAGCAGGAAGGAGTTATATGGACATGGGTAAATGATAAAATTTGTTGTCTGCTTAATTTTTGTTTAAGGTGAGACAAGGGGTCGACGACTTTCATAAAACCAAGTTCAATACATGTCATCATAGGCAGTAGAGAAAATGTCCATGGTTTCTTCTGGCATGATATGCCTACCACCAGAAGTCTAGTCTAAATATTTCTGAAGCTTCGAAACATTGGAGTTTTATACAGTTAGGAGTCAGTTTAGTGTTTGTGTTTTAAGTGTTTAAAGCATGGCACAGGTGTTCGAAAGGCTTCAGCACGGTCAAATCTGATGATGGGTGAAGGTTGCAAATTCTCTGAAGAAACTTTCGTATGTCTCATCGCATGGCGAAGATGATTCACTAAAGTAACCAGGAAAGCATTACCATTTTCACAGCGTTCACCGACCATTCCTGGCTGACATGCGCAAAAGTAGCCATTCACTAAATCTATGCAGACTCCTCCATTTTCACACGGGTCTGATAGGCACTCATTGACTTCTGGAAAGAATATAAATAGTAGAGTGTATGAATAATACTCTGTAAAAGGTTGTTTCCGCAAGAGACCGGCAAAACGTAACGAGATTTAGCCTTCGTTTTGAATCTGTGCCATTTCAGACATTATCTGCTACCACAGGAAAACGGTGTGTCGGGGAGGGGGGTAACCGAGATTGCACTCCAAATGGTTCTTCCCGAATTGCATTCGCGTACACTCATCCAATACTGTCCATGTGCTCAACCTTCTAATGATAATATCGATTTGCCAACTTCACTGGACAAGTATAACGCTGCCGCCCCCCCCCCCCCCGCTCTTGCCAGACGCGTTAAGACATCTCTGAATCAAGGCCCAAAGTGACGTCATCAACATTTGTCACTTTACAAATTCTACACTGATAAATCCAACATAAAAAGTCTTACCAATCTCACAATTTATTCCTTGCCATCCTTGAAGACAGATGCAATTATACAGGGCACCCTCCTTCACGCAAGTACCGTTATTTTGCAAGGATTACTTAAACATGCATTCGGTTCTGAAAAAGAATGTAAATATAATAATTTTGTTATTCATCTCGTTGCTTTAAAAAACTTGCTCTACGGGCAAATATGTGGCAATGAAAATACAGAGCACTTTCAACTGTGGTTTCACGCACTCAGCTAATGGCAGAATATGGGTCAGAATCGACCTTACATTTCGGCGATTTAACCTTCAAGAAAAATTTGTACCTATTTCATTTGCAGATTAGATTATTAATCGGAATACGGTAAAGACTCTAATTACTTTTGTTTCATGTGCCATTCAGTAGAGTTATTGTGTCGCGACTCTCTTTTTAGTAGAATTTCGAGACAATTTACTTATAAACTACAGTGAAATAAATCCTTTTCTGTCACTTAAGGCTGTTTTAAAAAGATTTCGAAGCTTTGTTTTCTCAGTATTTGTTAAAGTATGTACATAACGGTAGTTCCGTGTGATGATATGAACCGGGCAGTAGGTCCCCGCAAGGACGTAATCAATTATTCAATAGAGCTACTAGATCACTGAAATCCGCTGTCATCCTACAAAGACTGCATTTGAAAATGTCAACCTTACTGTCATCTATCTCCATTATCCATGGTCTCGTATACAACGCACTGAGCGTGCCAGACAGCCGGTCTATCTATTGCGTTGTTAAAAGTATAGAGAGGATTTGCATGGTACCCCAGAATGAAAGTACAAAATGACTGGTTTTGCCTTGCAATGAGGTAAATAATTCTAGGTTTGATGCCAATAGCGATTTTTCATGGCATAAGGTAGAAGACTGCCCAGGGGCTATGCAAAATTAGTGATTGCATAGGATTGCAGACATGTAGAAATGTTAGAAAATAAACCAGGAATATTGTCAATTTCATAAAACTTGCACAAAGGATCCACTGAATGGTGCTTTATTGAAAAATATGCAACAAATACCATGTTACTGTGCTTGTGAAGTGAATCATAATTGTATGTTTTCTTTGCAAAATCACTGATGAAAAAGAGCTAACTCAGCATTTTCACAATGTTTTATTACATTAAATAAGGTTGCATTTTTGTCATTGGATGAGTAACGTCATACTACATGTAGACAATACTTAAGAATCACCCGCGTAATGAAATAACAATATTTGTATCCACCATGGCTATTGTCGTCTTTGAACAGGTCAAATTTGCAATTAAGTCATGTGAGAGCTCAAATCATGGGTAATGGATAATTGAATGTAAATTATCTCAAAAAGTAGATTGGAAACAGCCAATTTACAAGCTGCAGCATATCAGTATGTGATTTCTAGAAAATGACAATATTCGTGGTATTGGTAGTACCTGCCACAGTTAAACATTTGTCAAGTTTTTCAATTCATTTCCACCTAAAGGAGAGTACTTCTAAAAAAAGTGAGACAACTTGTCTAGTCAGTGAACACACCCTGCTTTGGATACCATTAGTATATTATTTCTTCCTCTGAGTACTTGCTACTAGTTTATAATGTTAAAAACAACTTCGCAACATTTACAACCAAAGTGTTTGATATTGTAGACCACTCATATAACAACATCTTGGACAAGGTAATCATCAAAATAATCAAGAAAAGGGCTATAAAATGGATCATTTATAGTTGACATAATGAAAGAAGTATTCATGCTTAATAATTAACTTTTCTTCAGAAATTTACAACTTGATTTGTTCATTACTAGCCTTTCCAAAAGGTGCCAATATTATATATATATATATATATATATATATATATATATATATATATATATATATATATATATATATATATATATATATATATATATATATATATATATATATACGAAAATGGATTGCTTGTCAATGCAGGCAAAGTATAGTGCTCAATGTATTTCTGCAGGGCGGTAATACTGAGAATCTAGGAACTTGTAGTTGTCACTCTACAGGCTGTTTCATGCGCTAAGCATGATGATTGCTTAGCGCATGAAACAGCCTGTAGAGTGACAACTACAAGTTCCTAGATTCTCAGCATATATATATATATATATATATATATATATAATATATATATATATATATATATATATATATATATATATATATATATATATATATATATATATATATATATATATATATATATATATATACATGGTTTTTAGGCCACCGACCCTTCTTTATACAATTCATGAAAATAAATAGTGATAACATACAACATTTGGGAAAGAAAGAATACTTGCAGGCTATTTACAGTACATCTCAAATACACAAAAGGGACATTCATTGCATATTTTGTAACAAATTCTCTCCTTTTTAAAAGCTATTAAAACAGGAATTTTGACAGACTTAACAGAGTATCACGATTTTGTGAAACGCATGAGTAATGTAAATTTTGCTATTGTCGGTGAATCATAATAAAACGACGGTAAAAATGTCTTTCTCATTTCACTATATACAGGGCAAACAAGCTTTTTATGGCCACTTAATTGTAACTCTGAAACGTTTTGTTATATCATTCATGAAATGACCACTGTATTGTCCTACGAAGTGTGATAAATGTCAGACTGTATATGTCTTAGTATGTAAGCATGCATGTATATATTGGGGGGCATGGAAAAACCCAGAAAATACGAGGGGGCATGGAAAAAAACAGGAAATATGAGGGGGGCATGGGAAAACGTCACCAGGAAAATAAAAAATCCTCCAGCGCCCCCTCCCCCAAAGTAAATTCTGAACACTCCCTTTACACTATGAGAATGGCGTCCTCAGTAAAGGTTCTGTGCAGGCCAACGGTAGACATTCAAGGTTCTCGTTGTATATGCCTACACGTGAATTTTATTACTGCTTTTAAAAGACTAACCTAATTCTTAAAAGGCATTAATCACACAGAGTCAAACCAATATACCGTCAATTCTTGGGGCGGACGGCTGATTGTACCGTAGATTACCAGTTTTTGTCGCAAAAAAGTAACTTTGTATGGCAGACTGTCGTTTTCAGGAAGGTAAAATTTGGTGAATGTAAACTTTCAGAACTACCTACCTTCGTGCTCATTTTCCAATGCACCTGAACTAGTGGAGATATATTCTACCTTACATAAAGGTTCCGCCAACGATTAGGTCACGTGACTAATGGTAGAGCGTCCTATCGGTCCACAAAGCTAAAATCACCTGACCTACACTGCTACTGATAACAATAATTTGCAAAATTTGCTAAATAAGATAGAGAATTCTCTTACCAATATTACAGTTTGTTCCCGTCCAACCATCAGCACAGAGACAGAGATAACCTTTAATGGTGCCGATGCACGTTGCTCCATTTTTACATGGATTATAGGAACAGTGAGAAATTGCTAGAAAAAAATGTATCATTAGGATTACCTTCTTCTCAATAATAAATTTATATTTTAAATTTTAATTGCAACAAGTATTGTCCTATCGTAGTGCAATTAATTAGTAAAAACAAGCAGAACCAAATAATTTAAGTTTGATTTTGCAGGTGTTGACCAAAATATTCGCAAAATTTGTCTTAAGATAATGTATTTTGCATATCAGAACCCTAAAGTCTCCTTGTCTTGTTTGTTTTATGGCAGGGGGCTTATTATTTCAGAGTTGATCGTCATCTATCGCGTTTGACAAGTTTGATAGTTATTCGCTCAAGTCAGTCGGGACATTTCAAGAGTGTGTATCGGGTAACCTTGCCTATTCTTGTTCATATCCAGATTTTCGACTTTTTCTATGCGGAAAATCAAGTGAGATTTGGCGAAAAGTGTAGATATCAAATATGATTTCAATTATGTAAATCAAACATGATTTCAATGATGCCAAGCAACCAAACGCTGTTACTTCCACTTGCTCTAACGCGAACGTTTACGCGTGAAGAATGCAATTACAATCCTACGACTGTTACGTTAAATCGATCACGTGACTTGCAAGGAAAGATATTTGTGAGGACAATTATTCAAATTCAAACTTTGTGTGGAAAATCGAATTTTGGTTCAAACGTGCTGTACCCATAAAATGACTCTAATTCGATGTGCCCAACATTCTTTTCTGATGACATTGTTATAATTGCATGCAACGTTTCAATACGCCAAAGGGTTTTTTTTTGCCACTGAGCAACATCAGTCCGTTAAAAATTGGCCGATCGTTTAACCAGTTTTAGTTTGCGTAACGGGTTACGCAATTGATCACTTACGATTTCAAAGGACTGAAGTCGCTCAACGGCAAAAAGCAACCAGGGCGACTATGTAATGCTGGTTGCGGTTGTCGTCTTCAATGACGATTGCATTCTCAGTTGCACTCATTTCATTCATGCAGTTATCACTATCACTATACCCGATGCTCTGTGGCTCGTACAAATCTTCTACTCACATTCCTGGCCGCTGGGAATGCGGGATCGACGGTGTGGGAAAAATCGATCCCACACTCTCAGAAATCGTCCCACACTCTGCAGTAAACATTACACGAGCTCTGATTGGATGATAAAACAGTCTTTTTCGTTCCACGCGCAAAATGTTATCCAATGGCACAACAAGTAACACACGGACCGGAACTACAAAGTAAGCGGGTCAAAGTACAGAGGCAGACGACAGAGTTGTCACGATTTTGGATAATGTTGTACGTGTCCAATGTGAATTTAACGCATTTTTGGTCATGTGAGAAAAAGAATCTCACACACCAAGGACCTGCGATCAGATTTCTCACACTCTTTGGGGATGTTTTGTCTCATACTCGCCTGCGGCTCGTGTGAGACAAAATATCCCCAACTCGTGTGAGAAATCTGATCCCAGGTCCTTGGGGTGTGAGATTCTATTATTCCCAGTTTCCATCAGTGACACCACATCTACTTATGCCAGAACTGGGTGTGCTCGGCAATTTCCGGAAATGTACCGATGACCGAACTCAAAACGTGGAACTTTTCCGTGTTTTCGTCAAAACAACAATATAAGTCTAAAAACTCCTAAAATAAGCTTCAGTTTGTGCATGTTTGTTTTATATATATCAATTTAAGTGACAACCAGAACAAGAGTATGGGCCTCAAGTTAAACGAAAAAAAACCTCAAAAAGTGAATTGGAAATGCAAACTGTACTTGATTATGTTAATAGCTGGTGCTCAAAATGGCGATTTTCAATAAACCGTAATAAATCTAAAATGTGTTTTGTTTAATGAGTTTTACGGTTTTTCCACGTGTACAGAGGTTCACACCAACTCATGGTGTTACCTGTGACCCTGGGCAGAAAACTTGTAAAATCGAAGGCACATCAATATTATTTAGAATAAATTTTATGTAGAAGAGCAGAGACTTACCAAGAGAATATTTTATGAGATTTTGCTTTAAATAACTGGTCGACTGAGATGTGTTACATTTTTGATGATCAAATCTTACCATGAAGACTACCATGTATCGATATATCCATGGTAAATTGAAAGTTATTGTCCCCTTAAGAGTCTGAGTGGTTGGAAAATGTCAGACAAAAAACAAAATAACGTACTCGTATTATGATTAAAACAGAATATAAAGTTTCACGTGGGCAACGTTGACTGTTTGCACAGCTTCGCTCCGATGAGTTGCCTCGAATTGAAGAGGGCAGACATCGACATGAAGATACTAATAGAAGCATTGTGAATTTTTTCAGAGTGGATCTGTTGGAGATAAGATTCATTTTCTTTTGCGTTGTGACTTAACGCAGAAACCAGATAAATACATCTGGACAACGAAACAAGTTCAACGAGATCACGTGACTTCGAAAACGGTCTTCGGGGCAGCTGTATATGATTGGTTGACATGTTATCAACTATTGAGATACGGTGACGTGATAATCGAAAACGTTGATCTGATATTAATATGTTTCACTTGTAAAATCAATTCAAGCCGTAACAGTACAATTTTATGTCCGACCAGTTCTGTGTTGTTTCATCATGAACTTCAACAGTGAAATCAAAGAAGTACTTTCGTGAGATTCTGAATATGAGACAAGATTTTATATCGCTTGGAAAATTTTTTTGCATTTTCTTTCGTCAGAGTAAAAGTAAAATAGTAAATAAAATCCGACCTACAGACCCTATTTCTGATGGGGATGTTATAGAAAACACTGATTTTAAATTTCGCTGTATCCAATTAGATCTGTCGTTACTTAAGGTCTAGCCAATCGCATCAGTTGTCGCAGGAATTCAATCAGAATAATTTTTCTTACCTGCTCGAGGACCACAATCATAACAATCTGTTCCAAGTTCACAGAGTTTGAAATCTGATCCCACACCTCCATCATCGCATTCGTTGTCGATAGCGAATGAACAAGTATTGTTACAAATTACTCGAGCTGAAAGAAATGAAAGAGTTTTAAAATATCGTCCAAAATTTCTACAAATGTCATGACAAAATGCATTTCGAGAAAGTCTTTCGAAATATTTACCAACTCGTCAAAGATGAAATAGGATATGATTTCTGATTGTATTGACAGGCTCTTGTGCAATGTAACTGTCGTGATAGCAATCTTTGAAAACACTCAGTTCGATCTAGTGTTTAATATTAATTATTTCACAGCGATAAGGAAAGATACATCAGACATGTCTATTATTACCGATAAAATGGCTTACAAAGGACTGTTTTTGATGGGCAAAAAACGCTAAGCACACTTTGTTTAGTTTTGATTTGGCCGCGTCTGGGATATGAAAACTGTGGGCTATGATTGGCTTTCACTTTCTACTTTTAAATCAATGGTCAACAGCAGTCAATTGACTAAGCCAATTCCTCCATCCTGGACTCGTGTCTTGTCATTTAAAAACAGTTTAACATATAAAATAGACTTAAGGACTTGAGTAGTTTAATTATTATAATATTTGGTACAGCTTTTTGTGGGTTTAGAATTTAAGAAAAACGTTCCAATTCCTTCGTAATTCGTTTGATCAACAGTCGTTGATAAAGTACAGCAACCTATTAAATTGTAAAAAACTTCAATAACTTGATAAATTTGTCAAAGTTTACCTATTAGAGTTTCAAGATTGATGTCTATTGCAGACGACTTGGCATCGCTTATAGATATTTCTGACTTGTTCATACTGCCCCTGCTGTATTTGCATGTATTTTTTTTTCATTTATTGTATTAAGGGCCGGCGATGTACATATATGTAGTCGGTTGGCAAAAAACGTTAATGTCGCACCTGCCCTAACACCACAGTCACTGCAATCCGCACCGTACCCACAATTCTCTGGTACTTCATTACCAACGAGACCATTGACGCCGCCATCTTGGCAAGTTCCATCGTTGGCAGAAGAGCATGCATCGGAACATATCGGCACACCTTTAAAAATTTAAGCAATTGAATGTTTTGAGAAAGGGCTGGTGTTTTGTTTTTAATTCTCATTTTTAGGGAGAAAATAGTGAAAACGTAAATAGGCAATCCTGACGAGTTTAAGTGTAAAAAGGGCACGATTTGTGTGAATTACATTCACTTAAATTTTTGTGAACTCATTCAATGATAATGATATGACTTGGGTAACTGGTTTACGTACTTCCTATTATACAGCATACCAATTCAATATATTTGCATAATCACTGGCATGCTATTCATGTTTTCTTGCATTGTAACAACACAACACTGGAATGTATGAAATGTGAAAATATTTTGATCCTTTCAAACTTAAAGAGCATATGAAAGGGATCTCACACAGGATTACACTCATAACAGTTCTGAGTGCAATAAAAAGATCAGTTAGCACAATACCTGATAAATAACAAAACGAGAGAAATACTAAAACTACACAGTTATAGCTCAAGAATATTTTGCACTCCTCTGTCGCCTGTGTACACAAACTAATTCCTTGTTTTATGACTTCTGTCATATATATATATATATATATATATATATATATATATATATATATATATTATTGTAACCAGCTTCAGAGTGTGATCAATTTCCTGATTATTACTTGAAAAACAAGACAGTTGAAGGTTAAACATTGATTCCATTGTGTTATATCAAATCGCTGACGTGAGCCATGATATCTATCTATCAAAGAACTGTTTGTAAAAATTCAAACACACCACGTAAAGTTATATTTAAGGGACATAAGCTGTAACTTATGGTAAGATTTTTAAGTATTCTGCTTCTGTATATCAACTACCATATCTGACCCTAATCCGTTTGTCATGCTGAAATTTCGAGTATTCTTTTTGTCAATACAGCTTGTAAGTGTGTAGTGATCACTGTGTATTGTTTACAAATGAATTCTAGTCCGGACTTGAATACAATTTTCAACAATAACAAAGCATTAAATTACAGTTTACAGATTGAATGCAGAAAGTGTAGGGAAACCACAAAAAAAAGTTTTGAAAAAATAGCCGAAAGATACAGCTTATGGAGCTTTTATCAAGTAAGCACATAAATTTGTAGCTGTGGTAATGCAGCTATCTGTTGGTGGGTTAGCTTGCATCACTACAGTCGCTATGCGGGCCATCAAAAGGTCAACCCCGCCACAGATATCCGTGGTAGGGTTGACCTTTTGATGACCCGCATAGCGATGCATGCTACCCCACAAAAAGATAGCTGCGTTTCCACAGCTAATTTGTAAAATCTACTAGATATGTAATAAGGAAACCTGGATATATTCTATGCATCGTGTTATTATCGAGGAAAAATTCCAACGTGCGCAATGGAAAATGTACAAATTGTGATCATACTCATGCAAAAATACATAAACAAATTCTACAGCTGCAGTTTGCAAATAAATCTAAATGGTCATATTTTAAATGTACTTTCAAATGCCTGTAAATAAGCTGAACATGTCCACTGTATTGACTAAGATGCTAATTTTCTTGAAAGCCCTAACCCTACATTTTAATGAATGATAACTGTAGTCTGTTGATTTGCAGAGAGCCAAGAACATATTTCAGTGATGATGGGTAGGGTACACGAAAACAACAAAATTTGCCATTGGCAGGGGTTATATTCTCAAAGGATGTTGAGGTGACAGGTTGTATTTTCGGTAGCACTGTCGATATGTCTGGTACACGCACGTTAATTTGTGGCAGTCTCACCAGTCCTATAGAAGCTACATGTACTTTACATATATACATGTTAGTGCATACATTAATCATCAAAAATGAATTCAAATTCAATGATATGTAAAGAATTATCACATAAAGGTGAACAAATGTCAGGTAAATACACTGATATTGCTAATACCGGTATGTATCAACATCAAGCTCAAGCATGGTGTACTTCTGACTGGAGTCATTTTACCATGGAAAAAGTGAAGAAAACAGGGATATTGGAATTTTGAACAAACTTAATTATTGCAACTGATTTCTTCTTAAATTATGAAAAATTTCCAAAATTTGCTGAATATAAACAGATGATCTCATTTATGACTTCCAGACAAAATGGATTTTTTCCTATTCTGGTTACCAACAGTGTATTCAGCTGCTATCCTCCTGTATAGGCACCGCCTTTGAGATTTCATATCAAAAGCTTGCATGAAGTCCAAACTTCATGCAACAATGTCCATTCATGATGAGGATATATTCTTTAATTTTTGAACTTGATGTTTTTAGTATGGCCATCAAATCTTTTTCTGAATGTTCAATCTTATCTGGCAGCAAGCAGAGATGAGGTTGCACAGTTGACCAGTATTTCAAAATGTTTCAAGAAGTCAAACACAAACTACTTTACCTTCAAACAAAATTAGTGACGATCAAAGCTCAAAAAAGTGCAACTTTGTCCTTTTTATTAACAGGGAAAATGACTGAAATGAAATGAAGTTTAGTCAACAACTAGGCTGCACTGATGAAATTTCTCTAAGTACAAGATCTACAGCAGGTTAAATTTAAAACTGCGACTTGGTTGTGGTATCTTGTATAATTATTCACTACTTCACAAAACCTATGGGTTCTACCATTTTTCAATAACTTTCCATATTTCCACAGTAACCGGAGTTTAAATACAGGCGACACGTTAGGATGCTAGACCTCTGACCTACAGATCTATCTGACATCACAATGAAATTTTGGTGCATTGAAGAAGTTGACGTGCCTTTAAAAAATCTATTCATCATACACTGAATAAGAGCAAGCTACATCTAAATAAATTTATCATTGCAAACTGAATTAATGGAAAAACAAGTCGCATAGTTGGCGATGTCTGTACACAAAGCAATAAACAGCACAGAGCCAACTACAGAGCTGACTAAAGTTCTGTGTAAAATTTTTTTGAAAATTAAATTTTATGAAAATTTTATTTCAGCCAACAGTGGTCTAATTCATGCCCTGTCGTGTGTCTTCCAGCAACAAAAATTTAACTTAAAATGGGTCTTTACCTGAATAAGGTGTATAATAGTAGGGTTATACACAAACTATGTCCTGTATGGATGTGGCCCAGTGAGTGATGTGTTGGACTCCGTCAGCCATTCAAGCAAAACATCACTCACTGAGCTCTTGTCCATACAAGGCAATATTTTGTGAATAATCCTCTAAAATAAGAATATAAGAAAATGAATAAAAGCTTGTCCCAATCTTTAGAGTACAAAATATACATAAATTCATCCATGCAAGCAAAGCATAAAAAGCAATACATTTTCAAAGGTGTATGATGATGAAATATTTACATCAAAATTATGTAAGAATCATCAGGCTTAATGGTGTTTTAAAGGTAAATTTTGATTTAGATTGTCGGAAATTTACATAAAATTCCGTAAGGAACTGAATACGAATCCATACAAAGAGATAAACTGAATCTAAAATTAACAATTTGCTAGCTACATTCAAGTAAAATATTACGGCCTCTGAGCCTGAGGCCCATCTTGCAACATGTAAGAATAAAGATCTTCAAAAAACATGCTCATATGTCATCTAGAGAAAGAATTTTTCGCTGTGCTAGGCAGACAGATCTGGTTGGGTATGAAGTCTATACCAGTGGAACGAACACAAGCTCTACACTGCCTACACTTGACACAGCACAGAAATATACAGCATCCACAAGCTAAAGTTTTAAGCAGCAATGTACATTTTCTTTTCTGTGATGCTTTTGTACCAGTATGAACTCATATCATCACAGTATTTCTGAATATTATCACTATGGATATGTCCTCATGAATATGCAAAATATGCAGTCTGAGGATATGGATGCAGGGATGAGCAAGATTAGATGTTGTCATTTGATTTCATCTTAGGAAACAGAATGTCATATATTAGAAAAAACTTGTATCAATAAAATTCAAGGGCCAGTAGCTGTAACTTTTGATGATTTTTTACACCGGTTTTGTGTTTCAAGTCAATTACAAGTTCTTGTTCTACTCCCCAAGGTATGTTGAAACACCAGCTATTTAGCTAGTCAACACAGCATCTACACATGGACAATGTACTATTATAATTTACATTTGAATTCTAGTCCAGACCAAAATTACACCTACTTGCCCTGTATATAAAAATTCGTATAATTGCATAATTTTTGTGCATTACTGAAACAAAATAAGACTATCTGATTGGGCTTTGGCTGTAGAGTAATCCCAGGAGTTACCAATGATATTAATCAAACATAAGATGAGATCAGTTGATGTTGGAAAAAAGATTGTCCTTGAAGAACACCTGAGAGTATCAGGTACATGGTGTGCAAACTTTGAAATGCATATCAAAGTTTGGCTGTCATGTTGAGGTATATTTTCACATCTTCTTTTGATGTCACTGTTCAATATTCAGCCTTGCTATAATGCAAGCAAATTGCAATATTAAGAAAGGTTTCCAGTAAGAGCATGAATAATACAAATTTCCATATATATTTAAAGCCCCACTAGTAGCATTATTTTTATGATTTTACTTTCAAACTTAAACAAGGATTGTGAGAATGTATTTATTTAGGTGTGTGTATACACTGATTATTAACTACCCACTGGGACTGTATGTGCAATTTTGAAGATAAAGATTACACTGTGATAAAATGTGTGCCCACACATTAAATTGCAGCCCATGCAGAACAAGCAAAATCCATCGATACGGTGCTTATCTGCACTGAAATCTTCACATAAACTGCACAGAGTAGACTGATGTAATGCATAGGGGTGAATGTTTTCAACTGTGACATTGTATGTTCTGTTTCCTTTGTAATATTACCAATTTTTGAAAATTTCAAGAAATCAAAGTAACAGTTAAAATTTGAATTTACTTTGTCAAATGTTTCACAATGGAATGGTTTCTTGATGCAGTAAAAGCCTATATCCCTTCAGAGAGTAGAATTAAGAGAAAGACAGGAGAGAATATAGGAAGATATTTTGAGCTCAACAAATTTCAAGAGTTACAGCTAGTGGGGCTTTAAAGTATCCAAATTTCATCTGTCTTGCATTATTGTTCTATTTGATATAATTCTAGAAACTCCCAAAGGATGGTCATTTGCCATGACACTGTACTATACCATGCACTCAATAATCTTCAAACACACCTACACTCCCTAGCTCAGATTACGAGTGTCAGCCAGGAATGTTAGTCTTGGTCAAAGTGCTTTGTCTTTGAGCGAAGTTATAAATGAAATTTGTTTTGGCATGTCTGAGTAATGGCCCCAGCCGAAAAAGGCTAAAGACTAAAAAGGCACGGCAACTTTAAAGTGACGATATTGCATTGTGGTGATGCCAATGAGAATAGAAAATGGCTCTACAACTACAGTTTTTTTTACAGAAAAAATTTAGGAAAATTCAGCCTCTTAAAATGTTGCTTCAAGGAATGAAAGTGAAGTGCTGAATTGCACAAAATAAAGAAGTTACTTTTCTAGAAGAGGGTAAAAATTGATATCATGAAAAGAACATTACCAACACCACCTGGCAATTGTATTTTATGTTTGTTAAGTTTTAACTCCCCTTTACCTTCACTGTCTAAAACATTAACCCTTTGAGTGCTGTAGTGTTCCCACCAACATTTTTGTGCAACATTTTACCAATTTTTATAAAGTTTTCTGTAATTATTTTGATAATTTTGAACCAAATAGACATTAAATTCATTGGCTACAGTTTTCTATCAAAATTTTGGCAAAAATCTGAAAAAAATTGACTGGGGTAAAGTTTTAAAGGTGACATAATTTGACTTGGGTGCTCAAAGGGTTAATTGAAATTGTGACATAAAATATCAAAATGGCTGAGAAATGTTATACTGTTTGAGACTAAACGAGAGAGATTAAGGTATGTCTAAACAGTAGACAGTAAAATCAGAATCGACATATATTTACACACAACTGAAAACTGCACTGACCGAGTAGAATTTCTTTTGAAGGGAAAGCAAAACATGTAAACAAACTCTACCTGTATCATTTCATAAAATCTTCTCTGGATCTAAAGATAGCGCGTCACCTGAACTCAGTGTGACAAGCTTTTCAGAGGATGCGTCCTTTGGCTTTGCCCGCTCATACATGACAGAAGAGGCAAGGATAATTAAAATGGCTGCCAAGTATGGCAGATTCAGTTGGAAACTCTTTGGGAAAAGCCAGGTGCATAGGAAAGCCATGAGTACGATAGTTGCCACGGAGGAATAAACCTTAACAATGCTGTCCATCTTCTTGACAATAGCTGGTAGAAGAAGACTGCCAATGCTGCACAATATCACAGTCGCGAAAATCAGTAGTATTCGGCCAACGCTGACGCGTCCATGGATGGCAAAAGGGTGACCCTTGGTGATGTAAAGTGACCACACAGTTGTCATGCCGACACTGAAGAGGTACATCTGTACCTGGTGCTGCATTGACGGTCCATTGTTCTTCTTGTACAGATACTGTAAGGAAAACAATAACGTAGGTAAGGAGTTCCTTGAAGACAGTCTGCTATTGTCACATAAGTTTAAACTTGTAACAAAATGTTTTTCATTGGTACTGTATGAGTAGGGAGTTGACTTGAACTTAATTTTTGCTCTGATTTGTCAGCACATTTCTTTTTCTTTTATTACACAAGTATATCAAACAGAAAACTGCACACTCATGGCAACAGTTTTCCTTCTCAAATGTGTTTTCCTCAACAACAAACCCTTAATTGAGAATACAGTGTGCCCTAAATTTCCCTTCAAATTGTGAATTGTGAAGAAAGAGAAACAAATTTGAAGTTGGGTAGTGTCTCCATACTTCTTCCACATCATGCCACTTCTTACCGTACATACGTGTACAATGTGTTGATGATACAAGTACTGAATTTTGACTTGACAAATATTTACATACATGTATCCTTTGTCAAAATGTCAAAGAAAACACCCTACATGTATATTTCTAGACAATTGACATTATTTAGAAAGCTAGTCACCAGCTAAAAACAACAATTTTTCAATTAACACCATCATGAAAATATGAGGTTTGTGGAGGCTTACATGGTATTTTCATCAGAGCAACTCCACTTGTCTTACAGCATCAATGAGCCACAAAGACTAGGATCAGCCCAAGAGAAACGCTGACAGGGAAAGTAAAATGAATTGACTCTTTCATTTTACTATTGATAATCATCATGTATTTTTTTTTCCGTTTTAGTTTATTGATTGCACCGTGGAGATGAAATGAAGCTCAATGGTTGCAGTGATTATGTACTTGTGATGAAATATGGCAAGGGGCATTTATCTACATGTAAATAGTGAACTTCCACATTTTATTCTATGGGAGACATACCAATGTACATGTTCACAACATTGTTACATGCTATGTACTGATTTTTTCTCCACTGCCAAATTACCCAGTTCCAGCCCGTAAAGATATGCTGAAGTTGTCTATGATGATTAAAATAGTCAGGGCAGTCATATTAACCTTTCTTGTGCGTAAAATATGTATGAATACCATGAACAGTACAAACATTGTGATCTTATCCAAGCTTGTCATTTTGAACTTTGAAAGGTCAGAGGTGACATGGAGCTAAAGTTACGCCTCCATGTTTTTTGATTGCAATCATGTCTGAACAGAAACTAACTTTACACGCATGTTGGATCAATTTGACGCTCGTAAAATTTGCCAGTGAATGAAGAAATTGACACTTCACACTTTTGAAGTTACATTTACAGGAGGGGGTTTTGAACCAAACGAATAAATTTTGTTTGTTGTACTGATAACACTGAGTCTCTTAAGCTAAAAAAAGATTGTTTCTCTTCCCTATGTACTTTAATCTACTTAGCTGCACCCACATTTCCTTGTTTACTTGAAATAAATACATATTTAATGATAGTGCAGTATGCAAAGTGGAAAATGTTGAAACAACAATACATATACATGTAAGATCACATGTACAGACTACTGTTCTGTACAGAATTATTTTAATCATCTTACTTAATGTCAGAACTACCACTACTCAGAAAACATTTTTGTTTTAATAGTCTCACTTTGATGTTTGATCCTGAGATATAAACAAAACAAAATACATTTGTAAAATATAATTAGATTCACCACATTGTTTTGGTTGGAATGGTAAATGAGCCAAGGATGTTAAATTGGGCAGGGACCTCCCTCGAAACAACATTGGCTAGAGAGACCATGCTATGCCAATCTGATCAAGCTATGCTAACCACATGAGGAGTATTATGGTGTAAAATAGTACGAGAAAGCTACCACAGTACATGCATATGTGTTCTGCATATTGTATGGAATTTTATGGCTTAGTACGGCAATCACAGTCAGCTCATTACAAAAACAGCTTTTGTAGATGGTACACATACATTGTTCTCCCCAGAGTAATTAAAGCATAGAAGCCTTTACTCTTTAATTTTCGCAAAACAATAGAAATTCATTAACATTACAATTATATTATTATGCAAATCAGCTGCTAGGCTATCAGAAATTAATTGTCAATCTATGATCAGCAGGGTTGAGGGTTGGAACACTTTCTCAGCATGATTCAAAGTGTTACAAAATGTAAATGAACTTCCTGATACACTGTACTGGTATTCACAAAAGACAATGTCTTAAGAGCCACGTTGTCCTTGGAAATACACCTACTAGGTAAAATGAGAACAAAGCTAGAATAAAAGGCATTTGTATTAGGAGTCAATATTGTACTGGCCATTATCAGGCTATGGCTACACATGTAGGCAACACTACAAACCTTTCGGCTTGTTTGAGTAATCATGTTATATCAGAATTTCATGTTACTGTATGTGAGGTGCATAAACTTTTATACATGTAGGTTGTCTTGTGCATAAGTTCAAATGACACATTGGCTGATATTGAATGGACCATGGTATGAACAAACCAACTTGAATAAATGAACACAGAAATAAATGCATGCCTGTTCATGAGTTCATATCATTACATTGTACATGTACTTCTTTAGCATAATGCATTTTCCTTAGGACACTGCAGTGGACTGAGTGCAACATTTCAGCCGGGAGTACATGTACCTCTTGTAGTGATCTCTAATTATTTTTAATCCAGCTATCATGTATTTTTACCCCTTCCTCATTATGATGGTATCATACACAGATTCTGTCTTGAATCTGTCATAAAGGAAGGACTCATGAATTTTCAGGAATACATAGACATACACATTACATTTTCACTTTCTAAATCATGGTGTTTTTTCATCTTTGAGGAATACGAAATGAGCGATTGCTTTCACACAAAGCCCTGTAAAGATCAGAGTGGGAATTAAAGTTTGAGAACTCACCTCTGTGTAGACTGATGCAGCACTTGACAAGGCTGAACTGACTAAGCTCAAAACAACTGCTCTGATTACAATACGCATGGTGGGTTCCTGAACTGAACGACCTGTGGATGACCCAGACAGAGCGGCCAAGGTGATTCCTAAAATCAGGATGAACATGGCTAGCCCTCTCATTGGTGTGGTCCCTTTCTTGAAGACGATGCGATAAATGACCACTGTCATAATCACTCGTGTTTGTATAAGGGTGTTCCACAAAGGTGGAGGTGTAACATTCATGGTGTAGAGAAACAGGTTATTTGTGACACCGTACATGAAAGCTGGAATCAAAAAGTTCCACGTGAACTTCAAAGACGTCAACTCCTTTTTAGGAGAAAAAAGGCAAACACAGATGCACAGTTTCACAAGTTCAATCAACGCTACGATGGTTGATGCATGTATGAGATGCCGGCCTCCATTGAACTGGCTGCTTCCAAATGCTGAGATCTGCTTTCCCAGCTCCATGGTGATAAATCCAGCACACAGCACAAAATTCCGTACTCTGTCCCCGGATTGCTCCTTATCAAGCTCACCACTGTCAGCTGGCTCATCTTGGATGATGACAGGGTGACCGTTTTCTTCTTTCTTGCTGGTCGACATCGTTATGATTTTCTGTCCTTGCTCATCAACTCATGAACATAACTACAGCCTCCATCAAGGAAAATGGGAAGCTGTACTTGCCCTGTGTTCAATCACTAATTCACTGTATCCGGGATGGCCGAGCTTTGCTAATCTTTGAACGTCTAGAGTATGTGTACTTCTAACAGATTTAATTTTGTATTGTTGTTTCTAAAATGAGAACAAACAGTGATAATTAGCTTCATTGTGAGTTAGCTCCATGTTTAGACATAACTTTGAAATGCTTCATTATTCTGTGATAAAGGCAATAATTGGCAGGTAGACAATCTTTCACTGTAGTGCAATTCAAAATTAATTACCAAAGGGTATATTTATTTGACAACGCCAAGCATAACAGTCTTACTTATTTAGTTCCTGCTTATTTAGTATTTCCAGACCAATTGCTGAAATTATTCTGCTTCTGTGTAATCCTTGGCAGAACTCCAAGTTCGAAAATTTTGACAAAATACTGGCTCAAAAGGTTGAAGTCATTCCATGGTTCCATAACACACACACCTTTGTTGTATCATGGTTGTATATACAATGTGAGAACATTATGGAAACATGAAACATCATCTGTATTGCCCCAGTCCACTGTACTGTATGGTATGTATGGGGTATGTAATACATGTATATGACCATACACTTCTTGTATCTATTTGAATTGAAAAGGAAACAATCTCCGCACTCAATCACAATGCAACTAGATCATCACTAAAATGAACAGGTACAGTGTATACATATACAGAATATACTTGAATATCATTTAGCTAAAGGACAATTAATTTGAATAAAAACAACCCAGAGGCACAAAAAAGAAAGTAATTTACATTCAACAATCAATGCATTCAACAATGTGTATCGTATTTGTAATTGTTTTCTCAACATTGACAAAACATGCAATGAATGGGCCTAATATACATCATTTGAAAACACCAATATTTGTAAGGCAGCCACTGTACATTCCAAGTAGTGTTTCGGTTCAGTTGACCATTGTGTGAACAAAACTACTTATAGCCGAATTAAAATACCTGAAATGAAATAAAATTAATTAGACTACCTGATACTGTACATTGTGACTACTGTGCAAACAATGTGGCAAACCAGAAATGTCATCTCTGAGAAAAATTGCTGAAGAATTGAAAACAGTCTTTTTACTCAAATGACGAATGGCTTAGTATCTGATTAGGGTTATGTAACTGTGATTCAGGGGCTTCATTGAATTATAATTTATTGCCGTCACTTTAGGACATCTAATTGTGTGTAAAACATGCTACAGGGCTGGATTTAATTTTTTTGACCGGATACGGAGACACACACTGTGCATACAAGGCTTTGCATCAAGTTGACCAATGTGCACACTTCCTACAATAAATTACCTACAAGCTGCTTGATCAGTGTATCAGTGCATGCAGCCTTTCTAAAGTAAAAACACTCTATCTGTGAGTAGTAAAGTCATACATCATCTGAACAACTGTTCTAGTTAAACCTGTTCCGATATGTCCAAACTACAATACCATTAAATGTCACCATAAAAATCACGCTCTGCAGGTACAACAAGTGCACACATGCACTTTTGGGAAGCAACTTCCCATATGACTGACTACAGTGGCCATTCTCTGAGGAATGAGAACAATCAAACATGTAAATTTCTTTTGTCATTTCAATATCCTTTCCAGGTGCAAGTATTCTCCCTACTTTCCATTTCACTATTATATATACATGTAGCTGGAGACAAAATGTAATTGTTATCTCCTCCCTCAATCAAACATAATTTTACAAAGTATTTAAATTGGGATCGAGAAGAATGGTGCGCTAACAAGGATTTGTAAGAATTTACTACTGGTACATAAATTTATTTACACACACTGTTAATGTAAGAGACATGACACTTCACTGAGGAATCTCCAACAGCAGAGATCCTGATGAATCATGGGATATCTCAAGTACTGTGAGCGACCCCAGTGTAAAACAAAATTCTGAATCATCTTCCTCATCATCCAACACAACCTCCTTTTTTGTGCATTCTTAGATAAGATACACTGTAGCTACTTGATTTGTCCATGCATTGTACCATCCTTGCATCAAGTTCAACAGGTTAAACCTAAAATTCAAATGGTCCACAGTACAAACACACCCATGTACAAAAACGCACATAGTAAAGGGTGTATTGCATACACACTATGTGATCTTTTGGGCAAATCGATTCTGTTGGATACCGCATGTCCTTTTGGTTCAACTTCTGGAGTAGAACCACTGCAGACCATAGGTACTGTAGCTTTGTGTATATCCAGCTCATGTGTTTGACCCACAGACTTCACATTGTGAATTTGTCATGAAATTTAATTTCTTCAACATTTAAGAATCCAAAATGTGGAAATTTAACTGGTACAGAAACCAAAGGAAGAATGACTTTGTATGCTGATGCAAAGAACATAATGAATGCTGTGTTGTTTTTTAACATGAATACAGCACACATCACTTTGGTTTAACAGTCTACCTGAACTACATTTACATGGATATACATGTACATGTATACATATAAACCACAGCATGCATCATTGTAGCTGTGGAAATGCAGCTATCTGTGGTGGGGTAGTGCGAGTCTTTGCGGGTCATCAAAAGGTCAACCCCGCCACGGGTTAAAGCAATTACAGATCCAATAATTATCACAAATCATACATATTTACTGAGATATGAATGGCAGATTAATATTCTTCTTCATTATAAAATATCTGATCAGATGGCATACACATGACATTGACATTCACAAGTTGTTTTGTTTTCTAGTAAACCTTGAGACAAAATGTTAAACTTTAATAGACATATCTATTAATAAAGTGTTACCATTTTATAATGAGATTTATTTATTTATCGATTTCAATCTCTTTTGTGTAGTTGACAAACATTCTCATGTTTATTCTAACACTGGAAGCATTACATTTATAACAGTGAAGTCGGGGAGTGCAGCGGCAGAATACAAGTACACATTCATGTATGGTCACTCTGTATGCAAGGTCACTCCACACCGAGTGACTATGATTCATGCTACTGAGAAGATGTTTCTTCTTCGATAGATACCCATTCAAAAATGTTGCCATAGGCAGCGGCTCCAAAGACAACACAATTCTGTTTTCAAAGATTCTTGTTCAGAAATGCCACCGTAGGCGGCAGCTCCAGAGATCACTGAATGCTGGTCTACCGCCCAAGGGTGCATCAGCAAATTTTTTGCAAACTTCCTAGAAGCAATTTTTTTTCCTTCCTTTGTGCAGAGACAATTTTTTCTGGCATTTGGCCAGCAACAATTTTTTTTTTTCGAAAATCCTCCAGCAACCATCCCCACCCCCCAAATCAAATGGGCTACCCCTAAGCAGGTTACTGTTACATTGGCTGGGCTGAAGCAAGGATAGGCGGAATCTGGCACATACTCGTCACTGACAGCTAAAATTTGCCAACTGTGAAAGTTATTAGTTTAGAGAAATATCACGGCATTCTGCATAATCTTAATTTGCAAACACACAACTTGTAACCACATATATGTATGCTTTTACTTTTACCACCTGTAATCAAAGTTTCTACATCCCAGTGAAGGGTTTCAGTGACAATCCGGGACTCAGACGAGAAAAATAAACATTGGCCTGACAAAGGTATTTGTTCAGTGGGTTAAAATAACCAATGAGGACAGGTGCACTAGCTTTACATGTATGTCTGACTACAGCTGTGGAAACACAGATATCTGTGGTGAACCTGCATCTATGCGGGTCATCAAAAAGTCAACCCCGCTATGGATACCTGCAGATAGTCTCATAGGCAAAATGGGTAAATTACTACGACCCAACTTGGGTCGGGACTTTGAATGGCAAAATAAACGAAAGTGAGCGTAATTCAATAAATTGACCTATACCTGCCTGAACTTAATTATTGCTCATTCTCTTAATCCTTTTGTGAACAAAATCTCTGGTTCGTTTACATTTTTCGGCTGATTTTTCCAAGGAGTACTCAAGATTTTCACTCCAGCTAACTTCCATTGATATTCTGATAACAATGTCACACGTTCGAAAGTGATTATAGAGTGAGGATCATAGTTTGCTGCCGGAGTGAAAATCTTGAGAAATCCTTGGAAAATCAGCATAAATACGTAAATGAACCATAGATTTTTTTCACAAAAGCAATTAGGGAATGAGCAATAATCACAGTTCAGGCAGGTACAGGTCACTACTGAATTACGTTCACTTTCACTTTGGTTTACATTTCGCCGTTCAAAGTCCAAACCAACGTTGGGTCGTCGTAATTTACCCTTTGCCTACGAGACGGCCCAAAGGTATCCGTGGCAGGCTTGACCTTTGCATGACCCACATTGACACAGGCTTCCCTGCCACAGATAGCTGCATTTCCACAGCTTGTCTGGCTACAGCACAAATAATCTTAGTTCAGGCGAATAGTGAGGTTTGCATGGTTCAGGTCCAGTGTGAAATCTGAGTGGGTCAAGCAGGGTCAAGTGGTTTATTGACATCTACATATAGATTAAGGATTACTGAACAAATAACTCCTATTACTGCAAACGGCCTTCACAAGAACAAGAATGTAAGATTTGTGCTGCTGCTCAGCTGTGAATTAAAGTGACATTCTGAAAATATGTCTAAAGAAAACCACACCATAGTATAAGGTAGGTAACACCTGTACACTATGTGGCTGGTTGTGGACTGGTGTTGAAGCTGATTGTAATTTTGTGGCAAAAAGCAGAGATCTGAGTTTGCAAGTAAATATATTGAGATATACAGACAAACTCTCACAGCCGTCCAAATCATTCCTCCAATTCACAAGACCAGAGTGCATTATAAAGACAAATATACACATCTGAATTTCAAGATTTCAACTGGGTGTCAATCTTGCACCACGTTTCAAAATCCAGTGATGTACATTGTAGCATTATCACGCATTTTTCATCGCATTGTGATCCTCTAGCGGCGATGTGTCCAACAATAGTACCAGGTTGAATTAGGGCGTTCGGTCACGTGACTTACTGCGTACGAACAACGTAATTCAACACCACATCTGATGCATGAGCGTAAATCAACTCTTCATAAAAGTAAAAATAATAACCAAAATAAAAAAATCCTAGTTAGTATGAATATTTGGCTTTCGAAAATGTTATTTATGCACTGATTTATGAGCGTACCGCGTGAAAACGCGATCTACGGCCAGAAAAACAACGGGCAGTCACGACGCTCAGTGTGAGTCGCGACCTCTGCGGTCATGACCCCTCCCTGAATAAATTAGTTGCCGGAGTGACTGTCAGTTTTGGCGGCAAATCCGCGGGTTGTGATTGGTTGTAAGGATATGACGACATCAGATTCTGATATTTACAAACAGGGCTTCGTTGTGGTGGTAGAGGCATTGTTCTGGACGCTGTGGATCCGAAATTACACCAAAAAATCACTGTAAGTACGAGTTTTTCTCCTAAAATCTCAAAATCGGGCCAATAAAAAAACGTGCCTGGCCCCCCATACGAAAATTTCGACTGTTTTTAATGATATCTTGATGATAAACTGTCCTGAAATATCGTAATACACAACGGGATTGAATTTCTTTGCGAGCGTGTGGATCGTAGTATGTACATCCGGGCACTTTCCCCTAGCGTCGATCATTGAAATATCGTTTCCGGGCTGCAAATTTTTGCATTCTTGAGAGATATCAAGCTTATACTTAGTTGAAAATGTAAATTTGAACAATAAACGCACCCTGGTTATTTATTTTAGCAGCTAAGATACAAAATTACGGAGATAAAAGTCTCTTTCCAGCTGTTTCATCTCACGATGTGGCACGAGTAAGAAATGCTAATTAGTCAGCTGATGGTATACTGTAATTTTAACCCCTTGACTTCCACCAACAATATATTGCTATACCCCACCCTAAGTTTATATTAGATTATAATTATTATATTATCAATGTATTATTATTATAATCAGTTGATTAATTAAATACTAATTCTGATTAATAAATTCAGTTTTGAACAAAATATATGTTTTGTATAAAATAGCAATGCTTAAATCATTGAATATGGCATAAAATTATGTGAATATGCATACTAGATATCACTTGGCATTAAAGGTATATTATATTATGTTATGGCAATGGCAATATCTTGCATTTAAGGTAGTGAAGGGGTTTAAATAACTAAACTCTGATTATTCTTTGTTTGATTTGAGTTGCCTTCCAAACAGTTTTGTGAAAATATTAGTTTTTGTAGTTGTTTGTTCATGTATACTATGTGTTTTTGATACTCCAGACTTATTATACTTTTTTTTATTTTTTCAGATGGCTGGCACTATGTCATGAGGTGGCGTGTATGACTTTTACTCATCAGCAAAGAACCATAGCCAAACAAAGTTGCTCGACGCCTTTGCCAAAATATGTACATTTGCTTTGTACATGACTGAGTGTCAGTGGCTGTATTGAAACTCAGCCCAAGGAAATAAACATGACTGTTTAAATGGGATCAATATCTGCATTTTAGTATATTTCTTGCCCTATCTATTTCTTTATTTAGCCAATTTTGGCTGAGATAACAAGTCACATCACATGACCAGTCTACCACATACAGGTCATATGTCAAAAATGTGCTTCCTCAGCAGCCAATTATGATCAATGCCTGATGTATTCAACATTCAGTGGAGTCAATTCATATTCAGTTTACAGTCTTTGGTTGAATGTTCTTGGAATGAAAGTATGTTGTGGATAATAATGTTAATACTTTCAACATGTTTATTGTTATTAAAATTGATATCTTTAAGTTTCCATGGCGACAGTCAGGAGAATGTAAACACCACTTGGTAACTCAATGCTATTGTGGAAAGCACATGATATAGTTGATTACAGAAAATTCATTCAATCATGTTACATCTTAAAACTTGCCGGAGTTTTCCAATGGAAAAGGTTAAAATTTTACTGTTTCCATGGCAACAAATACAATAAGATGTTATTAATATTAAGTCCCATGATATCACATGTTCTTTCAATAGCAAAATTATCTTACACTTACCTGATCAAGGCTTCTTTCATAAAAAAATGTTTCAATCAAATTAATGGATATCTCACGTTACCGTGACAACCAAGGGGAATTTATTCAAAAGTAAAATCATCATTCAGGAAATTCAAAAATGTCCCCTTTGTGAATAGTTTGTCATCATTGTATACATAATTCTTGAGATATCCCTCATTTTCCACAAAAAACATGTTTTTGACAGTTATTTCAGGTTACCATGGTAACTAATGAGAAATGTTTGAAAATATCACAATCATTGTTTAGAAAATTAAAAAATGTATCTGTGGTGAAAGTTTGATCACCAATGAAGGAAAAGTTTTCGAGATATCCTGATTTAAACATTTCCATATCCTCTGAATCGGTGCCATTGTGCTTTCTATTGTTTACATAGGGTTGTTACATAACACCTACTTACAGCTTGTCCTAAAATTACGTAATAATTTTAATATTCAAATACACATAACTCAAGAACGGATCACTCTTTTTTGACAGGGTAAAGACTGGAGAGCTTAGAATTTATTCTATTTTTAAATGTGTCATAAAAAAATGAGATTCAATTGACTGCAAAAATTCACCAGAACACCCTAGTACCAGGTTGAATTATGATGCTTGAAACAACGATAAGGAACATCAGAACTTACTATAGCTGACCTCAAATGACAAATAGAATCTGCTACACTGTGCACTGTGTATTGTCGTATTGGGCATCACCGCACGCAGGCGCAGCAACTGTCCACTGCAGCCGTAGTGTTGGTTGGTGTTCGTGTGTCATTTAGTGATGTACTGACGATTATCACTGTGTCGATAAAACATTATTTTGTGTGGAAAGTCTGAAATTGAGAACCTCCATGATGCATGTAAACTTTCATTTAAAGACAACGAGAATGTACACCGAAAAACATCTTTCGTGAAATCACAGGGTCCGTTTGACTTGGGTCCAATTGGTATGGTGCGGGTCGTCGCCATAGCATGTTGCATTGAGCTGTCAGCTATGTCAGTCAGATAGCAGGCGACTCTTCAAATTGAAAAGTAATAGCTGGTTCACTGAAAAGTTCCACAATAAAATAAAAGTGGAGTCGCCGCCAGTATATAGAACATATACCTATCAAATTCCCATCCATTGAAATTGCTGTAATAACGAAAACGAAATTAAATGTCAATCATTGGATCATGAGTGAAACCGTATATAACGTGTCATGGCGTACTGTGTAGTGCATATTATCTTCAAAGGTCGATCGCCGAAAAATGACAGAGAAGAGATTCTCTGAGTGGTCATTACTTCATAAATGTAAAGTTCTTGGGTTCGATGGCAAGCGAGCAAAACTACAACGTACCTGTCTTCAGGCTTTCGTTTGTTGATATGAAAATCCGGTCGTGTTGTCCGGTCGTGTTGCGGCCGCCGGACGCACAGACAAGTCACGATGCCGAGTCAACTTTTCAGTTTCACCTTTGACCTGTCTTCAGACCCTCTTACTTCTCTCGACTTTCCGTAAGGGGCGCACTCACTCACACTAGCGGTCTTGACGTCGAGACTCTAGAAGTCTGCTTTGAAAAATGATACTCGCTCGTCTGCTAAATAACCACAATTATAATAACATCAAAGGAGCCGACTATTACCTAATTCAAGCTTGAGAGTGTATACGCCCTCTTATTCTAGAATTCTTACAAGATCACCAAAATCGGATGGTAATGGGTGACCTACTCTTGATATTTTCATATGGGGATGTCACGTGCCGACCGAGTTGAAAACATCTACCGATGTAATTTCCAAAAATATGACCCATTGTTAAGGATTTGCTTGAGAGATTTGGGAAATTTCACCTTTATTCTGCTGCATGTGAAGGTTTTCCTAAAGCATGGGATATTTGCTTTCTTATCGACCCATATTTTGTTTTGTTTTTTCGGATGAAAACGTATTTATTTATGTATTAGGGATTTTTTCGTGAAAAAGTGATCCATTCAATCGAGCGGCACATATCCGTACACCTTTTCTATGGGAGTACCCCCTGGGGAGTTGAAAGCTTAATTTCATACAGTTTGAGTCGTTCATTTGCGAGGCGCATACTAGTGACCTAAAATGACAATCAAAACAGCAATGGACACTGTGTCTATCTTTATTTTATATAGAGACGTAGGGAAGATTTCCGGAGTAGATTGAAAATTTACCTGCTATTGTGACATGGTCCCTATTCATGAGTACGATTCGAAACTGATGGGACAATTACCCCTTCTCCTCCTCCTCAGTCCATGGAGTATGAGGCTAACCTCGCCAACACAACGTATTCTGGACACATGCAATGTTATTGTGGACAAGTAAGAAGTCGTCAACATGGTCGAGATTGAATGTTAGTAGAACAAGAAATTGACTTTTAAAGACGGAACAAAATTACCGGAAAATAAATCAAAACGTTGCAGTTCATAGATATGTAAATCGACTCGACACCCGTCGTGCTCTGGTTCCATTGATAATTACTAATAAAATCAAGTTTGTGGCCGTTTCGGAACCCATGATGGCACATTCAGCGCGTTTTTCACCTTTAACAGTGATTTTCCAAAAGTTAGGAATAGAATACTTATAACAGAACAGCATGAAAAAATCACTGTGTTTCATAGCCATTGTTAACCCGCTAAAGCAAATAAATAAAAACAAAGAATAACAGCGTCTCGGAGTGATGTATGGTGGCGTAAGCATAGGCGCACGGCGAATTTTAAAATCATTATATTTTACTAATAACTGTGCAAACGGAAATCGTGCGGACAGCTTTTGTGACATCCAGTGAACAGCGCCCATCAATGCAGGGCATTGCTGTGTCGCTCAGCTCTACTGTTACTTCAAGTTATGCATTCGGCGAGTTTTAATACCACTGATCTGTAATTTAATGGTAAAACATGCATTTTATTAAATAACTGTGCAAACAAATCATGCGGGCAGCTTTTTAGACATACAGTGAGCAGCGCCCAGAGCATGGCTGTGGCCGACGGTCTTGCACACATTATGAGTGTAAGGTGAACAAGACACTGAACCGTACGGCCTCAGCCGTGCTCTGGGCGCTGCTTACTGTATGTTTCAAAAGCTGCCAGCATGATTTTCGTTTGCACAGTTATCAATAAAAAGCATGTTTCAACATTAAAATTACAGAAAAATGATTATTTTAAAATTCGCCGATTGTGTAAGTAACGTTAACAGTAGAGCTGCGCGGCCAAAGCCGTGCATGAGGCGCCATGTCTCAATACCTCCCTCACGATTTCCGTTTGTGTACAGTTATTAATAAAATGCACGTTTAAACATTAAAATAACAAGTTTAAACATTAAAATTTCAACATTAAAATTACAAAAAGTTGTCGTTGTGCGCCTGTGGGCGTAAGGGGTGCTATTCAGCCCCTTGAGTGTCCCAAAGTATACTTTTACTAATTCCATGATATCGCATACTATAACAAGAAATGAGATATAACAATACCTGTAACACATGATGACTGTGTAGCTAGGTAAAACGTGGCATAGTTTTAGCATTTTTACGGAATCTCGTCGGAGCATTTACAGTTACGTAGTCGAGCGGCGTTGTGATTCGTTCAACCAAACCACCTCTAAAATTAATTCCATTAATTCTATTAAATGTATTAAATAGGACGTCCTGATAGCCTGTTCAGTTTGAAAACGTGAACGGTGATTTCGCTGCAAATTTTGTAAAATGGGCGCAGAAACTTTACAGAACAGAAGTGTAACCGAACTTGAACCTCACTGAACGCAACTTACGCAACTTACGCAACAGAATTTGGTGATTTTGTTGAGAAAACGGGTAAAATGCTTAACGCCGCTTCCACTGCTTTTGCTGTCAGCCAAGTTGTTTTACGCCATTAACATAAAAATATGTTCAAAGCTATCGTTTAGATGATTAAACTTACGGATTCCATTCAGACAACTATCGTTTCCCTACCCAAGCTATTGCACGGTGTCAAAGCTGTCGTTTTCATTCAAAAGCTACACTTTATTGCACTTGAAGTCATTCTGTCGTTTAGGCCGAGTAGCACCGGCCCTTGGGGTGGGGTGGGGGGCTGAGCGAAGAGCGAAATGAGTGGAAAGGAAAAAGAGAAAGAGAGACAGAGAGCGAGAGAGAGAGGAACAAACAAAAAAATCTTAGCTGCGGAAGCGAACGTGTTCCGTCTCTGCCAAGACCATATAATCCCTAGTATTTTTTGCGATTGTCAAAGTTATAGAAGATTATGTATCATTTTCACTAGTGTAAGTGTATTATTTTTACCACTGCACGGAAAGCGCGATCTCTTGCCGGACAGCTAGCTCCTATCAAAATCTGAGATACAAGCCACGTTTATTATTGAGTCAGTTGGGCACGAGCAGAAGTGAAAGAAGTCCCAATTTGGAATATTAAAATGTGCATACATACAGCAGAGACTAGGGGTGTGAACGACTCGGAGACCCTCTAGCTTTGTTAGAATTATCTACGCCGCACTGTTGCTACAACTGCCAATCTCTACCGTGTGGAGATTGACATTTTGTTTGAGGTAGTTTCACTGACCAGCTTCCGAATCCGGCAGGGAGATTTTTTGCATAAGCCGGCAATTTCGCATACTAGAAGAACGGGACTGTCAAACTGTCCATTCACCATGATCAGGACACCGTCATTGCGGTCTGTCTTTCATACCGCTACATGTTTTTGTATAACGATAGTACCATGCACTTTGCGGCACTGTCGATGTCGAGTAAGCTCTACAAGTCACAGGCGTGATGTTTTCTGGGTAGTTTCTATAAGTGTAGTTTATTCTACGTTTCGACGTTCGCTTCCGTAGGCTACGGAAGAGAACGTCGAAACATAGAACTACACTTATATTAAAAAAACTACCCAGAAAACATCACGCCTGTGCTACAGGTCCAGTCATAATCGTATATCTTTTGTCATTCGTGACTTGCCGTCTCGCCCAATTCGACCCAACTGTGGCCACCTTCATTCGGCTCTCGCCCAATGCGACCCAACTGTGGCCAACTTCATTCGGCTCTCGCCCAATGCGACCCAACTGTGGCCAACTTCATTCGGCTCTCGCCTAATGCGACCCAACTGTGGCCAACTTCATTCGGCTCTCGCCCAATGCGACCCAACCACAGGCGTGATGTTTTCTGGGTAGTTTCTATAAGTGTAGTTCTATGTTTCGACGTTCTCTTCTACTTGTTGCAACGAAGTATCGTGGTGATTATCTATACACAAAATACGAAGATTTATTGCTATCGTATTTTTTAGCAAAAGAGGGTATGGCAAATACGCTAAATTTCAAAACTTGTCGATCTCCATTAAAGCCCCAGTATTTGTAACTTTTAACCTTTTTTTATGTTCGAAATTACATATTATTCTCTTACATCCATCGTGAAATGTTGTTCAGTAAAGAAATAAGCCAAATTTGTGCTCCTGTAGTGACATACAAACGCTAAATATTGCCCGATCGAGTTGGATTGCCGCGCGGGTTTGTTGACAATTTGTAGGCTGTGCACGTGATCGAGAACGCCGATACTGATGACATCATCGAGCCTGCAACATTCCTGGGGCCTTGCCACGCCACACTGCCCGGGTAATCGCCCATGGTCGCCGGCTGAATGACCTGCGAATGGTTTTATTTTGTTCTTCTCCGTTCAAATACGTACTGCTACTGTGTTTCAGAGGATACAGAACTTTGGCAGAGGAGGCTAACATTCTATTCTGGTACCGTGTGCGTTATATACGGATTATTCAAACTGCAGTCGGTAGTGCACCGATGCGCACCCTGCAGTTGGTCACTTAGAGCTCCGGGTACCGATGTAAAATCAAGACGACACTATATACACTTGGCTCACTTCTTTAGGCAAATAGCTATCAAAATTGAGTAACTTGAAGTAATAAATTTCAGCTGATTGTCGCTTTAGGGGCAAGGTGATTGCGAAATCGAAGCAACATAGTTTGGCAATGTATGGTTGCCTGTCGAATGCAGTGAACGCGATGGCCTTTGGTAGCAAGTAAGGGAACCGTCAGTATTTACAACCTGGGGGTCATTCAAAAATTGAAAGTTATAAGGGGGTGCTCAAAATGTTTTTTCTTTATCTTACTCTGTCCTCAATGACAATAGATTAGTTGATTATATATATTTTACTCTGATACATATTAAATAAAAACAAAATAAATACTCTAACAGTACAAATAAATATCAACTAGATGAAGCAAGGCGAAAAACTACAAGAAGGTGCTACTACCAGCAATACTCATTATGAAAGAGAAGATAGTGACGATGAGAATGATATCGTGATTTATGTACTCAATGGCACCAGCGACATCAAAGATGAGGATCAACAGTGATGATGATGATGTCACACAGTAGTTTTCTGCAGTCGTTACCAGGGTTGGAAGGGGAGGCTGGGTCATGGAGAAATGTTCTCGACAGATATCACTGTAAGTGCACAGGATCTAGGAGAAAACTGAACTGTTGTGAATTCATCCTTTATATTATCATAGAAGTGTATATTTTATTTGACTTGAGTTCAACAACCATTGGACATTAACCATACCATAATGACATGCTACCCATCCAAATTTAACAATACTAGGCCTTATGGTCGGAGACTGCTTATTAGGTGAGCTTCTACATATTATTACATGGTCCCAGGTAAGGGAAGCCAAACTTTCTGTTAGAGAGGGGGTTACTCAAAGTCTTCATGGTTGGCTGGGGTGTGACTCAAAATTTCGGAGTTTCTAATGTAATTCCTCCGACCCCAGATCGTAAATAATGACGGCTCCCTAAACAGTTGTGAACGCCTGAGTAAGAACGATCGGGACCAGTATACGCACTGCTGTATCTCAGCGAAAATTTAGAAAAAACAATGGAGTTACTGCTAAGAAATTTACAGACTCTTGGCTCTTGATGCATCAGTTACTGGGCTTTTATACTGGTAAAAAGGCATTCTGAATACAGCGGTAAATTTCCTCCCAAACGAGAAAGGATAACACGCGGGCATTCTGCAATGGACGCTGTCAATTTACCTTGCTGCAGGCCCCACACCAATCTCGGCCCCGCTGCACTTGTACAGTCCACTACCTCCATGTAGTACAGCCTTACAGGTCTAGTAGCTGGCCAAACACACAAAAAACAACGTCGCAGTGTAAATTCCGTAGGTTAGAACCGTTGATCATAAATTTTCAGAACCAGTGATGTTTAAAAGTTTTGTATTGATCACTTCATTTAGGTTTAATATGTGAATGACTTTCTCATCGAGCTGCGTCTATAATTGTCCCGGGCATTGTCCATGCAAATTTGGGGCCTGCCTTAGCTCCCTCCGATCGTCTGTAGACTACAGCCTGAGCAAATTGTACAGTTGTGAAAGTCAGATATGTATCATGAATTTTATACAAAAATATAAACAACAGAATCAAACCAAGAGGTTAGTTTGCTGTCGGGCCGGGTGCGCAGGGGACGACTTTGCAGTGAGGCCGGGATCTCTCTTGTGTTCGAACTTCCATCGCATCGCAGCTAGCCGATACTTGTTGTACTACTGTAGTCCTTGTGAGGATTAGATACCCGTTACGTTCGATATTATTTTGAAATACTTTTAAATTTAATAAGTAAGACTTTTGTACTGCATTCAAGATATAATTTTTCCTTTCTGAGTGTTTTCAATTACGCCGTACGGCAACGGTAAGCGAAGTTGATAGGCTGTGTTGCCTGCAGCGTAGCCTGGCCGTACACAAAACTTCGTTTGAGTAGACGGAGCAGAATCAGTCCCGTCATTTATTTTCAACGAAATTTTCATTGTACTCCATAATGGAAGAAAACGACTAGTTCAATGATTACAATGGTGAAGTGTTGAATTTTTATTCATATATGTTTTTCTCTCTCAATTCACTCAGCAAACTTGATCTCCGTACCATCGGTCACAACGTGCAGTGCCTTGCATGAAGCTTACAATCGACTGCCTCCGTCGTTAGTTTAGCTGTTCAAGACGTTTGTTTGCACGGCTCATTATAGTCGGAACAATCTGTAAACACTTACATATTATATCTTTCCGGTATTTCACCCAACTTTTTAGGTGAGTCTCCAGTTTCGATGGACCAGACCTTTTCGAAGAGCGTATGGTTTCTACGGACGCCACAGTAAAACTTGCGTAGATGTGGTTGAGCATGCGCGGCGGTGTGATTACGTTTCGTTTCGTGTGTCAACAAAGCTGACTTCTGGTCCGGACAAGAAGTCATTTTTCACTCCTTTTACTGTTAATCGTGAGGCGGGCTGGGCATGCAAACCATGCGATTCAGTAATAATTATGGTCTACTTTCACATACTGAGGATGTCATTTTAATCAAAAATATGAAAAAAATTGTTAAAAGTTACAAATACTGGGGCTTTAATTTACACCCTACAGATTCGACTGTCAGTATCGACACAGCATGGCCATGAGTCGATATCACAAAGTATGAGTTGTCTGCAGCGCTCACGTGAATCAAAAACATTGGCAAAAAATATGCTAATTACATAATTAGCATAAATTAAGTACGACGTTCGATTTCGCAGTGACATCCGTTTATACAATCGCCCTCATGTTTTCCGTCACCTTTCGTTCTGAAAAGGGGGGTTTTAGAATCGGAGGAATATGGTATAGCGAGACCACGTGATAACAAGAACTATGTTGGAACTGTAAATCTGGACTTCCGCACGATGCTGAAGTTATTTTCGTATTCGTTTTCGTATTCGTATTCGTATTCGTATTGGAGTCACTGACAGAAATTGTTATTTTTAGTCTAGGTTTCATGTATGAAACGTGCAATATACGATATTTACTGAGGTTTAAATATTGTGATATTTGATTCGTAATTTAATCTGCCAAATTTTGTTACATTTACATAAATTTGCATTTGTATACTTTAAATAATTTTGTTTACCTCATTAAATTTGAAAAAAATTACTTAAAATCGGTTGGGATCTGGTAAAGCAGCATCTTCGCTTGCCAATGTCTCTTGACCGGGCAGCTAGATGCACCCCGTAATCAGGTAGATAGTGCCAAGTAATGGGACTCGTGAGAGCGGACGATGATGCAAGGCAGTTGTTGTTGTGCAAAGGAGCTGCCCTGGACGGTACCATTATTTTGCGGGGAGGGGAGATTTTTGTGAGGCGCTGCAAAACGGGTGACTGTTGAAAGCTATGATGAATGGGGGACTTGTCCAGGACAACCATCTAAATAGAAAAATGTGAAAATTGTTATATCCGGTCATCCTATTGGACTCATTCTAGAATAATCGTATCCATTTACAATTTGTATTTCAAGTATTTTACTTGATTTTGATATGGCTCTACGTAGACATAACAATACAATACAATACTTTACAAAACTCTATCGCTCAACAACACACTAAGGGAGTGCGGTAAGGCAAAAATTACAAAATTGCAAGTTACGACAAAGTTGTACGTGCTGCTACAGGGGAGAAAGTAACAGAAATCAATCACAATAGGTAGTTTATCTCTCAGAGTAAAGATGTGAGCAATAATAACATAAAACCGGACCGACCGATAATTCATGTAGGCCTATTACATTCAATCAGGGCTCAAAGTAGCGACCATTTTCAGTTGCATAGTCGACCAAATTTTATGAGATTGCGACTGAAATTTCTCCATACGTGATAAAATTCAACATGTATTCGCTCAGTGTTCACGAAGCATTGTCCCGAAAGGCCGCGACCCAAAATTACGCATTGAATAAGCATAGCCGTTGGCGCGGAGTTACTCAAAGGTTTGAGCGCGGTCTCTCCACTGCACAGCGCTGCCAATGTGTCTGCTGATGTTATCTTGAATGATCTGTCAAAATATGGGTGTCTGTATATTTGGTAACCAGCCATAGCGATCAGTAACGACCAGAAACGAGCAGTAAGGGAGCGTTCAGTTATTATGGCCGGGGGTGGGCCGGCAAATTCTTCATGCGCATCAGTCAAAATAAGTGAACCCCCCCTACCCATTGTACCAAAAAATTTATGACCCCCCCTTTCAAGATGACTAAAATTTCATGACCCCCCCCCCCCCCATTGCTTGAGTAAATTAGGTGCACACACAAACACCTCAGGGGTATGGAGCGATAGAATCCCCCAAAAGAGAGCTTAGATTTTTTCAAATGACCTTCCTTACAAACTCAAAAGGTGTTAATGCTCAGATTTTCCATTCTGACTTGCTATAATTTTGAAATTACCCCTCAAAGGGTTGGACAGAAATTACTGGTGGATTGCAATATTTTTGCGCAAGCGTGTGTGTAAATATTTTGATATTTGGATTTAATTAAAAATCAGCTGTTGATAATGTTGATGCACTATACATGGTATACATATATTTTCTCATACATGTATGAGGAATCTATGTAATACTTTCTCAATGCAAAACTATATCTATGCATTTATAGATATTTGATAATTTACATAAACGTACTTAAATGAAATAGGGTTGTTACAACTGGCATGAGGACAAAAAGTTTGACCTTAGAATTTCACCAAAAATGTTCATCCACTATACATGGAAGTCAATGATAAAATTGTGAATAATTTTTTTTCCAATGAAAAACTTGGTATATTTGTGCACATACAGACGTACAATAATTAACATAATTGCACCTGATTAGAATATGATGGTTAAAGGTGCATATTATGTGTACAAGAAATCTGATTATGGAATTTCACTGAAAATATTCATCCATTATACAAGGGAGTCTATGAGGAAAGTATGAATAATTTTTTTCCAACACAAAAAAAATAGGTAAACCCACGTATTAATGTACTCACGATTATTGATATCAATGTACTTGATTAGATTAGGGTGGTAACAAATGGATGCGTTTGCGAGAAATTGGATTTTGGAATTATACCAACATGTAGATTCACGGTGCATGGGAGTCTATGAGGAAAATATGAATAATTTTTTTCCAATACAAAACTATCAAAATCTGTGTATTTATAGACATTTGATAATTCTTTTAAAGTACTTAGTTAGCCTAGTGTGGTTAAAGGTTGATATGTGTGCAAGAAATTAGATTTTGGAATTTCACCGAAACGCTGATTCACTATACACTTGAGTCTATGAGAAAACTAAGAATAATTTTTTACAATGCTAAAATAAATTAATTTGTGCTGTTATAGGTGTTTGATAATTGATACAAATGTACTTGATTCAAATAGGGTATTCAAAAGTTCAGATGTGGACAACAATTATGATATTGGAATTTCACCTAAAAGTATTATTTAACTTTTCATGGTACTAGTAGTCTCAGTACAGGTAACTGTTAAATAATTTCCCTGACAAAAGTAATAGGAATTGTTCATTGCCCTCAGTGCAGTGAGCTTGATTTACAATAAGACAAGCCTCAGAGTTGTCAAGTCAAGATGTTCATGTAACAGATAATTATACTTTTGTTCAGATTTACAGGTGAATAAATTCAGAGAATGAAATCATACAACGAATCATTTTATCTCCCAGAATATTTCTGAACACTGAAACTGCTTTTTGAAGGGACGGATACTTATGAAAATTAAGTGACCCCCCTCTGAGCTGTTTGAAAAATACAGAACCCCCCCTTGCGGTTTTCCCCCCTGGATTTTGCCGGCCCACCCCCGGCCATAATAACTGAACGCTCCCTAACGAGCAATAACGACCTAGAACTAGACAGAACGAGCCAATAAGGGATCGTAACGAGCCAAAAAAAAATTGATCTGTCCCTAAGTTAAACTACAAGCACAGTTCCCGCCAAACTTAGAAATCACGCCCTCTATGACCTTTGGTATTGCCAAAAAATTCTGCAATAGTGCTCATACAGTGAGCAATAACGAGCTAGAAATAGAAAGTACGAGCCAATAACGAGCAATAAAGAGCAAAATAAAAATGATCTGTCCATAAATTGAACTTCAACTGCACTTCCCGCCTGTCTTTGAAATCCCGCCCTCTACGACATGCTTTGTACAATCTCGAAACCTCTGTGGCAGTGCTCAGTGAACACGTGGCGTACTAGTGAAGCCTGATAAACATTTTTCGAATAAAAAGAAAAATTCACATTTATTTATGTATTGTTGATATAAAAAAGAAAAGTCAATTCCCAGAGAGCACATAAACTTGAACGCATGTAGTATCCGTTTTATATTCATGAAACCACATTTGCCTGAACTCTGACCCTTGCCGGTGATCATGGTAAGGGACTGGAGAGAGATTATGGGGGAGGGCCCCATTTTAAAAATTAAATCCGGAGTCTGTTGGCAAACCATTGATAAATTCCCCGACAAAACAAGCGATATCCCTACATTCATATATGTTTGATAGCTTATATATGTACTTTATAGAAATTTTGAGGTATAAAGAAGTGCATATGTGTACATGAAATACGATTTTTCTCTCATTTTACTCAAGCTGTTGAGCTACTATATGGCAATCTATGAGAAAAGCATGGACTCTTTTTGCGATACAATACTGACTATGTCTTTGCATTTGTAAATGTTTGTCAATTACAACGTGGTGTTTGGAAGTGAAGATGCATGTGAGATTTAAAAATTGATATGTGAATTTCGGGTCAAAACTACAACCTCACTACACATGGTAACTGCTAAACTATAATCAATTTTTCCCTTACAAAACCACAGGGGGGGGGAAATCAGTCCCCTGGGGTGGGGAGGGAGGGTTTTTGTGCAACTGTTTACTTTATTTGATTTTATTTTGATTGATTTTCAAATGATAAAGCTATTCTTTAAAAGGTTCATGATATGTTTTTTTTGAGCACGTAAATTGATGTGCGTCACTATTTTTCATGGAAACACGTTTAAAGTTCATAATTCACCATTTCTTCCTCAGCGTCATGTTGAAAAACATCAGCCCTCCCATCTTATAATTTCTTTTCTGTCCCTTAGTATGAGTAATCCATTTGGGAAAAGATCATATTTTGGGGGCTCTTTATTGCCCCTTATTGGCTCGTTCTATCTTGTTCTGGCCCCTTATTGCTCGTTATTGCTCGTTATTGCTTGTTTCTGGTCGTTATTGACCGTAATTGCTTCGCTGCAGTTTGTTACTGGTAACGGCCGCACCATGTCCAAACATGCCGTAGAGGGCGGATTTCCAGGATTGGCGGGAACTACGATTGCAGATTTATGTATGGACAGATCATATTTTTTGGCTCGTTATGGCTCGTTATTGGCTCGTTCTGTCTAGTTCTAGGTCGTTATTGCTCGTTACTGCTCGTTTCTGGTCGTTTCTGGTCGTTATGGCTAGTTACCACATTCACAGACACCCCCTCAATGTTCGCTTTGCCGTACATTTTCGTCCGTGTTCATAACTGAGCACCCATTCATTGGTAAATTCCCGGGGACAATTCATTGGTATTATCACTGTATGTACTATAATGATGAAGTTTCGGAATGCGAATTAAGTTGAACTTGAAGGCGACGTGCAAAGTAACTGATTTCACTCCTTGCCCAATGTGTCTAGGTCGGTTCTGAATGTGTGACATACACGTGTTTGACTAACAGCAGTGTATCTGTATTAAAACCTGTATCTCGAGCATGCTGAAGCTTAACATATTTACGATGTGGTTTAACTTTATAAGGGACAGTGGAAAGTACGAAGTCAATGTCAACCACTACCCTAGTGTGGGGTATTTGGAAATAATCTTATGAAGTTTGATAAATGCCTCAACCCCGGGAAAGACAACTTGGAAACATTCAGTCAATAAACATAGCTCTTTATCAAAAATCTGCACTTCCAAAGTCTTTGAACCATCCACAGTTCGGCGATCATCAATTTCGCTGGCTTGACCAGGCTAAACGAATACAATTTGGAAGGGTAACCGATTTTCAAAAATGTCCCCCAACGTCCCCCATCAACATAGCTCAATGAAACTGCCATCCTTTGTTCATCTATATTATCGATTGAATAACTTGAATGACATTGCTCACAAACACATAAGTACGCGAAAATGGGATATTTTTGAACTGCAGGTGCTTGACCTGTCACTGCCGATACTGAAAACATTGAGGTCACGATCGCACTACGTCAAACAGAAAGCTCGAAAAGTTGGCAAATTACGACTTGCTTTGGTAGGCTGTCACACACGTTCGTGTATCGCCGATGACGTCACGCACGCTCCTCCCATGAGCCCTTTCGCGCCCATGGGATTCCGAGCTCATTTCCATAAATGTCGTCTACTTCAATGTCTCTTTTCGTCGCTCCGTAGTCGTCGGCGCGTGCAATTATGTTGCAAATTTGAGCTGCATTTTATTCAAGGGTGATTTTGGAAGGGATAAACGGTCAATGTCGCTGGACTTAGGTTTCCCTTTAAGTGAAGATAATTATAGAGGTACGAGAATTACCGACGCTGTAGTGCTACGCGTAAGACGTCTCCGATACGAAGGGTTGGGGGTTGGAGAGTTGAATAGTTAGTTTAAAAATTTGAACATCGTCAATATGGTATAATCGAAATTGTTCTAGAAACGGATCTCACTGGGAGGAACTTTTGATCACAAACATAACCGCGGACATTGCCCGATACAGCTTGTATACATCTGCTATCAGCACTGCAACACATACATTATTCGATTATTTTCAAAGAACGATGTCATATTTCTAATTACAAACAAAAAATTGTACTCTCCACTTGATGTTCTTCTGAAATTCTGTACTTTCCTAGTGTATTTTATGTAAACGTAATAATTTGTATTCTATCCATATTTGAGACACCCTTATAAGGCTTGTAGGCAAGCCTTTGTGGGAGAAAGAACGATGTCATGTTTCTATAATTTGTATCGGTTACGTAAATCTTCATTCTAGTAATTCGCCAAATTTCAACATTTCGCCACTTGGGCTTGAATTCCAACGATTTACCGGAGGTGTAATTCTTCAAAATTGGCGGCAAATTACATTTTCAAGTCTCTTTTGTTTAAATTCAATGGCAGCGCCATTCAAGGCACCCGCGAGTCTCGTGAATTCCTGTGATTTTGCATGAAATGTCTGACGCAAGTTTGGAGAACAGAAAAACAATGGTCCAACTTTTATCAGAACTGTAGCTGTCAAGTATCGCTTTTCATATTTTCACAGCTTGGATTTAAAACAATGGTGTTGTGACATGTCTCATGCATACTACGTATTAATCATTGTGAAACTATAGCGTTGGCAAGTTTTCTTGTCGACAAAGTATTGTAAATTTGAGAGTCAGACTTTGGGGGCCTTGGAGTGAGCATATCTCCAGGCTCTCGGAGCTAAGGGTTGCCCCAGGCAGCCATCAGGCTGACCTGGGGAAATAAAGTTATGAGCGCAACGTTAATTCCTGTGTCGCCCTGATCTATATAGTTACTACATCTACGCGTACTGTGGTTTGAAGTTCCCCTGAATCCTGATTCAGAACAGCAAGAAGATTTTCTTTACAATTTGATATTGTAGTGAGGTTAGTCACGAGGTTTAGCACGACCGAATTTTTCCTAACTTGGCCTTGCATAGCGTTAAAACAAAGGCCGAAATTAGCCGATGTCCCAAACCAGACACGAAGACTTCGAAGTCAGTGACGTAATCGAGTTGAGATCTGGGCATGCGCAATCGTTCGAAAACGACCCTCCAAATTAAGAGTGGTGACGAACTGACCAAAGGGTATCGCAAACAATATTCGTGTAGAAGTTATGAATATTATCAATAAATGTCATGTATTAAACTTTCATTATACAAACCTTACCTGTGCCTAGTGTGTACCTATTATTTTCCCACAGTCCCTCCACTCACCGACTTTGCTTTACCCTAGCTATCTCTGTATAGTATTTCAAAGAAAATATTCCATATCTGTTAATCATGACACTAGACGTTGATTAAAGAAAGGGAAAAGTTACAAAGTACATAAATATAAATATAAACTCTAGGAAACTGCTAAACGATCTCCTAAATATTCAACTACATAGCAATCTTTAGCGGAATCTGATCTCCATCTTCCATGACGCTTCCAACAACAATCTCCGATATGGGCGTTAGCTGCTGCGGTCGCACCGCCTGAACGACGAGAATGCAGGCCAAAACGACTTTTCAACAGCACCGACCGGCTTTAAACGAGCAACTATACAAACGTTTGCTCTACTATAGCATAAATTTTTATTACCAGAAACAAACTTACAAGCGGCATTTGACCTATAAATTGGGCGGAATAGAAAAGGACTGGCGAAATCAATTTTCGCGACTTAAGTGTATCTCAACAGAATTGTTCATGGGCAAGTGATAGACGAATGTTTCGAAATCACAAATTTGTCTCGCCCGGACAATATTTGTCTGTTTTGCTACGTCAAATATACAGAACGATATGGTCATTAAATTACCAACTTCATCAAATCTTAAGAAGCCTCAAAAACAACAAAATGAGAGCAAGGTCAATCATGCAAACTGATAAATCGCTACAAAATGCACGTAACATATCGCAGGTAACTGGATCTTTTCTTCTCGAACAACTGGGGCTCGTCTCTTTGCAGCTTCAAGCAAATCAATGACAAAAGGGCGAGAGCTTGGGTCAACATGGCCCCCAATTACATACGCCCAAATGATGCCGTAAACGATATTAGAAATAACGTTCAGTGAAGTTCTGCTGGAGTAAATGAGTAACAAACAATGTAACGTGAATAGGATTTATGCTCGAAAGATACTGTCCTCCTTTAGCTCGAATGAACTGATCCCAACGCTTAAAATAGCAGAAGTATTTCTTGACCATATTGTCGCTTCGTGAAGCCAGTAAATGATAGACCGATTCTCCGCTAATTGATCGAGATCAGGACTTGGTAAAGGTATGCCTACTGCCTCCTTCATCCATCGCCAACGTACCCTAGATATAGTTTTTATATATTCGTAGGGGTCCCTAATAACCTTTAAACAAAGTTCCGGCGACCCTCTTTCTTTTACTACTCTTCAACTTTCTTTCCTTATGAAAACAATAATTATTCACGATATATCAATCGATGGAAAGATCGCACTGTTGCGTACCTGACACTATATGAGAAAAAAATCCCGACTTAAACATGCTGTGCATTGATATATTTCGCTGTAATTAGACTTCTTTTCCCAGCCTCTGCTACACTCGCAACACTTCGATACGCAGCGAGAGGGGAGTCTATAAATAGTTTGCACCTCGGATCTTGCAGTGTATATTTATTTTGTTTTTGGGAGGGAGGTTCTAAATCTGGTCCAATGTTGACAGAACCTTTCAGAAAATATGTTCACTGTCATTCAGAGTGCTTCACTTAACCGTGAAAAGTGGCCTTTCTTCGCTTACCCATGAAAAGTAGCCTTGCTTCGCTTACTCATCAGAATAGTCTGAAGAGAAAGTATTATCTGAGATCAAATTTACTCACCTGCAACCAAGCTAAGAATAAGGTAATCAGTTTTAAGCTTCCTATGTTTTCCAATGTCGATGGAACCTTTCTGGAAATTTGTTCACGTTCGTGCGGAATGCGTTGGTTACTCTCAAAGATAGTTCAAATGGAAAGTGGTTTTCCCGCGTGCAGCCACAAAAGTTTAACTTGAGATAAAGATGCGAAAAATATGTGAGACAAGTCATCGTTGATGACACAGTCCCCACTTGTTAATGGGTACTTTGATTACAGGTCCTCAGAGAGGATAGAGTCCTCTTCATTAGGTCTGTGATAAAAATACTTTTGAATAAATTCGCTTGATACATATCTGAGGTGTAGTTCAGGACATAAAAAAAATCGTAATAAAATGGCCACATGGCGGCCTTATTGGATCGTATCATAGAACAAATCTATGTGCATATTGTTATGTAGGTCATTTACCCCACACTCATCATGACCTGAGTTCAATTAGTCTAGAACATTCTCAAGGTCACTGCCCTTAATGACCTCACAACCTTGAATTCAATTAGTCATGTTTGGAATGTTCTGGAAAGTTGATTAGTTGTGTAAGAGAGATAATTTTAGAACAGTAATTAGCATGTCAATAAAAGTTCTAGATTGTTCTTATATGCCTTTATAAAAGGGACGTGCACTGCTTCCAGTCAGACTTTGGGATCGTGTCTCTTGTGTGTTACTAAACTCCAGCAGTAGTCATTCTCAAGACCTTTCAAGACCTTCACTGCCAACGCTGGATTTATACTGTGGACTTTGTGCAGTTTCAAGCCTGCAAGCCAAAGGACTGTTCATTCACCGACTGACTGTTACAACTCTGAGACTGGAGCTCTGCCGTCCCAGCTGAGATAAGTAGTCTGTACACTTTTAAAGCTTGTACTCTATCCCTGACTTAGCAATTAGTTTTATTTTCGCAATAAATTTTGTTTAAACGTTAACTGCTGAGTTCACCCTTTTGTTCGTTTTCTCTGCACGTAACAAATTGGGGGCTTGTCCGGGAGACGAACATTTTGAGCCGTTTGACAACATTTTGCCAGCCTTTTAAAACTACTGTATACTGTGAACTCAGCGAAATTTAATCATGGCGGAATTTAAACCAGAGGAAATGGATGACCTTGATCAGGACACATTTGATTCCCTCAGAAAAGACGACCTCATAACACTGGCCAATTTCCTTAAAGTAGAAGTCAAAAGATCTATGTGCAAGAGGGAAATACAGTACCGTATTGCCAAACATCTAGTTGATTTAGGCCAATTTGAGGAATCCACCCTGAAAGATTATGAGCCCGAGTCTACCTCTGAACTCAGAAAATTAGAATTAGAAATGCAGACAAATTTGGAGATCAAGAAACTAGAATTACAAATAGAAAAAGAAAAACTACAAATGCAGTTAGAAATGGAAGAAAGACAGAGAGAGAAAGATAGGCAGGAAAGATTAGAAATGAAACGTTTAGAGCTTGGACAGTCAGGAAAATCCTTCCCTTCACACGGTTTTGACATCACTAAGCATTTCAGGTTAGTCCCCCCTTTCCAAGAAAGGATGTTGATAAATATTTCCTTCATTTTGAGAAAATTGCTCAGAGTCTGGATTGGCCTAAGGAGTCCTGGTCTATGCTTTTGCAGAGTGCTTTGGTGGGTAAAGCCAGAGAAATTTACATTCAGTTGTCAGTAGAGCAGGCTTCGGATTATGATTCTGTGAAGGAATTAATTCTCAAGGGCTATGAGTTGGTGCCTGAAGCTTACCGTCAGAAATTTAGGGATTGTGAGAAGGTGAAGGATCAAACTTATGTTGAATTTGCTCGAACAAAAGAACAACTGTTTGACCGTTGGTGCTCTTCTGAAAAGGTCAGTCAGAATTATGACAAATTACGACAACTTGTTTTGATTGAGGAATTTAAGAGGTGCATTCGGAGTGACATCAAGACGTTTATCAATGAACAAAAGGCAGATACATTGGAGGTTGCTGCACGTTTGGCCGATGATTACTCATTGACTCACAAATCTTCATTTCTCAGCAAACCATCCCAGTCCTTTTCCTACAGAAACAATGCAGGGAAATTTAACTCCTACTTTTCATCCAAGAATTCTTCAAAGACAGTAGAAAATCAAATGACAACAGTTCACGAGGTTCAAGTAACACTCCTCCATCATCAGATCCCAAGTCTCAGTCTCCTTCTGGCAAACAGTTTGGTATACTTTCTTGTAATTATTGTAAGAAAGACGGCCATTTAGTGTCAGATTTTTTCAAATTGAAAAGATAACGTGAAGGTCAGAGTGGTCAAAATGGATCTAAGCCCATGCCACCGACTTTATTTCTTCATCAACTCAATTAGAGTCTAATAATGTGTGCAACACATTTTCTGAGGTTAAATCCCTCTTATCCCCAATTAATGAGGTCAAGGTCAATTCTTCTCAAGATAGCATTATGGGTATTTTCGAACCATTTATTCACGATGGTTTTATATCACTTTCTAGTGATTTCTCTTCCGCTACCCCTGTCAAAATTTTAAGAGATACCGGGGCTTCCCAGTCTCTTTTGTTGGCAGATACCCTGCCGTTTTCTGAAAAGTCATTTTCAGGTTCTAAAGTTCTTATTAAGGGGGTAGATTGTAATGACTACATTCCTGTTCCTCTCCATAATGTCTATTTGTCTTCGGACTTTGTTTCTGGACCTGTGGCTTTAGGTATTAGGCCTTTTTTGCCTTTTGAAGGGATTCACCTTCTTCTTGGAAACGACCTTGCTGGGGACAAGGTCATTACTAATCCACTTGTGACTGATAATCCTAGTTTAGATCAGGATCCAGAGCCAATTGAACAAGAGATACCCGATTTATTTCCTTCATGTGCCATTACTCGAGCCATGTCAAAGAAAACTTCCGAGAATCAAAATACTCTCAAAAATAATGTCACAGATGTTGACTTAAATGACACCTTTCTCAGTCAGGTGTTTGACACGGATCATTCCGTTATCCCTCGTGGATTTGAAACTTCCAGTAAAACTTCTGCTGACCAAAGTCAGACATTTTCTAGATCAAATCTCATTGCAGAACAACACAAAGACCCAGATATTTTGTCTTTGTTTGACAGGGTAGATGATGATGAAGGTAAAACTTCAGATAGCTCTGTTTCCTATTATACAAAGTCTGGTATTCTCATGCGTAAATGGAGACCTCCAGATGTTTTGGTGATGACGATTGGGCTATAAAACATCAAATTGTGGTTCCAAAGCCCTACCGTGCTGAAATATTGCGCCTGGCCCATGAAACGCCCTGGGCTGGTCACTTAGGAGTCAGGAAAACTTATCATAAAATTCTCAGTCACTTTTATTGGCCTAATCTCAGGCAGGATGTAGCACATTTCTGTAAAACTTGTCACACATGTCAAATGGTAGGAAAGCCGAATCAGACCATTCCAAAGGCCCCTTTACAGCCAATTCCTGCATTTCAAGAACCATTTAGTAGGATACTAATAGACTGTGTTGGGCCCCTACCAAAAACAAGATCAGGAAATGAGTACATGCTGACAATAATGTGTACATCAACTCGGTTCCCCGAAGCCATACCACTGAGAAATATAAAGACAAAGACTATAGTGAAAGCTTTAGTCAAATTTTTCACTTTATTTGGCCTCTCTAAATGTGTCCAGTCCCATCAAGGCTCCAACTTTATGTCTGGATTTTTCAACAAGTAATGGATCAGCTAGGCATTAAACAGTATAGGTCATCCGCCTATCATCCAGAAAGTCAGGGTGCTCTTGAGCGATTTCATCAAACTTTGAAAAACATGATTAGGACCTACTGTTTTGACCAGAGAAGCAGTGGGATGAAGGAATTCATTTTCTGCTCTTTGCTGTTAGAGAGTCAATTCAAGAGTCTCTTGGTTTTAGCCCATTTGAGCTTGTATTTGAATACAGTCCGTGGCCCACTTAAGCTAGTTAAAGAGAAATTCCTATCAGACGATGATGATTGTCTGAATATTTTGCAATATGTGTCAGATTTTCGTACAAAACTCTCTAAAGCATGTGAATTAGCCAGAGAAAATCTTGAGTCATCTCAGCAGTCAATGAAAACCATATATGATAAAAACACCTCAAAACGGAAGTTTGAACCAGGTCAAAAAGTTCTTGTTCTACTTCCAATTCTGGCAAACCACTCCATGCTCGTTACTTTGGGCCATACCTAATTGATAAGAAATTGAGTGATTTAAATTACATCATAATAACACCTGACAGGCGAAAACAAAAACAGCTATGTCACATAAATATGCTTAAGCCATATTTGGATAGGGATAATCCTACTAAAACAAAGCCTGTCAGTACAGTCAGTTCTGGCCATTATGAAGATAGTGATACTGAAACTGACTTGAGTGAAAATACTCTAAACTCAAAGCTGGGCTCGGTCAAGCTTCAGAACTCAGAAATCCTGGAGAAGCTGGAGTCTACAAAGTTGGCACACCTCCAGCCAGAACAACAACAACAGGTGAAAGAACTGCTCCATGAATATAAACACCTGTTTCAAGATGTTCCAACGAGGACAAACGTCATCTATCACGACGTTGATGTTGGGGACAGTAAGCCTGTAAAACAACATCCATACAGACTGAATCCAACAAAAGCGAAATATCTCCAGGAAGAAGTCAAATACCTGCTGGACAATGACTTTATTGAACCCAGTAAAAGTAACTGGAGTTCGCCGTGCATACTTGTTCCCAAATCAGACCACAGTTATCGTATGTGCACGGACTTTAGGAAGGTCAACACTTAACAAAGACAGACACTTTCCCAATCCCGAGGATTGATGACTGCATCGACCGAGTGGGAAAAGCCAAGTATGTGACAAAATTTGACCTACTGAAGGGATTTGGCAAGTCCCTCTGACGGATCGTGCTCGTGAAATATCCGCCTTTGTTACACCAGACGGATTGTTCCAGTACAAGGTGATGCCATTCGGAATGAAGAACTCTCCGGCAACGTTCCAACGGATGATCAACGACGTCATATCCGGGCTAGACGGGTGTGCAGCCTACGTTGACGACGTCGTCCTGTATAGTGACACCTGGGAGGAACACATCAAGCTCATGCGAAAGTTCTTTGAGAGACTGAGCAAAGCAATGTTGACTGTCGACCTTGCCAAATCTGAGTTTGGTTGGGCAAGGGTAACTTACCTCGGACATACTGTAGGACAGGGTGAGGTAAAACCTGTTGATGCCAAAATCAGTGCCATTTCAAGTTTTCCCATACCAAACTGCAAACGACAACTGATGCGCTTTCTCGGTATGGCTGGTTACTACAGAAAATTCTGTCCAAATTTCTCCACAATTGCTGAGCCTTTGACTAACTTACTTAAAAAGAAAGTAAAGTTTGTTTGGTCAGAGCAATGCCAACAGGCATTTGATACACTTAAAGCCATACTGCAAAGTGCTCCAGTGTTGTCTGCACCAGATTTCACTTTGCCATTTAAATTAGCTGTAGATGCTAGTGATACGGCTGCTGGTGCTGTTTTATTGCAAGAGGATAGTCATGGTATAGATCATCCTGTTTGCTATTTTTCACGCAAATTTAACAAATCCCAGAGAAACTACTCTACAATTGAAAAAGAGTGTTTATCTTTGATATTAGCTTTACAGCATTTTGAAGTTTATGTTACTTCTTCAAATCAGCCAATAGTGGTTTATATTGATCACAACCCTCTTGTTTTTCTGCAGAAATTTAAAGGCAAAATCAGAGATTGCTAAGATGGAGTTTAATGTTACAGGAGTTTAATCTTGACATTAGACATATCAAAGGCAGAGACAATTTAATTGCAGACTGTCTTTCTCGTATTTAGAGTTTATTGTTGTTCAATTTCAAGAAGTTTTACTTTAGAAAAAAAAATTGAGTACTTAAATCTTTTTCAAGATTACATTTGCAAAAGAAAGATTTTTCTTTGAAAAATTTTCTTTTTTTGAAGAGGGGGTGTGTTATGTAGGTCATTTACCCCACACTCATCATGACCTGAGTTCAATTAGTCTAGAACATTCTCAAGGTCACTGCCCTTAATGACCTCACAACCTTGAATTCAATTAGTCATGTTTGGAATGTTCTGGAAAGTTGATTAGTTGTGTAAGAGAGATAATTTTAGAACAGTAATTAGCATGTCAATAAAAGTTCTAGATTGTTCTTATATGCCTTTATAAAAGGGACGTGCACTGCTTCCAGTCAGACTTTTGGGATCGTGTCTCTTGTGTGTTACTAAACTCCAGCAGTAGTCATTCTCAAGACCTTTCAAGACCTTCACTGCCAACGCTGGATTTATACTGTGGACTTTGTGCAGTTTCAAGCCTGCAAGCCAAAGGACTGTTCATTCACCGACTGACTGTTACAACTCTGAGACTGGAGCTCTGCCGTCCCAGCTGAGATAAGTAGTCTGTACACTTTTAAAGCTTGTACTCTATCCCTGACTTAGCAATTAGTTTTATTTTCGCAATAAATTTTGTTTAAACGTTAACTGCTGAGTTCACCCTTTTGTTCGTTTTCTCTGCACGTAACAATATGTATGACAGACATCCAGCTCTATGGCTTTGCTCAGAATTAGATATACGCATAATTAATGAGGTACAGTATGAAGCATCATAAGGTCTCCCATCATACCATATATGAAGGGTGTACCACTTGTGGTTACTGAGTTGTGGACAAATATCTATATTTGAGGTCAAAGGTCACCAAGGTCATGTGACATTTTGTCAAAATAATTGTATTGCTAAGTTATCCCTATATACCAAAAATCAGACCGCTAGCTCTATTGGGTTGCTCAAAATTAGATATGTGCATAATTAATGAGGTACAATATGTGGCGTCATAAGCTGTCCCATCATACCATATATAAAGGGTCTAGCGCTTGTGGTTACCGAGTTATGGACATATATATATATTTGAGGTCAAAGATCACCAAGGTCACGTGACATTTTGTCAAAATATCTGAGCTATCATCGTGAATGGAGGGACATGACCCAATCTATAAGCCCCCTGGACTTCATCCGTGGGGACTAAAAACTGTGTCACTGCATCCTTTTGCAATATATGAATACGATGAGAAACTAAATTTTTATTTTCTTGGCCTTATACATGGGAGTCTATGGACTGCCTTATACATGGGAGTCCATCTTATACATGGGAGTCTATGGACTGCCTTATACATGGGAGTCTATGGACTGACTTATACATGGGAGTCTATGGACTGCCTTATACATGGAGTCTATGGACTGCCTTATACATGAGAGTCTATGGAGGTGAAAACTAAAAAGTCCTCTAACACGGCCAAATTTGATCCCATTGTGAAACAAATCGACGTGCATCTGTATGGGGTAGGGTACTATCCTTGTGCAAAGTTTGAAAGAAATTGACCAGGGCATCTCTGAGATATCTGCGTGAACGGACGGACGCACAGACGCACGGACGGACGGACGCACGCACGCACGGACATGACCAAATCTATAAGTCCCCCCGGACGGTGTCCGTGGGACTAAAAACAATTCTGCTCCCATCGAAGTGTAGAGTGATTTGACTAGTGAGCAGCGGAAAATATTCTCCTTTTCCAAAGAGTATATTTTTATTGTCAAGGACCCGGTCGAGTGCGAGGGGAGGGGGGCTGTTTGTCCAAAAACTAAAACTGCCTCTTCAGCGCAAGACATTCCCAACACTACTGAATTTTTGCGATTTCTTCATTGATACTTACATGTTAAACAAACTTGCTTTGCAGACTTCGCTTTTATTTAATCCTATTATTGACCTTTTCTGAATATACAGCCACCTTGAGGATTAACTTTTTGATGAAAAAGTTCCACACATAGGTACAATTTAATCCTATCATAAAAAATATTGTGCTACATTATTTTAAGAAGATATTTAGCGGGAAACAATCGGGCATCAGCTCAATGTTTCCCCCAAATTAGTCGGGACAAAATAATTGCCAACCATCGCATGAGTGAAACTCCTCTACACTGCAATAGCAGAGCTGCAACCCAAGTGGAGTACACTCTCCATCATAAAAATGAAACACTAATATACCAGTAATGTTCGAGATATATATATATATATATATATATATATATATATATATATATATATATATATATATATATATATATATATATATATATATATATATATATATAGCAGGAAGCAGTAAAGAACTACAACACATTGTTAGACATGGAACCATGGAATCAAGTAGGAGTATTTGAAAATGTCAGATTTGAATAGTTTTAAAGTAATTCTATTCTAAACACATACGATTGATACATCTCCAATTAAAAATAAAGATAACTAGTGTCACACTGAGAAGAGGGCGTTTGGCATTGAGTCAGGCCGTTTACTATAGAAATAACGGGCGACGCGCTGACCATTAACGTTTATTTATGGGCAAGGGCGAGAGGAAAGCCAAAAATTAACGGGCGAGGCTTGCCGAGCCCATTAATTTGGCTTTCCTCGAGCCCGCGCCCATAAATAAACGTTAATGGTCAGAGCGGAGTCTGTTATTTCCATTATATTATCAACGAACCGAAGAAAACCGTCAAAATTTGCGAAAATTTCCGGAGCGAACGACAACTGGGTCCCAGAACTGAGCAATACACGACAAAATGTCAGGCGCGCTGTAAAAAATTGGCAAATCCGGAGATATTTTCAGAAAAAAGTATCTCAACTTGGCCCACAAGTGCTCCATTTTATTTTGTGATTGACTATGATTTACGTTTGAGATGTAAAGTTACGATACTTTGAGTTGTTAATCTTATTATTCATATTCACGGGCATGTAAACAGACCATCACTGTGTATTTGTGGTCAGTCACGTGGTTCAGCTCGACCAATCAAAATGCGACAGCTAGGGCATGGTAATATAATTACAGTTGTTGGAAGTAAAGATTGGCGTTGCAATAACAGGTGCAATTTGGAAGTAAAGATTGGCGTTGCAATAACAGGTGCAATTTTTAAGTAAAGGCTGTGTCAAATTGCATACATTTCCACCAAGAAGTGGTTTGAATAGGCCTATAGGTGTACAATTTATTTATTTATTTTTTGGCAAACCTTCAAGCGTCGTCGGCTTTTTTCGAACCATTTCATTTACAACAATAGGCTTAAACGATTGCATTGTAGTGTGTAAATGACACAAAATAATAACTAGCACTAACCGGGAAAGGTCGACAACTTTTGTTCAGTATTCACTCTGACGAAAAATACTCTCTTGAATAACATTTGTATTGATAAAATCCTCATACACAGGAAAGTAGAGTTTGATTATACATTTACGACATTGAAAAAATCTGATGAAAACAATAAAATAGATATTTAAATCAGTTGATAAAACGAAATTATATTAGTTTTCACTTATGATGTTGCTATATATTTAGACATATACGAATGTTAACGTTCAAGACAACATTTTCAATAATGAAAAGGAAAATGACTGTGTATATGATATTCTAAACCACTGTAAATCATCCTTGTATTAACAATGGAAATAAAATTTTGCGAGTCGAAATGAGATGTTCATATATCACACGTGGATAAAGTGTTTTTAAAGTTTACTGAAGAATTATGCTTCCGAGTAGATTTCCGTGGGTTGGCCAACTGGATGTTTAAAGGTCATTTGCATCTGTGAAGGAAGAAAACAGCAGACAATTGTCGTTGTTAGTTAATTATGAATTAAATTTTATCCAGTAGTGATTAAGAGTGTCTGGTGTGGTTATACGTCGATGGATGACCCAATTCCTCAATGGGATTGACACCACTGCTAGTAAAACCATCGGATACAGTCTCCCACCGTTAAACAGATATACAACAATAGTAAATTAATACCTTAAACCTATATCGTGTCAGAACTATTGATCTCTACGAATCTGTTAAAAGCGGTAGCGAGCCAGAACCTGTAAATATTTTCACCTTTGCATGGCATATTACAGCAGGTTGAGTACATTCAAATGTTCAACTCTTTGTTGAAATGCATGATGCTTCTTACAAATCACTGATTTTAACTGACTTATACAACTTGATGATGCCACACAGATTTTGCGGGAGAATGGTTAACGGAATTCAGTACACTGTGTTAAAGTCATCAAACATTGATTCTCACTTGGAGTCATAGCAACAGGTGTGCCATAAAACTATGTATAACTTTTCCTCCGTTGCTCAGGTAAACCCGACCATATGCTTTTTTAGCCTAAGCGAATACCAAACATTGTCTGATTATTACCATTTACAGTTAGAGGTCGCTGAATTGAACTGTAAAGGATTTCCAGAACCATGAAGATAGCGAAAAGCAACGGCCTAAAGCCATCAAACAATCTTATCAAGCTTAAGAAGGTCGTGTACAGACTGGTCCTACGTCTTGTGATAGTAACGTACCTGTTGACGAATATTGGGCCAGAAAGCCTCTTTCAGATACAAACTCATCAGTTTTAAATTCCACATTTAACCGATTTCTGGAAGAAACGACCATTGGGGGAGTTTCACTGCCGCAAAACTCATGAATCGCTGTAAGTTGGTTCTGCACATTGTCGTACACAATGACTTTGTCATGAAAGCAAAGTAGATCCCATTGCAATTCAAAAAATTCGAAGGACAGGACCACTACCTAATGAATAATAATGAACAATACCGTGATTGATGGCCTTATAGTTATTCTTACTGTTCGTGAACTCGTATTTGTAGTAAAAAATGGAATAAGCAGCATCCAAACATTTTGAATTCTTCTCTATAAAATACATCTAAAACTTCCTGAAACGATAGGGACACCGGTTCAATACCATATGGTAAAAGGAATCGAAACATATACACTAAACAGATAAAATAACATAAATTTATGATTATAGTTTTGAAAAGGCACTATTTCAAAGTAAATTACAGACAGAGATAAAGAAAGAACAAACACACAAACACACAGGACATCGTTCTAACATCGAATTATAAATGGCTTGTGTATGATACGGATTATAATCATTAAGAGAAAATATCAGCGATAATTCAAACCCTGTTATAGCATTGGCATACATAAATCATATCATATCCGGTTGACAACACATTGCAAAGTTATTACTCAATTGCACAATGAACTATTTTCTCGGCTTTGCTAAGAGAAGAAATATAAATCCATGCATGCGTGCATGCATGCATGCATGCATTACATAAAATGAAAAAAATCTGCATGAATCTTATTTCTGTAAATAATGCGTACCTTTAGAGGAAACTAATAGCCTATGATTCATATACAAATGACGAACATACTAAAAATCTTTCCACACACTTGAGGGATCGTGTTCGCACTATATCAGCTTGAAACCGATTTATTAGTACTAAGTTGCTGGCTTTGTAGACTGCAACAAATAAATGTTTTGAGCTGCCTCCCAAAAAACACAAAGTCCGTTTCCAACAAAAGCGAAAACGAAGCATACAAGGTAAAGCGTAGGGAGGCGGGAGGCGGGTGGTAGTAGTTTCGTCTTAAAGGTAATTAGGTTCTAGGACAGTTACCACCCAGACATATACCCTCTTGACGATCACTGCCAGACATTTACCCCCGGCTAATTATCACCAACCATTTACCACAAACCATTTACCACAAAATATGTTTACCACCTGGATATTTACCCGAACACTATTTATAACGACAACATTGCTTTGTCGAAAATGATGTAAAATGGGAAATGATGAAAAAGATATTACAACCATTAACTGTACTATGAAACAATTGGGAGACTCTCTGTCTAAGGTGGAAGAAAGCTTTACCGGGTTAGAGAACATTGTACCAGCATGTGTTCGAGAAGAATTAGAGAAAGATAAAAGAAAAAAACGATGTGATGATCAAAAATTGTAAAGAAGAGGAAGATAAGGATGATAAGGTTGTTTTGATTAAATTACTACATGAACTTGGAATATCTAGTGTCACTCAAACGGATTTTACAGTTGAACGGGTTGGTCTGAAGAAGGGCGAGACTCATCACAGGCCACTGAAAATGAAGCTACATAAGTCAGAGGGCAGAAGGAAAATATTTAACAATGCATGAAAGCTAAAAGGGCTGAACAACACTGAGTTTGCTGATGTGTATTTTACTCCTGACCTAACAAGAAAACAACAAGAAGATGATAGAGCATTAAAGCAAGAGTTAAAAAGAAGAATTGAATCTGGGGAAAGAAAATTAAAGACACGAAGAGGTTGCATTGTGCGAGTAGAAGGGGACACTAGGACAAAAAATGAATAGATGATCCTGTTGACAGTGTACATAGTGTATATAATGAATTTCAAGATGTAGTTTGTAATATGAATGACGCAGATTCTGTGGATGTATTGTCTGAAGTTCTATCTACTAACTCTGTGAATATTGGTACAGCAAATGGCGTAAAGAACACTCAAGAAACTCTGTCCTGCCTATGTATAAATGCACCAAGTATTATGAACAAACAAGATGAACTGTCAATATTGATCACACATAAAAGTTATGATGTTATAGCGATTATGGAATCATGGACATATCCTGGTATTGATACTACAGAATTATGTCTAGAGGGATACCATTCTCCCTTTAGACAGGACAGGGACGACACTTGTAAAGGCTGAGGTGGCGGTGTGCTGTTATACGTCAAGAATGGTATCCCAGTTGTTGAAGCTACCGTTCTACAAGATGACAATTTCACCAACTCAGTCTGGTGTAAAATTTATTTGGCTTCTGCCCATCCACTGCTGTTTGGTGTTGTTTATAGGTCACCGAGTAGTCCTGAAGAAAACAGCGACAACCTGTACAAGTTAATTTCCAAGGCAGCTGAAAACCATACAGTAATCTGTGGTGACTTTAACTTTCCCACCATCGACTGGGACAATCTGGTCTCGGACACCCAAGGCACGCAGCATGTCAATTTCCCTACGAGGGAGAACAATTGTTTAGACTTGATTCTCACGAGTGAGCAGAGCATGATAAATACAGTTCAAGCAATCGGTCATCTTGCGAACAGTGACCATGTCATGGTAGAATTTGAGGTCCAAGTTGTGATAACTGAACAACCGTCGAACAGTCTTGTTCCGAACTTTGGTAAAACTAACTTACCTTGTCTTCAAAGTATGTTATCAGATATTGATTGGCAGAGAGAATTAAGCGGGAAAATGGTAACGGACATGTGGAGTCTATTTAAGAATATTTTGAATAATGCAGTAGTTGAGTGTGTTCCACTGAAGATAAAGAACAAGTTGCATAAACCGCTGTGGATGACCAATAAAGTCCTAAGAGCAGTCAGGAAAAAAGAAAAAACGGTGGAGAAAATACTGTCAAACAAGAAGTGATGAGGACTACTTGCTATACAGGCAACAGAGAAACAGAGTGGTTAGCGATATAAGAGTGTCAAAAAGAACGCATGAAAGAAAGCTGGCTGACAATATTAAAGAGAATCCTAAAGCTTTTTATGCCTATGTGAGATCGAAACAAAAGACAAAAGAATCTATTGGTCTCTTAAAGGACAGTGACGGCAATCTTTTCAGTGATAGCAGTGACATGGCAGGCATCTTAAACGGATTTTTTGCAAATGTTTTTACAAATGAAGATACAGTCAATATGCCAATACCAGAAAATCGCTATGAAGGCTCAGAAGAAGGTGACTTCAGGAGATTCATATAACTCAAGAGACGGTAACAAAGAAGCTCAGTGAGCTTTGTGCTCATAAAGCTCCAGGACCTGACGGAATTTTTGCTTGGGTGTTGACAAACTGTGCTTTTCAATTGGCTGTCCACTTACTATTATATTTTCAAAGTCACTTGAGACTGGTTGTATTCCACAGGACTGGAAGAGAGCCAACGTTACGCCAATTTTCAAGAAAGGAGCCAAATATGACCCAGAGAATTACAGACCTGTCAGCCTTACCTGCATTTGCTGTAAAGTTTTAGAGTCTATAATCAGAGACCGACTAGTTCAGCACTTGGAAGTTAACAATTTTATAATCAATACACAACATGGTTTCTGCCATAAAAAGTCATGTCTTACCAATCTGCTTGAATTTCTGGATGAGGTCACAAATTATGTTGACGACAGTATACAAGATGATGTGGCTTATCTTTATTTTGCCAAAGCGTTTGATAAAGTTCCGCATGGTAGACTCTCAGCTAAACTAATTTCCCATGGTGTCCAGGGATACATACTCCGTTGGATCAAGGAATGGTTGACGGACAGATATCAGTGGGTAGTCATAAAAGGCACTGCATCATCATGGGAGTCTGTTTCCAGTGGCGTGCCACAAGGATCAGTTTTAGGCCCGGTACTCTTCCTCATATACATAAATGATATTGATTAAGTGTGAGCTCCAAGTTAAAGAAATTTGCCTATGACACTAAAGTGTACAGCCCAGTTCATCAAGACATATGCATTTCTAAATTACAACAGGATATAGACAGTATTCATCAATGGTCACAAAAGTGGCAGATGAGCTTCAATATAAAGAAGTGTAAAATAATGCATATTGGCTACAATAATCCCAATCACACTTACACCATGGACAACATACCACTGGAAAGTACAGAGGAAGAAAAGGATTTAGGTGTTACAATCCACAGAAGCTTGAAACCTAGTAGTCAATGTGTAAAGGCAGCTAAGAAAGCAAATATGATACTTGGCATGATCAAGAGATCATGGACATACAAATCAGAGGAAATTATAGTTCAGCTTTATAAACACCTGGTTAGACCACATCTGGAATATGCTATTCAAGCTTGGTCGCCATGGCTGGTCAGAGACATATTTTAGAAAAAGTCCAACGGAGAGCTACCAAGTTAGTGCCACGTCTATACCATACTGCCTATGAGGAAAGACTGAAAGTGCTGAACCTGACAAGTCTAAAGAAGCGAAGAGAGAGAGGTGACATGATACAACTCTATAAAATTCTTCATGGTGTGGATTTGTGTAACCTGTCACTCAATTTGAAAATGCACTCAGCAACGCGAGGCCATTAATGCTTGGAACAGTCTACCGTCATGGGTAGTGAAGTCTAGCAGTGTAAACGTCTTCAAGAGGAACTACGACTACTATTGTTGCAGTAAGTGCAGTCTCATTGATGGTTACCACTCCAATAGTCTGTGTTTACTTCAAAGAGGGATGTTTATTATCCAATGGATATCTATTCCCTTTACGGAACTGAACTGAACTGAAAAAAGGGGGTTCCTGAACAAATGAGAAAACTACGTGTGCATCTTAGCTAGTACTGTGCCCTGATTGATGCCAAAACATATATACCTCATACTGTGCCACATAGTGTTACTACTATATTCTAAAATGAACCCTATTCCCTTCAGGGGAAAGGAACCCGGGACGCCCCAACTACAGACTCCCACTCTATCCACTAAGCCACGGGGAGTTGTTTCCAAATGGTCGTTGAAATGCTAATCTTGAACTTGAAGCTTTTTGTCTATACCCATGCATTACATAATAAATGAATACTATAAATGACATTAAAATAACAAATATAGTTGTTAACGGACAAAAATAATGTCAATATAGGAATCATTTTAACCTAACACCAGGCAACTAATAATATTTGTCTCTTTTTCCATGTTTTTTTAAGTCAAAACCGGGTTGCATCGAAAGTTACATTTTTAGTTTCAAGTTCTATGGGTAGAATGTATGTTAGACGTTTCATAAAATATTTACTAATTCCTTCATCACCAACATATAAAATACTCTCCATAAGACTGTTTGGATCATAAACAGTGTCTATGCTATGTGAAAACAAAGTTGAAACTATTTGAAAATAAAGATAATGAATCAGACGTTCTTTAAAATTAATTTTTAAGAGAGGGGGTAATTGTCCGGGTGGTAAATGTCTTGCGTGGTAAATGTCTTGCGTGGTAAATGTCCGAGTGGTAAGTGTCCGGTGGTAACTAGCCCGGGGGGGGGGTAACTGGTAGGTGGCAAATGTCCGGGGACTAAATGTCCCGGGGGATAACTGTCCTGTTACCGGCAAGTATCATTCACAGACATTAACATCCTGGCAGGATTTTCCATTTCTATTACATAACACCCTACTTTTGAGACTAAGCTAATAAAGTAGCAGTATAGAAGTACTGTTTCTTGGTTATTTTATTGAGACCCACCAAAATTTCACACCTTTTCGGGGTAAAATAATCAACGGATACAGAGGCCATTACGGTACCGATGGAGTAACTATAGTTTCAAGTTACTGTCAATTCTCATGTCTCTTTGAGGCAAGATAATTGACAGAGGGACTTTAAAATATCAAGGTTATCTTGGGGCGCATGACAGGATTTGAGGACTTAAAGGGGGACTCGAAACAAAACTGTCTCTGATGCAGATGAAAATGCATTGGGTTGTCAATTTAAGCTTTAATTTTTGGCTCATTTTTGGTAGTTTTCTTTTGTATGTCTACTGCAGTTTATTTTTCTACTCCCTGAAGCGTGATTACAAGTCCAGCACAGCCATATGGGTACAGTCAGCATTGTTATTGTTTATGTAAAATTGAATTTAACTCCAGACTAGAATTAATTTGTCATCAATAACAATGATTATGGTCTTTACACACATTACAGATATAGGATGTTTTGTCAGGGAAAATATTTGATAGTTTACATGTAGAATACCATGAAAAGTGAAATAATAATTTCGGGTGAAAATCCAATATCATAATTTGTTGTCCACATCTGAACTTTCAAACACCCCATTTGAATCAAGTACATTTGTATCAATTGTCGAATACTTATACAAGCACTGCATGATTTCCTCATAGACTCAAATGTATTGTTAATCAAAATTTTCTGGTGAAATTCCAAAATCAAATTTCTTTTACACACGTAACCACAATATTCTAATCAAGTATAATAATTTCAATCATCCAGTGTCTATATATTGCACGTTTTATATTGGGAAAATATTTGCAGTTACATTTTCGGCGAAATTAAAAAATTAAATTTTCTTGTACACATATGCATTTGTAACCACCCTCTTCTAATCAAGTACATTTATGTCAATTATCCAATGTCTATATATGCAAAAGTATTGCAAGTTTTATACTGGAAAAAATTATTCACAGTTTTGTCATAGACTCCAATGTATAGTGAATCAACATTTTCGGTGAAATTCAAAAACTAAATTTCTACTACACATATGCACTTGTAACCAGCTAATAAAGTACATTTGTATCAATTTTAAACGTCTATAAATGCAAAGATATTGCTGGTTTTATTTTTGAAAAATTTGTTCATAGTTTTCTTTTAGAAATGTTAATAGTTTGCGCAATAGATTCCCATGTATTAGGATTTGATAATTTTGAATGAAGCACTATATCGGCCACATTTTGCCTTCGTTGGAGGGAGCTTCAAAATCACATCAAGCCAGAAAGGGGATTTTAATGCATTGTGAGTTTGTTAGGGGGGGGGGCATTTGAAAAAATCTGAGAACTTTATTTTAAATCTTCCCCGAGGTGTTTGTGAATACAGCCTAAGGGAATAATTATGCAAACAGACCCCTCAAGTGTGTGAAAAGTTTCTAATGGTTCGTCATTTTCATATGAATCAAAGGCTATAAGTTTAATCTCATGGGTACAATTTTATGTAATAGAATTATCTCTTCAAATTACATCTAGCATGTATAGAATATAAACCACACTATAACTACTGAGCTTACCAGTCATGCGCAGAGGTTTTACGGGCGACAAGTTTCATAATTTATAAGTTATTATCACTTCTTTTTTTCTTTTTTTATTTTATTTGCTCATCAACAACGCCATCAGGCAGCCACGTACAGACGAGAAATGAAGAAAAGGATAAAAATACACAAAAATTTAAACAAACATAAAAGTACCCTAAACATAAAACAATGACAAAAACGAATTAACATGTCTTTTAAAAGTTGAATGCGATTCTTCAAAAACATCGACATCGCAAACCTTATCCATCAAATCATTAAAAAGTCGTGACGTACGTCCAATCAGGCCATTTTTTGTAACATCAACTCTACAGTAAGGGATGTGTAATAGAGGTCTATGTCTAGCAGAGTATCTAGGTACGCATAGACCATAAAAACCTGTACAATATGTAGAGTCATAGGAAGATAAAAGGCATTTACGCAACAAACATACAATCAAATAGTTTCCTACGTAAGAACAAAGGTTGAATTTTAAATAAATTACAGAGAAATTTATAGTCAATTACACCAAGATGAAGAGTCACTGTGACATCCCGGCTTATGATGTAAATATCTAAGAAAACGTTTCTGAATTGACTCAATACGGTTTGCCTGACTGTCAGAAATTGAATTGAAAATGACTGTATTATATTCTAAAATTGGACGTACCATAGTAATAAGCATGTCAAAGGACAGCAACTTGAATGATCAAGTTAAAATTGCGTTTCTACTAAGAGAATAGCTAGTTTTGAAACAAACAGAAACATCGCTTTAGATTTCAATTGAAACCTGCCTTAAAAATTAATAGACATAAAAATTGAGATTATTTTGCATATCTAAGATCTCACATTGAGGAAAACAAAAATTACATAGCGCTTTCAAACTTGGCACGCATTCCGTATATGTTCTCGGGCAAGCATTAAAGTTCGCCATGCCCGTCTTCATAACCTTTGCCCTGAATTTGAAAAGTGTTGTATTTTAGCAACTTAATGATATTACGGTGCCACTTTGATTTGGAAATATAAGGTAGTGTTATTACCTTTCCGATGGAGACAACAATTTCCCATTGGCAGAAACAATTATCTTGATATGGATGGCCAGAGTGGAACCCCATACTCGTAAAGGTACCATTTTCACTGCGTAGATACTTAGGATTGCCACATCCAGAATCAGAGTTTATAAAGTTTTGGCCTACGGAAAAATGTTACGATTCAATATGTTTCAGCTAAACTTATTCATATGAAAAGTGACAAAAAGCAAAACACCTAGTTCACAAAACCATTGCAGAGTACGTGAATTTCATTTGGGTAATATGACCGTTATTATAAATAATACCATGCCATGGCAGTTTCAATGGTCTATAATGGCCACATACACGATTATTAATATTCTATACCATATATATTCGTGACAATGAGCTTCAATAGCGTTAGGTCTGTAGTTAAGATATCATACAGTAATTAATTAGCTAATTAATTAATTAATTAGTGTGGAATAATGAAAGGCGTACTCGACAAATTTCTTCAATCTTCAAACGATCTTTATTTATAAAACCGACGTTTCGGCAATGCACAGATTGCCTTCCTTGGGGTAAAAACTAGATCGTGTGAGGTCTGCCTTTCATTTCCCCACACTGTGTCAAGACTTCGCTGTACTCCCGCTTCTTCCTGATGACTTCAATAGTTGCAATTGGACTGAGTCTATTGCTTGGAATTATACCTAATTAATTATACCGTAATTATATTTTAAAGGAACACTTGCTCTTTTTTAACATTGTTTGTGATATTACAAAAATATGGAATAATTGCATAAAGTTGTTCTTTGTACAAAATGACGATAATACAGCAAAATAGTAATTTATTACCTATTTGCTGTGTCTAAACAGATGATAAGATTTGTGATATCTGGACAAAATGGATTTTTTCAATTACGACTTATAGAAATAAATATTTTCACTATGGCAAGGTGTTATCTTCATCTATATGAAGGCTACCGCCAATTAAGATTTCTTTACAAAAGTTGCATGAGGTCCAAACTTCATGTGACCGTGTATATTCAGCCATGTATGATGAGAGTTTAACACTATGAATTTTGAACTTGATTGTTTGGTACAGACCTTAAAATGTTTCACTGAATGATCAATCCTGTCTGGCTGCAAGTGGAGTTAACTTTGTGCTCAGATGAGTTAACTTTGTGCTCAGATGATCAGAAATTTATCATGTTTCAAGGAGTCATACAACGCAAACTAATATTCATATCAAACAAATTTCATGGGGTAAGAGCTGAAAATAGAGGGGCTTTGTCCATTGAACTATGTTCAGATGGGAGGTCGACGACAATATGTAGTCTTTCATTTGACTTGTAAATGACGATAAAAACTAAATTGAATGGATTGAGTATGACCTTGTATAATTCACACACACAGACACAATCACGCATACACAAACAAACAAATAAACAGAAACAATGTGAGCGAACACTCGAATTGTACGCATTGTCCAGCACATTTCACACGTGCTTTTGTAATGACAAGAATATAAATTTCATCATTTTTTTGAAAGCTACACGCTTTTCTGTCTTATCGTTTGCGAAAAGGCAATGACCTAGTTTGTGATTAAGCAATATGAAATGTTTAAGAACTTTATCTAACTGGAAACCATGTACCGACCAATCTTATCGCCGAGTTTTTGCAATTAATATACTGGTATGATATTTCGGTATATCGAACAAGGTATTTTGAAACATTAGTGCATCATTTCGATTGAATATAAAATTCATTAAAGTGTAAAAATGGATACCTTCTGACGTTCTGCCATTGGTTGCTGTATATATCTCCGCATTTCCAATAATAGGTCCCTTCCATGCTTCGTAGAAGTCGCTTTTTGTAAACATATATCCTATGCCGACACCAACCATCGTCCCATTTCGTGTTACAAAAACGTCTGAGAGAAGCATGTTCGAGTCTACCAAAGTCCACTCTGAGGGCGCCGTCCGACAATCTCGACTGAGCACTTCCATCTCAAAACTGGTAGCAAGTAACATGCCACTTGACATGTGGTAGATCTTTGAAAGTCCCCCTTGGTACTTAGATATCTGAGACGTCTTCCAAGGCGAACTGAAACCATCGCGATACAGAATACTATTATCAATACTCACTGCCCATTGTGTGTTGTCCATAGTTACACTGATAGAAATCACACAGCAACTAGAATGATCAGGACCTTCCCATGGTGCGTCGATATGTACTTTCTTCCAAACCCGGTAGTCAAAACCGATACCAATAATGACGCTACCATTCATCGATGCAATATCTTGAACGCAGCAACTATTCGGGATAGGTCCGTACCAGCGACCGGTCAGTCCAGATTGAACGTACATTTGATAGTTGGAACCGACGCCTATAATGGGATCATCAGCAGTGTACCAAATGTCCTCCCATGTCGTTGGATCTCCTGGATTGGAAAGAAGTGCGTATTTAAATTATGCTTGCTGTAAAGTATGTTTAGAAACAACGTATCAGCATCGCAATCCCAATGGTTTTTCAAACAATCATTTTGTTATATAAACGTATTTATCACTATCTAGTCAGCATTAACATCGGATATTTAAAGGGATAAAGTCGGCCATTTTTCATGAATTTTGTTTGATACGAGATACTACTTATATTGTTTGACATGTTGAAAGATACTGAATGAATGGGTGACCATGCATATATTCGACCCCGGTTTTAGACCGATACATGAAACCAACGCGAGGATGAATTAATGGTCATGACCATTATTTTTTCTCATGATGGTGTCATTCAGTTTGTCTAAAACTGGGGTCGAATATATGCACGGTCACCCATTCATTCAGTATCTTTCAACATGTCAAACAATATAAGTAGTATCTCGTATCAAACAAAATTCATATAAAATGGCCGACTTTGTCCCCTTAATATATACAGGCTGTGTAGACAAGTTGAAATCTGGTCTTTTCGAAATGATTAGCCCTATAAACAGAGCGGCAAGGCAATAATAGCTTGCGGGAGTTTACTGGCTTGTCTACATTCACGCAGCACGCAAATTTGTTTTATTTATTCATTTGTTTATTTGTTTATATATTATATTTATTTGTTTATATATTTAGTTACATACTTATGTACTTATAATTTTGTAGAGCAAATATCAGACAGACCCTACAAAGATTTAATAGATAATACTAGTAGGAAGTAAATCATAGTCAAATAAATTGTAATCGTTAAAATATACATGTACTAAGGTATGAAATGTGAGGGAAGTTACTCAAACATGTGTTCTCCATAAATACTTTATGAACTTCTTAAGAGAAGATGCATGTCAAAGAAAAGTATGGTAACATAAAAAAATGTTTTTTGTAGGAGTATATCATGGCCAAATAATCTCTGTCAAAAACGCTTTAAAAATACAAAAATTATCTGAAATTTCCCTTTCTGATCAGTGTATCACTAGATTCTTACCGTACATAAACTACCCTAATATGCATTTCATATCAATTCTTTTCAGAAATTTAGACTCGATACACGTCTCTGAATAAAGTTTATGTTGAATGTGATGTATTGTATAAAGTTTGTATGAGAATGTTGTAAAATACACAGATAAAACTTGATTATTGTGTCCACCCATCATATATACACGTCACACGTTGACACGTATGTTCTTGAAGACATTTTATGATAGTATTGCGGTCATTCAGGCCACATAAAATGTAAAACTAATGTGAAATGGCTTTCTTAAATGACTACATCTAACAAAATAAACGACTTCAACAAAGTCTAATAGAAATTGTTATTGCTTGTGACACTATGGAAGGAAAGACTCATCATTTAGATGGACGACAAACTAAGTATCTGTTTACAGCACATTGCCCAAAAGCAAAACTCACCTATTACAGTGACATAAAAAGCACAAGAAGCTGTATTGGAGAAGAGATCAGCAAACACATAAACAACTTCTGTTTTTCCTATCTGAAAGAATTGGCGTGGTCGAGCTGTTGACGTAATGGATGACAGCGGACCCGAATTGTCTGTTGCTAATGGAGGAAACCACGTGACTATGGTAGAGTTTTCACCAGGGTCAGCAAATATTGTCACATTGTCCGGACAATACTTTATCTCCGGGGGAAGTGTATCTGAAAATATGAAAGAAAAAAAAAATTAGCAATTCATATATTTTTTACATTTGTATTTGCTTCTCTGCTCCCGAGGCCTTGATAATAATAATAATAATAATAATAATAATAATAATAATAATAATAGTAATTAATGACAATACAAACATTAAATGTTATGACTGACAAACGGGAAATAAGACAAACGAGACAAATATTGTCATTTCCAAAAGCTGGTGCATCACATCAGCAGGTCTAAAGGTCGAGTACACACGATTTCACACATTTAATATTTCTACTTGTATGCAAAGTTTACCCAAAATTTACAGAAATAATTGATATCGTACGCATAGCGAATCTAAATTTTGTTCCTAAAATCTTATTATACATTTCACCGTCAAGACTATTCAACTTTTCATGTTCAGAACTGTTGTTTACCGTCTGGTAACGTATTGATCACTTAAGGGACGGACAAATAGTGGCACTCTAAAATTTCTAAAATTCTTTCTTGATCTACCACTTGTGGGGGCTCATTTTAAAGCTCTTGGAGAAAGCAAAACTTCAATCTCTCAACTTTTCGAAAATCCAAAATTATTTTTTCACTCCATCGAGATACCACAGGAATGGCGGCCATTTTGAATTGCAAATATCGCAAAATGCTGTAGTTTGTTTCGCTAGTTCCAAACTTTGCACGGTGATCCCCCATTTTTAGCTCACGTGTTCACTTTTGTAATTAGTGATCAGCTTATAACTTTGAAATTCCCACACCGAATTTGATGATACCTGCTGCAAATAAAGTTTTGTGATTAATAATATAATTCCGAAATAATTGCACCAAATTTGATGAAATCTCCTGCAGATACCGATCCAACAGACATCTGTGTTGTAGCATTTAGTAGTGTAAAATTAATGAAAGGTTCGTTTGCATATTTAATGAACTTTGTAATTGGTGATATAACTCCGAATTACAGCATTAAATTTGATGAAACGCGCTGCAGATGTTGATCTGCTAAATATTTCATTGTCCAATGAAGCATTCGGCAGTGTCAACTTAATAAACAGCTCATTTTCGTGTAAAATACAGTTTTGTAATTAGTGATTTAACTCCGAAAGTACTGTGCAAAAATTGATGAAACCTGCTACAGACACTGATCTGACAGATCTGTGAAGCATACTACTATGTAATGAACCTGTTGTAAAGCACATAAACACATTCAGTTCACATGTGGCTATCGTTGATTTGGTAAGAGAACAGTTGAAAGTTTCATTTAGGAAAGTTTGAGCAAAACTTTAAGTCTTCACTTTCGAGGCGCATACTAGCTTAATTTTGTCACTCCTAGCGACAAATCTCAATATCAAGATAAGGAGACCGATCTTGATATTGATATTCAACAGATGTTTCGCAGACTTTCTGATAATTGTTCTCCTTACAAATCAAGTTTACATGGCAAGGAGCTTTCGAGCTTCTCATACCCAGCATACTACGTTGATAGTACCCTATTCATGAAAGAAAATGGCTGAAATATCACATGCCGAAATACTGACCAAGTACAGTTATTGTAAATGAACACACTGCCCTGTTACCGCTGCTGTCCGTGAAGACGTACTCTACGTTACTATCGCCGACAGTGAAGTATTCGCCAGGATTGTGAGTAGAGTTCATTGTCGGCGGTATTTGGGAGTTATCGGTTGCTGATGGGAGGTTCCATTTTACACGTGCTGCTGTATTGCCATCTTCAATAGAGGTTGTGATGTTTTCAGGACAGCCGAAAATGTTCGGCACTTCTGTGTCTGTTCAGATATTTGAAATAGACGTTAATGATTTACACTATACTGTAAGTAACATTTGTTGCACGTAGGAACAAAGAACGGAGTTACAGAAGTTTACTGGAGTTCATGTGGCAATTTAACGACAATAGATCTTTGAAGCCAGCAGGTGTACTATCACAGTTTTTGCACATTTTTGTTTTGTGTGTTGAATGCAAGTTCTCGTCCTACTCCCAAAGCATGTTGAAATGCCCAATATTGAGCTTGCCAACTAAGCTTTAATACTCGTACAACGCATTATGTTATTACTGTTTACACTTGAATTCCAGTCCGGACTAGAATTTACTTATAAGCAATAACACTACAGTTAACACATGTACAGGCTGATTTTACCTCAGGGAACCCAGTAACCTGATTGTTGCTGTTGTTTGTATTGGTTTTTTATGCTTATATTGGTCATGTTGTTGTATTGACCAATAAAATTCAACGAACATAACTATTGCTTTGTTGTTTCAAATATAATGTAGATGTCATACCAAACTCTACAAAGACACTATCGTTATTTGACACAATGCAGTTTTCTCTCCAAATGTACACTCTCTCCTATAGGGAGGGAGTGTACGTGATTCAACAGGCTGTTTTTTGAACATCTACAACACGCTTTTGGAAGTAAAACAATTATAGAAGTCATAGTTACTGGTCTTTAACACAGACACAGACACAGACACAGACACACACACACACATATATATATATATATATATATATATATATATATATATATATATATATATATATATATTATATATATATATATATATATATATATATATTCCTCACATTTTTTACTATGTGAAGAGCTTACCTGTACAGGACAATCCATCAGGCGTAAGTGTATAACCACTTGAACACTGACAAAGAAAACTTCCATCGGTGTTGATACATTCCTGATCGCATTCACCTGTTCCGTTGGCGGCGCACTCATCGATATCTGGAAGAAATTCGGAAGTCGTACAGGTATCTAACGATGTAACTTTCGGATATTGAATATTTCTACTTCTATTGGTACACTGCATTACAATGCTATTCTAACCTATTTTAAATAATGTAAACGTTTCCTGACTATTACAAAAGTAATTGTATCGCTTAGAAATGTTACTTCTCCTCAAACATGAATGCTGCAGATTCTTTAAGCAGCATTGCTTGTAACAAAAACACTCAATCACTCAATTCATCATCAGAAGTATGAGCACCTTAAATTGAATGAAATATGACTTGACATACCTATACATTGCCCAATATCACCACTTCCATAACCACTGTTGCAAACACATCTGTAAGTTCCAGGTTCGTTCAAACAACTATGGTCACATGCAGCAAACTGTGTCTGGCACTCATCAAAGTCTGTTCAATATAAAGTGTTCATAACATTTTTCAACTTTTAAACTCTCAATGGTTGTCTCTTCTTGTTGCTGAATGTGAGCAAATACATAGTTATCATATTAGGCATAGCAAATGATTCTTCACTACTTCATCAATTTTATTCTCAACCAACCAGCAATGCAACTGACAGAAGGAATGTCTGTATATAGTCTTTAAGAGAACTGGAATTCACATGTATAGTGTTTCATCAAGGATGGCATCAACGGGGATTTTCCCCCTTACCAGACATTTTAGGGGAATTTGACCAGTTCATGTGTTCTATTTGTATCTCTAAGGTGTGACTGGTACCATTTCAGGGGGGGGGGGGGGGCTGGTTCCTCCTTGACAAATTACAAAGGGTGCCAACATGTCAACAGAGGAGGAATCCCCCATCCGCCTGTCCAGATAAAACACTGCGGGTACCAAACAATAACAAAAACGTTGCCCTGACACGTTGAGCGCAGTACTCTGTGCCTGCAAGCATTATTCTGTGCTGTCAGCGCAGTGCTCTGTGCTGTCAGCGCAGTAACATTTTAAGAATATCGACATTTTACAGGACGCGAATAAATCAACATGCGTGTATGTTTGAAGACTTCACTGTACATATTTTTAGCCCGCCTTAAGAAGATTTTTTACAAACGCAACAGTAATATATTTGCAAATAAAAAACCACATTTGCATTTTTTCTCCAGGTATTGTTTTGTAGTAAATTACGCGGAATTTCAGGTTGTTGTAAATGAATGGTCACCTGAGGAGTTATTTTACAACGATACGCCAGACAGCCTGATAATGCTTCAATCTTAAACGTTTAAGGGGCCGAAAATTCTTGACATTTATGTGATTTTACTTTCAACTCTTCCCAAAAGGGTCGTTTTGTAAATGAGTACGCAATCAATATTAAAAGTGTGAGGGCGTTCGGGTTAGGCTTTCCCAGGCACTTTTGGCGACCTGAGTACGGTATTGTCTTACATGGAAGCACAAGCTTCAAGCACAAAACTTCAGGACCATCCCTCACTTTCCGTGTTTGTACACGGCAACGTTACACTGTAGTGTATGGTGTCCAATCCATGCCAAAATTACCGCTTTGATTTTACAACTTGACACGCAACTCCGTTTTCTATTTCACTACTCAACATGCTATTTCACTCCTCTGTATCCTATTCCATAACTGTGTATGCTATTCCATTTTTTATTTCACAATTCAACATGCTGTTCTGAATTTCATTTGACGACACAACATGCCATTCCGAATTCTATTTTACAATTCAACATGCTGTTCTGAATTTCATTTGACAACACAACATGCCATTCCGAATTCTATTTCACAATTGAAACAGTGGTTTTGCCCAATGGCTCTTGACTCAATGCAAATCAGTGACGGCTGGCGGTTCGCCTGCATTGAATCAAGAGCCTGGGGCAAAATCACTGGTTTCAACGCGGTTTCTCCACCGAAAACAATCGGTTTTTCATCCAAAATCGTGATCGATCTCCTATTTTGAGCACGCTCAACTTGTCTAGATACACGATGTGCTAAGCTGTGCTTTTAAACTTACACAAAGCCCACTTTTCTCTCTATGCGATGGAACCATATCCGTATCAGACGCCATTGTGAATCTTGGTCTTTCACATGAGCCGCGCACACGATAAGCCTCCTCCCACCGTGCACCATAGACAAAACCGCTGATTGCAGCGCGCAGTTTCTTTTCCAAAAACAGCCGATTTTTAATTTAAAATCGTGATCGATCCTAGTTTTCGCGCACGCTCATCTTGTTTAGATACACAATGTGCTAAGCTGCGTTTTTAGACTTATGCAAAGTTCGCATTTCTCTTTCTGTGTGAGGGGACCATTTCGCGTCCGCCATTGTGAATCTTGTTCGATAGCCAGTAACACTGACCTGCTCCGCAGAGCTAGAGCTAGGTCTAGAATGGGATGTGGAATTGTGAAATAGGATTCGGAATGGCATGTTGTGTTGTGAAATGAAATTCAGAACAGCATGTTGAATTGTGAAATAGAATTCGGAATGGCATGTTGTGCTGTCAAATGAAATTCAGAACAGCATGTTGAATTGTGAATAGAATTCGGAAAGGCATGTTGTGTTGTCAAATGAAATTCAGGACAGCATATGTTGGATTGTGAAATAGAATTCGGAATGGTATGTTATGTTGTCAAATTAAATTCAGAACAGCATGTTGAATTGTGAAATAGAATTCGGAATAGCATACACAGTTGTGGAATAGGATACAGAGCAGTGGAATAGCATGTTGAGTAGTGAAATAGAAAACGGAGTTGCATGTCAAGTTGCAAAATCAAAGTAGTAATTTTGGTATGGATTGGACACCATATGTAGTGTTCGTTTTTGTTTTTTTTATTTAAGTTTTATTTTTACTTGCGTTAAATGATAAAACGAGAGGATTGAATCTAAGTTGCACTGCCTATTGGCGCGATCAACTTTCGGATGCCATCCCAAAATCTGTAAGCTTACCTTACACTTCAAAGAGAATTGGAAATTGAGGAAATCGTAATGATACCACGTCCACCATCCTATACTTAGACTTTTAAGAAAACTTCATTTACAGACTATGGTAAACAAACTTGGCGAGCTAAGCGTAAATACGAATAAGGAGAGCCAGTAGTGGCCAACAAAGCTGTTCGTACAAAACTTTCAAACAGGAGAATTCAGTTAGTGGATTTGTGGGCATTTCCCTGCATTTATAGTCAAACAGGCGAGGAAATTAGGGGTATGTAGTTTTTATAACCAGCGGACAGGGCCTTGAAATAGTATTCCATATTTAACTCAATATTTTGGAAAGTCGTATGATGATTGGGTTGTTTTCTATTTGTGTTTGTCGATGAGTCAAACTTTATGTAGTGCAGAGAGCGCAGTACCACTTCCGAGGTTGATAACGTGATAGCAAGAGGGCACCGTTGACGTTGAAGTATTCCTGTCTGGAAGTGAGACGATGGTACAACAATTAACGGCAGTGAGAGGACGAGATTTTAAAATCGTCAGTGAGAGGACGAGATTTTCAAATCGTCGCGGGGCATTTTTGCACACAGCTTTCTCTTTTCGGGTCCAAATTTGAAATTTGTTCGGAACAGCTTATGCATGTTGGCATGTTTACATGTCAAAATAGCTTTATGGAATGGTTACGTATCAAAACACCCACGGTGATCATTAGCTGGTTGCCATTGATATGATTGATATAAATCACAAGGCGGCTTATTCGTCCTCCTTAGTATAACGTTTCTCATTACGTAAATTCACAGGACTCTTTGTAAATACTTTTTCAGATCTTGAATATTATTTATAAACCTTGATCAAACCTCATAAATTTAATGTTCGTTCGAAAAACGTAATAAAAGGCTATATACAATGTTTACACATTTTTAAATTCTTACCTTCTATGGTTATAGTCAAGTTGCAGAACGCCATGTTTCCTGATGTGTCAGTGAACAAGTACACTGCTCTGTGAACACCAACCTTCAGCCTTGAGGGCGCTCTTATCGTTGAAACCATCCTTACGCTGTCACCAGAGTTATCCACGGCTGAAGGTTCAAGCCAATTCACTATTGATGTGTTCTGTTTCGGACCGGCTGATGTCGTTACGTGTTCTAAACAATTATCTATCGTAGGTTCCTCCGTATCTGCAAAAAATATTCAAGTTTTATTTTCGTTAAAGTTCCTTTTTTCTGTAATATAAGATGAGACGTTTGCATATTCCTTAAGTGATTTATGAGTTAACATAAGGCCAAATTACAAAACTGTAAATTTGATTTTCAAGTGTTTTCTCTCGTATGCTCAAACAGGTGTTCAGAGTTTTAACATTTGAATGACTCAATTTGGTTCTGAAAGTAAGATCTACGTCTTAATTAAATTTGTATGTCTCGCCGATGTAATGGCGGCATCTCTATGGAAACAAAAAGAGTGTCTGAATCGATGAAATTTTGTCAAAAAATTGTTTTAGGTGATAGAAAGAGTAGATTGATAACTTCTTCATGGCAAGCTAATTTAGCTGTTCGTAAAAATGGTATTCGCAAATGTGGAAGGTAAATTATTTTATTCTGTCAATGGGCGGGTAAAACGCAACTCTTCTATGTTAGTGGGCGGAGACATATTTATCTTAACTTCGAGTGGGCGACATGAAATATGGACAGCGGGCAAACTTATCGAATGCTGGTAATTCTGCAGGCAAGTAGAACTGCGCATAATTGGACAGTTGGGTGAACTATTAAACAAATAACATAAATTTGAGAATTTATTACTTTTTTCATTTGGCGGTGTCTTCTTATCAATCGATAAACAACACTTCAACTTATTTAGCAAGTAAAAACTGCCCCTATTGAAATATATCGCCAGTCAAAATTTATAGCGAACCGGATTTTTAGTTCGCAGCAAAATAAGTTTACGAACCAAAAAGATGGCACACGTTAACTTAAAGAACAAAATCTTATGTGTTGATGAGAGACATGTTATAGCTAGAGGGCAATGGAGACAGTTTGTAGTGCGGAGAAAAGGCACCGGTGAGTTTGGTTGTTAGAAGGAGGGGGAAATATTTATTTTAAAGTTTTGCAAAAGGGCGGTTGGGAACTGCGTTTACTTTCCCCGCCATTTTTTGTTTGCTTAATTTTTTTTAACAAATTTTTTACTGAGGTCATCAAAAATAGTTTACAATCCCAATAGTGGGAGGGTACATACATGTCTATTACAAAAACTACAATGCAATGATATCAATAAATGTCAGTCAATAAGTCTCAGAGACTATGTGAATATAAGATTTTCCAACTACATGTAATAAATTCACTGTATTGTGGTTCGAGAACTAAGAATTGTCAGAATACCATCCCATTTCTTGTTGTGTAAGGTCAATTTGTTCTTTTTGACTGCTATACAATATTCTACTTTCTGTATCTTTTGTAGTAATCTTTTGAAAATCAGATAATTTGGTTTCTGATTTTCAAGCTTTGTCCAGATAAATATGACGTTTGGCAATCAAAATTAGAAAATCAATTGTGAGAGGTTCTTATCTCCAATTGGTATTTGTCTTGCACAGGGGAAAACATTAAGACCAACTTTACTACCCCATAATATGAGAAAACAATCCCAGAACTCCACTTTAAATAAACAGTCATAGAAAATATGTGATAATGTTTCAACTTCCTCTTTACAAAAAGTACATTTATTTGATTGAACCTTGGGTGGTGACCATGTAAACAGAACACTATTGATAGGTAGAATGTTATACAGGATTTTAAACTGGAATTCACGGAGTTTGGTATCGATAAACGGATTGTAACCTTGTAAGGAACAGTATAAAGATGAGATAAACAGACTGAGTCAATACTTTTATTAAAAATATGATTAAAAAAAATCTTATTTCTGAGAAAGAAAATAGTAATCTATAATGAAGTTTGTGATATTTCTTGTATTACATGCATTTATTGCAATATCCATAGCTCCGACTTTAAAAATGATCTGTTGATCTAGCAGAGTAAAATTCCTGATGGAATCATTGTTCTTTCACTTGCTTGGATGTTCCTCTGTCCTTCACCTCATCGCAGTTCAGAAAATTACCATTTCTGGTAAACAATTGACCAACATAAATAAAACCACAATCATAGAATTCTTTGAAAAATATTGATTTTCTTCCGAATATAATGTTTTTGTTGTTCCAAATAATTAGTTTTGAACCATCTTCATCTTCATTTTGGTTATATTAAGACCACACAGACAGCATAATGTGTAAAATCCTGAGAAATAAACATGTTATAATTCAAGATTGAACTTAAAATTCAAAAGTAAATTAAAACTTCAAACTTTCAATTCATGTTTCTTAACAAAAGGTTTCCATATATGTTTGATATTTTCATCTAACAATCTTCTCAACCAATTAACTCTTTGTGCTTTGTATATTGCCTTAAGATCTGGCATTGCTAGTCGTCCTTTATCAATACCATCAATGACAGTTTGTCTGCAAATTCTGTCAGGGCCTTTCCATAAAAACTTGTACAAAATTTTGTTGATCTCTTTCAATCTGTACCAAGGATATCAGTTACATTCATTATGTATTGAACTCTAGAGATGGCCATAGACTTTATTATTTGGATTTTTCCAAGAATTAACAAATTTCTATTTCCCCACAATTTCAGACTTTCTCTGAGCTTTTCAATGGGTTCCACAATTTTAAGATCGAGTGCAGTTTTTTAATCATAGGAAATATAAATACCCACTACTTTTATGGGTCCTTTCGGCCATTTGACAGGTAATGGTGTGTCTTTACTGTTTCTATTTTTACCCAACCACAATGCTTCGCATTTACCTGGATTCACTGATAAACCAGAAATAACTTTAAAATTGTCTAATAATTTGAACAGCTTTTTGCAGAGCGTACATCTGCAAGAAAACTAGTCAGATAATCTGTAAATGAATAATTCTTTATTTCTGTCTTACTAATTTTTACACCTATGTTTTGTTCAGAGCGAAACGTAATCAGAAAGTCTGTAATGCAAGAGCAAAAAGTAATGGTGAGAGACAATCACCTTGTCTAACACCATGGTATAAGTCAAAATAGCCAGCTGATCTCGCTTCATTCATCACGAACTCTGTATTTTTGTAAAGTGCTTCTACCGAATGAATAAAAGTGGGGCTAAAATTAAAAGCTTTAAGGGCTTTTACAAGATAGGGCCACTCTAAGCAATCAAATGCTTTTTGTATATCAATTGTAATTAGAATGCCTTGAATATATAGCTCTTTTGTATAATCCATAATTTCTTCTATCAGTCTAATTACATCTCCAATGTACCTATTTTTGACAAAAGTTGTTTGTGTGTCATGAATCAAATTGCTTAAAATTCTTTTAAATGACCTATTTACACTTACAAACAATGAAAACACATTTTATTGTAATTTCTTGAAATAAGTTCGTTAGCTGTGTCTGCTTCTTGCACGTCTTCTTGACAATAAATAAATTACAGATAGATATGTCATCATTAGTGTCTCAAAACGTAATTATTTATTGCAGTACTTGCCTATCACTGTCACTGTAAATATACAGGTCATTATATTGTTGGAGCTATCGGTTGCTGAGCACGTGACCTCGGTTATGCCTAGTTGAAAGGTTGAATTTGATGGCACATCACAAACCACTTGCTGTCCGACATCACAGTTATAAGTGACATTTGGAGTGTTCCATGAAACAGTCGCCGTTGGTAAACCAAGGTCGGTACTTTGTGAGACGTCGAGTGGGCAATCAATAGTAATGGGTTTGTTGTCATCTGAAGAGAGAATGACATAAACAGAACATTTACCGACACAACATCCCAGGTTCGCGATTCAAATCTCTTCTTGTCAGGTGATTTCATACTAAAATTATTTGGCGAAAAAAAGTCAAATTGATTGTTTCAGCGCATCAAAAATTGACATGAATATTAAAATTCGATACTGCTATACATCCATCTGTTATTCAAATTTAGAACTTATTCACATACACCTCTTTTGAAAAATAAAAGATTTATCGTGCACATTATTTCGATATCAACTTTTTGTTCAAATAGCTAGAGAAATAAATTTGCAAAGTTTGTCTGTGGTGTGCAAATAAGGAAAAAGTATTTACCTATTACAGTGACTATAAAAGCACAAAAAGCGACATTTTCGGGAGAGTCCATCGCAGTATAAATGACATCATATACTCCTATTGGTAACCTATCCCCAGGGCTGTAGGTCGATTTAAGAACCACGTATTTTCCTGAACTGTCGATTGCCGAAGGTGCAGTCCATTCAACGACGGTGTAATTTGTACATCGTTCCACTGAAAAGATCATTGATTTTGGACAATTTTGAATTGTTGGAGCTTTGTAACCTATAAAGAAAACAAAATATACTATTATGTAACAATAGGATGGGGTAGATGTTAGGGTCAGTCTTCCCCATCTACTCCATAAACAGTGGGATGGGGTAGTGGCTAGGGTCAGTCTTCCCCCTAAACTCCATAAACAGTGGGATGGCGTGGAGGTTAGGGTCAGTCATCCCCCTCTACTCCATAAACAGTAGGAAGGGGAAGAGGTTAGGGTCAGTCTTCCCCCTCTACTCCATAAACAGTAGGATGGGGTAGAGGTTGGGGTCAGTCTTGCCCCTCTACTCCATAAACAGTGGGATGGGGTGGAGGCTAGGGTCAGTGATCCCCCTCTACTCCATAAACAGTAGGATGGGGTAGAGGTTAGGGTCAGTCTACCCCCTCTACTCCATAAACAGTGGGATGGGGTAGAGGTTAGGGTCAGTCTTCCCCCACTACTCCATAAACAGTAGGATGGGGTAGAGGTTAGGGTCAGTCTTCCCCCTCCACTCCATAAACAGTGGGATGGGGTAGAGGTTAGGGTCAGTCTTCCCCCACTACTCCATAAACAGTAGGATGGGGAAGAGGTTAGGGTCAGTCTTGCCCCTCTTCTCCATAAACAGTGGGATGGGGTAGAAGTTAGGGTCAGTCATCCCCCTCTACTCCATAAACAGTAGGATGGGGTAGAGGTTAGGGTCAGTCTTTGGCCCTCTACTCCATAAACAGTAGGATGGGGTAGAGGTTAGGGTCAGTCTTCCCCCACTACTCCATAAACAGTAGGATGGGGAAGAGGTTAGGGTCAGTCTTCCCCCTCACTCCATAAACAGTAGGATGGGGTAGAGGTTAGGGTCAGTCATCCCCCTCTACTCCATAAACAGTGGGATGGGGTAGAGGTTAGGGTCAGTCATCCCCCTCTACTCCATAAACAGTAGGATGGGGTAGAGGCTAGGGTCAGTCTTCCCCCTCTACTCCATAAACAGTGGAATGGGGTAGAGGTTAGGTTCAGTCATCCCCCTCTACTCCATAAACAGTAGGATGGGGAAGAGCTTAGGGTCAGTCTTGCCCCTCTTCTCCATAAACAGTGGGATGGGGTAGAGGTTAGGGTCAGTCATCCCCCTCTACTCCATAAACAGTAGGATGGGGTAGAGATTAGGGTCAGTCTTGGCCCTCTACTCCATAAACAGTGGGATGGGGTAGAGGTTAGGGTCAGTCTTCCCCACTACTCCATAAACAGTAGGATGGGGTAGAGGTTAGGGTCAGTCTTGGCCCACTACTCCATAAACAGTAGGATGGGTAGAGGTTAGGGTCAGTCTTCCCCCTCTACTCCATAAACAGTAGGATGGGGTAGAGGTTAGGGTCAGTCATCCCCTCTACTCCATAAACAGTGGGATGGGGTAGAGGTTAGGGTCAGTCATCCCCTCTACTCCATAAACAGTAGGATGGGGTAGAGGTTAGGGTCAGTCTTGGCCCTCTACTCCATAAACAGTGGGATGGGGTAGGGGTTAGGGTCAGTCTTCCCCCACTACTCCATAAACAGTAGGATTGGGTAGAGGTTAGGGTCAGTCTTCCCCCTTTACTCCATAAACAGTAGGATGGGGTAGAGGTTAGGGTCAGTCTTGGCCCTCTACTCCATAAACAGTGGGATGGGGTAGAGGTTAGGGTCAGTCTTCCCCCACTACTCCATAAACAGTAGGATGGGGAAGAGGTTAGGGTCAGTCTTGCCCCTCTTCTCCATAAACAGTGGGATGGGGTAGAAGTTAGGGTCAGTCATCCCCCTCTACTCCATAAACAGTAGGATGGGGTAGAGGTTAGGGTCAGTCTTCCCCCTCCACTCCATAAACAGTGGGATGGGGTAGAGGTTAGGGTCAGTCTTCCCCCACTACTCCATAAACAGTAGGATGGGGAAGAGGTTAGGGTCAGTCTTGCCCTCTTCTCCATAAACAGTGGGATGGGGTAGAAGTTAGGGTCAGTCATCCCCCTCTACTCCATAAACAGTAGGATGGGGTAGAGGTTAGGGTCAGTCTTGGCCCTCTACTCCATAAACAGTAGGATGGGGTAGAGGTTAGGGTCAGTCTTCCCCCACTACTCCATAAACAGTAGGATGGGGAAGAGGTTAGGGTCAGTCTTCCCCCTCCACTCCCTAAACAGTAGGATGGGGTAGAGGTTAGGGTCAGTCATCCCCCTCTACTCCATAAACAGTGGGATGGGGTAGAGGTTAGGGTCAGTCATCCCCCTCTACTCCATAAACAGTAGGATGGGGTAGAGGCTAGGGTCAGTCTTCCCCCTCTACTCCATAAACAGTGGAATGGGGTAGAGGTTAGGTTCAGTCATCCCCCTCTACTCCATAAACAGTAGGATGGGGAAGAGCTTAGGGTCAGTCTTGCCCCTCTTCTCCATAAACAGTGGGATGGGGTAGAGGTTAGGGTCAGTCATCCCCCTCTACTCCATAAACAGTAGGATGGGGTAGAGATTAGGGTCAGTCTTGGCCCTCTACTCCATAAACAGTGGGATGGGGTAGAGGTTAGGGTCAGTCTTCCCCCACTACTCCATAAACAGTAGGATGGGGTAGAGGTTAGGGTCAGTCTTGGCCCACTACTCCATAAACAGTAGGATGGGGTAGAGGTTAGGGTCAGTCTTCCCCCTCTACTCCATAAACAGTAGGATGGGGTAGAGGTTAGGGTCAGTCATCCCCCTCTACTCCATAAACAGTGGGATGGGGTAGAGGTTAGGGTCAGTCATCCCCTCTACTCCATAAACAGTAGGATGGGGTAGAGGTTAGGGTCAGTCTTGGCCCTCTACTCCATAAACAGTGGGATGGGGTAGGGGTTAGGGTCAGTCTTCCCCACTACTCCATAAACAGTAGGATTGGGTAGAGGTTAGGGTCAGTCTTCCCCCTTTACTCCATAAACAGTAGGATGGGGTAGAGGTTAGGGTCAGTCTTCCCCCTCCACTCCATAAACAGTGGGATGGGGTAGAGGTTAGGGTCAGTCTTCCCCCACTACTCCATAAACAGTAGGATGGGGAAGAGGTTAGGGTCAGTCTTGCCCCTCTTCTCCATAAACAGTGGGATGGGGTAGAAGTTAGGGTCAGTCATCCCCCTCTACTCCATAAACAGTAGGATGGGGTAGAGGTTAGGGTCAGTCTTCCCCCTCCACTCCATAAACAGTGGGATGGGGTAGAGGTTAGGGTCAGTCTTCCCCCACTACTCCATAAACAGTAGGATGGGGAAGAGGTTAGGGTCAGTCTTCCCCCTCCACTCCATAAACAGTGGGATGGGGTAGAGGTTAGGGTCAGTCATCCCCCTCTACTCCATAAACAGTGGGATGGGGTTGAGGTTAGGGTCAGTCATCCCCCTCTACTCCATAAACAGTAGGATGGGGTCGAGGCTAGGGTCAGTCTACCCCCTCTACTCCATAAACAGTGGGATGGGGTAGAGGTTAGGGTCAGTCTTCCCCCTCCACTCCATAAACAGTAGGAAGGGGTAGAGGTTAGGGTCAGTCATCCCCCTCTACTCCATAAACAGTGGGATGGGGTTGAGGTTAGGGTCAGTCATCCCCCTCTACTCCATAAACAGTAGGATGGGGTAGAGGCTAGGGTCAGTCTACCCCCTCTACTCCATAAACAGTGGGATGGGGTAGAGGTTAGGGTCAGTCTTCCCCCTCTACTCCATAAACAGTAGGATGGGGAAGAGCTTAGGGTCAGTCTTGCCCCTCTTCTCCATAAACAGTGGGATGGGGTAGAGGTTAGGGTCAGTCATCCCCCTCTACTCCATAAACAGTAGGATGGGGTAGAGGTTAGGGTCAGTCTTGGCCCTCTACTCCATAAACAGTGGGATGGGGTAGAGGTTAGGGTCAGTCTTCCCCCACTACTCCATAAACAGTAGGATGGGGAAGAGGTTAGGGTCAGTCTTCCCCCTCCACTCCATAAACAGTAGGATGGGGTAGAGGTTAGGGTCAGTCTTCCCCCACTACTCCATAAACAGTGGGATGGGGTTGAGGTTAGGGTCAGTCATCCCCCTCTACTCCATAAACAGTAGGATGGGGTAGAGGCTAGGGTCAGTCTACCCCCTCTACTCCATAAACAGTGGGATGGGGTAGAGGTTAGGGTCAGTCTTCCCCCTCCACTCCATAAACAGTAGGATGGGGTAGAGGTTAAGGTCAGTCATCCCCCTCTACTCCATAAACAGTGGGATGGGGTTGAGGTTAGGGTCAGTCATCCCCCTCTACTCCATAAACAGTAGGATGGGGTAGAGGCTAGGGTCAGTCTACCCCCTCTACTCCATAAACAGTGGGATGGGGTAGAGGTTAGGGTCAGTCTTCCCCCTCTACTCCATAAACAGTAGGATGGGGAAGAGCTTAGGGTCAGTCTTGCCCCTCTTCTCCATAAACAGTGGGATGGGGTAGAGGTTAAGGTCAGTCATCCCCCTCTACTCCATAAACAGTAGGATGGGGTAGAGGTTAGGGTCAGTCTTGGCCCTCTACTCCATAAACAGTGGGATGGGGTAGAGGTTAGGGTCAGTCTTCCCCCACTACTCCATAAACAGTAGGATGGGGTAGAGGTTAGGGTCAGTCTTGGCCCACTACTCCATAAACAGTAGGATGGGGTAGAGGTTAGGGTCAGTCTTCCCCCTCTACTCCATAAACAGTAGGATGGGGTAGAGGTTAGGGTCAGTCATCCCCCTCTACTCCATAAACAGTGGGATGGGGTAGAGGTTAGGGTCAGTCATCCCCCTCTACTCCATAAACAGTAGGATGGGGTAGAGGTTAGGGTCAGTCTTGGCCCTCTACTCCATAAACAGTGGGATGGGGTAGGGGTTAGGGTCAGTCTTCCCCCACTACTCCATAAACAGTAGGAGTGGGTAGAGGTTAGGGTCAGTCTTCCCCCTCTACTCCATAAACAGTAGGATGGGGTAGAGGTTAGGGTCAGTCATCCCCCTCTACTCCATAAACAGTGGGATGGGGTAGAGGTTAGGGTCAGTCTTCCCCCTCTACTCCATAAACAGTAGGATGGGGTAGAGGTTAGGGTCAGTCTTCCCCCTCTACTCCATAAACAGTGGGATGGAGTAGAGGTTAGGGTCAGTCTTCCCCCACTACTCCATAAACAGTAGGATGGGGTAGAGGTTAGGGTCAGTCTTCCCCCTCCACTCCATAAACAGTGGGATGGGGTAGAGGTTAGGGTCAGTCTTCCCCCACTACTCCATAAACAGTAGGATGGGGTAGAGGTTAGGGTCAGTCTTCCCCCACTACCCCATTAACAGTAGGATGGGGTAGAGGTTAGGGTCAGTCTTCCCCATCCACTCCATAAACAGTGGGATTGGGTAGAAGTTAGGGTCAGTCTTCCCCCACTACTCCATAAACAGTAGGATGGGGTAGAGGTTAGGGTCAGTCTTCCCCCTCTATTCCTTAAACAGTAGGATGGGGTAGAGGTTAGGGTCAGTCTTGGCGCTCTACTCCATAAACAGTGGGATTGGGTAGAGGTTAGGGTCAGTCTTCCTCCACTCCATAAACAGTGGGATGGGGTAGAGGTTAGGGTCAGTCTTCCCCCTCCACTCCATAAACAGTGGGATGGGGTAGAGGTTAGGGTCAGTCTTCCCCCACTACTCCATAAACAGTGGGATGGGGTAGAGGTTAGGGTCAGTCTTCCCCCTCCACTCCATAAACAGTGGGATGGGGTAGAGGTTAGGGTCAGTCTTGCCCCACTACTCCATAAACAGTAGGATGGGGTAGAGGTTAGGGTCAGTCTTCCCCCACTACTCCATAAACAGTAGGATGGGGTAGAGGTTAGGGTCAGTCTTGCCCCTCTACTCCATAAACAGTAGGATGGGGTAGAGGTTAGGGTCAGTCTTCCCCCTCCACTCCATAAACAGTAGGATGGGGAAGAGGTTAGGGTCAGTCTTCCCCCTCCACTCCATAAACAGTGGGATGGGGTAGAGGTTAGGGTCAGTCTTCCCCCACTACTCCATAAACAGTAGGATGGGGTAGAGGTTAGGGTCAGTCTTCCCCCTCTACTCCATAAACAGTAGGATGGGGTAGAGGTTAGGGTCAGTCTTCCCCCTCCACTCCATAAACAGTGGGATGGGGTAGAGGTTAGGGTCAGTCTTGCCCCTCTTCTCCATAAACAGTGGGATGGGGTAGAGGTTAGGGTCAGTCTTCCCCCTCTACTCACTATGGTTTAGGCTATAATGTCTATAGGTTTCCGTTGAAGATAGTCAAAATTGTAGGGCCTCTAAAGTGAATAATAGACTCGTTTCAATCGGTCAGTCCTCTGGGGAGTTCATCTTTTGACAGTGCCATCGCCACCCAGCTCACTTCTGTGAATATTGTACAAATTAAATCCCTAGCGTACTGAACAATTTTCAACTTGTCGATTGTTCCCAAGGATAAGAAAGCTATTTGCAATACATTTTAGACTTCATAGACTCATCCGAATACCCAGAGACACTATTGCAGAGTTGTACTGATATATTAGAAATGTTCTTGGCATTCCGTGTATCGAATGCAGGAATAAATTACACGGTACGAGACCGTGCCTTTAAAGGCACTTTTGGAAATCCCCGGGATTGCCTTTGCTCTAGTCTGTAAGAGGATTATTGATGTGTGATAGCCTTTAGTTTTACATTGAAATTGGAATCTAGTAAGTAAATTTTCTGATGAGACAATCTAACGCCCAAATAGGCCTTTAAACCTCAGATGTGGAAGTTTTCTGAGGTTTAACTGAAACCCATGTCCATGCAGTGCACGTACAACAGTTGCAGCCTAATTGCATATTATTGAACGATGCGGCAATAATTTTACATCTTCATCTTCTTTTTCCAAACTATTTACAGCAGCTTCACTGTTTTTACGGAAAATATTCGGGATTTTCAAGATTTTCTTGATTTTTGACGATATTCTGTACAGGATTTTGCCACTTTCTTACAAGTAGAATAATATGACAGTTTCTGCATACATTTTCAAAGTTTTCCTGATTTTGAAGGCATTCTGCAACGACATACATAACTCTGCAGCCCTGCTATTCTCACAAACATCCATGACCAGTGCCTGACAAGAACAGTTCAATAAAAAGTCTGCACTCATCGGAAACCTGTTGTTTGCTCAACCACTCACGTAATGACCTGGCAAGCAAAAGCTCATACTATCGTGTTCAAACGCGCAGGACCTGACAAAAAGTCGTGCCGATTGTGTTCGAAAACGAAAAAGTGCCAAGTAATATGAAAATGCTTTTGTGCCTGACACCTTTTAACAAGAAGTTACATTTTCACATAAATATTTCCATCTGTCCGGAAAATATGCCTTTTTCCTTATCATATTTCATCTTTAGCTCCAAATATTCTTGCATGTCGTGGACCTGTACACTAATAAAGTCAAGTCCAATGGAAAAAAATCTGACAATCTTTGATGAAGCTAAGAATATTGTAATGAAAGTTATCAAGCAATTGATGTTCAGGGTTGCTTGCACCACTCTAGCAAAATTATCGGTATTCTTTCTCAGAAACTTTGATATATTCTTTCCATCAAACATCACTATGAGGGGGTCTCTATGTGATTCGTTAAAAATATTTCAACATCAAATTCTACCGAAAGCATGTGCGACGGTCATATAAATGAGTTTCAATTTCTTTTAACTGTTGGAAGGAGTCTATTATAAGCCTGGAAAAATTAGGTTCTGCATTACATCAGCTCCAAATTCTTCAGGGACTGCTGATTAAAGTTCAAGATCGTCATCTATCACACAGAGTTTGCTCTCATCAATCTACATTCTGTTAAAGTCTCTTTTTTCAATAAATAAACCATTTGCTGTTGTCCAAGATATTTGTCAGTGTCTCTTTTTAAAATTTTCCTAATGCTAGATAATGCCTTTTGCTTTCCTAATTCATTTCTTCACCTTGACCTGATAACTTTTTGAAACTCATGTAAACGCCATTGCATTCAGCAATGCTCCAAACACTGTCATACCAATATCTGTTGCCAAGTTAGTTTCTTTTGAAATAACATTTTTCTACTCAAGAAAATGTTTATCTGCGATAGTTCAAGTAACTGCCACTGTCGGTGGAAGACTCCTATTTTAATTAGAGACTGTTTTTTTCTTGGGTTCCCAAGCTCTCTCTTTAGGATCTTTCTATGAACTTGCCATGCCTTATATTCTAATTAGAAAGAAAATGTAAGCTGAAATTTACACAGAACAAAATGATAAATTCATGCATTGTATGATGGTATCATTTAGTACTACATAAAAATATATTTCAGCTATAACTACCCCTAATTAACACTTGTTGACATATCATCTCTTACAGCCTGCTGCAATACCATTTGCGATTGTTTATCAACCTCTACACCTGGTTTGTGTGTTTAAACCACTCTTGGTCACGTGACCCTTTGTTCTTGCCATTCATTAATTCCTTAAATCTTCTGAATTCTTATCGTTCTCATGCAAATTAGTAAACCACCATACTTTCATTCACTTAACAATTTTGCTGAATATAGATCATTAGTATGTCAAATGAAGTGTTGGTTTTACTTTAATATGAATAAAAGTGTGTCGGTCTTTCTGTATGAATAAGTAATGCATCACAATTAGTTGCGTAGAAGCACCCACAAGAACCTTTTTGGCGAATGTAAAATTCAAATTTTTACGGTCATATATTTGAAAACATGCTCTAAACAAATAAAAGTATCGCAGCAAGTACATTAGTCATCATCTTTCGAAACTATAGCTTCCGCTTTGAAAAAACAGTACAACCGTATACATGATTCACTTGCTCGGCCACATTAATAGCTCGCACATAGTATAATATAACATGTTGGAAACTAGAGTGACTGGGACCACTCTGTCTGGCAACTCTGGGAATATTACAAAGTAGAATATTTGGTGCCCATATTCAAATTGAAACTAAAACGGGTAGCATCATTGTTTGCTACGATATGTCTGTCGAGTCTACATCTTCTGGCTATGTAAGGGTAGCAGGGGGATGCTAATGTTGTTGTACCTACGCTGGAATCAGAACAAGCTGCTTTTCAGCATGTTTGTATCGTAATTTGTAATCCCTGTTATTGTTCAAGCATACCTTTAATACCTTTCAGAATATCATTCAGCTTGAAATTCCAACCTACTCCAAGCCAAAATTCGCTTGCCGTGTTTATAATGGATAGAAAAAATAGTTTTCATCCACAATTATGCTGAAAACGTATTTCTTCATACTGCTCGGCCACCGTCCTGTTTGTATACGATCAGTATGTCTTGATCTTTTCAGGTCTTGTATGATAGACCACAATAGTGCAGGCTTAAAGCTTTCAATGAGTGTAGGCTTTTATTTGTGCTGTTAGTGTCACGCAACGTCGGGTAGGATGGAAAGACGGCAGCAAAAGTACGTCGCAGCATCCTGTAAAGAATGACTTCAGAAATAAGGAAAACCTGTAAAATTGTGAAATATTTATGTTTAAACCGAGATACTGTACCACTTGTTACTAGGTCGCAGAATCTTGCACAGAATGCCTTCAAAAATCAGGTAAACCTGGAATTTTTGGAAAACGTATGCAGAAACGGTGATATTATTCTGCTATTAATTTATAAATCATGTTTACCTTGGACGGTTACCACGAAATGACAACAAGCAGTGTTACCAGACACATCAGTGAAAGTGTATGAGACATTGCTGACTCCTTCGACAAATACGTCACCAGGTTTATGTGTAGAAGTCACATTGACAGGAAGTTTAGAATTATCGGATGCAATAGGCTCGTCCCAGACTACAACCGCAGTGGAGTTTTCAGCAACCAGGTCGATGCACTCAGGACAGTCAATAATAAAAGGTGGCTCGATATCTGTGAAAAGATTCGGACAATGAAAAAATTGCGCATATTTTGTGCTTGTTTCTACGCCTTATTGGAATAAATATCTTATTCCCACAACAAGATGTTTAAACCGCGATTGAAATCTTTTTATTTTTCAGATCCCCCTCAATACCCTAAAATGTTCAAGTCCCCCGTCTCTATGATCAAATATTTTTAAGTCAACCCCCCTCCCCATTATCATATAGACGCATATCTATTAGGGATGCACGCTAAGAAAAAATAAACAGGCATTGGACAGTTCTGCTCGCAGATGTTCAACACTACCTGTCATTAGTTGTTTGTAGAGCAATATATTCCTACGGCAAATTATTAAATTGATTCATTTTTAAACACATCAGTGGACTTTTTTAATTTATCAGTTAATCCAACTCTGGCTAGGTCAATGGCACCTGCTGAAGGGAACACAAAATGATGATCATGAGAGAGTATGCAAATTGTGAATTCTTTGCTACATTGAATGCTACTCGTAAGTTTTACAAAATTTGACAATACTGGAAGGTACGTTTTAATCTCTGAAATATTTGGTGTAATAATGGTAAATTTGGTAAAATTAAAATAATTCCATTTAGTCACACAATGTTTCATTTAAATTAGAGTCTTTACTGTACAAAGTTTTACTTCTGTGTTATTTTACGATGAGAATGTGAAAATTTAGAAAATCAAGCATAGTAACTTTCATCTTTTTTCATTAATATTTGATAATTCTCATATGACAGAATTTTTAAAATCCCTTATAACTTTCAAATCTCCTGGTTTTCCATGTGCTGCTTCCTGGCCTGATCTTGTGTACAAGTATGTTTCACTCTCATGAGCGTCACATGACCCGAACTCTTCTTAATAAGCTACATCATAGTCAGAGCTATTTCTGTCACTGCCGGTGTGCAGTAATTGTGACACTGCCCGTAGGCAGTAGCAGGGCAGTAGCTGTATCAACTTTGTTGCACTGTCAAGTATTCAGCTTGCCAACACAGCCTGTGAATATGTACTCCGCATTTGTATCATTGACAAATGACTTTCAGGCTGGACTCTAATTCAATTATCACCCAATATTCATATATGCAGGCTTTTGTAGACAAACTGAGTATTGCGTGATTCAGCATGCTGTAGAGAAACATCAAGAAACTGCATTTAATATTCTGCATGGAAATATTAAAAAATATCAACAACTGCAGCTTCTGCCCCGATACTAGGCCTACTTGTTTGTTTTTTTTAAGAAAATTCATTCATTTTTTAGATTTTCGAGATCAAAATAATGAAATGCGACAAAATGCTTCTAGATCTTGTTTAATTATTACTGAAATTAGGACAATTGGATGACATTAAATGTTATTAAATTTTCATTGAATTACCAATCAATGCTTGGAATCGTAAAAAAGGGAACCAAAAAGTTTTCACGTCCCCCCCCCTGCAGGCGAGCAAAACTTTCAAGTCCCCCCTCTACTACCACCAATTTCCGAATCCCCCTGAATTCCTCCAGCCCCCCCCCCAGTGTTTTTTGTGAACGCTGCCTAAGTCAACAAATCAAGCTTAAACAATAAATAAAGCAATGAAGGTACAACCAGCAATAGAGGCACAATCGTCGGGTTCCTCAACCATGTGTTTGCGAAGTGTACACTTTACAATTCGTAAAGGCAAAGTGTGATAACCTTTATGACTAAAATTAATAGGAAAGACTCTCAACAGATCAAAAACTGGCGCCTATTTGACTCATAAACACATATTTCAAAATAGGATCGAAGTGTTTAGCCAGTCGGATAAAGCAGGGGATTGTCAACACAGCGCCTTTGTTGAAGTTAGAGACACACGTATGTCAGACTGATTGTGGTTTCAATAGAGTATACTTTAACATGAGCATAGTTGTTCACCAGGGAGACAGTAAGTCATCTTAACTCTTCATTCGTAGTCATGCAAGATAGACATTGTACATGTAGATATAAAATTTGACTCATCAGAGTGAAAATATGCAGCATTAGCCAACGATAAGATACGTTTGTCACAGATGACACTTCATGCCATTCCTGTTTTGACATGTTAAAGGAGTTGCACTCCCTGTCCGGCCTGAAGGCAAATTAAGAAAAAGATGAAGCCTTTAGCTTGGCAAAAGGCAAAAAGGACGAAAAAACTGAAATTGAACACAATGATGGTCAATTAAGATGGTAGGAATCTACAATTCTACAATTACCAGTTTAGTGCTAGGCTTAATTTTTGCCAATCAATTAAGCAAATCGAAGACACCTTGGATATGTGGCGATGCAGCTCGTCCAAGTGGGACGGTCAATGATTTTAAAACGTTAGGTACACCCCATGCAGGTAAATTATTGTCTTGGGGATGACATCGACAACGCCTGAAATTTTACATAGAATATACCATCTTGTTTTAAAATTTCTGAGATAGAATTACAGAAAGGTAATGACGAGAAGAATTTCGGAAGGAGGCATAAAGGCTCCAGATGTAAAAACCATGTATAATTAAATGTGTATTAACTTTACTGAGATGACGATGTAAAGGATGTGAAGCGTACTTGGAAACTCTTCCTAAAACTATCGACTAAAACGGGGGCGAATAAAGTACTTAGAAAATATTTACTTACTTGTAACTTTAATGTGAAAACTCTACACATGGAATTACCTCCATTTTACACAGAGTTACTGGAATCAATCTCTGACAGTCTGTACGAGGACTTAAAAACGAATCTCCCGAGCCAGACCCTCATCGATGGCAAATCGATATCTACTTCTATGTTACGTTACAAAGGCTCCCACTATGTTGCCAGCCTTCTCAACGAAAATGATTATCTGTCCTGAGATGACCTTATGGCCCAAAATTTCCAAGCAAATAAAGTGCTTCACCCAACTGTACGGCAAGATCAAGGGTCTCTCATCGAAACGGTCGGAAGCAAAACATTATGAAATATTATGAAGTAAATCATTTATACTTTGGTCGTAATTTTATGAGACTTGGTAAACTCAGCAGAAAAGGTATTAGGGTGTCCCTCCAAGGTATTAGGGTTGCCCTCCAAGGTATTAGGGTTGCCCTCCAAGGTATCAAAGGTATAAGGGTGTCCCTCCAAGGTATTAGGGTGTCCCTCCAAGGTATTAGGGTGTCCCTTTAAGGTCAAGAAGACCGTATACCACTGAGCGAAAAGTATTACGGGGGATTATATAATAATTGCCTTTCAAAGTGATAATAGATACAATAACTCGTGAATTTAATTCAAACTCCGTAACCACATCTTGTGTACGACCTTTGATCTCTACAGAAGTGTATGGACTATACAATCCTCGGCCTTTTCTCTAATAGAAATGGCGAAACATTAAACCAACCATTTCATTCGTGTAAATTCTCTGTTTACCAAAAGTCAAACACGATTACCATCTAAAGAAAGAAAATTGCTCACAGGAAAAAGACAAGAGACACATAGCTGTAAACTTATTGAAATACTACACACGATAAATGACAATGAGGAGTCTACTGTTACACCTTTCTGACAAGTGGTGAAACTCTTCTCTACTATCACCGATAAAGCATCTTCAAAATATACAAAAAGACGGTATCATGTAAATTGATCCTGTGTACGCACCTGATACATCGATAAAAAATTGGCACTCTGCCACGTTACCAGATAAATCAGATGCCGTGTACAACACAGACGTGTTGCCAATTGGGAAGGTGTGACCGGGAGAATAGTTAGATTCTACGATCACGTTTCCGCCCGAGTTGTCTGTTGATATTGGTATAATCCACGTCGCATTACCGGTGTCTTGTCCAGGATCCGTGTGAATTTGTATAGTGTGCGGACAGTATGGGTATTTTGGGGCTTGTGAATCTGAAATATTGAAAAAAACATCTTCTAGGAATCTTGGCGTATAATTCCATTATCGTTCCACTATTATTCGACTTGCAGCAATAACCTTGGTAAAATAAGTAAAGGAGAAATGATAATTCATTATAGATGGGCGATAAGTATATCGTGTTCTGTAGATATTTTTCAATTGCGTTCTTGGTAAAAACAATGTGTCATACAATCAAAAAATCACAGATTCTAGACAAAGACTACAATAGAATGTTAGGTGTCGAACCTATGACGACGAAAACACCTTATCGAAAACTTACGGTACTTCCCGATTTGCCATCACTAAAACCCGCGGGAAAATTCTGCCGCTAATCACTAGGATCTAAACTCACGTTCAGACAGACGACTTTGTATGCATAGATACCGTATGTAGTATTTGTGTAGCAGGAATTGGCTGTCAATTACTGTAAACTGTACTACTTTGAAAGTAACCCAGCCTTTCTCTAAAATTTAGTACGATAACCTACCTTTTACAGTCACATTAAAGCAACACTTTGCGACGTTTCCATAACTATCAGTCGCGGTGTATACGACTTCAAATGTACCAAGAGAAAACGATTCACCGGGGTCAAAGTTCGATGTTACCTCCACAACATCACCGGAGTTGTCAGAGGCTTCAGGTGCAACCCACGTGACGTCAGCACTTTCAAAACCAATATCGTTTTCCACCATTATGCTTTGAGGGCAACCATTGAAATTTGGTTCTTCAGTATCTAAAATGGAATATGGTTGAGAAAATATTACACATCCTAACATGTTTCAGGATTTCATATATCCTCTATAATTTAATACAGGGACAGCATTTTCAACTGATTCTCGTAGTCGTATTTTAAGCAAATTTTCTCCTTGCATTCTTATTAAATTTATTAAATGCTTGAAGTCTGTAGTAACGCTGATGTGTACGTTCATGCAACTTGCAATATACCGCAACTCTGATATTCTGAACAAACGTTGCCAAATGAAAATCTAGAAGGAACAAGAAAGCCGGTAGGTACTACGGTAGATATGGACTTCTTTAGAGCCTAATGTAAACTTAAAGGTATTCGGTCACCTGTATTTTAATAACCAATCACAGATTTTACGCGGTGGCCGCTTTTTAAAAAGGGCGCCCCCCACGACCAGCCATGGCATATTTAGCAGCGTCGTCTGCATGTCCCTTGACGTATCAAATATGGAGGCCCGACAGCTACAGGTGTTGCGGGACAGTACGCTAAATCCAACCCCTTTACCATATATGGAATATGCAAATTTACGGTGACTGTGTACCTTTAACATGGTAAGTTAAGAAGAGAGATTTTACTTGTAAAATTTCGATTATCTCTGAAAGCAATGCCAGCAAAATTCAGAGTTAATAATCAAGACTCATTATACGGCTCCCACGCTTAATGACATACATACCGTTCACTTGGACGAGAAAACTACAGTTTGCAACATTTTCTGAGGCATCAGTGAAGATGTAAGTAATGGTATGCTGTCCAATATTGAAATAGTCGCCGGATAAATGACTTGCTTCCACTTCGATTTCACTTTCAGAATTATCAGCAACTATGGGCTCCGTCCAATTCACTTGGCTGAAATTTCGACCATTTTCCGCATTGGTCAATATATTTTTCGGGCAACTTTCGATAGTGGGCGCTTCGCTGTCTGCAAAGTAAAGGTCAGGATGTTTCAATTTTAATCTGCAATTTCTGAGCTCGTTCTCCTCAAAATTTCAGTTACAATGATGGACTCAACCTCTGTATATAAACAGTAGAAAGAGTGAAAGCCTTCATGTGATTTTGAGGCAAACATAAACAATTCAAAGTGGTATTTGATTGACTTAATATCACTCAGAATCCCTCACATGTATATTGCTAAGATTTACCTGTTACCTCGACGACGAAACTACAAGTGGCGGTGTTGAACGATGAATCGTATGCAACATATTTTACCCAATGAACACCAATGTCAAACTTCTCGCCGGGATCATGATTGTTTTCGAAAGTGATGCGTCCAGAATTGTCCTGAGGATGAGGTCTATTCCATTTGACTGTCGCAAAGTTAACTCTGGGAAGCGTTTCTCTGGTGACGTTTTCAGGACAGTTAATCCAATATGGAGGTTCAATATCTGGAAAAGTTACGTATGATAAACGTAGTTTTTTCATTCCGTAAATCATTCAAGGCTTAGACCTAAGGTGGTCGTCTCCTGTCTCAGATCAAGGTAAGCTATGAGAATTAATATGTTGAAAACTCCCGGTGTCGCAAAGTATTGAAGATATCCCATGATGCATCATGATTTGTACCCTTGGAGATTCCTCAGTGAAGTGTGGCATGTCTTTAATATGTAAATTATTTTGTAGACTACTTTTATAAATTTTGAAAACGTACTTTTACAATCATGATTTCTCTCAATTCCAATTTAAAATGATTTAAAAAAGTACGTTCGATTAAGGGAGATTGCACTTTGTAAAATTTTCAAGCCAGAATAGTTTAGGGGGAAATGGAAACTTGCTTCCAAAAAATTGGCATTTGTAGTGGCTGCGCCGACCATTACTATGGGAATGCTTCACATAGGCTAATTGTTTACATGTAGAACTGAAAAAGTTATTAGACTAGTACTCTTCAAGGGTACAAATCATAGATATTTTGGCTAATCTAGACTACTGTGATATCGCGTTCCACCTACTCAAATATTTTCGCGCAGTTGAGCAACAATAGACAAATAGAGACAATATTGCTTGTTTCTGTGTCTAACCATGAGTGTTATTTGTGATGTGTCGGACACAAGTTGCCGACGCAGCACAAAAGAAACGAATATGCCGATACAACGCAAGGAGCTGGGCATATTGGGTAATAACATATTTATAATATATTCATGCCCAGATTTTTACGAGTGATTGGAAAAACCTTAAATTTATTCTGCTTGCGCATAGATATGGGAATGTTTGTGTAAACTGGCTTCATTAATAAAAACTTTACGACGTTTTCGCAAAAATCAACACCACGCGCGACAAATCTTCCATTTCTCAGTGAACACCAAAAGGAAAGATATCGGGATTCAAAAATAGTCGCACGGGAAGAATTTTTCATGGGCAATATGTTATCACAATTGTTACCGATCAAAACGTTTCCTCTCCTTTGAATCACTTCCGATTTCGATCGCGCTCGAGCATCCTACGGAGGAGGAGATAGGTCATTGTGTCTATTTTGTCTATTTTCACAGAGCTGCCATGTCAACAGGTATCGCGCGCGCGACATCGCTGTCAAGTCAGTAGTCTAGTCTAAATATTTCTGAAGCTTCGAAACATTGGAGTTTTATACAGTTAGGAGTCAGTTTTGGTGTTTGTGTTGTAAGTGTTTAAAGCACGGCACAGGTGTTCGAAATGCTTCAGCACGGTCAAGTTCACTACATGTTCGAAGGTTGACCGTGCTGTGCGAACGGGAGAATGTTTGCTGAAGCTTGTCTAAAAATTGCAAGAACTTTAACGAAATAACCAAGGGATAACATTACAAGATGCAACATATTATAGCTGTATTTAGCTACCCGAAATATCCATATTCCTCTAAGCCTGTAGAATTTCTATGTCGGCAACATCGCATCGTTTGCAGATGGTGGAGCCATTTTGTTTACTAAAACTTTGTTTACTATTAAATTGCAAGCATGGTTCGGGAACATCAAAAACTGATGACGTTTATCGTAATTATCACAACTGATATTTACGGTAAACGTCAGCAGGAAGGAGTTATATGGACATGGGTAAATGATAAAATTTGTTGTCTGCTTAACTTTTGTTTAAGGTGAGACAAGGGGTCAACGACTTTCATAAAACCAAGTTCAATACATGTCATCATAGGCAGTAGAGAAACTGTCCATGGTTTCTTCTGGCATGATATGCCTACCACCAGAAGTCTAGTCTAAATATTTCTGAAGCTTCGAAACATTGGAGTTTTATACAGTTAGGAGTCAGTTTAGTGTTTGTGTTTTAAGTGTTTAAAGCATGGCACAGATGTTCGAAACGCTTCAGCACGGTCAAAATCTGATGATGGGTGAAGGTTGCAAATTCTCTGAAGAAACTTTCGTGTGTCTCATCGCAGGGCGAAGATGATTCACTAAAATAACCAGGAAAGCATTACCATTTTCACAGCGTTCACCGACCATTCCTGGCTGACATGCGCAAAAGTAGCCATTCACTAAATCTATGCAGACTCCTCCATTTTCACACGGGTCTGATAGGCACTCATTGACTTCTGGAAAGAATATAAATAGTAGAGTATATGAATAATACTCTGTAAAAGGTTGTTTCCGCAAGAGACGGGCAAAACGTAACGAGATTTAGCCTTCGTTTTGAATCTGTGCCATTTCAGAAATTATCTGCTACCACAGGAAACGGTGTGTGGGGGAGGGGGGTAACCGAGATTGCACTCCAAATGGTTCTTCCCGAATTGCATTCGCGTACACTCATCCAATACTGTCCATGTGCTCAACCTTCTAATGATAATATCGATTTGCCAACTTCACTGGACAAGTATAACGCTGCCGCCCCCCCCCCCCCCCCCCCCCCCCCGCTCTTGCCAGACGCGTTAAGACATCTCTGAATCACGGCCCAAAGTGACGTCATCAACATTTGTCACTTTACAAATTCTATACTGATAAATCCAACATAAAAAGTCTTACCAATCTCACAATTTATTCCTTGCCATCCTTGAAGACAGATGCAATTATACAGGGCACCCTCCTTCACGCAAGTACCGTTATTTTTGCAAGGATTACTTAAACAAGCATTCGGTTCTGAAAAAGAATGTAAATATAATAAATTTTGTTATTCATCTCGTTGCTTTAAAAAACTTGCTCTACGGGCAAAAATGTGGCAATGAAAATACAGAGCACTTTCAACTGTGGTTTCACGCACTCAGCTAATGGCAGAATATGGGTCAGAATCGACCTTATATTTCGGCGATTTAACCTTCAAGAAAAATTTGTACCTATTTCATTTGCAGATTAGATTATTAATCGGAATACGGTAAAGACTCTAATTAGAATAAACATACTCAATAACCGAATAAATTGCCGTTGTAGTACATAGCTAACATTGTTCTGTTGCGAGGGTAAAGCACAGAATTTGAAATGTCATTTCTGCAAGTTGATTTGTACGCATGCGTATTGAGATGGTAAAGTTTGCCAAGCTACAACGCGGTGTGGACATGGCTTCCATGGAATGGGTAGGCAGTCGAAAGGTCTCTCCTGACTGATTCCGCGTAAAAAACTCAAGGAGCTAAAAAGTCTGCAAAATAATCTGTTTTAGGCGAGATTGATAGATGGAACCAGCGACAAGTACACCATGTCGATGTACACTGTCTACGGTCCCTCTTGAAATCACCGACAGACACCTTTATTTATGCCCTCTCCCCCAAAACCCGAGAGCTCAAGCTGCCAGCTCAATGCGCAGAGGCAAATGCGAAGGCACAAGGCAAAACGTTCGAGCTGCACCGACAGGTCACATTTTTGGTCTTCATGTACCAAGGTTTTTACTCGGCATACTACTTTTGTATCATGTGCCATTCAGTAGAGTTATTGTGTCGCGACTCTCTTTTTAGTAGAATTTCGAGACAATTTACTTATAAACTACAGTGAAATAAATCCTTTTCTGTCACTTAAGACTGTTTTAAAAAGATTTTGAAGCTTTGTTTTCTCAGTATTTGTTAGAGTATGTACATAACGGTAGTTCCGTGTGATGATATGAACCGGGCAGTAGGTCCCCCGCAAGGACGTAATCAATTATTCAATAGAGCTACTAGATCACTGATATCCGCTGTCATCCTACAAAGACTGCATTTGAAAATGTCAACCTTACTGTCATCTATCTTCATTATCCATGGTCTCGTATACAATGCACTGAGCGTGCCAGACAGCCGGTCTATCTATTGCGTTGTTAAAAGTACAGAGAGGATTTGCATGGTATCCCAGAATGAAAGTACAAAATGACTGGTTTTGCCTTGCAATGAGGTAAATAATTCTAGGTTTGATGCCAATAGCGATTTTTCATGGCACAAGGTAGAAGACTGCCCAGGGGCTATGCAAAATTAGTGATTGCATAGGATTGCAGACATGTAGAAATGTTAGGAAGTAAACCAGGAATATTGTCAATTTCATAAAACTTGCACAAATGACCCACTGAATGGTGCTTTATTGAAAAATATGCAACAAATACCATGTTACTGTGCTTGTGAAGTGAATCACAATTGTATGTTTTTCTTTGCAAAATCACTGATGAAAAAGAGCTAACTCAGCATTTTTCACAATGTTTTATTACATTAAATAAGGTTGCATTTTTGTCATTGGATGAGTAACTTCATACTACATGTAGACAATACTTAAGAATCACCCATGTAATGAAATAACAATATTTGTATCCACCATGGCTATTGTCGTCTTTGAACAGGTCAAATTTGCAATTAAGTCATGTGAGAGCTCAAAATCATGGGGTAATGGATAATTGAATGTAAATTATCTCAGAAAGTAGATTGGAAACAGCCAATTTACGAGCTACAGCATATCAGTATGTGATTTTTAGGAAATGACAATATTCGTGGTATTGGTAGTACCTGCCACAGTTAAACATTTGTCAAGTTTTTCAATTCATTTCCACCTAAGGGAGAGTACTTCTAAAAAAAGTGAGACAACTTGTCTAGTCAGTGAACACACCCTGCTTTGGATACCATTAGTATATTATTTCTTCCTCTGAGTACTTGCTACTAGTTTATAATGTTAAAAACAACTTCGCAACATTTACAACCAAAGTGTTTGATATTGTGGACCACTCATATAACAACATCTTGGACAAGGTAATCATCAAAATAATCAAGAAAAGGGCTATAAAATGGATCATTTATAGTTGACATAATGAAAGAAGTATTCATGCTTAATAATTAACTTTTCTTCAGAAATTTACAACTTGATTTGTTCATTACTAGCCTTTCCAAAAGTGTGCCAATATATATATATATATATATATATATATATATATATATATATATATATATATATATATATATATATATATATATATATATATATATATATATATATACAAAAATGGATTGCTTGTCAATGCAGGCAAAGTATAGTGCTCAATGTATTTCTGCAGGGCGGTAATACTGAGAATCTAGGAACTTGTAGTTGTCACTCTACAGGCTGTTTCATGCGGTAAGCATGATGATTGTTTAGCGCATGAAACAGCCTGTAGAGTGACAACTACAAGTTCCTAGATTCTCAGCATATATAATATATATATATATATATATATATATATATATATATATATATATATATATGGTTTTTAGGCCACCGACCCTTCTTTATACAATTCATGATAATAAATAGTGATAACAGACAACATTTGGGAAAGAAATACTTGCAGGCTATTTACAGTACATCGCAAATACACAAAAGGGACATTCATTGCATATTTTGTAACAAATTCTCTCTCCTTTTTAAAAGCTATTAAAACAGGAATTTTGACAGAGTTAACAGAGTATCACGATTTTGTGAAACGCATGAGTAATGTAAATTTTGCTATTGTCGGTGAATGATAATAACACAACGGTAAAAATGTCTTTCTCATTTCACGATATACAGGGCAAACAAGCTTTTTATGGCCACTTAATTGTAACTCTGAAATGTTTTGTTATATCATTCATGAAATGACCACTGTATTGTCCTACAAAGTGTGATAAACTTGTCAGACTGTATATGTCTTAGTATGTAAGCATGCATGTATATATTGGGGGGCATGGAAAAACCCAGAAAATACGAGGGGGCATGGAAAAAACAGGAAATATGAGGGGGGCATGGGAAAACGTCACCAGGAAAATAAAAAATCCTCCAGCGCCCCCTCCCCCAAAGTAAATTCTAAACACTCCCTTTACACTATGAGAATGGCGTCCTCAGTAAAGGTTCTGTGCAGGCCAACGGTGGACATTCAAGGTTCTCGTTGTATATGCCTACACGTGAGTTTTATTACTGCTTTTAAAAGACTAACCTAATTCTTAAAAGGCATTAATCACACAGAGTCAAACCTATATACCGTCAATTCTTGGGACGGACGGCTGATTGTACCGTAGATTACAAGTTTTTGTCGCAAAAAAGTAACTTTGTATGGCAGACTGTCGTTTTCAGGAAAGTCAAATTTGGTGAATGTAAACTTTCAGAACTACCTACCTTCGTGCTCATTTTCCAATGCACCTGAACGAGTGGAGATATATTCTACCTTACATAAAGGGTCTGCCAACGATTAGGTCACGTGACTAATGGTAGAGCGTCCTATCGGTCCACAAAGCTAAAATCACCTGACCTACACTGCTACTGATAACAATAATTTGCAAAATTTGCTAAAAAAGATAGAGAATTCTCTTACCAATATTACAGTTTGTTCCCGTCCAACCATCAGCACAGAGACAGAGATAACCATTAATGGTGCCGATGCACGTTGCTCCATTTTTACATGGATTATAGGAACAGTGAGAAATTGCTGAAAAAAACGTATCATTAGGATTACCTTCTTCTCAATATTAAATTTATATTTTAAATTTTAATTGCAACAAGTATTGTCCTATCGTAGTGCAAATAATTAGTAAAAACAAGCAGAACCAAATAATTTAAGTTTGATTTTGCAGGTGTTGACCAAAATATTCGCAAAATTTGTCTTAAGATAATGTATTTTGCATATCAGAGCCCTAAAGTCTCCTTGTCTTTGTTTGTTTTATGGCAGGGGGGGCTTATTATTTCAGAGTTGATCGTCATCTATCGCGTTTGACAAGACCGAGTTTGATAGTTATTCGCTCAAGTCAGTCGGGACATTTCAAGAGTGTGTATCGGGTAACCTTGCCTATCCTTGTTCATATCCAGATTTTCGACTTTTTCTATGCGGAAAATCAAGTGAGATTTGGCGAAAAGTGTAGATATCAAGAATAATTTCAATTATATAAATCAAATATGATTTCAATTATGTAAATCAAACATGATTTCAATGATGCCGAGCAACCAAACGCTGTTACTTCCACTTGCTCTAACGCGAACGTTTACGCGTGAAGAATGCAATTACAATCCTACGACTGTTACGTTAAATCGATCACGTGACTTGCAAGGAAAGATATTTGTGAGGACAATTATTCAAATTCAAACTTTGTGTGGAAAATCAAATTTAGTTCAAACGTGTTGTACCCATAAAATGACTCTAATTCGATGTGCCCAACATTCTTTTCTGATGACATTGTTATAATTGCATGCAACGTTCAATACGCCCAAGTTTTTTTTTGCCACTGAGCAACATCAGTCCGTTAAAAATCGTAAATTGGTCGATCGTTTAACCAGTTTTAGTTTGTGTAACGGGTTACGCAATTGATCACTTACGATTTCAAAGGACTGAAGTCGCTCAACGGCAAAAAGCAACCAGGGCTACTATGTAATGCTGGTTGCGGTTGTCGTCTTCGATGACTATTGCATTCTCAGTTGCACTCATTTCATTCATGCAGTTATCACTATCACTATACCCGATGCTCTGTGGCTCGTACAAATCTTCTACTCACATTCCTGGCCGCTGGGAATGCGGGATCGACGGTGTGGGAAAAATCGATCCCACACTCTCAGAAATCGTCCCACACTCTGCAGTAAACATTACACGAGCTCTGATTGGATGATAAACAGTCTTTTTCGTTCCACGTGCAAAATGTTATCCAATGGCACAACAAGTAACACACGGACCGGAACTACAAAGTAAGCGGGTCAAAGTACAGAGGCAGACGACAGAGTTGTCACGATTTTGGATAATGTTGTACGTGTCCAATGTGAATTTAACGCATTTTTGGTCATGTGAGAAAAAGAATCTCACACATCAAGGACCTGCGATCAGATTTCTCACACTCTTTGGGGATGTTTTGTCTCATACTCACCTTCGGCTCGTGTGAGACAAAATATCCCCAACTCGTGTGAGAAATCTGCTCCCAGGTCCTTGGGGTGTGAGATTCTATTATTCCCAGTTTCCATCAGTGACACCACATCTACTTATGCCAGAACTGGGTGTGCTCGGCAATTTCCGAAAATGTACCGATGACCGAACTCAAAACGTGGAACTTTTCCGTGTTTTCGTCAAAACAACAATATAAGTCTAAAAACTCCTAAAATAAACTTCAGTTTGTGCATGTTTGTTTTATATATATATATCAATTTAAGTGACAACCAGAACAAGAGTATGGGCCTCAAGTTAAACGAAAAAAAGCCTCAAAAAGTGAATTGGAAATGCAAACTGTACTTGATTATGTTAATAGCTGGTGCTCAAAATGGCGATTTTCAATAAACCGTAATAAATCTAAAATTATCCACTTCAGAAAGTGAAATAGTACTAATGTTTTTTAATTCCACATTGAGGCACATCGCATTGATTTTTTAATAAATAAAATTAACTTGGTGTTTTGTTTAATGAGTTTTACGGTTTTTCCACGTGTACAGAGGTTCACACCAACTCATGGTGTTACCTGTGACCCTGGGCAGAAAACTTGTAAAATCGAAGGCACATCAATATTATTTAGAATAAATTTTATGTAGAAGAGCAGAGACTTACCAAGAGAATATTTTATGAGATTTTGCTTTAAATAACTGTAACTGGTCTACTGAGATGTGTTACATTTTTGATGATCAAATCTTACCATGAAGACTACCATGTATCGATATATCCATGGTAAATTGAAAGTTATTGTCCCCGTTAGAGTCTGAGTGGTTGGAAAATGTCGACATGAAGATACTAATAGAAGGATTTGTGAATTTTTTCAGAGTGGATCTGTTGGAGATAAGATTCATTTTCTTTTGCGTTGTGACTTAACGCAGAAACCAGATAAATACATCTGGACAACGAAACAAGTTCAACGAGATCACGTGACTTCGAAAACAGTCTTCGGAGCAGCTGTATATGATTGGTAGACATGTTATCAAATATTGAGATACGGAGACGTGATAATCGAAAACGTTGATCTGATATTAATATGTTTCACTTGTAAAATCAAATCAAGCCGTTACAGTACAATTTTATGTCCGACCAGTTCTGTGTTGTTTCATCATGAACTTCAACAGTGAAATCAAAGAAGTACTTTCGTGGGATTCTGAATATGAGACAAGATTTTATATCGCTTGGAAAAATTTTTTGCATTTTCTTTCGTCAGAGTACAAGTAAAATATGTAAATAAAATCCGACCTACAGACCCTATTTCTGATGGGGATGTTATAGAAAACACTCATTTTAAATTTCGCTGTATCCAATTAGATCTGTCGTTACTTAAGGTCCAGCCAATCGCATCAGTTGTCGCAGGAATTCAATCAGAATAATTTTTTCTTACCTGCTCGAGGACCACAATCATAACAATCTGTTCCAAGTTCACAGAGTTTGAAATCTGATCCCACACCTCCATCATCGCATTCGTTGTCGATAGCGAATGAACAAGTATTGTTACAAATTACTCGAGCTGAAAGAAATGAAAGAGTTTTAAAATATCGTCCAAAATTTCTACAAATGTCATGACAAAATGCATTTCGAGAAAGTCTTTCGATATGATTTCTGATTGTGTTGACAAGCTCTTGTGCAATGTAACTGTCGTGATAGCAATCTTTGAAAACACTCAGTTCGATCTAGTGTTTAATATTAATTATTTCACAGCGATAAGGAAAGATACATCAGACATTTCTATTATTACCAATGAAATGGCTTACAAAGGACTGTTTTTGATGGGCAAAAAACGCTAAACACACTTTGTTTAGTTTTGATTTGGCCGCGTCTGGGATATGAAAACTGTGGGCTATGATTGGCTTTCACTTTCTACTTTTAAATCAATAGTCAACAGAAGTCAATTGACTTAGCCAATTCCTCCATCCTGGACTCGTGTCTTGTCATTTAAAAACAGTTTAACATAAAAAATAGACTTAAGGACTTGAGTAGTTTAATTATTATAATATATGGTACAGCTTTTTGTGGGTTTAGAATTTAAGAAAAACGTTTCAATTCCTTTCGTCATTCGTTTTGATCAACAGTCGTTGATAAAATACAGCAACCTATTAAATTGTAAAAAACTCCAATAACTTGATAAATTTGTCAGAGTTTACCCATTAGAGTTTCAAGATTGATGTCTATTGCAGACGACTTGGCATCGCGTATAGATATTTCTGACTTGTTCATACTGCCCCTGCTGTATTTGTATGTATTTTTTTTTCATTTATTGTATGAAGGGCCGGCGATGTACATATATGTAGTCGGTTGGCAAAAAACGTTAATGTCGCACCTGCCCTAACACCACAGTCACTGCAATCCGTACCGTACCCACAATTCTCTGGTACTTCATTACCAACGAGACCATTGACGCCGCCATCTTGGCAAGTTCCATCGTTGGCAGAAGAACATGCATCGGAACATATCGGCACACCTTTAAAAATTTAAGCAATTGAATGTTTTGAGAAAGGGCTGGTGTTTTGTTTTTAATTCTCATTTTTAGGGAGAAAATAGTGAAAACGTAAATAGGCAGTCCTGACGACTTTAAGTGTAAAAAGGCACGAGTTCCTCTCCTGACAATGAATTCAATCAAACGATAATTGGTGGCACAAATTTTAAGATTTTGATAACATTGTATTCTTCCATTGGTCATCAATGCAGAGTCAAATTAGGATTAGGGGAAATAGAACTTTGGCTCTATTTCCAAAAGATTAAATCAACCCGAGACTCACTTTGAGGAGTAAAAACGGTCAGAGTCAACCATAACAACGATACATTAAATTATGTACTCAGACTTGTCTTCAATGTCTGCAATGGCACTTCTGAGTAAAGAAAGATGTACACTTGGTCATATGAACAAGTCTTTCCTAAAAATCGATGAAAATCGATGGAATAGGTTTGAATTCCGTACTGAAGTTTTCTTCCATACGACAGAGGATGCCTTATAAACAAGGAAAACTATCAAATTTTCCTTACCCATTCTTTGGCCACAGTCTTGGCAATCCGTGCCGAAATCACAAATGTCATACATGGCATTGGGACCACCGTCGTCGCAGTAACCGTCTCCAGGCCAAACGCATCCGTTGGAACACATTCCTATTGGACCTGAAGACAATCCAACCCATAGATTTGATAAAAGCGCATCGATTGTTTAATTATCAAACAACGTCAATTCATTACATAGACATCTTCATTGTTCATAAGGCGTTTCTTTTTAAAAACAATGCACAAAAAACATTACTTCCATATCTCAGTTTACCGCTATTTTACTCTTTCAGTATTTTGAACAGAAAATCTATACGAATTGTCAAATAAACCGTGGCTTCACCTAGGTTACAAATTTTACGTTAAAAACTGAGCCGAGGTCTACTACCAACGTACAAAAAATGGAAAGAAAGTTAAATCGAGAACTCTCTCACATGTGACCATCGGTGGATCTGCTCAAAACATCCACAACATATTTGATACAAAAACAACCGATAGGATTAATAAAAAAGGCCCACCGATGGAATTGATAAAAGCGTCCATCAATGGGTTTGATTAAAACACCAATGGATTTGATAAAAAACCGATGGATTTGATAAATCCCAGATCGATAGATTTGATAAAAACAACATCGATATATTAATTAAGAATGACCCCACTAGGCATGTTGCTACTCGCGATCGTGACAGTAAATAAGGCTGCTTAAATGTTGTCTTCACAAAAGACTTGTATCAGTCTTGAAAGATCCTGATGCTTTGAAGTGTTTTACTGAACTCCATGATAAGTGTGTTGTCCTCCCTTCAGATAAAGCTGCCAAAAACATTGCATTTGTTTGTAAGAGATATTATGAATGAACATCAGTTGAGAGTAAATAAGCTGGATAAATATTGTGGACGAATTCCATTCATACATTTAAAAATTAAAATTGTCCTAAAGTAAAACATACGCTGTCTAATTGACATAATATTAAGAAATGAAAATAAATCTTGCGGTGAAAAATCAAAGGAAAGTTCAGAAAGTACACGTAATGCTCGTTTCTGGAGAATGAAAACTTTATCAATGATTTTTCTATTGCATTACCCCATACTATGCAGCAATAGTCAAGAGCGCTCTGGAACAGTCCAAACTATAGCACCATACGATACTCATAGGGGATATATGATCGTAATCTACGTAATAGACCGATATGCATACTTAATTTCTTAGATAAAGTTTCGATATGTACATTCCAAGACAAAGTTTTATTAAGGGTCGCACCCAAATGTTTTCCAGATTGAACTTGGGGAATCAAAATGTCAGAAATATATAGCGACAAATCAGTCTCATTCACGAGACTCAACCGGTAAGGGCTTGTAATTAAGACACTTTGTTTTACTAGTATTTATGCGCACACGATTCAATGTCATCCAATTCGAGATCGGACGAATATCACTATTTATGGCTTCATTGACCTCGCCAAAACATTTACTCCTTGTAAGCAGTGTCTGACTGTCGGCGTACATATGTAAGGAAGAGAAGTCAACAGGTAACGAAAGATCATTGATAAAAAGCATAAATAATAAAGGTCCCAAAATAGAACATTGTGGGACTCCTGCAGTTACATGACGTTTGGCTGATAAACTACCCATATATTCATCAATTTGATGACGATTTGACAGATAAGATCTAAATCAATTCATTAGTCCACATGATAACCCATATACTGCATAACTTTGCTAACAAAATATCATGATCAATAAGGTCAAACACCTTTGAAAGATCAGGCAAAAGTGCACTGTTTAAATAATCATTCTCTACATTGTGCAATATTTCAGACGTTAAACGGATTAAAGCTGTTTGACATGATTAATTCTTACGAAAGTATCTATAGGCAGATAAATAATCAAACAGCGCACTAAACACATGTCTTTCAGGGGTTTTACAGAGAGCTTGAAGTATGGAATTCGGTTGATAATTTAACATATCAAAAACATCACCAGAAGCTTTGTAAATGGGAACTACTTTAGCACAAAAAGATAACATTCTTGAGACTGACATTGAACATCTGAGCGAGTATCTGTGATTACAGGAGAGGAAATTCTTAAGTTTACAATTCACATAATCAACTCCTGTAGTTTTTGCTTGTTACAAAGAATTGTGTAAAAAATCGTTCTAATCAACGGAAAACAAAAAGTGTTACTCAAGCGAGTATTTACAAACTTCTGAAATATCTCAACATCCACTGTACCATCAATATTATCAGTGTTTTTAAAGATTGCCAAGAAATGGCTATTAAATTCATTAGCAATATCTGAATAATTCCTAAAACAAGTCCCTTTAGAAATAAACGCAGGATCTTTACGATCGTTGCATTTGTATTTTGATCAATGAGAGTGTTCCTAAAAACTGCCTTTTGACCTCCATGGTAATGTGCACAACTTTCTTACGAAGGGTTTTATAAGAGTTCCATAGATTGGAGAGAAGAGCAGGAACTGGCGTTTCTAAGTGACGAATCACGGTTCTCACGCTTCTTAATAACGTTTAAAATCTCATTTGTAAGCCACTCATGCTGCTTATAACGTTCAACCCGACGCTCAATGATGGAACAGTTCAAATCACAAGTCATGTTGAAAATTGTAACCAAACCATGAACATTATCAATGTCATCAAGTAAATAACGAGGGGTATTGCACAAATCGTCAAGAAATTTTCTTTCACTGAAATGTTTGAAAGACTGATATTTTGATCCACTTGCAGGTTTCATATGCGAGTTCAATTTACGATAAGTTACAACAGGACAGTGATCTGAGAGACTCTTCTCGATCACATTTTTATTCGTGAAGTTTTCTTGATTGGTGACATGAATAGTTAATAACTATAAATAAATAAATTTTTATTGGCCAGAAACAACAAAACATCATAATGTATGCTATTCAATCAAGAAAGATCATAATTCTGGCTGGAGCCACAAAAATAATTCTTAAGAAACTAGTCGAGCTTGTGGCCCCAAAATGAAGCTCTGCGTGAAATGCGTTGCATTTGCATCAGGCTGACAATTGACGTTTAAATACAAAAAAAAAATCAAAAAATAAATATAAATCAGACTGGTAAAAGTAAGGTGACAGAACAGAATGAATAAACAGATAAACAAGATATTGCTTCAATTGTAACTTAAAGGAGCTTCTATTATCAATTTTGTTCGATGAGTCAGGTAGCGAATTCCAATGCTTGGTTGCAGCGTATTTGAGACTGTGCTGATTTATAGAGAGGTTTACTTTACGGATGTGGAAATTGTCGTTCCTTGCAAGCCGTGTTGAGTAATTGTTCGATATTCATATTTCATGACAAGAAGCAGGCAGGCTGTAGACAATGGCAATAACAACACTAACTCTTCTACTTCTAGATTTAATAGAGACAACCAACATAGCCGATCGCGAAAACATTTGTTCGTCACCGATTTTTGATTCAGTAGAACGGGAAAGGGGGACTGTGCATTTTTTGTCATCAACTATCAGGGTAATTTTTGTCATCAACTGTCGGGGACATTTTAAATCAATTTACTGCATAGAAAGAAGAAATAAAAAGAGTGAGCGGGCAAGGAGAGTTTCGTGTCTAAGTTTCAGCACTGTTACTCTACTCCACTTCCAAATCCAATTGAATTCGATTTGCTCGGGAGATTGAACATGATTTCACAGACTCTCGTTAAATCTCGCGTGTACTCCAAGTTTAATTTCGTGCTTGGTTTCCTAAGTTTGAATTCTTACCTTTTCTAATTCCACAGTCCTGACAGTCTGTTCCAAATTGGCACGTGTTGGTATTCGAAGCTGGCCCGCCATCATCACAGTGGCCATCAATAGCAGAGGTGCAGTCATCACTACAAATCTCTACACCTGAGGAGTAAGGTAGCATATTTTCATCGTAAAATTTGATTGAAATAGAGTAAAAATTCAGTGGAAGCCTGAGAACTTTGTTGAACACTATCAATTCTCAAGCAATTTCCCCAAGAGACGGTCGACAGTGCCGTCTTTGCCTAACTTACCGCCATAGTCAGTGTCATAGGCAAGTGCCGTTGATGTACGAATTTACAGCAGAGAGTTGAAGGCTCATTCGAAATGTTGTGCTCCTCGAACGTAAAGCCCAAAGCATCACAAGCGGCTGTCGACAGTGTGTTCAAAATGTGATAATTCAACTCAAAATCAGTTGAGGGAATCAACAGAACCCCTTATCATTGGAGAGTTTAAAAGTTCAGCTATTGCAATATCGAATATTTTCATTAGTTTTCAAATAACTTCGATCAGTAACATGTAAACTTTAAGATGGACCGGAAGATAGAGTCCAATACATTGTCGGTTATTTGCAAATAAGCTTACGCATCCCTTTCTGTATCCAACGCCGTTCTCGTTTGCTCCTATTGTTTCTTTTCATTCACATTCATTTTCACCATCCTGTATTCCAAATACTGTATTCAAAGCATCCTGTATTCCCACCACCCTGTATTCCAAGTATCTTGTATACCCAACATTCTGTATTCCAATTACCCTGTATTCCCACCATCCTGTATTCCCACCATCCTGTATTCAGATCGTTATATATTCAAGTCATAATATATTCATCATATATACCAAACAATACAAACCAAATCCATGAAGCTAATTTAGGAAACCAGTCAAGAATTCCTATGCATGTGACAATTTTCATTTTAAGAACGACCACTCACCGTCACAATCGTTGCAATCTGTTCCATATTGACACAGGTTTTCCGAGTCATCACGTCCATCTTGGCAAATTCCATTGTACGCATGCGTGCATGTATTGCTGCATGGACGCATGGGCAGAGGAACGGCAGCTGGGTGCGTCCTGAATGAAGACACAAAAAGTAACAACAATCATACTTAAAGAAAATATTTCATTTTTAATTCCACGTTTTTAGGGAGGATTTCTGACAATAACATGCCGGAGATGTCAGCTTGCCCCATTAAGAAGTGGATTTTTAAATTGTGCCGTTGGGTGGTCAAACTTGAAAAAGTCTGTTTTTATAGCAGCTTTTACTACTTTTGAAAGATAACTAGGATGTAGAACATTTATGTTCTGAGAAATGTATGCATGCTCTGCCTACTCCGAAGAAAATGTATTGCCTGGGATTTCTATCTTCCACCCTCCTTAAGACTATCCATACAAAAGTCAATTCATTTGGAGAAACCTAATCCAATCTATAGCGCTCAGATATTGGGTAATGGTTAGTTTTAGACTTGGCTTTTATAAAAAAAATATAGTATATCCCTAAAGCGGGACAGGTCATGGGGGCCTCTAATGAAATGTTATAGAAAGTCTAAATGCGACTATCACAAAAATATACATAGGACTGCAACTTGCAACTTAGTCTGAGGTACATGTCAATAGCCACAAAGTAAGGCGTTCTCTGCAATTGCGTGACTTTAGAAGTATTGGTCCTCATTGCCTTTATAAAACAAAGTTTCGCATCGACTGATAGATCTCCTAAGATCAACGTAAAACTTGGGTTTACAGAGACAATATGTCTCAAGTATGAAGCGCTCAATCTCAAAGGCATTTTTCTAATTCACAATATTAAAGACGCACTAACAGAATGGAACGAAGCCGTTCTCATTATCTAAGACAGCCTTTTCATTCGCGAGGGCAACTTTCCAAACTATTTGACACTGGGGGAATTTCCACACTGGGTATTTCAGTGGGTATGCCCCCCATCGACAGGGACTTTTTACGACCCTCTAAAAATCTGCGCACAAGGAAAGGTTTCCACATTGTAATACTGAAGCCAATGATATCAGCAGCAATTCCAGAATCAACTTTCTTCTCCTTTCAGCCAATTGTAATTGACGCACATTCCAACACAGAACGAGAAGACCGATTTTCTTGAATTTGAATGTCATATCTGTGTGTTCTTTGTGGAAGAAGTGGTTTCTCACAATTGAACTCTCCCTCTCTTTTAGAGCTGTTCATCGTATAAAGATCACACTCTTAAACGTGTCCAACAATTATTACCACACGTTTTGTCGTCATGACGATTTCTGAGTTTGATCAGTGTCATCTTTCTGTACATGGTTCGTGCAAGTTTATCGAAAGATGTAAAGTTCTGCAAGGAATCACAGCATACCGTAGCATGTGTAATTTTCTGTTACGAAGAACAATATATAGTCCCTAGCAAGTATAATGTTCTGCTAAAAACAATTGTGTATAGTCCGCAAACAAGTGTAAAGTTCTATTTACGTAGAATAGTGTATAGTCAGTAGTTTGTCTAATGTTCTGTAGTCCGTAGCATGCATAAATGTCGAAAGCCGATACTTTTTAGGAACAACGCAACGTAATAATATTTTATCCAGTAATTTTCATCTTGTTCTTTGTATTTCGCTCTGGTAAGATCACGGTGGACTTATAATGGTCTAAACACATAAAATCAAAATTAACGCAATTGAATACTTACCTATCATGCAATATGTGCTGCCTAAGATAACTGCTACCGATTACTACATTGAAAGATGTGGAGAGAAAAGCAAATTGCGATGACTTTGATGAAAACGCGTAATGAACAATCGCTTGTTGCGTGAGGCAATCATGTTCAACATATAACATCGGCAAAGTGGCGTATTTTAATTTACAAAGTAGTTTTAGACTTTGAAATACAGTAATTGTGCTACTTGCAGCATTTTTGATTGGCTGGTCTTTCGCCATCACCTGAGAGAAAATTATTTATCCCTCCTTGTGAAAAAAGACGATTAATTTGTTCGGAGGTGTTCCGTGGGCTAAAATTTTACGGGTACATCGATGTGTATTCAAAACAACGAAAATAAGTCACTAAACAGCGACGCATCAAGTGTCGAAAAAATGAAGAAAGCTACCATAGGTATGCTGAGCACGTTTGACACAAACCTGTTCCGATGCAGACGGGCCAAAGAAATATGATGACTCGAAATGAAGCCATGATATTGGTTGACATCCTCTCGAAGATAATTTCTCAACCGTAACGTTAGAAGTTTCAGTCTTGCTCTACTTGCTGAGAACTGCAGGCAAATGGTTACAAAAATTGTTGGTAATTTTCGGAACCACTGATATCGACGTGGAAGAGACAAGGTGTTACAACCAGACACATCACGTGGTTATTACATCATCTGTGCAGGAGAGTAACGTGATTCCTATTTTCAAGGACACCTGTTGCCCTCTTTCTCACCCACTCACCGTTTGAAATGCAAAAACGCACACCGGAACAGTTTGCGTTTGTAGCCGCGCCGTAGAACTGCACATATTGCACAGCCTAATTTAGAATAATTTTGGGGAAATTACGCAGAGGAAGTCTGTACTTAAGTAAAAATTTGAAGAAGTAAGAAAACTATCGGTATTGAAATCATATCGACATTTCCGTACTTCCGGATGTTTACAAGTGAAATGATCGTGGATTGATATTTTCTGTCCTAAAATACGGACGTAGCCCTAAATTGAAATTTTTGAACTCTGCATGGCGTGGCCGTATGTAAAGCAATATTGTTCGTCATTATTAGATCTTTTGAAGACTTTTGCTATTTTTAGAAATTCAGGTGAAGTGTGTTGTCGTTCTGAATCCAAAGCTGAGTACAAACGATCTACATACATCTTTGGATTTATGAAAATGGAATACAATTTTAGAATATTGGGCTTATAAATTAAGATTTCTAAACAACAACTGTAAAACTTCAGTGACGATGTTCAACTGCAAATTTATTCTAACTTTTCTAAATTGCTAAAAGTTTAGACTTCCTTGAATACCTCACGTCTTCCAAGGATATTTGAATCTATTGTCATTTTTAACACTATAAGCTTAGTCAAAGCTATAGTCACACTATAAGCTTAGTCAAATCTTTCTTAATTTGGCCATGTTATCATGATTTATACCTCCTTTCCAACTTTCAAACTTACAGCTGTGGCTATTCTTTTTGGACGGTACTCCTGAGAATATTTTACTAATTTTTATGTTACAGATTATGAACTTAATCTGGACATTGTTTCAAACTGTCTACATCAGATGAAGTTTCAATAATGGTCCCTCCGAAGATGGACCCTCCGAAGAGGGTCCCTCCGAAAATGGTCCCTCCGAAGATGGTCCCTCCGAAGATGGACCCTCCGAAGAGGGTCCCTCCGAAAATGGTCCCTCCGAAGATGGTCCCTCCGAAGATGGTCCCTCCGAAGATGGACCCTCCGAAGATAGTCCCTCCGAAGATGGTCCCTCCGAAGATGGACCCTACGAAGACGGTCCCTCCGAAGGTATGATCTCCGAAGATACAATGCAATACTTGGGTATATTTCAATTTTCTTTTAAACTTTGGTACGATTTTAGGACTGTCCTTCAGACGATAATGCTTACGATTTTACTATTAAATTCGATATTTCGTCTTATATAACCATAGACCTATGATATAACCTAACTTTATTGTTCATTTACTCGTGTTAAAAACACAGTGTGTATGTTTCCTTTTCATGTCATAGACATTCTTGATAATTTCCAGGTTCTATCCGCTTTGTGCAAAATCTGTGACATCGCCTGAGGGCGGCCGATCATAAAAGCTAACGCACTAGAACACGGCCCGAGGGACCGTGACTAGAAACATAATTCCTTATTTTGGTGTCAGTGCCCCCACCCCACCCCCGAAACTCCTCAATGAGAAATCGGTTTTAGGAAAACCGTGTTCTTTATTATGTATTAAACAATACCAATCTGTCTCTGAGTAGTCTATATTCTTCTATCAGAGTTAAGTTATGTTTTTTGGGTTGTCGTGATTTATGAGACAGTTCTGCTTCGGAGTCGTATAATCACATTTAGTTGAGTCCACACGTTTAAACCGCACACCAATACGTGTTCTGTGTCTGTATTGTCATTCTATCTCATCTGATATGGTTTCGGGGTTGGAGTTTTTTTAATTTTTTTTTTTGTAACAGCAGAAGCCTTTTTGCGATTGTGACGCACGCAAAACGAAATTGGGGTCTTACCCCCTCCCCTAAAATAAGGAATTTCGTTTCAGTGCGTCAGGTTTTATGATCGAAGGTCTTTGAACAATGATGACAAAAAAGAAAGAAAAAATGTAAGGATATGGGCAAATTAGTTACATTGGTCTGTCTTCCATTGATAAGAATCTCATATCACGTGACATGACTTTGACTTGGTAAAAAATAAATCGAAAACAAATACACGCTTATTTCACTCTTTAATTTTTATAACAGCTCTATAATTTTCTGACGCACAACATTTTGCTGAGTGAAAAAACGCAGAAGAAGCACATGAAAAAGCTGTTAGAATTGATCATGTATTAACCGCATAATATGAATTACCAAGTAAATAAAACTAATAAGCAATAGTGAAAATCTTCCAATCGTAGCATGTCAGATGCCACGGAAAAAGTCGCGTTTATTCTTTATCTGCAGATAAAGTGGTGATTTTGGACAATGTATAGAATTAAGGTGTATTCAATACGGCAAAATGTTTATTACAAGAATTTTAGATCTCATTCGTAAGTTTTCATCAAGAGAAAGGAACGTTGCTTTTGGTTCATAATTACGCATAATCAAGTGTCCATATACTCATTTGGTGACTTCATGCAAAACAAAAACACAATTTGAAATAAGAAAACACCATATCTATTTTATGGTATTTATCTTCGCGTACTTGCTCAAGCTTTGTTTGCAAAGTCAACTCTACCAGTCTGTCTTTGGTCGTTTTTGGACCCAGGCGGCAACTTTGGGTAAATCACCCACGCGCTTGTAAAGAGCCTTTAATGCGGGATAGTCATCGAGTACTTTGGGGTTGAGTTGAAGATTGGTATCCATTTGGGCGAAGAAGAACAGATCTGCCCACGTCAGCTGCAAAGAAATACAGAACAAGGAAAAGCTGGTTTGATGCAGATTATTATAGGTAATGTATATGTGATGTTGCTGCTTTCCTGAGTATCGTATCAACAATGTCACGTGATTTCTTATCTTATGAAAGAATTGCATGCACGGATTGCATTGATGGTAACATCAATGATTTATACACAGGTGTGTTTTTGAATCCATCGAAGCTTTTAACTTTGAGTCTTACATAGTTGGATGGTGTTATGAATAAAGGCTCCGTTGTTTAAAGCGATCCTTTTAGCTCCAACTATTCTATTGTTGTATTGTCGCGGGGAACTGAATGTCGACACTGTCTAGTAACAGTCTCTGTCGTTTAATCTACAAAATGCAACCTCACTCAACTTCTATATCTATATACCGTTCAGTAATATGCCGATCAAAGCCTGTATTCATTAAGTTTACTTACTGTATCTCAGAAAAGTAATTTATTATCTGAGTAGATTAGACAGAGGGTAACAGTAATGGTCCCCTTGCCAACCATACCTTTGGACCAACCAGGTAACCTTTTCCACCGTTGTTGTCTTTCAATATTTTCTCGAGCGCCCCCAACACAGTGGGTACAGTACTCGTTTCGTAAACATCTTTAGCCTCGGCCTATAGGAAGTAATAGAAGGTATATAAGAAGAGAGATAACGAACAAACGCTCCTAGAATCGGCTTGTAAAGGACATAAATTGTAAATTACAAAATCCATTTCATTATTACAAGTGTTCACGATTCCGACGATAATCAACCGTCAAATTCGTCAAATTACAAAGTAATGGACTAATTTGTTACTGAGAAACATAGTTTATTACCTTCTTTTGTTCATCCTCAATTTTGAAAATAAACTGTGCCCAGCCTTCAAATAGATCCTCCATAGTGTCAGCGATCATGTCAATCTTAGCATTGTCCATGGCTGAGCTTCCCATCATGCCTTGTGGAAAGACATAATCACCTTCAGTCAAATGTTGTGTTTATTGCATTGTTTACTTCAGAGCACTTTATTGAAATAAATCTGAAGTTTCGCTGTGTCTCCCTTTTCATTCTTTTCTTGCTCGGCTTTTCTTAGTCTATATATCTTATCATCGATTCATTTTGTTATTTTCTGTATTAGTCTGTGGAATCTTTCTCCGGATTACATCAGATTGCAAAGTATTAGAGAGGAGTATCACACACTGTAATATTAGCATATATGTAACGCACACTTTAATATTGATCTACAATCAACAAATTGTACGGCTATAATGCAAAAATTGTAGTGGGCATGCGTTTTATTTTTTCCATAACCAGCTAACGCTATTATAGATTTGTTGCTGTTCTCGAATAAGTAGACACACACACATTTACGAGATTTAGTTTTATTTTTCAGGAATCGAATGGAGTTTCATGAAACTCACCGAACTGTGTTGCCAGGTAACGTGCTATTGCCCGTGATTGGGTGATTCTGACATCGTCAACATCAAGACATGGTACTTGACCAAAAACATACTCTGAAGAAGAAATGTTGCACTTGTTATTACACTTTCAATCCGTTTACCTGTCTGTCTGTCTGTCTGTCAGTCTGATATGATTGTGTATCCAAAATAAATGTACTGTCTGTCGGTCTAATACGACTGTGTATCCAAAATAAATGTACTGTGTCAATACATCGTATGTGTGCAAGTGTATATCCGGCAAGACTGAAGAATGATGCGCCCATACAAACTTATTTCACAGATCGACATAATTCTGCAGAGTTCTGTTTTTTCAAAGAGCTGTGGGTTTCCCATGAAAATGTAAGCTTGATTGGCAAATGTTTGGTCTAGTGGTTTTCTGATGCGCCGTGTGCTAAGAAGAAGAGACGGGAAGAATATATTGATAAAATTTAACAGCTTTGAGTTTATGAAAGTTTTCTATTTCGATGCACAAAGTGGCTTGTAATGGAAGTGGAAGTGACACACAAGGTTATGATTAATTGCTTATAAGGCAAGAGCGCCCTCAATATTATGTTTTTAATCTTTGAATGTCCAGATCATGGTTTCGAAAATTTCTAACGTTACTTGGATCGAAATTTTCACATATACGGTAAGGGTAAAAGATTGTAATTCTGATCGAGGGCTGAAAGTTCCACCTGTCCACGTAGACAGGTACTTTTCAAAACTGCCTGTCAAAAGCCTCCAAGTACCTGTCCGGGACAGGGAGACAAACATTATTTCGAGCCCTGATCAACGTCTGACAACACAGAGAACCTCTGTCCATCATTGTGTTCACCATTGCCATGTCTTTACGGCAGAGCTACACAGTGATTCACCACATATTTACCTACAGCGAAGATAGTGAAAGTCGTGTAAAGTCATCTGTGTGTCACATTGAATCGAACATATCTGCCACTGACGTAATTTGCAATTTTCTCATTGTCTTGCACCTCCAGAATAACTTCGATTATATATTCCAACCCCGCAGAGAACTCACACGCACTGGCCGTTTCGAGGAAGCTATTCGTTTCTTTCATAACTCTAAGGGAGCCGTCATTATTTATGCCCTGGGGGATCGGAGGAATTTGAGAGTGGGGGGTCACTCAAAATATTGAAAACTACAAGGGAGTTGCTAAAAACGTGGAGAGAAAGAAGGGGTGTTACTCAATTTTTGGTGCGAAATAAACTGAAAACACCTCTCAGATTGCACCATTGCACACATCACGAGAAGGGACCCCCTCTCGTGCTCTCCCCCTAACAGTTTAACTCTTTAAAAAAATCAAAAACACCTCATAGAATGCACCAGACTGCACCATTGCACACATCAATTTCTCAGAATTTCCGATGAAAGATAGGAAAAACTCGCTTCTAACACTTCCCCCTAGCCTGTCGCGTGTTCTCCCCTGTACTTTCAAATTCTTCCCAGTCAGATATCCTAAAGAAAACCCTGTTATGATACCATCCAAATTAAAGAAATTCTATATGGTTGGATACTGGTTATCGTGTGAGCTTTTATATTTATATTTTGTTGTGACTTTGAATTTCATTTCGTTGGTTTCACCTTTTTCAACCGTCATGAGATATTACTCGAGGATAATCTAGCAGAGAACGCCAGGATCTAAAAGGTCTTTACTATTGCTGTATTTTTGTAAATTTTACGATAACTGTATCGATATTGAAGTTTTTATAGGGGGTCAGTCAAAATTTATGTGTTAGAGAGGGGATCACTAAAATTCATCATGGTTGGCGGGGGGAGTTACTCGAAATATCGGAGTTTCCGATGAAATTCCTCCGACCCCACAGACCTTAAATAATGAGGGCTCCCTAAGGAAAACATTACGTGTAACTTCAAGCGAAGATATTTTGCTCTCTGCAGTGACATAAGTTAGAAGAGAGTCCTTTCACAGTGTTACCTTATTTGACCTCCCTGACAAAATTGAGCGACTGAGGACTGTCCATCAAGGTTTCAACCATGGTCTTGCAATTGGTGAGTCATTCATGTATGGATCTCGGTAAAAACCAACCCTAACTACGGGTTAAAGTTAGCGCAGATCCATACAATACGAGATCGTGCTTCAACATTTGTGTAGTCTGTCTATATCTACCACATGTGGTAGGGTGCTCGATAAGTTGACACACAGTCGCCCTATACTCTCTTACATCCGGAGTTTCTAATGAATATTCAGATTTCTGCGTTTGTCATTTGTCATATCTCGAACACTCATGACAGCATTCCTATAAAGAAACATGAATTACTATAAAATGTCAAATTTACATATCAAATGGTTTTATCACATCACTGAGTCAAATCAAAGTCCCTGGAAGGTCAGAGGTCATATCAAAGATAATAGCACTCGCTGTTGATCAATTGGAGTTGTAAACTGGGGAAGGACACTCCACTGGTGCTCCTAGCGTTACTTGGATAGTCAATGGAAGGCCCTGGATCGACTTTTGAGACCGTAGACCAAACCTCGGTAGCACACTTCCATCCCGGGCCTTAGATCGACTATCAAGGCAACGCTGCGAGCACCTGTGGTACATGCGGTGGCTTGGGTTTGTATTGTCGTAATTGTTTTCAGTTAGAAAGACAATAAATTGTTTTGCAATCGTAAGTACCTGCCTCTCAAGCCTTGAGATGTACAAAACGCTAAATCTGAGTGTTTATACACGGTCAATGGTAGTGTATGTATGACTCAAGTCTAAACGTATTCAGTGCATATCTACACACAAATACTAATAGTAAACCCATCCACGGTTTTGACAAGTACCCTTGACCCATCATAACTGACACAATTCCAACATGTGCCCCATTGACAAGTTCACGTGACAGTAAGGTTGATAATACTACTTTGGTAACTACAAATAAAAACGCCCCACTCGATCGACATGTACAAAACCTACGATGCGTCTGATGCATTACGTATGTTCATTCAATCGTCTCTGACTTCTTGGCTCAGGCTTTATGTCCGTGACATAGGGAACGCTCTTTACATGTAAAGAAATTTCTCTTATACAATTATTGTAAAAGGTCCATAAAACTGTCCAGTGAAACAGCTCCCACAACCCTTCACAGCATAGGCCCGTTGCAACTCTGGCAGAAAGCCCAAATTTCTGTTCAAAAGTTTGGGTCAAAGTTGTATCATCACGTGGACATCGATCCAAAAGTCTGTGACAGAGAGGTGTGCAGGTTAACAGGTCAGAGATAGTACTCCATCGTGTTAAGACATTGTGACATGCTCTGGTACGAGGGATGACCTTTTGTATGTTGGGCCAACTGTATTTTAAATCTGAACTGGACGATGTTTAATTAAAGAGGTTAAACATTCCACATTTGGTTTAGGGGTAAGCTACCTTTCTCATTTTTACACACTTCTTTGCCGTGATGACTTCACTCTCCGCCTTGAAAATGAAGTACATGTAATTTGTATTGATGAGGTAAACGTTACATGTAAATACTTCTGCTTCATTCAGCGAAGTTGACTTTTGAAGAACAACCCTGCTCTATTTGCAGTGATTTTGTTCCAAGCTGATTACATAAAACATTGCAGCATAAGCTGTAGTATTACTAAAGAAATCCCTGGGATTTGTGATGAAGTGACCGTTTAATAACATGAAATCTATCGAATATGCGTCAGACCAACTTCCTCAGGGCTTTCTTTGCCTATAGCATCCGCGAATTTTCGTACTCCCGAACCGATATTAAAAAATTACACGGACAAAAAAAGTAATAAACTACAACTCCAGTAAAGTATCAAACACTTGTGCTGCCAATAAGTCTTGGAATTTATGTTTCTCCATAATGTGTGTTGATTCTTATGTAAATAAAAACAGGAAGAAAGTAAACCGTGAATTGGGCGCCATATGTCATTATCCGTTCTTTCAATTTTCTCTCGTATCCTGTCACACCGCACTATTGGTTCAACAATACTCACTGCCCGTGCTCTTTTCCGCCGGCCACTCGTTATCTTCGTCGATACGAATGTCTTCGTAGTCCACACCAGCAGCGGCAAATATCAGTCGACAACCCTCGCCCCTTCCCCGACCATCGAAGTAATGCAGCTTGTATTGTGGCATTTTCAGCAAAGAAATCTAAATTCTGATTTCAGAGTTCAGCACGAGACGAATACTGGCGTGATGTTCTCACGTTAGCAGCATATGACCCTGTGAGGGCGGGTAATTAGCATATGACCTTAGGATGACAGGTCGAAGCCGCATTCATTCAGTGACTCTCTGAGCAGGCTAAGTGCACATTTGTCAGCGTCATGCAAATTTTTTATTAGGGGCGAAGGTCCTTCAAAACTGGTTCATTTTGTGTGCATTTTTTTTAATCGCGGTAACACTGGACGGAGGCCAAACTTCTATCGCATGTACGAGGACACACGTGTTTCTCAAACATCGTCGCATATAAAAAAATATATAAAGTTTAGCTTGTGCAGTAGAAAGTGACCTTTTTTCTGTTGTTTATGATTTAAGCATGGATTGTAAGCTAGTCTTAAAGCTACAGTTCCCAGTGTGGTCCGTTCATTGAAGTTTAATGACAGTTTCCCGACCAGCAATAATCTAACAGTTTGAGAAAAGCATTCATCAAGACTAAATACAAAATCCAATTGTAAAGATTTGATATGAAATTCACAACATTGACGACTTTTCGAACTTGTAAATCTAATCACTCAGCCTTGTTAAAATGGCGATCGAATGTGAACTTAGGCTACGTTCACAAATAACGATTGGGGGGCTGGATGAATCGCGATTAATTTTTTTTCAGATCCCCTACCCCTCAATACCCTAAAAATCTTTAAAATCCCCCTCTATATGATAAAATTTTTTCAAGTCCCCCACAATCACAAGCCCGCATATTTGTAAAGGATGTGCGTGCAGAAAAAATAAACACGTATCGCGTCGTTCCGCTCCCAGATGTTCAACACTACCTGTAATTAGTAGTTTGTAAAGGCATATTCCTAAAGCAAGTTCTAAATTTATTGATTTTTAAACACATCAGTAAACTTTTTGGATTTATCAGTCAGAGCCAACTTGAGTTAATCCAACTCTGGCTAGGTCAGTTACTCCTGCTAAAGAGCACACAAAAATGACGATCATGAGAGAGTAGGCAAATTGTGAATTCTAGCTAACTGCCATATTGTAAAAAGCTGAGTACAGTGACCTACCAAAAATTTGTTTCAAAAGTACAAGACATATGAATTAGATGCTAATCCAAATTGACAATACTGGAAAGTTAAAATATTCCATCAAATAAAAGTTTTAATCTCTGAAATTTTGGGTGTAATAATGGCAAATTTGGTTAAACAATAAATTATTCCATTTAGTCACATATTTTTTCATTTAATCTTTATTGTTCAAAGTTTTACTTTTGTTTTATTTTATGATGAGAATGTGACAATTATGCATGGTGACCCCATTTTTTTCTTAAATATTTGATTATTCTCATTAGCCAGAATTCAAAAATCCCCCATAACTTTTTAAGTCTCCTGGTCTTCCCTGTGTTGCTCTCTGGCCTGATCTTGTGTAAAGGTATGTTTCACTGTCATGAGCGTCATTTGACCCAAACTCTTCTTCAACTACCTTGTACATCAGAGTCAAAGCTATCTCTGTCGCGTCCTGCTCCGCAGAAAGGAAGCTCAACCCAGATGAAATACTAACTTGGTTTTAGACATATTAATGTTTCATAATTACGATTTATTATTTTTAATAATTAAGAAAATAATTTCATATTTTAGAGTGTTAATCTCTAGTTCGCCTGTGCGCGTTATCTAATGATGTTCGATAATGAATAAGTTTAAGGGGATTTGTTGTTCGCTGTTCGATCAACTCAACGACATTATAGCATGAGCATTGGAATGGTTATCTGACCTGGGATGACCTCCTAGCCCTAAATCTCCAAGCAAATGAAATGCGTCAATTGTACAGCATGATCAAGTCTCTCTCTTCAAAATGGTCAAAACTAGAATATTATGAAACATCAAAAGTACTGGCTGATCAACTTCTACTTTGGCGGCGACTTTCATAGAGTTGATAAAGTATATTATGAAAGAGTTCATGGATTTAATCACTCTTGGTATCAGATGTACGCCTTGCCTTTCAAATTGGATACAGATGCAAGAACTTGTGAGTTCCAGTTTCTGGCGTGAAATGTCTGCAAACGATTTTTGTTCTTGCTGAGAGCTCGAAGGAGTGCCAACCGTGCTATATCACGCTATATAGCACGGTTATTTTCACGTCTCGGCCTATCAGGTCGCTGTATTCGCGCCATCAATATACAGGTATGATATAATTTTCTATATTCAGCGTAAATGTATTGACCACAAAAATGTGCAGTTCGTTGATACACTCCCAGCATTATCAGTTTGATTTAGGAGAATTTTCCTATGGCTGAATTTTAATGACAGGCAACAGAAATAGATTAACCTGAATATTGGTGTCTATTGATGGCAGCAGGATTTGAAAACTAATCTTCATAGACATCGGGTATGAATATTGTGTTTTTAAAAATGCTCAGTGAGAACATTGCAGTCATTCACAGGTTTGGTTAGTGCAAATTATGATTTTGTAAGTGAATTTTGATATCATCTAGCCAATTTGATAACTTATTTTAAAACTCTAAGGAAACTACAGGCTAAATCCGATGAATCTGTAAATTTGATTTAAGAGAAATTGGCGTGAAATTTCAATTGGCGTGAAATTTCAATTGATGGCTATAGATTTCTACAAGTAGACTTTTCTGCAATCAGGATTAAGTTTTGACATACAAGCCCATAAAGAATAGATCGGATTATTTCCTATTGTCCATTCAATCACTGCATTTGAATTAAATCTTGTAGTGATGACAAGTTAGTCCCGATGTCTGTTAAACCAGTTATTTTAATTTGTTTAAAATATACCTCTTACACGCACACAAATAATGAAAAATCTTGCGTACTGTTCATGCACCTTAAGGATAGGAATATTTCGTAGTAATTGGTCAAAATTATAAAAAGCTCGTGTGCTCTAAATCGTTTATAATAGTGTGAGACTGTGAAAATCGTTGTTAAACTTGCGTTGCAGTTTTCGTTTCATGTCGAGTCTGTATCATTGGAGCTTGTCTCTGAATTCGAGTCATCATCGTCATCATTGCGTGGATCTACTGCTGTTGTAATTGTGGGTCTTTTCTTCATTAGTCTGGTAGCTACGATGGCAGTTCGTAGAGCAATCCTTACACGCCTCCTTCTCTCTTCGTTCACTAGCTGTTGTACAGTACTGACGAAATCACTACGACCAAAAAACATTGACGACGTTACTAGTAAACTTTTGAAGTGCTCCATAGTCAATGGTCTTTCCTATGTCGATTTTCGTGAAATCGTATTGCCTCTGATCCGGTGAACTCTACCCACGAAAACAGCGAAGTGCTTAGCCTTGTTGAGAAATTTCAACATATCCTATATGTATCTTATTATATGAAGTCAATGTACTGTTTGGATACGGTGAGAAAGTAAACATGCTAGCTACGAAACGATGCAATGCGGTGACATTAATTCTGGTGGAACAGTAGGCAATTGTCCATTGTAGACATGTCCACACGGTCCTTTAAAGCCCCACTAGCTGTAGCTTTTAGAACTCTTTTTATGATTTTACTTTCAAGCTAAAGTAAGTTTGTGAGAATGTACTTATTTAGGTGTGTGTATACACTTATTATTAACTACCTGCTGGGACTGTAAATAAAGTTGCGATTAAACGTTCGCCCAAATGATACTGTGCATATCTGCACTGAAATTTTTCACATAAATTGCACAGTGTAGTCTAATGTAATGCATAGGGGTGAATGTTTTCAACTGTGACATTCTATTTTCTGTTTCCTTTGTAATATTACCAATTTTTGAAAATGGCGGGAAGTTAAAATAACCGTTAAAATTTGAATTTCTTTATCAAATGTTTCAAAAAGAAATGGTTTCCTAATGCAGTAAAAGCCCGCATCCATTCAGAGGGTAGAATTCAAAGAAAACCAGGAGAGAATAGGAAGATATTTTGAGGTCAACAAATTTCAAAAGGTACAGATAGTGTCCCGGTGGCTTCAATATGCGCCTTGCAAGTCATTCATGCAGTGATTATTGAAGAGTTTTGAAATAATAAATATCTTGACACCAAAAGCATCGCATTTAACACATGTCATTCCAGAAATTATCCTGCCGTTGATTTACACCGTACTTTATATGTAAATATCATCAGAAAAAGTACTTAACTATATAATGTTATCGCTGTACTATGTTATAAACTAGTATGTGAACATCACAAAATAGTACAGAAATTATAGCTTCTTAATGCTGTTTCGCTTTTATACTAGGGCTACACACAAGAAGGACATTATTCTGGCTTGTTGGCCTCTGTGACGTAAAACTCACTGGATTATTCAATTTCGTCGTCCTTTGTGACGTCATACAATTGGCCAAAATTACTAGTATGTGAACATCACATAAAAGTACAGAAATTATAGTGTATAGTGTTTATGACTAATTATATTTAAAATCTGAAACGATAAAGTTATGATAAGATCTTTTTGTATATTTAACCAAACTGTGAATATTTTTTACCTAATGTTTTTACTGTTATATGGACAGTGAGTCCGAAATAATATAATAATAATAATAATAATAACAATAATAATAATAATAATAATAATAATAATAATTACCTGTAATCAAAGTATCCCTTGTTATCTTTATCAAAACCATTGTACAGTGATCGACGTTCTTCAGCGTTTAATGCTAAATCGATTTCCTGTCAAGCAACAAGGGAATCAGTCATAAAGTACATTTTATCAATATTTGCTTTCTGGAATTACGATATAATTAAAAATATACAGATAGTAGTATACTGCAATGCAGACATATTACATAGTATATTACGTAGTATATTTTTCTATATAATATTTTGTTGTTGTCGTCGTCTACACACAAGCATTCGATTTTTAAGTAGCCTGTTGTTCCAATTTTTAAAACTTGTTTACATCTTTGGTGATTTCATAGCTACCCTGACTGTTTGAGTGATTTACCATGACAAAACCTACCCTGAGTCCTTGTCTAAGTTCGGATTTTGTTAATCTTCCATCCTTATTTTTGTCAAATCGATGAAATAAATCACCCGATCTTAGTTGATTTTGAACGACGTAATCTGTCAATGCTTTTGCTGCATTGGTTGAAGCGTGACCTTTGAACTTGATGATTCGATGGTCCAGATTGCATTCTCTGACAACCGATCCATGGATAACTTTCAGCTTTGGTCTTTCTAATTGAAGTTCTTCTAAATGATCCAGAAATTCCCTCGTCACTGATACATTCTGAAAAAGGCATATCACTATAACAGATGGGATGGTGGTCGAAAAAGACTCGGTGTTATTTTTTAGCGATTTTATTTTGGTTTCAAACTTTCCTTTTCTTCCTATCACATTCATCGCAAAGACTATAAAACTATGAAAAAAGGCAGGACCGAGGGCCAAGTGATGAAATCAAATCTTCATCAAACAGCAGACAAATTAATCAACTTTTCCTGGTGAAAGCCTTTTTTATTGTGCCTCTGCACACAGATAAAGACTGAAGACTCGACATAAAGCGAGACTTGCGTGCAACTCTTAAGGTGAAAATATTCTAAAGGCCAAGACATAAAATATAAATGCAAGCCAAAGTTGATACCGAGTGTAAACGCAGAAGTTTAATGCAAAATAGAAGAGAATTGAGAGAAGTCAAATGAAAGTTAATATAAAAGGATAAAATATATTGAATGTCGCGGACATGACAATAACGTGATCAGTTTAATATATCGTCCTGTTCCGCATACGTGGGCGTTTAGATAACGACATAGTTTCTTTACGTCACTGGTCGATTTCTATTCAGCTTAGGGGCGACGTCAAAAGTTCAATGAAGGATAAAAAACTTAATTCTTTTAGTTTGGGGGTGGGGGGGTTTTGACCTAAAAAAGTTTCTATCCTACAAATCGATTTAAGGTAAAAATTGCCAGGGGAATGAATATTTTGAAAAAAATAGAGCAGAAATGCACACTTTCGTGTTGAAGCCAGCGGAGGGAGTTGTTTTAACAGGGTGCAGAGCTGCACCTGGCCTAGTTAGTGTAAACAATGCAGGCTGTTGGCCTCTGTTGCACCATAGACGGTAGTTTCTCTACTGTCTATATGGTTGCACTCGGAATTTATAATTGTATTTTGTTACATTTCTGGTGCACGTGTAGTCCGCCTGAATGGAGTACCGGTAGTGTGAACTGAGTTGTTACAACCACCAGGACAGTTGAGATAGTTTTTATACCTCTGGAAGGAGAAACCTGGACTTTATTGTTGTTGTTCTTGTTCATTCATTGTTAGTATATTGTATTTATATTTGATGAAACACAAAGTGTGTTCCCAATCTTAAGCCCCACTAGCTTTATCTTTTAGCATTATTTTTATGATTTTACTTTCAAACTAAAATAAGTTGGTGACAATGTAGTCATTTAGGTCTGTGTACACACTTATAACTACCTGCCGGGGCTATATATGCAATTTTGAACAAGATAAAGATTACACTGCAATTAAATGTTTGCCCAAACATTAAATCACAGCTCTAGCCCCATGCAGAAAAGCTAAAACCTTGATACTATGCATATCTGCACTGAAATCTTCATATAAACTGCACAGAGTAGTCCGAATTGTAATGCATGAGGGTGAATGTCAACTATGACATTGTATGTTCTGATTCCTTTGTAATATTACCAATTCTTGAAAATGCCAGGAAATCAAAAATTAAAATTTTAATTTACATGTCAAATGTTTCTGAAAGGAATGGTTTCCTAATGCAGTAAAAGCTCATATCTCTTCAGAGGGTAGATTTCAGAAAGAGAGAATAGGTAGATAATTTGAGGTCAACAAATTTCAAGAGTTACAGCTAATGGGGCTTTAACGATGCATTACTTTATTTCACCCCTAAATTGACTGATCCTTAGCTTTGCTTTACATAGAAAGAGCCTTGCAACAGGTTCAATATAAGTCAATTAAGTTTGTAGGGGGGGTGGGGGGGTTTGGGGAGAAACTAAGGGAATTAAGTTTTTTATCCTACATTGAACTTTTGACGTCGCAGCTTAGTTTCTGTACGTCACTTGTCAATTACAAATCCTTCCTATTCAGTATGTTTTCATAGAAATCACTTGTACTTTATGAATGAGATCGCTCCAACTAAAGTGTTCATGTGCTGCCCTAAATATAAAACCGGAAATTGAAGTACTACAATCGAATCTGACAAACGTTCAAGGGAGATAAGAACAATTGCAACCACGAGGAACTTCACGATCTGGTTGTTGTTGTTGTTGTTGTTGATGGCAGTTGAGGTGTTGTTGTTTTTGTCGTAATTCACTAAGAAATTGAAGAACATCTATTTGTTGTTACTGCTCTTTCGATCATATTGACATCGTTCCTTGTGTTGTAACACGATGACATATGACTTGTTCAAACATCTTTATTATTAAACTAAGACCAATCAGTGTTTGTTGAAGAGGAAAGATCGTTTCCATGACACTGTTCACTTCTCTTCACGGAAGAAAGGAAGTCAATCATTCTACGAATAAACTTTGAACAACATTCCAAAACGGAAACACAAGTTATCTGCTAGTGGTGAAATAATAAAATAAAACACAGAATAAGGCAAGTATCACAGTTAAAGCGTAACATTATCAAATTTAATTTTTTCAAAAGATAGGCTTAACCTTTGACCTTAAGTTGAAGTAAGCGAAGCAATCCAACAGATCGTATATCCCCAGTTAAAAGTTTATTCTCTGATATGTGGAAGTATGAGACTATTTTTATTATTGTGACTCATACCAATCCTGTCCTTTACTTCCAACGTTCAGTTTCACAAAGGAAAAGACAATACCTGGTCATCACTGGCAGATGTTCACGTCATAGAAATTGGGAACTCTTTACATATCTATGTAGCAAGTTCCTTTTTTCGCTAATTCAAAAGTGAAATATATGAAGAAGATAAATCAAGGACTCACCCCAAGGTCAAGAAGTACTAGTGCAGATTCTCCATTGTTGTCGAGGGTCACAAGTATCGCAACGGCACCTGAATGTGTTATTGTATTACCAGCAAGCTGTAAAGACAAAAAACCTTCAGTTTTGTATTTTGAGCCTTTAAGTGACAAGCAACCAAGCGGCCGAATTAGCCCCGCTGTTATAGTATTTTTGTATGTGTTTTTTTTTTGTTTCTTTTTTTGATAAATGAAAAATAACTTCATAGCAATATAAAATGGCATTCAAAGGAAACTAACACGGCTAGACAAATTGCCATTTGACACAGATTAGTCAAATGGTGTGTCGTCCCATTGCACAGAAAGAATAAGCAACCTCCAGATATGCATTCAGATATGTAATGTAGTGCAGACTACTGATTGTGGTATTCACTTAAAGCATAATAGAATTTTTGCGATGAAGAAATACACAAATTTGTAATTTCTATTGCCAAATAAAACGTTATCACAATTTGAACAAAAGTGAATGAGGTTCCACGCAAACAGACCACATTTGATTGTTATTGGAAAGCTGGTTTCAGAGAAGATGATTTTCGAAGAAATTGACCAAAAGAGCAAAAAATAATTTTAAAATAACAAATTGCAGATTTCGTCATAATTTAGACAAATCTCTGTAGGACATGTACATCAAATATCAAAGATGTACCAGAGGCCCGGAAGAGGAAGATTTTTACAAAAAATGGCAAAAATGGCCTTAAAACTACACAGTTGAGTATTTAATCACTATTTGGAGAAACTCGATTTAAGCTATCCCTACGAACCTGTATACAAAATATACAAGTAATTCAACGGGCTGTTTTCATAAAGAAGCTCCAAATGCCAAAATTTTACTGACGGACGACGAACGATGGACGACGGGTGACGGACGTAAGACGAGGACGGACAAACACCTATTCGTAATTTGACAAGCTCTGCATCGCTGACAGCGGAGCTAAAAGCTAAACAAATGAATCAAATGAAAATTATGAAAATGTGCAAATCTTGCTCCAGTCTTTTTACAATACTATATACGAGTGACAGATTTATAGGACACGCTCTTAGAATAGAAATGTCTTTTAAAATGTGGATCGAGGTGATCTTTTACCGTCCATCAAATACAGGATAGGAGTTGTATAAATTTGATATATAATCACCGAAGAGGGGAAACCATGTACACACTTTGAGAATCTGAAGTGTTTGGTTGCTTTTCAGGGCATCTGTAATCTTTCCAATGCCAACTCTTGATATCCTGTTGCATCCAATATCCAAGTATCGTAATGTTGGATTCTTGCGAAGAACAACGGAGAGCACTGCAGCGCCCTCGTCGGCCAGTCCGTTCCATGACAAGTCGATGTACGTTACTGATGTGTTAAGCTACAGATATTTAAACAGTGACTATTACAAAGGAAAACGCAATAAATTTATGTAAAATTATTACAAAGCGCAAATGTTGACGATTCGAGGCAATATTCTGCGAAGAGTTTAAGATATATATGGAGTCAGCATCGTGGTAAAAACGGTCATCTCACCAAATGATGAAGTCAAAATTGTAACTGAATGACGTAATAAGAAAGAAAGGACACGTAAACAGTGATAAAGGTGTCTTACTTTTAATGCCCGGCATAAAGCTAGCGATCCTTTCCTTCTGAGATGGTTCCAACTCAAATCAAGTTTCATTAATGTACTGTTTATCTCTGTAGATACAAATAAAATATTTGCAGGACACGATCAGCGATGAGTTAAAAAGAGGAATCATGTAACTTCGCCAAAGGTCACTAAAATGTATATGGCTTTAATGTACTGTTTCTTAAAGTATACAGCGATTGACGATCAGTTGTTACTCACCTATCGCTGAGGCCAGTAGTTGTCCGCCTTTCACTGAAAACTGATTATGACTTAAGTTTATTTCTTTGAGGTTTCGAGACACCGGACTCTGGAATAGGCAATACACTAAGTATTAGGGAAGGGAAAACCTATAGAGTGATTAAGCAATAAATGAGAAAGGTAATAGTTTATATCTGACAGTTTAAAATGCATTGTATTATATCAGTGTATCCGACACACAAATATGTCGTTCTATAATTGGATGAGAGCTCACTCCGGCCGTGATAAAAGATGTTTTATCAGTGCTAAAACGGGCTCCTCAGCTGGCATAGAAGACGGAGAGCTTGTCTGGCAGGCAAAATCGGCGTTAAAACGTGATAAATGATTGAATCCATGGAGCTTAGAGATAACTGCAAGGGTGCTGTAAACGTTTAGAATGTTGCTTTTAAACTGCCTTATTAGAGCATTTGGCTTGCGCTTCGCCAAATCATTGTCACCTCTTGTCGTCTGCGTGTTCCACTGCCATGGCCAAGTACACATGCCGGGTACACATGATACGTATTCTCGACGCGTCAACAGAAGAGGGGATACTTAAAGGACACTGTCACCTGTTCAAATTTTGCCACAGTTATCATGGAAAGAGAAGATCTAACCAATCACAGATTTTAAGCGGGTGGCCGCTTTTTAAAAACATCGCCCTCACATGAGCATTTTGAATACCGGGGAACTCCTTTGACCATATATGGGTATATTTAGATTACAGGTGACTGTATACCTTTAAAGGACAAAGTCGGCCCACTTTTCATGAATTTTGTTTGATACGAGATACTACTTATATTGTTTGATATGTTGAAAGATACTGAATGAATGAGTGACAATGCATACATTCAACCCAGGTTTTAGACACGATGCATGAAACCATCGCAAGAATGAATAAAGAGTCATGACGATTGCTTAATATTCTCTCTCTTCTCGTTTGGCTGCTAAAACTTTTCACGCAGTAAACACTGTGATATAATATATTACCAAAATCAACCCTTTTCCGGGTATACAATTTCTTTAGATAATATCCGCTCCATTTAGCATTGGCCTTGTACCCAATTCCTCGTTTACACCCGTCTATGGCGGTGGTTATTGCTTAATTTTACAAAGCCATAACCGCACTGAAACAATCGTTGAACTGACAGGGTGAAGTTTTCACTTGCTCAGTAACATGAGGTATGTTGTTTTTTACATAATATAACTCTGTTGTTAGAAATTTAAAGCGTTAAGAACACAAAGCAACTTGTCAATCTGTCAAATATTCACCCAGAAATGGATGTTAGCATCAGAATGCAATGTGAGTGCCCGAAGAAAGTCCGTGCTGTATTTATACTCGTTGCACTGTCGTCACGTTAAACGGCAATGAGAAAGATGGGCATCCTGCAGGGATTAGAAAGTGTAAGACCAAATTTACAGTTTGTAGTCAAGTTTGATAGCGTATTAAGAATCATCGTACACATACCTTAAGAAGTTCTGCAAAGTGCACTGCGTCGGACTCTTTGAAACGATTTCCTAAATCAGGAGATAAGACAAGGCGATTTAAAGGTATACAGTCACCTGTAATCTAAATATGCCCATATATATTGTCAAAGGGGCGTTCCTTGGTATTCAAAACACCCATGTGAGGGCGCTGTTTTTAAAAGCGGCCACCCGCTTAAACTGTGATTGGTTAGATTTTCTCTTTCCATGGTAACTGTGGCAAAATTGGAATAGGTGACAGTATACCTTTAAAGTCACGAAAACTTCATTTAGATGTATAGTACCGCACGATATGCATGAATAGTTTGTTAGCTTGATCTTGTATATTTGTGATAGCATTGGCATATCAGAATGAACGTGACCGGGTCACTCTAAGTAAAATATTAAAAGTTTTGTAACTGTTACATAGTCGATTAAATCAAGACAATGCTTTTTCAAAAATCTTTAGTAACCTACACCACAGAGTATGATAGACAGAGTGGCAACACCTATTGTTTAAGGCGTGAAGCGGTTACGTAAGCAATCCGTGTTTGCCTCGCCTCACGAAGCTCTTGGCTCTCTTTTCCGAAGAGTGCCGACCATGCACCCTTCGGTAATTTTCGGATTTTCACCAATTGTTAAGCGAAAGTATGTTCGACAAAGTTTGTGTTGTTGTTGTCGTGTGGTGCTGATCGGAATTGATGTACTGGCAAAAACAGGAGTGTTTTGAGCTTCAGGAAAGTGGGTTTTACCGTTTTAAAAATTCCTCTCATATTTTTATGAATATATAATAAGTGTGTTTGAACCAAATTTGAAAGTCTTTTTATCGATACCGTCTGGTTTTACTCAATGGTTTACGGTCAGTCATACCGCCTTTTACACGTGCGTCAAGAAAGGACATGTTTATGAAACTGCTGGCGTGTTATGTTTTGATTGGCGTGAAGCAGTGTTTCTGGCCTGAGAGCTCACAAAGTAACTATGGTTGCTACGCGACTGGCAGTACGATGCCATCTCGTCGTATGTTTCGCATAATCTCGTGTAATTATCAACCACAAACAAAGCCTCCAAAACGTTTAACACCTTTGAAGCTCATTTTAATATGAAAAGCCAATAGTCTACCGAGACGACCATGGAACAAAAGGCATGCAAGTGTTGCCACTCTGTTTATGATACTCTGTGCTTACACATAGTTTCAACCAAGGCTTACTCTGATGTTCTATCTCACATGTTGTCTCGCCAAACAAAGTGTTAATAGTAGAATTATAAATATTAATTTTGGAAGATAAATAGTGCAGAAATATCTCCAAGACGTATCTGAGACGTTACATAGTGACAATGAATATCACTTCTCTGATCTTTACAATAATCCAACTGTAACTGCTTCACGCCTGCAACATATCTAAATCGTTCCGAACGTTAAAATAAATTTTGAAGATGTCATCATCGCCCGATAAGAATCAAGTGTCAAATATCACAAACTAATGACGTCACGGCGGGATTACCGGAATATACAGCCATGGCATTTTTTACCAAATCTAACCTCATTGTGCGAAGGGCACCCAGGTGATGGTTAACTTAATTCTGAGATAGACTGCTAGGTGATGGCTAACCTCATTCTGAAAAAGGCGCCCAGGTGATGGCTAACTTCATTCTGAGATAGACCGCTAGGTGATGGCTAACCTCATTCTGAGAAAGGCGCCCAGGTGATGGCTAACTTCATTCTGAGATGGACCGCCAGGTGATGGCTATTAACTTCATTCTGGGAAGGGCGCCCAGGTGATGGCTAACCTCATTCTGACAGCGATCCCCACAGGTTTATGGCTAACCTCATTCTGGGAAGGACGCCCAGGTGATGGCATATGGAACTACATGCTGCTTGGTTCACAGATCTTAGTGCACACCGTGCCAAATATTCGTTATGTTTAACTTTTCCGGGATATTAACGAGAACAATAGCTATTAAGTTACTTACCCCTTAATTGTAGGTTTGTGAGGTTGTTGTTTGAATTAATTACATCACATATCAGTCTAGCGCCCTCCGAGCCCAGATTGTTTTCCGATAGATTCTACAGCATAACAGAATGAGAAGAAAATCTGAAATTTCCGAATTAGTCCATCTACCCAAGTCATTCACAAGAAATTGTAATTCGAAATGTTTTATAAGTAAATGTACAGTTCTGTTACAAGCAGAATTAATATTTTGAGAGGAATTCAGAGATTTTCGAAATGTTAGGAAATGCCGACTCCTTTTCGTTAGCTGTCTCTCACTAAAATCCCTCAGGCAAACTCCCTGTCAGCACATTCGCCATTATCAAAGCTCAAAATATTGAGCAAATGATAAAAATTTTCGACCGCTGATAATAAACAATCCCTATCCACCCACCTATGTATACACAAAAAGGTTTTCAGCTCGCCAGTTGTGTTACCAAGCAAGCGTCTGGTTTTATTTTCAAGTTGGTAACGGCCTTGGTGGCTGCTCCTCAAATATTCATATAACGATAAGATCATCTTTTTTGTTCTCTTTACGGTACCGTATTAGCATCATGTTATCTCAGGGCTCACTCCCCGTGTGATATGTAGATGTCGGTTCTATAATGAAGATATTATTGAACTTAAGGGATACAGTCGTCGGAACTGCGGTCGAAGGTCGCATGGGACCCATACAACCAACGTAAACACTGTATCCAGGGTATGATGGTGATTGATGAAAGTTAAAATATGTCCGTCATAATCTACATCATATATACTTTAAATGTTGCAGCTATGATGATGAGATGCATCTAGATATCGTTTACGAAATACATTGTTTTTTAAACAAGAAATTCGCACAGACGCAGTTCCGACAACCATTTGCCTTTAAGAGCCTCTGGATCTGTTGACTTTAATTCACAACACACATTGACTTTAACTTGACCTTAGCGGCTTGCCCTACAGCTGTAACTGTAGTTAGATTGACGTACATTATGAACGATTTGAATACAGTAATGCCCCAATGATTTTTTGTATTCGCTGATTGGTATTATTATTATTATATTATTATTATTATTATTATTATTATTATTATTATTATTATTATCAAAAACTTCTTTAAAGCGCACTACACATACGTCTCAGCGCGCTGTACATGACTGAAGAAAAAAGAAATACATGACTAAAATGAAAGCAAGATTGTTTTTAAAAAGTCACAAATATCACAAGAAATTTGGAAACGAAGTAAAAATGAGCAAAATGGCTTAAAATCACGGTTGATAAAACTCAGTAAAAAGGTGAGTCTTTAAAGCACGTTTAAAACATTCACCATTTTTTGCAGAGCGAATCTCTGATGGCAATGAATTCCAAAGGATAGGTGCATGGTATATTACCGTAAATAGTATTTTTCGTAAACTTGGGTTTCGTCGAAGCCACTTCACATGGCGTTTACGGAAAGAGTGCGCAATTAAACATGAACTTACCAATCTCTGTATACCCACGTTTTCTGTCAGCATCTCTATAATATACATGGCGCCACACGGACCAATATCATTGTCCTCTAGATTCAGGTAAGTCGCTGAGACATTTTTCTATGAACCAAACAGAAAATACTAAATCATAAGCTGGCATTCAAATCAAGAAGAGGGGCTCAACTCTTTCTCGTCCTGTGTTCAGTTGTCTATTCAGCAGGACAGTGATTGTGAGTGTAGTCGTCATGACAACAGTCTTACCTTAAAGGTCGACGTGCATGGCATAGTGAATATCGGTAGACTCATCATGACTCTGATTGAGTGTAGGTATTCATATCACCAACCATGCCGTGGCTATCGAGCCAATTTGACCAATTTGCATTATTGATTGTTTCAAATGTATGGATAGAGAAGGTCATCTTGAGAAATGTAAATTTAGTACAAGATATTCACCTATGACAGACAGATATCATTTGTGCTGCGTAGCATAGAATTGCAGGGTACACCTTAATTCCATCAAGAGTAAGAGAGTCTCTGATATTCCAAATTGTGTGTCTCATAGCAAGGTTCGAGAATATCTAATGTTGCATTGTCATTTTTAATTTCCACGATTGCCAATCTGTTGATGTATTGGTGTTGTTGTTGATATTACGTTTTCTGGCAAAATAAGAAATACAGTATTGCCAAATTTCTTCTACATATTTACTCTAAAATAAGATGTTCCATGGCTTCATCTTAGCCACAAACTCGACATTTCCAATTACTTAAGTGTTTGGTTCGGGGCGTTTCCACCTTTGACAGTATAGACGCCCCTTACGTTCGACAGACTGCCAAAGACAATCCACAAATGCAGACTGCGACACTACATACTGCCTAGTGCTTAATTCAATCAATTTCTATGACGTGTGTTTATTAAACACCTCATCCCTTAATTACACATGTTTGTTATGGACTACATTATAGTACAGTTTGCTAAACCAACTTTGTATTGAACGCCTTTCAAACTATTGTTTAGTCTTCGTTGTAATCAGAGAGCGGAAACTGGAAACAAAGAAAGGTGAGTGCTTCAACTTTGACAGAGTCACATTTGACCGCCGAGTTTACGATCCATGGAAGAGGACTTTCAAAGGGTTTATTCATGAACTCTTACCATTCTCGTAGCAAAAGATTCTTTTCTGCAGTTACCGTAAAGGAGTTGACGGTTTAACGACGATAATACGAACACCAGAGTTACCGTAAAGGAGTTGACGGTTTAACGACGATAATACGAACACCAAGAGTCAGGAACCTTAAGACACAGCTTTTCATAGGACGGCGTGAAAGTACTCTTCAATGTGTCTTTGATTTTCATACAACTTGGTTTTCGTCACAAGAAGAAGTCGTTGAGCAAATGGCTTTCCCTAAAGCTGGGACATTAGTAACTGCTATGGAGTGTTTTATATAAACGATAGTGTTAACAGGAACTTGAAGGACCTACTCTAAGGTTTCTTGAAGGTATTTAATCCAACGTATCTTAGAAGGAAGCGGATCAATATTGAATATTTTATGAAATCAGTATGGATCTCTTCAAGCTGATACAGGAGATATCTCTTGATATGATACACATGACTATTACAAAATGCTTTTAAAGACAACCACTGGAAAATTAAAATGGCAGACATGTTCTGGATGATATTGACATCCAAGAAGTGAAAATTGACGATATTTTTGAAGTATTCAAAAGCAGATTCATTTGCTGTGAAAGCAATGATTTAGATTTAGATGGTTAACGATGGTCAGTTGGAGCGCTTAGTCGGCAAAGAATGATTAAGATTTGGAGTGGGTAGTTGCTGAAATGGTAGGCAAATACAGTGTATTGCTCGTAACGCAGCAACCACAATTTAGTACTTATTGCTTGCCTACCATCACTGTATGTATATTTATATACGCTTTATCAGTTTACCGATAATTAGTGATGAAATCGTTTTCAGACAGGGTAACTTAACATACGGAAGTAGATGACTTTTAGGATTTAAAATTTTAAATTTTGAAACAAAATAGTTAAATACTGCTGCCGATTTAAATGCGAGATAAACAATGTCTTGTTTTCTATAATATCCCTAAATGAGGCGCCGCGTACTGTAACTGGGATTGGTTGTCAACCACGCACTTTGGACTGCATGTCAAGAAAGTACGAGTCTCTTAAAATGTAAGCTTACCATCATTGCCATGGCAACAGCCTGAGCCCCGATTGGTCCTAAGCCGTAATGTTTGAGATTTATTCTTTCTTCTTTGTTCTTTAAACATTGCAAAAATTTCCTACACGGGACAACTCCCAGATCGTGGCAAGCATCCAAATACGCTGTAAAACACATCGGCAACTCTTTGCAATCTGGACGTCTAGGACGAGGAACGCCATTCAACAAGTCATCTCCGTTTTCCAAGTCTGAAAATGTACGAAAACATGCCTTTATTTGAAACTGAAATTCGTCCTGATAATCCTGAACAGGCGTAGAAAGGAAAGGTACAACTATTCGATTTTAGCTTTTGAATGGCAGATGTAGAAATGTTTTCAGATACATATTGGTAACTGAAAAGTTCCTTTCTCAGCGAACATAGAATATCATACCTACAGATAGATTTGGCGACAACTATCTATTTCAAGCAAAAAATGCCACACATAGTTGTAAAGACGATTTTCAAATGATCAGAAGCAGGTTAATTACCCACAATGATTGACCTTTAACTTTGCAAGCTTTGTATGTCTACAATATTCGTCATTTTTCATGATATTTTCAAAGGTTGAAACCAAGGCACCATCGATCCAGGTCTGTTGTCACGTGATAAAAATAGCAAAATGTGAAAAATTGGATATGTACTTGTATTTAGGTACTTACCGATCACTTTAATATCGATGTCGTTATCTACTTCAGACCGTGACATGGCTTGTGTTTTTCGAATGAGAGACGATCCAAAATCAAGTACTCTCCCGTGACGGTCAATTAATGACTGAATGGTTTCTCAAACTCACTCACACATCTGTGATACTGAATGTGTACTCTCAAACTCACTAACACATCTGTGACATTGAAAGTGACGCTCTGTGAATCCGCGTTGTCTTCGCTACCGTAACTAACAACAAAAATTACCTTCTCTAATAATGTCAACACTCGCTGCTGTGCACCACAATGGAGAACGTGTAAAATTATTGATAACAGTGCCTACTGTACAGCATCCGAATCAGCATTAAAACCCTGTGGTGTCTTGTAGATTCAATTAAAAACGAACCTTAGCTTCTGTATGTTTGATATGTTGCGATATTCTCCAGAATACGACGTGGTGACAAAGGATTATTTCCGTCTAATGAGAAACCAATAAACCTTTTCTTCAGCATAAATCCCTGATATCGGTATGGCTTGACGAGAACTACCTCTCAGCGACGACTTATCCGAATCTGAATTTCAAAATAAGCTTATCGTCACTTGCAGCTTGTTGGAAATCCGAAGTCAAACGGTCTACTTAGGAAGATCATCACATTTCTCAGGGAAAACCGTCGTTTGTTTACAGTTCTTTGCTAAGCTGGTTTTAGTCGCCTAGAAAGACAAGTTGACGTATTTGCTATAGGTCTGAAAGTTCAACAACGTTAGTACTGCCTTCGTCTTACGCAATGACACTCTAAATTACCGGTCTATTTCAAATATGATGAGATATGCCGTGCAACCTGTTTAATTTACGTTCGTTTGCTTTGACTAGCAGAGAGCTCTTAACTCCACTATGACCAGACTATGGTCGTTCACACAGTCTGTGCAATGTTACGAATGAAAAACTCAGAGCGTTGACAAGGTAGTAGTTTCAGTGTTGGCCATTCAGTGTTGACTAACCCATCTTTAGTTGTCATGGCAAATCTGAAGAATACAAGTCGAATCCATGTGATTGAATAATGTCCATTTAATAAATGTAACTAATGTCTCCATTTTTCATCCAAAACGCGCGTTATCAACTGATGTTGCGGGTAATTTGCAGAGTATGACAGACCTTTGACCTTTTACAGATAACAGAATATGCATTCTTGTTGACAGATAGATACACCTATATTCATTTGCTTCGTACGCAGTACGGTTACAACTTTGTCAATGTTTGTTTGTCAAGTTTACGTAGTAATATAGGTTTGTGCTCAAAATTGTGCCTCGAAAGACAAGTCAACAGCATAACACCTATAGGTGACGATACACATACTGATTTACGATAAATGATTGGCTACATATCCTGAATATTTTGGATTTGCAGTCATGATTGCAAAAGGTAAACTTTTTTGCATGCAAATGCTGCAAAATTAAAGAAAGCTATCTGCTTCAAGATATTCTTGACTATAACATCAGAATTTGCAAATTTAACACAAATTTATAATTTAAAATACAGAATTCAAAAGATAAGGCTGTCTTTACAAAATTCTTAATTAATTCTACTTGAGTAGCGAAATGTAGGAAATGTTTCTTGGAGAAACTCATCAACTTAAACAATCTCCACATAACTGTGATGTTTATAAATCTCGTTTGCTATCAGGTATGAGAATTTGTTTTGCTGCCACGGATGGACAATCGATTCTCTTTCTAAAAGTTTGTTTTTGTTTTGTTTTGTTTTTTTGGTCAAATTTGCAAAATCTATTCAGTTTAAGTTTTGGGCGGGCCATCTTTAAATTCACTCTTCGGCATTTTTAGGTTGTGGCCGTCACAGCAACAAATCTTTCCTTGAAATTGTTTTCAGTTGTTCAGTCACGGAGGGAACAAATCTAGGTACCCATTATGTATATAGCATTCATGTAGTACAATGTTCTTGTAGACTCCGGCGACGCCGCTCTCACACAGCCGAATATTTCGGTCTTATGTTCTTGATGCCTGAAAACAAAGATTGATCACTGCGTTGTCGTGAAATAGCTTTCATAGGATAACATTTGAACTTGAAACATATTCTACCTTTAGTACGTTGAACTAAGAGAAGAATGTTTTAAAACCACACAAATTTGCCATCTGGAAGTACTACATATTCTGAAATTGAGCGGCGTTAAAAGATTTTCTTTGAAGTCAAGGTGTCGCTGAGGGCGGTGTTCTAATTCTATCACATCTTGCACTCTTCAAATTTCTTGATAATCCATTCTGAGGAGAGGTACTTTGCTCTTTGTTCTATTTCTTTTTTGGCAAAACGTTTTCCTTGTACTTGTCAACGACATTGCCTGCTGGGTTGTAATTGAACACTGCGTATACATCTTTGCTGTCTTTCGGGTTGACGCAGTATCCAATGCCAAGTTCACGACTTGATTTCCAGACAACTTGTGTAAAGTGACCTGATAATGTATAAAGAATCACACTATCACTATACCAGAATCAATTTTGCCATGGGAGGTGTGAGGTGTGTGTCGCATTTCAACTTTGCGGATTTATTCAGTCGGCTGTAATGAGGATCACTGGCGATTACGGTCAAGAATAGATCGTTTGACCGTTTCATTTGTACTCGATAACTTTTCACTGAATGACCGCTGCCAAACGTGACTGTATTATAATACAAAATCCAAGGTTTCCTGCCTGTAGTCTCCATCTGAACCCAGTCAGGTTAGGGTGTTTGAGATTTGCTTCTACAGTGATGGCTGTTATTGATGTTTAGAAAGGATTCTTTCTAGTTGCGACACACTTACAAAGGATGATGATGATGTGTCTTTATTAAATATGTGAGCTATGATGCAATCCAATCAAGAGAAAAAGGCGAAAACGTAAAACAACTTTAAAAAGCAAGTAAAACAACCATATGACCTCATAAAAACGATAGTGGATGGTGTGCCTTGTATTGAGGCCGCGCTGTGTGAATATAGTCTCTTCGCATACTTGTTTGAAAACGGGGATTTTGGTCGTCAGGCGACGCCTTGCAGAATTTACGTCGAGGAGATCATAAAAAAATATAGACTACGAAGAGTGAAAAAACGTTAAGCAGGAGAGAGAGAGGGAGAGAGAGGGGGGAGAGACAGACAGACAGACAGACAGACAGACAGAGACAGACACACAGAGAGACAGAGAAAGGCTTATCAACTAACCTGTTGCCGGTGAGTGTTCTGGTCTATTCCAGTCATATTGGTTGATTTCGTTGTAAAGTTTTTCTACTGCTTGATTTCCTGACAAGGATGGAAGGGAAAGAATGTCGTTGAATATTTATACGAGTATAATTGCAAGATTCAAGATCAAACCCAATGAAAATATCATCAAACGCTCTGCTCGCTAGCGCTTCTATTTATTGCGAAATCTCTGTTCAGAAAATGTTCAAAAGCACAGACGCCTACAATAATAAAATAGATACATTTACCTGTCATTCCGGTTTGACTTTTCTGCCAAGCAATGCATTCTCCATATTTTCTATTCGATCGGTGTTCTAGCTTACCGGCTTTTGCGAGGCGGTCTGCCCAATTTTGAGCGTATTTATTTAATTTCTTGGTCATCTTCAACGTGGGAACGCCATGCGCCTTCCGATAAGAATTGTGGGCGTTGAGGGCGTCGTTCCTGAACGTGTCCCTTTGCGCTGGAAATAAATCGTGAACATTGTGTTAATTTTCTTGTGTGTGTTTTTCAGCCGCTTAGACGCCTACATTTTCCCATTTTGAGTGGACGCAAAACAAAGAATTTAATTACTTTGGCATTAGTCAATTACCAAGTTGCCCAAACTCAGGATGAGGATGCTGTAAACATCTACGACACAACTACAGGGAACTTCAGGCGAAATTATTTATCTAAAATGTCAACGATTTATCTGTTAAAACCACAAGAAGCCAAGCGAAAATAAAACATGCACCGATGTCGTTCAATCTCGGCAAGGAACTTGACATTTGGCAATGTCAGGTGTTTAATAGTTTCCTGAGTTCAATATAAAGTTTAAGATTCAAATGATACACATTCTAATTCATGACTGAACCAAATCTTTTCAAGTTGTGTATCGTAAGTACATACATATTTATTTCATTAACCAGTTTCTTATCATCATAATATATGAATTCTAATGCAAGTAATTTTCTGACAGCCTTGTCTTTCCTGTAATAGATAAAGAATTGTGAGATCGTATGAAGCAGTAACGTAAACCGTGTACCAAGGGGTAGATTATTACAATGTGCTTGAAAAAAACTTCCTCTTTTATGCGCTTCCGGTGGCATTGATTTGCATACAGGCTGTTAAGATTTATTGTCATCTCGACGATTCTCGGTCGGCGCATCAACTGACCGGGGCAACGTAAAATGACGTCGAACTTTCGTTTCATGAACGTCATGAAAGTCTGAGTGTTTGTTATCAACCGTTCAAATAAATTCCATGGATCCGAGGAATAGTATGTTAGCCTGTACAACATCCACACTGCAGTAGTTACACGAAACTTTTACAGGTATATTCAGCCTGAGTGTAGATCAATATGTTTGTACTGCTGAATTATGCTATGACGTATTTTTAAATGCTACCATGATTGGAAATGTTGATATCAAAATAAATTATTTTAAATGTAATAGCTATTGGCACAACTTGATCAAAAGCTAATGTTTTATTCTTAAGTTCGTCACATAAACGAGGAAAATCCAGTAATATCATCTTGTACAGACACGATAGAAATTCCAGACTGGCTAATGTTTATTTCTGAATGTACAGCTGGTCGTAAAGACACTGCATGATTCACCATTTTCCACACCACCCCGATTTTAAGACCAATACAAGTTGGTATGCATCACCTATGAATTCGTGTAGCTTCAGTGTGTTTCTCTTGAACCCATGAAGATTTCAGATTTTGACATTGCAGTAAATGTATTATAGTGGCAACACATAGTCCAAATACCAATACAGTATCTTGCACGTCATTCCTTATGCCTCTATGCTTAATACACATACAATACACAAAATGAACCAAAACGAATTTTAGAATACAAATCAGTGCTCTGCAGTCGATTTTACCAATGTGCATATACACGAGGAGGCCAGTGGACTATTGCCTTGTCAATGAAAACTTGATGACGTATCCAAAGAGGCATGCGATTCGTAACAGCGACGTTGAAAGATAAGACATACTAACACAGTTAATGCACTTTTGGTGATTAATTACTTTGAAAAAGCTCAACGACTGTGGACGTATGTTAATCATTGTGTATCGTTTGTCAGGCAAGTTGTACTGTAAGTTTGTCAATTTGAAACTTGATCGATAATATACCAGAGATTGGAAGCTGGTGTTGCATGCATTCACGTCATTCTATGTTCTTGTATGCATGCATACCGGGAATGCATACGATGACGGACGTCTTCATGTCTTGTTACTCAGCAACCACTGCACAAACGATCACGATGGTATGCGTACTTACATTCTGTTACGACGGTAAAAGTAAAAATATACTTTCGCGTGCTTGGCGCGTGATTACGGTCTCTTGAGATTTGTAAGACAAACACAGGGGGATGCTGTTACCTTGTCACATATTCATCTTTGAGATCAAACTGTATCATTTTAAGTTAGAATGAGATGGGCATTTTGATAAAACGTATCATTTTAAGCAGAATGAGATCAAATTGACTGTCAGAATGATATGGGCATTAGATCCATCATGCTTTTGTGAATGATCAAGTATGTCGTAAGCCACTCATATAAGCTGCTTCACTGTACCCTAACTATCTCTGTCCTTTAATTCTGGGATTTTGGAGAGTTTTAGAGGATAGAAACGGTCGACAAATGTTGCGTTCATACTATTGTTAATAAAAGTATAAAAAAAAATATGTGATCTGTGATGGAAAGGGAGGTTTTAGGTACGTCGTGCTATTTTAAACAGGTTGAAAGCAAATCATCGCAATTGTCGAAAAAGCGTTCTTAGAAGGAATTTCCAACGAAAAGACGGTATAGCTTCACTGTACAAAGCTGTTGCGAGCTTAGACATTGAGTTAATTGCGGTGGGAATTCTCGGTTGTTGATAAATTAACCCATCATACTTAACATTCCACCGTGTGATCTATGTAGTTAGGCCGCGTTCAAAAAAATGGTTAGGGGGGGCTGGAGGAATCGTGATTGAAATCTTTTTTTTTTCAGATCCCCCCCCTCGATACCCTCAAAAATTTTCAAGTCCCCCCCCTCAATACCCTCAAAAATTTTCAAGTCCCCCCCCCCCAAATTACCATATAGCAGCATATATATTAGGAATGCACGCAGAGTGAAAAAAAACATGTAATGTGTCGTTCTGCACGCAAATGTTCAACACTACCTCTTATCAGCAGGTTGTAGAGCCATATACCTATGGCAAGTTCTTAAATTGATTCATTTTTAAATGCATCAGTGAACTTTTTGGATTTCTCAGTCTAAGCCGACTTAAGTTTATCCAACTGTGGCCAGTTCAATGGCACCAGCTGAAAAGCACACAAAATGACAATCATGAGGGAGTATGAAAATTGTGTATTCTAGCTACGTTTAACCAAATTGTGAAAAAATGAGCACAGTGACCTACTGAAAATTTTTTTTCAAAAGTACAAGACATACAACTTAGATGCCACTTATAAAATGTTTTACGAAATTGACAATACTGGAAGGTTAAAATATTCCATGAAATTAATGTTTTAATCTCAGAAATTTTGGGTGTAATAATGGCAAATTTGATAAAAAATAAAAGATTCCATTTAGTCACACATTTTTCCCTTTAAATTAGAGTCTTTACTGTTTAAAGTTTTACTTTTGTGTTATTGGTACAATGAGATGTGAAAATTTCATTCACTGCATGAACGGTTTTATATATTGATTTTAAGTGATTTTAGAAAAACTGACTTTTCATCATACATTTGTATAAGATCAAGTATGGTGACCCCATCTTTTTTTCTCTAATATTTGATTGTTCTCATATGCCAGAATTCAAAAATCCATGGTAACTGTTAGTCCCCTATGTGTTGCTCTCTGGCTGGATCTTGTGTACAAGTAGATGTATGTTTCACTGTCAATTGAGTGTCCTATGACCGAAACTCTTCTTAAACTACATCAGAGTCAGAGCTACATGTATCACTGTCACTGCCAGTATGTAGTAGCAGGGCAGTAGTTGTATTAACTTTTTATTTTGACAATATTTTTGTTCAGTTTATACAATTGTGTTCTTGTTCTACTCCCTACAGAATGTTGAGCTATCCAGTATTCAGCTTGCCAACACAGCCTACATGTACCGTGCATTTGCATCATTCAATTATCACCAATATTTAGACAAACGGGCTTTGTTGAAAAACTGAATATTGTGTTTTTCAGCAGCATGCTGTAGAGAGACACCAAGAAACTGTGTGATAAATTGCATAGAAATGTTGAAAAATTATCAACAGTTGTAGCTCCTGCCCCATTACAAGGCCAACTTGTTCTACGAAAATTTAATGACATTCATACATTTTTAGACTTTTTCGAGATTAAAGACATAAAATGAGACAAAGCGGTTCTGGGTTTTGTTTAATTATTACTAACATTAGAACCATTGGACGACATCAAAATGTTGGGAGTCAAAATATTTTCAGGTCCCCCCCCCTATAGGCAGAGCAAAACTTTCAAGTCCCCCCCCCTCCACTACCCCAAAAATTTTCGAATCCCCCCCCTGAATTCCTCCAGCCCCCCCCCCCACCACTTTTTTTGAACGCGGCCTTAGATAATATGGCGTTTCTTTAAAGTTCAGACAGAAGCTCAAACTTACAAACATAGATTTGTCCCTAGTCTGTGGGCATACAAATAGCAAAACAGAGAAATTAAAGCACAGACTATAAAGGGCTTGTTAAAGGGGCAGATAACATTGATCGATAAGAAAGCTAGCATTCATTATTCTACTTATACAAGTGTATGTATCAATGAATGTGAATCGCAACTAAACGACCGCCAAACGTGCCGAACGTGTCTGTTGAATGACGATGCCTTCGTATATTTATTCCCGTATGACATCATACCAGTACAGAGGCTGGCATTGCGACTTGAAACTGTTACACATTGCAAAGCTAAGAATTTGACACCATGGTTGCCCGTGACGATGTGACTCAGAAAAAAAGATGGTTTTTTATTATTATTTTCAGAGATGGGCTTGTCAGAGATTCCATGTACTGTGTGTACGAAGGAAATTGAATTTACAGGAACCCACTCAATGCACGCTGTTTGACTTCGTTATAAGCTTGGCGGTTGGAAATATTTTGCAGCAAAAGTGATATGCAACTGACGGAAGTCTGACTTTAATTTAAACTGGTCACCTCGGCGTTGCGTTGCACATTCCTTGTCTCTTATCAGATTACGGAGAAGTAGACAAGTTGAAAGCACGGCTATAAGAAGTGGCAATGTGATGTTAAGTACATCTTGCAAAGACTTGACAAGGGGCGGTTGACCAGATGCCTAGAACACTGTTCAATATATATCGAATACGAACATCATTTTGGTGTACAATGTACACATCTGTTAACCCTCTTGTCCGCCTTCACTTTATCAAATCCCCTTTCCCAGTCTTTCTCTGTAAGAGACTAAAATTGGGAATTGAAGAAGCTTGCTTTGGATTTGGAGTTGCGTCATAGATGCATCTCTCTTATCGAAATTGTGAACTGAAAGTTCACATATACATCTGATCTTCGTCGACTGCATGGATGATATGTGCTGGATCTATTTCAAGACACACATTAACATTCAATCTGTCTTCGAGATTAAACCATCTGGGTCCGACTTGCCTACTTATACTATTCGTCTGTCATTTTGTCTGTTCAGAGATGGACTAGAAAGCACTGGTGGACTTTGTGAAAAATTCAACGCAACAAAGTTCACGTTTACAGCTATCAAACAAATGTATAAAGGGGCACAATTTCATTCTTGTTTCGAATACTTACCCTTACTGATGTTTACTCTGCTCGATTTCTGACCCATTTCACTCACAAATTGTAAAACCAACCTCGTAGCCCTTGGCCAACTTCTTAGATTTATACAGTATCAAACGAGGTCACACACGTTGCTTCACATTAAAATGGCCTCAGAGTATATATTATATGAAATCTCGTCATGTGTCACGGGTTACAGATTCCAATCATTGGGATGCAAGTCAGTGACACAAAGCAGTAGGAAGGGCTATGCAACGCCTGACCAACAATCGCATGGGGGCGCCCGTCGAAATGTGACTGGAAATTGTTAATACAACGATAAATGATCGCGTTGTCAAAGAGGCATAAGGCGTTATTAGTTCCAGCAAGAGTGCATAATATAATAAATTTATGATGATGAAAACTGTTGCTAAAAATTTAATATTTTCATCATTATTTTAAAAGGCACCCTACTTCTCTTGAATCCTGAATGGCGATCAGTTCTCATGGCAATTCACGCAATTGTAGTACAGACCCTGTTCTTAATAAATTTATGATTTTGAAAATTCTTGATAAAAATTTACATTTCTTTCATAATTTTATACCTACAAAGGTACCCTACAACACTCGAATCCTAAATGATGATCATTATTTATGCCAAATTCATGCAGTTGTAGCACAGACCCTCAAAAATATGATCAATATTATAGTACAACTGTAGCATTGCACAGTGTCTTGATGCACTGCCACGGTACTACCTCGGCAGACTTTCTAAGGGGTGGACCATTCTATATCCTGGGGGTCTAGAAGATTTTCGAGAAGCTACCTTACCAATCATCCAGACACCCCCCCCCCATATCAAATGGTCCACCCTACACAGTAAATAATAGGAAGGAGCCGGTGACATTCCAAGCAGTGCACAGGCCTTCCAAAAACTCACGTTTTCTTCACTGCTGCTTCCTGATTTCCAAAATTTCTACCGCATTAGGGAGCGTTCAGTTTTTACGGCCTGGGGGGGGGCCGGCAAAATCTTGTCGCCGGTGTTCAAAAAAATATAGACCCCCCTGCATTGTTTGTGAAAAAAAGATGACCCCCCCCCCCTTTGTCAGACGAAAAAAATTGATGAACCCCCCCCCCCCCCCTGAAAAATAACCAAAACCCATATGTCAAATTTACCCGCATGGTTTGGATTTGAACTCTGGTACGCGGCGCACTTTATTCGTGTAGCAGAGATGCCAGTGCACAAACTTCTCAGCCACATCCATTGAAACGTCTGTTAATTAGGACGACTGTAAGGCAATTTTTAACTTCATTTCCATAGAGAACTCATGTCCATGGACATTGTATACAGTAAACTCTATTGGAGTGGTTCACCAAAGGCAGCCCTCCGGTTAAGAGGGTCATGGGCCATTACGTAAAGTCAACTTTATTCTAGTGGGCCACCAAAGGTGGCCCGCCGGTAAGAGGGTCGATCATGGCTATTGCATAAAGTAGACTTTACTGGACAGGGCCACTGAAGGCGCGCGGCCATTAACATTATTCAGTGCGTGATCCCAGGGGTCCCTCAAAATGTTTTTAATACAAGCCGCGGCTTCAATTGGGAATTTTACGGTAAGATTGCCGTGGGGTATTACATAAAGTCAATTTATTGTAGTGAGCCGCCGCAGGCGGCCCGCCGGTAAAGAGGGTCAATCATGGCCATTGCATGAAGTAAACCTAATTGGAGTGGCCGCCAAAGGCTGTCTGCCCGTTAAGAGGGTCATGGGTAATACATAATGTATATTTATTGTAGTGGGCCACCCAAGGCGGCCCGCTGGTAAAGAGGGTCGATCAAGGCCATTGCATGAAGTAAACCTAATTGGAGTGGGCCGCCAAAGGCGTCTGCCTGTTATTAAGAGGGTCATGGGTAATACATAATGTATATTTATTGTAGTGGGCCACCGAAGGCGGCCCGCTGGTAAAGAGGGTCGATCAAGGCCATTGCATGAAGTAAACCTAATTGGAGTGGGCCGCAAAAGGCGTCTGCCCGTTAAGAGGGTCATGGGTAATACATAATGTATATTTATTGTAGTGGGCCGCCTTCGGCGGCACGCCGGTAAAGAGGGTCGATCATGGCCATGGCATAAAGTGAACTTTATTGTTGGTATTATGTTTTTGAAATGTGGTGACCCCCCTTTCCTACCAGTGAAAAAGCGATGACCCCCCTTTGCGGCTTCCAAAATTACGATGACCCCCTGGATTTTTGTCCCTAGGGCATGTCCTGGCTGCAATACTGTGTACAGATATTGTTATGTAGGTCATTTCCCCCCACACTCATCATGACCTGAGTTCAATTAGTCTAGAACATTCTCAAGGTCACTGCCCTTAATGACCTCACAACCTTGAATTCAATTAGTCATGTTTGGAATGTTCTGGAAAGTTGATTAGTTGTGTAAGAGAGATAATTTTAGAACAGTAATTAGCATGTCAATAAAAGTTCTAGATTGTTCTTATATGCCTTTATAAAAGGGACGTGCTCAGCTTCCAGTCAGACTTTTGGGATCGTGTCTCTTGTGTGTTACTAAACTCCAGCAGTAGTCATTCTTAAGACTTTTCAAGACCTTCACTGCCAACGCTGGATTTATACTGTGGACTTTATGCATCTTCAAGCCTGCAAGGACTGTTCATTCATCCAACTGACTGTTACAACTCTGAGACTGGAGCTTTGCCGTCCCAGCTGAGATAAGTAGTCTGTACACTTTTAAAGCTTATATTTTATCCCTGACTTAGCAATTAGTTTTATTTTTGTAATAAATTTTGTTTAAACGTAAACTGCTGAGTTCACCCTTTTGTTCGTATCCTCGGCACGTAACAAAATTGGGGGCTCGTCCGGGATACGAATATTTTGAGCCGTTGACAACATTTTGACACCTTTTCAAAACTACTATATACTGTGAACTCAGCGAAATTTAATCATGGCGGAATTTAAACCAGAGGAAATGGATGACCTTGATCAGGACACATTTGATTCCCTCAGAAAAGACGACCTCATAACACTGGCCAATTTCCTTAAGGTAGAAGTTAAACGATCTATGCGCAAGCGAGAAATACAGTTCAAGATTGCAAAACATTTAGTTAAATCAGGCCATTTGAGGAGTCTGCCTTAAAAGATTATGAGCCCGAGTCTACCTCTGAACTCAGAAAATTAGAATTAGAAATGCAGACAAATTTGGAGATCAAGAAACTAGAATTACAAATGAGAGAGAAAGAATTACAAATGGAAGAAAGACAGAGAGAGAAAGATAGCAGGAAAGATTAAAAATGGAAGAAAGACAGAAAGAGAGGGAATTGGAAATGAAAGAAAAAGAATTGCAAATGGAAGAAAGACAAAGGGAGAAAGAAAGAGAGGAAAAAGAAAAGGAAAGAGAATTAGCAGAACACCGACTGCAGTTAGAAATAAGACGTTTAGAGCTTGGACAGTCAGGAAAATCCTTCCCCTCACACGGTTTTGACATCACTAAGCATTTCAGGTTAGTTCCCCCTTTCCAAGAAAAGGATGTTGATAAATATTTCCTTCATTTTGAGAAAATTGCTCAGAGTCTGAATTGGCCTAAGGAGTCCTGGTCTATGCTTTTGCAGAGTGCTTTGGTGGGTAAAGCCAGAGAAATTTACATTCAATTGTCAGTAGAGCAGGCTTCAGATTATGATTCTGTGAAGGAATTAATTCTCAAGGGCTATGAGTTGGTGCCTGAAGCTTACCGTCAGAAATTTAGGGATTGTGAGAAGGTGAAGGATCAAACTTATGTTGAATTTGCTCGAACAAAGAACAACTGTTTGATCGTTGGTGTTCTTCGGAAAAGGTCAGTCAGAATTATGACAAATTACGACAGCTTGTTTTGATTGAGGAATTTAAAAGGTGCATCCGGAGTGACATCAAGACGTTTATCAATGAACAAAAGGCAGATACATTAGAGGTTGCTGCACGTTTGGCTGATGATTATTCATTGACCCACAAATCTTCATTCTCAGCAAACCATCCAGTCCTTTTCCATACAGAAACAATGCAGGTAAATTTAACTCCTCCTTTTCATCCAAGAATTTCTCAAAGGACAGTAGAAAATCAAATGACAACAGTTCACAAAATTCAAGTAACACTCCCACATCATCAGATCCCAAGTCTCAATCTCCTTCTGACAAACAGTTCGGTACACTTTCTTGTAATTATTGTAAGAAAGACGGCCATTTAATGTCAGATTGTTTCAAATTGAAAAGAAAACGTGAAGGTCAAAGTAGTCAAAGTGGATCTAAGCCCACCGGCTTTATTTCTTCATCAACTCGATTAGAGTCTAATAATGTGTGCAACACATTTTCTGAGGTTAAATCCCTCTCATCCCCAATTAATGAGGTCAAGGTCAATTCTTCTCAAGATAGCATTATGGGTATTTTCGAACCATTTATTCACGATGGTTTTATATCACTTTCTAGTGATTTTTCTTCCGCTACCCCTGTCAAATTTTAAGAGATACCGGGGCTTCCCAGTCTCTTTTGTTGGCAGATACCCTGCCGTTTCTGAAAAGTCATTTTCAGGTTCTAAAGTTCTTATTAAGGGGGTAGATTGCAATGACTACATTCCTGTTCCTCTCCATAATGTCTATTTGTCTTCGGACTTTGTTTCTGGACCTGTGGCTTTAGGTATTAGGCCTTTTTTGCCTTTCGAAGGGATTCACCTTCTTCTTGGAAACGACCTTGCTGGGACAAGGTCATCACTATCCACTTGTGACTGATAATCCTACTTTAGATCAAAATCCAGAGCCAATAGAGGAAGACATTCCCGGCCTTTTCCCATCATGTGCCATTACTCGAGCCATGTCAAAGAAAACTTCCGAGAATCAAAATACTCTCAAAATAATGTCACAGATGTTGACTTAAATGACACCTTTCTCAGTCAGGTGTTTGACACGGAGCATTCCGTTATCCCTCGTGGATTTGAAACTTCCAGTAAAACTTCTGCTGACCAAAGTCAGACATTTTCTAGATCAAATCTCATTGCAGAACAACACAAGACCCAGATATTTTGTCTTTGTTTGACAGGGTAGATGATGAAGGTAAAACTTCAGATAGCTCTGTTTCCTATTATACAAAATCTGGTATTCTCATGCGTAAATGGAGACCTCCAGATGTTTTGGTTGATGACGATTGGGCTATAAAACATCAAATTGTCGTTCCAAAGCCCTACCGTGCTGAAATATTGCGCCTGGCCCATGAAACCCCCTGGGCTGGTCACTTAGGAGTCAGAAAACTTATCACAAAATTCTCAGTCACTTTTATTGGCCTAATCTCAGGCAGGATGTAGCACATTTCTGTAAAACTTGTCACACATGTCAATGGTAGGAAAGCCAAATCAGACCATTCCAAAGGCCCCTTTACAGCCAATTCCTGCATTTCAAGAACCATTTAGTAGGATACTAATAGACTGTGTTGGGCCCCTACCAAAAACAAGATCAGGAAATGAGTACATGTTGACAATTATGTGTACATCAACTCGGTTCCCAGAAGCCATACCACTGAGAAATATAAAGACAAAGACTATAGTGAAAGCTTTAGTCAAATTTTTCACTTTATTTGGCCTCCCCAAATGTGTCCAGTCGATCAAGGCTCCAACTTTATGTCTGGTATTTTTCAACAAGTAATGGATCAGCTAGGCATTAAACAGTATAGGTCATCCGCCTATCATCCAGAAAGTCAGGGTGCTCTTGAGCGATTTCATCAAACTTTGAAAAACATGGTTAGGACCTACTGTTTTGACACAGAGAAGCAGTGGATGAAGGAATTCATTTTCTGCTCTTTGCTGTTAGAGAGTCAATTCAAGAGTCTCTTGGTTTTAGCCCATTTGAGCTTGTATTTGGACATACAGTCCGTGGCCCACTTAAGCTCGTTAAAGAGAAATTCCTGTCTGACGACGATGATTGTCTGAATATTTTGCAATATGTGTCAGATTTTCGTACGAAACTCTCTAAAGCATGTGAATTAGCCAGAGAAAATCTTAAGTCATCTCAGCAGTCAATGAAAACCAGATATGATAAAAGCACCTCAAAACGGAAGTTTGAACCAGGTCAAAAAGTTCTTGTTCTACTTCCGATTCCTGGCAAACCACTCCATGCTCGTTACTTTGGGCCATACCTAATTGATAAGAAATTGAGTGATTTAAATTACATCATAATAACACCTGACAGGCGAAAACAAAAACAGCTATGTCACATAAATATGCTTAAGCCATATTTGGATAGGGATAATCCTACTAAAACAAAGCCTGTCAGTGCAGTCAGTTCAAACCATTATGAAGATAGTGATACTGAAACTGACTTGAGTGAAAATACTCTAAACTCAAAGCTGGGCTCGGTCAAGCTTCAGAACTCAGAAATCCTGGAGAAGCTGGAGTCTACAAAGTTGGCACACCTCCAGCCAGAACAACAACAACAGGTGAAAGAACTGCTCCACGAATATAAACACCTGTTTCAAGATGTTCCAACGAGGACAAACGTCATCTATCACGACGTTGATGTTGGGGACAGTAAGCCTGTAAAACAACATCCATACAGACTGAATCCAACAAAAGCGAAATATCTCCAGGAAGAAGTCAAATACCTGCTGGACAATGACTTTATTGAACCCAGTAAAAGTAACTGAGTTCGCCATGCATACTTGTTCCCAAATCAGATCACAGTTATCGTATGTGCACGGACTTTAGAAGGTCAACACTTTAACAAAGACAGACACTTTCCCAATCCCGAGGATTGATGACTGCATCGACCGAGTGGGAAAAGCCAAGTATGTGACGAAATTTGACCTACTGAAGGGATTTTGGCAAGTCCCTCTGACGGATCGTGCTCGTGAAATATCCGCCTTTGTTACACCAGACGGATTGTTCCAGTACAAGGTGATGCCATTCGGAATGAAGAACTCTCCGGCAACGTTCCAACGGATGATCAACGACGTCATATCCGGGCTAGACGGGTGTGCAGCTTACGTTGACGACGTCGTCCTGTATACTGACACCTGGGAGGAACACATCAAGCTCATGCGGAAGTTCTTTGAGAGACTGAGCAAAGCAATGTTGACTGTCAACCTTGCCAAATCTGAGTTTGGTTGGGCGAGGGTGACTTACCTCGGACATACTGTAGGACAGGGTGAGGTAAAACCTGTTGATGCCAAAATCAGTGCCATTTCAAGTTTTCCCATACCAAACTGCAAACGACAACTGATGCGCTTTCTCGGTATGGCTGGTTACTACAGAAAATTCTGTCCAAATTTCTCCACAATTACTGAGCCTTTGACTAACTTACTTAAAAGAAAGTAAAGTTTGTTTGGTCAGAGCAATGCCAACAGGCATTTGATACACTTAAAGCCATACTGCAAAGTGCCCCAGTGTTGTCTGCACCAGATTTCACTTTGCCATTCAAATTAGCTGTAGATGCTAGTGATACGGCTGCTGGTGCTGTTTTATTGCAAGAGGATAGTCATGGTGTAGATCATCCTGTTTGCTATTTTTCACGCAAATTTAACAAATCCCAGAGAAACTACTCTACAATTGAAAAAGAGTGTTTATCTTTGATATTAGCTTTACAGCATTTTGAAGTTTATGTTACTTCTTCAAATCAGCCAATAGTGGTTTATATTGATCACAACCCTCTTGTTTTTCTGCAGAAATTTAAAGGCAAAAATCAGAGATTGCTAAGATGGAGTTTAATGTTACAGGAGTTTAATCTTGACATTAGACACATCAAAGGCAGAGACAATTTAATTGCAGACTGTCTCTCTCGTATTTAGAGTTTATTGTTCTTCACTTTCAAGAAATTTTACTTTAGAGTAAAACAAAATTTGAGTACTTAAATCTTTTTCAAGATTACATTTGCAAAAGAAAGATTTTTCTTTGAAAAATTTTCTTTTTTTGAAGAGGGGGTGTGTTATGTAGGTCATTCCCCCCACACTCATCATGACCTGAGTTCAATTAGTCTAGAACATTCTCAAGGTCACTGCCCTTAATGACCTCACAACCTTGAATTCAATTAGTCATGTTTGGAATGTTCTGGAAAGTTGATTAGTTGTGTAAGAGAGATAATTTTAGAACAGTAATTAGCATGTCAATAAAAGTTCTAGATTGTTCTTATATGCCTTTATAAAAGGGACGTGCTCAGCTTCCAGTCAGACTTTTGGGATCGTGTCTCTTGTGTGTTACTAAACTCCAGCAGTAGTCATTCTCAAGACTTTTCAAGACCTTCACTGCCAACGCTGGATTTATACTGTGGACTTTATGCATCTTCAAGCCTGCAAGGACTGTTCATTCATCCAACTGACTGTTACAACTCTGAGACTGGAGCTTTGCCGTCCCAGCTGAGATAAGTAGTCTGTACACTTTTAAAGCTTATATTTTATCCCTGACTTAGCAATTAGTTTTATTTTTGTAATAAATTTTGTTTAAACGTAAACTGCTGAGTTCACCCTTTTGTTCGTATCCTCGGCAAGTAACAATATACTTTATTATTGTCCAGAATAGCAGTCACGCATAATCCAATACATTCATAAAAAAATTTGGGATAACCATTTATCTCAAAGACCATGCATTCACTTGCTAGCAACGTAATTTTGGTCTTCAACTTGAATGATGATAAAACTCCAGCTGTCAACAAGCCTTTAACCTTTTCCTGCCAGAACAGTAATAACTGTATCACTTCCCCATCAGCCAAGTCAGTAAAAAGCAGTATTGAGCCAAAACATGACGTATTTTCACCCACTTGGCTTGGTATGTTATAGCATCTTTTGTCCAAAAAAAAAATCAACTTTACAGTATTATGGTTTCAACAGCCTTCAAATGTACAGTATTATGTTCAAATACACCTTATGGAATACGTTGTGTTTCATTAATTTTAACCATCTTGACCTGGTGGTGAAATATGGACTTGGCAGGAAAAGGGTTAAGGGACCTTACTTTCAGAAATCACACATGATTGGACGGTGAGGATTCATAACACTGCATGAAAGTTTGATTACATTTTGTGAACCTCAAACTGTTCTCAACCTATTCAGCTGAACTTCCAGCGGAAAATAATCCATGAAATTGTGACAAGGTGGTCTCCCATACTTCCCTTTCATCTGTACATGAACTTGCAAGGTGAATTTGTCACACACATTCACATTACAACAATATCTCTTACCAAGCTGTGAACACAACCAAAACACTCAACAAGTTTTAACTTTGCTGTTCACCAGTTTTTTTACTTTGTCCACGTGAAATATAATTACAAATCAAAGCTCATAGTGATCTTAATGTGCTTTCTTCTTGATAGCTTGTGCCTTCAATACCCGCACAACAATCTTCTGTTCTTCTATCAAAAATGCTCGGACAATTCTGAAAAACAAAATTGACAGGGATTCAAATAAATTACGCAAATTAAGATTTTTCAGGGTATTGGCAAATCAATGTTGTAGTATGGATCAAATATCTGATTAAACGGTCTCTCGTTTCTTGCTCTTTTCCTTCTGGTAAATGTTGACTTTATTTAAAGCCTATATATATCATTCACACTTCATTCAGAGAATTTCAATGTGAGATATGTTATCTGAAAGCCAACCATTGTGCCCGCTAAGTTAATATGACGCGTCATGACACAGGGAAAACCCGCCTGACGCATTGAGTAATCTGAAGCGTCACTGACGCAGCTGTAAAAAGCCTGCCAATGACTAGAAATACCGTCAATGACGCTGTACCTTCTCTAATGTGTGGCCAGGTCAGGTAATTGGTTGTTGGCATGGAGTTGTTGGTAAATAGTTGATGATGTAGGGGCATGAGGTGGGATATGGACCCAAAGAACCCAAAAGATGATTAAATATATCAATCAAAAAATTCTAAGCTACAGTATAAACTGCCTAAAGATAGTTCAATGTGGAAAAAAGTTAAATAATTCAGAAATAAGAATAACAGTCCAAAATAGTAATGACGCACTTCCCTACTGACCTGAGTGCATGTGAAATACACAACTTGCAGTGTTCTCCCTGAATAAGGTAACAGGGGCGTGGCGCCCTCTTGTAAATTCCGAGCGCCCCCTTGCCAGAAATGAAAAAGATTTATTTTTTTGAAAAATAAAACAATAAAATGTACGGGGAAAAAAGTTGACAGTGATTTACAAGCAAAATGCGAGCGTGAGCGTCGATCCTGCAGACTGCAAACGTAATTCTCATCGATCTTGCAAATCTCGCGAGTTTGTGATGTCATCCGAGATCATAAGCCCATGTGCAACTCATCGAGGCAGCCATATTTGCATGGCTCAGTCCGTAACGTTACGTTAGCCACGGTCCCTCCATAGGGACCGTGCATTAGGTAACCGACTTAGCTGAGTAAACATGGCAAGGAGCTGGAGGGTAACCAACTGAGGACAGCAGAGTACACTGAAGTTTTTATAGGAGGTTAGAATTTCGTTTGTGTATTCCTTCCAAAAGCAAAACAACCTAATTTTAGGCTCGGTCGGACTTGTATCAGGATGAGAACACGTGAGTGTTATGGTGATAATTTTGCCATCGATGAATAAATGTATGTCTGTAGACTCGCTATGTTTTCGTTTGTAATAAAAGTTATGGAACACTGTTTCAGATCTCTTTTCCTTTGAGTTTTTTGTACGAAAAAAATCTGAAAAAATGCTCCCCAAACCTGAGTGTTATGGTGATAATTTTGACATCGATGAATAAATGTATGTCTCTCGCTACGTTTTCGTTTTCAAAAAATGAAATCTTCATAATTGAAATCAGTGAACTGTTTATGGTACACTGTCTCAGATCTCCTTTCCTTTGAGTTTTTTATACGAAAAAAATCTGAAAAAAGTACTCCCCAAGTGCCACCAAATAACACCATTTTAATCGCTGTTTTTCAAAAGCTCCAACGGCAGGAGGGGGGACACCCCCCTCCTGACCTCCCCCCGCGACCGCTTACGCGGTCGCTTGTGGTGCTTCGCACCACGTCTTCGCCCTCTTCTCAAAAAATCCTGGGGAGAACACTGCTTGGCATCTATAAATTAAATGTATCGGTATACCAAGTGATCATTTTAAGTCACTTTTAACTGTTTTAAATGGATTTTCCAAAGAGTCCTGTGGAAATGATGAAAAACGCTTATCTGGTATGAAACCTCATGGCTGATAATTGTCATAGTATTGAAAAAAAATTGAAAGTGAAGAAATTACTGTTTATGATAGGCATATTTACCTTGAAATACATGACCGTGTAAAGAATATATGCTAAAAGTGTTTAAGAGTAAATTTCTTTTCAAAAAATAATTTAATCTGTGACCAAAGGATTTTATTCTTTGAGTTTACAAATTCAAACATTGCAATTTGTTCAATCATCTTGTGCAGTGCAAATTTATAAATGACTGAAAAAAAAAAAAATTGGCAGAATTACAGTCTTTGTGATGTAAAATTATGGGTTGACATCACGATAATTGTTAATCTGTTCGAAGTACTACTATACTATTAAAAAAGAAAGTTCATGCAGAAACGGTAACATATATTGTCAGCAATGTAGCGTTAATTTTGACTTTACATCAAAAATGCCTTTGCTGGATACCAAATATATAGGGCGAAATATTAAAATCAGCCATGTTCAGCAAAATCCACACAACGGCATTGATCCTTTTCTAATTGATTTGATTTGCTTATGTTATCCTTGTATGACAGTCAGTACAATATGGAACTTGAACACAACACAGTGAATAAGTATGCTGTAAATGAAATGGTGTGGCTGCATCCACATGCAGCAATAGGAGTGTCTTTGTCTCTCACCCCTCATTTCCAACCTCTCCCATCCCTGAACAAATAGTTTGGTCTTATATTTATAATGTTAATAATTTCTGTATTTGTTAAAATGTGCGCATCTCAAAACTTTTGATCATAAACATTTTCATTTTTTATAGCTGACCAGTCAGTTAACCTGTTTATTTTGAATATTTGCGCATTTTTCCTCAGTTTTTGACATTTCAGAATACCTTCTTATTCAATTTGTCATTTTCTAAAAGTTAAAATGCTCCTTTGTGTGGTCAAGCTTTCCACAAGCATCAAATGTGGTACTTCATATAGGAAGGTCTGCCTCTAGAGGGCAAGCATCATGAACAGTGTTTGTTAGTTACTATATTTCCTCCACATAATTTCTGATTGTACTGTAAACATTGAACATGGCCGATGTCCGATTTTCCTGTCTAAAACTTTCACTCATTTTCGTTCATATGACTCTGAAACTCCAGGAAACGATTGGGAAGAAAGAGTTATCTTGAAATATTGAGATACTCGCCGATATTTTGCAAAATTAAATGAGAAAAAAATCCAAGGAAAATGCCGACTGGCTAACATCTGCAGATTATGCAACAGGCCCATATCACGTGAGGCCATGAGGGGATATCCACGCAACTCAGTACCAAACACTAGCGCACACAGAGTGAGCAAACAACAAAGTGAGTACCCCTAACGTCAGCTCAGTAGTCTGTAATAGATTGTAGTCAACTAAGAAACCTTGGAGAAAGGCTTAACACTGGCTATGCCGCTAAGTCCCATTTGATTTTTGTCACAGCTCAAATCGTCTCCTACACCTCAACCTGAACCATGAACCACCCCCACCAGTTTATGATATGACCCATCACAATGGCATGACGTCAACGGATCTTGACAGACGGAAGTATTGACAGACGGAAGTAGTTGACACCAGCATACTGGTTTTCAACTCTAATACCTTCTCTGTCTATAAATAGACACGAGAAGGTAAAAACTCAGCAGCATAATATACACAGGTAACATGTTTTCCTGTAGTTTTAGGGCAAAAAAATAACTGAATGTGTCATTTCTATAAGTCTCTGCGGTGATACTACGTGCTAATAGTACACTTATCTTGCCGATCGATCAATGTGAAAGGAAGCAGCCATTGTTGTTTTCATTGTCCTCTCATTGACCAATCTCCATACAGACATTGTGCGGCGTGGATAATTATAATCTAGCTAGGGAGTCTATGCAGTAGCCACACTAATCTCTGCCACCTGCAACGGATTTCACCAACTTTTTGGGTAATCCGCGTTTTCCATGATATACATTTTCTGTCTTTTTTATATATAATACTTCAAACCCCAAAAAATAAGAAAAATACACCAGTTTCAATATAATCCTCAAATGCTTCCGTAATTTTATGAAACATTTACAAAACAGAGACCTTGCAGTGTTCTCCCTGAATAAGGTAACAGGGCGTGGCGCCCTCTTGTAAATTCCGAGCGCCCCCTTGCCAGAAATGAAAAAGATTATTTTTTTGAAAAATAAACAATAAATGTACGGGGAAAAAAAGTTGACAGTGATTTACAAGCAAAATGCGAGCGTGAGCGTCGATCCTGCAGACTGCAAACGTAATTCTCATCGATCTTGCAAATCTCGCGAGTTTGTGATGTCATCCGAGATCATAAGCCCATGTGCAACTCATCGAAGGCAGCCATATTTGCATGGCTCAGTCCGTAACGTTACGTTAGCCACGGTCCCTCCATAGGGACCGTGCATTAGGTAACCGACTTAGCTGAGTAAACATGGCAAGGAGCTGGAGGGTAACCAACTGAGGACAGCAGAGTACACTGAAGTTTTTATAGGAGGTTAGAATTTCGTTTGTGTATTCCTTCCAAAGCAAAACAACCTAATTTTAGGCTCGGTCGGACTTGTATCAGGATGAGAACACGTGAGTGTTATGGTGATAATTTTGCCATCGATGAATAAATGTATGTCTGTAGACTCGCTATGTTTTCGTTTGTAATAAAAGTTATGGAACACTGTTTCAGATCTCTTTTCCTTTGAGTTTTTTGTACGAAAAAAATCTGAAAAAATGCTCCCCAAACCTGAGTGTTATGGTGATAATTTTGACATCGATGAATAAATGTATGTCTCTCGCTACGTTTTCGTTTTCAAAATGAAATCTTCATAATTGAAATCAGTGAACTGTTTATGGTACACTGTCTCAGATCTCCTTTCCTTTGAGTTTTTTATACGAAAAAAATCTGAAAAAAGTACTCCCCAAGTGCCACCAAATAACACCATTTTAATCGCTTTTTCAAAAGCTCAACGGCAGGAGGGGGACACCCCCCTCCTGACCTCCCCCCGCGACCGCTTACGCGGTCGCTTGTGGTGCTTCGCACCACGTCTTCGCCCTCTTCTCAAAAAATCCTGGGAGAACACTGCCTTGCTCTAGGTTACATGGATGTGAATCGATGATTCAAATATCTGCACCAACGCTGTTAGCACTGCAGACGTGATTTTCAAAGTTATGGAACGTATAGGTATCATTTTTACTGTTGTATGTGTATTATTTTTTGCCACTGTACGGAAAGCGCGATCTCTTGCCAGAAAGCTCCTATCAAAATCTGAGATGTAAGGCCAAAAAAAGAAAAAGAAATGTTTCTGGTCAGCGCGCGCGTCACTTGAACAACAGCGCGTCACTCTTTTTTTTTCTGTTTGTGGCCGGCGGCCGTGGCTGACACCAAACCAAAATGGCTGAAGAGAAAGAGAAAATTCTTTGGGGGCATGATCAGTGACTGCATGAACAGTATATAAGTGACTACATTGATAAAACTATAAAACTCACCCTCCTCCCTCCCTTGAGAGAAAAAAATAAAAAATAAAAAAAAATAAAATGCGTCGCCGCACCATTTTTTAAAGAAGGACCTGACCAGAACATTTCTTTTTTTTTTTTTTTGGCCTAAGCCACATTTATCAAGTCAGTTGGGCACGCGCAGAACTGAAAGAAGTCCCATTTTGGAATATGTAAATTTGCCAGCAGCAGAGATTGGTGAGGGCACGCGGTGAACGACTCGGAAACCCTCTAACTTTGTTAGAATTATCTATGCCACACTGCTGCCACACCACCCTTCATTCTATGCGAGGAGATAGCTCATTGACTCACACGAGTGCCAGGAATCAAGAAAGACACACGAAAAAAGAGGCGCTATACATACTTACAACTGCTGACACACTTGAAACCATTTTCATGCATGTGGTAATGCACAGCAAGTCAAGTTTTCTTCAATTTGACTCAAAAAAAATTGTTTTCACCTTCCCTTAGAGGGCACACTGAAACCAACTCTAGTTGGGGGGATTATTGGGATTAGCAAAATCACCCACTCTGGAGAAAACACTGGTAGTGTTGGAATGATCAGATCAAACTTAAACTCCTGAGAGATAATTATAGAATCTGCAACTTCTGTTTTGTTTTCATCTTATTCAGATAATTCAGAAAATGGCAAGAGTGAAAGTGGACTACCCGATATCCTAGGACAACTGATCTACAGGAATAGTAGTCCACTTGGACTACCATTCAAAAAAGCTGTCTGAAGCCTGCCATAGCATTACACTATACTACTCCAGTGTCTTTAAAGAGATAGTAGCTTGTAACTTTTCATAATTTCTTTCAATTTGTTTTCAACTCAAATGCAAGTTCATTTTCTACTCCCCAAAGCATGGTGAATTTGCCCGCTATTCACCTTGTCAAACCAGCATCTATACATTTATGCACAGGTATAATGACAACATTCTATATGTAACTGTGGGAAAATTTTACTAGCGATGTACCAGTGACCATATCTACAATGCCGTAGCCAGTGACAATATTACTGTCAATCAGGGTTCCCAACAAAGGGATTTCAAAGGATTGGTCACTAACTTATTTTGTGGGCAAGCCAGTCATATGTCAATAACAGTTATAAAGGACACGTCTACAACCAAAGAACATGTAAATGTATTGTTATGTAAATTGATGGGCCCTTTGATTTGACAGGCCGTGGAGAACATTGTAAAAATATTTAAAAGGTGTCTTCACAAGTCTACTTACTAACTTCAATCAAAACAAGTCATCGTTGATGACACAGTCCCCACTTGTTAATTGGTGCTTTGATTACAGGTCCTCAGAGAGGATAGAGTCCTCTTGATAAGGTCTGTGATAAAAATACTTTTGAATAAATTTGCTTGACACATGTCTGAGTTGTAGTTCAGGACATGAAAAAATCGTAATAAAATGGCCACATGGTGGCCATATTGGATCGAATCACAAAATAGGTCAATGTCCTTGTACCAACTTTGATTAAAATCGGTTGAAATATGCCTGAGTTATGGCTTTGTACATGAAAAAATCGTAACAAAATGGCTGCACAGCAGCCATATTAGATCGTATCACAAAACAAATTAATATGCATATGTATGACATGGGTCAATCTCCTTGTACCAACTTTGAATAAATTTGCTTGATTCTGGACATGATAAAACGTAATAAAATGGCCACACGGCGGCCATATTGGATTGTATCACATAACAAGTCAATGTACATGTGTATGACATAGATCAATGTCCTTGTACCAAGTTTGAATAAAATTGGTTGAGATATGCCTGAGTTATGGCTCTGTACATGAAAAAATAGTAACAAAATGGCCGCACGGCGGCCATATTGGATCATATCACAAAACAAATTGACGTGCATATCTATGACATTGGTCAATGTCCTTGTACCAACTTTGAATAAAATCTTTAGAAACATGCCTGAGTAATGGCTCTGTACATGAAAAAATCGTAATAAAATGGCCGCCTGGCGGCCATATTGGATCGTATCACAAAACAAATTGACGTGCATATGTATGACATAGGTCAATGTCCTTGTACCAATTTTGAATAAAATCGGTTGAGATATGCCTGAGTTATAGCTCTGTACATGTAAAAATCGTAACAAAATGGCCGCACGGCGGCCATATTGGATCATATCACAAAAAGAATTGACGTGCATATCTATGACATTGGTCAATGTCCTTGTACCAACTTTGAATAAAATCAGTTGAAACATGCCTGAATTATGGCTCTGTATATGAAAAAATTGTAATAAAATGGGCGCCTGGCAGCCATATTGGATCGTATCACAAAACAAATCGACGTGCATCTGTATGACATATGAAGTAATCCTTGTACCAAGTTTGAATGAAATCGCTTCAGGCATCTCTGAGATATCTGCGTGAACGGACGGACGGACGGACGCACAGACGCACGCACGCACGCACGCACGCACACACGCACGGACATGACCAAACCTATAAGTCCCCCCGGACGGTGTCCGTGGGGACTAAAAAGACAAATATGAAACTTCTACAGAGCACATCATTTTGTGAATAATTACCTTTGTCTGACACAAGTTCCACATCTGGAGCCACCATACGTTCTTGTGACATGTTTCTTTGTCTGTGACATGGACATAAGCTGCTTGGGACGAGCTGGTTGGATCTGATCAGGATAAGGAGAGTCAAAACAGAATTTATGATTGAGCATTTCTTCAGTATCATCGATCGCAAGACTGCAAATGTAAAATTCAGACTGCAAATGTAAAAGTTCTTATTCAAATAAATGAGTGAATTTTTGCATCTTTGTACAAGAATACAGATAATATTAGAGATGTACAATGTTTGATTGTGCATACATGGTCTGATGACTTCTTGGAAAGTTCACCAAATTTAAGCGTTCGAATTAACCTGGTGTTATATCATGCAGGCAGCACCTACCCCAAAGAGTTTTCTCTTGCAGTCACCACATGATGGAATAGAACCCTTCTTCTTGGTGTACAGATACACAAGTTTGCCACCTGAAAGAAAGGTGTATATTCATCACATTTTCATCAAAGTTGACCCTGAACGCTGAACGTTCACATAAGCAATGCTTGCTTCATATTAACATGAATGTTACAAATACTTGCTGGATTCATGAATTTGCAATATAGCATATTCCGAAAGATGTGACAATCACACATATGACTTTTCCAAAAAATATATCAGTGTTGAATCTAGGGCACAGTATTGCTGGATTCCCATATTTTTCAGAACAAAAATGTTGCAATGTCACTAGCCTGATGCGTCAAAAGATCACGCATTGTGGGGTGCTTGGCCTGCTTGGTCACTATACCGTATACGAGCTACAGTATCACAGCGCGAGCTCTCAATGTGAGGTAGATACTTAAAACCCTCACGGCTAGCATGCACAGTACAAGAAAATTTTCAACCTCTCTGGTGCCAATGTTGGAGAGAAAGAGCAGCACTTCTGATTTCAGGTCTATTACCTAACCATCATTCATGGCAAACTGGGCTTCAAAGAAAATCACCAATTCACCATTTTATTACCAGTTGCCCATTTGGCAAACACCCACAGAAACACTGCATCTATAGCGGATGACCTCTTTGAGTAATATGATCGACTTGTGTACCTTCACAACAAAGTAATGCAAAAATGCCTCTAATTTGCAGAAAGGTCCTAAAATTTTAGTCCATAGCAAAGAATGCCCCTCAACTCTCTTTTCCTAGATTCAACACTGTATATATGCAAAGAGTATCTGTTGTTTACCCACTTTTTTAGAATAGATTCAACACTGTATATGCAAAGAGTATCTGTTGTTTACCCACTTTTTTAGAAACTGTGCATTTACAGCTTTAATAAAACACATCTTGGGATGGAACACATGTTCTTTTTGATGACTAAGACTATTGCCTGTGCATCTTGTGTTTTGAATGCCACCTACTATTAGTAGAAGTACCTCAGTGTACTGTAACTTTCCAATGTTCTGTGACAAGATAGTCTGTGTTTCTGACAGACGTAAATGCGCCCAACGAATAATTTCAAATATAACAGAGGATTGCGTTCAAGTTGGTACGTTTGCCTCCTTGAATTTCTGATTGCTGAGGGCTGTGTATGAAAATGGACGTGCCCGAGAGAAGATCCAGGTCTGCAAACGATAGACTCAGACATGCTGGGGTCTGGACTCAAAGCTGATCTGCACCATCACAATGAAGTATGTAATTGCAGTGTCTATTTTTCGTTCATGATAGTGTAAGTTCTGAACAGGAAGTAATCATCAATTTACGATCTATGAAAAACTTGCTAATTATCACTTGTCAATCAAATTACTCACCTGGAGTTTTGGAACTGAACGATCATAACAAACACCGTGTTTATACGTATGTATTTTCAGGCACACGAGATCAATCGAGAACGGGCGGCACCAAAATGATGAAAAACAATAAAAGAGAATTAGCACGTTGCAGAAGGGAGTTCAACACGTTACAACAGTAAATATACTGACTGAAAACTTTGCCAATACATCGAACAAAATCACAAATACATTCTAGTCTTTACTCACATTCTCTTACGATTGGATTTGGTGTTGTACGACAATCGTCGCCTGTACTGCAACCTTTGCACCATGGTGATCTGAGGCGGAAAAATACACAAATTAACCCTTAGATTTAAAAAATACTATCTTTGGCATGAATTTTACTATCATCACAGTTCTTTTAAAGGGTCTGTAAGTGACACAGAGGCGTGATGGACTTAGATATGTGTAGATTTTATTTAACTTCAACACCGAACGCCACTTACTCTCTCCAAGATGGCCGCAAAAAGGTCGTGAAAAGGATTGTGGGTAATGATCCGCTCATCACGTCTGTTTTAGGCCAAAGTAAGTAAATTCTTTGTTTTGCGTCCGCGCGCGCCTAGGTTTTTGAAGATTTTTTCGGAAAAAAACACAAACTTTCCTTTCAAGATTTCGCAAAACTGGTCGTGGCTTTTAACTTTGCGACGACACACTCCTTAACGGCAGTCAGATTTCGCTAATGGACCATGCGGTGACGTAAACAGTACCCTCTACACATTTACACCTGTCGATACTCTCAGCCTCACGCCGGGGCCTCACATTCTCGCTGTCTGTTGTGGCTTTGTGTGTTGTGGCTTTGTCGTCAAAAAATGGATGAAAGCAGGGAAATAATCGAAGTTAAAAAAGCAGGAAACCTTTGCACGGCAACTTGAAGGCATGGTCATTGCGAGCAATCGGGACTTGAACAGAGAGAGATTCAGTCGGCCGATTGGACTTGGGTACCACGACTCAGAGAGTATGGCAGACGGAAAAATCGGAAAGTGTTGAGGCCTATCCTAGTTAATTGGTCTTTTAGGTTTGCCAAAAATTTGGTTAATTCGTCCATTTTAACTTGAAACAAAAATAAACCAGTGATCAGTCCTGTAAACGAAAGGCCTTTACGTACTTTTTTGTTCAGTTTGGGTATGGGAAAGTATATTAGAATCCCTCTGTGAAAGTTCAAACTTGTAGTAGGCGGTCGTAGCTGCTCTTGAAGGAGGTCACACTTTCTGCATTAATGACATCGGCTGGTAATTTATTCCAGGTGTCCACAACTCTTGCTGAAAAAGTACTTTCTTGTGTTAAGTCGAACGGTTAGTTTATGAAGTTTGGGACAGTGTCCTCAAGTTCTCGAGTCGGCTGCTAACTCAAGTGAAAGGTTACAGTGGTCATGGCCTTTGATAACTAATTCTAGCGTTGAATCATGTCGCCGCGAATTCTTCTTTGTTCAAGTGTTATTAAACCAAGCTGTTTAAGTCTATTTTGATAATTGTAGTGTTGCATTTAACAGGTGCAGCCAACGGAGCTATTCATCGAAAAAGCTATTCCAGGAGCAATTTTTGAGGGCAGGGGAAATTTTAATTTTGCTAGGGCAGGGGACATGTTTTTAGGTGGTAGGGGAGCAAATTTTAGGGTTTTTTTTGTAGGGCAGGGCGGATATCGGTTGATTGTCCTGGGGACAGGGCTTGGCGAAAAACTTTTTGAGGGGAATTGTTTCCAGGGCAGGGGAAATTTGCAAGTTTTTTTTCGCCACAGGGCGAGGGAGCTTCAAAAATTCACAGTGGGGAGGGGAAACAGGCAAAAATAAGTGGGGAGTGGGTAAAAATGAAGTTTGAGTGTGGGAGGGTAAGTCGAAAAATTTTCTGTGGGAGGGCAAATTATGAACAGCTAATTAATTACCCTCTTGATTTAAAATTAGTCAGTTCACATTATTTGTCATGCACAATATATCTTATCATAGTAAGGACCTTTCTAAAAGTGCATTGTTCGTTGGCTGCACCTGAGTTTAGGTATTATTTGCCGTGCTAAGATTTTTATGTCCTTTTGTAGCCATGGTGACCAAGCTTGTACTGCATGCTCGAGCTGTGGTCTCACAAGTTGCTTGTAAAGACGAAGAATGACATTTTTTTATTTGATCGACAATGATCGTTTGATGAGATCAACATTCTGTTTGCTTTTTTGCAAACTTATCACATTTGCTTGAAGGTTTTAAGGTAGAATGAAGTAGATCATTTTCTTCAGTTGTACGTCCCAGTGAAATATTGTTCATTGAGTATTTATTGAAGGGGTTGTTGTAGCCAATATGCGTCCGCCAGTGTTCACTCATTTTTTGTAGCTTGTCCAAATCAGCTTGTAGAATTTCAGGATCACTACAATTTCGCAAGGGATGATATGTCTTGGTATTGTCAGTAAATTTTTGACTTCAGAACTAATTTCACCGCCAGTATGATTGATGTTAGAGGTATTGGTCCAAGAACTGAACCCTTTGGGACACCACTTCTGACGTATTCTCCATTCAGATGATGCTCCATTATACTCGCTGTTTTGTATTTGTCAATCATGCTTTGACCCACTGTAGAATATTTCCATTTATGCCATGATACTTCATCTTTTCAATCAATCTGGGATGTGGTACTTTGAAAGTGCATGGAATAAAGATGTGAAGCTTCCACCTAAATTTGGGTCTGATGAGTCTGTGTGTGGAGACTGACAATTGCGAAATGCTTTCTTTTATTTGATGGAAAGGAAAGGTGCTGGTTTTACGGATGGTCCCGAGGAAGCTACAGGGAATACTTTTGTCAATTATATCACCAATTTCTTGTTCTCTCTGATGCCTCATCTTTCTAAAATTGAATGCAGAGGCTACAAGCTACCATTTCTGTTTGGTGTTTTCTTTCAAAACAGACACCATTCAGCAAAACTATGATATTCCATCAGAGCATAGGCATTACAAGAAACTTTGAAAAAAAAACGTACAAGAACTTGAGGACAACAGACTGCTACTGTATACTGTTATAGTACACCCATTCATCAAACTGTCAAGGCTGTCAAGTTGCTGTGCAATGGTATTGAGAATTGACACTTTGAATGCACAAGAAAGAAATCTAAAACTAATAAGAGAAAAGCAAACGTCAAAGAATGACTGTTTGTTTTGATCCATTTGTTATGAAAATGCATACAGTGATCATACAGTGGTCACACTGTGATAGGAGTATTCAAGTGGTTTGAGAAAAATTGTCCAATAAACTTAGGCAAACAGATTTTGTGTTAAATTTTCTGTGTGTGTTTTTTCGCCGCTTACCCGCGTACCTTTTAGGATTTTGAGTGGACGCAAAACAAAGAATTTACTTACTTTGGCCTTAATGACGTACATCCATATGTCCCATGCCATGGACGTCCACAGGAACTTATAATCTGTTGTTGTTGTTGTTGTTTGTTGTTGTTGTTGTTGTTGTTGTTGTTGATGGTGATGATGATGATGACGATAATAAAAAATATTAAAAAACAATGTCTCATTCCTTGCTGTTGTCTGTCGATGTTGTAGATAATTGTAAAAGAAAACTGTAATCGTGATCAAAAAACGACGTAGGTCGCCCAACGTCACTCCCGTCCTATTATACAACCAAGGGTGGAATCGAGATGCCCCTGATCAAGGCTCATCAGCCACCTTCAAGGCCCAGAAAAAACACCCCATTCACGAGCGATCGATTGAAATGTGCTATCATAGGCACTGAAATTTATCTCACTGACCTAATTTGGGCTTCACTTGAACTACCGACCTGCAAAAGAGTGGAAAAACGGCGATTTCCAAGTCGTACCCGGTCAAAATCGATCACATTTGAACTTCCCGGTCGATGGTGATGGGCTGGGCATTTAAATTGACCAATTGGGGGCCCTGTAAAGGTTGCTTCGGCCAGCTGCCATTACTAATACATGAGGAGGCTTGTCCCAACGCAAAATTTCACTACAGTTTAAACTTCGCCGTCTCAACTTCATTCAATTTCCATTCTTGTAGAATAATACTTATATGGATACCAATGACAAATCAACCCGTCATTTACTGTAAACTATCACCTGGAATACTCATTCACAACGACAATGTACACTCGCTCAAGTACGAGCCCGGATGTTGATTACGCTTGTATCCTTGTAACGGGGGAAAGTCAAATACCCGGAAGTGTACGCTCTAACTATCGACAGTATATCCTGACGTAAAATGGCAGATTTCCTGACAAAGAGTTGGAAAGTCTCCGTTTATCTGCATGACTATGAAGGTTTTTCTACTTTTTTGCGTACTTTTGAACGTTACACGTACGCGTACGAGTAGGGAGCATTGAAACATAAACAATCGGCTGGCCGAAGCAGCCTTTACAGTGCCCCCAATTGGTCAATTTAAATGCCCAGCGATGACAGACCCATCACCATCGACCGGGAAGTTCAAATGTGATCGATTTTGACCGGGTACGACTTGGAAATCGCCGTTTTTCCACTCTTTTGCAGGTCGGTAGTTCAAGTGAAGCCCAAATTAGGTCAGTGAGATAAATTTCAGTGCCTATGATAGCACATTTCAATCGATCGCTCGTGAATGGGGTGTTTTTCTGGGCCTTGAAGGTGGCTGATGAGCCTTGATCAGGGGCATCTCGATTCCACCCTTGGTTGTATAATAGGACGGGAGTGACGTTGGGCGACCTACGTCGTTTTTTGATCACGATTACAGTTTTCTTTTACAATTATCTACAACATCGACAAACAACAGCAAGGAATGAGACATTGTTTTTTAATATTTTTTATTATCGTCATCATCATCATCACCACCATCAACAACAACAACAATAACAACAACAACAACAACAACAACAACAACAAGATTACTAAGTTCCCTGTGGACGTACCACTGCAGTCGAGCAGTCTTTACGTGTGACATCGACAGTATTTTCAGGTGCCGCCAACTAAGCTGTTTCTGAAAAAAGATGTTCGTGCGCAGTTTTTCAGCGGGCGGACAAATTACAAAACTAATCAGCGTTTGGTTGAAAGAAATTGAGGGGAGATTCAGCGCAATTTCCCAAGATGTAGCCTACTTCTAGCTGCTCGCACGGTTTTGCGTTGTCCTGGGTTGCCTAGAGGGCATCTCGTCACAGGGAAGCCAGGAAAAAACAAACAAACAAGCATGCAAACAAACAAAAAAATAAAATAAATAAATAAAATATAACAAACATACAAATACATAAATAATAAACAAAATATAGACAAACATAAACGCTTATTTGCCATTTGGTCTTGAAAGCTAGCCTCTTTTTGAATTTAAGTTTCAAAACTTCTTATTCCGAGTCTGAGAAAGTTTCAAGAAATGACAATATTTGCTTTAATATGATGATGTTCTGATACTGCCTTTCTTTCAGGTCACAAGTTTATCACGAAATGTTAAAGTTGACCGCCTACTTTATCCCTTGATGAGTTAAACACGGTAGCTCATTAGGCAGTGTTTACAGACCAGCAGTGACAGCAGTGTGTGGTCAGTGATCAGGGTTTCCAGTTAAAGATCAGGAGACCGTTGATAAAAAAATACAGTTCTTATTGAAAATATTACATATATCATCAAAACTTGAAGATACCGGTACGAACATATTGATCACATTCGTGAAGGTCCCGGCCCGGTGGTCACTACTTAGGCCTCAGGCAGGGTCATGCTGTGCTTTGAGGGACTATGCTTTAGGTTACATTTGAACCTCCTCTGTGAAATCAAATTGATCCTTCTTTACAACATGAATAAGCATTTTGCAGCTTGTAGGCAGCTTTTTTTAAAACTTTCCAAGCGGAGAGCCGATATCAAATTCTTCATCCTTTCATGTTTTGAACTACAATATTGTCCTGAAAGAAACAAGGAGCCATAGTACGTTTTGGCCAATAAACTACTTTTCATGTACCTATGTATCTGTACACTTACTGGGTGAATATCTAACCGATAGCCGTTCAGGCTATCTTGGGTTTTTCCTTTCTCCAGGAATTTAAAGTTTAATGGAAATCAGCCCAATAGTTACGCTGTATTGAATTTGTAGCATGTGTATAATTAGGCTGTATTGAATTTTGCAGCGCATACTTTGTTCTTTTCTGCAATTTCCAAATACTATCAACAACAACAACAACAACAACAAACAACAACGAATTTACTGAGTCCAAATATATTTTTATTTTTCTTCATTTTTAAATTATTAAATCATCATCATCATCATCATCATCATCATCATCGGAGATCGAGGCCCCTGTGCTTCAAACATTATAGAGAAATTTAAAACCTTAGAGAAATTTTAAACAGTAGAGAGAAATTTCAAACAGTAGAGAAATTTTAAACTGTAGTGAGAAATTTTATACAGTGCGGAGGATTGTCGTTTTCGTCCACGGTATATACTCCTGAAACTCTTATCCTCGCATCGCGCATGTCGCGTAGCCGCTCACTGGAGGTGGCAAAACCTCGAACGATCAAACCCAATATCACAAACATGGCGTCGTCGCTGCTCGATAGTTACGAACACCAATTCGCCGGTTTAACGGCTGAAATCACAACAAAAATTGGAAAAATACCAAATTTATCAGGGGGTAAGTAAGAAAAAGATAATATCGTTTGTTTCTTTATTTTTTATTTTAGCACGAGTAGTATTTCCGTGATGAGTTGGTGATTCAGTGTCTGTCAAGCGTGATCATGAAGACTAGTACCGAACGGAAGGGCGAGTGACGTATTAGACTACCTGTATGGTATTGGGAAAATAAAGTCTTCAATCATGCCATGGCAATCATGCTGCCTACAAGGAGCCTGCCCGTTCGAATGGTCGTCTGGGAGTGTGGTTCCCGGAGTAGCTGAAGTATTATCCAAGATCTCATAACTTCTGACAGATCGTATTAGAACTGATATGCTTGCGTGGCTGTGTGCCAGTATGGGCCTGTGAAGTCGAAGCCATAATATCACTGTACAGTACTATGGTTGTTGTGATCATTGAACGTGTGTACGTGTCATACCAGGTGCGCACTACCTGAACACACCTGCAGTGGGCAACTACCGGGGCCGGAATGTGTCGTCTGATAGGGGTTATTTACTGACTGGATATTTTAGAGATTGGGAACGTTCAATATTATAATTGGCGGAGAAACAGGCGCCCGAGTATTCAGTGTTTATAGACGTTCGAGAAGGACCTGTCCATGGATGGATGTACTATTTTTTGTACATCCATGGTGTCTATGGTTTAGCATTGATGTACCATAGAGCTCTGTTTCTAGCTTCATGGATGTACAAAAGAGCTTACGATGTTACTGTAAACTAGACCATAGACAGTAGAAGTTTGACCATAGAGTCTCATTTTTGCTGTCCATGGAGGTACTTGCAAACCTCGATTTACTGTCTATCAGTATGCCTAGACCACAGTCGGGGCGACTTGTGGTTTGATACACAATAAGCCCTTAAGTATTAGAAAGATAGGTAGTTTTGAAACTAAGTGGCCACTATGTACACGTATTGCCCCATTCAGAGACTGATTTCCCCCAAGAAAAGGCACAATGTTTTCAATAAAACAGCACTGTTGGCCTCCACTCTTTGTCAAAACTCATACCTGCTATCTTCTTTGCATCAAAACGTATTTTTTGGGGTGCAATTTTATAGTGGACCTGTGCTGTTTCAACTGAAACACTGTTTTCAAGCCACATCTGCCACACACTCGAAAGTAGGCTATCTACTGTCAGTCTGCAATCAGTTGAAAAATTGAGATTTTGGTATGTGTGGCCTAAGAGCGATTGCTTTGTGTTTATAGCGGTCGGTTCAAATCACGAACGGTCATTGATTCCCAACCATCAACGCTCAAATTTCCTAAAAACTCATCTTCAGTCGCGTTAGAATTTGAATAGAGTTTGATCGGCAGCAGCTTTGCACTGACCACTTGGCAGTCTGTCTGCGTTTTTGTGGCCAGAAAAAACTAAAAAGTGGCATTTTCTGGAGCGTATGCCTGCGTGTTGCCTGTTTGGTGTCAACTTACACAATGAATGCCGCCATAGCTTCGTGCCCTTTTAAAGGGAGGCTCCGCCTTTAAGTTACTAAATATCTATATGCTAATGAGAGTTTTACTTTATTACACAAATTACAGGTGAGAAACGATCCATGATTAGCTCTGTTGAAAAAAGCCTGGATGAGGCACATGAATTGGTAAGCATCTCACCATTCACTGTATATGTTGTGTGCTTTAACCTTTGTCCTTCCAAGGTCATGTGTCACCATCAGGTCAAGTTTGTTAAAACCAGTAAGGCATAACATGTCCCGTATGTTGCATTTTAACCCTTTCACCACCATGGTTTGGCTCACACCCATTGTTATTAATGGTGAGTGTGGACCTGTTTACACGGAATTAGAGGTGAACAGATTAACAAGAACTTGAACATTTGAAGACCCATGACAACACACAGTCAGGGCTAGAAGACATTGGTCTTGCATCCAAAAGTCCAGCAGTTTCTTTTTTTGGACAACCTTTTTTGAAAAGCAGTGGTCCAATTTGGACCATCACAAAATCTAACTTGTGACGGCCTTGTTTGAAAATGATTATACTCGGTTATAGAACCTGCCACTCTGAATTTGTTGTGAAAAGATCAATGGCTAACAGTGTTGATATGGCCACTGCTATCTGTCACTCATTTAGTATGATTTTGTCAAACATGGCTTAGCAGATACCCATACAGTGTACAAGTAAAGCCAGCAGGTGCCAGGGTTCCATGAATCTATCATCAATATCATAAGTGACGTTTGCATCACTGTTGGGTAGCGTCAATGAATGCAAGATTTGATACAAGCAATCCTCATAAATTACACCGATGATCAAAAGATGCCACACATGTTTTTGCTTTACTGAATCTCCTGAGATTTAATTCATGGCAAAGTTGATAGTATTTGGCAATGGACAAGGTCAATGACGATGTGCCGAACTTCTTTCAACATTAAAAATATAAGCAGTTCAGATCTCTGTAAGTTTGGATGTATCTGAGTTTAAAAAGCGAGTGAAGTGCAAAGTCTGGAGGGAAATGCAAGTTCCAGTACTTGTATTAGCCCAGTAAACAAAACAAATGAGATGATGGGATATCAATAAACGATAAGCAAGACAGTGCTGCTCCATCTAAAAAAAACCCAAAATGGTCAAAAAATTCTTGAAGAATTGGATGACCAGTCAACCAAAGCTGATGTACAATGACCGAAACAAACTGATGCACTCATTTAATACTGTCAGAGACTCTAATAGTAAACCTTTGTCATATTTGATATTGGACTGATCACCATATTTGATATTGGACCATATTTTCAGTTAAAAAAAATGAATTCAAGCCCTGACATAGATTACTGTAAACATGATTTTTTACTTGAAAACCTGCTCCTTAACTTACAATGCCAAATAGATGAGTGTACATAATATTTATAGATTTGACTCAATAGTGCTTTTTACTGACTAGGCAGATGGGAATGTAATACTGCCTGGCAGGATATGGTTGATTCCAGACCTACCGGTGTATCCATGAACTTGTGACATTGTTTATTTTGTATGCTTGAAAAGCCGTTGATAGAATTTAAACTTTTCATCCCAATTTTCCTGTGTTAAAGTCCAGCTTTAGCATTGGAGTGATACCAAGTTCTTGTGGTGAAAGGGTTAAGTACTTGGCAAGTTTTTGAAATATTAAATGTACATCATGTATGCACCAAGATCCCTGTGTTTTCAGAAACAGCATATTGCATACCAGTATTCTCAATAACAACAGAATTTATTACAAGGAATACCCAGTATTCTCAGTCACAGTATAGGATACCAGCGCATTATAAATTATTTGATCGATTGATTGACTGATTGAGTATAATCTATAATTGTAAATCAAACGTCAACAAATGCAAAACAAAGTTTTTGCAACCAAATCAATAGTTTTAAGCATGTAAACAAAGTAGGAAAATAATATTATGGTCTGAAAATTCAAAGTTGTTGAAAGTTTTTTTTAACAGCAAGCTTCTTCTGTCAATATTTCATTCACAGCTTGAGCAAATGGATTTAGAAATCCGAGAAATTCCTTCCAAAGACAGACAAAGATTCAGCAACAGGTTGAAGAGTTACCAATCAGAATTGACCAAGTTAGAAAAAGATTTTGTAAGTATTTGGAAATTCTTTTATTGATCTATATTAACTTTGCTCTGCTTTGAACAGTGACATCAAAGTGGGTTTTAGATGTTTGATCAGCCTCAATGCTCTAAATTCAGTTTTTCAGCAAAAATACATGATACCTGCCCCAAACAAACATGGCCAAAACATCTGTAGCAAAATTAAATACATGAACTGCAGGGAACATACAGATTTGCATTTTTGCCATTAAACAGGTTGCAGGGTTGTTCCAGAAAGGGATTTTTAGAGATGGACCATGTTATGTAAATTGGTCACCCATCTTTTTCCAAACTGTGGGGAATACTGTGTTGTGTTCAGTAGAGCAAGCATGAATCTCTACGTGTCTATGAGTGATATCAAGTATGTTTCTAGAGATGTATTTTCTGTTTTTCCATCAATCATATTATCTTCCAACTTCAGTCGTACTTCACAAAAGATAACAATGAAGATGTCAGTAAAATAATGTGATTTGTTAAGATAGACATGTGATTTGTTAAGGTAGACATAAAGATTGGTACACTGAAGATGAGAATGCTTTCCTTGAAGAGGAAATCATTTTGGACATCAGTGAACCATTGATTATCGGAACGTTGATTATTTCTCTGAACTGGCTCTGCAGCCCCCAACATTTCTATGTTTGCTTCATTTTCATGATGCAGCATGATTGTAATCCCATTTCTAACTTCTGTTGAGTTTTATAGTTTCAAATAAATGCATTACAATACTTGTCTTGTAGAAAATATGATTAATGTAGTGAAAAGAGACTATTGTTCCAGTCCTCTGATGGCATGAGATTTGATCAAATCGGGACACCTGGACTATCGATTTCAAATATTGTCTCATTCCTACCTCCATGCTCTGATAAGACCCAGCTGGACAGTCTTTAGAACTCTAATGAAATCTGTGGCTGTAACCCCTGTAATGTGTGAACATTAAAGCCACAATAGCTGTGAATGTGTAATAAACTGATCTCACAATATCCTGAGTTTTCCAAGAGTTTTCTTTGGATAAGACCCATTAAAGACTGAAAAAGTGTATAAACACTGTCATTAGTGTTGAAAGTGGCATGTAAATTCAAACGTTTTAACATCATTTTAGATTTCCAGCCATTTTCAAAAACTAATCATGTGACAGAGAAAGTAAAGATTACAACAACAAAATGTTGGCCGTCATGTGCTGAGCATTCAAGTAAATGGCATCATGCTTGTTTCTTGTATGATCACGATGTGTATGTGCAGGAAATTTCTGTGGGAGCGGCATTTTATGAGTGCAGCACCCATTTATTATTTTAACCTGTTAAAACATGTAGGCACAGTCCAAATCAGTGAGCAGTGATACTTCTATACACATCCTTCTTTAGTATATTTACATGAACCAACTTTGTTTTTAAAATAATAATAATGAAAAATAAAGCATAAAATTTGCATCTATTTGGGCTTTAAAATGAACAAACTAAGGACTCATTGCAAGTCATGAAGAGGTGTGAAAATTCCTTTCATAATGAAAGCAACATCAGATGAAAATCTCAAATATTTGAGAATGATTGATTACTGCTTCCCACCTCACAATAATTACTATTATGTCTACATCATTGCCAAGTCACTGATCACTACTAACCACCTCACAGTAATGACTATTGTGTTTACATCATTGCCAAGTCACTGATCACTACTTACCACCTCACAGTACTGACTATTGTGTTTACATCATTGCCAAGTCACTGATCACTACTTACCACCTCACAGTAATGACTATTGTGTTTACATCATTGCCAAGTCACTGATCACTACTTACCACCTCACAGTAATGACTATTGTGTTTACATCATTGCCAAGTCACTGATCACTACTTACCACCTCACAGTAATGACTATTGTGTTTACATCATTGCCAAGTCACTGATCACTACTTACCACCTCACAGTAATGACTATTGTGTTTACATCATTGCCAAGTCACTGATCACAACTTACCACCTCACAGTAATGACTATTGTGTTTACATCATTGCCAAGTCACTGATCACTACTTACCACCTCACAGTAATGACTATTGTGTTTACATCATTGCCAAGTCACTGATCACTACTTACCACCCTCACAGTAATGACTATTGTGCTTACATCATTGCCAAGTCACTGATCACTACTTCCCACCTCACAGTAATGACTATTGTGTTTACATCATTGCCAAGTCACTGATCACTACTTCCCACCTCACAGTAATGACTATTGTGTTTACATCATTGCCAAGTCACTGATCACTACTAACCACCTCACAGTAATGACTATTGTGTTTACATCATTGCCAAGTCACTGATCACTACTTACCAACTCACAGTAATGACTATTGTGTTTACATCATTGCCAAGTCACTGATCACTACTTACCACCTCACAGTAATGACTATTGTGTTTACATCATTGCCAAGTCACTGATCACTACTAACCACCTCACAGTAATGACTATTGTGTTTACATCATTGCCAAGTCACTGATCACTACTTACCACCTCACAGTACTGACTATTGTGTTTACATCATTGCCAAGTCACTGATCACTACTTACCACCTCACAGTAATGACTATTGTGTTTACATCATTGCCAAGTCACTGATCACTACTAACCACCTCACAGTAATGACTATTGTGTTTACATCATTGCCAAGTCACTGATCACTACTTACCACCTCACAGTAATGACTATTATGTCTACATCATTGCCAAGTCACTGATCACTACTTACCACCTCACAGTAATGACTATTGTGTTTACATCATTGCCAAGTCACTGATCACTACTTACCACCTCACAGTAATGACTATTGTGTTTACATCATTGCCAAGTCACTGATCATACTTACCACCTCACAGTAATGACTATTGTGTTTACATCATTGCCAAGTCACTGATCACTACTTACCACCTCACAGTAATGACTATTATGTCTACATCATTGCCAAGTCACTGATCACTACTTACCACCTCACAGTAATGACTATTATGTTTACATCATTGCCAAGTCACTGATCACTACTTACCACCTCACAGTAATGACTATTGTGTTACATCATTGCCAAGTCACTGATCACTACTTACCACCTCACAGTAATGACTATTGTGTTTACATCATTGCCAAGTCACTGATCACTACTTACCACCTCCACAGTAATGACTATTGTGTTTACATCATTGCCAAGTCACTGATCACTACTTACCACCTCACAGTAATGACTATTGTGTTTACATCATTGCCAAGTCACTGATCACTACTTACCACCTCACAGTAATGACTATTGTGTTTACATCATTGCCAAGTCACTGATCACTACTTACCACCTCACAGTAATGACTATTGTGCTTACATCATTGCCAAGTCACTGATCACTACTTACCACCTCACAGTAATGACTATTGTGTTTACATCATTGCCAAGTCACTGATCACTACTTACCACCTCACAGTAATGACTATTGTGTTTACATCATTGCCAAGTCACTGATCACTACTAACCACCTCACAGTAATGACTATTGTGTTTACATCATTGCCAAGTCACTGATCACTACTTACAACCTCACAGTAATGACATCTTATGAAGTGTGCTACATGTGTTTTACACTTGTACATTTCAGATAACAGAAAGTGAATCACAATTTCCCTCATATCCATACAAATCCCTTGAGCCACCCCTGACCATCCCTTTCATTTCATTCTTTTCAGAAACGTTCTCGAATAGCATACAGTGATTTACAGCACACAAGAGAAGAACTTTTAGGAGGAGATGATGTCACAACGTCTGAAGATCAGGTAAGAATTAAACAGATTGGATTAAGGAACTATGCGCCTTGAAGCTCAAAGACTTAAACTTTTGCTCAAACTTACCTGAAGGAAACTATTCGCTGTCAAAATCAAGAATAAAATTAAGGGGTCCTGATGCAAATTTGGTACTGGAAAAACAAAGTATCTCAAATTTATCATCAGTTATAATTCGAAATGGCTGCCATAGCTGTATTACCAGTAACTCTATTGGCGGGAAAAAATTAAATTTTTGATTTAAAAAGATAAGATGATGAAAACTTTTATTCCAAATGAATCCACACAATTAAACCACAAAAACATTCCAAAAAATTTGATGGTCCAGATATAGTCTCAGAGGTGCATTCTTGCAATTGAAGAAAAATTTTTATGGTTGGGGTGAACTCGAGTAGGTTAGGTTACTGGAAGCACAATCTCTAAGGTCTCGGTATAAGTACGGAACAAAATCAGTAGTAATACTCTCATATCCGACACATGCCATTAATCCTGGAACTTTTTTTTTACCTTCTCGTGTCTATTTATAGACAGAGAAGGTATTAGAGTTGAAAACCAATATGCTGCTGTCAAGAACTTCCGTCTGTCAAGACTTCCGTCTGTCAAGATCCGTTGACGTCATGCCATTGTGATGGGTCATATCATAAACTTGTGGGGGTGTTCATGGCTCAGGTTGAGGTGTGGGAGAACGATTTTGAGCTATGACAAAAATCAAAAGGACTTAGCGGCATAGCCACAGTGTTAAGCCTTTCTCCAAGGTTTCTTAGTTGACTACAATCTATTACAGACTACTGAGCTGACGTTAGGGGTACTCACTTTGTGTTTGCTCACTCTGTGAGCGCTAGTGTTTGGTACTGAGTTGCATGGATATCCCCTCATGGCCTCACGTGATCTGGGCCTGTTGCATAATCTGCGGAGATGATCATATGCCTCCGAGTCTGAAAACTGTCATTGTGTAAGCCTGTCGGCATTTTCCTTGCATTTTTTCTGATTTAATTTTGCAAATATCGGCGAGTACCTCAATATTTCAAGATAACCCTTTCTTCCCAATCGTTTCCTGGAGTTTCAGAGTCATATGAACGAAAATGAGTGAAAGTTTTAGACAGGAAAATCGGACGTCGGCCATGTTCAATGTTTACAGTACAATCAGAAGTTTACGTGGAGGAAATTAACCAATAAACACAGGAGTGTTCATGATGCCCGCCCTCTAGAGGCAGACCCTCCTATATGAAGTACCACATTTGATGCTTGTGGAAAGCTTGACCACACAATGGAGCTCGAGCATTTAAACTTTTAGAAAATGACAAACTGAATAAGATGGTATTCAGAAAATGTCAAATACTGAGGAAAAATGCGCAAATATTCAAAATAAACAGGTTAACTGATTGGTCAGCTATAAAAAACAATGAAAATGTTTATGATCAAAAGTTTTTGAGATGCGCACATTTTAACAAATACAGAAATTATTAACATTATAAATATAAGACCAAACTATTTTTTCAGGGATGGGACAGGTTGGAAATGAGGGGTGAGAGACAAAGGCACTCCTATTGCTGCATGTGGATGCAGCCACACCATTTCATTTACAGCATACTTATTCACTGTGTTGTGTTCAAGTTCCATATTGTACTGACTGTCATACAAGGATAACATAAGCAAATCAAATCAAATTAGAAAAGGATCAATGCTGTTGTGTGGATTTTGCTGAACATGGCTGATATTTCGCCCTATATATTTGGTATCCAGCAAAGGCATATTTTGATGTAAAGTCAAAATTAACACTACATTGCTGACAATATATTTTACCGTTTCTGCATGAATTTTTCTTTTTTAAATTATAGTATATTAGTACTTCAAACAGATTAACAATTATCGTGATGTCAACCCATAATTTTACATCACAAAGACTGTAATTCTGCCAATTTTTTTGTTTTTCAGTCATTTTATAAATTTTGCACTGCACAAGATGATTGAACAAATTGCAATGTTTGAATTTGTAAACTCAAAGAATAAAAATCCTTTGGTCACAAATTAAATTATTTTTTGAAAAGAAATTTACTCTTAAACACTTTTAGCATATATTCTTTACACTGTCATGTATTTCAAGGAAAATATGCCTATTAAAACAGTAATTTCTTCACTTTCAATTTTTTTTCAATACTATGACAATTATCAGCCATGAGGTTATACAAACACAAGACCAGATAAGCGTTTTTCATCATTTCCACAGGACTCTTTGGAAAATCCATTAAAAACAGTTAAAAGTGACTGGAAATGATCACTTGGTATACATTTAATTTACAGATGCCAGGTTGTGTATTTCACATGCACTCACGTCAGTAAGGAAGTGCGTCATTACTATTTTGGACTGTTAATTCTTATTTCTGAATTGTTAACTTTTTTTCCACATTGAACTATCTTTAGGCAGTTTATACTGTAGCTTAGAATTTTTTTGATTGATGTATTTAATCATCTTTTGGGTTCTTTGGGTCCATATCCCACCTCATGCCCCTACATCATCAACTATTTACCAACAACTCCATGCCAACAACCAATTACCTGACCTGGCCACACATTAGAGAAGGTACAGCGTCATTGACGGTATTTTTAATAAAACTATGTGAATCAATGTATGATGTAGTAGCCATGAAAGCTCAGTTATCTGTAGTGGGTGATGCTACCAATGTATCTTCATGTCATTAAAAGGTCAACTCGCCTCAAGCTTTTGATGACCCGCATAGACAAAGCCTACTCAGCTACAGATAACTGCACTTTCACAGCTACTGATTTAGAAGACAACAAAATTCCACTTAATATTGTACAAAATGAAAACTGCCACTTCAAGGTAAATTCTGCAAAGTCTTGCAGCAAGTGTTCATCCATAACTATCCCGAAACAATCAAAAAAACCTTGAACATACAAGTTACTCACTTGATCCTGTGCAGAAAACAGTGATGTGTCACGAAGTCAGGAATCCAAGAGGACACACTTGGACACATATTGAATGCAGCATTTGTCATTCATGAACTCATTAGCTCACGTGTGTCACACATGTGGGCTTATGGTTCAGTGATGTCTGTGTGTGTTTGTGTGTGTCTGTCTGTCTGTCTCTCTGTCTCTCTGTCTCTCTGTGTCCCTCTGTATACACGATATATCAAGAACGGCTGGACAGATTTCAACCAAATTTTGTACATAGCTTCAGATATCAAATGGCAAGAACTTATTAGATTTTCGTGGGTTTGGTATGCATATTCATGAAGTTATATCAGTTTTAATTTTTCTGTTACATGGTTGTCTATGGGATGCATGATGAACATAGTGTTATATATCAAGATTTACTGCACTTAATATGATGAAACTTGCCATATAAATTGTAATATGCAAGAAATTATAGTATTTGGAGCATCATGCCAATTAAATGCTAATTTGAATATTGTAATTAGTGAAATTGGTTTACCAATATTGATAAAACCTACAGATATTGAAGTGACAGACATTTGACTTTGCTGTGAGACATTCAGCAGAGCCATGTTAATTAACAGCTCGCAGTGTTGATGGTATAATCTGAACCAGTGATGGAAAGGACTGCTGAGTACTGAATGCCGGATTTTTCATGCCTTTGTCACCTCAGTCCTTTTTTTTTCGAAAAAGATAAATTTGTGGTGAAAGAAGCTAGTGATAGTGCCATCATATGGTGGAGTGTGAATATGTTAGTGAAACGATAGTTTGACCATATCGACCATTTGAAGTACCATGTTTATATATGGAGTATGACTGGATTCATACTACAAGACAAACAAGAGGAAAAAATTAATTGAAAGTTATGCAGATGATACGACTCTATACGTGAGAAATGTAGAAAGCATTACACAGTCCTTGAAAATATTTAACAAATATGGAAAAGCAACACGTACAAAACTGAGCAAGAAGAAATCCAAAGATTTATTGGCTGGGAGTTTTAAAAACCACACTGATTCAGTGGAAGGGATCAATTTTTCGAACAAGGTTTAACAGATCTTGGGAGTTGGGTTTGGAAACAGCTACACATCCAGAGAAAACTGGAAAACAGTGATGGAGAAATTTACGAACTGCCTTAAGATCTGGAATACTGGAAGTCTGTCCTTTAAAGGCAGGGCAATATGCTGACTGCATCAAAATTATGGTACCTGGCATCATTTGATCACGTACCTAAGGAAATTATTAATGAAGCAAATAGTAAATTATGGAATTTTATTTGGAGAGGCAAACGAGAAGTTATAAAAAGGGGCATTTTCATTCAAAGATATGATGACTGTGGCAAAAAGTTGTCGATATTGAAGAAAAAATTAATGCACTCCAATTAAAATGGCTTGTGAAATTATTTGAGAAAAATCCAGATAAAGAGACCCCTAAATGGGCCAGCTTATCAAAGTATTTCATAGCAAATTTTGACAATAAACTGAATAGTGATTATCACTATCTCCATCTCAATGTCAAAGCCAAAAACAATCGTACCCCAATGGTGTATGGGAATATGTGAAATACCTGGAAGTCACTTAGACTTACAAGAGTGAATATTTACCAACATCAAAACAGAATCTTCTTAGTGAAGTTCTGCGGTATAATGACAATATTAAAAATGTTGGAAGTGTCCTCCTTTATGAAAGTTGCACTATAATTTTAATGCATTCACAGTTATGTAGATCTGTTTTATTGAGAATTTGTTGAAATAAATTTACCTTTTTTTTAAAGAAAAGGAGTGTGACTTGACAGAGACTTTGAATATTAACTGGAATAACTATAAAAAGTCCTTGTTCCAGCTTTTAAATTCAGACAAAATTGTCAGCAATGTGGTAAATGACCTAAACTGGAAGATATATCATAGAGGTTTAGTCACAGAAAGTTTGGCAAAAATCTTCAAAGTTAGTGATGGGAAATGCCACATCTGTGGGGACGAAGAGACCATTGAACATGCAATTTTTGATTGGAGATATGCAAACAAAACTATGGGATATTGTTCTTAACAAAAGAGCATGGACTACATGAAGACACTGACTTGAAAAAAAAAATGGCAATAACTGGAGCAGACATTGATGATTCAATCTCAGAAATAATACATTGTATTACTTCTTATGTTAAATACACTATTTGGAATATATGGAACTCTGAGGTTTTTGATAAGATAAAAGTTACAATCAATGCATATCTGATTCAGCCAAAGATTGACAGAAACTGACCATAACTTCTGCAGCTGCTCACATGAAGGTTGACTTTCTACTCCACTACCATTTTTAGGTATCGCTCTTACACAAACAAATCCATACTGTACCCCTCTTCTACAAAAGCATTTCCAGGAAAATTTATATAATGAATAGTAGGGCAACACTCACAAACCTAATAGCATCTATACTGTATCAAACCAAAGGAGCAATTTCTCCAAACATTCTGTAATCAACTTTTATCATCAATTATGCGTTTTCAGATCAGACTATTTTTATTCTGAAAACATATTAGCATATTGATCTTACAGAAATCTTTCTGTACTATGCGACGACATTTAAGAATGAAACTCATCAGCCACTAATTACCATATCCTGTAATTAATCACAAAAATTAATGAAACTAGCTAATTATGCTTATGTCACATTTCACTCTATGATAAAGACTTGTTGAACTAAATAACAGCCCTGACTCACTACTACACATGTGAGCATGTTCAGTTCATATCTGGTATTATGACTATTCTCAGCAGCCAGTGCGTATCTGTCTGACTTATTGGAGTCAGGTTGTAATTTTTGGAGGCGTTTAGAGTCTTATTGACCTTAAAATAGCTGAAGCAAAATCTTCCCACTATTATATATGTGTCCACACTATCATTTATGTCCCCATACCATCATCATCTATGTCCCCACTCTATTATGTTTGTCTCCACTCTATCATTTATGTCCCCACTCTTTCATGTATGTCCCCACTCTATCATCTATGTCCCCACTCTATCATGTTTGTCCCCACTCTATCATTATTGTCCCCACTCTTTCATGTTTGTCCCCACTCTTTCATCAATGTCCCCACTCTATCATTTATGTCCCCACTCTTTCATGTTTGTCCCCACTCTTTCATGTTTGTCCCCACTCTATCATGTTTGTCCCCACTCTATCATCTATGTCCCCACTCTATCATGTTTGTCCCCACTCTATCATGTATGTCCCCACTCTTTCATGTTTGTCCCCACTCTTTCATGTATGTCCCCACTCTATCATCTATGTCCCCACTCTATCATGTTTGTCCCCACTCTATCATGTATGTCCCCACTCTTTCATCAATGTCCCCACTCTATCATCTATGTCCCCACTCTATCATGTATGTCCCCACTCTATCATCTATGTCCCCACTCTATCATGTTTGTCCCCACTCTATCATGTATGTCCCCACTCTTTCATGTTTGTCCCCACTCTTTCATGTATGTCCCCACTCTATCATCTATGTCCCCACTCTTTCATCTATGTCCCCACTCTATCATGTATGTCCCCACTCTATCATGTATGTCCCCACTCTATCATCTATGTCCCCACTCTATCATGTATGTCCCCACTCTATCATGTATGTCCCCACTCTTTCATGTATGTCCCAACGCTATCCTTGTCCTCTGACAAGGATAGCAATAATTGAAATAACACTCACAAACCTAATACATTGAAATAATTCTTCAGTCAAAACAATTCAGGGATTATTTTTGTTTTCTTTTTAGAGAGCAAGGCTTTTAGACAACACAGAAAAACTTGACCGGACAAATAGACGACTGGAACATGGGTATAGGATTGCAGTGGAAACAGGTAAGTTTGCATGTTCTTTAGAATTTCTTAAACTGAGAAATAGTTGCGGGAATATACATAAAGTGTTCTCACTTGCTGCTAATCTTCCCTATTTGTAAAAATGTGTCATATTTTTGCTGCTTTTTTCCTACCGATGGAAATACTATAATTTTTCAATCATATGGTTTCGAATGAAACAAGTGTGCTATCACACCTTAGTTTCTGTTGAGTGAAAATTTTCTGGAATTAGCAAATATGGAATAGTACCCTCCAGCAACCTATTTATCATTCAAAAACTGAGAAAATCTCCCAAGAGAAGCAGTCAGCCCTGATTTGGGTTACTGCCAGGTATATGTAGAGAGCTCAAACTACAAAGCACAAACTCTACTCTTACAGCCTCAGTAGCTGTATCTTTTCGCATGTTGCTTTACCAAAAACTTACCATCAAATCTTTGGAGAGATGTCTTTTCTTCCCATTATAAGGCAGCTGTCCACTTTTACGATGATCTGTTTTCAAATTTGACTGTTGCCATCAAATGTGTATTTGCACCCAACTATCACCTGAAAGGATTTTTCTATGAATTTTACTGTGTAATCAATTAAATTCGTTAGTTATGAGTTTTCATAATGGTTGTGATGCATTATATGTCTATAGAACCTATAGTATGGATATTTATCAGGCGTCTTTTCATCTCTGTCTGTATGTACCGGTATGTATGTACCGGTACATATGTACTGTATAAATGTGTGTGAGGATTTCCATCCACTCAAATATCTTGAGTACTTACAAACTTGATATTTGGTGTGTAGATGCATCAAAGCTAGATTCTTTTAATGATATTGTCAAAAATATGAAAATGAGCAAACAAATCTCATATTTGAAAAAAATCTTCATAACCTCAGATAAAACAGGTGTATTTTTTGCTGTAGAGGTCCCTAGGGCTAATCTTATGCAGATTTGTTCAAAACTGGTGAAATAAGCATGTTTATTGTTTGAAGGCATTTTTTGTTCTTTGGACAGACTGAGCAACAGACTGCAGTGATGGCTTTGTGTATGCCATATGCAGTGTGCCATACGCCATAGACAGAGATATCTGAACAACCCTTTGGTGTAGCTCCTCTCTGTCAGCGACAAGGAGATTATCAAATAGGTGGTTGTCCGTTGTCATCTTGTCTGTTGTCCAACATCTCTTGTCTGTCGTCTGTCAAGGTTTTGCATTCCAAGGTTCTTCTCTGAAACTGAAGGTCTGATTGGTTTGAAACTTGATATGCAGCTTGCTTTTATGTGTAGCTTCCTAGGGGTGGCCTGACTCAGATTTGTCGAAAATACATATATGATTAACTTGCATACTTATACGTTTGGGGCAATGTTTGCCGGTTCTGGTCAAACAAAATGTTGAGCTATGGTTAATTAGTCCCCGCGGACGAAGTCCGGCGGGGACTTATAGATTGGGTCCCGTCCGTGTGTCCGTCCGTCCGTCCGTCCGTCCGTCCGTCCGTCCGTCATCAACAGTTTCTCAGACACTGCCAAACCAATTTTGTTCAAACTTGGCACAAAGGCATAGCACTATGACCTACAGATGCACATCGATTTATTTTGCGATACGATCCAATATGGCCGCCAGGCGGCCATTTTATTACAATTTTTTCATGTACGGAGCCATAACTCAGACATGTTTCAACCGATTTTATTCAAAGTTGGTACAAGGACATTGACCAATGTCATAGATATGCATGTCAATTTGTTTTGTGATATGATCCAATATGGCTGCCAGGCAGCCATTTTATTATGATTTTTTCATGTACAGAGCCATAACTCAGGCATGTTTCAACCGATTTTATTCAAAGTTGGTACAAGGACAATGACCAATGTCATACATATGCACATTGATTTGTTTTGTGATACGATCCAATATGGCCGCCCGGCGGCCATTTTGTTTCGATTTTTTCATGTACAGTGCCATAACTCAGGCATATCTCAACCGATTTTATTCAAACTTGGTACAAGGACATTGACCTATGTCATATATATGCGTGTCAATTTGTTTTGTGATACGATCCAATATGGCCACCAGGCGGCCATTTTATTACGATTTTTTCATGTACAGCGCCATAACTCAGACATGTTTCAACAGATTTTATTCAAAGTTTGTACAAGGACATTGACCAATGTCATATATATGCATGTGGATTTGTTTTGTGATATGATCCAATATGGCCGCCAGGTGGCCATTTTGTTATGATTTTTTCGTGTACAAAGCCATAATTCAGGCATATCTCAACTGATTTTATTCAAAGTTGGTACAAGGACATTGACCTATGTTATACTTATGCATATTGAATTGTTTTGTGATACGATCCAATATGGCCGCCTTGTGGCCATTTTTTTACGACTTTCCATGTCCTGAACAATAACTCCGACATGTATCAAGCAAATTCATTCAAAGTTGGTACAAGGACATTTACTTATAGTATACATAAGTACATTGATTTGTTTCTCGATATGGTCTGATATGGCCAAATGGTAGCAATTTTGTTATGTTTTTTTCATGTCGAGAGCCATAACTCTAGCAAGTCTCAACTGATTTTATTCAAAGTTTGTACCTGGACATTGACTTATGTAATACATATACGTGTTGATTTTTAAAACAGTAAGATCAAATATCGCTGCCTGGCGGCAAATTTGTTACGATTTTCTCATGTACTGAGCCATAACTGAGACATACCGGTATTTCCACCAGTATCATTCAAAGTTGGTACAAGGACATTGACCTATTTCATACATGCTCGTCAGTTGTTTCACGTCATGTAGCAGTATCATGTCAATTATTGAAGTTTCATAATTAGGTTGATATGTCAGAAATACTGCATCAAATTTCATGAAACTTTGTACAGATGTTAAGCTCACATTGCTTTAACAGTGAAAAAGACATTTATCAGTGTCATTTTAATTAATTTGTAATTGCATATGTAATGAACTTTCCTAATTAGAGTGATATATCCACAAATACAACGTCAAATTTGATGAAACTTGATACAGATGTTGATCTCATAGTGTTGTAAATACTACATTAAACTTTATGAAATATGGTACCGGTTATCTATTAGTGTTAGGATAGAATGAAAAATGTTTTGCAACATCCTGTCAACTAATTCCCAGTTGACTCATTTAATGACCTTTAGGATAGTGGCCTACATTGGTTTTATGTTTTTCATCACCATGGAACTCATTCTTGGCCATTGAGTGCCATCTGTATCAAAGTATTTTTATCACAGAACCTGTAATCAAAGTACCCATTAGCAAGCGGGGACTGGGTCATCAACGATGACTTGTTGTTACTAATTTTAGTAATCAAGCAAAGTGTGCCACCAATGATGTATGCAAATGATCACTAGTTTGACTCTATCCCATGCAAAAAAATAATCTACAACATATTCAGAAATAAGCTGTCGATATTCAAATATGTTGATCCCTACCTGTGATATCGCAGCGGTGCTAGTTGCGTCTATTGAACATGCTCAGGTCAAGGGTCACTCCCACAGTACCGCTGCGAGCCAACCCATAGGCTTTTTTTGGTAATTTACTATGACACTGATCAGTGTCACTGATTTAGCTCACAAAATAATGACAATGTTCTCCCAGGATTTTTGAGAAGAGGGTGAAGACGTGGTGCGAAGCACCACAAGCGACCGCGTAAGCGGTCGCGGGGGGAGGTCAGGAGGGGGGTGTCCCCCTCCTGCCGTTGGAGCTTTGAAAAACAGCGATTAAAATGGTGTTATTTGGTGGCACTTGGGGAGTACTTTTTTCAGATTTTTTTCGTATAAAAAACTCAAAGGAAAGGAGATCTGAGACAGTGTACCATAAACAGTTCACTGATTTCAATTATGAAGATTTCATTTTTTGAAAACGAAAACGTAGCGAGAGACATACATTTATTCATCGATGTCAAAATTATCACCATAACACTCAGGTTTGGGGAGCATTTTTTCAGATTTTTTTCGTACAAAAAACTCAAAGGAAAAGAGATCTGAAACAGTGTTCCATAACTTTTATTACAAACGAAAACATAGCGAGTCTACAGACATACATTTATTCATCGATGGCAAAATTATCACCATAACACTCACGTGTTCTCATCCTGATACAAGTCCGACCGAGCCTAAAATTAGGTTGTTTTGCTTTTGGAAGGAATACACAAACGAAATTCTAACCTCCTATAAAAACTTCAGTGTACTCTGCTGTCCTCAGTTGGTTACCCTCCAGCTCCTTGCCATGTTTACTCAGCTAAGTCGGTTACCTAATGCACGGTCCCTATGGAGGGACTGTGGCTAACGTGACGTTACGGACTGAGCCATGCAAATATGGCTGCCTTCGATGAGTTGCACATGGGCTTATGATCTCGGATGACATCACAAACTCGCGAGATTTGCAAGATCGATGAGAATTACGTTTGCAGTCTGCAGGATCGACGCTCACGCTCGCATTTTGCTTGTAAATCACTGTCAACTTTTTTTCCCCGTACATTTTATTGTTTTATTTTTCAAAAAAATAAATCTTTTTCATTTCTGGCAAGGGGGCGCTCGGAATTTACAAGAGGGCGCCACGCCCCTGTTACCTTATTCAGGGAGAACACTTAATGAAATATATTAGTCTTTGAATAAATAAACTTGTACCCAATTTGTTAATGACTATCTACCACCCCTTCTCTACTCCCGGTTACTACCTAGACAATAAGAACATGTATTTTCATCTGTTTTTCCATGAGCCGTCGACGCATTGACGAGTTCTGCTCGAATTTGAACTTTTGATCTCAAACGTATTCAGTGCATTGTACCCACAAGCGGGGAAACGTCACAGAAACCGTCGACGGCTCACAAGAAAGTGGTTGAAATACATGTTCTTGTCATCGAGGTAGTTAGCAGGGGTAGAGAATGAGTCTTACTGAGATAGTCAATGATAAAGATGATACAAGTTCATTTATTCAAAGTCTACTATGTTTCATTATTTTGCAAGCTAAATCAGCAACACCGATCAGTGTCGTAGTAAACTACCAAAAAAGCTTACGTGTTGGCTTGCAGCAGTACTGTGGCGGTGACCCTTGACCCAAGCACGTTCGATAGAAGCCACAGGCACCGCTGTCATATCACAGCTAGTTGATCCCATGTTCATTAATATTCTCTTAATTGTAGAGATCACCTCTTTTACAAGCAGTTCTCCCGGTGTACACCTTCCTATGACAGTGCCACCAGGTGTATACCCTCCAATGGCAAATTCCCCAGTGTATACCCTCCTATGACAGTGGTCCCTTTGTATACCTTCCTATGATGGTGGCCCTGGATATATACCATCCTATGGCAGTACTGCACGACGTATACCTTCCTACATGTATGGTAGGGCCCTTGGTTGTATACCCTCTTATGGCAATGCCCCCTGTGTATACCTTCCTATGACAGTGCCTCCGGGTGTATACCCTCCTATGGCAATGCCCCCTGTGTATACCCTCCTATGGCAGTGCCCCTGGGTATATACATTTCTATGGTAGTGCACCTGGGTGTATACATTCCTATGGCAGTGCTTTAAGGTGTATACATTCCTATAGTGCCACAGGGTGTATACCCTCCTATGGCAACGCCCCCTGTGTATACCTTCCTATATCAATGCACCCAGGGTGTATACCTTCCTATGGTAGTTCCCCAGGGTGTATACCCTCCTATGGCAATGCCCCTAGGTATACCCTCCTATGACAGTCCCCCTGGCTCCCAACCGACCATCATAAATTCATGAAAACTGAAAATCAAAGTGATAATTTTGAATTTTGCATTGCTTCATTCAGAACAAGTTGGAGCTGACATATTGGAAAACTTACAAGATGACAGAAGAAAAATTGAAAGAGCAAGAGAGAGGGTAAGATTTATCATTCTCCTACATGTATAATGGTCATGGAGTTAAAATACATAAAAAAAGTTTGATTTATAGAAATTACCGGAAAATAATTACAAAACCTCACTTATATCCTCTGACCACATGGGATAATTCAGACATACACTGTACTTGACAGTAATCTATCCATTGTACATCATGTACTCAATATTTTCATAAATAACAGCAAAGAAGTTTATATTTAGCTTGTCAAGGTTTTACAAAACTGGTGTAATTGCAAGCTGTTGTGTGTTTAGAGGGCCAGTAGCTGTAACTTTTGATTATGTATTACAATTTATTTTTTGTATGTCAATAAATTCTTATTCTACTCCGTAGAGAATGCTAAAACACAGTTTAGCTTATCAACACAGCATCTGTACTTGTCAAATGTACTGTAAATGTTTACGTTTGAATTCTTGGCTGGACCGGAATTCTCTTTTCAACAATAGCAAACACATGTACAGACTGAGTTGACAAAGGGAATACCATGTGTTTAAACATGCTTTGGGGAGTAGAAAAAGAAACTAGTAGAAATAAAAAAAAAAACAAATATTGCTAATGCTTATTGCTAATGCCTTTAGTTCACTTAGTGATTTTAAGCCAATTTTGGTAATCCATCCAGCTAATTTTGAGTAGTGCTATATCACTGTTGCCAGAATAATATACAGAAATGTTAAAATTTCAGTGTTTAGGAAGATTTTAAGTATTTCTGTGTTGTGGTTACTGAAGTCAAAAACATAGTTTCAAAAGTGAGAAAGGCTAGTAAAATTATTCAAACTTTGAAATGCTGAGAATCTTTTTTGTCATTTCAGCTTCGTGAAACTGATACAGATTTAGGAAAAAGTTCAAGGGTTCTCAGTGGAATGATGAGAAGGTAGGTTTCTACGGTGATGGCAGTGTGTTTTTATCATTGAATCTGTCTGTGATCTTTTCTTGGTTTGCATATCAATATCACATTACAAGTCTGTAGTGAGTGTCAATTTTTCAAACTTTAAGTCACAGCTGATGCACTAACTTTACTCTAGCCTTTTCACTGCCACGGTTGGCCTCAAACCTATTGTTATCAAATGTGTGTGTGGACCTATTTGCAAATAAAGCGGGGTAATCAGGTTAATAACGATGATAGCACCAGTGATAAGTAATTTTCTCATTCAGTGTTTAAATTTTGGGGGTTTTTTTATGTTCTTGAGTAAATCAGAAAGCTGGTACATCAGCTGATTCTCAGATAAGCAGTACCGTTGATCCTTGAAGACATGGCACTGACAGTTTATCAATGAGGTCACTATTGAAGATTCAGGGATACAAATCTTTAAGTTAAAAAGTAAAAGTAAAAGCATTTTCATGGGATTCTACTTATGTACTCATCACCAATCCTAACAACTCCTTAGCTTACTAATTATTAATGAGATACATTGTCCTTCAAACTCCCTAGCTTACTAATTATTAGTGAGATACATTGTCCTTCAAACTCCCCAGCTTACTAATTATTAATGAGATACATTGTCCTTCAAACTCCCTAGCTTACTAATTATTAATGAGATACATTGTCCTTCAAACTCTATTCTTTGCCAAAAATGAGAGTTGGTAATAAGTACTGCTTTCTTTCAAAGGCAAATTTGATTTCTTTAAGCGTGTGTTTTGTGTGAGAAGTCTACGCTTATTTAGAATTGTAAATTTAACTAAGATTCTTGGCAAGGTGGAAATCTGAATTGCAGTTCTTTTTATTCTTCGGTAGGTTTCTTCCATCTTCTGGAAATTAAAAACGTTCACTTGTGAGTTTGTAAATACTTTCACATCAATGTACCTCATACTTTGCATGTATTTCTCCTTCCCATCATTCTCCTGACTCCCATCACTCCTTTGGATTAAAGGTCAGGTTCAAAGTTTACCTACACTGATAATCTGAATCACCCTAAAGGCAAATTCAGTCTGTCTCTGTTCAGTGTGTGTGCTGTAATTTTTTGTCTCAGTATTAGAGTATTGCTGTAGATTACACAGAATGTTGTTTAGCTACTTCAAGTAGTCTGCACTTTTTGGACTGATTTTCAGAATGTAGTTCTTAAATATTCCAATAATTTGCTGTTCACGGCAAGTTTTCACTACTGGAAAGTAAAAAAAATCTGGATGTTCACAATGTTGTCGTCAAATCTCATGCAAATGCACAACACATAAAAGATCAGCCTACATTTTTCAATTTCAATATCTATAAATCAGAATACACGGATATTATGATTTAATTTGTGAAGTCAACATTCACATTTCAATATCTACAGAACAGAATGTGAATTCAAACCCCAGTAATACCGTAGTTTTTCTTTTGATTGTAAAGAAAGTGTTTCAGTTTTCTGAAACTTTTAGGAAAAATGTTGTGATTTCATTTTTTTACGTGAAGCTGAGCTTACTCAGTATTTCATAAAAATGCACAAGAGATACTTATTTAGTTCTGATTTTGTTCCATAAATTACAATAATTTTGATCACTTCACTGACATTCCAAACTTATCAAAAACACCAAAAGATGAAAGACATGACTTGAAGTCTTGTCATAGCATAACATAACATGTCTAGTGTTTGTACAGCAGACAGTTCCTTTGCAGTGTATTCACAATCAATAAAACAACAACACTGAAAAAATGCACATATATTATTTGTTTCAGGATCGTGCAGAATCGAGTGTTACTGGTGGTTATAGGTCTGGTGATGATAACAGTTATAGGTATAACTATATATTTCACAACAAAAAAATAACAAATTCAAGAATGATGTATCAGGAAGCAACTGGCATTATGTATCCAAGACGACAATTCTTTTATAGTGACAGTTATTATTTATAAAAACTTTGAATGATGATAGATTGTTAACTGTATATTTGTATATATGTATACATTGTATCTTAGTTTATAATTTGAAATATTTTGTATGGATACACACAATACACAATCCCATATGGCTGCCATTAAGACTGTATATGTTTCGCAGGAAGTGTAACAATAAAGAGATGTGGTATTAGTGTAGAAAAAATGTCCTGTGAAGCCAAAAGATTTACTGTAATAGGAAAAAATGTCCTGTAAACCCCCAAAAAATTACTGTAAAATTAAGTATTAACAAGGCAAGTTTTCATATATTGAACATGTTTTGTTTGTCTGCATTTGACAAAGTTTTGAACATGGATTTATTGATTGAGTTCCGTCTGTTCATGCATCCGTCAGCCCAGAGCAGTTTCTAAGACATAACTTGACTAATTTGTTTCAAACTTGATATTAGGACAACACATTGTAGCATACATATGATTTGTTCTGTCATCCCATCCAATATGGCTGCCGGGCAGTCATTTTGTGCAAAGAGCTATAATTTACACATTCAAAGTGAGCACAAAGACAGTGCAGTATTTGTTTTGCAAAACAGAATTGGCTATTGGGGGCCATTCCGTTTTAATTTTTGTTGGTCTGGAGCCCGTATACTAACATGACTGGACCAATTACAATTAAGTATGGCAGAAGGACATAGTACCCTGATGTCAAAAAGCACATTAAATTATCCTGCAATACAATTCAATATGGCAGCCTGGCAGCCATTTTATATTTTAATATTTGTCCTTCCAGAGCGATTACTCAGATCTGACTGAAACGATTCCATTCAAAAAGGACAAAATCAGTGACATTCAGGTGTTTGTCAACATATTTCACCATACAATCAAATATGTATGCATGGTGGTAATTATATTTTAATACTGTTGGTCTCAAACCAATGCCTTGACATACCTAGACAGATTTCAGTCAGTTGTTACACTTGTACCTTAGAGAATGTGAGTTGAGGTATCGGTCTGGATCATAATGCTTTCAGTAACTGAAGCTGACTCATGAGTTCTTGCTTGTCAGCACTCTTTAGATCTTCATTACAAGATGGCACTGCCATGATGCTTTAGGTCTCAATTCTCTTTCTACCCTTTTTTCCCCCAAGACACTAATGCACATCAGTTTGTTTAATGATATGATCTAATGTGGCTACCTGCCGGTCAGTTTGTTTAAATATTTGCCTGTCAAAAGACATTACTGTGATCTAATTTGGCCATCTGCCAGCTGTCAGTTTAATATTTGCCTGTCCAAAGACATTACTCAGATATTGTAGCACTGGTTTCAATAAAACTTGGCACAAGGATGGAGTACCATGAAGTACAGATGCACATCAATAGTTATATGTGATATGATCCAATATCGCTGCCTGGCGGCCATTTTCTTTTAATTTTTGTCAAGCTGGAACCATTGCTCAGACATGCCAAGACCAATCTCAAAGGTGCAATGATTTATAACTAATTTATTTACGATTTATGACTATGCTTACCTATACTTACCAGTCATACATTCTAATGGGTGCATTATATTGATTTCAGTTTAGTTACATCTAATCAAATCACCTAAATTACAGGTGGGGACTTTGTCATTTACAATGACTTGTATCTATTTATTTCATTACAAGAGTCATAGCGATTGACAATTCAACAAATATAAAAACAAATGTTATAAATGAGAAACTTAGCTCTTGAGACATAGTGACTGTGTGCAATATATTCTATAAAACTTTTAATGAAGAATTTATCATTTTATGGGTTCAAGGGCCAGTAGCTGTAACTTTTGATTATTTTTTTTCACTATTTTTATTCTTGATATCAACTTCTGTTTCTTGTTCTACTCCCCACAGCATGTTGAAACATAGTATTCAGCTTGTCAACTCAGCCTGTACATGTGTAGACTGTATTGTTATTGTTGAAAAGTGAATGTAAATAATAACACTGTATTCTACACATGTAGCCCTATGTTGACAAGCTAAATTGTAGGTGCTTTACCAAGCAAAATTAACACTAACAAAGATAGTGAAAATCATCGTAAGTTACAGCTACTGTCCCTCTAGGAGGAAAAAAGACTAGAAAAGTCACTCAGTGACTGAATACATAGATAAGAAGCTGTAAATTCAGACATGGAGAAAAAGTGAAGACGTCTACATTCAAGGGGAACAGAGTTGTATACTGTTTTGATTTCTCAAGGATGGCTTGCTGTAAATTGTAATCGGACAAACAAGAAGAAGATCATCTGTATAGAAGATTGTAAGTAATCAATAGATGTATTTCTAGGATAAATGCTGATAAACTTCCTTCTGTGTACTTTGAAATCTATTTCAAAATTCCAGTCAACTTCAGTTCTATCTTGCACACACACCTCAAATACATTCCTACAGTTTTCATTGAAATGAAAACAAAATTTTGGTCACCATGCCAGGCTTTAACAGGAAGCATGTCAACTGTAATGACAGCTACAGCATGTACCCTCTTTGCATCTAGCTGTTGTACAGCCATGTTGTTTTTGAGGACAAAGTTGGATTTCTTTATTAGAAAAGAAGGAGACGGTCATTTTACCTGTATGTGTATAAGTATCTGTTTTCTGATGAAAGGGAAGAGATTAACACAGTTCCATAATATAGCGATATGAGCCCACTGTCTTCAACAATTTGGAACTCTAATTAAATAGGTACATGTATGAAAGACTATTGTGCTAGCATTTCAAAGAATGTTTTCTAACAACAAATAATGTGAAAGCACCTACATAGTGTCAGTATGTCTGTCTGAATGTAGATATTGATAATTGAGCACATTTGAAGGAAATAGCCAAGTGTCAGTAATGAAAGTGTCACAGTCCACACTCCCAAACTGCTGTGATGTTTTGTGAAAGTAGTACAAATCTAGGGTAATACCGTATAATGATGTATTAAATGCAAAGATACAAAGAAGTACTTGTAAACTCTTACTATTGGAAAACTTGTGTTCTTGTATTTTCAAGGAACACTTGCTAATCAGACACTGTATGGAATAGCATGTTTCAAACCTTCCATTGTATACAGTGATACATGCATGTTATGAATGTTACAAAACAAAGTAGTGTAGACATGTAAAAGTCAGGTTACAGATTCCAGATTTTAATTCAAATGTAATTTGCAAAATGTAGCTTATAAACAGGAATCACAAAATGAATGTTGTATTTTCTTCCTTGGACATGTACATATTATGCCCATCATGGTGTACTCCTTTCCTTTATGTCTTTTATTGGATGTGTAATTAGCACAACTGGATGGGTTGTTAATAGCACTTAAAACAGGACAATCTCTGTGAGTAAAGAAGCTGCTATTCTTTGCTGTACTTTATGCTTCCACAACACTTTAACCAGAGTGAGGCTCACAAAGCATGCTGGGTATTACTGAGCCTGACCTGGCCACACTGCCTCATTATAGTGGGACACAGTAGAAAACTTTACCTTGTTTTGGAAAACATGGATTTGGCAGAAGGGAACATTGTGTAGCAAAGAAGCTATAAGGGAGTTTAGCCCATATTGAAACTCATTCCTTTCAAATATGTCTAAAAGAAGTATCAGAAAGTACCAACAGTGTCAGAATTGTTTACTTTAGTAAACTGGTGTTGACTTATTGTCACGTCTTTGTGATCAATCTTTGTAGAATGCTTTGATCTGTTGTAGTGTGTCTTATTAATTTGCGTAAATAAAATTTTAAAAAATTCAGTTATTATCCAGCAGTTTCATTAAGATTTCCTCTATCCAATACCAGACTTTTCTTTTCTAGGAGCTTGTCTAATGCATATCATTGTAATTGTGACATACCTGTTCATCATTAGCAGGAACAAAAGTAAATTTAGCAGTGTTATTAAAGCTATCTGTTTCTAGTGGTCATTGGGTCAAAGGTCACAATACTAACCTGTACTAAAGACAATGTTCCATTAGTTACCATGGAGATGTTGCTTTAGCTACCATGGTAATTGAGGACAAAGTACTGCCAATGTTTAAAAATTTTAATGACTTGACTTTAAAATGTAAGTACAACCAGTGGAAGCCTCAGTGATGTAAAGTAAGATTACTCATCAGAAAATGGTAAAAAATCCATTGCTGGTGATTTGTTACAGTAGCTTTTTAATACCCTATATGGTTGATTAGTTTGAAGAATTTAGAAAATAGTCAATATGTCACTTACAAGTACATGTAATTCATTAGCAAGATGTACAAGTCAGTGAAATTAGCCATAGAAAGATTTGTTGTGGTGTATTTCTGGAACAAAGCATGACAATCTCTGTTTGACAGAGTCAAGTCATTGATTTTACTCGAGATTGTTAAGATCAGTCAGTGATTTGACTTGAGATTGTCAAGATTAGTCATTGATTTGACTTGAGATAGTCAAGATTAGTCAATTAACATATAACCTCTCAGTGTAATAGGAACTAAATCTTACTCTGATAGTGCTGTAATTATAAACCTGTGCAGTAACAATGGATTATTTATTTTGAAGCTAGATCTTTGGAATTTATTTGATACACAGGGTTATGTCTACACTGCCTTTCATATCTTGTGCAAGTAGAGGAAGGGATAAAAGCTGTTTTTGCCTGTGTGAACATTTGCTATCATTGCAGAGCATTGATATGTATACAACATTACTTTCAATGTAATAAGTTGATCCAGCATTGACATGTATAAAACATTACTTTAGTATGATGTGTCGATATACATCAGCTTCTTGATGATAATATCAGAGGTCTTAATATGATTTAATGTCACTACCTTCTTGTAAGTAGCGCTGATCGCAAATGGCGTCATATATTGTCCGCAGTTTACGCATAAACTATGAAAATAAAACCTGCTAGTGTTACAATGGCTATTAAAAGTCGCACTGATTCATGGTTAAGACAAGCTGCAACAACAAAATTTGTCTGAATTTCAAGCAGTAGTGTCCGATGTCGTAACAAACCTGAAATCATGATCAGCGCTATTAAGACTCTTGAGAGTTGTCATTTGTCACTGAACTTTATGTAAAATACAAGTGTTTGCCATCACCCTACACAGGGGTTATTGCTAAAGAAGGCAACTTTTGGGTCTCTGAGTTTCCATTATTTTTTATAAAGATTGTTATCACACACTGCATAATGGTCAGCATCAGTTTTACATCATCATTGCTGACAAATGTTATCAGTGTTTAGAGATAGTGAATGTTAAATGTGCAAGACAGTATGGTGAAATTTTGTTTCAAGAGCCAAAAAAATGTTTTTGTAGTGCTGTATTTTTGTTTGCATAGGATGTAACAATTCAACATACAACTTCACAACCACTTGTAATACATGTATCACAACAAAAATAATTTTTTTTCAAGACTATGGTAGATATTGTTTTATTCAGTGTATTGAGTGTTGATGATCATGTAAGTTGTCCAAAGAATTCCATATGTTGAGTAACAGATTATGTTAGAAAATGGGAGTTTGTTGCTTAGCAAACAGTAACACAGTTACAAAGAGATAACATTACTTTGTTTTTGAATCACTGTAGTGCCGTCACTTGTCTTACTGTAAGCTTTGTAAATAAAGTACTAGAAATTCCAAACAGCTAATTCAATTGGTGTCTCTGTTTTATGTTGTGCAACACTGATTTTGTAGTTGGATAGTCAATACAATGTTGACCCTGTCGACATGGGAAAGGCCATTCTATGGTTTGCAAGTATGTGATTGGTAATAGCACACACACAGGAAACGGCTTTGTGATTTCCGGAGAAGTCTGCTACAGTCAAGTTACTAGGTAGTTATATTGGCTGTTACCACAGTGTGCAGCAGAAAAATATAATTATGAAAAACAAGGACAAGGTCAAGTTATATAAGTTAATTATTTTATTAAGATTCCATATTTCTGATATTTGTAGTCAAATTTAAATACCCAAAATATTCGAGGTCAAAGTTACAGTCAATTGATATTGCATAATATTTATACCCGTATTTCCGTGAAGTTATCAAGTCAATTCAAAGCCCAACTTTTTATCAGATGATGTGCAATGGCCAATGGTGGTGGAATTGAAAACCATGGCATCTTGTCTGTCCTTGTTTTTGTGAAATGTTTTGGTTGAAACAGAACAGCTTTTTTAACTTCATCTCTGTGAAACCATAGAGCGTCTTCAAGTTCTGCTTTATCCAAGGCTATCTGAACTCGGCAAGAAAAACATTAAAAAAAATAAAATCAGATTTGATGCTGTGAAAATCAGTGGCAAAGCAACATTTTAAGGTTATCAACACCTAAATTGAGGCATGCACTAATTTTATTCTACACTAAAGCTTGATCAGTAGGGGAAAGAGCTTATGATAGAACAATGTACCCCTAAGCCAAACCCTAGTGCACCACTGATACTCTCCTGGCCAAAGCAAGCCAAACCCTAGGGCACCACTGATACCCTCTTAGCCAAAACAAGGCACCACTGATACCCTCTACGCCAAAACAAGGCACCACTTATACCCTCTGACTCTGAGCCAAAACAAGGCACCGCTGAAACCCTCTAAGCCTAAGCACTGCTGAAACCCTCTAAGCCTAAGCAATTAAGGCACTGCTGAAACCCTCTTAGCCAAAGCTTGGTACTGCTGATACCAGAAAGTTCTATACTGCATGTACTGGTAGGGCTGGCCCTAGAAAATTTTCAGACATTCTTAAATTGACCTTAAAGTGACAAAGTTGCTCTTTTTTTACTCTTTTTATGATATCAAGAAACATGGAATACTTGCATAAAGTCACTCAGGATACAGATTGATAACAGTGCAGGACTGCTTTACCTTTTTGTTTAATGCATATAGATGATTTCATTTGTGATTTCTTAATAAAATGGATTTTCCCATTCTGACTTGCTTTGCTATGATGGATAAACATTGCCACTATGTAAAGAAAAGCTGCTATCCTTATAGCTGTATGAAAGGAACAATTAAGATTTCATTACAAAACTTACATGATGTCCAAACTTTATGTAAACAGTATATGTTCAGCCATGCATGGTGAGAGTTGTACACTTGATATTAGAACTTGATTTTTTGGTGCAGACAATGCTGCTGCATGTTTAATCTTATCTGGCTGCAAGCAGAGTTGAGCTTGTGCACAGTTGACTTGTATTTCAGCATGTTTCAAGAAGCCAAACAAGTCAAACTACTTTTTCATATCAAACAAAATCCATGAGGAAAAGCTCAAAAAAGAATGGCTTTGTCCCTTTAAAAGATAACAAATGTCATGAGTCTGAGGTAACATAGTAGTAAGTAATACAAGCGACCTAGCGGCCGATATAGCTCCGCTGTGTTTATGTAGAGAATAACTATTTTTGACGGATGTTGATGAAGAAGGTGGAAATCTTTGATAGCTCAATGCAGTGGCCAGAAAAAAGTGGCTAAAATAGCTGCAAAAATACACAATAGAAGATTTCATCGTACTTTGAATATATCACATCGGATCATCCTAAGAACATGTCAACCAAAGCTATCTGATGAGTAGTTTTTTGGAGAATAAAATTTTCTGACCAAAAATGGCAACAATTGCCCCCAAAAATAAAATTTGAAGATTTCATCACAATTTCAAAAGATCAAATTTAGTTCATCTATAGAAACCTGTATACCAAATTTCAAAGCTGTTAGACCAGTACTTTTTGAGAAACACATTTTTTAACCAAAAATGGAAAAAATTGTCCCAAAAATTCAAAATTGCAGATTTCATCATAATTTCAATAAATATTATTTAGTTCATCTATAAAAACCTGTATACCAAATTTCAAAGCTATCAGACGAGTACTTTTTGAGAAATACATTTTTTGACCAAAAATCGCAAAAAATTGCATTAAAAATGCACATTTGCATATTTTTTGACCAAAAATGGCAAAAATTTCCCCAAAATTACAAAATTGCAGATTTCATCATAATTTCAATAAATATCATTAAGGTGATCTGTAGGAACCTGTATACCAAATTGCAAAGCTATCAGATGAGTAGTTTTGGAAATACACATTTTTTGACCAAAAGTGGCAAAAAATGCCCCAAAAATACAAAATTACAGATTTCATCATAATTTCAATAAATATCATTTAGTTCATCTATGGGAAGCTGTATACCATGTTTCAAAGCTCTCAGATGAGTACATTTGGAAATACACATTTTTGACCAAAAATGGCAAAAATTGCCCCAAAAATACAAAATTACAGATTTCATCAGGAATTCAATATACATTACTTAGTTCATCTATAGAAACCTGTATACCAGATTTCAAAACTGTCAGACCAGTACTTTTTGAGAAATACATTTTTTGACCAAAAATCGCAAAAAATTGCCTTAAAAATGCAAATTTGCATATTTCTGCACAATTTGAACAAATCTGAAAAACATCATCCCTAGGGACATATGTACCAAATATCAAAGCTATCTGACAGGTAGTTTTGAAGAAGAAGATTTTTAAAGATTTTTTTACCAAAAATGACAAAAATTGCCTTAAAAATACAAATATGCAAATTTCACCACAATTTGAACAAATCTGACTGAAGTCACCCTAAGTAAACTGCATATCAAATTTCAAAGCAATCAGACAAGCGGTTTCAGAGAAGATTTTTTTACCAAAAAACACCAAAAAATGCCCCAAAAATACAAATATGCAAATTTCACCACAATTGGAACAAACTTAAGTGAGGTCACCCACAGTGAGCTGCATATAAAATTTCAAAGCAATTGTACTTGCAGTTTCAGAGGAGAAGGCAATAGTTGACGGACGATAGACGACGACAGACGATGGACGACGACGGACGACGACGGAAATCAACCTATTTGATAAGCTCCGCGTCACTGACAGCGGAGCTAACAAAAGTTGGAAAGTGAGTGAAATTACAGATGGAAAGTGAAGTCAACACACCTATCAGAATTTTGTGAAGTCCAGACAGTATGACATAATTCTTGTGGTCTACTTTTCTAGTCCTGTAGTCTAGTTTGTAGTCTAATCTATTTTGCAATGTTGTTTACCAGTCTTGTAGTTTGGTTTGCCAGCCTGCTGTCTTAGTTTACTGACCTGTGACACTCTAATATCGTACAATGCATTGGTATTCACTGGTCTACTAGACAAGACTGACTGGTCAGAGTGAAACAATATTGTCAATCCCAATCTCAGATCACTTGATATCACACATGTGTTATAAATATATACAAAAGTTATGAAAAAAAGAAAGTTGCACTTTCAAGTGAACCATGTCACATTCCAGAATGCAGATCGAAAAAGTCAATTTGAACAGATGAAATCAACCTGTATCAGCTAAGAGGGTATCTATCAGTGGTGCCTTGCTTTGACTAATCAACAAATACAATATTTTTCAAAAGTCAGATTTACCTTTTGCTCTGTGCCTTCTTTTAGCCTTGCATGACATCCTAACATCAAACTACTGGCTGGAAATGGCCAATGCTGGGATGAAAAAAATCTTATATTATCAACTTCTAAACCGACTTCTTCTGCGACTTCTCTTTCGACTGCTGCTTCAAAAGTCTCCCCTGATGAGAGAAAATGCAGTAAGAATGATCATTGTACCCAGTTAGAGCTCTAATTTGTTGCATCACAAAGAAACACTGCAGAAAGAAAGACCAGTTACTACAATTATAATATACTTGGTAAGCTAGGAAGTAGAATTAAAAGGCAATTTTTTTTCTTTAACTAAGCTGTGTTAAAGTGATTGTTAAAATTGCTAAATACTCTGCCAGAATGCATCTATATCACACTAACATTTATGCTAACGTCAATTTCAAATAGATATGATTTTCTAATCCGTATTTTCAATGACACTGGTCAACCAGTAATAGACGTCAAAAGTTTTTGTTTACACAACTCATGTCCTCTCAATACCATAGACAAGCTTTGTAAGATGGCAGTGTTTGCAAATGATAAACTTATTCATTTGCTCATTATCATAATATACCATGTACTTTGTTCATGTAGCACATCTCTTCTAATCTCTTTAACGTGACTTGTTCATTTACAATCATGTCATATGCATCATTTTGGCATCGAAGTGTGCAAATAGCTAGTCACTGGTCAACAGTTTTCAAACTGTTGACTGGTTAACAGTTCAGAACCGCTGTTGAATGTCTAAGTTTAAAGGCACTGTCTATATGTGCACACACTCTAGGATGTAAAATGGAGGTGGTTGTGTTGTCTGCAACCAAAACATGTGATAACAGAGGAACTCAGTACGTCAGTGAGAAAATTGAATGTAGTAGGTTACCAAACACATTGACTGGCCATATTTGGATAACTACACAAGTCTGTTTTTCCCTTTTGCCTTAGAGTTGCTCAAACAGTCTTATTCTCTCAGTCTATGGTGAAATAGACTGTTCTGGGGAAATTCAGTCTACGGTGAAATAGACTGTTTTAGGGAAACTCAGTCTACGGTGAAATAGACTGTTTTAGGGAAACTCAGTCTACGGTGAAATAGACTGTTTTAGGGAAACTCAGTCTACGGTGAAATAGACTGTTTTAGGGAAACTTAGTCTATGGTGAAATAGACTGTTGTAGAGAAACTCAGTCTATGGTGAAATAGACTATTTTGGAAGACTCTCATGCTATTGAATGACAAGTCATCGTCAGTGACATAGTCCCCGCCAAATATAAATTTGTCAATGTGCACAAATGTGACTGTAAATGCAGTTTCCAGGTCCAGAAGTGCCAAATAGACAAAACAATACTCAAAAGTTAATACAACCGCGGCAAAGCAAGTGCATAGACAACTGATTGTAATACAAACAGAAACTACAATAGCAACAAGTACTGGAAAACCTTAAAGTAAATAGAAGCGGCATCTTTATTTTACTGATAAAGAGCTAATAAACCACGGGGTGCTTGGTTTAGATATGAGAAGTCTCCTTGCCAAACATAAATATAAGAAATCAACTTGGCATGGACTTCCTGAAGACAGTACCATTTAACGCCACCCTGCTGAGATTTCTTACTGACAGCGACAAAGTATAGATAAACAAGGCACAGTTAGACTACATATTAATTACTATTAGTGTTTGTATTACAATCAGTTACCTATGCACTTGCTTTGCCGCGGTTGTAATGTTGGCAAGTTCCCTAGGTTTAGTACTGGAAGATGGAATAACTTACTGTAGCCCAGTACAGTAATCAAGCACATAATAAGACATGTATTTCAATAAACAGCGTTACTTGTTTACAATACATTTAAATACATGATCAATAACAACTGGGTTCTCTCATGATAAAAAATACTACATGTTATTTTATAGATAATGCAATTACTATAACTAACAGTAACTATGTGTACGGTATACTATTAAGGAGTTTATTTTCATATTGGACACAGAAAATGAAATGATCAACCCTAGATAATTGAAGATGGTCTTTTCAACGGAGGTTTTAGAAAATTAGCTCTGCTAAAGAAATGTTATATTGAATCCAGCTGAATTAAAATGTCCTAGCAGTATCACAGAATTCAACGAATCAAAATGTCATACCAATATCAGGGAATTCACTGAATTAAAATGTCATACCAATATCACAGAATCCAGCTAGTGCTGAATAGAAATTCTTCTGAAATTCTGGTTGTCTTGCCAATAAACAATGGTCTCCATGGTGAACCAGAGTGATGACAACTGGCGATGTCTGCAAATAAAATCAAAATACCAGAATGTATTGACAAGTAATGGATTTGAGACACATTGATTCTGGTTGTATAATAGGGAATGTGGAGAATGGATGGGATCAGAGACAAAGAGTCACAGTGTACATCAGTCTACCTCAGAACCCTTCATTTGGAGATGTGTCTGGTACCAGCAATTTGATTGGACACTAGGCAATGACAATCATTAGGGATATTTTTCATTATGGATGGAAATGTTCCAATTTTATCACATTAATAAATTGTCATTATGTATCATTATTAATACTTAATTTTTTTTCTTGAGAATTGTTTTTAAAATGTGTGCATTTTGATATTTAATCTCAAATATCAGAAAATTATGTGCAATTACATGTCAACCATATTTACATTATGCGCATTGATCTCAACGAAAAATAGTTTTAACCAGAATCAGCACTCCATGCCAGGTGGCACAAAGCTACACAGTGATCACATACTGAATGAAATACACACATCTTTCATAATTTGTAAAATGATCAGAAAAATACATACACTGTTGAAAGAGATTGCCTACTTGACAATAAACAGCGTAAGATAATGAAAATATTCAGCGAGACCTGAAAGCCAGAGTGACCATCAGGGCTGCCATGGGGCACACAGCAGAGATGAATTAGGTTGGACCTCTACAAAGGGGAACTGATGAAAATCCTCTTAAGATACATTCATTTATTTAGTCACTTCACAAGACACATTCCTTTCATGTATTTAGTCACTTCACAAGACACATTCCATTCATTTATCTAGTCACTTCACAAGACACATTCCATTCATTTATCTAGTCACTTCACAAGACACATTCCTTTCATTTATTTAGTCACTTCACAAGACACATTTCAGTCATTTAAGTCACTTCACAAGACACATTCCATTCATTTATTTAGTCACTTCACAAGACACATTCCATTCATTTATCTAGTCACTTCACAAGACACATTCCATTCATTTATCTAGTCACTTCACAAGACACATTCCATTCATTTATCTAGTCACCTCACAAGACACATTTCATTTATTTAGTCACTTCACAAGACACATTCCTTTCATGTATTTAGTCACTTCACAAGACACATTCCATTCATTTATCTAGTCACTTCACAAGACACATTTCATTCATTTATCTAGTCACTTCACAAGACATATTCCATTCATTTATCTAGTCACTTCACAAGACACATTCCATTCATTTATCTAGTCACTTCACAAGACACATTCCATTCATTTATCTAGTCACTTCACAAGACACATTCCATTCATTTATCTAGTCACTTCACAAGACACATTCCATTCATTTATCTAGTCACTTCACAAGACACATTCCTTTCATTTATTTAGTCACTTCACAAGACACATTCCATTCATTTATCTAGTCACTTCACAAGACACATTCCATTCATTTATCTAGTCACCTCACAAGACACATTCCTTTCATTTATCTAGTCACTTCACAAGACACATTCCATTCATTTATCTAGTCACTTCACAAGACACATTCCATTCATTTATTTAGTCACTTCACAAGACACATTCCATTCATTTATCTAGTCACTTCACAAGACACTTTCCATTCATTTATCTAGTCACTTCACAAGACACATTCCATTCATTTATCTAGTCACTTCACAAGACACTTTCCATTCATTTATCTAGTCACTTCACAAGACACATTCCATTCATTTATCTAGTCACTTCACAAGACACATTCCTTTCATGTATTTAGTCACTTCACAAGACACATTCCATTCATTTATCTAGTCACTTCACAAGACACATTCCATTCATTTATCTAGTCACCTCACAAGACACATTCCTTTCATGTATCTAGTCACTTCACAAGACACATTCCATTCATTTATCTAGTCACTTCACAAGACACATTCCATTCATTTATCTAGTCACTTCACAAGACACATTCCATTCATTTATCTAGTCACTTCACAAGACATATTCCATTCATTTATCTAGTCACTTCACAAGACACTTTCCATTCATTTATCTAGTCACTTCACAAGACACATTCCATTCATTTATCTAGTCACTTCACAAGACACTTTCAATTCATTTATCTAGTCAGTTCACAAGACACATTTTATTCATTTATTTAGTCACTTCACAAGACACATTCCTTTCATGTATCAGTCACTTCACAAGACACATTCCATTCATTTATTAGTCACTTCACAAGACACATTTCCATTCATTTATCTAGTCACTTCACAAGACATATTCCATTCAATTATCTAGTCACTTCACAAGACACTTTCAATTCATTTATCTAGTCAGTTCACAAGGCACATTTCATTCATTTATCTAGTCACTTCACAAGACACATTCCATTCATTTATCTAGTCACTTCACAAGACACATTCCTTTCATTTATTTAGTCACTTCACAAGACACATTCCATTCATTTATCTAGTCACTTCACAAGACACATTCCATTCATTTATCTAGTCACTTCACAAGACACATTCCATTCATTTATCTAGTCACTTCACAAGACACATTCCATTCATTTATCTAGTCACTTCACAAGACACATTCCATTCATTTATCTAGTCACTTCACAAGACACATTTCATTCATTTATTTAGTCACTTCACAAGACACATTCCTTTCATGTATTTAGTCACTTCACAAGACACATTCCATTCATTTATCTAGTCACTTCACAAGACACATTTCATTCATTTATTTAGTCACTTCACAAGACACATTCCATTCATTTATCTAGTCACTTCACAAGACACTTTCCATTCATTTATCTAGTCACTTCACAAGACACATTCCATTCATTTATCTAGTCACTTCACAAGACACATTTCATTCATTTATCTAGTCACTTCACAAGACACATTTCATTCATTTATCTAGTCACTTCACAAGACACATTCCATTCATTTATCTAGTCACTTCACAAGACACATTCCATTCATTTATCTAGTCACTTCACAAGACACATTCCATTCATTTATCTAGTCACTTCACAAGACACATTCCATTCATTTATCTAGTCACTTCACAAGACACATTCCTTTCATTTATTTAGTCACTTCACAAGACACATTCCATTCATTTATCTAGTCACTTCACAAGACACATTCCATTCATTTATCTAGTCACCTCACAAGACACTTTCCATTCATTTATCTCATCACAAGCTTAATTACTGCTGTTGTTAGAGTATTTATGTTTATCAGCATTATTGTTTAACTTGATATCACTTTAAAGGAAAACAAAAGACACAATACAATGCAAACAGTTGATTTTAATGCAAATGTAAATACCAACTGATACTTTGACCAGGGATTATGAATTGCAGCTGTATATTTTTACAAAATTACTTATGAGATGCTAGTTTGTTGATAAAAAGAAAAGGAAAACTGACCATTGGATAATGAGTAGTTTTACAGTCTGAGCAGTGTCTATGTGATCCGGATGGTGTCTTGATTGATCTAGAACCACATTTGGAGCAGAACTGGTTGTTACCATGCCAATGAAGGTACGATATTGCCTTCAATAGAATTAATGAAAACACATCATTTTTAATGACATAGTCCAAACTTGGTTTATGAATTTACAAAACCATTGACGAAAATGATGGTTGAGTGATATCGGAAAGCAGATATATGGAAAATGGTGGAGTATATTAATACTTATGTGCATTTGATGTCTGATCTTTGAATGGAATTAGTTAGCTAGATTTTAGAAATAGTTGGGTGTGTGATCAATGGCTGCAATGTGGTTATATGAAGTCTGAGTGTTGGTTTGTGATAAAGATTGATACGGGTGGACAGATGTAGCAGTCATTCACGAAGACATGACTGTAGGTATTCTACATTTCTTAAATTGTTGGTCTGGCAATGTATGAAGCTCAGTTTTATAGGCACAAGAGTAAAAGGTGACTGGACTTGAAAGTGCAGGGTGCAAAGGGAAATCCTGGGCTGTTAATGGGCCAGTAATGTTAACTTTTGATGATTTGTGGCCTGGTGACCATTTTGGATTGCATCATGAAGACATTTGACATACCTACGTAAAGTCATAGTGTGTTGTCCGTTTGTCAAGTTAAAAAGAAATCTGTCAAGGCATGCTTTACTAATGGCAATGAAAAGAAAAAGTTGCAAGAAAATGGCTGCCTGGCAGTGATATTGGATCATACCATGAAGACATTTGACTTGGTTACTGTGGAAATTTGTCTAGGCATTTTTCATTAATGGCTCTAGAGATAAATAAATTGCAAGAAAATGGCCATCTGGCAGCAATATTTTTGATCATATCATGAAGTCATTTGACATGCTATGTATGTCATACAGTGTTGTTCTTGTGCCAACTTTAAAATAAATCTGTGGAGGAATGCCTTAGTTATTGCTTGGGATATTTAAAAAATTGCAAGAAAATGGCTACCTGGTGGCCATATTTGATCATTGTCCTTGTGCCAAGTTTAACAGAAATTTGTCAAGGCATGTGTTAGAAATGGCTCTGGACATCAATAAAATTGCAAGAAAATAGCTGCCTGGGGCCACATTGGATCATATTACAAAACAAAGCAATGTGCATGGGTATTCTACAGTGTTTTATCTATATAAGAAATTTGTATGGGCATGTCTTAGAAATGGTTCTGGACATTAAAAACAAACGTGAGAAAATGGCCACCTGGCGGCTATATTGGATCTTATCACAGAACAAGTCAAGGTGCATATGTAGGACATAGGGAGTAATCCTTGTACAAAGTTTGAAAGAAATCACTCCTTACATCTCTGAGTAATTTGCATAAAATGGGCGCACGGACGCAGAGACTCACACCCAAACACATAGACATGACCAATTAGTCCCTCTGGATTTTATCTGTATCAAACAAATAACACTAATTTACAATATTGCATATTATGTCCATTTTGAAAGTTCATATCATATTTTCACTTCATTTCATGGAAGCAATGACTAAACCTGGACAAAGGCAATGACTGAACCAGGACAGAAGACAATGACTATACCAGGACAGGGATAAGGACTTAGTAAACCAGGACAAAACACAAAACCAGGATGAAGCACAAGGATTAAACAAGGTAAAAAGAATAAAAATTAAACCAGGACAAAGACAAGGCCTAAACAAGGACACACACAAGAGTTAAGCTAGGACGAAAGATAATAACTGAACCAGAAGAAAAGGACCAAACCAGGACAAACCAAGCATTAAACCAAGACAAAACACATGGACCAAACCAGGAAAAAACACAATGATTAAATCATGAAAAATACAAGGACTAAACCAGGACAGACACAATGACTAAACCAGGACAGACACAAGGATTAAACCAGATAAAAACAAGGTCTTATAACCAGGACAGAAGACAAGGACTAAACCAGGACAGAACACATGGACTAAACCAGGACAAAATACCAGAATTAAACCAAGACAAAAATATTGTTACTCCTTGGGCTTCAAAATGAGCCCATACAAGTGACAGACCAAAAACTTGAAAAGTCTGAGTACTTCCCTAAGGCATATTCTACCCTAAATTTCTAGACTTACCTGAGAAAGCATTCCAATGTCTCTATCAGACACCAGCATTAAAGCCTTTCTTGGGGTCACAAATTTACCAGACAACATTTCACCTAAGTCATCTTTGACTTCTGTTCCTGGAGGAATTTCAACGGCAAATACTTCTTCATTTTTGTTGTTGTCATAGTTATACAGAAGGACAGATGTCTTGAGAATTTCATCACAGCTCTGAAATTTTTCCTGTAAATCTAAAGAAATTACCACGTTAAAATGTTGATGAAAAGAAGTTCTTAAAAGTCACACTGAAAAGGTTAAACATTACACGAATCTTAATCATAAAAGTGTTCACTTCTCTCATAAAAACACATATTAATGGATCAAAACGAAATTTAACTTTTCACCCATGTAAAGTAATGGAAATATCTTAACAGTCCATTGGTCATAAAGATAATGCGAGAAACCACCACCCTGTAGCCTTGACTCAAACTTTGACCAAAAAATGCAGATCATTTCATTCTCAATTTTTCCCTATAGACAAGTACATTTGACACCACTAACTGGTACTATTGGTATGAAAAATTCATTTTCCAAGATTATATCCATGTTTTCCATGCAGACAGATGTTTTCACATATCTATTTCTAATCCTCTTTTTGAAGAATGCAATTGTTTCTGTAGCTTTATACTTGTTTGTCACTATGAGTTATATACTTGTTACAACTACACATTGATTACTATGGACGCAGGAACTTGATGTGATCATGTGCACGCATGTTGAAATGTATGTACACACACAATAGCAAGTTTTCCTAGTTTAGTATACACATGTGTAGGTCAAATAAAGGCATTTATTCATGAAATATGGTCAAAAGCTAATTACCATTTGATTACATTATACTTAACAATAACTTGTCAATATCACTTGTAACAGTAATTACATCTGGAGGGCCAAACCTTTTCAACCTTTTGTTGAACTCTTTGAAATAAAATTTGTTTTAATTTTACATCCAATTTGCATATTACATACCAATTAAGAACAAAAAGACAATGTTGTGGAGATCACTATGATCATCTTTTATACTGAAGTTGGAAATGAAACATTGGTCTTAGTTTCAATCCTGTCAACTGTACAGTTCTTGTGAATTTGCTGAAAAGTAAGCTCCATCTGACAAATTACAAATTATTAGTAAAGATTACATCTATCGCCAATTCTAAAATACTGAATTTGAAACCAATGTATGTATCATAGAGATTAAAGCAATACCACTATACACCTGACCACACGACTTTGAAACTTTCTGGATTAACAAAGGTTCCCTACCAATACTATCATTTGACCCATAGCTGACTAAGGGGTGGACCATTTGATAACCTGGGGTCTGGAAGGTTTTTAAAAAGAAATTCCAAGCAAATGTCAATGAATAAAAATCAGCCAGAGAAGGCGTGACAAAAAAGGTGGGAGGGTGGGGAAAATAATATACAATGAATCATGTAAAAAAATAATGCCACCTCATCAATCTTCCAAAACCATCCCCCCCCCCGACATCAAAGGGTCCACCCCTAACGACTTGGGGGGGGGGCAGTTTCATGAATACTGACACAAATGTACAGCGCACAGTCATATTGAGGATGGTTCAGCTCCCCCATGGGTGGGTATGATCAAGCATTCCATACATCCATGGACGTAAAAACAGACGTCCATGATACATCTACCCATATACAGCGCAACAGCGCCCTGCCCCCCTGGGGGCGCCGAACCATCCCCCGTCCCCATACGCCTATGTGTCTAAAGTTTCCACAAACCTTGTAAACTTTTAAGGGCTACGACAAGATCGCTTCCACTCTTCGTCATCAGGGGCTTTGAATCATAGAACAGCACAAACTTCGAGTTGGAACTTTTCAGCACTTCAACACACTGTTCGGCGTTTTCCTTCAAAAGTTGAAGTCGTCGAAGTTTACGAACGAGCGTCGAGTGCATTCTCCGGGTTGCCGTCCAATTTGAACGCAATATAATGTGACTACTAATTTGAAGAGCGTACATTTTGACTAAAATGTTCAGAGATACAATATCAAGAACAATACATAGCACACCTGTTGCAATTATAGCCCACGCATATTGCTATTATACCGCTTCTAACCACAAATATGGACGGCACATCGAAATCCTGAGTGGTCCAACACGGGGGTTCAACGGTCGGGAAACTGACGGTGACATGGACCAGGAATGGAAGTTTACAAAAAAAATACAAAAAGCACGATTAGAAGCAGGGGAAAGCATAAGTGTGCGCATGCGTGTAAGGGCATCCTCGTACGCGGATGTCATTTCAAAGATGAACGTGCTTCTTGAGATACTTGTTTTGTACCTTTAGAAGCACAATCAGTAAATATCAGTAAATATAGGAAAATTGCATGTTAAACTCATTTTTAATGCTGTCAGTTTCTATTAAGGTAAACGTAGAATGCCTACATTTTCTACATAACAACATCTCTCCCCCTCCCTCTATGACATGCTTCTTGAGCGATATATTTTGTATCTTTAGAAGCACTCAATCAGAAAATATGGGAATATTGCATGCCAAACTCATTTTTAATGCTGTCAATTTATATTAAGGTAAACGTAAAATGCCTACTTTTAAACATAACAATGTCTCTCACACTCTCCACACCATCCCCACCCCCTTATCTCATTATGATGTGCTTCTTGAGATATATACTTTTTGTCCTTAGAAGCACTCAATCAGAAAGTATAGCAAAATTGCATTGTTTTTGAAAATTATTTAATTTCTTTGTAGTGAAAGTTTGAATGCCTAGTGTGGATCACTAACATGTAATGCTTCTTGAGATACATATTTTTTACTCTTAGAAGCACACCGAAAAAAGATAGGAAAATCGCATCAATTACACCCTATTATGTTAAATTCAGTCATTCTATAATAGTTAAATATAGAATGCCTAAGTGTGGATCACAGTTTAAACAAAAAACTTTTTCCTCCCCTCTGTTATGGCTCTTGCTTCTTGAGATACATATTTTGTACCATTAGAATCACAATGAGAAAAATTAGGAAAATTGCATGTTAAAACTAATTTTTAAGCAATCATGCCATTTTGTGTTCAGTTAAAATTAATATGCATATTTTAGGTCACAGTTTAAACCAAAATCCCTCCCCTGTGTGATGTCTTGTGCTTGTTGAGATATATATTTTGTACTCTAAAAAGCACAATGAGAAAAAAATATGAAATTTGAATATTAAAACCATTCTGTCGACAATATGTCTTTTCCTGCTAGTTAAATTTAAAATGTCTAAAGTGTGTGTCACTTTTTAAACATAAATATCTCACCTAGCTACCCTCTATGAATACATGTGCTTCTTGAGATATATATTTTGCACTCTAAGAAGCACAATGAGACAAATATACAGAACATTGAATGTTAAAACAAGTTTTATAGACAAAAATGATGTCTTGTGCTTCTTGAGATATATATTTTGTACACTGTTTAGTTAATTTAGAATGCCTAAAGTGTGGTACTCTTTTGAAACATAAAGATCTCATAAAGATATATATATATATATATATATATATATATATATATATATATATATATATATATATATATATATATATATATATATATATATATATATATATATATATATATATATATATATATAACTTCTTGTTTAGTTCAAGATCAGCTGGAGTAGAGTGCTCAATACTAGAGTATAGCTAAATACACAACTGAGTTGATCAGGATAATCTAAAATATTACATTTCCACTACAAATTTGTTTCGATCACAGCCACCCGATTAGTGTAGGCGCTCTGCAGCCTATACGAAACAAATTTGTAGTGGAAATGTAATATTTTAGATTATCCTGATCAACTCAGTTGTGTATATATATATATATATATATATATATATATATATATATATATATATATATATATATATATATATATATATATATATATATATATATATAGATAGATAGATAGATAGATAGATAGATAGATAGATAGATAGATAGATAGATAGATAGATAGATAGATAGATAGATAGATATAGATAGATATATAGATATATAGATATATATTGTTCTCTAAGAAGCACAAAGAGAAAAATATACAGAACATTGAATGTTTAAACCAATTTTATAGACAGTATGATGTCTTGTGCTTCTTGAGATATATATTTTGTACTCTGTTTAGTTAAATTTAGAATGCCTAAAGTGTGGTACTCTTTTGAAACATAAAGATCTCATAAAGATATATATATATATATATATATATATATATAGAGAGAGAGAGAGAGAGAGAGAGAGAGAGATATATATATATATATATATATATATATATATATATATATATTGTTCTCTAAGAAGCACAAAGAGAAAAATATACAGAACATTGAATGTTTAAACCAATTTTATAGACAGTATGATGTCTTGTGCTTCTTGAGATATATATTTTGTACTCTGTTTAGTTAAATTTAGAATGCCTAAAGTGTGGGTCTCTTTTGAAACATAAAGATCTCTCCTAGCAACCTTCTATAATTACATGTGCTTCTTGAGATACATTTTTTGGACTCTAAGAAGCACAATGACACAAACACAGAACAGTGAATGTTAAAAGAATATTATGCGTTAAGTGTGTGTAACTTTTTAAACATAAAAATCTTTCCTAGCTCCTGCTCTTTTATGATAATTACATCTACTTCTTGAGATATATATATTTTTTACTCTTTGAATCACAATTAGAAAGATATACATAATATTTAATGTTAAAACAAATGATAAGTTAAATTAAGAATGCTAAAGTGTGGGTCACATCCCTTCTTAACTATTAAAATTTCCGCTAGGCCCCATTATTAATACATGTGCTTCTTGAGATATATATTTTGTACTCTTTGAATATTAAAACAAATTTGTAGACAATATGTCTTTTTCTGCTTTACATTTAAAATTCCTAAAGTGTGGGTCACCATTTAACCATAAAGATCTCTCCTAACCCTCTATAATTACATGTGCTTCTTGAGATATATCTTTTGTACTCTAAGAAGCACAATAAGAAAAATATACAGAATATTTAACGTTTAAACAAACGTTGTAGACTATTTGATGTCTTTTTCGCCCAAGTTAAATTTAGAATGCCTAAAGTGTGGGTCACATTTTGATCATAAAGATCTCTCCTAGCTCCCCTCTATAATTACATGTGCTTCTTGAGATATATTTTATACTGTAAGAAGCACAATGAGAAAAGATAGGACAATTGCAGTATGAAACTAATTTTTTAGAAAATACAATGTCTTTTTCTGCTTAGTTAAATTTAGAATGCCTAAAAGTATGGGTCACCATTTAACCATAAAGATATCTCCTAGCTACCTTCTATAATTACATGTGCTTCTTGAGATACATTTTTGTACTCTAAGAAGCACAATTAGAAAAATATACAGAACAGTGAATGTTAAAACCAATTTTTAGACAAAATGATGTCTTTTTCTGCTTATTTAAATTTACAATGCCTAAAGTGTGGGTCATAGTTCAAACCTAGAAACCTCCTCCCCTGTATGATGTCTTGTGCTTCTTGAGATCTATCTTTTGTACTATAAGAAACACAATGAGAAAAAGATAGGAAAATTGAATATCAAAACCAATTTTGTAGACAATATGATATCTTGTGCTTCTTGAGATACATATTTTGTACTCTATGAAGCACAATGAGACAAATATACAGAACATTGAATGTTAAAACCAAGTTTGTATGCAATATGATGTCCTTTACCATTTAGTTAAAGCAAAATTCTTTAGTGTTGGGTCACAGTTTAAACGAAAAATCCCTCCCCTGTATAATGTGTAACTGTGCTTCTCGTGGGTTTTTGTAACTCTTAGAAGCACAATGAAAAAAAGAAAATTCTATGAGCTTTAAACCCAACATTTTCTCAAATTATGTCATTTTATAGTACGTAAACATATCCGGGATACTATATTACTTTTGTGGGTGCAGTACAAACATAAGAATATATGTCTTCTCTTCTCTATTATCACTTGTGCTTCTTGAGATACATAATTTGCACTCAGAAACACAGAAAGAAAGTAGAAAAGTGCATGGCCAAACCTGTTAGAAGCACACTGTAAAAAGACATGAAAATAAAGAAATTTCATCATTGTAACGTAATTCATTGATTAAATTCTTTCATGTTTTATGAAGCAATTGTGACTTATCTTCTATAGACCAATTTTATTAATTAAACAAACACTTTTCCTGTTGAATTATGACTGGTGCTTCTTGCGAGACATATTCTGTGTCCTCAGAAGCACACTATAAGAAGACATGAAAATAAAGAAAATTCATCATTGTAACGTAAGTTATCGACGAAATTCTTCCATGGGTTATGAAGCAATGAAAATTGTGACTAATCTTCCACAGACCATTTAAAAAACATTCTTGTTATATTAAGACTGGTGCTTCTTGCGAGACATATATTTTGTGTCCTTAGAAGCACATTATTAAAAAACATGAAAATATAAAGAAATTGAACCATTTTACCATAACTTGTCGATGGAATTATTCACGTTCTATAAAGCAATAGTGATTTATCTTCCACAGACCAATTTTAATAATTCAAAAAAAACACACTTTCCTATCGAATTATGACTTGTGCTTCTTGCGAGACATATTTTGTATCCTTAGAAGCACACTGTTAAAAACATGAAAATATAAAGAACTTGCACCATTTTAACGTAACTCATTGATTAAATTCTTTCAAAGTTTATTAAGCAATTGTGACTTATCTTCTACCGACCACTTTTAATTGAAAAAAAAAACTTTTTCCTTTATATTATGACTGGTGCTTCTTGCGAGACATATTTTGTGTCCTTAGAAGCACATTGTGTTAAAAGACATGAAAATCAAGAAATTGCACCATTTTAACGTAACCCAATAATGAAATTCTTTCATATTTAACTAAGCGATTGTGACTTATGTTGTTCAGACCGATTTTATTCGGTAAAAACACTTCTCGTTTATATTCTGACTTGTGATTCCTGCGAGACATATTATATATCCTGAAAAGCACACTGTTAAAAGACATGAAAATATAGAAGTTGCACCATTTTATGGTAGCTCTTTGATGAAATCCTTCCACAGCATCGTGATTTATCTTCTACAGACTCCTTTTATTCAAAAAATCCCTCTTCTTATTATAATTCCGTGTATCTGAGGACCAATCTTCGGTTTAAAAATTACCTTCATGTGTATCAAATAACAACCATTGTTTGATGTTGAAACATAGCAATATTCTGCTGGTTATCATCGCGTCTTTAAACACATCTTGAAGATTTTAAGCGCTAATTTCGAGGTTTATGACAGGTAAGTATAAAGTGAACAAAAGACAGTCCATCTGTTAATATATTCAAAAATTTTTGACTTAATTACAAAAATCTGATAGTGTAAAAATGTGGCAATTAGTAAAAATTATTGAATGTATATTCTCTCTTGTTTTTGCTTTTCTGGTGATGACAAGTATTTCAGTCATTTCTTGGAATGTGAATGGATGTCACGCTCTTTATAACGGTACAACTTTCTGTCTTAACTAAAGTGTAACCATTGCGCTGACTTTAATTTTCTACAAGAAACCCATTCTACAATGGCAAATCAGGCACATTGGAAAGTTGTTTGGCGTGCGCCTATTTACTTCTTTTATGGAACGAGCAATTTTGCTGGTGTTGCGGTGCTGTTTCCGCGAAACAAAAATGTTGATGTTGTTTCTGTCAAAAGTATCATTCAAGGTCGTTTACTGCATTTGCATGTTAAAATGGATGATACTTCCTATCATTTGCTCAATGTTTTTGCTCCTACCAATGGAGATGGTCGTTGCATTTTCTTTCAAAGGCTTCGTACAGATTCATGAAATATGACTAAAACTTACCCATACCCCAAAGTTTAACATCGCAAATTACAGTGGATCGCAAATTCTACCAATTATTTGCTAGACATAATAAGAAATGCAATGCTTTGTATGAAATCTGTTTTAATTGCTACAGAAACATACCAGAAATATAAAATTGACTTTTAATAGAAAAAAATATTTGGATTGTATAGCTGTAATAGCCATATTTTGAAGAGTAATGCATTATCACAGTTCTGCAGACTGGCACCTTTTTTCAAATTGTTAAATTATTCTTGTGAGTCATCTATGAGCTTAACCTGGCTTGTTTAGTATTAGAAAGGCAATTTATTAGTCTTCAAAATGACATATTGTAATGTTCAATATGTCTATCTTTGTTTCTGAAATAAGACAAACATTTACCCGATACCCTAAAGTTTGTATCGGAAATTACTGTTACAGCTAATCTCAAATTTTACCAAAGTTTTACTTAGATATATTACAAAGACAATACTCGTATGAAATCTGCTTTATTTGCTGCAGGGAAATGTCATAAATATATCAAGACTTTTAATAGCAAAAAAATTGCCATACTTTTGCTACACATGATACAAAAGGCAACGTTTATATAAAATCTGATTTGTTTGTTTGTTTCAAAAGTATGTCACAAATATGAAATAGACTTTTAATGGAAGATAATATGATTTAGTAGCCATTTGATCATTATGGTAGGGCACCCAGATATGGCACATGTATGTGTTTCAGCAAATTTGCCGTGATACGTGGGTACCCTTCCAAATATGATCCAAATGGCTACTAAATCATATCATATTCCTGTTAAAACTTATTTCATATTTGTGAAATAATCGTAATCATACCAATCCATAATCCGATAACACTAGGTCAAAATTCGTAATACACAAGTTATAAAACATAGACTCTTGACAGAACAGAGCAGATAGTAAAGTACCCGTACACACTCATGTAACTCTCATTCTAGGGCTGAATTAGGTAAATCTGGACTCATTGCTCAATTGAATTCCTTATAATCAAAATTCACTCCTGTATAAGGAAGCCACAGATTTTGCAGACAACATATTGCTTTTTTCTTTCCTTTTTATCCTTTCTGTCGTTATTCACGTAAATAACTGACGCTAACATTCCGTTCAGAACTGTACATATATTTCACTGTTATATTAAGCTGGCAAAACTGTGCGTTGCTGCACTAAAAGTCAAACCACAGAACTGTTGCTATACAAAAATACTAAAACAACATACTGTGCATTAATCTCTGCGTGCATTGCTATGTCGTTTTCATGTTTTTTGCGCATTCTTGTTGGTTAAAGAGTAAAAAAGTGAGGAGAAATTTAAAAAACCGCGTCACCGCATCATTTTTGCAATATGTCTAGTATGGGAAAAAAATTTGTAACAATTTAAAAAACCGCGTCACCGCATCATTTTTGCAATATGTCTAGTATGGGAAACAAATTTGTAACAATTTACGCTAAACGGAAAAAATAAATTGAAGAAAAGAAAATTGAGTACGAGACAATGTGATTACAAATCGATCTATAGATATATCTATCCATCTATCTGATGACGAATTTATCGATCGATAAATCGATCTATCGATTAATTGATCTATTTTTCTATCGAATTGATAGATCCTTCGTTCTATCGATCGATCTGCCCATCAATTTATCTATCGATCAATTGATCGATCGACCGACCATCTATCAAACATCAATATATAGATCGATCGATCTATCGATTGAGTGATCGATTTATCTAGCGATACATTGATCGACCTATCTATCTATCTATCCATCTATCTATCTATCTAATATCTATCTATCTATAAATCGATCGATCTATCGCTCCAATGAATCACTGAATCAGATGTTATCAGTTAATTGATACAGTATTGGTTGTTTTGATGCAGTATTGGTTGACTTTTCTACGTTATCAGTTGATTTAATCCGTGGTTGGTTCATTGATACGTTATCGGTAAATTTGTTGATACGTTATCGGTTAGGAAGAAATTACTACGTTATCGGGTTTGATACGTTATTGGTTAGTAACAAAGTTATCGGTTTTAACAAGGCTTCTGAAAAATACAGGTTTGTTATCCGGGGGGGGGTGCATGTAGCCCCTCTAGCCCACGGCACATAAACGTATACTTTCAACTAATGCTCATGATATAAATACTCTTGTTACTCGTAAAACCGAATTAGGGTTAAAATATTGGTTTTCTGTTTACAAGCTTGCCAGCAAAAATTATCTATCGTAAGTCTCTCGGGTCTTTTGGTTGGCCCTTGGCGTGGGCGTACTGATCACCTGCTTGAATTTTTTTGGAATAGTATTGGTCTCACGGTCCTTGGTACTTATTTGGGTAACAGTAGTGAGTATTAAAAAAACTGGATTGACTGTGTTAATAATGGCGGGATAGATATGCTCAAGCTATGCCATTCCAAGGCCGCGTCATGTAATAATCCCCTTGCTGTAACCAAACTCTTCCATCTTTTGATTTGCCTCTGTCCTCCTGCTTTTATCATCGATGAAATTCAACATAATTTTCTTGATTTCCTCTGGCAAGGAAAACTTTGGGTATCAAATCAATCAGTTTTTGCTCCATTGAAGTTAGGAGGGCAAAAGCTTATCGATATCTTTTCACGTTTGAAAGCTTTTAGGTGAAAATATATTCAAAAAAATATGTATTTAGGTCTGGATAATCCTTCATTTTTGTTCGCTGTTACACCTCTCAACTTTTTATAGTCAGTTTTCAGTATGTTTCAGGATGTCTACCTAGATTTTATCTTTAGCTTTTGAAAATTAAAATGGTCTGTAGAAGATTAGTCACAATATTAATGACTTCATAAACCATGAAAGAATTTCGTCGATAAGTCACAATTGCTTCAAAAAACGTGAAATAATTTCATCAATAAGTTACGGTAAAATGGTGCAATTTCTTTATATTTTCATGTTTTTAATAGTGTGCTTCTAAGGACACAAAATATGTCTTGCAAGAAGCACCAGTCATAATTCAATAGGAAAGTGTGGTTTTTTATTTGAATTATTAAAATTGGTCTGTGGAAGATAAGTCACAATATCTTCATAAAACATGAAATAATTTCATCAATAAGTTACGGTAAAATGATGCAATTTCTTTATATTTTCATGTTTTTTAACAGTGTGCTTCTAAGGATACAAAATATGTCTCGCAAGAAGCACCAGTCATAATATCAAAGGAAAAAGTTTTTTTTTCAATTGAAAGTGGTCGGTAGAAGATAAGTCACAATTCCTTCATAAAACATGAAATAATTTCATCAATAAGTTATGGTACAATGGTTCAATTTCTTAATATTTTCATGTTTTAATAGTGTGCTTCTAAGGACACAAAATATGTTTTTGCAAGAAGCACAATTGGAAGATAAAAGGAAAAAGTGTTTTTTTTAAAATAAAAGATGGTCAGTAGAAGATAAGTCACAATCGCTTAATAAAATATGAAAGAAATTCATTAGTAAGTTAAGTTAAAATGGTGTAATTTATTTATATTTCATGTTTTTCATAGTGTGCTTCTTAGGATACAAAATATGTCTCGCAAAAAGCACCAGTCATAATATCAAAGGAATAGGTTTTTTTTCAATTGAAAGTGGTCGGTAGAAGATAAGTCACAATTGTTTCATAAAACATGAAATAATTTCTTCACTAAGTTATGGTAAAATGGTTCAATTTCTTAATATTTCATGTTTTTAATAGTGTGCTTCTAAGGACACAAAATATGTTTTTGCAAGAAGCACAAATTGGAATATAAAAAGAAAACGTTTTTTTAAATTAAAGATGGTCAGTAGAAGATAAGTCACAATCGCTTAATAAAATATGAAAGAAATTCATCAGTAACTTAAGTTAAAATGGTGTAATTTATTTATATTTTCATGTTTTTAATAGTGTGCTTCTAAGGACACAAAATATGTCTTGCAAGAAGCACCAGTTATAATATCAAAGGAAAAAGTTTTTTTTTCAATTGAAAGTGGTCGGTAGAAGGTAAGTCACAATTGCTTAATAAACTGTGAAAGAATTTAATCAATGAGTTACGTTAAAACGGTGCAATATCTTTATATTTTCATGTTTTTAACAATGTGCTTCTAAGGATACAAAATATGTCTTGCAAGAAGCACAAGTCATAATTCAATAGGAAAGTGTGGTTTTTTATTTGAATCATTAAAATTGTTCTTTGGAAGATAAGTCACAATTGCTTCATAAAACATGAAATAATTTCATCAATAAGTTACGGTAAAAATGGTGCAAATTCTTTATATTTTCATGTTTTTAATAGTGTGCTTCTGAGGAAACAAAACATGTCTTGCAAGAAGCACCAGCCATAACATCAAAGGAAATTTTTTTTATTCAATTGAAAGTGGTCTTCGTAGAAGATAAGTCACAATTGCTTCATAAAACGTGAAATAATTTCATCAATAAGTTACGGTAAAATGGTGCAATTTCTTTATATTTTCATGTTTTTTACAATGTGCTTCTAAGGATACAAAATATGTCTCGCAAGAAGCACAAATAGGAAGATATAAGGAAAAAGTGTGTTTTTTTTATTACAGATGGTCAGTAGAAGATAAGTCACAATTGTTTCATAAAACGTGAAATAAATTCATCAGTAAGTTAAGTTAAAATAGTGCAATTTCTTTATATTTTCATGTTTTTAATCGTGTGCTTCTAAGGCACAAAATATGTCTCGCAAGAAGCACCAGTCATAATTTAATGGGGAAAAAAGGGGTTTTGAGTAAAGTGGTTAAAATGGTGCAATTTCTTTATTTTCATGTCTTTTTACAGTGTGCTTCTAAGGATACGAAATATGTCTCGCAAGAAGCACCAGTCGTATTTGGAAACAGAGAGCACGGACGATACGATCACATGTGGATTTCACTACGATTGTGGTTCTAGAGGTACAAAACAAGTATCTCAAGAAGCACGTTGCTTTGATCTTTCAAATGATATCCGCGTACGAGGATGCACGCATGCGCACACTTTGCTGCTTCTAATCGTGCTTTTTGTATTTTTTTGTAAGCTTCCATTCCTCATGTTACACAGTGACCGCACTTTTTTCGTCGATTGTTCTCCTTCGTTCCGTGGATATTAAACTTGACGACGAAGGTACAAGCGCTTGTAGCTCCATGATTTTCGAAGAAACCGCGATTAAAAGCCAATAAATACTACGACAAAATTCCACGTAGTCGGGTCCATGATGAGAAAGTTGCTACAAGAAAAATAAGAAACTGATTAAATATATGTATGTAGTATTTGGAGATCAACTTCAAAATTTAAACATTCTACGAACAAGAAATTTCATTATTTATTGATACGGTAGAAATTGCAAGACACAGAAAGTGGATATTTGATGTGCACAGAGGAGTTCGTTCATTGGTGACAAAAATGATTTAATTTAAACTAAAATGCTCACTAATAAATTGAAATATACAAAAATTATTAAGAAATACTTAGCTTGGTCGAGAACGTGGTTGAGCCGTGGTTTCAACTTAAACAGTCTGATCTTCAATGAGACATTGTGATGCGAAGAAAACAGACGTAGGATTCAATACACATAGCGCAGTTCACAGTTTGATGACGTAATTGTTCGACGTTGAAAACAGCGTTTTTCCTCTCACCTTCTTTGTACATGACATCGACAGTATTGCAACACTTGCATTGGTTCCATCATATCTGCAGTTCCATTATTGTCAGTTGTGCAGCGATTTCGAAGCTGTTATCCAATTGGTTGGCAGAATCTTACCGTTACAATTAAATAATACAAATAAACTCCCTAAGTTGCTGTTAATAGTGACAATCGACCAATCAGATATAACCTTGCAAACACGCTGCGAGTCAGCCGGAGTTGTGCAGCAATCTCCCAGGTCAGACAGGCGTTCTCTTTTCAGATGCCAAGTATAAGCTGTCTCCCCTGTGCAGTCCGAGAAAATATCTATTTATATAGATACAGTTAGTCTAGTCGGAAGGTAGGGTTCCCATGCACCCCATGGATGTATTTTTTTAACCTACATTTTTGTAATCCTTAGGGTCTATATTTAATGAATTTTGATGTTCCCAAAATCAAATCGTGTCCCATGGGGTTCATTTGGCGCCATCTTTGCCGCCATCTTGGCCGCCATCTTGGATTCAACAATGGGGTAGGGGTCACGTATCTACCGCTCGACGGAAACAGAAACAATAAAATACTATAAACGTTACATTTTTAGAAAGCCAAGATCATGGCCTTTTCATTGATATATAACTTAATAGGGATTAATTAATATTTGAACGTCGATTAGACTTTATATCGGTCATTGGCCGTAATCGTAAAATTTGCGAAATTTCACACCCAATAATTAAGTTCCCGTTCCTCCAAACAATTTTTCATAAGGTATTTATATATTTTTTGGAAGAACTCAGTGCAATAAACAAGAAAAACAAGATTAAAAGTATGTGTCTTGAGATTTAGTGGGTGCATGAGCTTGTTTTCTGATTACGCGGTATGCCACATATCCGTGTGTAACATAAGGGGTAGGGGTAATGTTTCCCTTTCTGTTTCGAATCATGAATGATGAAACCATAAAAATGTTACATTTTTGAAAGTGCTGCATCAGACCTTTCTAAAAATATATAGATTTATGGGGAAAAATTGCATATTTAAAAGTTACAAAGCTTAAACCTTTCGGTTTGTGTCGATTTTAAGTGATTTTTTAAGAACGAAATTACAACATATGGGTAGGGTAATGTTTCCCTTTCTGCCTCGAATCATGAATTACGAAACCATATAAATGTTATACTGTTTGAAAGCTCTGAAATTGGCCTTTCCAAACATGTATAGTTTTATTGAGAAAAGTCCATATTTTAAAGTTACAAAGCTGATGCCTTTCAGTTTGTCTAACTTTTAAGTGATTTTTTAAGGACGAAATTACAACATATGGGTAGGGTGGTAATGTTTCCCTTTCTGCCTCGAATTATGAATTATGAAACCATATAAATGTTATACTGTTTGAAAGCTCTGAAATGGGCCTTTCCAAACATGTATAGTTTCATTGGGAAAAGTCCATACTTTAAAGTTACAAAGCTTAAACCTTTCAGCTTGTGTCAATTTTAAGTCATTTTTAAGAACGAAATTACAACATATGGGGTAGGGGTAATGTTTCCCTTTCTGCCTCGAATTATGAATTATGAAACCATATAAATGTTATACTGTTTGAAAGCTCTGAAATTGGCCTTTCCAAACATGTATAGTTTCATTGGGAAAGTTGCATATTTGAAAGTTACAAAGCTTAAGCCTTTCAGTTTGTGTCAATTTTAAGTGATTTTTGAACAAAATTATAATAAAAGGGGTAGGGGTAATGGTTCCCGTTCTGTCTCGAATCATGAATTACGAAACCATATAAATGTTATACTGTTTGAAAGCTCTGAAATTGGCCTTTCCAAACATGTATAGTCTTATTGGGAAAAGTCCATATTTTAAAGTTACAAAGCTTAAACCTTTCAGTTTGTGTCAATTTTAAGTCATTTTTAGAACGAAATTACAACATATGGGGTAGGGGTAATGTTTCCCTTTCTGCCTCGAATTATGAATTATGAAACCATATAAATGTTATACTGTTTGAAAGCTCTGAAATTGGCCTTTCCAAACATGTATAGTTTTATTGGGGAAAGTTGCATATTTGAAAGTTACAAAGCTTAAGCCTTTCAGTTTGTGTCAATTTTAAGTGATTTTTGAACAAAATTATAATATAAGGGGTAGGGGTAATGTTTCCCGTTCTGCCTCGAATTATGAATTATGAAACCATATAAATGTTATACTGTTTGAAAGCTCTGAAATTGGCCTTTCCAAACATGTATAGTTTTATTGGGGAAAGTTGCATATTTGAAAGTTACAAAGCTTAAGCCTTTCAGTTTGTGTCAATTTTAAGTGATTTTTTGAACAATATGCACAAAACAGTTAGTCCGTTGGCCAGGTATCGAAATCATCCCCTCTAAGGCATTTTACCCACTATGATTTTCTGTTAGCTAGTATTCTCAGCTGTCATAATCTGCTTATTTTCCATTTAACTGATGGTGTGTGCGAGTGTAACGACTTGTTTGTGAAGGGCTGTCACGCCCCGGTAGTAAAATAGGAATGGGTTAGGGGTAACATATTTACCGCTAGTCGGAAACAAAGACAAAAAGTACCATAAACAATACATTCTTAGAAAGCCCAGATATAATCTTTTTACTTTTTTGATAATTATTCGACTTTAGATGGCGCCAATATTCCGTATGTACATGGCGGTCAGCAGCTGAATCATTCACATAACGAACGTTGATATGGCCTGAAACTTCGTAAATTCATTCAAGCAAACTCTTGTTTGATTAAGTTGATAGTTTTCCTTTCTTTTTTATTTCGAGTATTTGCCATGGCATGACTGAAACGAACCTTGAAACGAAGGCTGTACGTATCTATATTAGTCCGAGCCTGAGCGTGATCTGAGAGCAAAAAGATCCGCAGATAATGCGAACGATCGCAACCGTTACCAACAGACTCATTATGCAGAGCCATGCCCCAAAAACGCCCAACCAAACTTGGCACTAATCATGATCCCAGTCCATTTCGAGCCGGGCTTTAAGGGAAGTGCGGTGGCCTTTGAAAGACCCTTTGGTTTGGTTTTGTACCGTAGTATAGGAAGAAAACCCGACCTGTCGTCGTTGCTGTGAATGTTTGTGTTGTTTTTAGCCTCTTTTTTGCCTATTTGAAGAATCGTCTTTGCAGCCTTCCATTTTGCGTTCTGTGAGGCGAGTGTCTTCGATCGCTCTCTTAAGTTTGTGATGTACAACTGTCTTGAGTCTCGGTGCTTTATTGGGTATAGAGGTAAATAGTTAGAGATCAGGGTGATAAATTGGTTGCCGCAGTGTCTTTCCAGGTGTTGCCACTTTTGAAGGAATTCAACACTCGGTATTTTTCCTGGTAAGTATTCTTTAAGGTGTACCTGTAGGATTGCCACTTTTGAAGGAATTCAACACTCGGTATTTTGGCCTGGTAAGTATTCTTTAAGGTGTACCTGTAGGCTTCGTGGTACTGAATAGGGGCCACTTAGGTTTCAACACTTCGATACTCTTGGCTTTCGCTTATACCCCGTTGTATGAGTAACTGGGATCGGAAATGGGAAAGGCTCAATTAATATCCATCTTTGCTAATATTAATTCTCGTTTGGCTTACAGATGGCCACCTCTACTTGTTTCGGTGAAAATTTGACTTTCAATTGGACAAAACATTGAGTATGACTTTCTTCTGTGTGTTATTTAGGCCTATGAAAAATATGAAAATTGCATACATATTGTTGTCAAATATCTCAAATCTTAGATTGTAAGAGATAGGCTTAGGCTTCCCTGTAATCATACAAATGAGTTAAATGGGAATTTATTGGAGTAGATTACAGTAATCGAAGAGAATGGTTGACACTATAGAAAGACTTATCACGGATTGCGGGGACCTAACTATAAAAGAACAGCACAGAATACTTGCCGGATGTATTGACTGTTCATGTATAGTACAGGCTAGTACAACATGGAATGTAAAACATACAAATCATAGAAGTGGCAAATTTCTCAACTTTTCACAAAGTTTATATTCCATCATTACTATCAGGATTAGGATTTTCCCAATCTATAAATAAGCTATTACTTGATTACACCTTGATTCAGCATGACTAACATTTTGCATTTGCCACACCACCAGCCATGCCCGTCCCTGGGATCGCGAACAATGCCTTTAACGAAGCTTTTGAACGCTTTTTGTGAATTGTGTAAGAATGTCCTCTCTGTGGAGTATAATGTGTGAAGTCGTTGTCTACCTCGCTTGACTCTGATGATTATGTTGACTTATTTTTTCTCAGCTGCTGGTGGCTGATCTAGCTCGAAAGTTAGATCAATCTAGTCTCTCTGATTCGATCATGCTAGTGGGAATGGTATCTTCAAGCATTGACACCTAAAACGTCCGTTTGTAGGGTCTTTGCTTCAAAGACGTCAGGGTCTAACATTGGTTAAATGTCATCCATGATAAGAAACTAATGATAGATTCACTCACAAGGCATTTAAACATTGAGGTGTCAATGGGAATATAAGCCTTTTTAGTCATTTTCTGAGGTTTGTCTCGCCTTCTTATTGCTTGGTGTAGAGAGTGTTTGTTCGCCTTCTGTTTACTATTTAGTTGCGTAATTTGAATGCGTTCTGTGACATTTGGCTTTTCGGGTTTAAGTTCCATAATTATTTTGCTATTGAATTTTAGTACCAGTCGAAAATGTAATCTTCATTGGGAGTATATAGTGTTCTGCGTTGTAAAATAATTTCGAAAAATTGGTTATGATCTCTTGTTTTCTGGTAAGGAAGGTAAAGTGTTGTCGATCCATCTTATCTTATTATGGAGAAGCTATATTGTGGATTAATGGTGATTGGTTTTCAGCGATAAAAGATTCTCTCGTGTTCCCGTGTGGTATTAAAAGTAACACTATTAATAGTGAGCTCTGATTTGCCCAGACGGTCACGTGACTGTGCATGTATTTACGATATACTGTAAAGTTGGCCATTCCTATCTCCAAAGTGGGTTTCTTTCACATTGTTTGTATTTTCATCACAAGTTTCAATATACTGATATAATATAGCGATAAAAACCCCTATAAGTTGGGTACACCACTCGAGCTCGGTTTTGACCACTTCACTCCTTATACAAACGACTGAAGTTCGTGCGTATATGTTGTTTACCGGTCCAAACCGTGTGGTATCCTTTCAAAGTGGTGCTTATTGCCTATATATCTCTCGCGATACAATTAAAGAAAAGGGATTGATTGTTGCTGCTGTCATATCAACTTGGCATGACGACTATGACATCCAATTTAGTGTTTGTGGGTTTGGAATATATAATTCTTGACATATTATAGCTGTTAACTTTCTTTCCCTAATTTGAGTTATTGAAATGTAGTAAAACGTCTTTTATTAACCACCATTTTAGCTTTTTAGTGCTATTTAGTGCCTATAGAGTATTTTTCTATGTTCCTTGTAACAAGTAAATGTCAGTAAAGTAACACAAACTTTTGAGTTTAGGCATTGTCACTGCATAATTTTTGAGTTTATCCCAATCAAGCCATATCTTGTTGGAAAAACAACTGCGTTAGTGTTTCAGAGATATGATATTTATGTGGCTTCCTTATTCGCTGCGTTTGGTAGTAGAGGAAACATTACCCATACCCCTATCGCTTAAATGTATATTATAGAGGGATGTACGGCATACCATATATTAGGTAAACAATCGACGCACCCATAAGTCTCAAGAAGATACACTCTTTTAATGTTTTTTACTTCTCTATTGCATTAAGTTCTTTCAAATGATATATAAATACCTTGTAAAAATTGTTTGGAGGAACATGAACTTAATTATTGGGTTTGAAATAAAGCAAATTTAACAATTTACATTTCATGTCCGATATAAAATCTAATCGATGTTTGAATATCGATTTATCCCCATTTAGTTGTATACCAATGGTAAGGGGATTATCTGGGCTTTCTAAGAATGTATTGTTTATGGTACTTTTTGTTTTTGTTTCCGACTAGCGGTAAATATGTTACCCCTAACCCATTCCTATTTTACTACTGAGGGTGTGACAGCCCTTCACAAACAAGTCGTTACACTCTCACACACCATCAGTTAAATGGAAAATAAGCAGATTATGACAGCTGAGAATACTAGCTAACAGAAAATCATAGTGGGTAAAATGCCTTAGAGGGGATGATTTCGATACCTGGCCAACGGACTAACTGTTTTGTGCATATTGTTCAAAAAATCACTTAAAATTGACACAAACTGAACGGCTTAAGCTTTGTAACTTTCAAATATGCAACTTTCCCCAATAAAACTATACATGTTTGGAAAGGCCAATTTAAGAGCTTTCAAACAGTATAACATTTATATGGTTTCATAATTCATGGTTCAAGGCAGAACGGGAAACATTACCCCTACCCCTTTTATTATAACTTTGTTTAAAAAAATCACTTAAATTGACACAAACTGAAGAAATAAGCTTTGTAACTTTAAAATATGCGACTTTTCCCAATAAAACTATACATGTTTAGAAAGGCCCTTTTCAGAGCTTTCAAACAGTATAACATTTATATGGTTTCATAATTCATGGTTCGAGACAGAAAGGGAAACATTACCCCTACCCCATATGTTGTAATTTCGTTCTTAAAAAATGACTTAAAATTGACACAAGCTGAAAGGTTAAGCTTTCTAACTTTCAAATATGGAACTTTTCCCAATAAACTATACATGTTTGGAAAGGCCAATTTCAGAGCTTTCAAATAGTATAACATTTATATGGTTTCGTAATTCATGATTCGAGGCAGAAAGGGAAACATTACCCCTACCCCATATGTTGTAATTTCGTTCTTAAAAAATCACTTGAAATCGACACAACCGAAAGGCTTAAGCTTTGTAACTTTTAAATATGGAATTTTTTACCCATAAATCTATACATTTTTAGAAAGGTCTGATGCAGCGCTTTCAAACAGTGTAACATTTTTATGGTTTCATTATTCATGATTCGAAACAGAAAGGGAAACATTACCCCTACCCTTATGTTACACACGGATATGTGGCATACCGCGTAATCAGAAAACAAGCTCATGCACCCACTAAATCTCAAAGACACATACTTTTAATCTTGTTTTTCTTGTTTATTGCACCGAGTTCTTCCAAAAAATATATAAATACCTTATGAAAAATTATTTGGGGGAACGGGAACTTAATTATGGGTGTGAAATTTCGCAAATTTTACGATTTACGGCCAATGACCGATATAAAGTCTAATCGACGTTCAAAATATTAATTAATCCCTATTAAGTTATATATCAATGAAAAGGCCATGATCTTGGCTTTCTAAAAATGTAACGTTTATAGTATTTTATTGTTTCTGTTTCCGTCGAGCGGTAGATACGTGACCCCTACCCCATTGTTGAAATCCAAGATGGCGGCCAAGATGGCGGCAAAGATGGCGCCAAATGAACCCCATGGGACACGATTTGATTTTGGGAACATCAAAATTCATTAAATATAGACCCTAAGGATTACAAAAATGTAGGTTAAAAAAATACATCCATGGGGTGCATGGGAACCCTACCTTCCGACCCAACTAAGTGAGCACCTGGTGTAACGGTAACATTATAATGCCGCCATACTCTGCACAAAATTTTGAAACACGTGTCCAGCAATGTATCATAACAGATACCAGAGTTGTGACCAGATGCACCTAATGCCGGGTCCCTGTAACTTCTTCATATCAGCGTATAGTGTAATCTGATCTCTAGATATTATTGTTACTATTATTAGTAGTAGTAGTATTATTCACCTTTACTTAAACTCGATAACTCCATGGGCGAAACATCTCTTTTCATGGAGATCGAATAGATTTTTTTCAAATAATATACTCTGTATTTCATAACAAATAGAAATACAACAAATTATAATTTCCAGTCATTGAGAAATTTTGAAATGACCTTACTCTTCTTTGAATAATTATTACAAATCAATTCTTCAATTAATAATCTCTGAATATTATTTTGGTTGATCACTCTCGCTTTATATACTGAAAAAGTTGCAACAATTTTAATCATAAAATTCAAATCTTCTAGATTCTTATGTTTCAGGAAATGTCCGTAAATTATGTGTTTCCACAATAACTTCAAACTTATTCTATAAATTCTATTAATTGTCTGTACAACATATTTCCAAAAGTCTTTCACAGAGATACATTCGAAAAGAAAATGCTGACAATTCTCAATGTGCTTACAGTATTCACAAATAGGTGAGTCAACTTTCTTCCATTTCCATAAATTGTACCTGTGTGGTATTTTATTATACAAAACGCGATTGTAACTACTTTGGGATAATTGGATTTTCATGTTTTTAAAATTTCTCAAAAGTGTTAGGTGTTCTTTGGCTGATTGATGCAATATTACAAATTACTCATAAAAGCAAGTGAGTAACTTAAAAAGAAAAGCAGATGAGCTTACATTTGAAGATCAAACAGACATTACTTTACCATCCAATTATCCCAAATTAGTTCCAATCGTGTTACAAGAGAAAATTATGTTAAATTGCGCATATTTTGTAACTGTCATAGATTTCACCTTTACCTTCCAAATTGTACTCCACTCACAGCCTATTCCTGATTTTCCCAAATTACTTTGGCATATGAGTCGTCGGGGATTTTTTGTTACGTACACCAAATAGAAATCTTTACAAGAAAAATCATATACGTCTGAATATTTTTTCTTGTAATTCTTATTGGTCTTCTTTGTCTACTGACAAGTAAATTATTAACAAATTCTTATTGTTTCCATTGATGTGGAATTGCTTTCTTAATTGTAAGGTATTGTACAATCCAGTTTTTCTAGTCTAAAAGTTTTTCTATCACATGGTTTTGTTGGATAAAATTACCATCTATAAAAGATCTGTGACGAAAATAAAACCAATTTCAATCCACTCTCTGAAAAATAACACCTGCTTATCATTTGTTACAGAACGATTTCCCCAATTTTTTTGTTCTCCAATTATATTTGATTTCACTTCTATACCTTTGTCATTCATTATTATCTCATACCAACTATTTAACACTCCTTTGTTAAAATTTGGCAGCTGTTTTATAATGCACTTTAGCGCTCTTTTGTCAAGGTTGAGTGTAAAAATGTGTTTGACACCTCCAAAGCTTTCAAAGTAAAAATTAACAACTGATATTCAAGTGTCATCACCACCATTGATCAGTCTCCTGACCCTTTGCAATTCAGTGTTTTCATGTGAAGCCCGCCATTTTCTAATTTGTTGATAACTATACTTCTTTTAATTTTTCCCCTTTTTCCATCCCACAGATAATCGTAAAATAAATTGTTCAAACATGTGACCACATATCTTGGTGTTTCGATCATCGAAGATAAATATATAATTTTGGGCATTGCAAGACTTTTCAGGATTGTTATTTTACCAAAATACAGTAAGATGTCGTTTCCTCCAGCCATTCAACATACTTCTATTCTATCACTTTTCTCCAGAATTTTATCTATTTTACTAGGGGTAAAACAGAAATCGGACGATAATTTCCAGGTTCGTCTTTTGAACCCTTTTTATAACTGGGACGACTCTAGTAATTTTCAGAGCATCGGGAAACTGGCAGCTTTGAAATGACAGATTAAAGATGTGACAAAGGGGTTTTGCGATTTGTTTCGCAGCAATAACCAGGAGTGACGCAGGCAGGTTATCAGAACCAGTTGCCTTCTTCAAGACAAGACCATCAATAAGTTGTACACTTCCTGTTCCGTTGTCGGATTCAGAAAGAATGAATAATCTGATTATTATGGTAAAAATTCTACAAAAGAGGGACGATGCGTTACAATCTTACGGGCCAAGTTTGAGCCGACATTTGTGAAATAACTATTAAAGCCGTTTATGATCTCTTGTGGTGAACTACACATTTGTGGTATGCCATCTGCTGTTGTCGTGAGATGATCTGGCAAACAGTGCCCTTTCTTTCCCTTATGAAGCTAGTAGGTCATTGTTGAATTTTGACAGTTTTCTTTTGCAGCCCGTAGTAAAGAGGTGAGTGCATTTCTGTATCGTTTGTACTGTACAACAATAGTTGGTTCATGATTTGATTTAACCACCTTGGTTGATAAAACATGCTTTTTATGAATGGATTTTTTGATTGGTTTTGCAATCCAGGGCTTGCGCTTGATGACATTTACATCTGATCAATCATATACACTATCCCAAGATTGCTGAGAGACATCACATCTATGAAATTTCTATAATTTCTGTAAAAAACACCCTTCCAGAGAGACTATTGAATGATAACCCTTACACAATTTTCATTAGATCTTTTTCATTGTATATCGTAATTGTCCTGGTATGTTGATTTTTTAACACAAATATTGCCATGAATTGTCCATAAATATTTATAGTTATACCTTGCGCTTTTCGTTTACCAGTCTCAGAAGTTGCCTTTTCAATGTTCCTAAGATTTTCATTTATGTATAGAGCGTTTTTGGCGGTAAGGCCTACTTTGTCTGTGGTGACATTCTTGATTTTCTTCCTCTCTGTGTATATCTTGTCGCGTTTCTTTCTGTTGGTAAACCTATTAAACGATGATTGGCCGTAGTATTGCCCTAGTAGATGCACCCCTTTCATTTGCCTGTATAGTTTTCCAAATATGTGCAATACTTGTATGTTATCAGTACTGTCCCCATGATTTTCTTCCGTGTTTTGCGTTTCTGGAATACCGTGCATTTCTGAATCCTCTCTTAGGTGTATTGGTTCTGTTCTTCTTGCGTTTTTTTCCACTTCACTCATCCTTTTCTCTAATTTCTCATTTGCTTGCTTTAGGCCAGAGGAAAACAATCTTGTTCATCGGATTTATCGGACTATCAAAGGTTCAGGAGCGGCGAGCGAATTTTTTTAGGCCAAAATTAAGGGACTGGTCAGTTTCCTCGGCCTGGGGGGGGCCGGTGGATTCATGGGGGATCACCATGTTTTTGACTTTGGTGATAGGGGGGGTCACCATGTTTTTGAAATGCCCAATAGGGGAGGGGGGGGTCAGTGTGTTTTTGAATTTCGACACAGGCTCATCATTGCCTAAAATGCATCGTGTCAGCCACAAATTTCATCATTCAGTTGCATTTTTCGGTGCGCCCTTCGGGAGCGTAACTTTAATAATCAGACATTTTCAGCACGCCCAATTTTAACATATCAGGCATACATATATCAGAGATATCTGTATGTTCAATATTTTTCAGCATGCTCTTCGAGCACATCACTTTAATATATCAGACACTTTTCAGCTCGCCCTTCCTTTGCATGACTTTAATATACAAAAAATATATATCAGAGATATCAGGATGTTTCATATTTTTCCGTGCCCTTCAGGCGCCATACTTTAATAAATCAGAGATATAAGCCAGAGATATCTTTATGTTTGCTAAGTGAAAGTGTACCGTTATGAAATCTGCATTTCATATGGAAAGCATGACAAATTCCTGATACTTTTCGAATTCAGTATGAGAAAGCAACATGCACAAATATTTCACAATATATATTTGATAAAGTGACTTATTTTAGAGACAGAAAAATGACAAGATATCTTTCGTTGTCATTGATGCAACGTCTGTTTTCCTTTGTGTCTCAGGTTTTCTGTAGAATGATGCTTTTTTATGACCAAAATAACATTTAAAAAGGCAGTTTTTGTCATTATTAGCTGTGCTTTTATGGTTTCAATGTTACAAGAAAAGGTCATCTCAGATACTGCACACATCAGATTTAGCTAAAATGCCTCTCTATGGCTCCTCAGGAGATTTAATTGGATGGATGGCAAGTCTTAACACCCATCAAAGTTTTTGATTTACTGCTTTTTCCTCTTTGATATTAATGATTGACATCCATTTCTGTTCAGGACATCTGGTTAAGCATAGAAAATACATTCACAACTCATTCAAAATGTACTATATTCATACTTCAAGATTGACACTTTGAAATTCCTATCTTACAACTGACATATCAACAATTTCATTAAAACACAGAATAACTGTTAAAATATAAATGTATGTAAAATATATATATATATATATATATATATATATATATATATATATATATTATATATATATATATATATATATATATATATATATATATACATATATATATATTATATCCAACTATTGTTTCACATTTGTCGCGTGCGGGGGGGTCACCCTGTTTTCGAAATTTGGGATAGGGGAGGTCACCATGTTTTCAAAATTTGGAATAGGGGGGTCAGCCACTTTTTGACGTCGGCAAAAAATAATCCAACCCCCCCCCCCCCCCGGGCCGAAGAAACTGACCCTAACCGCGGTCCCTCGGACTTTTTGCCGGGATGCAGACAAGGCAAAATAATCTTTTCCCCTTTTAGACTGACCAGAAATATCTCAGACAAGATACACTGATACTGATTATTGAATTCAACATTATATTTCAGACGTCGCAACAACGTGTTCACAGAGATCAGTGCAGACACGTCGGAATTCAGAATTCGAATCCCACATGCCTGCGAAACCCGACGATGTGTAGGGCGCCGCCAGCGGAGGTGCTAACGTATTTGCAATGCAGAAGTTAAATTAATTGCCAAGATCAAAAAAATTCAAAATCGGGTACAGTAGAAGCGGCGATATCGATGAACAATTTCTTTTTTCTTTCTGACCTTGCCTGTCTATTTTCTTCTTCCAAAGATTTGATAGTGCACTTCATGTCTTCAACCAGGGCGTTGAAGAATTCCAATGACGAAGACATCGAATTCTGTGCAGTTTTCATTTCCTCGATTGCCGTTTATAGTACAGCTGGCAGACACGACAGCCTTGAATAAATGTCCTTCATTTGCTCAGATATCATTGTTAACGAGGTTGGCTGAGATTTCTCACCGTGTTGTTTTGCGTTTTGGTGCTCACTTGAGTCGCTGTCTTTTTTCTTTTTTTTTTGTGGTCGGAAAACTTTTCCCTTTGTAGGCCTGGCGGAGGAAGAGACTCACCCTGAGTGAAGCTCACGTTTCTGGTCTTTCCATAGACTGCCCCCAGTCGCTTGGTTTGCCTCGCCAGAGCAGTTACTGTCCGGGCAAGGCGTTCACTCCGCGATCTAAGCACCAGCCTACCACCTAGTCTATCCAGTCTGCTGGGGTTCATTCCTTCAATTTATTCTGTTTTGATATTTATATGCCCACAGACTTGGAGCAGTCTAGTCTTTCCACAGTCGTTGCACTAATTGGCATTGTTCTTCAGCTACTTATAGCACTAGATCTGTATCAATTTAATATAAAGAAAATGCTTTTCCCTTGACTTTCCCCGTGTTGGAATTCTCCAAATATTTTAGCGGCACTATTACCATCGATTTGTATTTAACCAGCAACAGGATACCTTACTTGACTAAGTTTCTCTGTCTTTGAAATGGCTTCACCATTAATGGAAAAAGTTCCTTTTTTCTCGATTTCGGGTGATAAACAGTAAATATGAGCCACCAGAAATTTAACCTTGGGAGTTACCAGACACGATGGTTTGTGACATCAGTCACTGCTTTCCGTGACGAAATTCGAGACATGTTCACGAAACCCTTCTCACTGAAGCGCCCCAACAACAGTTTCCTTTCTATTAACAAACATTTCTGAAATTTGCAGGCCAGGTCAGGCTTTCCTAGCAATCAAATGTGTTACCCCTGGGTGATTCCGGGTGAAACTCCTCTGTATGGCGTTCACACATTCCAAGTTAAAACAAATCATCGCGTTCATGCAACTCTCACACATTCACAAATCACATACTTGAAACAATGCTATGATAAGATCAAGGTTAGGAAAATAGCCAAGTATCTCACCATGAACATACAGGAAAACAGTAGAACACGTTTGTAAGACTGCTTCATAGGCAATTTAGAAGCGCACATTTGTGTGTAAAGACTGCTTAATTGGCAATTTAGAGAGCACACATTTGTTTGTAAGACCACTTTCCTATGCAATTTCGAGCGCACAAATTTGTATACAAGACCATTTCATAGGCAAGTCAGAGAGCCTATGTTTGTGTGCAAGAAAACTTCACTTGCAAATAAGAGAGCATGCATTTGTGAAAGCACTTCACAGGTAAATTAGAAAGCACACATTTGATATTTTGTCAGTGACTGTTTTTGTTGGTCAACTGGCAGAGTAAAAAAAGGACAAAACTTATTATATTATCTACAAGTAGTCGGGACACTGTTCCCTAATGTTTATTAGGAAAGAATAAAAACAAGATACATTACTGTACAGGAATGACTTTTGCATGCTTCATTGCTAAGATATTATTGATAACATTTGCTGACAGTACAAAAATCTTCAAAAAATAATGGTTTTTTTTTCTCTGGCATCAAGCAATATTGAAAGTTGCAGGATATTGTTCAAAATGCAATGCATACAATAATTTTGGCCAACACCGAGAGACATTCAACTAATGAATATCATAAGACAAGTTGTTGGTTGACTGGCTGTCTCTAAGAAAATGCTTTCTGTTTTATCTAAAGTGTCTCATGGCCTGAGCACATGCTGGCTGTGGAAAGCAATTTTGTTTCAAGTTCATCTGCGCAAAACCAGCTTCAATGCAGCCAAACCAGGTTATACACGGACACTTCTATTTTGGCAAAAAAAATCAACATCCAAAAATTGATCAATACCGGAATGTCTATAAGGAATAAGGGGGCACCCACATTACCGTTACTAGGATGTAGCTAGCATTGAAGGATCACCTTAACCCCTGCTGCAGCCATTGTTATTGAACTGTTACTAGGATGTAGCTAGCACTGTAGAGCCACCTTAACCCTTGTCCTGCCAGATATAATCACTTCACAATCTGACAGGTCATATTACAGCAGTAAAAGAGGATATTGAGCCAAAATTATATGACTTGGCTTGGTAAGTTACAGCAGCTTGAGTCTGTAAAAATCATGTTTACAGTGTCTGTTTTCAGGAGCTTTCAAATGTTCAAATTTATTGTTAAAATGCACATACATAGCACATATAGGATAGGGCATGTTGTACTTTTGCTCGCTTTAACCAACTTGACCTGATGGTGAAATATGAACTTGGCAGGATAAAGCTTAAGGCACAAAAAGATAGATTAGAATACAAGTGTTACTAATTGACAACATCACATTGTAAAATCACTTTGAAATCATATTCTAACACTTGAGTTCATTTTTTAGACACAAATACTGGTGGGAATTTTTAAGAACACACATTTTAATAAAACAGACTACACAGAGTTGTTACCAACACTTGTTATACAAAAGTATGAGACTTGTACTTTACTTCTCTACCAACTGTCAAAACTAGGTGTCCTTGGTTTCATGGGTAAGAGAACCTCTATACAGATACAAAATTAAAATGCACATAAAATAACAATCTGGAAAGCAAGAAACTCACAATTAACTTTAATGTTGAAAATGAGTTGTATGACAGGACTTTTCATCTTAACCCTGCAATAGCTACTTGTTATAACACACCTCTTCAAAACACTTTGTCGTTATTTGTGAATTTAAGGTAACATGGTATGCATCATTTGTGATGATATATGCAACAAAGTAGTAGCTGGTCAAGTTTTCATCTGTAAACTGGCTAGCAGTTTAGACAACTATTGACAGAGTAATTTTGAAAGTTAGTTTAAACAATAATGGATAGAGTAAGTTTGAAAGGCCCATCTTTGCATGTTTACATGTCAAAGAGGATGGCGATGATGAGAGATAGTAAAGAAATTTCTAGATTTTTCAGAGAGCAAATTGGACAAGGTGTTATAAAACACATGGACTGGCATATTCAGGTAGCAGCATATGTTTGTTTACCCTTTGGCCTGAGAGTTGCACTAAACAATCTGTTTACTAATGTCTACAGCCTTATGAGACAGATTGTATGGATGCAACTCTATGACAACATATGCAATACCCTCATTGCAAGTCAATATGTGAATACTGTTGCAAGGTTGAAGACTCTTGGTTTTACAACAATAAAACTTGACTTTCCATACATCTGGAAACAGTTGAGTAATCAGGAAATGGAATTGGGGCAAACCTGTGTTATCAATGGTGATAGTGGACCTGTTTATAGGTTATGGGTGTGAACAGCATAGGGGTAACTGTCCTAGAACTGTACAAAGGCTTACCGACTGCAGATTGTCATTAATTAAAAAAAATATGGCCAGGCATCAGTATTTGTCTAAAGATCTGTATGAAAATGCACTTTTAAAGGAAGACAAATAATTTCAACAGATCATCTTGAAAAGCACTCCATGATTCATATCATTCTAATATTCCTAAATAGATTTGTATGCATTGTATAACTTCTCTACAACATGTTGAGATAATTTTCAACATCTTCTCTGGGATGTCTAGCCTGATAGCAAATCTATGCTTTGTGGGTACACAGTGATTCAGGTCTAAAGCATTGTTCAATAACACCCTCATAATGCCAGTAACATTTGGCTAGAAATCTTTATTAGCCAATATCAATTTACACTAGTTTTATTCAGTGTGCTTGCTACCACACAGAACAGTACTTGTAACCAAAAAAACATGGCTTCTGTTCTTAGTGGGTGGAAGAAATGTTACTGTAATTATCTGCAGAGCATTCGATGGTAAATGTTCATCACACAATCTATTTCTTGAAACACAACTGCATAAAAAGTACTTTCCAAAATAATAAGCCAGTATCTGTGACACAAATCAGTGTTGCCATCACATGGACACAGTGTTGCCATCACATGGACACAGTGTTGCCATCACATGGACACAGTGTTGCCATCACATGGACACAGTGAAAACAGATAAATGTTGGTAGTCTCATCTTACCGTACATGGAAAATCAGTCACTTTGAACAAACTTGAAAATGATCATAGATGATTAAGAATTTTAATAAGCAATATCTGTACATAAATGGCAAACACATATGTTGTTTCTATGAATGACAGTCTTACAATGACATCCTTGGGGAATTATATCAGTGAGAATATATTGTATCAGTAAGACCTGATACTATGATATTGATCAAAAAACGTTTTAAAACATTTCTACTGTAATACAGCCATTAAAAGATTTTCTTTTCAGTTGTGTTTTGAAGCACTATTCATTCTTCTTTTCACAATAATTACAATGTTCCCACTACTTTTTGTCAGGTTACAAAATCATGTGACAATATAAAGGAAAATAAATGACACATGAATCTAATAAGGTTGATCTGTCTATTTTTATCATATAGACAGCAAGGTGTGTATATGTATATTCTAAATAAAAGAGCCCATGCTGATGTAAATTTTGACAAATATGAAGAATACTTGCCCGATCTCTGATGTGAAAAAAACATTGCTTTCTTACAGAGCCCCCAATGATTTGTGAAGCAAGGAAACCCTATAGATTGCTTTCTCACAGAGCCCTCCAACAGCATCATGAAAGGGAACCCCTGGGATAATGTTGATTGGTAAAATCAACAGCGGGCCCAGTATTTTCAAGTCTTGCCTTAATTGTAAAGTTTACCCTGACAAATCACTTGAATCAAATTTCACTTGTTCATAAGTCTCTGCTTTCACCAGTCTTCCACCAAACCACCTTCCATTCAGTGAATCTATTGCTTTTTCTGCCTCTGTTGAAATTAGCATAGAAAAAGTAAAATAAGGTAAGTTGAATGAACACATATGTTATTAGTGTTATCCAACAAGTTACATAATTGTATCAATACTCAATGAATTTCAAGGGGCATACCCTCTGACAAGATACACATTTCTTTGTGTCTGAACCTATGTAAGCAGTGACTCTGGCACAGATATTCCGACTCAAATTTTCACAATTCTTATCTGCTGCTCTTTATGTGCGCTTGTTTTAAAATTTTTCTTCACAGAATTAAAACCCTTGGTGCAAAGTTTGAACAACTGTCTTAGTTTGAGGTTGATGTAAGTGCTACTTACACTTTTGTTTTCTATTGAATTTTTGATTGATTGAAAAATGTTATCAGGAATACCATTCTTCAGTACTTCATAGGTCTAAAGTTACACACAGTATAGGTCCACTTGATTAAATACACCTGCAGAGATTTTGTTATCTCTGGGATACCAATTTTGTCACAAAGTCTATGACATTTACAAACTCTAAACCTAACTTAACAATTTTACTTAATTTTTTCAAAAGACATAGCAAACAACCACACACCTTTTGAGGAAAGTCGGCAAGAAATTCACACTTTCATTGTAAGGTGTTGGTTATCTGTGTTGTGTCAGTCTTTATTGTGGGACAGTGTAACAAAGCTGTGAGAAGTACTGTACAATGGGCAGTTTTATTGAAAGTGTCAGGATTTCATAATGACAGACTTACCAGCTGGTAATGAGAATTCTACAAATAGTTTTACAATGACTTCAGCATCCTCTTCTTCACCTTGTTTTTCTTGATAGATGATAACTCTATTTACAGTGCCAAATCTTCCACATTCCTCTGTCACTTCACCCTCTAGCTCATCATCCAAATCATCAACAGTAACCATATTCCTTAAAACCATCACACGTGACTATCATCAAATTTAAAGGAAAGAAAACATGATAAGATTACAGTGAGTACATCAATAAATCATTAGAAACTTCATATTTTTTCCTGCATCTAAAAATCAAACTATTACCGGATTTTTCTGAGAGTACGCCCACTCGAAAAACCGCCATGGGCGGTTATTTGGGGGGGTGGGCCGTTATTAAGAATTTTAAATTTCACTCAACCTTTGTCTGCGGCATTTCAACTTGACTCCCCTTGAAAAAATTACCTACGCAAAGGTCAAAAAGTTTTATATAGCGTACAAAATAAAACAAGTTACACTTCTAAGATAATTACTTCGGCGATATATGTCCGTATCCCCCTATTTATGCTACTAAAATGCAGGTGGAATGATCCAGAAGAACGCAAAGTCAACGTTAGAGTTTGCCACACAATGCCGACAATGATTGACAGATGAAGCAGGAGCCAGGAATTTTCCATTCTGCACGATGGGGATCATGAAATAAATAAAATGACTATCATAAAAAATAACTCTGTTCATTATTTTTTTATTTAATGTACATCATTACTTTTCAGGTTTTTTCGCTTTGATACAAAAATCTGATGATTTTCTTCGCGTAAATTTGTTGCATTCACAAACGTAACAGTAGTAGTAATCCCTAGTAGAAATGGTATGATCCACAATTGTTTACGATTATTGACCTCTTTGCGTGCAACGAATGTGAAACACTGTATCTATTTTCACACGTTCGACTACTTTGATTAACTTGTCACACTTACAAACTAGGTCAACCTCAGAACACATGCACACGTCAAAATCTGATCGATGATTTTCTTCGCTTCAATTTGAATGCGTTCGACAAACCATGGAGGTAGTAGAGAAGGAGTCACAACTGAGATAATTACGTTTATTACTATTGTGCACCATTGGTTTAATCCCTTTTTGTCCATTGTTTAACACCCCTTTCCCGCCATCTGCGTTGCCGACGGTACCTTCGCAACCGAACCGAGTGAAATTAACCTGGGTTTGCTATGCGACTCAGTTTCTCCAGTGTCATAACGCATGCGCAAAGACTGTATTTGCGTAGCTTGGGTCAAGTGCGTCATGATAGTGTAAGAACCGACACGTTCCGTCCACGAAAAGTGAAGTTACAAGGAATTTAAGTTTTTCATTCTCAAAATCTTGGTAATTTTAACGTCGTTTTTTATATACTTTACATTCGATCGCAGGAACCTTTTCTTGTTAGAATGAAAGTTCTGATCACGAACTTTTCAATCATGTACTGAGTATGGTGCAGCGGACTGCAGCACTGCCGTGAGCGTGGGTTAAACTTGTAGCGTTTCCCGGGTGTTTAATGACACGACGCGACGCCAGCGACGCCATAGGCGACGCTGCGACGCTTTGTTTCAATGCATCGTACGTGTTGTTTTTATATCGCGACCATTCATTAAAGTCATGGACGTAGCAGTTAAAAGCTATGCTTTCTTATTTAACCTTATCATTAATGCCAGTACAACATGATAAAACACGGCAAGAACCAAGAACTGGATTTGGAAAAAGTTGGCGTGTTAACAATGCTGCTCTACGATGTATGGCATTTTTTTTGTAATCGCAAGCTATCATCAACTCAGTCTTCGCGCCTTTGCAGATACAAAACAAAGCTCCCTTCCTCAATTATCTGTTCCTCGACCTCTTTAACATCGTGTACATCAAAATCAGTGGAACGACTCGAACTTCCCGACGCTTGGACACGTGACGCCATGTTTGAAGATCTGTCAACTGCCGAGGGACGGCCGAAACACCCGAACAACCCCGAACGAACTTAATCTTGATAACTCCTTTATTTTTTAGTTAATTGGCGGTAAATTTTTACCGAATTACGGCCCTGGGCCGTTATTTAGCTACAGATGTGAAGCAGACAATGTAGCCATTTTCTCTTTAACGGCCCTGGGCGTACTTTCAGAAAAATCCGGTAGTATTGAAACTTTTCAAACGATGTGAAATAAAACAGGAAAAGACAAAAGAATCAAGTCAATCAAACTGTAGGGCAGATTCAAGATTGACAAATTTACTCTTCAAAGTGTGCCGACTTTGGGAAAGACTGTGTCATTGAAAAAAGCTTAAAACAAACCAATGAAGAGCTTGAAGTACAAACAGACAAATGGTGATTAAAATCAAGGAAAGCCATTTAAATTTACAGGAATAAGAAATAACAATTATGATGAACAAACAAAATACGTGAAAAAAATCTTAGTGCATTGTGAGTTTGCTATGAGTAAAACTTTGGTACATGGTGAGACTGCAGTGAGTAAAACTTTGGTACATGGTGAGACTGCAGTGAGTAAAACTTTGGTACATGGTGAGACTGCAGTGAGTAAAACTTTGGTACATGGTGAGACTGCAGTGAGTAAAACTTTGGTACATGATGAGACTGCAGTGAGTAAAACTTTGGTACATGATGAGACTGCAGTGAGTAAAACTTTGGTACATGGTGAGACTGCAGTGAGTAAAACTTTGGTACATGGTGAGACTGCAGTGAGTAAAACTTTGGTACATGATGAGACTGCAGTGAGTAAAACTTTGGTACATGGTGAGACTGCAGTGAGTAAAACTTTTGTACATGATGAGACTGCAGTGAGTAAAACTTTGGTACACTTGTGTGAGACTGCAGTGAGTAAAACTTTGGTACATGATGAGACTGCAGTGAGTAAAACTTTGGTACATGGTGAGACTGCAGTGAGTAAAACTTTTGGTACATGGTGAGACTGCAGTGAGTAAAACTTTGGTACATGGTGAGACTGCAGTGAGTAAAACTTTGGTACATGATGAGACTGCAGTGAGTAAACTTTGGTACATGATGAGACTGCAGTGAGTAAAACTTTGGTACATGATGAGACTGCAGTGAGTAAAACTTTGGTACATGATGAGACTGCAGTGAGTAAAACTTTGGTACATGATGAGACTGCAGTGAGTAAAACTTTGGTACATGGTGAGACTGCAGTGAGTAAAACTTTGGTACATGGTGAGACTGCAGTGAGTAAAACTTTGGTACATGGTGAGACTGCAGTGAGTAAAACTTTGGTACATGGTGAGACTGCAGTGAGTAAAACTTTGGTACATGGTGAGACTGCAGTGAGTAAAACTTTGGTACATGGTGAAAATGCAGACTAGTTCTGCTAGCGTAATGAAGAATTTAGTAACTTGAATTTCTTTTCTGCCACACTCACCTCTGTCTTTCGTAATAATTTCTGCATGACCATATGCCTGGCACTGCTACCAGAGATAGAAACATTTTCTTGTTCACTCAAAGTCTGAGGAAGTTCATTTTCTTTTTTCTCCTCTTCTTCTTCTTTTTTCAACTTTTCTTGAGCTGCTGCTGAGAGTAGAGATGTAGCAGCAGTTGCTGCAAGCAAACTCTTTGCTGGCGTCACTCCTGTAAAAAAACAATTTAAACACCATAAGAAAGAAGACACAACAATGCCAACATTCCTTGAAAGTAACCTGAAAGATGTCCGCCAAAGCAAACTGTATTTGCGCTGATAAATGTCTTGTGTACTGTATACCTAGTTTTGCATGCCTGACCTCAACCACGTATTTGCGTTTTGATTTGCACCACGAGCAAATGGTTTTTCACCATGGCATGGCATGTTATAGCAAGTTAATCTAGTAAAAGGGCCTTCAAATGTTCAATTCTTTGTTAAAATGCAACATATGGGACACATTAGGCCCAGCTGGTTTTATCCAATTTAACCTGATGGTGACCTATGAATTTGGCAGGATAAGGGTGAAGTCAGTATGGATTGTAGCCCTATCATAGATCACTTCCTATCTCAAAGAAACTATCCCTAATCATCAATGCGTGCTCATCAAACCATCAGTACAGGGTTGGAATACTAGATAGTTACCTGTAATAACACCAGGTGCACTTGCAGCTAGGACAGCCTGTGGTAGAAGTCCACTAGCTAGACTTGTTGTGACAGCAACACCTGGTAAAAGTCCAGATGATCCGAGACCTGCCACATTTACACCAGATGCTGCCATTCCCGTCTGTCCAAGGGTACCAGCCACTGCATCCAATGCCTGCCAAAGAGGTATCAAAGAGGTGACATATACGGTATGCTCACATCAGTGCATTCTGTATCAATTGATATATGGTTTAATTGAAGAAATTCATTACAAATGCAAATGAGCTAATAATCAGAACGTCGTACTCATCAAAGTTACAGTATAGTTGGACCTAATATGACCAATACACAGCAGTAGCAGAGGTGTGGTCAAAATCAATGCCTCAGTATTGCTATGTATAGCCTAATTACAGAAATTCCTTCAACATTATCAGTAATTAGCAAAGGTTTGGTCAAAATCAGCCCATTAAATATTAACATGTGGGTTACTTACAGAAATTCATCAGATATGCAAATGTACTAATGATCATCATGTCCCACTCATCAAACTTACATTATGGATGGGCTTAAGTATGATTAATGAAAAGCATAAGTTTAGTCAAAATCAATGCCTCAAGTATTGATATAAGGCCTGAGTACAGAAATTCTTCAGATCTTCAGCTTATAATCAGAGTGTTGTGCTTATCAAATTCACAACATAAGTAAAAGCAAGTATGATTAATGAATAGCAAATGTTTGGTCAAAATCAGCACAATCTGTATTGATATACGACCTAATTAGAGAAATTCATTAAATATCCAAATTAGCAAATAATCAATATTTCACACTTCTCAAATTTCTGCTAAACATGACTTATGTATGACCTACACACTTAAGAGGTCTGATGAATTCGGTGCATTGAATTTGACATATGGCCTGATGTAAAATAAGTTTTTAAATAAGCAAATGAGCTTCTACTATATCAGCCACACCAACCAAAGTTGTAAGATCCTAGAACAGTTTAAGTGCCTACACAGTTACATCGTTTGGTTTGGTCTTCACATGATTATGCTATTTATAAATTTGCATGACACTCTGATCATCGGTTTTCAATTTGTAATTGGCTTATGTAAATTTTAGTGCTTAAAATAAATATGGCTGCCTAGCAATCATATTGGATTTGATGCCAAAATAAAGCGACATGCACATGTATGCCAAATACGCTGTCCTTGTACTAAGTTAGAGACAGATCAGTCCAGTCTTGTCAGAGAAACATCTCTGAACACATGGACACATGAACAGATGTGCGCACAGACACACACCCGGTGGAGATTAAACACACTGACATATGCATAGTGCTTACATTGAAAACACAGACATACCTAGATCCTGGCTGTGGAGATTAAACACATTGACATATGCATAGTGCTTACATTGAAAATACAGACATACCTGGATCTTGGCTGTGGCAGCAGCTGCTGCAACTGCTGCAGCTGGAGGAAGTCCACTTGGTCCCAGTGGAATCTGAGGTTGATGTTCATTTGGCGGTGTTATTGCCTAAACAATAAAAACAAATAAATCAAAAACTCTCTTTCCTCTACCTGTGTACCTCAAATTCCTTGTAAAGAGGTCTTCAATCACCATTGATAACAATGGGTTTGAGCTAATCAATGGTTGTGAAAGGGGATAGAAATGTGACAGCAAGATGCATCCACGGGTATGAGTAAATTCAATATTTTAGAAATGTGTTGATCATCATAGAATGCAACAACAATGGAAACAGTACCGGATTGATATATACTTTCAAGTTCACAGGGTTAAAGCTGCCCTTTAATTGCAGAATCAACTTGACTTACCCTTCCCACTCTTAGGTACTGTCCTCCAAGGTCAAATAAATTCATTGATGCAATGGCATCTTGTGCTGACTGGTTGCTATCATACTCTAAAAATCCATATCCCCTGCAAAAATCGAAATAATTATGGTTACAAATCAAACCAAGTCATATCTGTTGCAATTGACCAAGATGATCATGATTATATATTTTATCTTATTTTCTAGAATTAGATCTTCATGTACTCAGTATCTATAACTCAACAATCTTTCAATTACTCCAAATGTTGACTAGTTAGCTCTTCTTCACACAGAAATTATATTCAGCTGTACCAAGCACATTCTTTGGTTATTTCATTTCAACAGTAACGCTTTAAATTCCTTTATACACCAGTTTGACAGCTATGGAGCAAGCAGGAGACACAAACTGCATCACACATTGTTGTGAACTCTGTAAAATATGTGCAGAATATCAAGCTGAGTAATTCTCACAGCACTTTCAGTGATCGTCAGTACTTACTTATGTTTTGTGGGTACAGTGTCAGCAACTAATGTACACATTTTAATGGTTCCAAATGCTTCAAACACACTGTAAAAGGAAAAAGAAATCAATATTGATTAGTGCTAGTACAAATGATACACATCTATAACTATGCAACTGCACAAAACTGTATTTTTCAAACACTCCATTATTATTAATTTAAGATCACATGGTATGTATTATTTTTGTGATGATACATGCAGGTAGCTAGTTACTGGTCAACAGTTTCAATATAGAACAAGGCAATAACGTGACACTGTAACATGTGATACTGATAATGTGTTTGTCTTGTTTTGATGAAGTGGAAATGAACCATTCCAAAGCCTCCACTACACTAAAACTACAATGACAGACCGTGCAAACGAAGAGACAAATATTCTCAGTCAACATGATGAAGTATTTCAAGCTATACTCCACTGCCTGGAACAGTTGGAAACAAAGGTTAATGCAGGCCCTGATGATGAATAGGTGTAAATCAAAGCTGCCGGTGTAGACTACAATTGCCTTATCAGCCATATTGCCTGGCAAAATCAGATGCAAGTCAGCCACAATCTGAGTTACAAGGTAATGCCATTCAGCATGCTCTGTGCACAACGCCTTAAGTATGGATTTTGATGTCACAAACCCTGAAATCAACCAACTTGCAGAGCGATGCGGTTAAAGCAAAAGTCAACTAGATTGCTTTGCCACCAACCACATGCTACCCAAACACACACAAAGGATTTGGATTTGATAGAGAAGTGTTGCCCACTCTTGACATTCCGTATCAAACTCCCAAATATCCTAAACAAACTGTCAAATATCCTTATCAAACTGTCAAATATCCTTATCAAACTGCCAAATATGCTGAGATAATTATCAAATTGTGTAATGAGCCACCCAGTAATAAAAGGACCTGCACCTCTTCACTTGCAGATGAAAACAAAGGTACTTGTGATGTTATGCTTCAACAAGTGTAAAGAACTCCTGGTCAAATCAAATTCTGAAACATGCACTGTGACCTTGTTTGCAGCTCTCAAGGGCATAACAAGCGTGTTCGCAGCCCTCCAGGGCACAGCAAGCATGTTTGCAGCCCTCCAGGGCACAGCAAGCATGTTTGCAGCCCTCCAGGGCACAGCAAGCATGTTCGCAGCCCTCCAGGGCACAGCAAGCATGTTTGCAGCCCTCCAGGGCACAAAAAGCATGTTTGCAGCCCTCCAGGGCACAACAAGCGTGTTCGCAGCCCTCCAGGGCACAACAAGCGTGTTTGCAGCCCTCCAGGGCACAGCAAGCATGTTCGCAGCTCTCCAGGGAACAACAAGAATGTTCAGTAGATTTCTATAATAGTATAAAATTTGCTTCAGCGTTATCTGGAACCGTTGAGTGCAAAGATTAAGTTGGAAAGATCTGACAATGCCTATTGGACGTATATACCTTTTAATATCTTCTTCTGAAAGATCTTGATGCACTGATGCTACAAATATTCTGTTATACTGTTTAGCTTCTTCCATAATCTGATCAATGATTGGCTGAGCTTGTGGCATGTTACTTGGACGACCAACCTATGATAAAAATTCAACAACATTTATTTGTTACAGTATTTTCTGTGGCGCATTTGAAATAGTCTTTCAATGAAATACTTTCACAGTAATAATTGAAGTCAATGTGCAGTGGGGCTCAAAAGGTTGCATCTAATTGGTAGATTGTAATTATTTCCAGCAACTCAAGGAGTCTGAAAGTAAGGCTATTGTGTAGCTGATAGGCTGTTTGGAAGTGATTCCATAATGAAATGATATTCAGCCAACCAGTCAGCTACAATCTTCCAAGATGCTGCATATTGCCAGATATAAAGCAGCTCTACATAGCTGGTGGGCTGACTAGTCCAATACTTTTCTAAATGAATTTCAAAGAATATCATTCTTTACACTGATCACAGTTAATTCTTGCACCGATGCTTTCCTCTGCTTGAACTATTATATTGATATGAAAAATAATTGCTCTAAAACTTGGTGTAGATGAAGAAGGGAAAGCTGTAACTTTTCAATATTTTTCCACTATTTTTGTGTTGCATCAGAGGTCGTAGGATTTTTTCAAGGGCGTATTTTTTGACACATCCAAGGAAAAAGTAAGATTCCTTTATCAATCAATATTTAAGAGAATGCTTGCAGATCAGATAACTGATTAAAACAAGTCATTGTAAATGACACAGTCCCCAACAGTAATTTAGATGATTTGATTGGATATTTAAGTCAAAATAATGTAGTACTTAGAATGTGAGACTGGTATGTCATAGCACCTTGATTAAATGAAAGTTGAAAAGAAATTGGTCTTGGCATATCTGAGTAATGGCTCAAGCCTGACAGGTGTTGAAATAAAATGGCTGCAAAGCGGCCATAATGATTCATCACATATAACAATTGTTGTGAAGCCATAAGTGCTCGTTCTAGGCTTTGTCCAGCCGGGACTGATGTCAGTTGTCCTCACTCTGACAGCAGTCTCCTGACCTTGGAAGCAGTGTGAATGGTTGTCACTATGATTAATGTTGTCTAGATCTAAAGTGATATTATTTCCTGAGAGCAAAATTCACTGTCAATGGGTCATTGTGAATAACATAGTCCCCATTTGGCTAATAAATTTGGAAACCATCTGTGGAATCATGGTGAAGTGAAATTCACTTGTGTAAAAACAACGTGACCTCTGTGTATGCCAACTATAAGTTCACAACAAGTTCTTTTTACTCTGCAAAACTTGATAAAACACCACTGTATTTAGCCTGCTAACACAGCGTCTACATGTGTAAAATGCATTGTTATAGTGTTCATTTGAATTCTACTAGTCAAGGTCAGAATTCACTTGTCAACAAAACAAGGCAGTCTATACAAGTACAAGCTGGGTTGACAAGCTGAACACAGAGTATCTCAACGTGCTTTGGGAAGTAGAAGAATAAGAATCTCTAGTTGATATCAAAGACAATCAAAGTGAGACTTGAGTGGACACCGTGGGTCATCAGTATGTATTAGGGAGATGGTGCAGTGGCAAAGAATGTGAAATTTTCAGAAGAGTTACCTTCAGATGTGCTTAGGAATACAATTCAGAATAACATTCAGACACTCACTATGTGAGATAATATTCTGTATATTCCAGAAGAGTCCTTTCAGAATGTGCTTTGGAATACAATTCAGAATAATATTCAGACACTCACTATGTGAGATAATATTCTGTATATTCTAGAAGTAACAAGTCATTGACAATGACATAGTCCCCACCTGTAATAGGAGTATTAGTCTTGATGGGGCAGGGAAATGAGGTCATTAAGAAGTATCACTGGAGTGTATATGTTCAGATCTATGGACACATAGGTCTATGTCATTGTTCCCATTTTTAAACAAGAGGCATGTCTAAGTTATGGTTCTAAATCGGGGAAAAAGATCAGACCTCTAGCTGTATTGGCCTGCCAAGAAATACATATGTGCATAATAAATGAGGTACAAGATGTGACATTTTAAGGTCTACTATCCTATCAAAATTGAAGCGTAAAGAACTTGTGGTTACTGAGTTATGCGTATATATGCATATTCAAGGTCAAAGGTCATCAAGGTCACGTGACATTTTGAAAAAAACAAGTCATCGTTGATGACACAGTCCCCACTTGTTAATGGGTACTTTGATTACATGTCCTCAGAGAGGATAGAGTCCTCTTCATTAATTAGGTCTGTGATAAAATACTTTGATACAGATAGCGCTCAATGGCCAAGAATGACCTACATACAAGAAAGACCTACATATGTATGACATAGGTTAATGTCCTTGTACCAACTTTGAATAAAATCGGTTGAGATATGCCTGAGTATTATGGCTCTGTACATGAAAAAATCGTAACAAAATGGCCGCACGGCAGCCATATTGGATCGTATCACATAACAAATTGACATGCATATGTATGACAGTAGTCAATCTCCTTGTACCAACTTTGAATAAATTCGCTTGATACATGTCTGAGTATTATGGCTCTGTACATGAAAAAATTGTAATAAAATGGCTGCCTAGCGGCCATATTGGATCGTATCACATAACAAATAAACGTACATATGTATGACATAGGACAATGTCCTTGTACCAACTTGGAATAAAATCGGTTGAGATATGCCCGAGTTTTGGCTCTATACATGAAAAATTGTAAGAAAATGACCGCCTGGCGGCCATATTGGATTCGTATCACAAAACAAATCGACGTGTATATCTATGACATTGGTCAATGTCCTTGTACCAACTTTGAATAAAATTGGTTGAAACATGTCTGAGTTTTGGCTCTATACATGAAAAAATTGTAAGAAAATGACCGCCTGGCCGCCATATTGGATCGTATCACAAAACAAATCGTCGTGTATATCTATGACATTGGTCAATGTCCTTGTACCAACTTTGAATAAAATTGGTTGAAACATGTCTGAGTTATGGCTCTGTACATGAAAAAATTGTAATAAAATGGCTGCCAGGCGGCCATATTGGATAGTATCACAAAACAAATAGACTTGCATATCTATGACATTGGTCAATGTCCTTGTACCAACTTTGAATAAAATTGGTTGAAACATGTCTGAGTTTTGGCTCTATACATAAAAAATTGTAAGAAAATGACCGCCTGCGGCCATATTGGATCGTATCACAAAACAAATCGTCGTGTATATCTATGACATTGGTCAATGTCCTTGTACCAACTTTGAATAAAATTGGTTGAAACATGTCTGAGTTATGGCTCTGTACATGAAAAAATTGTAATAAAATGGCTGCCAGGCGGCCATATTGGATAGTATCACAAAACAAATTGACTTGCATATCTATGACATTGGTCAATGTCCTTGTACCAACTTTGAATAAAATTGGTTGAAACATGTCTGAGTTATGGCTCTGTACATGAAAAAATTGTAATAAAATGGCCGCCTGGCGGCCATATTGGATTGTGTCACAAAACAAATCAACGTGCATATCTATGACATTGGTAAATGTCCTTGTACCAACTTTGAATAAAATCGGTTGAAACATGTCTGAGTTATGGCTCTGTACATGAAAAATTGTAATAAAATGGCCGCCTGGCGGCCATATTGGATCGTATCACAAAACAAATCGACATGCACATCTATGACATTGGTCAATGTCCTTGTACCAACTTTGAATAAAATCGGTTGAAACATGTCTGAGTTATGGCTCTGTACATGAAAATATCATAATAAAATGGCCGCCTGGCGGCCATATTGGATCGTATCACAAAACAAATCGACGTGCATCTGTATGACATATGAAGTAATCCTTGTACCAAGTTTGAATGAAATCGCTCCTTGCATCTCTGAGATATCTGCGTGAACGGACGGACGCACGGACGCACGGACGGACGGACGCACGGACGCACGCACGACATGACCAAACCTATAAGTCCCCCCGGACGGTGTCCGTGGGGACTAAAAAACCACTGTATTGCTAATTAATCCATATATGCCAAAATTCAGACCTCTAGCTCTATTGGCTTGCCCACATTATATATGGGCATAATTAACGAGGTAAAGCATGTGTTGTCATAAGGTCTCCCATCCTACTAAATATAAAGGACATAGCACTTGTGGTTACTTATTTATTGACATAATCGTGTATTTTAGGTAAAGGTTATCGAGGTCACGTGACATTTTTCCAAAAAATTGTATTGCTAAGTTATCCTACATACCTAAAATCAGACCTCTAGCTCTATTGGCTCGCTCAAAATTAGATATGTGCATAATTATTGAGGTACAATATGTGGCGTCATAAGGTGTCCCATCATACCAAATATGAAGGGTGTAGCACTTGTGGTTACTGAGTTTTGGACAAATATGTATATTTGAGGTCAAAGGTCATTGAGGTCACGTGACATTTTTCAAAAATAATTGTATTGCTAAGTTACCCTACATACCAAAAATCAGACCTCTAGCTCTATTGGCTCGCTCAAAATTAGATATGTGCATAATTAATGAGGTACAATATGTGGCGTCATAAGGTGTCCCATCATACCAAATATGAAGGGTGTAGCACTTGTGGTTACTGAGTTTTGGACAAATATGTATATTTGAGGTCAAAGGTCATTGAGGTCACGTGACATTTTGTCAAAATAATTGTATTGCTAAGTTATCCCTATATACCAAAAATCAGACCTCTAGCTCTATTGGCTCGCTCAAAATTAGATATGTGCAAATTAATGAGACCAATATGTGGCGTCATAAGGTGTCCCATCATACCAAATATGAAGGGTGTAGCACTTGTGGTTACTGAGTTTTGGACAAATATGTATATTTGAGGTCAAAGGTCACCGAGGTCACATGACATTTTGTCAAAATAATTGTATTGCTAAGTTATCCCTATATACCAAAAATCAGACCTCTAGCTCTATTGGCTCGCTCAAAATTAGATATGTGCATAATTAATGAGGTACAATATGTGGCGTCATAAGGTGTCCCATCATACCAAATATGAAGGGTGTAACACTTGTGGTTACTGAGTTATGGACAAATATGTATATTTGAGGTCAAAGGTCACCGAGGTCACATGACATTTTGTCAAAAAATTGTATTGCTAAGTTATCCCTATATACCAAAAATCAGACCTCTAGCTCTATTGGCTCGCTCAAAATTAGATATGTGCATAATTAATGAGGTACAATATGTGGCGTCATAAGGTGTCCCATCATACCAAATATGAAGGGTGTAACACTTGTGGTTACTGAGTTATGGACAAATATGTATATTTGAGGTCAAAGGTCACCGAGGTCACATGACATTTTGTCAAAAAAATTGTATTGCTAAGTTATCCCTATATACCAAAAATCAGACCTCTAGCTCTATTGGCTCGCTCAAAATTAGATATGTGCATAATTAATGAGGAACAATATGTGGCGTCATAAGGTGTCCCATCATACCAAATATGAAGAGTGTAGCACTTGTGGTTACTGAGTTATGGACAAATATGTATATTTGAGGTCAAAGGTCATTGAGGTCACGTGACATTTTGTCAAAAAAATAGCATTGCTAAGTTATCCGTACATACCAAAAATCAGACCTCTGGCTCTATTGGCTCGCTCAAAATTAGATATGCACATAATTAATGAGGAACAATATGTGGCGTCATAAGGTGTCCCATCATACCAAATATGAAGGGTGTAGCATTAGTGATTACTGAGTTATGGACAAATATGTATATTTGAGGTCAAAGGTCACCAAGGTCACATGACATTTTGTCAAAAAAATTGTATTGCTAAGTTATCCATATATACCAAAAATCAGACCTCTAGCTCTATTGGCTTGCTCAAATTAGATATGCACATAATTAATGAGGTACAATATGTGGCATCATAGGGTGTCCCATCATACCATATATGAAAGGTTTAGCACTTGTGGTTACCGAGTTATGGACAAATATGTATATTTGAGGTCAAAGGTCACGTGACATTTTGTCAAAGCGTCTGAGATATCTGCGTTAACTCACATGGATGGACTAACAGACTGACATGACCCAATCTATGAGCCCCCTGGACTTTATCTGTGGGGACTAAAAACTGTGTCACTGCATCCTTTTTGCAATATGAATACGATGAGAAACTAAATTTTTATTTTTCTTGGCCTTATACATGGGAGTCTATGGACTGCCTTATACATGGGAGTCTATGGACTGCCTTATACATGGGAGTCTATGGACTGCCTTATACATGGGAGTCTATGGTCTGCCTTATACATGGAGTCTATGGTCTGCCTTATACATGGGAGTCTATGGTCTGCCTTATACATGGGAGTCTATGGTCTGCCTTATACATGGGAGTCTATGGAGGTGAAAACTAAAAAGTCCTCTACAACGGCCAATTTGATCGCATTGTGAAACAATCAACATGCATCTGTATGAGGTAGAGTACTATCCTTTTACCAAGTTTGAACAAAATCGCTCCAGGCGTCTCTGAGATATCTGCGTGAACGAAAAAAGTCATAAAATATGCAAATGAGCAATTAATTAATAAGCCACACCCACCAAAATCTAATCAGATCTAAGTCTCATCATGATAATACCAAATACCAAATTGCATGACATTGGACCTAAGGGTTCTTAAGTTATGAGTGGAACAAAATCTGTCTACGGACGGACGGACGACGGACGGACGGACAGACGGACGGACGGACGGACGGACGGACGGACAGACAGACGGACACACACACAGACTTGTGGCGACATAGGACACCTTTGGTGCTTCGCACCACAGTGTCCAAAATAGTGGAAATTCATCAAAAGTTACAGCTACTGTCCCTATGAGATTGTCATTGCCAACAACTCCAATATCTCTGATATACACAGCAGTGTCAGAATACATGTTTGATTGAATGGTTAAAGTGTAGTGATACACTCACCTTGATATTTCTTCCACCAATCATAACACCATTCATTTGTTCTAAAGCTAGCTGAGCAGCCTCTGGCAACTCATACTCTACAAATGCAAAACCTTTGTGTTTCATGGTAACTGGGTCCCATGACAGGTTGATATTCTTGATAGGTCCAAATGGAAGGAATGCTTGCTTGATTGTGTCTTCTCTCAGTTCAAAGTTGATAGATCCTACATAAACACGGCACATCAATGCCAGGGCACGCTGTCTCTGCGCTGCCATTTGTAAATTTGTCATTTGCTAGAAAAAACAATATGAAGTGAAGACATTAAAACTGGTATAAAGCTATGCACTACATCATACTTATTACTTCTGTATGTCTGGCCTAAATGTTGCATGTTTTCAGACATTTTCAGTTTATGATGACAAGGAATTCTACAGCCATGTTGCCAAAAAGTCAGTCCTTAATGGCTGCACGTAGGGGTTTAAGTAAGCTTGGTCACAAGAAAGTCAATCCTTAATGGATTACAATACAAGAAGCCATAAGGATAAAACATATTTTTTTTAGTATCCTAAGAGTAATGACAATCACAGGAATTCACAAAGTATTATTACAAACTTACACAACTTCCTGGGTTTACATTTACAGTTGTGAAAGACAAACACATGCCAGTTACATACAAAGTTACATTAGTCCAGGAGAATCTCCATCGAGAGCCTGATTGGAAGATGACAAAACACAGAGACACTTTGGCTTACCTGTTGTTGGTGGGCTAACGTTTGTTTAACTAACACACTCTTGATGCTCTGTTCCATGGCAAATTTCTTGGCTTTGGTCAGGGCCTCTTGTTGATGTTCTGTTAGTTTTGGTAACCCTTGTGGGCCATCTTTGCGTGCACCGGGACCTGCTAACACTGGGCCTTTCTGTTCAACAATTGGCATCGGTGAGGGACTTCTCCTCTGGAAGTCAGGATCTAAAGCAAACAAATAATATATTTTAGTCTGGATTTTGATGACTCTAGCCTTCATCCACAATGTCAAGCGCATCAAAAGTATATTTTGTGTTGTTGTCGAAGCAAGAGTTTTAACTTCAAACAATTTTTTTAGTGTTTGATGCAACAGCTTTGAGTCCTTAAACTATGTGTCATAGGTATTGCATTGTGGATGAAGCTATTTTTGTTCCTGTGGTTGAATGAAAGGTTTGAATGTCATGCTTGAACACAAAAATCAATGGTGAAAACCCTTAACACCAGAAGGCCTACCACAAAAAAAGACTATGCCAAAATGAGTACATTACAAGATTTCTTGCAAACAAATTATCGCTAACATAGGTTTTTGTTTAATTTCTGCACAGCATGATACTTATTGAACCAATTTTCTTTACCAATAACATCATGGCATTTGTTGAGGCTTTGTAGGCCTAAGGCCATTGTAGGCTAGACGCGGCAAGCTAGACAATAGGTGTGTCATCTGTAGGCCAGCCTGCATTTTTCATTTTCCTGGTCAACTCTGCTTCTTAACTAGATTAATGCACAAAAACACACAGAAAAAAGAAGAGATTTGAAAAAGAATGCATGAATGGTTAGACCTTGATGATATTTGGTGTATACTTGTGTAAAACATTGCAGCCATAGATTACAGCTTCTGTATTTGTGGAAGGAAAGGTGTTGTCTTGGTAACAGAGCACAAGGAAAGTTCCTCTAGGTCTATGTGTAAATGCTCTCCTTCTGGTGGTTTTCTAAACTTTATCATCAGTTTTACAGACACAAGACATCCCCAGGCTTTTGATGCATGACAGTTGGATGTACAAATGTACAAAGCTCTAAAACATTTCATAAATTATCTAACAAATATTATTCTTCTTTATTTCAGGTTAACAAAGTTCCAAATTTGCACATTTAAAAATCTACTTATACATATTTTAAAGTCATGGGAGGACAAACATGACATGAACCACTGCAAGTAGTTTGCAATACAATTGTAATTAGTTGACCTTTTAGAGTTGTTGGTAGTTTTGACAAGGCTGGGGATGTCTAGCTTGACTTTTAAACAACAATGATCACATTATAACAGACATCACATGCCACAATCAATCTCTTTTTCACCAACACAGAAATATTTCTTATGAAGGTTACGTAAACTACCATGTCTGGACCACATCAAGGCATATGGGTTGCAAATTTCACCCATTTAACACAAGATTCACCAAGTTGTACACATTGGCAAAGTTCACACTCAATTATAAATACCGCAATTACACAGTGTCGCTCAAATTTGATCAGAATTGGTATATACCAGTATGGGTTTCCAATGATCAACAATAAATGTTGTTTCTATCTGTTCAGTGGAGGAAAATTCTACGTTGATGTTATGACAATGATTTCTGCACAGTACAACCAGAAAAACAACAAGAAATATTTAAACCAGAAGAACAAGAATGACAAAAGTAATTAAGGTCTGAAACTTTAGGTACTGGAGGTCAACTTTAGCAACATGCATAGCAGAAACAAGCCCCTCTTAGTTTGAGCATAGACAGTCTTCCTCCCCTCTACTGTCTATGGTTTGAGCAGGTCTGTTAATATGTAACAGTTCATAAACAATGACAGGAAATGACTCAAGATCAGTAGAGTTGGCCTGTTTCTTACTGGCATGCCATCACTCCTGCACATATGCAGGATTTCACTTTTTCTTACCTCATTTGCATATTTTTGACACTGATGTGTTCATTTGAACAACGTCACATTTCAAACCCTACATCTACCTGTACACCAAATACTGAGATGGTAGCTCTGACAGTATGGGAGCCTTTGTGTGTGACGGACATACATCCGCACATGCATACCCACAAACATACAGACACACAGACGCCACCGACTCATCATATAAGCTCTTTTTGGTATTTATATACAAAACCAAATATGAGCTAAAAACACACTTAGTTTACTCATTCATTTATTTACCAAAATCATAACAGAGTGTGCATGCAGATGTGAAATCATTGTTATTGATATGCAATATGAATGATCCAGAACCGGGTGATGTAAAGATGCTAATTTGGGATACAAAACTAGAAAGACAAGGGATCTAAGATTTCACTCGATGAGGTAGTGTAGTTACTTAGTCCATTGACTTGTGACACTAAATAACCACACTACAAGTCCATCAGTGATATGCCATCTTTGTTGAAAGCATGACATTCTAGTTAGACTAAACTTAATCATTAATGCAGTGTGTTTGACTGTCTACAGCAACTTGTGCCCTTTTAACATGTTCCCTTTGTTCAGTTGCAGCATGACACTGCTGAGCAAAACCATGCCATCAGCACACAGCTGTGCAAGACTCCACACCAATGGCATTTGCAGAACTCACTCATAATAAAATATGCTAGATGTGACCGGTAATGATAACACACTGAAACTACCCATGAGAGACAGTAGACAGTCTGGTATTGATTATACATGATTCCTAAACCACACAGGCAATGCCTTCAGAGGTACCAACTTAGGACTACATTTACCTTATCTGCAGTGCTATGGTAAATATACAATAACCTATGGAGCCTTAATTTATTTAGGAACTGATTCAAGCAATATCGAAACACTTAAAATGTTATACCTGGCTGTTAATAGACTACAGTATTTGCCATTTATCATTTGACTGAAAAGCAAGCACTAAATTGATATTGACATTTTCAAGATTGTAAACAGTAACCACATCAAAGGCATGATTAGAGTTGGTTACATATTGATCTAACATAGATAACTGTCCATACAAATCCACCTGTTTTGAATGGTGAAGTGTATGAATATAATTTATGACATCATTAACATGCTTTCTTTCTATGTACCAAGATAATCACAGTGTGTTATTGCAAGTAACATGACATCAAAGATTGTTGTGCAATGTTCCTGACTTTAAAACTTGACAGTGATTGGATGTATATGAACTTCAACTTGTGTTACTTCTTGTACTAACACATGGGATAAGATTGGTTATGGCAAAGACAGGGACATTGTGGCATATTTTGGCGTGGCAAGAAGGGCTGTCTTGATTGAGGGAATCAAAGCAACAATGCATGGATATCTTACCACATCATGAAATAAGATCAAGGTAGTACACGCCTAAAAATTTCACTTTTGTTCAAACTTTCCCTGTGAAAACTTGAAAATAAGAATAAACATCAGGGGGTCATCATGCAAATTTTGGTAATGTACAAGCAGATTTCCTAGACATTTATTGACGTATGAAATTCAAAATGGCCACAGTCCCTGTGTTAATTCTGTGAGGAGAAATTAAATTTTTGATTTTAAAAGGTCACGTAACTGAAAACCCTACTGAGCGTTCGATGACTCTAAAGGTTAGATCAAGCCAGGGAGGCTACACACTGCTACACTCTTAACATGTCCAGTTGTATTTGTTTTTCAAAATAAACCAGACCATCATAGAGGTATCTATTCAAAGACCTTCAAAACAAGCACACACAATCAATGGACCACTAAGTATTGTAACAGTCTGATGAGGCACATTCCATCTTAGACATTCCTACAAAAGCAAATGCTAATGTTTTAAATGATTCTGAGCATTTTGGCAGCTGAAAGATCAGAAATTAATATTTCCAACATATTTTAATTTTTTTTGTTAGTCATTTTTGTAATGTAGCAGTCAACTTCATCCAACCTATCAAGGATTTTATTTCTCTATAAATACGCCTTATTCTCTTCTGGCATCCTTGATCTTGCTCTAAATTCTTTGTGTTTGAACTTATTTTCAGCTCAACAATTACCAATGAGAAATAATTTAAATGTTGATAAAATTTAGCTGACCAGAATGATCATAAGAACAACAGCTTTTTCGCTAGGAGAATATTCTAATTTTCATGAAGGCTGGCTGCATTTCCGATCAAACACTGTTTTTCTTTACTATTCAATGCTTCATGTGTAACATCCTAATAATAATTATTATCCAGCGGATGTAAAGTTTTAGAGAACGCTGCAAAACTACCTCCGCATACCAAACATTTAAAGCTTTCTATGAAAATGTAGACCCATCCCCAACGAATTTCTCTTGCAATGATGAAAATCGATTGTAGTCTACAGACTAATACTTTCTGTAACAAAATGGCCAGGTCCCCCATTTTCTGAAGGCTAATCATTACAAGGAGGTTATCATGTGAAGGATAATTGCTGTGCCAAGTTGTCATTATCTTTAATTGTTCTCTACTCAGGTTTTGAATTGTCTGATGGTATGGGGATACATAACCATTTTAAAAATTTTATGCTGGTTTTATGACAGTCATATTGATTTAATCATCTAGAATTCTGTTATTTGTAAGATGTAACACCATTCTATTAATTTGATCATTCTTGAGTAGTTAAGGAGCCTGTTGTATATGATCATTCTTGGGTAGTTAAGGAGCCTGTTGTATATGATCATTCTTGGGTAGTTAAGGAGCCTGTTGTGTTATAATATTGATTTCATGATTGCATTATACTTGGAGAAATTATCATATAAATATTTCAGCAGACTGTGTACTACCCGTACACACATCACATTGTCATGAATCCTCCATTGTAATGGAGTCTGTACGGATGGTGTTAGGGGAAATGATTATTAGATTCTGAGATCTGCACTATTTCTTTATATTAAAACTAGCAACCCAACAAAAAGGGAATGCCTGTTAGTTAACATTATTGTGTATGAAAGTTTGGAATCCTTTCAATAAACTTGGGAAGCACATAACAAGATAAAGTATATCTTTGAAACTAGTTGTCACTTTCAATTTTTTGCATTTGGATAATTTGGGCTTGAGTGTAACGCCTAATGTATCCAGCAAAATTATACTCTCATATCTATCAGTGTTTTCTCTAGGTTTCTCTCACAAAGAGGGACTGTCCCCTCTGCTAGAATTTTTTTGGTGTAGTCAAAGTAAGAAATAAATTCCTTTTCTGTACTGCATATTAATACTGTTTGGTTCTAAATCAGTTTCGCAAACAACTGACCTTCACTTTTGTACATTGTTTGAAATAATCCTTGTAAGCACATTGTGTGTTGACTTTGTAACTGACTATGTGACTAACAAGCAGAATTTTAGCCACAGTTTTTGCAAGTGTCCTTAACTTTGATGAGTTTCTAGAGCATAATGTTTGAGAGACGAGTTATGGGATATGTTTATTAAAAATACTGAAAGAGAGTTGCTTCATGGTTGCATGAGGAATAGCCTGGGCACAAAACATGGCGTACCATAGTTATAGTGGTAGTTTCAGGTTACCGCTTGCTTCAAATCTAGAACTTAAGAAAAAATGCACAGAAAGACAAAAAGAAAAAAAGAAAAATATAATTAACAAATGCATGAGATAAGTGGTTCACGGTGTAGTTTTAGTGATGATAGCAAGCCAAACACAACCAAGACTTGCAATGTACACTTAGATTACAAAAGCTTGAATTTCCTGAAGTCCCAATTCAGTCTGATGCTAGACTTGATGAATGATCATGACCTGGTCACAATTTGCGATGGATAATTCTAGTGGCTAACATAACTTCACAAGTTTTTACTTTATAAATTTATACATCATTGACGTTGAAGCAGAACAAGTTAAAAGACATAGAGCCATTCTCAATCCATCTCAAAATGTTCCACGCCATTTGAAAACTGTTTTGACCACCAACTGGGACACAAGGAAATTAAAGTTTCTTATTATTATCACAGAGTACCTTGTTAAACTCATTTCCTTATATTGTTATTAGCAAATAGTACATTTGTGTGTATGTGTGTGTGTGTTGGAATAAAACTATGAGATCTGTGTATTTGTCTTCTTGAACCATCTCTTCTCCGGACACTTCCCTCCATCTGCAGCATCTTGTACCAACAGCAGTGTTCAATATTTGTGTCTGATACTGTAGAAACCTAGCAAATTATGTTGCTTTTTTAACAAAGTGTTGGGTGCACAAAAGCTGTGTTTGATTAAAAAAGTCCTTTACACAAGCTTACAGGGTGGACATGTGCAAAAAATGGGTAAAGGACAAAGGGAACAAAACAAGAAAGCACTTGATAGTAACACCTGAACTTTACCTTTCAAGCCATCTTCTAATTTGATTATTTTTGCAGCAGGTTCAGCCATGTCTCCAGCTCCTGTTGCCATCTGAAATTCAATTCAAAAACCAAAATTAACAATTTGCCCCATCACAATCACTAACAAATAATCTTACTACATGTATGAATATGATCTTTTAGGTTATGTCAACATGGTACCTGGACTATCTTAATTTAAATATAAGTGGCAAACTTATGCTACAGGTCCTAGACTCAGGGGTGCTATACATTTCAATCAGCTATAAAAACCAAGCATTGTAATTTTTGGCTCTAAACTTTCACCAATTTTAATCTTTTTTTGAACAAGTTGGCAATTACAGGAAAGAAGCCATGACTTACACAAACTTTCTGTGTTACCGATGTTTTCACAAAGCTAGGTGAATAAGTTGATATTTAAAATAGCCATTGCTGAGGTTCATAGACTGAGTAGAAAGGTTTAGGAAATATTGTATCCTTTGTTTCTTCTTGAAAAGCTTTTCTATCATTTTGTTATACACAAAATAGTGTTTTAATATCAGCACTTGGTGCTTGAGGTCTCGCCCATATACAAAGAATGGAAGATGTATGAATGTAAATTACTTTATTATTACAAATTGACACATTATTTCAAACAACAGAGAAATTGTGGCTTGACATTAAATGTTTTTCTACGTACACTGAGGTAATAGTTTCAACTTGAAGTTAGAAAAGGAGTATTAATGAGTATTCTGTTTGCTTTATTCCTACTATATGGCAATGACTCTAACTGGACATGCTCTGTTGAAATATTTAAAATTCAATCTATATGTACCTCAGTGTTTTGCCCAGAGTGCGTTCTTGCGTCTTTTGACGCAAAATTAGCAACAATGTCCCGCAAAAATACCGGACATGGGTCACAGGGACGCACTAAAATCAGGGCTAGAATTGTAAGTCCAGCGTCCACAGAGAGACTACTTTTTAGCTACCAAATTACATACTTGATAGCCCGTACAGTTATTGCTTCTCTATTGAGACAATGAAACATTTAAAAATTAGTCTATTTTTTTCGTCACAATGTAAACACTATTGGAAAATCAGTTAGTCTGTTACTGTCTACGATTCGTGGTATGAGCACAGTCGCTCGAGAGTTATTCAGCTCAGTCGCCCCATAGACGAGTATACAGAAGCGAGAAATACCTCAAGTCTGGAAACAGAATGGCTATAAAAACCACGCCATGTCACATTCCGTGTCCGATTTCACTGTGAAAATTAGCAAGTTCAACTATCATGCAACCGTCGATCGTTCCCTACCATTCTAAAAATTCATACCTGATACTTTATCTGATTCAAAAACGCTCGTTTCGTGTGATTTTCGGCCGAATTCGACGGACAACTCGCCAAAACCTGGGGGTGAGCAACATTCCGGTCACCTCTTGGGTACCTCCACTTTACTGACGTTAGCGCAGCCTACCCATGAGGGATGACTGGAATGTTGCTCACGCTTATGTTTTGGCCAAGTGTCTCTTGAACTCGGCCGAAAATCACAGGAAATGAGCATTTTGTAAGCAGATGAAGTATCAGGTATGAATTTTCGTGTGATTTTCGGCCGAATTCAGAAGACACGTCGCCAAAACATTAGGCATGAACAACCTTCCAGTCACCCCTCATGGGTACGCGGCGCTAACGTCAGTAAAGTGGAGGTGCCCAACGTCCACTGTGAGGTGCCCGAATGTTGCTCACGCTTATGTTTTAGCGACGTGTCCGTCGAATTCGGCCGAAAATCACACGAAACGAGCGTTTGTGAAGCAAATCAAGTACCAGGTATGAATTTTGAGAATGATAGGGAACGGTTGACGGTTACATGATAGATGACTTGCTACTTTTCACGGTAAAATCGAACATCGAAGTTGACATGGTGGCAAAATCCCTATACGAAATAGCCATTCTGTTTCCAGACTTGAGGTATTTCTCGCTTCTGTATACTCGTCTATGGGGCGACTAGTCCCAGAGCTGAATAACTCTCGAGCGACTGTGGTATGAGCAAGGCGATGTGCGTCCACTGGGCCATGCAGCCCGGGGACAGACTTAAATACCAGGCCGGCCACGTACGATCCCGATAACCAGACAAAGATTTCGGAAACGGAAGGCTTGTAAAAAGAACAACAAACTTTTCACAAAGCAAATTTTATTGACCACCAACTTTGAATGAAACGTTTACTTGTAAATATATGCTAGTACAGTGAAGTACGAAGAATCAAATTTTCAGTCACTAGTCTATACTAGCCCGGGCACATGGCATCAAACTGAATTGACTGTACGTGTATTTTGGTGTACTGGAAGCTCATGACTTCACCTAAAAATATCATCAACCCCACAATTTTGTTGAAACACTATATCCCTGACTTTCAAAGTAGTAATTTGCCTCAAATTTCCCCACAAGGAATCTCATACAACTCTCCGATCGTCTGCAAGCCAGAGAGATCGAGGTCACCATGCTGAATTCCTTATATAGTCAAGACCCCCTAGCTCGATTGTAGCTGATCTTAACAAGAACCACCTAGCTTGTCAAAACAGCTTTATGGCAATGTGTTACCATGAGGATCAAGGAGTTCTGTCAGATATTTGTGTTTTTAAACTATCTTTTTTTGCAATTTTCAGGGAAAATTAATTGTCAGTCATTGGAGCAATTATAAAAAAGAAGAGAACTTTATAGCAGTAATAAAAAAACAGGTTACAATGTGCATCAAACTATATATTGTCTTCAACCACTTCTAGTTCTGGAGTCATAAGTGTAATGAAACATCTTCTTTATTTCTGTTAAACACATGTAATGCAGTAACTGGCAAGAATCCCCATAAAAGAAAAATGCGCATGAAATTGATTTTATCATGATGATGTCTTTTTTTAAAATTAAAATTGTAAATACAACCAGTTAAAATGACTTTGTCACAAACCATTATGGGAGACGTCCAGCAATCTTAATTTTAAAATGAATGTATGTATTCATGATATCAAATTTTTGATGGAAAACAACAGCCCTACATGTTTACAATACCTTTCTGCCTTGGTTACTTGCACTTTGCTTTGCGTTCTTCGCTCACACATTGACCCCTATTGTAACTCAGTGTCCCCCTATTTTAACAATCATGGGACACTGTGTCCCACCTTTACAATTCCTGGGCAAAACACTGTATATGTTTCTGATGTTGTGTTACATGTGATACATATGGGTACATTTTACAGTTGTTTGAATTTTTAATGATAAATAGATAAGTATATTAGCATCTTATTAGATGATAGTGTCTAGAAAATCAGAAAAACTGTTTTGGTGCCACCCTGCTAAATGAGATTTGTAAGGAATCCTGATATATCATGTTGCTGTAAAGTTTTTGCCATTTTTCTCAACAGTACCATGCCTACCATACACGCCACAGCCACTTTCCAGGGCAGTTATGTCCCACCATGGGATGATAATTATGTATCTTTTATCCTCCAGATATGAACAGAAAAAAACAGCAGAAAAAAAAACAACATTTTGTTACATTATGTATATAACGCCACTTTGACAATAATTTCCATGAGAATATACGGTAATTGAATAACTCAAAATATGGACTGTCATAGTTTCCATTCTAAACAATCTACTCATCACGTGATGTTCTTAATTATACATAATAGTTTCAACCTTCAGTAAAACTGAAAGCAAGCAAATGATCATTTCTTGATGTTACCCTTCATGCTATTGACAACAATCTACTTCATTAGCCAACTAACTTAACTCTTTAACTTTGAACTCTCAAGAAGAACTTTTCCCCCAAAAGCTAAGCTGACAGTTATGTTGGCCAGAGTTCCTAATAATTTGGCTGCATGTGTTTGTTTGCAATTTTGTGTCACTCTTATCTATATGATGTTAGTTTCACTTCAATATAACGTCAACATAGTTTTCAACGACCTGACCTGTAAACTAACTTCTAGACATAAGTTCACGGTCATCTAAACTAAGATATCCCGATTAAAATTAAATCTGATGAAAAATTGACCGCCGTTGTTTCCGAGCTCACATTCCTTTGTAAAATTGCTAGCGTGCTTCGTTCGTCGAAAGGACGCGAGCATAGCATGAAGTAATCAGTATCACTGTCGACAAATCACAAAGAAACACTCATTAAATATTGCAATTACATCTTTAAAAAGACATTCCATCGTTCTCTGTACAGCGATCGTGCAGTAATCGGTATGGTTTCATGACTGCCTTATCTATGCCTATATTATATAGTGACTAAGAGCAACAAAATGGTGTCCTTATTGCCGGCTGAAGACCTTGTGCGTGGTGCAAGTGTTTCAAAATGGCGACCGCTCAGAAAGACGGTACCACCAACAACTCAGATCGTTAATTGATTGAAAACGTAACATTGGTCGTGTAAAAGGGACAGTCATAGCTATATCACGTTTCAGACGAAAAGCCGTCAAAAATTTTAGATTTTTACCTGTGGAGAACTTTGATTCAGACAGTCGTTGACAGTGCACGGTGGACACAGTCGGGAAATACGATACTGCACAAATTCTGTCACGTGACTGCTTATTTCAATGAGAGGGCGCTGTTATGCGTGAGCTCTGCATGCGATGTTCGTGCAGTCTCATACATTATACGCCGTACTTCATTCATACGATGATAAACAAGGTCGATAATTTTATAACTGGTTTTTCAAACTCTGCGAAACTTAAAGGTAGAAGATGCGCCTGAATGCATTCATATAATGAAATATTATCACTGTCACTCCGATTTAGCGGCTGGGTTAAACTCTTCACTTTTATCTGTTTAATAGCTTTACATATTTGAAGTTGTGTAGACTTGATATTCAATGTTAATTGATGAAATAAATTTTACTTTAAAACGGTAACGTTAGTCAGCAAGATGGAAAACATGACCTAGTCATGTTTTTTCAAAGGGAAATAATTTGGCGGTGTTCTCACCCCATACAGGCTGCTCATAATTTTTTTTTTTTTTTTTTTTTTTTTTTTTTTTTTTTTTTTTTTTTTTTTTTTTTTAAGATGTAACACCTTTTATTAATTAGGCCTAACACTAATCCCTTTCATTGCTTTGAAAATACCCCAGAATATCAATTCAGTTATAAAAGGCTTATAAAAGGCTTTAAGGAGTAAACCAAAATATGCAAATGATGAAGCATATTTATTATGATTACTTATAATTGTATGCTATGGTAGATCAAAAACTATGAAAGAACGTAATTCTTACACATGAAACAGGAGATATGAAGATATGAAGTGCCGATAAGTTTACCTGAAAACAAATTGGTTGAACCATACTTTAAACCATGACGATACAAAAAGAAACCATATAAGGGTAATCAGCTGGCATCAGCAAAACACAAACAGAACATAAACCAGTTTCCTGGAGATCACATTAATAACAGATTTACACATCATTAAGCTGCTCTTCCGTCAGAAAAATAAAGCATGGAAAAATATTTCAACTTCTGAGCACTGAATACAGTTGTTGGTATTGAAACTGAAGCTACGCTGAGAGTTATTCTCATCAAGCAACACACACTATTTCTTTCAGATGTTGTTTGGATCATAAACTTTGCAGTCTGTTATTACATATGGTTTGCATGCTAAAAATTTATGAACAACTGGATGTTCATCTGTCCAGCATTGACCCATTCATGTAATGCTATGCTTGATCACAATCACTAAATCAACAACCCGACATGTGCAGTGTCATGGAGATTTTTAAAAAGGTTTAGGAGAGATAACAACAATTAACATAAATCCTTGAATTATATCATCAAATCAAAGGTGCGCCTTTTGAACTAAATGCGGTTATCTTTCTTCAGTGACACACAGCAAACATTTGTGGAAAGGCTATATGGAACATTGTTGTAATTCAGATGAACTCAATTCACTGGTAGGATTATGAAAAGGTTGCATCTGTAGGTAAGATACTTCGCAAATTCTTACTTAGGGTCTGCCTTTAAGTAAGTGAAAGTTAAACTATTATTATATTACTGTCAATTTTGAGGAAAAAGAAAGGCTTCTTTAAAGTTATCTGTAGAGGGCATTAAACAGGGGGATAGCACTTCAGTTACGCAAACACTAATTGGCACATGGGAATTGGTCCATATGAAGGGTTAGTCATGTGGTTGTAAGGACAGAGTACAAAAAAATCCTCTTCACATGCTTCACACACAATTGCACATAAAATTTACAGTTTATATTGTCAGCTCATCTTTGAATTAATATAAGTGAAAGGCAACTTGCACATGGTTCTTGTATATGTGATCGATAGATCGATGGATAGATAGATAGATAGATAGATTGATCGATCAATCTAGATATAGATGCAATATAACAAATTACTTAAAGTACAACGTAAAAAAGTGGTTGGGAACCTTTCTATTCCATAAATAATATTTGCTTGGTGGCAATATTTTGGTTTCAAAATGTCGCCTCCAAAACAAACATTTATCAAATTTTAACACCACCTAGAAATAGAATGGTACATCCTAACCATATAAATGAGTGTAGAATATTTCAGTTGTCTGAAGATTGCAGGATGCACAAAACTACTAAAAAATATTATTGCTTTGTACTTGAAGGAATTTGTGTTAATAATAACACTCTGCTTTTCAAATCAAGCACTGTAATTAGTTAGATCAACTTAACAGATGTTATTACTTTGTACTTTTTGTTAGTGTGCTGGATGCCAAAAGCAGAGCATTATAAAGAATAACACAAATTACTTCAAAAATTTAAATGTTCTATTAATTATCCACGTCCCCCGAATTCAGTTTGGATGCTCTACCAACTGAGCTAACGGATCAGTTCAAGTTGGTTTGATGTGCGCCGTCCTGTTGGCCTTTCCCGAATGAGACCTCAGATTTACACTGGTTATTCTCTCGAAAGAGTTGTTTTAAGGAACCGGTTCCTTAAAACAACTCTTTCGAGAGAATATATATATATATATATATATATATATATATATATATATATATATATATATATATATATATATATATATATATATATATATATATATATATATATATATATATATATATATATATATATATATATATATATATATATAGAGAGAGAGAGAGAGAGAGAGGGAGGGAGCGGGGAAAAAAAAATCAACTTTACATGCTTCACACACAGTCACACATAAAAATATATTCATTTAACATCACTGAGATGTTAAATTGATGTATCATGGTCAATTATTGCCAGTGTGTCCAGTTATTCTAACATTTATATCAAACAACGCCCTTCTCTACAGATTAAAACTAGAGTTTATTTTGTTACGACTCAAAACATGTAACAGACATTATACATACAGAACTAAACTGGAATATAAAAAGTTTAAATTAAGAGCATAATGAGAATGAAAATACAAAACAATTCAAAGTCAATATTGATATAAAAGCAATACAACTATATAAATACCTGTAAGGACATAGTCACTAAAATGATAAATTTATTCTACCAGTGTATTTTTAATACAGTACATTGGATTTGCATCTATTGATGGGAAGTTTCCTTATTGATTTATGAATGATTTTCAACATTTAAAATAACACTTACATTGGTTGAAGGAAAATATTTGTGAATATCATGTTTCTGTGCTGTGTGTACTGACCTCATTGAAACCTTGCAAACCTTTGCTTTCAATTGAATTTTAAATGTTGAAATAATTTGCTTATTCTGTTTGACTTTGTCAGAACTCTGTGCCTTTACCATCAAATTACACTATGGGAAACATGTTGAATTCAAATAGGACAGACAAAGGGTTGAAGACTAATGATTACATCTAGATGTAGTAATACTTTCATGAAGTAAGCATACAACTTGTTATTTGCTAAATTGAAGTTTTAATAACTTCACTTTACATTTCCATCATGAAATTTGTCATCCACTTTAAACCATCTGTGTTTTTACTTGACCACATACCTCCGTAGAAGACAATTATTGAATTAATATTTTCAAATGCAATGTAGATTCTCAATCACAGCATGTAACTATGGCTTGATGACCATATAGCTACGCTGCAACTTGTGATTTTGACTTTACATGAAATATTTTGAATAGAATTTTCCAAACAATGGTTCAAAGCATACATTTAGCAACTTCTTACAGATGTTGAGCCTTCCTTTACACAGTTGTCTTTTTGAAAAACACCATTTAACTTGTTTACTTATAACGCAACAAGCAATAGAGACTGTACTTAACAATTTTGACAAAACTCCAAATCAGTACTGTGTCAGATTTTCTTTCAAACATTTATGTACTTCAAAATATAAAACATTTATCACAGACATTCTGTTGGGACAAGGTTCTTGTAAAGGCTCAGGTTTCCTTGTGTAACAATTGCTCAAAAATGACGGTCATGGCCGATGGAAAACAGGAAAGTATTTTTGAAAAACTAGCACCATTAAGTCAGTGTTAAAGGTCATGACTGCTGAGACAACCATGACTATATACCATCAACGTCTAACAAACATGAACTTGAATGGCTCATATTGATCTTAAAACATGAACAATTAAGACTATACTACAATATCATATAAAAAAACAAAAAACGGTAAACACCATTCTTTCAGTAAACATTTACACACACACAAAAGAAAGCATGCACATTTAGGAGTTAACAGACATTTTGAATGTTAAATATTCAGTCACTAAAGTTTCTGTGAATTAATTTTAATTTGGGCATTTAATATCTCCATTTTCATCAACATTCACATTACCTCTGCCACTTTCATGCTGTTCAATGATTCAACTATTCACAATCTGTTTAACTAGAAAGTAGTCATAACCTTTGATGATTTCCCAATTTGTTGTCGGCAATTTGAAACTACACTTTCTTATTCTAATCTAAAAAGCATGATGGGATTGTCAATTCAACTTTACGTCTTCATGGAAGTAAGAATGACTTGTCACAAATAAAAAGACACAAATATTAAGTACATATTGGGAACAGTAAACAGTAAAATGCTAAAAATACAGACACAAAATAACATGATACTAAAATGCATCATGTCTTTCAAATGAGGTAAGATATGGTTTTGGTATTACAACCAGCTATCATGTACATTCAGGATCAAGAGACCAATATAAAATATGTTATAATATCAATACACTACAAAGTAACTTTGGAAGTGTGAAAGTTGCTGGAAGTATTTCAGGTTGTCACTTTCCTTGAGTGTTCTCTGGGTAGCTAGACCATTTCAGCCGCTGACAAACATCGGGTTTGATACTCAGTTTGGGATTCTCCAGATTCAAGTTGGTCTTTACTGGTCTTAGTCTACATCTGTAAGAAAAGAAGCAAGATTGGGATATGTCCAAAATAATTCTGAATAAAATGATTTGTCTGCCCATCGTCCCTTGTAAAACAAAACGTCTAATTACTCTTTCCTCTGAAAAGAAAATGGACACGATTATTTTGTATGAAAATTAAATGACAGATGGGTATGGATTTGATGAAATCAGTAACAGATTTTAGAGAGACAGTAAATGAACATTTGATGAAATCAGTCATAGATTTTAGACAGAATTGATATTGAAAACAAAAAAGTGAAAACATCATCAAAAGTTACAGTTGCATTCTATTTAAGTAAGCTTCTTTGTTCAAGGCGTTTGAGTAGACTGAAGGTGTAAAATGTACCATACATGTTTTCACCTACCAGAAGATGTGTACCTTGAACAAAACTTTGAGATAAAGCCTTAACTGATGGTAGCCTGATGGTAATTGGCTTACTACAAAGAGTATATATATATATATATATATATATATATATATATATATATATATATATATATATATATATATATATATATATATATATATATATAATATATATACATGTTAAATATATAATATATTTGTGTGTATCATAATATATATAACATATTATATATATATATATATATATATATATATATATATATATATATATATATATATATATATATTATATAATATATAAGTAAAAAATTGATAACAAGTAGAACACACATATATATATATATATGTGTGTATCATAATCTGTAAAACCTTGCTGTACAAGTACAGTACTTACATGATTCTACTTCCAAACAGTCAAACCATTCCTCAAGAGTAATTTTCTTGTTACTGTCAGCATCACAACCATTGAAGAACTTTGATGCACAATGTTCCAGTGGCATCAGGGCATATCGGAAATTCTTCAGATCACGACGATCCAACTTGCCATCTCCTTTACGATCTAACTCATTAAATTTCCACTGGAAAAGATCAAAAGTTGATATTATAATTTCTTTTCTCCTGAGTTCAATGCTGTACAAAAAGTGGACAGTCAGTGGATGAATAGCTCTTTTGTACTTCACAGTGTGGCAGGGTATCACTTTTACTGCATTAGATCTTTCCTCCAACATCGTACACTCCAATGATCCAATCAGACATACACAACCATTAAACTGGACCAAATGAAAGGAACATATCATAAACTATTAACGAATGGCAGTTCTGTTCACTTAACCAAATAAACTGAATGCATCACTCTGTTATAAACTGATATAAGGATTTTATCCAATACAAGAAGACTGATTCATCTACCTGAGCCAATGCTTGTCTTCTCTGAACACTCAGAGTGGAAATGCTGCTCTCCATATCAACAGTTCCAAATTCATCAACTTCCCGCAAATGTTGGAACCACTGTAACAACCGATGCGGAAACTGTGCTATTTCATCATTTTCACATCGATCTTGAGAAGCTGAAAAATAAAAAACATAAACAACAACTAAAATCAACTGAAGTTCTTTAGCAATCAAAATAACAACATAGAAGGATTCTGACATTTAATGAATAAACAGGACAACAGCCATAACTTTTGATAACATTTTCATTGTCTGTTCCATAAGACAAGTTTGTGTTTTATTTGTCTCCTTATAGTCTGTGAAAGTACACACTATTAGTATTGGCAATATGATACATGGTCTACAATTTGCCAATTTTCACTAAAGTTCAGTTATCAACATTGACATCCGCAGGCATTTCATAAATACCAGTTGTCTGACATTCAGACAAGTAGCAGTGTGATTTACAGACAGAAAATAAAAAAAATAGTGACAATATCACTGTTCGCTCCCATATAGTTATCAAAACAAGTCAACAATTGTATGAAACATGGACATACATATACAGACAGACTGACATACACAGACTGGCACAGAGTGATGACATTGACCTAAAGTGTGCCTTGGCCCATGGAGAGTGATAAAGATATAACAAACAGCTGAATGTAATGATAAAATAGTTAAGTATAGGCCTATACAGGCACTGAGAGTGAATATGTTACAGCAATTCGATTATGTTACACCAATTTGATTAGTTTCTTTTCCTTTTCTACTTCTGTGATAATATTTAAGACAATCAATCTGCAAGGCAGTTTATGTATTGACAAATATGTTATCTTTTACAAGCACACAGTAAACTGTCCTTGATTTTTCATTTACAATATTTGACATAGACTGAAATACATAACATGCAACCAATGTTTACACTTTGCCCATACACCAGATACATGGAGAAATTTCAACATACAATCATCAACTCAGAAACCCTACAGGAAAAAGTAAACATTGTTTTCTTCCAGAACAGCTGGTACATCCACATCTGGAACAACTTACAAACTTAACAAATTACACAAGGATGATGACACTAGAGATAGAGTTAAACTGTGGTGAACTTGACTATTCCTTTCAAATCCTTACCTAACTTGACATCTTAAACTAAAATACACTGCATGGTGGACCATTTGTTAAGGGATGGTGTCTGGAAGATCGATCTGCCAGGATTTTTTTACCGCATTTCAACACCAAATACAGTTTACCATATCAAATGCTTACTGAATCACCACATTATATACTCTTAGTTCCAGTAGGTATAAAATTACCCCCCAAAAAATCTTAAAAATACAAAATGAAAGATATCCCAGTAAAACTGAAAGTTTCGCAAAGTTGCCCCTAAAATTCAAAATTCCGGATTTCAACTTAATTTCACTATATCTTATTAACAAAAACCCTAAGGACCGGTTTACTAAATATCAAAGCAATCAGACTGGTAAATTTTGAGAAACAAATTTTTTGACCAAAAATGAGAAAAATTGCCCCCCCAAAATACAAAATTGCAGATTTCATCCTAATTTTAAATATATCTAATTAACATAAACCCTAGGAACCTGTACACTAGATATCAAAGCTACCAGATCAGAAGTTTAGGAGAAAAATTTTTGACCAAAAAGGCAAAATTGCCCCAAAAATAAAAAAAAATTGCCAGTTTCAACATACTTTCAATACATTATATTGAGATTAATCTTAGATACCTGTATACAAATACATGTATCAAAGCTATCAAATCAGCAGTTTTTGGATTAAAAATTTTTTTATCAAAAATTGAGAAAATTGCCCCAAAATTACAAATATGACAATATCAATACAATTTGTACAAGCATGACTGAGGTCATTCTGAGGAACATGAATATTAAGTTTCATAGCAATCAGACGAGCGATTTCAGAGAACAAGATTTTTTGACTAAAAACGGAAAAAATACCCTAAAAATACAAACATGCAAATTTCATCCCAATTTTTGCACACATAATTTGGAATACCTAAAGAAATCTGCATACCAAGTTTCAACCAAATCTGACCAATGCTTACTGAGTTTTAGCCATTTGCAGGATTTTTCCTTTTTCCCCCCTCATTTGCATATTTTTGGCACTGACATGTTCATTTGAACAAATTCACATCTCCACCCCTAGGTGCACCTGTACACCAAATACTAAGACAGTAGGTGCTACGGTTTAGGAGTTTTTGATGTGGACGGACTAACAGACATACATACATACATACATACATACACACAGACGCCATTTTGCCACCTTATACGAATACCTCCCATTTGCATATATACATATGCATATATGGGAGCGTAAAAACTCTGGAAAATTGATCAAAGTAAACCGGATAAATCTTTACAAATCATGACATAAAGCATCTAAAAATAGCTAAACATTATGTTTTGAATCCACAATGCCTGAAATCTTTACAAAATACAAGTGACATGATCCTACACTGTCACTGAATATAGTCCACTTCAAACACTTTAGAAACCCCTGAGACAGCTAATCACACAATCTTTTGTAAAACACTTCATACCTCAAATATTTGTTTAGGTCCAAGTATTTCTCATTGGGTGGAATTTCCCCAACAGCACAAGCAATAGTTTCTAAATACTTGTTTGTTCTTTTAAAACTATTTTGTATTCATCTGATGAAAATCTGATCTTCATCAGTCCATACTGTTTATATGTGTACTTTACAAAATCATTACTATTATCTTATTTTCGTATTATCACAGTTTAACTTCATGTTCAAGGGTACCTTTCTTATAGTTGTGGTAAAATATTCTAGTTCTTTGTACAAATAACTGATAGCATTCCTAAAATGGAAAAAGTAGTTTGAACAACAGTCAAATTGTACACCAAACACATGTAATGACAAACATCAATCTCAATGCTTACAATCCCCTCCTTTGACACTGAGGGCGCCCTTTAGATGGGTCAATACAGATCTCCACCAAGTTGTAAACTGTAACATTCAATATTTACAATGTAGGTCACCAGATAAGTTTTTCAATATCACAGTGTAAAGGCTAGCATAGACAATACCACTGATAGTTCATTTAAGAATTCTTTGCTTCAAGACTGATGTAAATCTCTGTCTGCAAATTCCTTACAAATACATATTCTCTTCAATTCTCCCAAGTCCTTCCAATGGAAAATTCCACCAAAGAGTGACCTTAGTAGACTCCACCAGCAAGACTTCCACCTTATTGACATAGTTTATATCCCTTACTGACAAGATTCTCCATGTCTGAATTTCAGACTATTTGACTCTAGGCACATTAATTTTAGACTATTTGACTCAGGCACAAATTTCAGACTATTTGACTCAAGGCACAAAATTTCAGACTATTTGACTCAAGGCACAAATTTTAGACTATTTGACTCAAGGCACAAATTTCAGACTATTTGACTAAAGGCACAAATTTCAGACTATTTGACTCAAGGCACATTAATTTCAGACTATTTGACTCAAGGCACATTAATTTCAGACTATTTGACTCAAGGCACATTAATTTCAGACTATTTGACTCAGGCACAAATTTCAGACTATTTGACTCAAGGCACGATGAATACCTGTCTAAGCAGACGACATTATGTCATCAATCATGACTCACAGTGAAAGGAAGTTTTAGACAATATAATTGTACATGTACCAACAACAATGTTTGATGACACTGTCCTTGTCAGCAACGAGTTGACTCTTTTTGAATACTAACTGATAAAATGAAGACATTTACCAAAGTGTGCTAGCTGTTTTAAAAGACCATTATACAGAACATAAAAGCTGATCTGAAAAGAATAAACAATACTGCACCATTACTACCATACCATCAACAGCAAGTCACCTCAATACTGCAGGTGATGACAAAAAAACTCTCTCTTGATTTACCAAACGACAGCACTTCTTTTTAATTTCAGCACACAATTTTTAGACTTGGAATTTTCTTGTCAATTGTAGCCTTTTAACCCTTATTCACCCCAATTTCCCTCTGTAGAAATCTAACTTTACCACAGAAAACAATGGGGTTGGTTAAAACCACAGCAGTGAAAGGGTCAAACTGACAGACTGACCTGACCTGAACTTTACAACCTTTCAGACAAATACTATCAAAATAAATGAATTTTAATGCTAAAGGTGGAAAAGACAGTGTGACTTCAATGTGAGAAGAACTGTAATGTATCTGGCAATAAGACAATCTTCATTGAGGATACTGTCACCACCATGTCCTAAGGACAATGGTCCACACATTTTGGTATGGCTCCTAAATAATTCAAAACCTCTCAACAGTTTGGTTGACACCGAAAAACGTCAAAGCCTCTGCAAAATTTGCTATAAATAGCATCAAGAAACTTTCAAACCTATCAACAGTTTGGTATGGCAGCCAAAAACTTCCAAACTTCCCCACAATTTGGGGCGGCATCTAAAAACGTCAAAACTTCTCCTCAATTTGTTATAGTGTTAACAAACTTTCAAACCTATCAACAGTTTGGTATGGCAGCAAAAATTTTGAAAACTTCTCCATAATTTGGTATGGCATTCAAAAACTTCAAAACCTCACCATAATGGTACCCTTAAAGTTTGGAGTACAGTACAAAAACTAAGGAGTGGTTCTAGACTACAAGGAACCTTTATCCAGTATGAGAAAATTGTCTGATAAAATAATGCATTTATGCATTTATCTATGCGGTAGGTATCATCCATTTGTTTAAGTGAGAAGAAAAGGCCTTAAAATCTTGTAAAGTTTGAAATCTCTGGCCACTCAATTATTCTTACCAACTTATCATCAAAAATTTACAAAACAGCCATGGTATAATTAATGTAAGGACTTTTTTAAAATCAAAAGGGGATTTATTTACATGAAAACATTTACTAGTTCATTTAATAGGAAATAATACACAGAAGTTAACACAAAATAATTTAATTGAGTAATGTGAGTGATTATACGATGCCTTTCATCTAGCCAAGTCTCCTAAACAGACTTTTTCCAAATAACAATATGGAGTTACATGTGACAGTTTATCAGTACGGATGTCAGCGAATAAATAAAAACAAAAAAAATAAATAAATAAATAATTAGGTTAAACAAACAAATAAAGCTGGAGAAACTGAAGTGATCAATTTTTTCAAAAATCACACTGAGCCTCCTAGTTCACATCAATCAATGTACAACTCTCATAAAATCTGTGGCTCCTGAGAGTTAACATCTGAGAACTCAGCTGTTCCAATTTATCTGATCTGTTTCCACCAGCATCTGATAAACGACAAAAACTTGCAAAACCTCTGAAATTGTCTGTTCTCTTTGTTGAGCTAAAACACACAACATTATAATTGCCAAAGCCATACTGTACAGGCAAAAACTGGCAATATGTTATACAGAGCAATAGGCTTTCAGATTTTCAATTAGCACATACCAGAAACACTACAAACAACATTTCCTGACAGCGGTCAGTCGCAACATGGTCCACGAAGTTGTGAATAATTGGTTTGGATCTCTTTGAGAAACCATGGGAGGTATACGTATTGTACCATTAGGTATTTCTAATGATGGTTAATTTTCTTGGAAACGACAAAGAGATCGTACTAACCGATACATTTTCCTTTGTAAGCAACTCCAATGTGTTTCTTCTTATTACAAGCTTCTAAGTGAAGTTGGCACAGATTGTCATACTGACGGCCATAGACACTGCACACTCTGTCCAGTTGATGCGGACATTCTGTTGGACAGACACAAGTTGCTGTCTTTCTGCCATTCTTTTCTACAACCTCACACATTGAACCTGCAGGCTTCTTGCATTTCTTAGTGGCACAGGGATCTGTTGAAAGCAAGATTGTTACATTATGAAAATATGTGATATAAATTGCCAGCAATGTGGCAATGGTGTCATGTTTTTACAAAGTGGCCCTGGCTTGTTGATAGCACAATTGCACACGTGTTGAACTTTGACAACAGTCAGAGCAGACATGTGAGAAACAGTTGTTAGTAATAGTATGTGACCGTGGAAACATTGACTGTACGTATATGAACTTCAACTTGTGTTACTTCTTGTACTAACGCATGGGATAAGATCCAAAACTTATTGTGTATCGCTATTCAATGGCACTCATCTCAACATTGGAGACAGATTGTCTGTAACTACAAAAAGACAAATTTCAACTTTGCACTCTGAGAGATGTAAAATTTACAAATCACAATAAAAATGCCTGCGGTATTTCAGAGTTTACAAAGTGCACAATGCAGTGTCATTGACAGCAAAGATCATATGGTTCAAATCAGCGGCCTTTGCCTGCTTCATATCATATGTACATTCCAAAGTAAAGTAATGACGTTGATGTCTAGAAGTCGATTGACCCACAAATCTTACACATACTCTGGACACACTCCTCTCTGGTACCGTTTGACTTCTAAAGTACCAGTATGTACAATTATTTCCTAAAAGTAATTACTCTAACACAAAGTACAATCGCCGAGATTGAATTGTTAAAAACAGATGTTCAAGATATTGTAACCAGCATTCTGAGTCAAATATACTGACATTGACAAAGTAGAGATTGCTTTGAATGTTAGTAATTTTTTTCTGAAGAGACCAATAGCTAACACTCATTCAGTGAAATTATTTGTGATAATTTATTACAATCAGCCACCTTGGGAATACAGACCTACTTGAAATTCTACTTTCAGCCTTATCATAAATAGAGACTGACTTGAACTGAAAGTTACATGTACCTCTTGAGTGCTGGACAATAAATCAAGAGGGGCATTATCAATGGAAACCATTTACAGCCTGTTTGACACATGTATTCTGAACTGCTTGCCTTTGGTTGAATTCCCATGAATTTAACAATTGTTTTGGAAGGATGAAAGGAAAGCCATGTAGAGACAAAATCAGTTGAATGGATTTAGGAAGACTTTCAAAATACATGAATAAAACCATCTAAGTGGTCAGAAACTCTTGTTGCATGCATTCAGCAAATAAAGACTGTTTAATCTCACACATGTAAGCGATGACAATGTTGCTATCTTGTGAAATGATGACAGTCAAGCAATGCTATTTAATCCTGGTCTACAGGGCTAATTACCAACTTACAGTAGAACAAGGAAGCCACAATGGATACAGTGTCACATACGAAGAGAGATTATCTAATCTGTTTTACAACTCTGTGAGGAATTGAGGATGCATCAGACTGTACTGGTCTCTATAGTGTTATAGACAGATAACTGGGTATAATCATTACAATGTGTACTCTAAGAATTTGTATTGATATCAAGTCTAATCCATTAATACTGCCAGCAAGATGCACTTGTTATTAATGGTATTCAGTGATAAAAAACATTTAATCTGTAGCTTGGCACCTTTCTTCATCCTACTGCACATGCATGCTGATAGCAACTACACATTCACATAAAGAAAACAGCACCACAAAATTGGTGGCTGTAACCTTACACTGGTGATCAAAATTTCAGTAAACAACCCCTCAATATGAATATTGGAAATTGCAATGCTATTCACCAATAAACAAATAATTAGTATTTAATCACACAAGATGGCAATATTGGAATACAGATATTATAAACAAATTAGATGCAAATCGAATGTAAATAATTTTTCCATTTTTGTCTCTTCTGGATTAATTTGTTCATATTTTTAGAACAAACTAATTTCTGGAAGATTACTAGTTTAGTTAACAGTTCATACAATCTCCCAGAACGACATGGACAGGCATCTCCTTACGCCACACCGTGCTAAGTCAAATTGCCTTTATTGCCATTGAGGGCGCTCTGAATGCCACACATAGTGCAATGCCAAAGGTCATACGGTACTTCATACTGGACTTTTGGAATTGTCAAAAGCAAGGAGTCCTTTGAAGCCTTGGATACTGTTTACAATTCATCTGATAAGACATAAGGTTTGTTGTCTATCTACATTGGTTTGTACTTTACTGCTGGATAAAGTGTAATTGACAGACTCAGTTAAGCATGAAAGTAAATTAAGGTATGCAATTGTGCTTCATGTATGGATATTATGTTAGTTAGCATAATTTGCTGACTGGCCCATGAAACTATCAAGTGAAAATCATGAAAAAGCCTTGGATAAGTAAAACAAACACGTTGTTTTAAAACCATTGACACTTTATTTTTCTCAAATGCATAATAAAACTGTTCACTATAGGTTAAATCATTTACTGTCAAGGTTGAGTCAGAGAACAGTTACATACCCTACAATATAACTCTAAATTTTCATCACATTTGCTAATTACATGCAACATAACTTGCAGTGATACATGGTTCTATGACACAGAAATCAAGGCTGTAATTTAAACAAAATTTTCAATTTGATTGATCCATAAATTTGGTTTGAGCTTTAGTTGATCTGAACAACACAAGCCAATACTCAGGGAAAGATACAACATTGATGTACATTGAAAAAACTCCATGGTTTGTTGCAGTCATCAAACAATCAAGATATCTGACCATTATACTGAAGCCAGTTTTGTGTCATTGAACTGCAACGCCAGGCCTGCAAGGCCACACTACTGACATAGTATGCAAAACCAAAGTCATTTCATTGGTTCCAACCTTGCACAAAGTAGTCCAACAAATGGCATATCAGATACTGCAAGGCTTCACAGGGCACTATAATACTGTACCGAGAACCACGTATATTCCAGTTCTATAGTCATCCCCATGGCTAAGACATTAATGGAATGGTTTTATCAAGTTCTTCTTCACTATGAAATACTACAAGTATTTGTACACTACAGAGGTTTCATTTAAATTTGTATGATAATTGCCATCAATTTTTAGGGTGTCTGGGGACCATCAAGTGCATAAAAAGTATATCTACCCCATGAATAAGAACATCTTTAAAGGCAAAGCAACTGACCGAAATCTTTAAAAAGCCTTTCACATTGGTCTTGTGAAGCATGTAATCAACATGGTCACTTACAGTACCATGGTATGTGGAATATTTGACAGTTTTACAGCTTCAGCCAACAGGAATCTGACTTTGGAATGAAAACTGACAGGAATCTATCTTGTGAGCATGGCGGCTTCCACTGACTACACTATTAGTGTATGCAATGATTATATCTATTCCACTCTGATCCAAACAGGAATTTGCTATTCTTGCTTGGATTAGACACAAATGAAAAGTTTATTATCGATGTCAATCAAGTAAGAGAATTTTGAATGATGGCAATCACATGTGTGTGTACACCGGTATTTTATCAGCGTAGTGGTACTTGGCTACTCGCAAAAGTGTTAAGCACTACCATATGTGTGAAATAACAGTGTAAAAATGAACGTTTGGTATGTGAGTCAACTTCAAGGCCAGGTCTGTAATCTGCAGATATTTGTACTCAGTCTACTTTTTCAGTGAAGTTTGATTTAACAGAGGAAGTATTACACCCAGTCTGTTCATGAGTTTGGTCTCACTTCAGACAGAAATTATGAGCCCTGCATAATTTAAATCCCGATCCCAAAAGGCGGCCTTGGCCAGAACCTCTGTAGTAAACCAAAAACTTGTATTTATGCATGCATTGCACTCTGATTTTTCAAGGCCATAAAATTGCTCATTTGACAGTGACAGCTAGCTACTCAAGCTTACAAAATGGCATAACTTGCATCCCCATATGACTCATAATATATGGTAGAGCAGCTATAGTAGTTGTATCCCAGAGACTTAGCTGTCAGCAAAGTAATGGATAAATCCCATAGTACCGGTATTCACATTGTAGTCATTGACAACTGAAGGCCTCAAGATCTTTACAATTACAGCAACAGCTACTGGCAGAAATGTGCTGAGTAGATTAGATTTATGAAGCAGAAAAGCAGCTCGATCTGGCTCAGAGAATTGCATTCATAGCCAGTCACAAATCACATAACCAATCACATACCAAAACTAAACCTACAGGTTCTGGAGTTCATACAAAACCAATACTACTAACAGGTTCTGTATATACTCAAGAATAAGGATGGAGATTTGACAATCTTTAAACATACATGTATATTAAACTCATAATACTGTACAAGTACACAGTAAGTTGAAGCATAGACTTTAAAGTCTATGGTTGAAGATTGTATTAACTCAATACATGTAGACTAGAAGGTGCATTTTCTTTAAAGTAATTAATCATTATTGTGGTAGACTTGTATGGTATAAATAGCAAAGGATTTCACATGAACAGGGAAAGTAATGGATCTTTTTTTTATCAAATTGAATATGGATAAAATCTGATAAAGTTATTAGCTATCTAGATATTTTGGTGCTAGTAACAATCGTCTCTACATGTCGAAATGATTTCAAATTACAAAGTAAAATTTCAGTAATCAGGGCAAAAAGGCAATAAGAACACTTCTTTGCCAATTGGATTTTCAAAGTTATTTGGACAGACCAACATGTACCAACCAACTATTATATCTATAGAAAACTAGATTACAAAGCTTTTCAATTTGCAATTAGCTCTTTATTCTTTGAACTAGAAGAGCAACACAATCTGATGTCTATTCATAATGCTGCTACATAATGCATGGCCCTGTTTCACTAATGCCCTTTTGCAAACCGCTGTCTGCATTAGAGAGGTGATTTTCTGTGTTGACATCAATTTACAATACTTTTAATTCAAACACCAAAAGGAAGACAATTCCTACACAGGATGGCTAAGTCCTCACACTTTTTTTTGTTGTCGGGATGATTGGAAACATAGCCTAGATTCCTTTTCCGTCCGCTTGCCTCCGTATACCTCCGTCCGGGACAGAGGTACGGAGGCAAGCGGACGGAAAAGGAATCTAGGCTATTGGAAACAAGACAGAAATCGTTGACCACACAAATCAGGAATCTCATAGTGAAACCACCCATGTGGCTAGGTGTTACATTGAAGACTTACAGATGTAAGTTATAACACAGTTGTCAGTATTGTACATGTAGATGCTGATAGATTTGACAGTTTGTTGACCGTATGCCACAATCAATCTCACACAACTTGACCTTGAAGATGAATGTTATAGCCTCTACTGGTACACTGGTCTGACAGTTTGCAAGCTGTGAAAATGAAGACATTACACATCGGGTATAACTTGCTTCATTCTCTGTCTGCAAAGGCATAACTGACCTAAAATACATCAACACCCTGAAATAACTCTAAATTGATTACAGAAGAATAAAATATTTAGTTCCCATCATATATACAACATATTGTAATCGCACTGAATTGGCTGAGTAACCCCAATGTAGGCTCTTGGAGTGTTCAGTGCAGTGTTGGACATTATTGGACACACACAGAGCCCCTGAAGTGATTGACCTACACTAAAGATCATTTTTATACATCATTTTACATATAATTTTTACTGTGTCATAACTGATTATTTTGTTTGATTTTTGAAAATTGTGGGCGGATTATCAATTTTTCATGACTGGATTTTCAATGACTTTCAAGGATGCTTTGATATTCAGGACTTTCAACCAGCATATTGACCTCGCAGACTGTCATGAATTAAAGATATCAATTATAATCTGTAAAACTATATATGTTTAAGTACATTTACTCAGCTGAATATTAACATGATTTGATGCAACTCAATAATAATTTATAAAAATACCGTCAAGGACACTATGTGCTCACATTCGGTTTGAATTGGTCCATTCGAGAAATATTTAAACCAGGAAAAACAAGAATGACAAAAGCAAATAAGGTCTCCAACTTAGGTACTGGAGGTCATCTTTAGGAACATGCATATCAACTTCTATAGCAATGGGAGAAGCAGATCCTAAATACGTAAGCAAATGTCAACAACAAAAAACAGAGAACGCTTGATAAAAAGAAAAGGTGGGAGTGGGCAAAAAATGCACAAGGGATCTGGTAAAAAAGTAATGCTACATCATTGATCTTCTAAACCCTACCCCCTCCTGCATATCAAATGTTCCACCCCTTGGTATTACATAAGACCAAATGACAGGAAGTACATTTACAACCTTGGAGATTTTTAATTAATGCCATGAGTGTTATCATTCTAATGTAAACAGCACTTAAGTTAGTTACAGATAGTGAAATGCCTTCCACTGTGGGTGGTGATTACAACATCTGGAATTATCCTGGATCCAAATTCTCATCAGTTTTTGTATGTCTTACATAGAAAAGTTGCAAAAATTGGTCCAAAATGAAAAAAAATCACCTCAGCTTTGTTTTCTGGATCAAATTTTCCTACAAATTGGTATCAAATATGACAAAATTATGTTCACAGCCTTCAAATTGCGGCTGACTCGCAGCGTGTTTGCAAGGTTATATCTGATTGGTCGATTGTCACTATTCACAGCAACTTAGGGAGTTTATTTGTATTGTTTTAATTATATTGGTAAGATTCAGCCAACCAATAGGATAACAGCTTCGAAATCGCTGCAGGTCGCCCCCAAAATTGTCTCACAACATATCCTGGGTTAGTATAGGTCATTTAAGGTCACAAACTGAGAAAAGTACCTAAAATATACAAATTTTGGGGTTTCCCAACACTTTGAGCAGAAAATTTATCTAATAACATCTTTCGGGACTTTTATACCAAATTACAAAGCTATCAAACAAGGGACTTTATACCAAATTACAAAGCTATCAAACAAGTAATGTTGAGATAAAGTTTCTTGACCAAAAATGACAATATTGTCTTAAAAATACAATTTTTTAAATTTCAGGACAATTTCCACATATCTAACTATTGTCATCTCTGTACGTCTGTGTACGAAATATGAAAGCTGTCTGTCCAGGGGTTTTAAAAAGGAAACACTGTCTAAGATTTTTTGACCAAAAATGACAAAATTGCACAAAAATAGTAATTTTCCCAATTTTGTCATAATTTCAACAAATTAGAAGAGTAACACCTGCGCAAAGATCCAACCCAAATTTGAGAGCAATTGGGCCGGCGATTTCAGAGAAGAAGAATTTTTACTGAAAATGAGAAAAATCACAAAAAAATTCAGCAAAATACAAAATTAAGGATATCTTCACAATATTCATAAAACTGTATAAGGTTAACCTAAGGTACTTGCACACAAATTTTCAAAGCAATCAAAAAAGTGGTTCTTGAGTTATTAATTCTTAACCATTTTCACATTTTGTAAGTCATTTGCATAATTTTGGCAATGCAGACTTCATTTGAACAAAATCCCATCTATAGCCCACGATGCATCCACACACCAAATACCAAGCTGAAACGTGCAGCGGTTTGCGTGTTTTTAATGTTGACGGACATACTGTACGTACATACATACATACATACATACATACATACATACATACATACACACATACATACAGATGCCATCGACTTCAGCCTATACGATAAACTCACATTGGTAAAACCAAATGTGAGCTAAAAAGGAACTTTTCAGAGATTTCTTTCTTCACCAACTTTCTGACCGATGAATTTGTCAAAAGTTTTCTCATGAGGAACAAGTCATAAAAAACTCATTTTGTTGAAATTAAAAAAGGTAATAATTAACAACAATAACTTTGGCATTTCTTTTATGGGAACCATTGTTGCTGTAAGTTCATAGCCAGCATGAATAGTTATGATTTAACACTTTCATACAGATTTTGCTTCAACCAAAAGTGTTTTCAGTTGAACCCGAAGTTACCATGCAGACTACAATAATTAGTGATAAATTTGCTGGCAAAAACAACCAAAATTATGTGAGCAGAGGTGATGGGTCTCACAAATGCAATTCCATAGCAGGGCAGCAATATTCGGCAATGCATACCGGCTTACAGAAAACCGACCTGACCCAAATTTTTAAGTCGACCTAAGACGAATTTCAGACAACGCATCCCCTAAGTCAACATTTGTAAGTCCAATTTTGACACCTCCTATGCCGCTCCGTTTTGCTGAAGCAGAATAAGCCTGTACACACTACATGTACCGGTACTAGTACCAAGGTTAGGTTTTCGGCCTCACACTTCCATCCTGGGCCTTCAATCGACTATCCAAGCAATGCTGCACACACCTATCTGCCACAGACTGACTATCCCAGAGTTCCATGCATTACTCCATGCACAGGTTTAATTTATAGCTGCAATAATTTAGCCCACAGGCCACGCGCCTGCTTTAGGTTCTAACACAGCCAACACGTCCAACACAACAAAAAAAGCTGGCACCCGGCTAGTGGACTACAATTATTGCAGCTATATGCGGGAAATTTCCTTATAAGCTCTTTGACCTGCACTATCTGTTTGATACAGTCTTTTGAACAAATTATGTCGTATTGTTGCAATATTAGTGCACACCCTTACCGAAAATTATTTCTACTGCAAATTTGCCGTAAGTTTGCTGCAAATATGCAGCAAGCATATAGCTTGCAGGAAGGAGTTGCAGAAGTTTGCAGGTAGATGTGATCCTCCTGCAAACCCTTAAGTCAGTTTGCAGCAAATTTGCGGTAAACGACTAAGTTGCTGCAAATTTGCGGCAAACCAGATTATTGCTGCAAATATGCAGCAACACATGATTGACATATTTCCCACTATTTCATTACCAGGGAGTACACACTACACACTGAGTACTGTTGCACTTCGTGACCAGTCATGTGTAAGCAACATAAAATTGATCTTTCATTTATATTTTATGTTCCTTTATTTCATAACAGACAATCCACTTTTTAAATTATAATAACTGGTAATGCTAGATAATGAACAGCTTCAGTTATGCTGGTGAAAGCATTGCATGGAAGAGTGCATCTATAGTATATACCGTAGTGACATGATGTAATAAAAGTGCCCTTTGACAATCTGGTTGGGTAAATTATGGTTGGATCGAAAACTGAATTTTTGGGGAAACAAATTTTTGAAACAGGGACTTGTCTGTCTTGCAAGTTACACCCTGTATTTTCTGCGAATGATACCAAAATGCAAACAGTTTCGAACGAAATGTGCGTTTGATGATGGTCTGTAAGGACACGTCGTAGACTTTTGTTACTGCAAATCTGTACAGTAATGTTTCCGCTACTACCTCCAAGCAGAGTAGTGGCTGTGCTCCAAGCTATTCATCCCATCAATATAGTACATGTATACGGTACGTACAATGCACTGCAGCTTACAGTCTGTCCCATCGATGCCGCTGACAAAATCTCGCCTTCTGATAACATGGGTCGAGGTAAAAGGCTTTTGTCCATGTTTTCAGCGTTAGAGTTGTATTGCCGAGCACAAATTTGAGATTTAGGATTACACTCCATCCCGAGTCGCTGTACGAAAATTCAAAGCGCCGCTTCACCAACGTCCAACACGTCCTGTGTATCAGCTGCGAGCAGCCGACATATTTACACTCTCCAGTCACGGTTCATCAAGGTCAGTTCGCGCATTGATATTGATTCTTCGTGCTGAAAGAATTTTTACTCTCTTTTTAGTCTTTCTATGATAAAAATAACCATTTTCATTAAACTAATAAATTAAATGCTATATTAAGTATGAAATATAACGGATTGGTGCAGATGTAGAGTCAATTCCAGCATTTAAAAACGGGACTACATTATCGATCGCGTAATGATTTATAGATCGCACTTCCGTTATCGTCATGAGGCTTGATCGGCGCGAAGTTAGATTTTAGTACCATCGGCCAGTGTCGGCTGCGTACTTGTGAGCAGGGAGTTTTCTAGTGGACAATTTCGTGATCTTTCTATGGAATCGCCAGCCAAATGATATCACATAGTTGCAAAAACGTGTATACAGTACCAGGGACATGCGGAGTTCTAAATTTGTGAACGCGAGCGGCAGTAAAGATGCCGACTATATTTTCTGAGTACGGTATTTACACACAGCACGGTGAGTCCTGCAACCGGACCGGGAATCGTCCAGCGTCTGCGAGCCGTTCACAAATGTAAGTCAATGTACTGTTCGTCTGTACATCGATCGCTATAATTATGTTCTGTAATCGTTGTATTGCAATCTTTACCTAAAGATAAATTTTCGTTGAGTACTGATTCATACTGAATTCACTTTCGTTTCACAACAGTTACTTACAGTAAGTGCTGAGATTTTTGCAGATTGTCGCCGTCGTGTATGTAAACAACATACGGCGAGTTGTCCGCTGTCGGACATTTTAATCATTATTAATTTAATTTCGATCATGAATATTTATGCATTTTCTGCTTCAATTTTTCAACTTGATTTTGTCTCATTTTCAAATAATTATCGATTTCTTTCATGAAATTTACAATGTTTGGTCAAACGGTAAAGACTTACACTCTTCCCTGAACGATTTATATTTTTCAGAATCCATTGCTGGTACACTAAAGGGACAAGAAATTCAGAGAACAGAAAGCCAAATCGCAGCCTTTGACAGTAATGTAAATGTTACATGAAACTTCTCAAGTCAAAAGAAAATCTTGACATGATCATGACACTTATGTGGCATGAAATGAACATGGCATATAAAATAAATTGTACCACAATTGAATTTAACCTTTTTTTCTCTGTCATCTTTTTGTTTATAATAACTTTATTTGCGCTGACCATTGTTTCTCGTGAAACTGGTATTTCAGAGTTAAGTTGGATAAAAAATATTTATATATTGGCCGACTGTGGACAGCACAAGATGTGTTTTATCCAACTAAACTCTGAAATACCAGTTTCACGAGAAACAATGGTCAGCGCAAATAAAATAATTTGCTGTATGGAGTTTGCGGCAAATTTTCAGTAACATTCAAATTAATTTGCGGCAAGTTTGCTGCAAGGATTGTGCCGCAAATTTGCTGCAAAGAGTTTGCAGCAACGTTGCGGCAGGGAGTTTGCTGCATATTTGCAGCAAGTTCACAAGAAACCTAATTTGCATCTGAAAAATGAACCACCCGCATATTTGCGGCAAATAGTTTGCTGCAAATTTACTGCAAAGCTTGCGGCAAATTTGCAGTAACAGTTTGCGGGAGGCCTAAAATTTCGGTAAGGGCAGGAATAAATGCTTATTCTGTATCTTTTGTGATGTGGAACCATGAGAGCGCAAAGAGAAATTTTTCTTGATCATCTAGTCCCGGGCCGAGTTTTTCAGTAAGCCATGCATACCTTGAAAATCAACTGAAACAGAAAGTAATAGCATAGAGCAAGATGCAGACTATCCTGTCATTCAAAATGCAGTACTTCAAAATACATGTAGTTGCTGAAAAGATGAAGTTATATACTGCAAGTCATAACCACAAATATCAAATATGTGATTCTTTCAACAAATGGAAAATGAACACTCCAACATCAATACACTACATGTGTTTACAGAAGGTACGGTAATCAGTGACCCATGGTTTATGACTTGTGCAGCACTAGGACAAAACAAGTCATCGTTGATGACACAGTCCCCACTTGTTAATGGGTAGTACTTTGATTACAGGTCCTCCGAGAGGATAGAGTCCTCTTCATTAGGTCTGTGATAAAAATACTTTTGAATAAATTCGCTTGATACATGTCTGAGCTGTAGTTCAGGACATGAAAAAATCGTAATAAAATGGCTACATGGCGGCCTTATTGGATCGTATCACAGAACAAATCTATGTGCATATGTATGACAGACATCCAGCTCTATGGGTTTGCTCAGAATTAGATATACGCATAATTAATGAGGTACAGTATGAAGCATCATAAGGTCTCCCATCATACTATATATGAAGGGTGTACCACTTGTGGTTACTGAGTTATGGACAAATATGTATATTTGAGGTCAAAGGTCATCGAGGTCATGTGACATTTGTCAAAATAATTGTATTGCTAAGTTATCCCTATATACCAAAAATCAGACCTCTAGCTCTATTGGCTTGCTCAAAATTAGATATGCGCATAAATAATGAGGTACAATATGTGGCGTCATAGAGTGTCCCATCATACCATACATGAAGGATGTAGCACAAATATGTATATTTGAGGTCAAAGGTCAAGGAGGTCACATGACATTTTGTCAAAAAAATTGTCGTGCTAAGTTATCCCTATATACCAAAAATCAGACCTCTAGCTCTATTGGCGCGCTCAAAATTAGATATGCGCATAAATAATGAGGTACAATATGTGGCATCATTAAGTGTCCCATCATACCATACATGAAGGTAGTAGCACTTGTGGTTACTGAGTTGTGGACAAATATGTATATTTGAGGTCAAAGGTCACCGAGGTCACGTGACATTTTGTCAAAAAAATTGTATTGCTAAGTTATCCCTATATACCAAAAATCAGACCTCCAGCTCTATTGGCTTGCTCAAAATTAGATATGTGCATAATTAATGAGGTACAATATGTGGCGTCATAAGCTGTGCCATCATACCATATATGAAGGGTGTAGCACTTGTGGTTACTGAGTTATGGACAAATATGTATATTTGAGGTCAAAGGTCACTGAGGTCACGTGACATTTTTGAAAAAAAATAGTATTGCTAAGTTATCCCTATATACCAAAAATCAGACCTCTAGCTCTATTGGCTCGCTCAAAATTAGATATGTGCATAATTAATGAGGTACAATATGTGGCGTCATAGAGTGTCCCATCATACCATACATGAAGGATGTAGCACAAATATGTATATTTGAGGTCAAAGGTCACCGAGGTCACATGACATTTTGTCAAAAAAATTGTCGTGCTTAGTTATCCCTATATACCAAAAATCAGACCTCTAGCTCTATTGGCGCGCTCAAAATTAGATATGCACATAAATAATGAGGTACAATATGTGGCATCATTAAGTGTCCCATCATACCATACATGAAGGTAGTAGCACTTGTGGTTACTGAGTTGTGGACAAATATGTATATTTGAGGTCAAAGGTCACCGAGATCACGTGACATTTTGTCAAAATAATTGTATTGCTAAGTTATCCCTATATACCAAAAATCAGACCTCCAGCTCTATTGGCTTGCTCAAAATTAGATATGTGCATAATTAATGAGGTACAATATGTGAAATGTAACAACTTAGCCGGCTATTGAACCACTCTTTTTTGGGAGTGGAGATTTAGCCGACTGGTTCTGTCTGTTGCCTTTCAGCTAGGCGACTGATGCCGTATGTTGTGGGTTCGAATCCGATTGAAAACTATCCGAATGTGGCGTCATAAGCTGTGCCATCATACCATATATGAAGGGTGTAGCACTTGTGGTTACTGAGTTATGGACAAATATGTATATTTGAGGTCAAAGGTCACTGAGGTCACGTGACATTTTTGAAAAAAAATAGTATTGCTAAGTTATCCCTATATACCAAAAATCAGACCTCTAGCTCTATTGGCTCGCTCAAAATTATATATGTGCATAATTAATGAGGTACAATATGTGGCGTCATTAGCTGTCCCATCATACCATATATGAAGGGTGTAGCACTTATGGTTACTGAGTTATGGACAAATATATATTTGAGGTCAAAGGTCACCAAGGTCACGTGACATTTTGTCAAAATATCTGAGATATCTGCATGAACGGATGGACTCACAGACAGACATGACCCAATCTATAAGCTCCCTGGACTTCATCTGTGGGGACTAAAAACTGTGTCACTGCATCCTTTTTGCAATATGAATACGATGAGAAACTAAATTTTTATTTTTCTTGGCCTTATACATGGGAGTCTATGGACTGCCTTATACATGGGAGGGAGTCTATGGACTGCCTTATACATGGGAGTCTATGGACTGCCTTATACATGGGAGTCTATGGACTGCCTTATACATGGGAGTCTATGGACTGCCTTATACATGGGAGTCTATGGAGAATGCCTTATACATGGGAGTCTATGGAGGTGAAAACTAAAAAGTCCTCTAACACGGCCAAAATTGATCGCATTGTGAAACAAATCGACGTGCATCTGTATGGGGTAGGGAACTATCCTTGTGCAAAGTTTGAAAGAAATTGACCCGGGCATGTCTGAGATATCTGCGTGAACGGACGCACGCACGCACGCACGCACGGACATGACCAAACCTATAAGTCCCCCCGGACGGTGTCCGTGGGGACTAATAAAGACACGCTGACATTGTAGGCCTTGCAGTAAAAAGTCAGGTACTGGCAGTATGTACACCTTGATTCATTTCATTGACCAAATCTTTACGTTGGCGTAGATATTAACCCACTATAGGCATTGAGTGACCATGGCGTCATGTGGATTAACTGCTGTGGTTGAGTTATCTTAGCTGGCTTGATCTGTTCATGACCTACATTGTAGCAAGTCTGCCATTGACAATCAAGCTATCATTGCACGCATTGTCAAAGTTCAAGGGGTCTCCAAATCTGCGACTGCACACAACAATCTCCAACTTCAGAGTGGCCATGAAGTGTTTGTAACCAAAGCTGTAGGTGTGCAACGTCTGAATATTTTTGCTGCTAGAAATTAGGACAAATTCTGTCAGTGTTGAATGAATGGCTGGTGTTGCAACATGTATAAATATATCTTTTCTAGCGGTTATCATAAAGCTGCATTCACCTATTAGGCTATATTTTCAGCATTCTTGCACACATAATTTCCATGAATGGAATCTGAATTTGCAGAAAAATACTTATTTTGCATATTAATGACAGTACAATTAAATAATTTGCAAACAGGCCTATTTTATTGTTGTACTTGATCTGAAAGAGGGTAACATTACAAACACCATCTCATTATCTGGAGTACCTACATGTACCAGACTACTAGGCAGTTTTTTGTCATTTTGTCTACACAATGCAGACAGATTCACCAAAACCAGAAATAAATCTAGACATTGTCTGCACAGATTAAGTTGTTTTTTCTTCTTCTGGTAATAAACTTTTTGTCAGACATTCTGAACAAAGACTTTACAGCCAATCCCCTTGTGCCCAGCTTAGGAACATATTCATCCATCCTTTAATAGATTGTGTTTAAGCTTCTTTTTTTTCCAGAGGAGTAATGAGGGACAATTCAAGAGACAGGAAACTTGGTGGGGAAAGTTGGCTGAGGAAGGGAGTTTACTGGGGTCAATGACCCAATCTTTTAAAATAGTCCAAAATTTACTAAAACACAGAGACAAGAAGTGAATGGACTAGACCTAGAAAGACAACTTTGCCGACAATGAAAAATTTACTAATCAACCTAATCCTAGGTGGTCTAGTTGTTTCAAAAAGATACAAGAAGGCCCCTTAGGGAAACTTCATTGTTTTAATAATGCACATTTTGTCATGTGTTCTTCAAATGACTCAATGAAAGAGGGACACTTGGAACTTTGAATGGTGATTATAATAGTATTTTACGTTTATTATCAGCTTTGCTCATCCCATTTTACATCTTTCACATTATCTCAGTCACGTGAAACCACCTTCTAAGTGTTGTGTTACTACAAACAACTCACCGAACAAAATTATTAATTTGATACTGCTAGTTTTTCACAGTCTGTTACATGTAAAGATTACAATGGCACACAAATAACAATTGACTTTATGACGTAAATTTAAAACCATATAGATGTCCATGATTTCATAGTTAAATTCAGCTCATTATGAATTTTTGCCATTATAAAGCTGAAAGCAAACTCACTCAAGGAGAAAGTGCCTAAAAAAGATGGAGTTACTGCCTTACTGATCTTTTTTGTCAATTTTAAATTCATCAAAAGTAAGTTAAGTATCTGTCCTGTGCATATTCACATTTTAAAAGTCAGTCAATGAAGCAGTTGAAAGGCGGAAGCGTCCGGTACTGAATCAATTTACCTCCGCATTTGAAAAATGAGACTACAGTATTAACACATGTCAAATTTGGAGATATTTCCTGACGGTACTGTTTTAAATTGCCACATGCTTTGGTAGAGACAGCCATAAATAAAGTGTAAAGTCGTGGCTTGATTTTCAGACATAACATTACCAACCATTTTCAAAATAGTTTTTGTGTGTTTTTCTTGAACACTGTGAAAAGCTACACAGGGACACAAACCGGGAATTTTACCTTACATTGGCCATATATTTGAAAAGAGTGTTTTAGTCAGAATCTTGGATTATGATGGAAGCATGGACAACAATAAATACACAACTTCATCTATGTTTACAGAATACAATGGTTTATCTTGTCTAGAACCTCTAAATTAGTTTTATTGTAAGTTTTGGTGTACCATACCAAAACTACAGAGATGTTCTGAAACAAAATGCAGCTTCTGTCACAGCATATCTCAGCGTATCAGCAATACTCTTTAGGAATCTGAAAGTTATCAGTGTTTTTAGGAGACTTTGTATGTGAAACTCTTTGAAACGGAGTATGTCCTGACACTATTAAAATATCAACCCATACACCAAATGTCTTCATCTATAATAATATTCAAAAATACTGAGTAAACTATAATTGAGGCAGTATTTTTTAAATACTGATAAAGAAATAAAGTATTTCAAATGATTTATGATTTATTCACATTTGAAAACCATATAAATTGGCAATAAATACAAAGTTGTTAGCTTGTTAACCTTGATAACTTGGAACCATTTACACAAAATTTCTGTAACTGCAATACCATCGGTATGCTTAAACCTCACTGTGTCTAGCCAAAATTTGACTGTGACAACACTTTTTTCAGATAGGATTACAAAATGCCTCATTTTTTCCACCATCAGTACAAAGCTGCTTTATTTACACCACTAGGAACTTTTCATGCGCTGTGTTGATGCACCAAGTCACATAAATGAGGGTTCAGGCATAAATTAGGGGAGAACCATTTGATTTCTGGGGGGGGTATGGAGGAAATGGTATGGGAGTAAATTTTTTTTTCCTGTCAGAGTGACAGCAATTTTTTTTTTCTACTGTCTGACCTGCATCAATTTTTTTTTTTCAAATGGAGTAGCAGTGCAAATTTTTTTTTTTATTGGTCATCAAGTTTGTAATGCGTTGTATATAAGGGAGCTGTCATTATTTATGGCCTGAAACTCCAAAATTTCAAGTGACCCCCCCTCCTCGCCAACCCTGATGAATTTGAGTAACCTCCCTCTCTAACTCTGAAATTTTGACTGACCCCCCCCACCTCCCCACTTAGAAAAGTTAAATACCAATACATGTAATTGTAAAATTTACAAAATACAGCAACAGTAAAGACCTTTCAAATCCTAATGTACCCTGCTACACTATCATCAGTTATCTCATGATGGTTCAAAAAGGTGAACACATCAAAACGAAATTCAAAGTCAAAATAAAATAAAGATATAAAAGCTCACGCAGTATCTAACAATATAGATATTGTTTGGTTTGGATGGGTATTATGACAGGGTTTTCACTAGGATATCTGACCGGGCAGAATTTGAAAGTACAGGGGGAGAACATGCGAGAGGCTTAGGGGAGAGTGTCACAGGGGCTTTCCCCTATCTTGCATGGAAATTTTTAAGATATTGATGTGTGCAATGGTGCAGTCTGGTGCAATCGGAGAGGTGTTTTTTAATTTTGTTACTAAGTGAAACTGTTAGAATACCCCAAGGGGGAGAGCAGCACGAGAGGGGGGTTCCCCCTCTCGTATTGGAAATTTTGAGAAATTTATGTGTTTAATGGTGCAATCTGAGAGGAGTTTCAGTTTATTTTGCACTTGGTAAAACTCTTTGAAAATGACATTGAACACTGATATTTTTTACATTGTCATCGTCATTCTTGTGCCAGATTAGTTATTGAGAAAGTTCGCCACTATTGACGGACTCTATAGTGAGCGATCCGGCGTCTGGTGTCATATTATGATTAACATGACCAAGCATAGATGTAAGTTCTCAGGGAAGATGTTATCTTTTGTGGTCAGAGAAACAAGGCTCACACATTGTATTCATTATATTTGTTGTTTCTCAATTTTTCATTGTCAAGGTACATCTTTCTAACATATTTATATTGAGAGAATAATATATTGGTTTTAACACTAGTTTATTGACTCCTGTCTTGTGTTTTGAATTTTCACAATTTACAGAAGTCAAATGGTCCCCTTTAGATAGTGCCTATGCCATTGAGATATTGCAACAGAAGTCCTGAAATATGACTTCTTGGGTCAGAGAAGGGAAGGAAAACATTGAGTGTACTGAGGTGTAAAGTAGACCTATGTAGTGCATGCTTATATCGTAAGTGCTAGAAAAAAACAACATAAGAATTGCTTGTGGTAAAAACATATGCGCCGCCTATGGCGGCGCACCGGCAAAGAATACATGAGAAGATGGTTTCCAAATTTTGCTAATTTCTGGTGCATTGTGACAATTTTTTTTTTCACTTCTGTATGTTATGATCATTTATTTTTTCTCAGGCCATGACAGGATCAAATTTTTTTTTCTTCTATCACACCTTGCAACAAATTTTTTTTTCTCAAAATCCTCCATATCCCCCCCCCCCCGAAATCAAATGGTTCTCCCCTTAGGACAATTTACAGTCAGTAAGACCAAAAAGGCGATCATTCTTGTAAAACGAGTACATGGCCATCAATTATACTGTCACATTTTTGTATTTAGGGTTATAATTAACTTAAATCCTGCTGTGTGCTGAAAGAAGACATAAATTGCTAAAAGGAGACATAAATTTTAAGTGGAATTCTTAATTTATTCTTGTGCTAACTGTTAACACCTAGCAGAATGCCAATAGACTAGTGTGTTCTTACAAAGAGACCAATGTATCGGGCCTTTTTGCCATGGATACAAAAAGAGAATCCATTGATACATTGAAAACTAAATGACACACTGGGGAAAGAGTTAGAGACTTAATTGACCCTGAGGCTCTTGATTTGAAAATTAAAATATTTTGAATACAAGTCCGGTGGTAAGGCTTTTAGGTCAAACCAGCCTGATAACAATGACATGTCCTGTACTGAACACTCCCTGTATTTTAACATACTTTTAAGGTGACTTGGTTATTTTTGTGGGTTCTTTCAAGGACAAGTTCTGTTCATCCAGGTCACAAGAATCTCTCTAACAGAGAATTCTTTTGTTCAGATATGGTGACTTCTGCTTTGTATAAAGCATTTTTACGACTTAGAGGTCTGAGTGAACTGGTATACTCTGTATTGAAAGAGCAAAACCTTGAGAGACCCACATAAAACAAGAGACCCAGAGGGTTATGATTTGAATGACAAACCTTGTCAATATTGAGATTCTGAGTCTACATAGATAAACGCTATTCATGGTGATCTATCTGATCATTGAAATAAAATATTTCAATGTAAGTCCTTTACACTGCCCTCTAACACATCATTGGCTTTGAGTACCATAAATACTGTCAACAGGATAAAACAAAAGTATTAAGCCAAAAGCCAGAATAAGACAGATTGGTGTAAAATGCTGTGAGACTTTCATTTCTGTGATACAAACTCTATCAGGAGAAGTGGTATATTAGTCTCTGCTTATCAAGGTTGGTTCAAATATTCTCAGAGTTGTTGTTTCCAAATCTGCTTGCCTCGGTAGCGTAATGCACTGGCTAATCTCTGACCTGTAGTCTCTGCTCAAAGTAGGGTAATTTTATCAACTGGTTTTTACTAGAGAGTTTCCGTCTTTAACGTTTACCTATACAGACATATATGACAGAATGACAGCTCAACCCTAATCCTGTCTCTCTATTCACTTTCACTGTCTGGAAAGTCCGTGAAAAGCAGTATTGAATCAAAACCTACAAGCACTTTCAGTTTTGTATGATATAGTCACAGCTATGTAGGGGATTTAGTCAATAAAAATCATGTTCACAGAATCCCTATTTTCAAAACCTTCAACTTTTTAATTTTTTTGTTAAAATGCAACATACACGAAACATGATTCACCACTTTTAACCAACTTGACCCAATGTGACAGCTGAACTTTGCAGGATAAGGGATAATTCTATTGCTTGTATTTTCTATCAGATATATAATGATTGAAACCAGCACTTCAATGTTTCTCATAAAGTTTTGCTTTTGATTATCATGAGAAAGCTCAAATTCCTGTAAAATTTTTATGTATTTTGTGGGACTGAAACACCGTTTCCAATACTGACCTGCTTCTGTCTCACTCTAGTGGAAAGAACATTGAAAACATCCTATTCTAGAGTGGAAAGAACATTGAAAACATCCTATTGAATGTCAAACACAAAGGTACCGAATGCTGCATCTGAAAAGAGATCTGTGATTAAACTGTACACAGGGTTTGAGCTCTGTTGAAAAGAAAGAATTTACCCTTGAAAATTAGATACACATTACAATCTGCAGTATTAGTTGACAGCTTCAAAAGTTTTATCAGTATATTATAGCAACTGGATCACTAGGTATGACAATGTATGAGTATCTATGTTTCATGACTTAAGACGAAAAGCCTAAGACAGCGTACCTCTTTTCCCCAATACTGTAATGGAAAATTCTAGGATTAGGTTTATGAATCAATCACCAATGATGCATCTAAGCATCTAACACAGCATATAACCTCTTGTCTTAGAACCTGTCCTATACATTTCCTGTAATAAGCTAAAAATGCGATGAGAGCTTGGAATGCAGAGGATACAATCTGTATCAGGTACATCTTCTAAACTCAATGAATGAATGTCGCTTCATTAATACTGACATGACTGATTGGTTACTAAGCAATGCTGTTGTTTTTTTCCAAGGAATATGAAGACAATTTTAACTACACTATGTAGAGCAGCTAGAGTCTATTGGAGTAAATGGAATCTATTTCGCTGTCTAGCAGCTGCTTATTGTCAAAGGCATTTACAAGGTCATAGCTATTTTGGAAAGTAAGGATACCAATAGTACACCATAAAGGGTCAGTAGCGCTGCAACTTTGAGGATTTTTCACTATTTTGGTTTGCATGCCAAATGTAAGTTCTTGTTCACACCAAAGTGTATTCAAACACTTCAAATCATAAATTGTTAGAGCTATACTGGCCCCTTAACATTTAAGTATGTGTATCAGAAAGTAAATGGTATATTACAGTTTACAGGTATCATAGCATACCAGTAATCATATATTACCAGAATTTGAAGTATGCAGGTTTAAAGTTGTCTGCCAGTATGTAAGGTCTCAGAGTCCTCGACATGACACCAATCAAAGTGTTCAATTTGTGACTGTGCTCACGTAATACCAGTATAACAGTTTTGTGTCAGTCTTCAAGAATTTAACCCTGCTTGAAAACTATCTGTTAAAATTAGAAAAGGCTCTGATCCTTAAATATTGTCAACAACAACTGGGCAGAATTCACCTATGTCCAAGCTGTTGCATAAAACAGTTAAAAAGAGCTAGGTCACATGACAACAGTTGTTGAAAAGACTGGCATTCTCCACCTTCCTTTAGCTGAAGTTGCTGTTGAAACAGCAACCAATATCAATTTCCTGCCATGAAACAGCCACAGAAAAAAATAAGGAATTATAGTTGAAACATTAAAATAACTGTTGACAGTATTATCAATAACAACACACAGCTCTGAAGGTGTGGTCATGACAAAAAATTAAATTTAATGTAAAGTTATGTAAATTGATAAAAAATTCTGGTCGTGTTTTTACCCAAAAATAGACATGAAGGGAAAGTTCAAAATGTGAAATTCTGGGAGAAAATACTCATACCTTATCAACTCATAGAAAAGCCACAATGTAGGAAGCTGAAAAAATCCTCATCTCTGTCACCAGATAACAAACCCCCTCCATTGAGCTTATGGTGGCAGATCGTCCATGTAGCCGACACGAACACGAAGTGTCTGTTACCGGCTACCGAAAACTATGAAAAATAGTAAAGAATGAGCTACAAAATCACTATCAGTTTTAAGTTGCAGGTAGAATAAGTCTGTGCCTTTGTATAAAATACTATAAAAATAGTAGAAAGTGAACAACAAACTGAAAGTTGGTTGAGGAGACCTTAACTGCATATCATTTGCATCTCATTGTCGGCTACATGGACTGTGTGCCCTTATGGTAAATTCTGACATACAATCTTAAGGTGGTTGGAAAGGCTAGAGCGTCAGTTATAAATTTCAACAAAACTATTAAAATATAAAAGTATTCAACATTCTCTGTGGAATAAAAAAAACTAGACATTTGGGCACAAAGGCATTGCAGAGCTATAGCCTGTTAAAACTTCTGAAAAACTGACCAAATAAGAAGAAGTTGGGGAGTCCTTAGTGTATTAACTATGGTAGAGGTCCCCTAGCTTTTAATAAAATGTTTGAAAAGGGAAAGTCATTATTTGCTGTTTTTCAGGAAAGTTTGACAAGGCGGTGTTGGCATTCAGAGTGAGTGACTGCTATTGTAAATGCATTTTTAGATTCTTTGAGTGTCAAAGAGGTGTCAAAAGTGAGATTAACCAAAAAAACTGCTCTATGACTTCAAAAGATGATCTTCAAAAGTATGACTCAACTCCCGTCGTTAACTCTAGTTGTTCTCACATTAACTGGTCCAAGGTGAATCATATATCATTGCATAGTTATCTCAACAGTTCATGTAATAACCTTAGAGACATTAACATTGGTAAAGAAGCTTTCTTTTGTAGAAATTCAAACTGTAATAACCCTTCTCATTTGCAATCAATTTCAAAACTGTATGATGATATTGTTGAAGCTTTAAAGGATGCTGGTTTTCAAAGCATTCCTTCTAACATTGAGTGTAATAATGGGGCTAAATCAATTCCAGGTTGGAATCAAAATGTTAAAGAATATCATGCCATTGCTCGTGATGCTTTCCTGTTGTGGCGGGACTCTGGCAGTCTCAGACAAGGTCCGATTTTTGATCTCATGAGGACATCACATGCTAAGTTTAAGTATGTTTTTAAGATCTGTAAAAAGAGTGAGTCTCAAATGAGAGCTAACGCCTTAGCGGACAACCTCTGTAACAATAATAACAAGGAGTTTTGGAAGCGTGTTAATAGTAAAAAGAAGTCTCCTCTTTCATCAACCATTGATGGCTGTAAATAATGACATTGCTAATTTATGGCGTGACCATTTTGCAAGTCTGCTTTCCTCTGTCACCAACAACGGTAATGAGTGTTTTGTGAAAGATTCTATTTTGAGTGTTTCATTCGATGAGAATATGATTGTCACTCCAACTGCCATTAGAAATTCCATTGCAAAATTGGCCAGTGGTAAATCTGCTGGTCCAGATGGCATTACAGCTGAGCATTTAAAGTTTGCGCATGCACGCCTGCACGTTCTTCTCTCAGTGATGCTTACTGCAGCGCATATTCATGGTTACTTGCCATCTCGCATGATGGACACCACTTTGGTTCCACTTGTAAAGAATAAAAATGGTGACGTTACTAATTCTGGGAATTATCGCCCTATTGCTATTGCCACTGCCATTTCTAAGATGTATGAATTATTCATTCTTGATAAGTGTGATAGTCTGCTGTACACAAGTGATCATCAATTTGGTTTTAAAGAAAGTCACTCAACTGATATGTGTGTATTTTTAGTAAAAGAAATAATTGATTTTTATAAGCGTCATAATACCCCTGTTTTCCTTTGTTTTCTTGATGCGACAAAAGCCTTCGATAAAGTGAACCATTGGACATTATTTCGCAAATTGATTGATAGAGGTATCCGAATTTTATAGTTCGTATGTTGGTTTATTGGTATAGGCATCAAGAATTTGCTGTAAGATGGGGTTCTGTGTTATCTAAACATTTTAAAACATGTAATGGTGTGAGACAAGGAGGCATACTTTCTCCACGTCTTTTTTCAGTTTATGTTGATAAACTTAGTCATTACTTGTTAAGAAAAATATCGGCTGCTTCCTCGGTGGAAAGTGCATGAATCACCTGTTATATGCTGATGATATAGTACTGATTTGTCCTAGTGTAAAGGGTATCAACAACCTCTTGAATATTTGTACTCAATATGCTAATGACCATGATATTGTCTTTAATGCTTTGAAATCTAAGTGTCTTGCCATTTTGCCTAATATGCTTAATATTTGTAAGATTCCGCATGTGTACTTGTATGACAAAGAGCTTTCTTTTGTAGATAAGCATTCTTATCTTGGTGTCATTTTCAACAGCAATGGCGATGATAATGATGATATTAAGCGTCAAATGAGGTTGTTTTATGCCAGAGCTAACATGTTAATCCGTGAGTTTTGGAACTGTTCGTACTTTGTCAAAACGAGACTTTTTATAACATATTGTACTTCTATGTACTGCTCACATCTTTGGAGTAAGTTCACAAATCAGTGTATCAATAATGTTCGCGTTGCTTATAACAACGGTTTTAGAATCTTGTTTGACAGAAGATTAAGTATCTCGAACACTTTTGTACAGAGCAACATTTTGACTTTCGAAAGTAAACAGCGCACTTTACGCTCAAAATTTTATATGAGGCTGATGAATAGTGAAAATTCTCTTATTAGTGCTGCTATCAATACATGTATTATGTGTGGTAGCCTGTTCTGGAAAATTCTGTTTTCCGACTGCTTTTAAAGTTTTCTCTGTCTGTCAGTTTTAATTTCCTTCATGATTTTTCATGATTTTTATAGTTTTTTTTATAGTTTATCAGTCCCCCTTTTTTTCTGTATGCTTTTTGGTGTATGAGCTGGTTCTCGAAATAAATAAATAAATAAATAAAATAAATAAATAAAAGAGGGGTGCAAATATGGTTTGTTTTCAACATTTTTGACAGAATAACAGTTTTCCTACATAATTGTATACCAATTTAATCCAACTTTGAAATGAGATATGGACATGGAATTTTTACAGCCTATTAACAAGGTTACAGATAAGATTTGTACGGCACAATTTTCCTGTATTTGAAGTACTTTTTGAAAAATCACATTTTGAAATTTGAAAGAATTTTTAATAATTTTTTGATATATAAACCCATGTAAAATCATAAAAACAAATTTTATTTACAAATCCTGCCTTACAAATCTTACAATAAATAGTGTCAACATATTTATAACTAATTTGGTAATATTAATACTATCCAATTATTATTAAATTCAAATATGTAAAAAAAATATGAAAAATTAAATTTTCATATTTACTGTTGTCATATTTCAAAATCATCACTGTATCGGAAAAAGAGGTGTGCAATTTCAACAAGTCTGAGAAAAAAAAGTGTTAGTTTCAAGTTACCTGACCAACGTGGCTCTTGTAAACCTGCCAACCATAAACAGTTTTAACCGCATATCAACAAAAAGTGACGCAAGATGAGAAAATTCTGCCAAATTTTTACACTCTGGTCTCTTCAGAGGGGTTAGAAACCCTGAAATAATAAATCTGCAAAATCTACAAATCTGCAGAAGCTACACACACATTGAATAGTTTGGCCAAAACAACTAGCAGTGTTCTCAATGTATAACTCTTCTATGAAAAACACACATTCTGAGAAGCAACTGGACGTCACATGGCAGAAATGACGTCCTGTAGACCTTTGATATTTGTCAGTCCTATACACATGCATTACAATGTATATATCTTATGTGACCTTTGAAGAAAAATTTAAAAACCTGGATTTCACGGTTTTAAACAAAATATGCTGCAGAGTTTGAAAGTATTTTTTTTAAACACGTACTCTATCGAAAATATTCAAATATTTTCCCCTCCTGCTGATGATATATATGTATCATGTACATCTGAAAACATCAAAATGAAAAGAAATGAATCACTACTGAGCCTTTTTTCTGGGTATCAATGCACTTTTCTCTTCTCATTACACTTAGTTTTATTTGACTTCTTTGATAAATGACTTTTCTGTCACAGAAATGGTAAATGTCAGGATCTCTTTAAATATCTTGAAAGTTGACATTTGTAAATGGTAATACGGAGCAGCTATGTCTTATTCTGAAATTTCAGCATTATTATGTCTATGTTCACTCCCTGAACAAATTGAATAAATATATATGGAAGATTTTTAGTTTGTTATGCTGTGGTTAAACATTTCAATAACAAATTCAACTTCAACAAAAATTAAATGTGCTGCAATTGTACTGTGCAGGGTCTATACAATGTCACTTTAAGTTCAAGGACTTGACTCTTTCAGCAGTTTTCAAGGACTTTTTGAAGCGTTAAATGCCACTCTCATGGCATCATTTTACAATATATCATTTTTTACATCATCTGGAGTATCATTTCTAAGACATTGTGACTGATCATTTGGTAACCATCAAAGATCATGGAAGGTTTATCAATTTTCCAGAACTTTCCAGCACTCAATTTATTTTCCAGGAATTTTGAGGACTTTCTGAAGGCAATGGACCCGGACTGTGTGGGAATCTGTTCATTCTGGCGTGTAACAATGCATGGATATCATCTTACAGTAATGAGCTGTGATTTGAGATCTCCCTCTCTTTTGGACAGGACTGGGGAAACACTGCTACAATATCTGAATATGATGTAAACTACTAGCACCAGTAATTAACTTTGAACTCTAATGACCAGTGCCCATTGTTGTCTTTATCAAAACCACTGAAGACACCAAACATCTGTGTATCGATAATGTGATGGAAATATTCATGAGTACCTTGACAGTTGGCAATCCAAAATTAGATCACATATCAATGATATCAGACTTAAATCATGATGAGACATGAGAGATTATTGTGAAAATGTAATTATCTGATAACATCAAAGATTTGTATGTTTTAAAAGCCTTGGAAGATAACCTACAGTAAAATTAATTTGATCTTCCCACTTAAACATTGCTGTAATTACATAATAGAATGTGTAGCCCAGTAACAAAGTTTATACAGGTCGTGTGAGACAATTTCTATATGAATCAACTTTGTTTCAGCAATCCAAACTGACATATGAGCAACATAAATTTTTCACTTGGAAATTCCTTCAATGTAGAGCTTTTATGAAAACCCCAAGTCAGGTCCTATAAGCAACACTCAGCAAACATCCAGACTACCAGGACAGTGTAACCTTGTAGTGTTATACAAACAGATTAAACAGTATGTTACCATCCTTGCAATGAATACTGGTGTGACAAAGACAGACTGTGAGTCTGAAGTGAATTGATTGTGACCAAGACATACATTAAAGTCTGAATTGAGTTGATTATGTCTGCTGTAATTACTAGCACTGCATAGCTTTTACAGAATCACACTCAAAAGACCGGGCAAACACCACTTCACAAAACCACACTTAAACAAATGATAGAGCAAAATGCATGTGTTTAGAGGAACAGCTTGAGTAAAATAATTAGAGCACATATGACAGACTTGTTTTCTGACATCAAGTTTAAATAAAGATACAACTTTTTCAGTTTTACAAACATTCATTTAAAAATAGCTTTTAGAGACTAAAATTTTGTTTAAGATCTACAGTTTTGCCTCAGCGTCTAGACATTCTCTGTACAGATTATACTATTTCAGTCGAGAGTTTTATGTCAATGATAAGCACCTGGACCTTAGTCTCAGGCGTAAATCTATGGTTTTTCTCTGTCCACATTCCTTCCCGCATTCTTATCCGGCTTTAATCTCCCTAAAGGAGAGAAGTGTTTGCATATGTCCTGAATAGCATCAACTTGTAAACATGTCTGTCTGGTAAGGCATTTCCACGGAAACCACTTTGTTTATTCAAACTCTGGTATTCATGGCCCGTTGGGGGACACTGGTCTCTCAAGGGTGTATAAACCAACATGTTTTCCAATAACCTACCATTGACAGAATGTAATACTATAGTGGTTCCCCTCTGGGATAATTTTGATGACATTCATCAAAGTATTCTGACCTTGAGGAATCTACTGACCTACTTTTTTCGGAAAAAAAGGTTTTGGAATTGTATAATGTATGGCAGATAATTAATCTATACTATGATCTGAGGAAATGAATTCCTGCAGATGAAAATATTTCTACCTGGTAGGTAACAGTGACTGCAAAATGTCATAATGAATACTAAGAGATGAAACAGGGCCGGCCATTGAGAAGTTATTATTTAAATGCTTATTGATAACAATATGCTATCATAATTCACCACAGTATGATTAATTTTCTTCAAAGCTGAAGGATTGTACTGCTCAGTTAACCTGGAATTTCATCAAGAAAAATTGATCTGAGGAAATAATACTCATTTTCACCTGTGATGTTATGTCTACTTATAAGAGACCACACAGATTGAAAATAATAACTTCAAAAGAAATACCGATCATTGTTGACACAATCTGAATTTAAATGATTGCACACAGATAAGTTAAAAGTTTTCATTGAATTTAAAACCCGCGAAGTCTTCATGCATTCATGGGAAATGGTTGCAGCAAATTAGCTTCCTTGGTAGACTGACTTACTGAGTAGAACAGAAAAGCCATTGAAAGTTGAGAACTGCTTCCGTGAAGTGAACAACAGAGCTGCTGAAAAGTTTTGAATGGATTCTTTTGATCAGCAGTTACAAGAGCCCTGGCATGTAATTAAATCTCAGTCTATCCACTCTTACTTGTAACTGAACTGCACACAGATTTATTAAGTAATAAAAGTACCTGACCTGGGTCACCAATTACTGACCAAACGGAAGGAAAAATTTGTAAGACAGCTACTCAAACAAATCTTTCAAGTGTAACCATTCTTACGAAATACTTTCCTGAGGAGAAAAGTCGATCTGTTGGATTAAAACAACTCTGAGTTTCAGTGAGTTTTTAGTTGACATGTAAAAAAATATTTGTTTGTTGATGGTATCGAGTTTGAACTCTCAACTGGTATGAGAAATGAGACTATCTAGATAATCTGAGTGCATTTGGATGTTGACAACAACGCTCATGAGAATCGACTTCACAGACAAAGGTTCCATTAGTAAAAGGATGTAAACAGTTTTTGTAGAAAGTCGAGCAGATGATCTAAGTGTGCTACTTTACTCCAAAATTTAAGTTTACAGAGGTCAAACATATAGGAGGTCAATGCATTCATTGGTCACTTCACCATCCCATGGGTGGAGGGATGGTGGTCACTTCAAGGCCATTTCCAATCAACTACATAATTGTTGTCACTGGTAATACAAAGGCACCAAACTTTGTTTTAAGTTCTCTACAATTTTCATCTATTTTTTAAAAATTCAATTTATGGCTTGTGAAGACAAGTCTTAAACACTCACTCACGATTGTTTGTCACAAATTTTAGACCAGGACTACTCAGCTTTTATACACAGAGCTAAAAATGGATGCCTTACAGGTACAACACAACACCGGACCTGACAATGGATGCCTTACAGGTACAACACAACACCAGACATGTTGATTTTGAAAAGAATTTGCCTCTCTCATATTTGGATTGTTTGAGCTGCGGAAGTCTGAGTAGCCTTTGGGAATTCTGAACTTGGTCAACACCCAGAGTACATGGCTAGGATATTCAGGACAACAAAGGCTTATCAGTAAAGGCACATTGGGACTAAACTAATGTTCTACAAAAGTACCGTGCCATGATATTAAGATCTTTGAAATTGTACGTTAGCTCTTAAAACCTCCATGTGGATTTTTTGTTCATTATTTTCAGGAACATTGTCACGGTTATATCAGTTACCATTTCTCCACAAGATTTGTCATGTCTGAAACAAACAAAACAGAATGAACTAAATCCAGCTTACCAGATTCTTCCCATAATTCTTTCCATGTTTCTTGCTGAGCCTGTGGAAAGAAGACACAAATATTGGACTTCCATTCATGACCACAAAATTGACAGTCATTGCATATTGTATATGTCAATGCATGAAAATCAAAATTTTGCAGCAGCAGATATTACCTGCAATCAAGGAGATGCAGATGCCAAATCCATCCCATCTTTTTTTCTCTGGCTCTAAGCTTAAGCCCCTCTCCTCCCCCCCCCCCCCCCCCCCCCCCACTTGTTGACTCTCATTTTTCATACGCCTGAGCCCGAATTTGATCGGTTCAAGGCGCCCCTCACTTCAAGCCCTCACATTCCCTCGCACTTCGATTGTGAGAGCCTATGATATCACTTCAAGCCCTCACATTCACTCGCACTTTGATTGTGCTAGCCCTCACTTTGGCCCCCGCACTTGTCGATTTCCGGCACCCTTACATACCTGTAACTTCTTTTGAAAGTTTCAATTGATTACTTTGCAAATTAAACAATATTTGATTTTATTTTAGTTAAGATAAACACTAAATATAGGATAGCAATTTCAGCTCACTTCCAAACATTTAGCCGGTGTGACAACATCAGAACTGCCTAGCCCAACTATACGCTACCATCAACTGGCCTTGCTTTGTGGCTGGAAACCCTTAAGACTGCAAAGAATGTAGAACCATTACCCTCCTTGAGACAAAGCTTACAGATATCAACCATAAATAAACTCAGACACCATTTACAGTGACAAGACTAAACACTAACTATTGTCCTATTTTAGTATTTCCTTGACCTCTCTTGCCCTTTAATATCTAGTATAGCACTACTACCGTATATCTGGCTGGGTCATGATGTTTTCACCCACCAACTGGATTCCAGACTAATACCAACTGGATTCTAGTCTAGTGCCAACATGGCTTTGCCTTTTATCAGAACTCCAAGTCCCAGTGACTTATCAATTTCCCTTCTAATATTTCTCCACAAATGCATAGAGTACCGGTATTCTGCAGGGCAATGGAACCTGCACAGGTGTACCATGAAAATTCTGTAATTGGCTCACAGGCAGGATCAAGCCATCTGATCCACTACAATACAAACCACAAAGACAAAATCCAGTCAGTATAGACCCCATCCCTCTTCAATGTTTTGTAGCAATGCCACCTAGGTTGCACTGGTCATTGTAGATTAATAAACTGCAGTCTCAGTGAATCCATTCAACACATCTTTTCTGATGTAGATATATTCCAAACAACCTGATATTGTACTTGGAAGGAAGCAGCGACATAAAACTCTTTAACAGATGAACTTCTGGCAGGACCCCAACAGTCATTTGCATATGTAATGGCTTGCATAATTTGGTAAATAACCTATTTACTGCAAAATAAAGCGATCCATGATAGGGTTGAAATGGTATAGGTAAATTCAAAGGTTCCTCAACTTCTTCAGGAAGCCCTCAATAAGATATCATTCATAAGTACTCCCTGGATTATAGACTAAAAATATCAATGGCAGATCCACTGGTCTGTGAAAAGGAAATATGGTAGGCCTCAGACAAACAGATCTGCACATCACTCACTCATGTGGTCACACGGCATTGACACTTGCAGCTAGTAAATAAAAAAGTTTTTTTACTTGAACCTTGACACGCATTACTCTTTCTTATTTTACATAAAATAGTGAAAAACAGCTTTCATTTATGTTTCTGTCTTTCAAACTTCATTCTAGCAGTCCAGGTTCTATAGAAAATCCTGATGCATTATGGGACTAATCGTAATACTGCTAACAATGGCCGTAGCTGTATCATTACCCTGCAAAGGTTCAGTTCTTTCTTCATGACTACACCTTTTCTGATTTTTAGGTACACTTAAAGTTTAAAACGTACTAATCCTCTTTAGAGTTGGTCAAATGAAAACCTATTAGGCACAGTTTTAGTAATGATTAATTGTCTTTTAATTGTTTTGTCTAGTTAAATAATGTACAAAGTCAGACCATAAACAGTGGAGCAGTTGTCTATGGTCAGACCCAGTCTAGCGTCTCCACATCCATTGTTTTGGGTCAACTCCAGCCACTAATGACCTGAAAAACATTTTGTTAAAATCAACTGAAGCAAACATTAGTGATCAACAAAAGTTATACCAACTGTGATGAACAATTCAATTTCCAGAATAACTCATATTGGAAGTCTGCAGACACATAATATCTTGGGATTAATTCTGGTTTTTTGTAACATAAATAAGTAATTATTTGGGATTTTGACTGAGAAAAAAACCAATTTAAAACACTTTTTTCTGAAAGTTTTCAGCTGAATAAAAAGTGACACCCATGAATAGTAATCCTTGAAATCTAGAGCTTACACTGTGAGGGAAAGTAATGAACCAAGGGATTTTGACAGAAAGTTGTTTGAAATGCAAATCACACAGCTTTAAGACAATTTATCTGTACAGTTAGAGCTTTGGAAGCACAGTATTTCAATCAACAATCTGAGTAAAGTTGGCTGCACAGATGTCAAATACCGATTTCTAAGTCTACTACCATATGACGTAATGTGAAGATGTACACAATTTACAACGTGCTACAATCTGTGCAAGCATATCCAAAAGTACTGGAAGACTAGAAAAACCATTCACCAAGAGATTAAGATATTAATCAAATATTGTTGAAAATGAATTTTTCCTAAAATAGTGAATTATTTGCCATTTTATTTTGAAATGGTAGTTGCCATTGGAACAAATTAAGACAAAGAAGTCAGAATATCTCATGCAAACTTTTGTTTTCACATTGCAACTCTTTTTATTTTTTTTTCTTCAGCAAGTGGAAAAGGTAAGGTTCTGTGATTTCCTGAACATGGAATAAAGCTTTCTTTTCTTTGTTATTTACAAGGGGGCAGACACTCAAAGTCCCTTGAAACCAAAGGACTTTCAAGGACTTTCCCCGGAACAGACCCTGTTCCCACCACACACTTCTCATTTCAGAGAGACATAATAACTATGGCCAGCCAGACAGTTAATGGATTCACAGATTTAAATAGATTATTGGTAATATTCAAAGCTGATGAAAAATCAAAGAGTCAAAGCCGTACATTATCAGCATGATTTCTTAAAAGAGATATAAATCAGAGAATACCTTCACCTCACTGTAATTGAGTTTTAAAGTTAAAATTAATTTAAAAAGTGAAAGACATCTTTAACGAAAGACATTTTTTTCTTTTTCAATGAAAACTGCAAATCACTTTGGAGAAAAGAGGATTAGCGAATGCAATTGCAGGTTTGGAAACTCAAGGTCATGTTTGCCTGTTGCTCAATGTGTACAGACAGCTATAGAACCTTTGGATCTTGGATCTATAGATCCCTATGGATCTGGTCATTGCCTATACCGGTACTTTCAAAGAAAACCAAGAACGTGATTGATGATTCCACAAACAAGAAATTCTCTTCACATGGCCAGAACATGCTACTCAATGGAATTGTATATAAACTTTCCAGATTAAATCCCTAAAATCTCACCCCAAACACTCGTAAAACTGACCACTCAGATGTGTCTGTGATAGAAAGATTTCTTAGTAGTTGCCCTGTCTGACCATTCTGTTTGCTATGCCAGGGGTCGACTTATGTATCTTTAAAAAGGTGACATATGGGGTTGCTCTCTGTACATCTTACGCTTGAAGGGCACCACACAATATTCATTTGGTCAAAAACTATTGACAAGTACTGTTTATCTGTTTCAGTATGCAAATGAGGAGATATTTCAATCATCATTGATGGAGCCTATCCCTATCCTTCGGGTTGAACATTATTTGTTATGTACACCTGGTAAACAGCTATCCCTCAGGTTGAACACTGTTTATCATGTACACCTGGGTAAACAGCTAAGATAAACCTATCCACACTGATCCATGTTAAATCATAAACATGCCTATATTTAGAAGCGTTGATACATTTTATTTTGATTAGTTTTCTCTGTTGACATGACGGCAACAGTGGTATAGAGCACTAAGTGAGAGCAAGATTAATCTACTTTTAAGCAATAAATAATTTTGAATCAAATCAAAACCACACATTTTATCAGCATGTTGAATGCAATGTTATATAAAAAATAATAATTTGAGGCAAATGCATACTAAGTAAACACTACTGAGCAATTTGGAAAGAGAATTGCCTCACAACCAGTGTCCTGTGTGGCATTTAGCTCAAGGCAAAGTAAAAACAGACTTCTAGCATCAAGTACCCTCCATTGAAAATAAAACTTCCATCAAGCAGAATTCTTTTCCCACTCTTGAAATCCAACGATAACAACGACTAGTATTGTATACACATCTTTGCAGGCTAACTTTACAAAGTCATGTCATAAAACCTAACTTTCTTCACAGTACCTTTCAGCTTTCTAAATTGACCACGCAACAAAGGTGTCTTTAGAAACTTGAGATTTTAGCATGCTGTAATTTTAGAGGGTATGATTTGTGGTTTGAGTTGTGTATCAGGTGAGTTTGAAAGAATGGTGGCACTGTCTCCAAACCACAATTCAATATATATCTTGAGGTCTATAACAACAATTTGGAGTTGTGGTTCCTTGGAGTCTGTGACAACAATTTGGAGTTGTGGTTCCATGGAGTCTGTGACAACAACTTGCATTTGTGGTTCCTTGGTATATCACCTCACTGACACATTGAAACCATTTCAAATGGTTTCTGGAGAAAAAGAGAATCAGTGAACTGCAAACCACAGATTGATTGTTCAGTAATACTACAGGTACCCTGGCAACAGAGATTGAAAGTCTTATCATATATGTCTGCCATTGAAAAGCTCAAAATCACCTACATAAAATCTGCTTGTCCCAATCAAAGCCAAGAATATGAAGTCCTCTTAAAACTTTAGGTTTGTGAATAATATCAAAACTTCTAATCTTTGATGTAGGTTGAATGAACAGAAATTTGGAATAAATTTGAATTATCAAAATTTGAACATTTGTAGGAACTGTAGTGGCATTTGACAGTCAAAAATCCTTATGTCACTGTGAGTACACCACATCACTTCTCTGATGTTGACCATATTGTTGCTGTGTCCAAGCTATCATATACAGATGTAACAAACTAATGAAGGCTAATTAATACAAAAGGCAACAAATTCACTATTTCCCCAACGAAAATGTCTGCCTACAATGAAAGATGCACATGGATTTCTAGGAACTGACAAACTAATGAGTATATGAGAATTTCAACTCTTGCCACATCAGTTTTATAAATCTTTCAATACTTGGAAATTTTCTCTGTGCTAAACTTATTGAAGTACCAGCAAGAAAAGCTTCGCGTATCAAAATAAAAAACTTTCGAATTTGTGTCTGATGATTATTTATTTATTTATTTATGCTCCTTTCGTACACATCTCTGTAGTCATCAAAGAGTTTGTAAGACCAGGACAGTATAATCCATCGTAATTTTTCAGTCTGCTTTTCCTTTTACTCATTTATTTTAATTTACTTTTTTTCATATTATATTGAGCTGCAGCCAGTGACAATTACCTTCTGGAAGGCCATGGCTGCTTAATAAAAGTGTAAATAAATACAACGGATAAAAAAATTTAACTAGAAATATATGCAAATGAGATAACATTTCCCCTCCGAACTGAAAACCTTGACAGTGTTGTGAGGTTATACAACTTTAAAATGCACCCTTAGTCTGACAGAAGCTCTTTCGGTGGATAGAGGAAGATCCGTGTGGAGATGCGGAGAATTCACAAGATGGTTCAAAGTTTTCTCACCTGTATACTGAAAGAGGCCACTCATCAGATTTCATGAAATAATGCTTAGGTATTTGGCACCATCGCCAAAACGTATTGAAAAAAAACTTTGATCAATGCTTAGATTCAAATGATATAGGATGTGACACTCACGTTTCCTTTAACAGATCAATTTCAAGAGAATTTTGAACTTTTTTCTGAGATTAAAAACTCACTGACTGACTCTCTCAAAGAGAGATTGTCTCTTTAAACCCAAACTGTAATGCATTATATTTCGACCTATATATTTGAATTGATAGACTTTATTTAAGTCTCAGCCATGCTTTCAGAATAAAAGGAAATAAATACAGATGCAATAAATAATGATTTCAAAGGTGTCACTTCATGAAAAAAGCTCACAACTGGATTTTACAGTGATAGGAATAAACAAATATTGCAGTAGTTTGGCTGATATCACTATTAACACTTTGGCAACTTCTCTTCAGTGCCAAATATATAGCACGTTAAGTTTCTGTATATTTCTTTGATGAATGCTGTATGCAAGATCTGTAGTTCATGAATATTCACCAGTGATAACAACTCATCACCAGTGATGATGACTCATCAACACTGATAACAACTCATCAACACATCAACACTGATAACAACTCATCACCACTGTTAATTCATCAACACAGATAACAGCTCATCATCTCAATAGACACTTAGTAAACAATACCTTGAATTCACTTTTCATAATTACAATTAGATCATACTTTAAGAAAAATGTTGTTTTGATCAATAGGAAAGTTGGTTCTGTTGACAAAAAAGGCCTGTCAAGGTTGGTTTTGTTGACTCACTTTTAAATCCATTGATGACATTAACAGGGAATTTGTTACCTGAACATTTTATTAATATTTTCCCAATATTCTTTCAGTCGTAGCAAATGTATGATAGTATGTAACTATGCCATGACAACACTTGTTTCTGACAAAACAGGCAATGGATTACACAGTCCTTAGTTCATTTTGGATTTCTAGTTTCAAAAACTTGACATGACTAGGAAAAAAAGTTTTAGTAATATGTGCAAGTGGATAACGCCTTGTTACAACTGTGAATCCAATTATACTATGCAAGATGCGATGCACATGAATATTCCGCATTGATTAGCAATCATTACCATACAATTTCAATACCACAACAATGCTAATTAATAGATTTTGCATACATAAATACTAATCCACCCCACTTCTTGCACTTCAATCCAGGTACATGCACCATTGTCCACTATCTTTTGCATGACATGGAGCAGCCATAGTATTTTTCTTATTTATCTTTTTAAAACTTGCAAACAGAGTCCCATTCTGTTGTTTCTAATATTATTAAGTTTTATCACATCCTTTTATAACTACATCTGTCAGGACTTACTTCAGTCTGACAGTAACTTTATGAAATCAACACTCAAAGTTTCACCTTATGAATCTAGTAGCATCAAACCAAGTATCAGGGACAGTAATTTTTGACAAAACCAACACAAGAAATCCTATAAAGTAGTGTTTGAAAATGTTTGATTGCGTACTACATAGACGAATTACAGAGAAGCAGATATTCCTGTAAATACTCTGGAATTGAAAAAATGCTCTTAATGTTGTTGTCTAGGACCACTCTGTCCTTTGGAGTATGGACGAGGGCCAAATGACAAAAAGACAAAGAGTCAAGATACTAGACAATAGCATACAATGCAAGACCCGAGGTACATGAATATTCCACATTGATTAAGGGTCATTAGCATAGAATTTTAATACCGAAACAATGCTCATTAATGTAATCTGCATATTTGAATATCATTATACCTCGCATCTTGCACTAATAGCACAATTAATGCTGAGACTTGTTACGTGCAGAGAAAACTAACAAAAGGGTGAACTCAGCAGTTACTGTTTAAACAAAATTTATTACAAAAATAAAACTAATTGCTAAGTCAGGGATAGAGTACAAGCTTTAAAAGTGTACAGACTACTTATCTCAGCTGGGACGGCAAAGCTCCAGTCTCAGAGTTGTAACAGTCAGTCGGATGAATGAACAGTCCTTTGGCTTGCAGGCTTGAAGCTGCACAAAGACCACAGTATAAATCCAGCGTTGACAGTGAAGGTCTTGAAAAGTCTTGAGAATGACTACTGCTGGAGTTTAGTAACACACAAGAGACACGATCCCAAAAGTCTGACTGGAAGCTGTGCGCGTCCCTTTTATAAAGGCATATAAGAACAATCTAGAACTTTTATTGACATGCTAATTACTGTTCTAAAATTATCTCCCTTACACAACTAATCAACTTTCAGAACATTCCAAACATGACTAATTGAATTCAAGGTTGTGAGGTCATCAAGGGCAGTGACCTTGAGAATGTTCTAGACTAATTGAACTCAGGTCATGATGAGTGTGGGGAAATGACCTACATAACACACCCCCTCTTCAAAAAAAAGAAATTTTTCAAAGAAAAATCTTTCTTTTACAAATGTAATCTTGAAAAGGATTTAGTACTCAAATTTGTTTTTACTCTAAAGTAAAATTTCTTGAAAGTGAACAACAATAAACTCTAAATACGAGAGAGACAGTCTGCAATTAAATTGTCTCTGCCTTTGATATGTCTAATATCAAGATTAAACTCCTGTAACATTAAACTCCATCTTAGCAATCTCTGATTTTTGCCTTTAAATTTCTGCAGAAAAACAAGAGGGTTGTGATCAATATAAACCACTATTGGCTGATTTGAAGAAGTAACATAAACTTCAAAATGCTGTAAAGCTAATATCAAAGATAAACACTCTTTTTCAATTGTAGAGTAGTTTCTCTGGGATTTGTTAAATTTGCGTGAAAAATAGCAAACAGGATGATCTACACCATGACTATCCTCTTGCAATAAAACAGCACCAGCAGCCGTATCACTAGCATCCACAGCTAATTTGAATGGCAAAGTGAAATCTGGTGCAGACAACACTGGGGCACTTTGCAGTATGGCTTTAAGTGTATCAAATGCCTGTTGGCATTGCTCTGACCAAACAAACTTTACTTTCTTTTTAAGTAAGTTAGTCAAAGGCTCAGTAATTGTGGAGAAATTTGGACAGAATTTTCTGTAGTAACCAGCCATACCGAGAAAGCGCATCAGTTGTCGTTTGCAGTTTGGTATGGGAAAACTTGAAATGGCACTGATTTTGAGCATCAACAGGTTTTACCTCACCCTGTCCTACAGTATGTCCGAGGTAAGTTACCCTCGCCCAACCAAACTCAGATTTGGCAAGGTTGACAGTCAACATTGCTTTACTCAGTCTCTCAAAGAACTTCCGCATGAGCTTGATGTGTTCCTCCCAGGTGTCACTATACAGACGACGTCGTCAACGTAGGCTGCACATCCGTCTAGCCCGGATATGACGTCGTTGATCATCCGTTGGAACGTTGCCGGAGAGTTCTTCATTCCGAATGGCATCACCTTGTACTGGAACAATCCGTCTGGTGTAACAAAGGCGGATATTTCACGAGCACGATCCGTCAAAGGGACTTGCCAAAATCCCTTCAGTAGGTCAAATTTCGTCACGTACTTGGCTTTTCCCACTCTGTCGATGCAGTCATCAATCCTCGGGATTGGGAAAGTGTCTGTCTTTGTTAAAGTGTTGACCTTCCTAAAGTCCGTGCACATACGATAACTGTGATCTGATTTGGGAACAAGTATGCACGGCGAACTCCAGTTACTTTTACTGGGTTCAATAAAGTCATTGTCCAGCAGGTATTTGACTTCTTCCTGGAGATATTTCGCTTTTGTTGGATTCAGTCTGTATGGATGTTGTTTTACAGGCTTACTGTCCCCAACATCAACGTCGTGATAGATGACGTTTGTCCTCGTTGGAACATCTTGAAACAGGTGTTTATATTCGTGGAGCAGTTCTTTCACCTGTTGTTGTTGTTCTGGCTGGAGGTGTGCCAACTTTGTAGACTCCAGCTTCTCCAGGATTTCTGAGTTCTGAAGCTTGACCGAGCCCAGCTTTGAGTTTAGAGTATTTTCACTCAAGTCAGTTTCAGTATCACTATCTTCATAATGGTTTGAACTGACTGCACTGACAGGCTGAGTTATAGTAGGATTATCCCTATCCAAATATGGCTTAAGCATATTTATGTGACATAGCTGTTTTTGTTTTCGCCTGTCAGGTGTTATTATGATGTAATTTAAATCACTCAATTTCTTATCAATTAGGTATGGCCCAAAGTAACGAGCATGGAGTGGTTTGCCAGGAATTGGAAGTAGAACAAGAACTTTTTGACCTGGTTCAAACTTCCGTTTTGAGGTGCTTTTATCATATCTGGTTTTCATTGACTGCTGAGATGACTCAAGATTTTCTCTGGCTAATTCACATGCTTTAGAGAGTTTTGTACGAAAATCTGACACATATTGCAAAATATTCAGACAATCATCATCGTCTGATAGGAATTTCTCTTTAATGAGCTTAAGTGGGCCACGGACTGTATGTCCAAATACAAGCTCAAATGGGCTAAAACCAAGAGACTCTTGAATTGACTCTCTAACAGCAAAGAGCAGAAAATGAATTCCTTCATCCCACTGCTTCTCTGTGTCAAAACAGTAGGTCCTAATCATGTTTTTCAAAGTTTGATGAAATCGCTCAAGAGCACCCTGACTTTCTGGATGATAGGCGGATGCCTATACTGTTTAATGCCTAGCTGATCCATTACTTGTTGAAAAATACCAGACATAAAGTTGGAGCCTTGATCGGACTGGACACATTTAGGGAGGCCAAATAAAGTGAAAAATTTGACTAAAGCTCTCACTATAGTCTTTGTCTTTATGTTTCTCAGTGGTATGGCTTCTGGGAACCGAGTTGATGTACACATAATTGTCAACATGTACTCATTTCCTGATCTTGTTTTTGGTAGGGGCCCAACACAGTCTATTAGTATCCTACTAAATGGTTCTTGAAATGCAGGAATTGGCTGTAAAGGGGCCTTTGGAATGGTCTGATTTGGCTTTCCTACCATTTGACATGTGTGACAAGTTTTACAGAAATGTGCTACATCCTGCCTGAGATTAGGCCAATAAAAGTGACTGAGAATTTTATGATAAGTTTTCCTGACTCCTAAGTGACCAGCCCAGGGCGTTTCATGGGCCAGGCGCAATATTTCAGCACGGTAGGGCTTTGGAACCACAATTTGATGTTTTATAGCCCAATCGTCATCAACCAAAACATCTGGAGGTCTCCATTTACGCATGAGAATACCAGATTTTGTATAATAGGAAACAGAGCTTTCTGAAGTTTTACCTTCATCATCTACCCTGTCAAACAAAGACAAAATATCTGGGTCTTTGTGTTGTTCTGCAATGAGATTTGATCTAGAAAATGTCTGACTTTGGTCCGCAGAAGTTTTACTGGAAGTTTCAAATCCACGAGGGATAACGGAATGATCCGTGTCAAACACCTGACTGAGAAAGGTGTCATTTAAGTCAACATCTGTGACATTATTTTTGAGAGTATTTTGATTCTCGGAAGTTTTCTTTGACATGGCTCGAGTAATGGCACATGAAGGAAATAAATCGGGTATCTCTTGTTCAATTGGCTCTGGATCCTGATCTAAAGTAGGATTATCAGTCACAAGTGGATTAGTAATGACCTTGTCCCCAGCAAGGTCGTTTCCAAGAAGAAGGTGAATCCCTTCAAAAGGCAAAAAAGGCCTAATACCTAAAGTCACAGGTCCAGAAACAAAGTCCGAAGACAAATAGACATTATGGAGAGGAACAGGAATGTAGTCATTACAATCTACCCCCTTAATAAGAACTTTAGAACCTGAAAATGACTTTTCAGAAAACGGCAGGGTATCTGCCAACAAAAGAGACTGGGAAGCCCCGGTATCTCTTAAAATTTTGACAGGGGTAGCGGAAGAGAAATCACTAGAAAGTGATATAAAACCATCATGAATAAATGGTTCGAAAATACCCATAATGCTATCTTGAGAAGAATTGACCTTGACCTCATTAATTGGGGATGAGAGGATTTAACCTCAGAAAATGTGTTACACACATTATTAGACTCTAATTGAGTTGATGAAGAAATAAAGCCGGTTGGCTTAGATCCACTTTGACCACTTTGACCTTCACGTTTTCTTTTCAATTTGAAACAATCTGACATTAGATGGCCGTCTTTCTTACAATAATTACAAGAAAGTGTACCAAACTGTTTGTCAGAAGGAGATTGAGACTTGGGATCTGATGATGTGGGAGTGTTACTTGAACTCTGTGAACTGTTGTCATTTGATTTCCTACTCTCCTTTGAAAAATTCTTGGACGAAAAGGAGGAGTTAAATTTACCTGCATTGTTTCTGTAGGAAAAGGACTGGGATGGTTTGCTGAGAAATGAAGATTTGTGGGTCAATGAATAATCATCGGCCAAACGTGCAGCAACCTCTAATGTATCTGCCTTTTGTTCATTGATAAATGTCTTGATGTCACTCCGGATGCACCTTTTAAATTCCTCAATCAAAACAAGCTGTCGTAATTTGTCATAATTCTGACTGACCTTTTCGAAGAACACCAACGATCAAACAGTTGTTCTTTTGTTCGAGCAAATTCAACATAAGTTTGATCCTTCACCTTCTCACAATCCCTAAATTTCTGACGGTAAGCTTCAGGCACCAACTCATAACCTTGAGAATTAATTCCTTCACAGAATCATAATCTGAAGCCTGCTCTACTGACAATTGAATGTAAATTTCTCTGGCTTTACCCACCAAAGCACTCTGCAAAAGCATAGACCAGGACTCCTTAGGCCAATTCAGACTCTGAGCAATTTTCTCAAAATGAAGGAAATATTTATCAACATCCTTTTCTTGGAAAGGGGGACTAACCTGAAATGCTTAGTGATGTCAAAACCGTGTGAAGGGAAGGATTTTCCTGACTGTCCAAGCTCTAAACGTTTCATTTCTAATCTTTCCTGCCTATCTTTCTCTCTCTGTCTTTCTTCCATTTCTAACTGCATTTGTATTTTTCTTTTTCTATTTGTAATTCTAGTTTCTTGATCTCCAAATTTGTCTGCATTTCTAATTCTAATTTTCTGAGTTCAGAGGTAGACTCGGGCTCATAATCTTTCAGGGTGGATTCCTCAAATTGGCCTAAATCAACTAGATGTTTGGCAATACGGTACTGTATTTCCCTCTTGCGCATAGATCTTTTGACTTCTACTTTAAGGAAATTGGCCAGTGTTATGAGGTCGTCTTTTCTGAGGGAATCAAATGTGTCCTGATCAAGGTCATCCATTTCCTCTGGTTTAAATTCCGCCATGATTAAATTTCGCTGAGTTCACAGTATACAGTAGTTTTAAAAAGGCTGGCAAAATGTTGTCAAACGGCTCAAAATGTTCGTATCCCGGACAAGCCCCCAATTTTGTTACGTGCAGAGAAAACTAACAAAAGGGTGAACTCAGCAGTTACTGTTTAAACAAAATTTATTACAAAAATAAAACTAATTGCTAAGTCAGGGATAGAGTACAAGCTTTAAAAGTGTACAGACTACTTATCTCAGCTGGGACGGCAAAGCTCCAGTCTCAGAGTTGTAATAGTCAGTCGGATGAATGAACAGTCCTTTGGCTTGCAGGCTTGAAGCTGCACAAAGACCACAGTATAAATCCAGCGTTGACAGTGAAGGTCTTGAAAAGTCTTGAGAATGACTACTGCTGGAGTTTAGTAACACACAAGAGACACGATCCCAAAAGTCTGACTGGAAGCTGTGCGCGTCCCTTTTATAAAGGCATATAAGAACAATCTAGAACTTTTATTGACATGCTAATTACTGTTCTAAAATTATCTCCCTTACACAACTAATCAACTTTCCAGAACATTCCAAACATGACTAATTGAATTCAAGGTTGTGAGGTCATCAAGGGCAGTGACCTTGAGAATGTTCTAGACTAATTGAACTCAGGTCATGATGAGTGTGGGGGAAATGACCTACATAACAGACTACACGTCAGAATCCGAAAGTATAGATTAAATCTTGGCAGGGATATTGGGGTGTGATCAACACTTCCTTCCATGTTGTGAACCACACAGGTACATCCCACAGCTGTACGATACAAATATTTGCATCTATACATTCCTTTGAGGTTTGGGCCTATAGCATGTACAGTGCAGCCCAATAAACCATACAGAAAGAATTATCTTATCAGGTTTTTTGAAATCATCAGGTCGAGTTCAAATTTTAGTTAACGTTCGATTAAAAAATAAATTTCAGTGCATCGCTAAGATAAGTTGATACGAGACCATACTGGTCAAAGGTATATCGTCCTAACATTCCAATGAACGTTATCTTTGTGTTATCAAAGTTCCTACGCCCCCACTCATCAGCTGTGATAGCCCCTGCAAGGTTGCATACCAGACAGTCCCACTTATTACTAGTAAACGAGCCGACAATAAATTGTGCAAGACAGAAACTAAATCCTTGAGTGAAGTACTGATACTAGCGTTCGGTCTAGCAACATACTTACTCTGATTATGTTGGTTGTAACACACAGAAACAGCATTAAAACTGTCAGGACAGCACGAACAGCCATTTTACTGGTGAGGAAAGTAAGAGAGCTGTTAGAAACTGCACAGTGTTACACAGCTTGATTTGAAAGATTCGGGGGGCAGTTCGTATAAAACTCAGTACAAAAAGTACATGAAATATTTCCATCACAACGTAATCCTGAAACTTTGCAATCATTTCTGTGTTTTTTTTTCAAAAGTTTCTCCCAAAATGAACGCTCGACTGAGTTCACTTCATTTGACCTGGTTTTTTCCAAGTTGTCTCCCCTCCGCACTCGCGCCAGACGCGGTTGCCGGCAGTGAATAGCAAAGTTAGTCACAATAAAATATCATTGTCGCGTATAGCGGAAAATTTGAAAACATGCATCTTTACAATAATTACTAGATTATTATTGTTACTTACTTTTCTCAATCCGTTCTGTGATTTTATTTCGTCAACCTTTTTTTACCTCCACACGTACAGTGTCTACTTGTAGCAAACCTTCCCAGTTCGGCTAATTTGGCTGTGGCGTGGTCCAGTGGATACCGCAGTTTGAAAGGGTGACCAGCGGACCAGCGCACCGTATCCGTATGCAAATTATGTGGGTCAGACAGAACACTAGTTAAGCAGGGAGGTTCGGCCTTGCTTGACCGTCATACTGCAGCGAGGGGATCGCCTGGTTTCCGGGAGTCTCAACTACTTCCCGCGTCGCTGACGACTTACATGGAAGAGTGTTTGGAAAGAATGCACGGAATATTAGAGGACAAAAATTTTTCTCCGTGTCGGTGGGATAAACAAGTTATGTAAGTGGAACGCACTTCATACAACGCAAGTCCCGCGCCAGTTATGTGCAAATAGATACACTAAACATGTTTATTGTTTAATCGTCCACCGCTACGTTCGTTGCTCTGTGCAATAACGTTGCATCTATTATTACTCAGATTAAAGCTCTATAATTATGCAAACTCTACTCTGACTTACCTGGCAACGAATCGATATGACGATAAGTATCCATAATTTCAAAATGATTTGCTGTTTAATTTAACATTAAATGAATCATTTGGTTGACATGCTGTTGACATGTCGTGTAACAGCCCTTGGCAATGGGAACTTCGAAACTTCGACGGTTATTTAAAGTCTTAAAACCGGCGGAAGGGTCGTGGATTCAGTCATTTTCGCCCGAATTTCACCGAAAGGTCGTCTTTTATCAAACGAACCCAAAATTTTGGCAAGGATTGCACGCCATCAGGGGGTGACTCACCCCACTGACATAGCATGATCACTGATGACTGACTGTATTTACACTGATTCAGGGGTATTTTCGGATTTTTCACGTCATAGTTGGAATACTTATTAGTATTTCGAGTAATTGAAAATGGCTAGGTACACTGGACACATGAAACTGAGGACCATTTGTAATTTTCATATCGCCGAATTTCCCTCGTGTGCAAAATATGATCTAATCAATCTTTATTATGTACTCAACTCACACTAGCAGAGATTGTGGTATGGTACATTCCAAAATTGGACAAAGTACAAAACTGAACACTTTCAAGAGGACAACAAAGTATAAAACTTGTACAATAAACAAATTGTACAAAGCTACTGGAGGGTCAGCACAAATCAGTGTTCTTCAAGAATATAGCAAAATCTAGAAAATTATACTCTATAACCCTTTTGAGGGCCGTTTCCTTTTGTGTGACACTTGAAAAAGTTGAGTTATCTATCCACTTTCCTGTAACAATAAAACTCGTTCAGTGATAAGGGCGACATTTTAAATTTTTGTGTTTCTCATCTCCCGACCGACCGTAAATTTCAGCTCCGACATGAAAATAAAAAAAACGTTTTTTATTTGCGCCGCCTCTGAGGCGATCATCCTGGCATGTATTTTTCATTTAGGCTGCGCGATTGCGCGATTCCCCCTTCTTTTTTGTGCTGGGCGCCGCCAATTGTACATGGGAGGGGCGACCCATCGCGCACTGCACTGAGCTGGCTGGAATGGCAAAGCAAATACAGTATCATAGGTGTCACATATCGTAGGTGTCCTGGAAAATTTCATAGTTACCTTGAATGATAATGATTATTGGACCTGATTTGATGTCTATTTTGATGCATTTGACCCGTTATTGTATAGTGTAGCAAGAACATATACATGAAAGGAACTAATTTTAATTCGATTTTGATACTTTTTGAACTGCTTCAATAAAATGCTGTTGAAACAATACAACGCGTTAATTTCGGTACGTTGATTTTGCATATGAAAGCCTGTCAGCCAGTTGAGAGTTACGTTCACAAATGTTCATTGCCCTGGCTCGATACGATTGAGAAAAGGAGACAACTTAAGTTTTTGTACATGGTATGAATGTCCACAACACTATGAAAATATAATTCTGGTAGCAAAAATTGACCCGAAAAATTGGACTTTACTGTTACAGAAACGTACGTACGTTATAAATTCACAACAGTGATACTCAAATTTGTCGACTTTTGAAAAAAAATCTTATAGGGGATGGTGTTTGCAGCAAGCAGCTTGGATTGTGTAAGCAAGTGATTTATGGCTTGTAGTATGTGTATGACAAGTGACATCATTGCAACATTAAACTTACGTGTAAAGTATATGTTTCAGTTAAATCCCCCCCCCAATTTAAAATCCCCCTCAAAATTCCTGTAGAGGGGGACTTGTCCTGGTGTAGCATCCTAGATGAAACACTAGAATGTACTTAAAAATTGTAGAGACTAAAATGAGAGAACACTGAATTGAAAGGCAAGAAATTGCAGCGACTGAACGGACAGAACATTGAACTGAAACAAATACACATTTTTTGTACTTAAAAAATTGTACAGACTGAATGGGCAAAACATTGAATTGAAACAAATAGTTTTCTTGGGGTTTTTTTTGGTCTTGTTTTTTTTATTTCGCCCGCCCGCCCTGCTTGAGTATTCCTCTGGAGATGAGAAACAAAAACAAATAGGGTCACCCTAAACTTTTTACATGAGAATAATAAATGTAACTCATTATCTATTTCGTTGCTATCACTACTGAGACAAAGTCTATCTTCCAAAGGCAATTTTGGCTTACTTTTCCTACCCAGTGTAATATTTAAACTATGATCACTCAATCTAAATTTCGATAATGCTCTGCGAAGAGTAAAATTTGACAAATCATTTTGGTACGTATTTTTCAAAATAAAGTCCAGTCTTGAAGTTCTATATGTATGCAGTTATTACCACCTCCATTTTTTCTTGTATCATCTGACATATTCTTTCTCCAAGTATTCAAATACTCGCTTGATATCTTCCTTTTTAATTTCTTGTTTAACTGGGCATATGATGTCACTCTAATGGAGTTGAAAACATTCATATGATTGTAACTTCCCAAATTACAAAGAATTAAATTTGCCCAAGGAAAATTTATAACTATGTTTTCTTGAAGCGCCTGTTTCAGAATATGATCTCCTGGCATACTATTTAATACACCAATATATAGATTGATCTTTAATGGAAATCTGCCAAATGCTGCTCTTATCCCTTCAAGTAAAGTACATTACTCACTCCCAAGATAAATCTGTAATAAGACATACACAGACCTTCAAGACAATTATCAGTACTTGTAATTTCTGTTGCCCAGATTTCTGAAGCATAAGATAAAATTGGGACAATTAACGTATCAAACACTTTCAAACAAAGCTTTGGACTCAACATCTTTTCACTAAAAATTGACTTTTTGATACTGAATAAAGCTTTCATTGCTTTATTTTTAAGAGTAAACTGATTCTGCTTGAATTTTCCATTTGGTGTAAAAACTATACCTACATACGTATACTGATTTAAAGTTTCAATTACATTTTTCTCATAATAAAATGACTTCTTTATTAAACGGTTACTTTTATTGAAAACCATTGTTTTTGCTTGTTTTTTTTTAGTATTTACTGAAAGACCCCAACTTTTCATCGTTCTTGCGGAAAATGCAGACAGATATTTATTTATTTATTTATTTTTGCAAATTAACGAGAGAAAAATGACATTCAGTAATCGGCGCTATTGCATACTAAAATACCAAATATTCTGCTTTCAAGACAACCAATGCCAAATGGCAATTGCTATTATTGAAAACTGAATTCTAATCCGGACTTATAAAATGACCCAATCGTTTTGTAGTGGAAAAAATGTTCAAAGCAAGAACAACTTCAACTGCGTATTAACTATTTGGAGCATTCAACAACGAACATTTCACCTGAGGTATCTACTTGCCCCGGTGCAGATCCAATAAGCTTATCGTGATCAATCGTGGATCGTGGAAAAGCTGATGGAAATTCAGTTCCGTTCCGTATTCGAAGCTAAACCACTCAAGCATTGTTTTCGATCCGTCTTATATGGAGACCAAAACAATTTCACGTACTGCCGCCAACTTGAAAACTTTGAGGGAGAAATCAACTTGTGAAAACAGTCGCGATCAATCTTACGGTACACTCGCAGGCGCTCCTTAGCTGGGTAGTCTGCGAAATTCGATTTTCAGCTCGATGTATCGATCCCGTAGTCGATATGCCCGCCACTGCAACCTATAAATAGGTGCATATGTACACTTTAGTTTACACGTAAAGCGGCTTATATACCCCTTTACTATAGGTAGTATGATTTATAGTGGTTCGCAGTTCGTTTATTCAGTACTATTGGCCACCGGCCAAAATGTACGAAGGTATAGATATTATATGTATCAGTCGCTAGTAAATAATAGAATAAGCAAACATCCAAGTCTGTCGAAAAAGAAACGAAGAAAATACTTAATACGGAACTATGTAACAGAATTATCCAAAAATTCGTGTCTACAATTTGTCGCATAAAATATTAATCTACTAAGTTTCCGAAGAGTGTCTACTTTCTCTGATAAAAGAAGTGCTTTAAACTTGAACAAGACAGGGGGGTTGTAGTCAGTAGTAAGGAATATATCGAGCTCTCAAATCGGATTACTTCGGACAAACTAGCGAGAAATGGAATTCATCTTCAACATCCTTCAAGGTGCATAGGTCACACAACCTATCTATTCGTGGAATATTATTCCAACGATCTGTTTCTATTTTCAGACAGTGAGCAGAGATTCTAAATCTACACAGTGCCAATCTAAACACGGGTTTCTCGATCAGGTACAAATATGGTTCAATTCGAAGTTCTTTTGTTGAAAAATCCGTAAAAATACCGCTTCGTTCCCAACATCTTGGTGATCCCTCACTTCACCAAAACCAAATCTACGGGGAAAAAGCGCACATTTTTCACCAAAAATTTGTAACGTGTAACATCGATGTTGTTGACCTGAAATTCATAGTATTTATTAACAATTCAGTTCTTGTCCATGCGCTCTATGCGTAACCAGTATTTAATTATTCTACAATAAATATTATAACTCTCAAGGTAATTCTACCCAGTTCACCTCTCATGCAGTTACTGAAGTATTGTTGTACACCTTTAAAATAAAGCGCATCATCTTGTTGTGAATTTGTTCAATATCTTTGGCAGGATGGAAGCCCAAAATTTCTGAACCATACAGTAAAATTGGCAGAATTTTAGTGTCAATTATTTTCCATGCAATATCGACTGGTAATGTACCAAATCTGTGCAAATTGTCAGACTATAAAGCGCTGCTTGTTCACTGAGTGATTTTTGGGCTCAAAACCATTGACCAGTCCAAGAGGAAACTACACCACGATAGCCATAGAATGAGATGACTGATACTTGGTTGTCATTGTAATACCATTTCTCATATTTTCTCAAGCCACCACCCGTCCTGAAAACAATTATTTTGGTTTTATCTACATTTACTGAAAGTTTCCACTCAGAGCAGTAATATAATTGTTTATAAACCCGGTAAGCCTATCTTTGAGGAGCTGACAAGAGTAAGGTCATCTGCAAATAACAAGTATAACATTTTTATGATCTGAATACCAGAAAATTGATAAGTATCATTCCAAGTTCCACCAAGGTCATTTACAAAAATGCTTAATGGAAGAGGTGACAATACAGAACCTTGTTGCACTCCTAAAGTACATTCGAAGAGGTTGGTAATACTTTTTCGACGTTTGAACACAAGCTTTTGCGTTCTGATACATTTGGAATATTACATTGCAAAGTTTACTTTTGACTCCACATTTAAGTAATTTATAAAAAAGTTTCTACATTGTTAACAAAATCCTTGACAGTCTCACAAAAAGTTTCTGTTCAAACCGACAACCCTGTTTTCGCAATAAAAATGTCTAGACACTTGGAGATATGCAAGACTATCAACATTGCTTGGCGTAATGTAAAGGGCACGTCAACATGTGTTACAAACCAATCGAGACGCCCTGACTCCGTTTGTCAAACTGTGTTGCAGACGATGCTTTGATCAACCTCTTGAACAGCAACAGTGCCGAGCCTTTATGTAATACTATTAAATATTCAGCCATAGACAACTTTCTTCACAAATATAAGTAGCTTAACAGCGACTCTATCTTGGAGACATCATTTGACATGTAAAAAGCATTTAGGCCAGAAAAAAAAACTGTTCATCGGAATCGCCGCTTCTACTTTCTACTCGATTTGGATTTTTTTTTATTTCGGCAAAGTCATACTTCTGCATTGCAAATACTTTAGTATCGCCGCTGGTAGCGCTCTACACTTCGTCGGGTTTTCGCGGGCATGTGGGATGTGGGATTCTGAATGAGACTTCCGACGTGTCTGCACTGAGCTGAGCTCTGTCAACACGTTGTCACGACGTCTGAATTTTGCTAATCACGACACAAACTGTGTCAATTTTTGGCTGAAATTTCTCCGTTAGATTATTTTGCCTTGTCTGCATCCCGGCAAAAAAGTCCAAGGGACCGCGGTTACCATTGGACCCCCAAAAATAATTCGCTCGCCGCTCCTAAACCTTGGTCAAAAAATCCGATGAACAAGATGTTTTTTGCTCTAGCCTTAGTTAGATTGATTTTCACACTGGTATGTACATTTCAAATGCACGATATTGTCTTCTCTGCATTATACCATGTTCGCCCACGGGATTTGTTTACCTTTGCAAGGACCTGCTTGGGTGGTCGTCTTTGAGAACAAAGTGTCTTGTCTAGTAAATATAAGCACGGTCCCTCCACAATTTTATGGAGGGACCTTGATATAAGCCACTTTCATCGGTGGAAAGCGATCTCCAACTTCACACACTCATTGAATACCAGCTGAAAGCTTTCCAGTGCAATGATCTTCTTTACTTAATGCAGATTTCAGCAGTGTGAGACTGTTGGCCTGCCCTCAATTACTATTAAGGTAGTATCGCCTCAAAAGTGAAAGGCTTAAACTTTTGCTCAAACTTTCCTGAAGGATTTTTCACCCATTTTCTTTCAAAGTCAAGAAAAACAAGTCATCGCTGATGACAAAGTCCCCACTGGATTATGGTGTTTGAATTACGGTGATTGAATTACATTCTTGGCAGCTTCATTACAGGGGAGAGGGGTGAATTGTTAAATGAAAGAAAATATACGATCCAACGTGGGCGCCCGGTGGCCATATTGGATCGTATCATAAATTGACGTGCATATATATGCTATATTGTACTCTATCTGCGTACCAACATTGAATGAAATCGGTTCAGGTATAGTTGAGTTATGGTTCAAAAACATGAAAAAATCGCAACAATTTTTTTCTTATACCAAGAGCTTTAAAATGAGCCCCACCCACAAGTGGTAGATCAGAAAAGAATTGCAAAAGTTTGAGAGTCCAAATATCTGTCCCCGAGGCACATTCTACCTTCATAATTAAGGCCACACTTTTGACAAAGCTACAGAGGCGACAAGCGCATTTTATACGGACCATCAAAATTTTTCACTAATTACAATGTTACTGAAGACTTGAAGTAAGCTTACAGATTTTACAAACTGTCCATGATATGCGAACGTCACATTTTCTGGACGGGTCACTTTCAACCTAGGGAGGCGGGTGTTTTTGTGCCGGTGACAGGGTCATCACAGGAAAGAGCGAGTAAAGTGTGGGGAGGATCATTTTGAAAATTACCATCACTACACACTTCAGCAACAAGAACACAAATGCAAATGGCACGCCAACTGTGCTGGAAATTCAGGTGGGCCGATTCGAATAAGTATGTTTTATCGTTACTATGGGTGACGTGAAGCGTTCAATTCCTTCAGTTGTTGGATGGTTATTGCCCCTATTTGTCCATATCCGAAATAAGTGATTCAATTACCTGTAATTACAAATCCCAATGATTAAGGAAAATCCAAAGAACTAAATTCCCTACAAAATTCACCCAAACAACACTACTTTCTTAACTTTTCCCAACATGACAGTGATAACGAAACGAGTAACTGCCGCGTATGCCCGATACACGCGACTACGCGGCTAGTCTAGTTCAACGTTATGGAAATATGGCAATAAGAGTACGTTTATGGCTCGTTAACCGTCAAATTATAGATACTTGTATTTTTAGGTGACTGCATTTTTATAGTAGAGAACATCATATGAATTCGCCTCGTTAATTCCATGCATTCTCCTATAATAAAGTGTGTTACTTTGTCAGTACAAAATTACTGGTACCATATTTTAGCTACCACAGACTATGGTTGTATTTCCATCTGTCTGTGCATACAGACAGACCGATCAGATTCAGTTGATTCGAATTTGTTGCGCAGTCGTAGTGGCGCCATTATAGCAGAACTGAGGAGACTTTGGTCGGTGAGGCTTGCATATGTAGCTCTAAGTGGATGTGACCAATTTCGGATATTTGTCAATATCTTGGCAATGTTTTCTTAGAATTAGAAGGAAGTTGTTGAACATTGCAACTGGCTAATTAGAAATTTGCACATTAAACACACACTTGCCAATAAGGGAGCCGTCATTATTTTACGGACTGAGGGGGCGTCACTCAAAAAATTGAAAGCAACATTGGGGGTTGCTCAAAATGTGGAGAGAAAGAAGGGGAATTACTCAATTTTTGGTGCAAAAAAATTGAACACCTCTCAGATTGCGCAATTGCGCGCATAAATTTTTCAATATTTTCGATGCGAGAGTTGGATACCCCCTCTCGTTCTCTCTCCCTTCGGGTGTTCTAACATTTTACTTGGTAAAAAAAAAATTGAAAACATCTCTCAGATTGCACCAGACTACACCATTGCATACATCAAATACTCAAAATTTTCCACGCAAGAGAGGGGACAGCACCCTCTGACACATTCCCCCTCAGCCTTTCACGTGTTCTCCCCCTGTACTTTCAGATTCTGCCCAGTCAGATATCCTAGTGAAGACCCTTTCATGATACCCATCCAAATTATTGTAAAACAATACCATATGGTTGCATACTGGTTATAGCGTGAGCTTTTACATCTACACATTATTGTGTTGAATTTCATCTGTTGGTTTTACCATTTTCAACCGTCATGAGATAACCGATGATTATCTAGCATGGTACACCCGCATTTGAAAGGGCTTTACTATTGCTGTAACTTTGTAAATTTTACAAAACATGTATTAATTTTTAACTTTTCTAGGTTGGGGGTCAGTCGACTTCTGTATCAGAAAGGGGCTTACTCAAATTTATCATGGTTGGCAGGGGGTTACTCGAAATTTCAGAGTTTCCGATGAAATTCCTCCGACCTCCGAGGCTGTAAATAATGATGACTCCCCAATGCTATATTCATTGAACCCATTCGTAAAAATGCTTTGATTTTTTGTAAATATACATTCCTAGGGATAACCTCACCTACATTTATTCAATCAGCAATAAATTTACATGTGTAAAATTCTGAGATTTTTCTCCTAACTTTTCTCTGAAGACCTTACACTTTGAAAACCCTTATCCGATTGGTTTGGAATTTGGTCTGTAGCTTATGCCAGACGACCCCATTCGGTATATAATGTAAGTGAATCTTGATATTTTGAAGATTTTCCTAATTTTTGTGAAAACATCGCCTTACTTGCTTGATTACTTCCCTTAAAGCTAATTTGATTCAGACTCCTTCAAATGGTGGTGAAACTTGCCCTTATATGTCAGGGCAAAATTTCTCATTTTGGTCAAACATATGAACGGATGACTTGGTCAGATGTGTACAACAGATAGCAAATGTTTTATATCTGTGATGAACTTTGAATATTACTGCAACAACAGTCTCTTTGGACTAATTGTGCAATAACGAGACTACTCACTTTGGTACAACGTTATAATTTATTGAGTACATTTTAGAAATAAGATTGCACGCAGTCTCTCGTGATAGACGGACCGTGGTTTGCAATAACGTAATCAATGTATCCCTGTGCATATGTCTCAGTCTCAGTCGTGTATTATATTTTTATATAGAGCGTCATAAATAATAGCACAAATACATTTATCATAGTAATAGATATAATTACTGTGTACTTGAAATATATATATATATATATATATATATATATATATATATATATATATATATTATCTTATTGCTTCTAACACGATGCTCTTTTGGGTAAAAATCATCGGTACTGTAATTAAACAAATCAAAATCTAATTTGTACTTAGTATAAAGTCCTTTGATTTGATTATCCGTCAGTCTTTCAAAATATCTTTTAAGTTTATTGTGCGACGAACTGTTTGTTTGATGAGGTATGATTGACGGGAATTGCACATTATCTGCATGGATTTTCTGAAGTACGTATTTAGCATCCTCAGCCAGGGTCTCGTAGTTACCGATGACATCATAATGAACCGCGCATGGATTGCACAAACGGAATATTTGCCCCCAATGTGAATCAAATTCAGTTGGATTTCCTCGGATCACGTAGTTCACGAACTCTTTAAACGTAAACGCGAACTTTTTAGTGATTTTGTTTGCCTTTTGAATTTTTGGTCTGAACCTTTCGACGATAGGTATTTCAGGTTCATCTTGAAACTTGTCATAAAAGCCGAAAGTAGGCGTGAAAACGGGTGTCTTGAAAACATAAACTTAGTGTAAGTTCTGATCCGTTTTAGTCTTTCTATCGGCGGATACATCGCTAAAGTTTTATAATCGTACTCATAGACACTAGATTGAATGTTCGACACATTTTCAAACTTTCCTCTGAGCACCAGTAAAACTCGTCTCCAGTTTGAGTTACCCGTCTTCGGAACAGCACAGTAAAGAACTTTGTATTTATCATCAACCAACAAATGGTCGTATATTTTGTCTTTAAACATATTAGAGAGTTCAGGATGCTTTTGACAGACACTGATGACGTGATTTCTTCTGTCCAAGTGAATATCGTCCAGATCTTTTATCTGTAAATATATAAAGGCAAGTGAGATTTCAACTATACTTGAAAATTAAAGTTGGCAACAGAACTGTTTTAAAATGTGTCGATTATTTTGTGAATACAGTGATTTGCACAATCTAGACACAGAGATTTGCTCTGTCAGTTTTCTAAATGCTTCTTATCCGTTGCAGCTGCAACTAGGTTAGGGGCAAGGAAATTCAAAGCCGACATGAAATATACAATATACAACACGATAAGACAAAATGCATTCCATACTGTACAAGGCCTGTGCAATGATATTCCATACTGTATCCTGCAATAACATTCCATACTGTACTCTGTGCGTCGTACTTGCAAGGATAATAATTTACATTTCATTATACTTTGGGGAAAGGAAAAAATATGTCATTTAGAAGAACAAAACCTGAAAAAATGTGATTGAAATATACAGTCATTGCTTCTCTTATGAAAACACCTATGATCTGACGGAAATATTCGTCGTAATCCTAAATGACTGTAAGATGATAGTTTACGGACTAGCATCTGATTCAATAACACCTTTGTCCATTTTGTATTCTATTTGCATTTTTAATTTTTCACCTAGAGCCTGCCAAATTAAATGAAAATTGAAAAAATGGGAAGCGTACCCAGTCTTCTTCAACCTTTATTACAGTAGAACCGTTTACATTCTTCGCTGATACTCTGTGCTCTATCCTCGTATGAACAGTGGAATTATTTTCATCACTGGATGCTCTTTTGTCTGCCTCCTCGGATGTATTCTGGGAAACTATAGAATTCCCTCCAATACCTACAAGGAAACGAAAACGAAGTACAGCCATGTATTACACCTTATATAAAGAGCCTGTATGTTAAGCTTCTCATATTTTACCTTTTACTTTTGTTTCACTCTCGTGAAAGTGGTCAATGTGGAAAACGATTCAAATTTGAAAACATTTTCGTAGAGAGGTACGGAAGATGAATGGTCCGGTACATTGCTTCGAAAATTAGGAAGCGATATCAATTACTTTTCGTTGTTGTTGTTGTTGTTGTTGTTGTTGTTGTTGTTGTTGTTGTTGTTGTTGTTGTTATATTACATTAATTATATTGGTTTATTTCGGACTTCATAATCGTTCATTTGTATATTTCAGAACAGAAATAGTATATAAACATAAGCTTACTGATCACATGATAAAAGAGATTTACAGCTGTTACTGGAAATGCATTCAATTGCAATAGGTATCGACTCAGAGAAGGAAAACTGTCTAAAGTGTGGCTTTAAAAAACTTGCTCTTCACATTAGGAAACCAAGAAAATAGTACAAGCAAGAGATGAAAGATGAAATTAAATGTCCTTTCCCGTCAGAGAAATAATTGTTGAATAATTGGACTTACTTTATTGTGTGGCCACATTTGAAATAATTTCACTATCAAACTGTATACTATTATAGATCTTTGGTGATCAAAATTTGTCGTACACGAAGGCACCTTTGTATTAAACATCTTTATTGTACCAAAACGTCATATAATGGTACAATATCCATTGTTTTCTCTGTGAACGTCAGCATGTCAGCTATCGAAAAATAGATAAATAAGGGCAATCTTGCAGCAATATGCTTGATTGTTTGTTTCGTCGACTTCTAGGCTTAGATATTTCGTACACAGGCTAAATGATGCGTATCTGTCTATGCGTAACACTGGCAGTCAACCCGCACATTACACTCAACACAGAAATAAGAAAGATAATACTCACTTAGTACGCCATATTGGAACAGAAAGAACGCCACGCCCACGCACACTAGGAGACAAAAAGCAGCAATACCAGTCTTTTTCATGACTGTATCTTAATCTGTCTCCTGTTCAAAACGATCAAGAAGAACGTGAAAATATATTAAAATAAATCTGCATTCTTTCCTGAACATAGGATGAGCTGAATCAACAATGGCTACTGTACAAGTAGACACAAATGGGTGTGAAAACAACCGACTGTATTGAACATTTTTTGAAAAATTCGTTGTGAAATTCGCGTTGATGGATGAGTGCACCGAGACAGGGCACATTGCTTTCTATGAGGAAATATTTTCAAGAACAATGGGGATAAATGATGAGTGTAAAGACGAGTGTATAAATAGAATCTAAATTTTGCATAAATAGTCTTCAAATCAAATCATTCACGCTGTTATGAACGTGATCTTCGGCTGTAGCGGCAAATTAAACATTACCACATCGAACGATGAATATATATACAACTTTACGTAAACGTCTAAGATTACATTAATTTAAATTTAGGCAAGAAATCGACATCAGCACATGGTTCAGTGTCGTGTTATATAAGTGAAATCCTTAACTACTGTGATAGCCGTCAAACGGAATCACAATAGATCGTATATTAGCGACCGACACAAAGAAATGAAAATGCATTGATGAGATGGTTATCAGAATATTGTATGAAACATGGACGTGATCATGGCCTGCTTTCTCTGTTATCGTAAATGGCGACAGTACTTTTATAACAGAAAAGTCGAAATATTGCACCGCCAGTTTCCCAAAATATATTAATTATCTAAATACAGGTAAACGATGAATTTCACCATGCTTCTTCACTGGTCACTGAACGTTATCTAAACACAACGACTCTTCGTATTTATTTCTCATGTTTTCTGAGAAGTTAAGAACGCTTAATTTTCGTGTCTTAGTTTTGTGCCAAATATTCATGAACGATGTCGATACTTACACTTACCAGAGAACGATCAAGTACATCCATGCCTCGGACTCAGACGGGTCAGCTGTTATATTACTTGGCGGTCTACAGTATGCTAATTCAGAAATAAAATTTGGTTTGCTCGCTGTTTCAAAATAAAAGTAAAAATTAAGTTAAACTTTTGAATGAAGGAATGGAAGTTCGTATACAGGTTTTTTCTGACTCTGAAAATTGACAAACAGCGACAGAGTGCACAATGATGTATTGTAATATTGACACACCACGACGCATTCATTGGATGAGGGCGCTATTTTGTCGAACTTTGCTCCTTACTGATCATGCGTGTAGAAAATCTCCGTATGTGTGATGGGAAATGTCATGTAGCCCGACAAAATGAAAATTGTTTGTGATTCTATTTAAGTCGCCTACTTTAATTCTGCAATCGAAAACTGAGTGATTTTATTGTTGAATTTCGAACCTTATGATAGTTGAAGGTCAAGGCTGCTCCTCGCCCTCCTTCTTATTGAACTACAATACATTTTCTCTTACTGTGTCTAACATTGACATTTTATATAAAATAATTTTCATTACTTATGAAAGTTCAATTCTGTTGTACACTTTTGCTGGCTTTGTTATTTAATTATATTGACATGACATTTCATGACAATGATGGATATATCTTCTAATGATGCATCTGTTACATGTCATTGAAGAAATGTTCACTTAAAAACATGTATAATTGACATGTTGTATAATTATTTGGGTGCCCGGGTTTTTCACGTATTTGTGACATAAAATTAACTTGACCCAACGTCAATTTTTCTCCCCGTTACAAAATATGCCCTGGTCAGTTTTTCTCAGATTTTTGCCAAAGTTTTGATAGAAAACTGTAGCCAATAAAATATTATATCCATTTGGTTCAAAATTATCACAAAAAATTCAGAAAAATTTATAAAAATTGGCTAAATGTGGCAGTAAAAATTTGGTTGGAAAAATTACAGCACTCAAAGGGTTAAATTTAAGACATGTCCCGTTCCGAAGAACAAGGGTGTATTTTTTGCATAGAAATTTTACGGTGCTTGTAAGCAGCAGAAATATTTTCTGCATAGAGGAAGTCCCCAACTCAACTGTGGTAGGATGTTTTCTGGTCTATCCTGCACCTCATTAATTGTATAAGAAACATTTTGTGAATAGAAGTGACACCAAACGGAAGGGAAATCCTTTCATGAAAAAAGATGGAGGTTTTTGAAGTATCATGACCAAATTGTGAATATTATGACTTGTTTGGACTGTCATAATTCGATCTGATAACACCGCTGGATTAATAAGAAAAATTATCATACCATTATATAAGATAGCGCAAATACTTCGATCTGATTGGTTAAGACATGCAAATAACGGTGCTATATTCTCACTATAGCACGGTTGGAACAGGCACGAGCTCTAAGCTGGAGAAAAATTCCTTTTTTTACATCTCACGCCAGAATGTAAATGTAATATTATGATATCACCTCAGCAACGGGTATACCACTCGATTTTGACCAGTTCACTCCATATAGCTAACGCCCTTTACTGGTCAAAATCTCGTGGTATACCGGGTGTGATTTACCGCTGGTTTCAGTCATTTCCGTTATCCTATTTAAACATTCATAATTGTATTAGTAGTGTTCATAAAATAATGCTATTGTTAGAATGTTACACTTTGTTAAACGAGCCTTTAAATTGCCTGATAATGGCAAAACGTCCCGGGTGCGTTCACGGACCTATATAAAGTCGACCGGTGTGTGATGATGATACCAGGTAAAACAGTAAACGTCATCTGTCCGGTTCGGAAATGAAAAAATGTAAGCCTATATTCTACGGAAAGTTGGTATACAAAGAAAGATATGTTTTGAAAAAATATATAATCTCACCTCTAATCGTAAAGCAACTTTGTTTAGCCAAGGGTAGTTCCTCGGGCAGGTAGCCTCCAGACTATGCCGACCCAACCAAGCCGTGCCGACCTGACGATGTTATAAAAGACGAAGCACTTGAAGTTAATACCGTACGTGCACATTATTTGTCTCTATTTATTTCCTGTTAGTCTTAATGCATTAGAGAAGCTGTTTGACAAATTTCGATCTGTATCTATCAAAATCTGCCAGGGTTTGAAGCTAGTTATAAAGGAGGAATAAGAAAATGGTTGCTGCCACTATTTCCTGTACGTCCTTTTTTCACCCTTGAGCCGTGAAAAGGTGCTGTACCAGCTATACGTTTGAGTTAATGTTGTAGAGATAGGTGCTTCGATCAATGTTACGCAACGGTGCAGTGTGGTAGGCCTATATGGCCATACACCAGCCAATTCGATATGGCCGTACACTATCTGATTCGACCACCTCTGATATGTCATAGGGATTTCTATGTCATATTCTTATCGGCAAATACACAATTCGGCCTTAACACGACATTTAATCAATTAAAACGGCAAGGCGGTCAACATGTTCCTTCGAAGTCGTGCAACACTCAGATTAGGCAAGACACAGACCTGACGGTGATTACTACAAAATTGAGAGCGTGTGTCACGTGCCGCGCAAAGCCCCGACAGAAAACGCCAACATACCTGTGTTATTTTGAATGAATTCTAACAACGTAGAAAAACGTTGAACACAGCCTTCGTTTCAGTGTCATCACCGGACCAAGCCCTGCTCAAACGTCAGCATAATATGAAGGTTGGTTAAAAATTAACTTAAGGTAAAAAGGTCATAATTTATTCTAGTTTGTGGCGGTGTCGTTTTATCATAGCGTCGTTTCACTAGACTCCGAACAATTTATTATGGGGAGAGCGGGCAGAAGTTTCACGCTACGGTTGAGACGTAGTTATTAATAATACGTAATATTGTTTCCTTTCTTTCCAAAACAAATATTTTATGATTATCATTTATTGAAGCTTACAAAAAGTCAGAGATTCCTGTGTAAGCATTAATTGTAGGATCCTAATTGTTCAGTTGACGCTCTATTTATGACATTTATAGGGAGGTAGTCAACATAACTTGACCTGAGCGTTTACAACGAGGTTACAGTCATGACAACCATGGAGATAGCACATGCAGAACTTGACCTGAGCAAGTAGAGGTACAGGAGACATCGAGTTTGAAGAGAACTGACCATCCTGGGTTTTTTCTCTCTCAACATTGTCGTTGCAAAATAAATTCTACACATCATGATTTTCTTTTATGTACACATGGCATGTTATCAGGATCATATAAGCTTACGTGGCATTTTATCAGCACCGTATAAGAGGCAGTAACTCTAATAACTTGGCAAGGACATTTTTCATAGTGGGTTAACTCGAAATTGGAGTCATTGAATACTGATAGTTGTATTGAACAAACATGAAGGTGACATTATTATCGACAGAGAAACAAAGAAACTCATGAGAGTGCTTATGTGGAAGCTTGGTAGTTAAGACGTTGAGAAAAAACAATGGTACGGACAGACACCAACTTATTGTGGATCATAATTGTTATTTTGACTCTTGTATTTTACTATTTATATCTATCATGGGAAACTAGGAATGGAGATCAGTGATTAATCATCGAAAATGATTGCGTAATTACTCTTTTAAAATCGTGTAAGCTTTGCTTGGGCTCAAATCGTTTGTTGTGTTTTCTTACGTCATATTCTTCATCTCTTTTGATAGGATATTACATTTGTCACAGATAAGTCTTTTGGAAAAACGGGAAAGATCTTAACATTTGCCTATTTTGCAGTTTTCAAATGTAAAAATTATTGTGTCTTGTCTCGTTTATTAATGCTAGATTTACTGATCTACTGGTGTTTCTTTTATAATGGTTTGTTGATGGTGTCCATGTCTTGGATTGCAGAAGGAAACGCAACGTGAGACAAATCTCCAGCTCATACAACCTAGGTAAAGGGAAGGGCAAAGTCAAACACCGTGATGATAGGGTCACCGATGTCTCACTAGATATTGGGTACTAACATTGCCAAACGAACGGCTAAGGGAGCGTTCATTTATTATAGTAGCCGGGGATGGGCCAGCAAATTCTTTTTGCACCTCCGTCAAAATAATAGAACCCCTCCCTACTGCAAATTTTGATGACCCTCCTAGAAGACGATAAACATTCAAAAAAATGGTGGGGTGGAGGAATTCAGTTGGGAATCGAAAATTCTGGGGTAGTCAAGGGGAACTTGAAAGGTTTGCTCTGCCTATAGGGGGACCTGAAAATATTTTGGTTCCCAACACTTTGATGTCATCAAATGGTTGTAATGTTAGTAATATTAAACAAATTCTAGAACCTTTTTGTCGCATTTTATGACTTTAATCTCGAAAAAATCTAAAAATGTATGAATGCCATTAAATTTTCGTAAAAACAAGTTGGCCCTATAACGAGGCAGGAGCTGCAACTGCTGATAATTTTTTTCAATATTTCTATGCAATGTATCAAATACAATTTCTTGGTGTCTCGCTACAGCATGTAGACTGACAGGTCCGTCGCTCGAGGGCGCTCTCTACGCCCCCCCCCCCCCTCTTACGAGCGCCCTCGAGCGACGGACCTTTCAGTTCATACAGCATGCTGAAAAACACAATATTCAGTTTGTCAACAAAGCCCGTTCGTCTAAATATAGGTGATAACTGAATTAGAGTTCAGACTGAAAGTTATGTGTCAATGATATAAATGCATGGTACATGTAGGCTGTGTTGGCAAGCTGGAAACTGGACAGTTGAACATGCTGTAGGCAGTAGAACAAGAACTCGGTTGTATAAACTGAACAAAAATATTATCAAAATACAAAGTTATATAGCTACTACCCTGCTACTTCCTACGGGCAGTGTCATTGTCACTGCATACCGACAGTGACAGTAATAGCTCTGACTCTGATGCAGTTGCCGAGTTGAATAAGAGTTTTGGTCATAGGGCGCTCAATTGACAGTGAAACATACCTGTACACAAGATTAGGCCAGAGAGCAACACATAGAAGACTAGGAGACTTAACAGTTACCATGGAATTTTGAATTCTGGCATATAAGAATGCCCAAAGAGAAAAAAGGTGGGGTCATCATGCTTGATTTTCTACAAATGTACGATGAAAAGTCACAGTTTTCCTCGAAAATCACTTAAAATCAATATATATAACCATTCATTTCAAGTTCATGCAGTGAATGAAATTTTCACATCACATCGTACATAACACAAAAGTAAAACTTTGAACAGTAAAGACCCGAATTAGTAAAATTAAGAATGGAGGGGGTGTCATGTTCAGCAAGTTTTGTAAAGGGGATCGTCATATTTGAGAAACAGGAATTTTGGACGACAGCATTCCAAACTACGGACATGCTTTGATTCCTCCGGCCCACCCGTTGTAATAAATGAACACTCCCTATATCTATCTGTACATTTATATGTGTTTGATAATCCATATAAATGTACTCTACAGAAGTTTGGGAGTGAGAAATGCACGTGTGTACAAAAAATTTGATTTCGTGATTTAACCAAAAATTTTAATTTACTCTAATTGGCAGTCTATGAGTAAACTAGGAACAATTTTGTTCCAATACAAAACTGGCAAAATCTGTGCATTTGTAGATGTTTTATAACTGATATAAATGTAATTGACTAAAATAGGGTGGTCATAATGGCACTTCACTTTGAATGATAGTCTAGTGGTAAACTATATACAATTTTCCCCTACAAAACTAGATGATCTGTGCATCTCTTTGTACGTATTGTTAAATTATTTAATATTGACTTTTTAAGGCTGTTATATGTTTTTTACAAACAATAATAGTACTCTCTGTTGAGCAACATGTCAAATTATGCAATACAGCAATTTTTCATCATAGTCAAATGCACTTAAAACAGTCGACAGAATTATTCATTTTGAAATATGATGTCTTTTTCATCGAATAAATTGAAACTTTGCATAAAAGTGATTATCTGTAAAGGTTAAAAAGTATTCTTTGAAATGTCAAGTGTCAAATGAAAAATGATATATTAATTAAGATATAATTAATATTGACTTGTGAAACGCAGGGGGAGATCATTGTTTTTTGCGCATGAAAATTGGGGAGAATCACTAATTTTCATGCAATTACTTTGAAAGGTCACTTTTTTAGTGCTGTGTCGTTGTGAAAAAACGCTGAATCTCCCTCTATAATTTCTGTCCAGTCAATGAGCAAGGATAAAAACTATACATCGTCTTAAAGGTAAATAAAGAAAAATTTTGAAATGCTGGAAAAGGAAATTTTGCCGACAATAATCAACAGGGAAAAAGAAGGCAAAATATGCGTATGAAAATCCAGAAAGTCAAGTCAGGTACGGGCCACGGGCGTAATTAACTGGGATGAAGTGCGCCCTCAATAAATTAGTATCCGTAGAGCAAAAGAAAAAAATCTTGTTCATCGGATTTTTGGACCAAGGTTAAGGAGCGGCGAGCGAATTTTTTTTGTGTTTTCTTTAGGCCAATGGTAACCGCGGTCCCTCGGACTTTTTTGTCGGATGCAGACAAGGCAAAATAATTTCCCCCCTTTTAGGTTAACCAGAAATATCTCACACAAGATACACTGATACTGGTTATTGAATTCAACACTGTATTTCTAAACAATAATATAGGGAATTAAATATACAGTCGGTGTTTGCACAACATATTCTAACGAAGTTCAGTGCAGACACGACGGAAGTCTCATTCAGAATCCAACATGGCTGCGAAAACCCAACGAAGTGTAGGGCGCCGCCCAGCGGCGTTATTAATAATAATAATATTTTATTGCTTGCTTGTAAATATAGGATTTACATCACATTTGTGGCAATAAAAGTGTGATACAAAAATAAGTTCAATTTTGTCTCCAATAAAAATAAAGTAATACAGTATAATAATAGTAGCTAAATAATAAATATAACTGGGTACTTCTTTGTTTATATAAAGTAAAAACATAATCTGCATGTTGTTCATTAAAAGATAACTCTTGTTTTGTTAGTAGAGAAATAAGCTGATTTTCAGTTGTATCGTTTAGGGAATTAATTTTACTGAATACAAGTTGTTTTGACAACAAAACATGACACCATTCCTGAGAACTCTTTAACTGCACTGACTTGATAAAAACAGCAAAACAAGTACTGAGTTATTACAACTGCACTATGACATCACTTCTACTAGACTACTGTACTGTCTATTAGACATACGTGCACAGTCAATCTACTGAGAACTTTATGGCAGGAGGTTTTTTGTTATTTTTGTTATTATATTTGAACATAAAACAATGCAAGACAATAAAATCACAAACAAAACAAGAAAAACAAGAATTAATGTACGAGGTTGGAGAGTTTACATTACATGGGGGGGGGGAGGGCAATCTACCCCATTTCACACTAAATTCTTCATTGCTCAAGATACGTTTTTCTGTGTTCATTACCTGGGTGAAAGGATTTCTAGTCGGTTTTACTTTGGTGTATCGGCTTGCATACGATTGATACATTCCTATAAGGATAACCTTCATTTGGTGCACCCAGTATTATAGATTTACACAAAAAAGGTATATCTTTATCAAGAATTAAAAAAAAAATTTTACAGATGCCCGAAAAGATTTTGCATTGTTGCAATACCAGGGTTTCTTTTTGGCCGCACTGATCGCAATTACTATAAGTTCTAATCTCATTTTTGCTACAATATGATGGAGAATTTTGAACTAGAAAACTCAAAGTTTTTCTTCAATGGTAATCTTGTATGGGAGATTCCAGATGTGTTTACAGTTTATTTCGGTATCTTTAACATAATCAAGAGTCAAATGTAGCTAAAGAAGTGGGATGTACAAATTTTGTCTCCAGTAAAACCTTATAGAAATCCCTGGATGTCCCTTTACCAAAATCTACATTTCTTTCATAAACAGTTATGTTTGTGGATTTATCAGTAAGGACTAAAACTTTCCAATAATTTGATAAAGCATCGATAATTCCCAAGAAAGTGACAAAAATTAGTTGAAATGTTATATTTTCTAACAAACTTAATCATCATATGTCATAAAGTTTCCTTTATCACCAATAAGGTCACGGATATATATAACATCAGCATCAAGCCAGTTCTTGAATTAAACTGATTTACCATTAATTAAAATAAACCTATTGTTCCATAATATCTCTGAAATAACTTCTTGACAGTTTGTTGGACGTTTGTAGTCACTTATAGCCTTCCAATACTCTAGCATGTCTTTATAAAATTAGGGTATGTTAATTTTTAATTTACTGATGTCATAATTGCACTGTAGCAAAAATTTCAGACTTCCCAATCGACCAAAATAACTTATAGGAATCATACCCCATGTACCATTGGTATTGATGAATGGCCCATGCGAACTTGAAAGCTTTATTTTGTATATCAAGGTCGAACATGAGTAAGGCCCCCTCTTCAAGATTTCCTACCAATGTATTTCGCTTGACATGATGTTTTTTCCGTTCCAGGGGAAATTAAATAATTTTGAATTTGCATACATTTACATCCTTCTAAAGAATATGGATCGAATTCATAACATACAACAGATTTGTGGCTTTTACAATGAATATTAGGATACAAATTTTTTACTTGGCTAATAAAAATGCCCAAAAATCTAACTGGTTCTTCAGTAGGTGTAATTTCTCCCATTTCTTTCCAATCATATTTTAAAGAACCTAATAATAACAATTCAGTTTTGTCTTAATTTACCCAGAACTCAGAAAAAAGTGATCAAGCATAGAAAGTGATCAAGCATAGAAAGAGCAATTCTAACAGAAAATCGATTTAGCACGTTTTAGTGCATTGTAGCTCATCCTTGGATAGAAGGCCGTCACAGAGGTGAACTTTGTCTTCATCAATTTTTGGAATATTTGCAAATTTAAACAAATCAAAATCGTCAGGATTTTCTAAATATGGAGAAGATGATGTATATAGGTCGACGTCAGTGAAATAAGATTTTATATCAAGAAGAATGTCAGTTTTGTTTGTTATTTCCTGGTCACCTAGTTGAAGCTTGCTAATTAATTTTTTGACATAATTTCTTTTCTCAAAATTTAAAAAGTATTTACACTTTTCCTCCTTCTTTTTACCACTGTTCACATGATCTGACGGTAGAGCCACGAGTATTTTTGTCCATAATCACGTCTAATTCTTTCTTCAAAATGTCATACCGATTTAGGGTCTGTTCATCAAGATTGGCATCAATGTTTTCCTCTAATTTATGGATCACAGAATAAATTTCTTTTTCCTTGTCTCTTCTTTCTTTGAGTCTTTTCTTAGGAAATGTTGCATCTTAGATGTCATACTTTCAAAACTCAAAACGTACACTCTCGTCCAAATCATTATTATCTCGTAGTGTTTCCATAATGAGCTTGTCCATCATCTGCGTATATTCCGTGTCTTCTAAAAGACTACAATTAAAATTTCCAAAACCCTGGACCCCTAGGGCGTGACGCTGAGATCTGCAATTTAAGTACAACTGCATCGTAGTCAGATTTCACACTGGTTATAGTTTCACAAAGTTTTACCTTTTTCTGAAAAAAGGAGAGGATAAAATATAATCTAAACGCGATGTACTATTACCTATTTTCCACGTGAATCTATAAGTATTGGAATTCTGTTCTCTATTTATTTATTTATTTATTTATTTATTTATTTATTTATTTATTTATTTATATATTCACATCAAAGGGTTACCCATTTAGAGATACCAACTGGGTGAAAGTTTCCCAATTCGGCCGTACGGTCTTCCATGAGGTCCTACAAAATTCATAAAAGAGATGTACAGATAAAAACAACTGATAAAAACACTAAGAAGTATAGTGAATATATATTATATATATATATATATATATATATATATATATATATATATATATATATATATATATATATATATATATATATATAATTATATATAACATAAAAACGATCACGATATTTTATTACACAGGCTGTGGACAGTGTTAAATTGGTTTAAATCCTATCGGCGGGGGCGAACGCAGTCAGTGTGTGTTGGGTCAGTCGTGCCTGAGGCACAATATCTCGATTGTGGTGTACCACAAGGTTCTGTTCTTGGACCAATTTTATTCAATCTGTACACAGCACCCTTAGAGGATATTTTTTTCAAGCATTAGTTACATTACATGATGTACGCTGATGACATGCAATCGTATATCACTTGCGAAGCAGATCAAGTCCCGACAACTTCAATTGAGTTATGTGTTAATGAAATCAGGGGATGGATGCGAGACAATATGCTCGCTCTCAATGATGGTAAAGCCGAGGTCATTCATTTGTCTTCTAAATTTACAGGTGAAGGCTCGGTTCCTCGTTGTGATATTAGAATAGGTGATATCATTGTTCACCCGTCTGACACTGTTCGTAATCTTGGTGTTACGATGGATTCTAGTGGCAGTATGTCAGCACATGTTGTCAATGTGTGTAAATCGGCCTCTCATGCTCTTTGGAAGATTGGTAAAATCCGTAATATACTTGATCAGCCTTCAACTGAGAAACTCATTCATGCTTTTATCACATCTGGCCTGGATTATTGCAACAGTTTACTTTTCGGACTCCCTTCATTTGAAATACGCAAACTGCAAACAATTCAAAATTCGGCAGCTCCACTTGTTACCAAGAAGAGAAAATGTGTTCACATTACTCCCATTCTTCATGACCTTCATTTTCATTGGCTCCTTGTTGAACAACGTATCCAATTAAAAAGTCTTTGTATTATACTTTCAAATTTCTTTTTTAGTCATGCAACATCTTACCTTGATGAGCTTTTGATTAGACGTAGTACGAGTCATACATTGCGTTCATTTTCAAATGGAGAAATTAAGTTACACCAACCCATCGGCCGCACAGCTTACTATGGTGATAGGGCGTTTTCAATATGTGCGCCTCGTCTGTGGAATTCTTTGCCGTCGCACCTTCGTGCATCTCAGTCACTCGATAATTTTAAAGTCGGGTTAAAAACTTACCTTTTGAGTCATATTTTATACATTAATTTTATATCCTTTTAAGTCATTTATACATTAATTTTATTTGTTGATCTATTTTAACCATTCCTTGAGTTTTACAAGCTGTTACTTTTATTGAACATTTTGAAATTACTGTTATCATTTGTCACTCTTTTAGTGCATTGAGATATTTAAATATGTAATGCGCTATATAAGAAATAAAGATTATGATTATGATTATAAAATAAACAGCGTCAACAAAATAAAAGTTCTAATTAAAAACAGCTATTTGTCAATATTATCTTTAATAAAATGCTTTAGTCCAGTTTTAAAACTCGCAAGACTCGAGTTACATCGAAGATTCTCTGGCAGTGAATTCCAAGTCCTGGAAGCACGCATAACAAAAGATCTCTGACCAGACTCTGTTCTAAACTGTGGAATTTGCAGTTTGCGCGTAGAAGAGGCGCGTACATATGGACATTCATTAACGGAACAAACATGTCGGCAATATACGTTGGAATAGCATTCTCGAAATATTCAAAGACTAAGATACAAGCTTTTAAGTAAAATAAAAAATACGTTGTTTTACAGAGAGAACACCGGCGGTTTCCAAAAGGTAATTACTCGAAATGTCAAAATCTGCATTAAGAAAGACTCTTAGAGCCCTTTTCTACATTTTATAAACACCTGTCGATATTTTTCATGGTTGCATTTCCCCAAACAACGCAACAGAAGGCGATATTATAGATTAGATTAAACCATGGTACAAGATTATTCGAAGTTGGGAAGGAGTAAATTTTTGTAGACATCTAAGTAAACCAATTCTTTGACTCAAAGTGGCACATAAGTTGTCAATGTGCTGATCCGTAAGAGACCAAATTATCAAGAGTTACACCAAGAATCTTCTGAAAGGTAACATTAGCAATACAAGTATCATTTATAACAATGTTAATTTTATCATCTTTCGAGTCTGCATTATGCAGTTTCAGGCGATACACAGTTAACATAACTTTGGTTTTGCTCGCATTGATAACCATACCGTTACTTTTGACCCAATTCTAAACAGGGATTGCATCATTTTGAAGTGAATTGTTAACTTGGGAAATCGAAGGACCAGATAACAGAAGAGTCTGGTCATCGGCGTACATGTCTAAGTCAAAATTACAAGTTAGGGACAATGGTAAATCATTGATAAAATTGTAAAGAGCAAAGGATCAAGTATTGAGCCTTGTGGTACACCAACCATAACTGTTAGTCTTTCTAAGAGCTTGCCCCTATGACAGACAATCTGTGAACGATCAGACAAGGAAGATTTGAACCACTTTAGATGTTAACGTTTCAGCCCATACAGGAACAATTTCTTAAGAAGAATGCCGTAATCAACAAGATCAAATGCTTTAGAAAGATATCTAGAAAAAGGATTGCAGAGAGACGACCATTGCCAATATTTCGTAATAAATCGTCACACATACGTAGTAGAGCTGTTTGACATGAGTGATGTTTTCTGAAACCTGACTGCTTCTCACACAGCAAACTTCTATCAGTCAAAAACTTATAAAAATTATACTGAACATGATTTTCCAGAACTTTTGAAATAGCTGGTAAGATTGAAATTAGTCTGTAGTTAGACATTTCATTAACACTACCAGACCCCTTATAAATCGGAACAACTCTTGCACATTTGAAAATCAGGGAATGTTGCACTATCAATGCTTAAATTTAACAGTTTGATAAGAGACAATGAGATGACAGGTGCACCAACGCGCAATAGCGTTGCGTTAACGTTATCAACACCTATGGATTTAATTTGTAAGAGTGCCTTTTTAACAAATTGTGATGTTAAATAAGGAATGTCAAAATTTACATTGTCAAGTTTGCCACGAAGATGATCTGCCAATGGAGAGAAATCTAGATTATAGTTGACGAAAACATTTAGAGAACTTGAATATTCGTGAAGAAGGAATTAAACGCATTAGCAATAACACGCCTTTCATAAAAACTCAATTTGTTCTCTTTCCTTGTTTGGGACATAAAAGTTTGCAATTACATCACTGAAATCCTCAATAGCAATGTCAACAAAAACGAATTTACCATTTACATCTCGTACAATGTTGGCCATTTTTACATTTGAATTTGTATTAATGAGAATTACTTTACCACGACTGTTATTCGTTCCATATGAATAAACGATATTTCCTCCCCACTCCAATTTCCATCTCCATTCAATATCGGCGGCGCTTGAGTTGCTTGCAGTAGATCTCGAGCAATATTAGCTTTTTGTCTTCTGCAAAAACTATGAATTTCTTTTCGTTTAATGAAATCTCGCATACCTCGTACATTAAGACAAACAAGTTTTACAGAAATACAAAAAAGAACCTGAAACAACAAAGAAACAAAAAAAACCAAAAAATCAGCTGTTGAGCAAGGAAAATATATAAACAGCCGAAAAATTGACCCGGAGAGCTTACAACGATTTCATACTTAAAGAAGTAGTCTCAGAGTTTAATGTTAGCTTTATTTTTGAGCTGAGGCAGAGTAAAATTTACCGTTCAGATAAAGTTTACCGTCGCGAAAAGATGGCTTCCGTCTGTCCTGGTACGCCTCGCCTTCTTCATCACATAGCCAAGTGACTTCTTTCTTTGATAGTCCTCCCGTGTCAAATCTTGTGTCACAAAAATGTCCAGCGCCCTCTTAGCCCGTATCCGTATATCTTCTTTCAATGGTCAACTAAACAATCTCACGATTATTTGCCGTGGTAAATTCTTCGTTTTCTGCCCAAATAGGCCCCTACACGGTGTAAGCTTACACGTTCTCAACAATGCTGGCACGAGGTGTCATCTTGAATTTCGTAACAAGTATTTCTTCAATTATTTTTTTAGTTTTCGTTTCTTTCTCTTGAATTCCACCAAAACAAAAATTATATCCTCTGCTATGCCTTTCTGAGGTATTTTGTTTTTCATTTAATGTCTGATAGCTCTGCTTCAACACGGTATTTTTTCTTTCTAAATTCAATGCGTGCTGTCAATGCCGATATCTTTTGGTGCAACACGTTCGCAGATTGGTTTTGAGCCTCAGCGAAATCTTCAAAATTTACCTGTCTTTCTTCAAGCTCCTTCTCTATTCTATCCACTCTATCGTTGTATTTGAGTGTTCCTCCACCAACTTGTTGAGGTTGTTGTCCATTCTCAGAATGGCGCCCTTCATAAATTTACGAAAGTCCTGTTCGCTCTCTTCTTCTTCGCATACATTGCCACCTGTTGCGCCGTTTCGAAGTGCCACGTATTGCGTTATGAACTGCTGCGAATCTACTTTCCCAGCATTTGGCGGCGCTTGTTGTTTTGCTTTGGATTTCGCTCTTGTTTCGGTCGCCATTTCATTCAATACTGGTTCTCTAAGTTGCTGTAGTCGCTTAGGCGATGCTTGGTTGCAACTTTTGACCGAAAGTCTGTGGTAGAGATTATGTCACCCGTAGCTCTCCGGAGCGACTCTCAGGTCAACCTACCTCCACGCCAAAATGACATCGCTTGCTTATCTTAGTCTCTCTCTCTCTCTCTCTCTCTCTCTCTCTCTCTCTCTCTCTCTCTCTCTCTCTCTCTCTCTCTCTCTCTCTCTCTCTCTCTCTCTCTCTCTTACAGTCCCGACATACCGTCCAGAAATTAAAAACCAATCAAAATTTTATATATATATAGAACAAGATAGAACAACAGTACATATAATATGAAATTGATGATAATTTGGTTGGCATGTTTTTGTCTGATTGGCTGCTTTACAACACATCCTCGTAACTATGGTAACCGGTCATTCTTTAAATCATAGTTAGTAGGGGGGAAGACCCCTCTATTTTCTATGTTTAATTATTATATTATGCTTAGAAGTGTCCAGCTATTCCTTGCAATACCATAACATTTACTTTGCAAGTATTGTAAAAGTCAACCAATCAGTTGCCCTACCACCACGTCACGGTACATGCCATAGGTAGGGTATGTACGTGTTTTGTGCGTGCAATACGGTGTGCAGTGTGAGTGCGTGTACGTATTCGTTTCAGCTTCGGATATAAACATAATCAATTCACTTTCTTCCAAATCTCCGACATTTTGCTCTTGATATTGCCATTGTTATCAGCTTGTGGTATGTTTTGCCTGGCCAGTTTCTCTTCATTGCTGAGTCTATCATCGCCACCGAGGATGTTGACGCAGTAGATAACGGGTTGTGAACGTTGACTGGAAAATGTTCAGTTCTTGTCAGGTTTCAATCAATCTTGTCAGGTAAGAGAGGATTGCCATGATTACATTGATGTAGTTAAAAGTTATCATTTTCTCAGAGTGTTGCCCCGAGGTCTACAACCATTCACTAAAGTAACGTCTGTGTACTCACACTGTGTCAACGTTACAACCATCATGCCGATAGTCATACGTCTTCCGTTTTCAACACTGTCCGTTATGCTTGGTAAGTTGCCACTCTTCAATCCATGACTTCATGGCAACTGCTGACCCAGGTCAAGGGTCAAACGAATGTTGTGCGATGACTCATGCAGGATAGCCTGACCAGTTGCCCTACCACCACGACAAGGTACATACCATCGGTAGGGGATCACTCATTTGAATCAATCTCCAATCACATTTTCTGTATTTTTTTGTATTTTTTTGTCTTTTTTTGGTTTTTTCCTTTTTTTGGTATTTCTGCATTTTCTTGTTTTTTTTACTTTTTTTAACTTTTTTAAATTTATGAAAGTTTCGAATGTATGACAGAAGTATTACTTTGAAGCTAGGGCATTAAGGCGATTTTAGACGGCTGAACATTTTAACCGCTTTGTAATTAATTGTAAACTTTGATATTTTTGTTTGTTTTCGGAACTTTTGGGATTTTTTTGTTATTTATCATTTTATACTTTTTTTGTTAATTCAAAATTTGATTGGCCAATTATCCAGGATAAAGGACGAATACCAGCGAAGGCGGTCGATGATTTTATACACAAACAGAGTAAGTTGGATTATCGTCTGTCGTCACACTCAGCAAAATTAAATGCTGTCCATCATGAGGATATATTGTACGCCTAGAATTTGAAAAGAAAATGAAAATAACGAAATGTTATTATTTCTCTGTCCGTCTGAGTGTCACTGTCTCTCTCTCTCTCTCAAACTCTCTCTCTCAAACTCTCTCAAACACTCTCTCTCAAACTCTCTCTCAAACTCTCTCAAACTCTCTCTCAAACTCTCTAACTCTCTCAAACTTTGTTTTTGTCCCTAGTCGCTACTCTTTATCGCTGCGAGACATCGATAAATCAATACATACATACACACTTACACACTTACACACATACATACATACATACATACATACATACATACATACATACATACATACATACATACATACATACATACATACATACATGTGATTATAGTATTTCAGCACTGAAAAGTTTGGATATAGCGCTACTTGACATAGCAAAGATTGCACGATGAGTTGAAGAGGTTTGAGTTCAGCATGGCCAAGTTCCGAAAAAATTGTGTCACAGTTGAGAGAGAAAGAGAGAGAGAGAGAGAGAGAGAGAGAGAGAGGGAGAGAGAGACAGAGAGATAGAGACAGAGAGGGAAGGAAACAACTTTTAAGGGTATCTGGCCTACACTTCGCAATTCCACAAATGCATGTTGTCTTCGGGACCCATCCGTATAACTAGTGAAGTTTCCGAATAAAAAAAAAACCCGATATTTTCTAAAGAAGATATTGGGTCTTGCGTTTTTAAAGATACGTTGAAAGAGAATCAGAGAAGGGGACAGAGACCGAGACAATGATAGATAATATACCAGTAAACAAAGAGACAATAGCAATGTCAACATTGACATTTGACATACGCTCTGTGTTGAAAAGCTGAATATTAGGTATTTCGGCTTGATTTGGGAGCAGAAGTAACTGCCTTTATGAAAACATAGTTGTTCAAAAATACAAGGAAAGTTACAGTAATGGATCTTTAAACCAACAAATCCATCAGAGACGATGTTTGGACTTTGTTTTTATATCAATTGAATACTGGATGTGAACCCCTTTTAAAGAAACAAAGTATGAAAGACTGTGAAACATGAAACATAGCCTAGGTCAGTGTTAAAACGGATCTGTTTTGTTAAATTGAGAGACCAACACACCCTGTCGATAAAAATTTGGTTCGTCGGAAATTGAAACGAAAGTACATCATGGTGTCAATTTGTTGCGTCATCTTGGCAATGTTCCAATACTTCGTCTCAGCAATATGAAGCAATGACGTAATGTCTGTCCTAGCAATGCTTAAAAACTTCATTTTAAAACATTGCAAAACTGTATCGCTATTGTTAATGATTGAACAACGCTAGTTTAAAACATACATATGTCATTTGCTTTAAGACAGCGTGAACAATGAATAACGAAGTTAACCTTTATATTCTAAAATCAACTTCTGACAAAACACTAGTATACATGCTGACACTGTACTCTGTCTGATTTCATCGGATTAGCCTTCATGGCATCAGACCGATAGAGGGAAACTATGCCTAGCAACGTTAAACTTATTAAAAATGGCAAAGAAGTGGTAAAATAATATATGGCTTCTTACCTGCTACACTGGTATTCGCCCATCGTCCATTTCTATTTGATTGTGCAGTGTGGCTGGCAACACATCAAGTACTTGCTTATTATTCACGATAATTCATACGCATGCGCACACATACATCTTGTGTGAGGTGCTTTATTATTAAACATACTTCGTCCATTTGGCGGAAATATGAGGATTTCTTTTACATGCTTATTTTGTGACTAAAATACCACGTGATTATTATCATAATATATCTGTAAGTTGCGAAGTCTTCAGAAAATGTCACATGTTCTGTTAAAATTTAGTGATACATGAACTCGTTCGTAAATTGTATTTCCTTTTACAATATAAGGTATGTAGCTACCTTAACTTATACGCAGACGCGGTTGGACGTCGCAAAGTACAACCAACTCTTTGAAAGCTTGGTCGCTTCATCGGAAATTAAAACGAAAGTTCACTACGATGTCATAGAATGGCGTCAACTTGGCAGTGATCCAAACAGAAAGCATCTTGTCAGACCATGTCTGCCTTTCACAAAACTTACAGAGTTCACTGTCAGAGACTGAGCAGGCGAAAGTCAGAGTCAATGTCAGCACTAAACAATTTACTCACATTCTTTGGAAAAGCATCAAGATACAGCTATCTCAGACTGTTGATGCCGTGACATGCGATAAAACAAAACATTCCTGTCGTCAGTAGTACAGAAGCTATAAGCTTAACCGTCCTTTTAATTTCAATAAAGACTCATTCAGATTGAGTTTGAATAATGTTCACGATTAATGACATAATTAATCGGCCTATCACTGATGGTAAGACTGTATGACAATTAGTTGGAATGAATTTGCTGATACAGAGGGACTGTTGACTATTGGCACGAAATGCCTGTTGCACCTAATATGAAAGTTTAAGATTTCGCATGTTGAAAAGTTTTTGTTGCAATTGTACATATCAAAAACTCATGTAGCATCTAAATTTAAGTCCAGTCAGCACAGTGTCTGAACACAATACGAAATAATTGGGATGCACACAGTGCTTCAAAACAAACAGCGCATTTGAAAAGTCGCGTAGTTTCATTGTTTAAGTGATAAAATTGGGGCATGCCAATATTGAGAAGTCGCAGTCATACTGTTGCTAATCGGTAATCAGTGGTGTGACCAGAGTAAATATACATTTGTAAACATACCCTGGTAGGCGTAAATATAGACAAGAGTCATGTGATCGGTATCACATGGTGTTATTCTGTTTTGTTGGGGACATACGCGACACATAAGTATCCTTATCTATATAGCTTATTGTTCTTTTTAAAAACCTGGTCGACAAGTTTTGTCAAACAATCGACAAAGAGAACGTCTGCAGAATATATGACTCATGTAAGATCTGGATCTCGGCCAAGTCAATCCTACTGTTCCAAAGTCTTGATATCTCTCTTTAATATCGGTCACTTTTTATCACAATTTATTATTTGTTGTATCAACATTTTCGACAATATTTTAGTTCTCTGTCGCACGTCGCACTGCATAACCGCATTGGGTGCAAAAATTGATTTTTTAAGATTTGACAAGGGCTTAGGGTCACTAAACAAACAGTGTTCAGGTTGTTTTTGGTGACAGCTTCTCACACCACTAGTAAGCCCTTTCCCTTTGCAAGATCATATCTGGGATGAATCCTTGGTTCATACTCATGTACTCAAGAGAGTCACGCTAGATGTTTTTAAACATTAGGGATCGCTTACATCATGCATGTGCAGTGATCCTTACATGTACTCAAGATTTTCATTGTCAGGAGATTTCTTAAGAAGACAAATTACCACACGTAAGGCATATTTATGACTAGTCAACAGTAACCAGGTCACGGATAGCAAAAGACTTTATTAAGTAAAACACGGATACCACAATAATAAATAAACAATATTAACACTCTCATGAAGCACGATAGCATATGATCCAATATAAACGTTTTGCGACGAACAATAATTGCCTTCTGCTTCACTGTGATTGGCATGTTTTTGTCAGATCGGTTAGCAAGGGAAAAGGGGCATTTTATTGACTTTCATAATCCTGTCCTGAATCTTTACAGGTAATGTTTTGATGTCGAGATTGTAACTAACAATGAGTGTTTCCCTTGCTAACCAATCAGTTGCCCTACCACCTCGTCACGGTACATGCCATAGGTAGGGTATGTACGTGTTGTGTGTGTGTGTGCATGAATGTGGGAAGTGTTCTTGTAATACTGTACGTGTGAGTTTGCAGACAGCTTCACAGCTCCGAGTACTCGTTGATCTCAACTCACTGCTGGTTGATGATGCCGTCGTCACCGTATGGTTGTTGCCATGTCACATTACACACACGCGTTCACTTTAACTTTTCAAATTACTTGATCGTCGAATATGCGATGGTTTCGTTAGCATTCCTGGATCCGTTCGGTATGTTTGGTCTCGCCAGACCCTAGAGCCGCTGTGTGTCGTATCATTGAACACAGCAGAAACGGATAAAGAGTCTGACCAGTTGCCCTATCACCACGACAAGGTACATACCATTGATAGGGGCATTTTGATCTCCTCGCTGAGATCGCTGCTCTTACTCCACCTTTCACGTATTACCGTCGGTCATGCCATCTCCTGTGAGAGTGGGCAAAATCTGTAGAAATCCTCTGATAACCCTGTTCGGTGTTAGCACTTCTAAAGCAAAAGTCATTACCCTGATGAAAAAAATTCTGGATAAAGTCACGCGTATCGAAACATCGTTTCTTCTTACGTCAAGCCTTATCAGATCATCCCGGTATGTGACTGCTATATTGAATAGACTGCGTCCAACGAGTTGTCGGTTTACTGTAATGAAAACGTGAAAAAATGAAATAGATACGGTATTTCTACATCATGTAATCCTCATTCATATACAGCTCTCTCTCTCTCTCTCTCTCTCTCTCTCTCTCTCTCTCTCTCTCTCTCTCTCTCATACACATGGTGTTGAGAAATTAAGTATCCGGTTATCCGACCTTCTATTTGCATCGTGAAATCCGTCGGAGATGGCATGACAGACAATACGTTGTGTTCGCACCCAACCACTGAAACCACTGGAACTGTCACAGTTGATATAGGCTTTTATAGCTTTTTTGACTTTTGCCCACGCCAAAGGTAAATTTACACATTCCCAAGTTACCTGGATACTAATTTCTCATATTTGAAACTGACCAATCAAATGTATTGTTGTCATTAGACTTTAACGTCACTATTTCTGCGTCATCGCAATATCATGTGTAAACAATATAGGGACTGTGGCCAAGTGTTTTGAATTGCCATCATCAGCGATTGGATGTTAACGGAGAATGACAAAGTATGACGTATGGTGTCCAATCCATGCCAACATTACAACTTTCTATTTTATTTTACTTTTGTGAATTTAATTTATCAACAAAGAAGACGCCTACAACATAAACAAAGAGAAATACAAAACGACAGAATCAATGTGATTGCATATATGACAACGGAAAGTAATTATGACGTAACTCATAAAATTACGCAACTGTCTAAATGTATTTTTTTAGAAAACAAAAATATTTGCTCATTTATTCAACAAACAAAAATGTTACAATACAAAGTATTAGTTTTGCCAACACAATGCTCTGTGTGCGATATGCAATATATAATCGTAGACGAATACATTTTAAAAAGACAACATTCGTTTGCCAACAATAACATTTGCACACGTGTATGCTCTATGTTGGCAAGCTGAATACTAGGTATCTCGACTCGACACACACTCTGTATTGACTAGCTGAATAGTAGGTATTTCAGCTTGATTTAAGAGTAGAAGTAACTGCCTTTTTAAAAACAAAGTTGTTCAAACATACAAGGAAAGTTACAATCAATGGATCTTTAAACCGAAAAAGCCATCGGAGACGATGTTTGGCTTTTTTGTAATATCAATTCAATACTGGACGTTAACCCCTTTTAAAAGAATAAAAAACATGAAAGATTTTTGGGAAGTACGTGAAACGTAGTCCATGTCGTTTCCCGTGTTAAAACGGTTCTCTTTTGTTTACTTGAGTAGCTTGATAACGAAATAAAGTATGTCAACACACCCAGTAAATAAACACTTGGTTCATCGGAAGTTGAAACGTTCATCATGATGTCATTTTGTTGCGTCATCTTGGCGATGTTCCAATACTTCCTCTCATTCGTCTAAAGCAATGACCTAATAATGTCAGTCCTAACAACCCTTAAAAACTTCATTTTAACACATTGCAAAATTACAGTGGTATTGTTAATAATTTAACAACGTTATTTTAAAACATTCATATGTCATTGGTTTAAGACATCGTGTACAATTAGACACGGAGTTAACCTATATATTTGAAAATTCACTTCTGACAAAACACTATATGCTGACACTGTACTCTGTCTTATTTTGCTCGGGTTAGCCTTTGTGGAATCACGTCAATGGCGCGGAATCAGGGAATGGCGTCAACTTGGTAGTGTTCAAAATAGAATGCCGAGTCCAGGTAGAGTTAAATGGTGGCATCTTGTCAGACCATGTCTCCCTTTCACAAAACTTACAAAGTTCACTGTCAGAAACCTTTTACCAGAGCAGTCTTACCATGAGATCACAGACAAAAGTCAGAGTCGATGTCAGCACTAACCAATTCACTCATATGCTCTGGAATGGCAGCATGTATCTCAACCTGTTGAGTGCTATACCAGTTGATAAAAAAAAATTCATCAAGGACACTATGTGCTCACATTTGGTCCAGTCAAGAAATATTTAAACCAGAAAAACAAGAATGACAAAAGCAAATAAGGTCTCCAACTTAGGTACTGGAGGTCATCTTTAGGAACATGCATATCAACTTCTATGGCAATTTGACAAACAGATCCTAGATACATAAGCAAATGTCAACAAAAATCAACCAGAGAAGGCTTGACAAAGAGAAAAGGAGGGAGACTGGGGAAAAATAAAGTGTGGGGGGAAAATGTACAAAGGATCTCAGACTGATAAAATAGTAATACTACCTCATCAATCTTCTAGACCTCACTCCCTCCTCAATATCAAATGTTCCACCCCAATTGGTATTGACCATGTTTACTTAAAGAGCTACAATGGCCAGGTGGCAGGAAATATATTTACAACCTTGGGGATTTTTAATTAATGCTATGAGTGCTATCATTCGAATGTAAACGACACTTAAGTTAGTTACAGATAGTGAAATACCTTCCACTATGGAGGTGATTATGACATCTGGAATTATCCTGGATATTTTCTCATCAGTTTTATGTATGTCTTACATGTAAAAGTTGCAAAAATTGGTCCGTAATGAAAAAAAATAACCTCAGCTTTGTTTTCTGGATCAAATTTTCCTACAAATTGATACCAAATATGACAAAATTATGTTCACAGCCTTCGAAACTGTCTCACAACATATCCTGGGTTAGTATAGGTCATTAAAGGTCACAAACTGAGAAAATTACCTAAAATATACAAATTTGGGGGTTTCCCAACACTTTGAGCAGAATATTTATCCAATAACATCCCTTGGAACTTTTATACCAAATTACAAAGCTATCAGACAAGTAATTTTGAGAAAAAGTTTTCTCGACCAAAAATGACAAAATTGTCTTAAAAATACAAATTTGTATGTTTCAGGAGAACTTCCACATATCTAACTATTGCCATCCCTGGACATCTGTATACCAAATATAAAAGCTGTCTGTCCAACGGTTTTAAAAAGAAAATATTTTTTAAAGATTTTTTGACCAAAAAGGACAAAAAGTGCCCCAAAACAGTAATTATTCCAATTTTGTCATAATGTCAACAAATTAGAAGGGTAACACCCTTGCAAACATCCAAACCAAATTTGAGAGCAATTGGGCCGGCAGTTTCGGAGGAGAAAGATTTTTACTTAAAATGAGAAAAATAACAAAAACAAAATCAGCAAAAATACAAAATTCAAGATATCTTCACGATACTCATAAAACTGTATAAGGTTTACCTAGGGTACTTGCACACAATTTTTTCAAAGCAATCAAAACAGCGATTCTTGAGTTATTAATTCTTGACCATTTTCACATTTTTAAGCTCATTTGCATAATTTTGGCAATGCAAACTTCTTTTGAACAAAATCCTATCTATAGCTCAGGATGCATCCACACACCAAATACAAAACTAAAAAGTACAGCGGTTCGCGTGTTTTTGATGTTGACGGACATAATGTACGTATATACATACATACATACATACATACATACATACATACATACATACATACATACATACATACATACATACATAAAGACGCCACCGACTTCAGCTTAAAAGATAACCTCACATTCGTATACCAAATGTGAGCTAAAAAAACATTTGATATGCGATTTTAATTGTTTATTAAAAGCTCACCGACTCAAGGGGGATACGAAGTTTTTGGAATACCTACGATTTATGAAATACGTAATCGGCTATCAGTTATCGTCAGACAGAGGAACTTTATTTACACGATGTTTCTGGAATAAATTTACGTGTGTCTACTGCACGATGCTCATACCTGTATCACATCACACATGCACCGCAAACAGTTTACTTCATCTTGCACTGAAGAAATTATTTCAAAACTTTTTGGTGTTAAATCCTACGAAGAGATGGTTATCCGTAAGCAACTTCGTGAGCAAATACAACAATACTTCAGAGTTGAATAGCGCGAGTAAAATTTTGCCACCATATTAATCAAACCGGTACAGTAAGAACCTCTTCTGGGCACAGTTCATTTTCTCCCCGTTGACCTGTAGACGTCTATTTAGATTTTTTCTAAAGTTTAAGACCTCGTGGAAGACTTAAACACCTTGTTGTTATTGGTATACCAATGTAAAGGAATTGCAGTTGCACAGCTGCTAATCCGTAATGAGTAAACAGATGGTGGTCACATGATCAGTATTTCAAGAGGTTATTCTTTTCGTCAGGGGATTTCCGTGATCTATAATTTTCCTTATCTTTGTTAGGTTATTGTTCTTCGGAAAAACAGGGTCGATGGAGTTAAACAAACAAAGAACGACGAAAACAACGTTAAGAATAAATGACCCAGATCCAGATGTCAGCCAGGTCAATTTTTAGTCACAAATTTTTATTGGTCAACTTTCTACAATAATTCGGTGTTTCATATCAGTCACTTTTGTTACACATATGATTTGCTTTTTCTTTACTTACAATCCCATTTCAGATTCTCTGTCAATAACAGCATGACATGTAATATGATTATGTTTGTCACTAGTCTTCGATATATTGCACTGAGTATTACAAGTTTGTTTTCTTTTCAAGATTTGATTCGGAAGGATTGGATAGAGGAAGATCACTAAAACAATGTATATATTTTGGTTGGTTTTGGTGCCATTGCTCTTCAGCCTTTCAGAACGTACTACACATTCGTAGATCTTTTAGCCTGATAGTCAGGCAAAAGATGTAGTATGGTGGCTGTAACTGGACAGGAAGTCGCTTTACACCCTGCACCAAGAGCCTTACACACTACATGAGGGAGTCCAGAAAGAATAAATTTCTTAATCACACCTAATGTAATATATGTCACCAGCGAACGGTAGCTTTGCTACGTATGCCAAATTAATTTATTGAGTGAAACCTGGTTTACCGTTATTATTATTATTATTATTATTATTATTATTATTATTATTATTATTATTATTAAACTTTATTTACAGTCGATAATTTGTTTGGCCGATAAGGCCGATTTTCAACAAGGTCGACGATAAAGATTTTCAAAAGTTAAAAGCAGAAAAAAGCACAACATACCAGAAAACGTACAAGAGAAAAACAGCAACACAACAAGGAAGCGGAGGCAAAGTACACGTCACAGCTGATCAATGAGACTTTTGTAAAAATGCGACTTGAATGACTCAGTTAAGGTTTGAGCTATTTTTTTAAAGACAAAGAGAGCACCTGAATAAGTAAGGCTTTTCCTCGTGATTTCTGTTTTGATTTTTGGCAAACACAAATTGTTAATCGAAGTTGAGCGCATTGACCTTCACGAATGAACAGGTTGGAAAAGATTCTGCAAATATTTTGGACATCTTTGCTATATTTTAAGGGATTAACTTAGTGAAAGCGGTCCCATACAGTGAATTATGAGTAAACCTATATCCACACGTATACCGTCAGAAAGGACGATCGTATTAAGCACAACTCAGCATTTTGTACCGAAATAAAAAATGTCTTGTATTTGACTGTTATAGGCATGTTTTTGTCAGATCGGTTAGCAAGGGAAAAGGGGTGTGTGTGGACTTTCACAATCCTGTCGTTAAACTGTACAAGTGATTTTTTGATGTTGAGGTTGTAACAATGAGTTTCCCTTGCTAACCAATCAGTTGCCCTACCACCACGTCACGGTACATGCCATAGGTAGGGTATGTACGTGTTGTGTGTTGTGTGCGTATGTGTGTGTATGTGTGTGTGTGTGTGTGTGAGGTGTTCGTGCAATCTTTTACGTGTGAATTTGCAGACATGCAGCTTCAAATCCCGAAGAGCTGTTCTTTTCACAGGTGATGACGCTTTCGTCGGAAGGCAACAACACATGCACACACGTACTTTGAATCGCAAAAGTCTCAACTTGATCGCTGAATTTATATTACGATGATTTTCTTTATTGAATTGTCTGGATTCGTTCGGTATGTTTGGTCTCGTCAGACCCTGGTGCCGCTGTACAGGTGTTTTCGACGTACGTGTGCGGACTTTACGCCAGTTTCTGTCGGATCGTCAAACACCATATAAACAGAGAGAGAGTCTGGCCAGTTGCTCTATCACCACGACAAGGTACATACCGTTGATAGGGGCTTTAGTAATTATCCAGCGCGATTAATACGCCACAGCACCTTTGTTTATTCACAGCTACATTAGGTTATCCTTTGTGATCTTATCAAGGCATTGTAAGTTCTACGTGAAATCACACCTCTGATAAACCATAGACAGTAGAGTCTACTGTCTATGGATAAACCTGTTTGGTATCAGCCTTTCCAAAACAAAAGTCACAACGCGGATGAAAAAAATACCGGAAAAAGTCACACGTATCGAAACATTGCTTCTTCTTACGTCCAACCTTATCAGATCATCCCGGTATGTAACTGATAAATTGAAAGGACTGATTTGTCTGTTTACTGTAAATGAAAACATTTGAAAAAGTTCAGTTAGATACAGACCAGGCGAACTGGAAGTAAACAGTCTAAAAAATACAATATTAATGTCATAATTATGAAATATTAATCTTATCAATAAAATCGTTTTAGTATTGCATCATGGTTGAACTTCTACCCTGCTCAGCACAACTTGATAAAATCCCTTAAAGTGTATAAATTATACTTGACATCGTAGTTTACCACTCGTCCTGTATAGTATATACTACCTTGTATGTGTATGCTCAGACAAGGGCTTTGGTGATGGTGTACGGTGGAATCCATTGTAGCTTGATGTTTACTGCCCGTTCAAATGATTCATCACGCAGGATTGTACAGCTGTAGCAGGCTTTTATTGCCTCCGAGGTTTTGCGCACGTCAAAGCTTACTTGCGTGCGCAAGCACACACTTTCTTGTTACCTTGATACCAATATCTTAAACAGACCAATCAAACTTTTGTCATCACGGTAGCTTTTGACGTAAACGCCCCTTCATCGGTACAGTATCTATCACACTTTAGCCACTCTTTTGAATCGCCATCAGTGGCTATTTATATTCTATATGGGAGTATGAACACAAGACAGGACAAACGTTTTAATGAGGCAGCTGACAGAAAGGTATTTTTGCGTCCCAGTTGGTACGTGGCACTCAGTCCCTACACACGATGTTGTTGAATTCCATCATACAGAGTGTGAACCAGAGCTAGTGTTGAGATAACAGTGACTGCAGAATCCACAAATATCATGTGTAGAGGGGTTTTATAGTTTTTGATGCTGCAATTTTGGGAATTATTTTCTTAAAGACCAAAATTCACCAAACATTAGGAATTTGAAACTAGCGGTGATGATAACATTTGAATGGATAATTCTTGAATGTAACCTTTATCCCTTTCTACAGCAAAGCTTTTATTTGTTTCTACGTTTGGTGAAGTAATTTTCAATTATCATGACAGTTTTTACTGTAAAGGAATAAGTGACATCAAGTTGTGTACTTTGTATATTTCATGAAAATAGTAGCATAAGCTTATATTAAAGTTGTGGTGACGAATCGATTGCATCAAAGATGAAGTCAATTCAAAAACATGTCCACAAACAAGTATACCTCACACTGCCTGTCCACCATACTTTTAATACTGTATTATATCTTAGTTGCTCACTAACTATGAGAGACATTGCCAGACTAAAGGGGTAAGACTTTGTCCACCTGTTGAGGGAACTGCATGCAAACAAACAACTTTTGCTGGCGATCCTCCTTGTACGAAGGGCTACCAACATCACTAAAAATACTTAAATTGTTTGAAGTCCGATTGGGAAGGAATTATTCACAAAGTAATGGCGAATTTAAAGAAACCTCGCTATGATCGTTCTCCAATACCACTTAGTTCCCAAATCTATGCTCTTCAAGAGTTTCGCCACTGGAACACAACTTACCATGATTCAGACACTTGGAAAATTGAACAAGATTTTTTTTTGTCTGCAAGCATTGCAAAGAAATATGATATTGCAATTTGAAGATCAAGACTAGTGTTCTAGAAATTGACCGAAGACTGAGTGTATGTCTTCTGTTTGATAAAAGAAAAGCCCAGACACCTACACTGTAAAGTTAAGTGTTCAAGGATAGAACACCAATTAAACGCCTTTTTGTAACACTTTTTGAACGCGTCCAGACATTCAGAAATTTAACACTACGTGTTCAACCAATGTTCAATTTTTAACACACTGTGCAGATTTTGAACACTTCGTGTTCATCACACATTATATTGAACACCATGTGTTCCATATCTGAACATACGTTGCACATGAAATACGTTCAAAAATTGAACGCATTTACGCGTTCAAAGGGCTGTAACACTTTTTGAACGCATGGAAGCCGTTCAACCATAAGTGTGTTAAAGGTTAGAACACATGATATGCACTTGTTGAACACCTTTAATTTGCGCGTTCATGGGGTGTTCAAGCCTGGAAATAACAAAACAGACCACTTATATTCAGTAAAATTATTTTATTTAAAAATACACAAAAATTCCTTTAGTAAAATACAATTATTTAGTGTCAATTGGGCACATAAACATTGTTGGTGTTTTCCTCTGAAAACTTTACAAAGTGGCCATATGGCCACTTTGTAAAGTTTGTCAGAGGAAAACACCAACGCTAATAAACACCTTCCTATCAAAACATAAACAAAAGAAAATCCCCATAAACACTGTAGATCGTTTTCAAACAATATGAACAAAGTAGTGACAAAACAGGTTTTACTTATTGTGGATTACGTTATATGTTCATACTTGCAAAAACGTACGAAAACATCTGTTTGAAAAAGCTAAAAATTTGGCTTACTTGAATATATCACATTTTGATAATTCCTTATGTCTTAAAAATGTCTGAAATGTCTTTAATGTCTCAAAAATACAATTTTGTGTATTTCATCATAACTTGTACATATATGATTAGGAAAATCCCCGGAAAACTGTACTCCAAATATTAAATGAATCGTACTGGCCGTTTTGAAGAAAACGCTTTGGATGTAAACATTTGAGGATGATGCCACACATTCACCTATGATATAAGGTCTATGTCCTTAACAACAAAGCTAAATTCAGTAACAAACCGAGAACAAAAGACGTCTTGATCTAAAATATAAAATAATCTAAGATTTGGTAGCAGGCTATGATCAACTAAATGTTACTGGCATAAGCCTTCAAAGACGTGACGTCTTCTTCATCAGATGCAAGGGTGCAATGAAGATTTGAAGCAGAAAGCGACAGAAAATTCAGAGAGGAAATTTCAGAAAATTCCTAAATTTAGAGTGTACATTTTTCACTGTGAATTTTCTGTGGCTTTCTGCTTTAATTCTTCATTCCACCATTGCATCTGATAAGGGCGACTACAAGTATTTGAAAGCTTATTCTCCAGTAACATTTAGTTAATCATAGCGTTCTGGACATAGCTCAGATAAATTCAGAACAAAAATACAGAAACTTATCAATTCAGTTACTAACCCTCGAAAGTTCAAATCTACATCAGAGATGAACTGAGGTTCTCAAGCTTGTTTCCAGACAGCTATCTGTACACTCATATTCTTCAATTTCTATACCAATAGCTTCTGTAATAACTCTTCGATTTCACGTTCATCCAACATTTTACATCCTGAAAATAATGCAACAATAGATAATATGGCGACATAAGACTTCAAATGAAAGACAAGTTGGCCTTATTAGGTTAAGGAATAGGGGTGACTTTTGTATACAGTGCCTCTTTTCGTCAATGTTACAAAATATTGGCTTCTTCGTGTCATCAACTGATGAAAAGTAAAAGCAAAGCCAACTCTCATATGCTAAAACAATATTCTTCAATGTTTAACTAAAGTTTTAAATTTACATGCGATTGTGGTTACTAAAAGACATGTGTTAGCTGTGATTACGCAGCGGTAATGTGGCATATCGATCGCGCTCGGGTCAAGGGTCATCGCTCCAGTGATGACCCTTGACCCGAGTGCGATCGATACCCCATGGCCCAAAACACTGCTGCGTATTCACAGCTAGTGTATGGTCCACCAGCCACTGAAAGAAATAAAGTTTCTTCACGTAGTTAAGTTTTTTCAAAGTACATACAATTAATTTCGAAGGATAATAATACAGATGCTTCAAAATCCAATACCTTTTAATATTTTGGAGTGAAAACTTACCCTTTCTGGTCTTGCTTTCGCACTATCACGACTTCAGCGTGCGCTTACAAGAAAAATGTCGCAACTTCCGTTTTGATGCATCATGGGATAAGAAAAGGCACCAAACTTGAACACCAAGTGTTAAGAAGTAGAACGCCTCTTGCACGCCGATGTTAAAATTAAAACGTTAATGGTGGTTTTTTTGATTTTGTTTTCAAATTTTCAAAATTTCAACCCGTAATAAACGTGTAAAATTATTTTTTATACTTCCTTTTTTAGAAAAAACATGCTTTCAGCAATTGTAGACCGGAAATATTTTCCACTTATTGTGAAATTCGTTACACCGAAATCTGTTTACGTATTCCGGACAGCGAGGCAGTAGTAAAGTTAATATAGCCATTAAAAGTAAAAAACACAAAAGATTGTTAATTGTTTCACAGTATTGTAAAATTTCTGTGATGCTGAGTTTTTGAACACTTGAAGGAGATAGTTGTTAACACTACGTGTTCAGGTTTAGAACATCATTGTTAATAATATGAACACTAGTGTTAACAATATGAACACTAACCGTTCAAATTTGAACACCGACATGTACATTTTGAACGCGTAAAGACGCGTCTAGCGTCCGCTATTTTTACAGTGTAGGAATCCTAACACTTCCTCTGGTAATATACAGTTTGGTCATCAGATATGTTTTAATATAAAGCGAAAGTGCAAAATTGATGTTATTTCGTCCGATATTTAGGCATACAAAGCGAGAAGTGAATAGGCTGTTTCTTTTCGGGTGGTAAGATCATTGAGTTATGCATACAATTGGAATATAACTTTATTCTCAGTTATACTTTCAAAACGATTGGAACTAATTTAGGATAATTGGATCTTCATATTTTGCAAATTTCTCAAAAGCGTTTGGTGCCCTATAGTTGATGTTGCAATATTACAAATTACTCACAAAAACAAGTATGTAACGTAAAAAAATTGATGAGGTTACATTTCCAGAGTAAAAATCGACATCACTTCACCATCCATATCCCAAATCAGTTCAAATCGTGTTCTTCGTGGCCAGCATAGCAAGGTTATGTTGTACTGTATGCAGTGTATTGGTTCTGAAACGAGGTTAATTCCTTAGTATCAAACAATTGAAAGATCGCCAGAGACAGACAGAGGAACATCTAGTCAAAGGTTTTAATTTATTTACTTTACTTTGCCATTTGGCATGGTGATCTCGTGCAATTCTTACTGGCACAATGCCACAGTAAAAAATAGTTGATAAATTTAGATCGATTGAAAAACAACTTCCCATTGGATATCATGGTCCCTTCATTTGATATGAATTTTAGGGACAGTGAATATTAGGGACAGTGAATATTAGGGACAGTGAATAATTAAAATATATGCATAAAAAAACTACTTGGGTGTCTGGTAGAGGGTAAGCTTTATTCCAATCATTGTGCACAAATTTGCATAAAATATATGCTTTCAAAACAAAGTAGCTACCAGATATTAAGAATAAGTTTGAAAAGTTTGTTGACCAAAAGCCTGTAAACTTCAATCAATTTCGGTAAATTTCCAGCCACACATGAGATGACTGTGTTTTCAGAATTTACAATGCAGAATTGTTTAAATCCCATTTTGTTGACCAAGATTGGTTTATATTTCCACTCAGGGGAGAGGGATGAGTTTACAAATTATTTGCCATGTGCATTTTAATGCTCCATACTCCATGGGACATTTCAACATTAAATACAAACACCCTTTGATGTCAGTGTCTCTAATCAGACTGTATGAATTGCCAATGACCAGACTCTCTATATAAATTGGTCTTATTCATGTGCTCTCTGACCAAAAGTCTAGTACTTGAGTACTAGTATAGTAATTTTCCTTTATGCTGACAATATCAGATCCACACAACAGTGGAGGTTTCAATATTTGTGGGTTTAGCTCAATATGACGATGTATAGGACCCACCATCATGACAAAGAGGCCGGCTTTAGGGTCAATTGTGGGCGTTCAGCTTGATGTCATTGGCATTTCTTACCTGCAACATATTACTCCCCTCTGGTCTTCTCAAGCATCTTACTTACCAGTTAAGCATGTCAATGTTTTGACTCTGACAGGTCAATTTTTTTTGTTTGGAAAAATTCCCAACAGCTGCTGACTGCTGTAGATATGAAGGCAGCGATGTCTTACTTTGTTGCAAATGAAAGCTCCACTGACTTTGTCATGAACATAGGTTGAGTATTGACTTGGAACACATTGATCAAAGTAAACTTTGGAAGAAATGTTTTAATCTGTATTATCTATTCTTTTACACTACAATAAAGTGTTAACAGCATCTGTAATTTTTTTCTAAAAATTTGACAAAACTGTCAAAAACTCAACTGGTGTTTTCATCTCCACAGGGACATCACTGATCAATTTCCATTTCCAGTCAGAGATGAAATGAAAAATATAAATATTTCACTGACAAAATTAATTTTTGTGAGAGCAGATTAGAGACAAATACACGAGGCATAACATTGTCATTTTCAGAGAGCAAAGTGCTTATGAGAAATAGCAGAGACTTGGTGTGCCAACACTGTTAGTTTTAAAGAGGTTTTTGTCAAAATTTGAATGCTCATCTTTTAATGAATGTTCCTCCTGCAGATCAATTCTTATCTTTTGAAATAAAGATTTTTGTGGAAACACATTGATAAATTCATCAGATTTGGTAAAATAACACTTAGTAGATTACTTTTAATCACAGTCTGATATCCAACCACTTTCACTGATCTTGCAGATAACTTTTGAGCTGTTCTCATCTTCCACAGGTTTTCTCCAAATTCTGAACTCTTCAATACTGTAATGGTCACTTCCTACAAACAAGTCTGGCATTGTTGTCCCTGCATACACACTCATTTATAGTCACTGCTTTGTTCTATCCAGTGCTTTCCTCAAAATTTACTAAGTTACATTTTACAGGACAATTAATTACACTACATGTACTTTGATTATTGACACGTTAGCAGTTGTCCAAATTTGAACAAATGCTGAAATGGTCCACAAAACCAAAAAGCAAAATAAAAATATATGACTTTCTTTTCTATGCAACTACAAATTAAAGTGTAAAGCACATTAACAGAAGTCTTCTGGGAACTTCATCCTATCCACAGAAAACTGGGATAATTATTATTTACAAATATCACATAAAATTTTTGTGTTTCACAATCTTTGGAGTTCATTATACTCATTGTGAATTTCAAATAGCTATCTCTCTTGTTATTGGCTGATTACCAACAAGATTTCAAATTGTTATCTCTATTCTTATTGGCCAGATTTCCAATTACAAATTGTTATCTATTTCCTTATTGGTTAATTGCTGGCCAGATTTCAAAATTCAAATCGTTTTCTATCTTCTTATTGGCTAATTACTAGCCAAACATTCCATTTCAACCACTACCCTGGTGTCACATTCAAAATGGAAAGTTACATTTCAATTATAATATAATCACATTGACATGATTAAATTAAACTTGATTTGACTTCATTGTCCAATTACTCAACCGGCATTTATCAATATTGCCCATTTCATATGTTGAATATTTCTGTCTGTAAGCAGTTACAACCAACAAACGTTTGATAAAGCATTTTGAATGAACGGGTGTGTATATTGGTAAGATGGCTTTGAGAATCCATTTCACATCTGAGTTCTTACAAATAAATGGATGTCCAAAGATATGAACTCCTCAAAACCATCCAGCTTCAAATTCTAATTTCTTCAATTACAAACAAAAACTGTCATTGGGTCAGAATTAAGAGCATAAGCAGTGTGTTAGCAGAGTCAATGGCTGGCTTGATAATCTTCATGTTAGCAGAGTCAAAGGCTGGCTTGATGATTTTCATTGTCATTGACAAACAAATGCCTCCAACACAGTAGACTTTTATCCTTTCTTTGATATTTCAATAAAATGTACAAGTTGACAAAACTGTACCAGTAATGAGAAAATGACAGACGCCCTCACGATAACCTAAAAGGTTTTGGTGTTTGACCGACATCTTATACTCAAACCCTAAGTTGTGTTGCTACTTGCATGAGTACTTTAAGTCCAGGCATAAAATTTCCAATTTCCGAGAAATTTCCACTGGCGACTATGTGTTGATGAACACCTAAACCATGCTGATAATCATAATTATTAATAGCTTGTGAAATTTCATGAAGTCCTGACAATACATTGGGAGACAACTGAAAAGAGAAAAAGACAAAAAATCAAATTGAGTGACTTTCTGTTCAGCAACAAATAGATTTAATCTTGCATCAATTGCGATTCATATTGCATATCAGATCTGACTGTTATAATTACAATTTATATGACATATCTAAGTGTTACAATTTATATTACATATCTGACTGTTGAGAACAATCACATAGCTGTATCTCAGTTTACATCCAGAGCAAACTTTATTCTTTACAGCTGTGTGGGGGCGCTGTTTCATCTTGTGATTATTTCAACTCATAAACATTATTGCATTGTACTGATAAAGATGTGAATCTCAGACTTTACATTGACTGACAATGATGTCTAAATTGCCCTGAAATTTTGACATCTGAACAATGATAATAATCAAAGAGATATCTTTAATCATTTCGGGCCTATCACTTCCCTACAAACAGGGTTAATAAAAAGTGGTATTGAAACAAAACCCTCTTGACATGGTGTATTACTGCAGGTTCAGTTTGTACAAGTCATGTTGACGGTATCTATGTTGTCAGCTGCCTTCAAATGTTCAAGGCTTTGTTAAAATGCAACATATGGAATATGTTATCCCTCAACAGTGCTAACCAACTTGACCTGATCATGACATATGAACTTGGCAGGAAAAGGGTTAAGGATAACCTTTACAGTGAATCATTCCTAACTTTGAATCAATAAGTTTAAATTTACTTACAACATTTTCTCGAAGTTTATCATACAATGCATTCAGTCTTTTGGTTACATCGTCTAATTTTCTCTTCATTTGCTGAAAATAACAAAAAGAAAACTTCACTTTTATAGACAAAAAACTTGGTTGTGTTTGTATTTTTTTCACCAAAGGATGCCCTTTTGCCAAGAATATTGACATTATTTTCATTGCCATTAGTTGACTGTGACTATTTCTGTAAATACTTCAAAGCAACTGATCAACTGATTAGAACAGTTTTGTCACAGCTCTCAAAAACTGTTGACAAATTTAACACTGTACACAACATCCTACCAATGTATCTGGTAAAAATGATTGGTTTGTACATGGAGTGGACATTATACCCAGACTGAAAGCACAGCTCAATGGAAGTGACCGTCTGAGAACTACTTTGAAAAAAGTTACATGATTTAGAAAAGACAATTTTGCCAACTTACAGGATTAGTTGCTGCACTACTACACCTCTGTGTTAAACCATCAAAGGTGTCGCATAAAACTTGATGTTCTGTTGGAATCGGTGCTTTTTCCTTTGGAGGCTCTGGTTCTGGTTGACTCGACTGAAACATAAAGTTATACAACTCAGTCGCCCAGAATATCAATGATGAAACTTGCTTCAGGAGTTTGTATCAATGTACAAATTATAATGTTAGAAAGTCACACAACTTTTTACAAGTTTTTATAGTTGCCAGTATTGCTATCTGCTAGGTCTAATATTTACAAACTGTATATCAGGAACAACGGCTCATTGTCCAAGTTCTAACTATGATAGAGGCACAGTTTTGCACATCAAAATAATAATTTCAAGCACATAACGCAGAAAACAGAAAGACAAAGAGATAGACAAGGCCAAATCTTTATCCAAGCTGTCTCTTCCTTAAGAACTATTGCAATCTATAGAAGATGCACTTGTCCATAAAATTAGTCTTATAGGGAAAAAAAATCACACAATGTAAAGAAATATTAGATACAGAGAGAAACACTGAGCAAAAGCAAAGAATAGTTGTTAGTTTACGGAATGTATAAAATCAAATAGGCAGGGCAGTATTATTACATTGCCATGCTTTAGAGATACAGCTTGTTTGGCCGTCGTTTTTGTCAGTAGAAATATTATGTGAAATCATTAATACTTTAATCTATGAAATTATAGAGTTAAATTTCTACTGTAAACATTATCGAAGGAAGACCACAAAGAAGAGAAATGAAATCTTGATTTATTTTGATTTTCTTTTTCTTTTGAAATACAAAGCTTGGCAGCTTTTAAGGCCATGGTTTAAATGGCCAGTAACTGTAACTTTGGTTATTTTTTCAATATATTTGTTTTACATTTCAACCACATCTCGTTCTACTCCCCAAGGCATGTTGCGATACACTGTATTCAGCTTGTCAACTCAGTAAACTGTCTTCTTATTGTTTATAAGTGAATTCTGGTCCTGACAAGAATTCAAAAGTAAACAATTACACAGTGCACTTTACAAGTATAGACACTGTGTAGGCAGTCTCAAAATGCCATTGGGAATGAAGCGAGAACTTACTATTAAAATACAGAACAAAGAAAGTGAAAAACTCATCAAAAGTTACTGCCAGTGGCTCTTTCAGAAAATACAATACAACAAAATTGTATCTTGAGTAAATTTCCTCCTTTTCTGAGCTTTTGCCATTGTTCTCTATGTTTTCCAAATGTTACCTGTGTTCTTGAAGGAGCTGACAGTTGAGAAGGAGGAATAATGGCTGCAGTGTTTGGCTGTTGGTAACCTACAGTGTTGTATACCTGGGGAGGTTGTCCATAGGGTGTGGGTGCACCTGGTGCATCTTGATTCACACCTGGTGGGGATGGGGTCTCCTCTTGAGGTACACCAAAGATAGGGGTAGTGATAGGCTCTGGAGGAACATATGGTTGTTTGGAAGTGGTCTGATAGAGGATAGAGAAAGACATTTCAACTCATCAGTTATGCTGGTAGAAATATAGAATGTGAGATAAATACAGTCAAGGATTGTTTGTCACCAAGTACCAAGTTGAAATGCCTGTATGTAGATTTCACCCCTGTTGGACAGACCAACTACTTTTCTGCTTTTTGGACTTCACTAGGGAGTCTTATTCTGCAGCAGTGAGTGGCCTTTCACTAGGGAGTCTTATTCTGTGGTGGTGACCTTTACAATTCTTTGACCAAGCTGAGAATTCATATTCCAAGCCCAAATCCTTCCCTTTTTTGCATCTGGTATCAAGACTCAAACGTTCACTCTTCAACAAAAGCATTAAACTTTTCTGACCTATGGAGATCCTATTCTAAGAGTGCCATTCACCTCTAAGATAGCTAGTCTTCAAAACTAAAAGTATAACTTTTACCTTTTTCGCCCTGACCAATGGTGTATCATTCCAACCAGGTGCTGCGCCTCCTCCCATTGGTACATTTTGTACGGTACTTGTTTGCGTTGGCATATTTGGTGCACCTGGGCTGCTAACTCCTGGTTGGCCGTAAGTACCCATTCCTGTGGTCATGTATGGCTGACTTGCAGCAGAAGTTGTACTTGTGTTATAACCACCTTGAGTTGCACCGTAGCCTGTACTTGGGGGGTTTTGTCCATATGATGAATACCCCCCAGCTTGGTTGTAAACTGCTTGAGTCTGGTATCCATACCCTTGTGTAAGTGTACTCTGTGGATAGTGCGGATATTTTCCAAATCCACCTTGTTTTGAGTAAATATTTGGAGCGCTAGTTTCTACTGAGGCAGTTGGTGTGGTTTGATAAGCACCAGCTGGTTGATTGGCTATCTGATCTTGATAATTGAAGTACTGTTGTTGTTGTTGTTGTTGTTGTTGTTGTCCTGGTCTTGTTTGTGTTGCTACTTGACTTGCAGGATATTGACTACTAGAAACTGTGGTTGTTTGGAAACTGTTTACTCCAACACCCTGTGTGACAAAGTATAGTGTTACTCAGAAGTTGATACACATAAAGTTTCTGTTTTCAAAAAGTATTCTGAGTTCAAATTTCTGCCATGTTCATAATTTTATCAGAAATACACTGGATCTAACCTTACTGACAAAAGAAATTTATTTTCCACTGAGTGTCTTCAAGTACCTCCTGAGAAAAAGAGGACTGTTAACACTAATCAGACTGGGTCCAGTATCCTACAGTCATGCTGTGGTATGTTGATAGTGTTTGTGATGGTTCAGGGTCAGTGCGAAGAGACCATAACAGTAGAGGAAAGTTTAATGCATATCAATGTACTTGAAAGAACAACTGGATACTTCAGGTTAATTTTTGTAGTGGCTGGGGAGGGATAAATTTTGCAGACATGCATTCTTGATACCATATTTGAAAAGCTATGGTGAATCTTATCATGTCACTAAAGTGTTGATTTCTTACCGGCTGTTGTTGGGGTGTTTGAGTCTGGGCTGGAGTCGGAGTCACCGCTGGCTCCGGTTTGTCTCTGACACTGACTTTCTTGAATGGAAATGGAGGTTCAGGCAGATGAGACACTGCACTGCCCTGCGCCTTGTAAAGACGATCTCGTAATTCTGCTATGGATTGCTGAAATCAAAATCCAATGTAAGTATTAACCTACCAATATACAATATGAGTTGACATATCACACTGTTATTGACTTTAGATCACATGAAATATTTGCTCACGGAAACATTTACTATTCTGCATGTTTCATAGGTTTCAAAGGCTTGACAACAATACTCTGTGTGAGATCAAAATGAGACTCTATACTGGTATCAAACTACCAGTAACTGTAACATTTCATGATTTTTTTTCACTCTTATTGTTTTTAAAGTCAACTAAAGTTTTTTGTTCTCCTTTACACAGTATTCAGCTGTACATGTGTAGATCATATTGTCATTGTTTACAGGTGAATTCTTGGCTGGAATAGAATGCAAATGTTTACAATTACAGTGTATTTAACAGGTGTACTATATGTTGACAAACATCCTTTGAGAAGTAAAACAAGAATCTGCAATTCACACATAAAACAAAAATGGTGAAAATTTCATTCATTTTCATTCTATTAATTGTCAATTAGCATAACTACTTACCTCTTGTGATTGGCCTAGATACTGCATAGCTGTAGCTAAGCTACCCTGGGCCGCTAACAATTTAGAGTACTCGCTGAGTTTACCAGCTAGACCACTGCTAGTTGTATCAACTCCTTTACCCTTCATTATCTCAACTGATCTTTTCAAAATCATGACTTTTTCAATCAGATCCTATAATGTAAAGGATATGGAAGGGAGTCAATTGTGAGAAGTGAGATAGCAATGGTAAAGGTGTTACCGCCCTCTAGAGGCCAATGATGACCTGCAAACGATTGATATGCTCACAACTTGTGTAATAGTCTTGATCAATGAAAAAATCATTTTCATCAAGTACATCAACAGTGACTTAACTTTTTGGAAAACAAACACTATAACACCATGTTGGATAATAAACTGATCTCTTTCTATCTGCCAAAGAAACATAATTTAAAGTGACTCTGATTTTTTCCAAATTATCATCAGTTGCTGCTTTACTGAGAAACAAAGTGATATTTACCTGAAGTTCTTGTGGTGAATTGTTATTGGTTGTAAACTGAGTCCAGCATGACACTAAGTTATCAATGTTACCTGAGCACACATAGCACAGACATGCATTGGCTCTCATTAAACCATCTTGTTCAGTCTCAAGACGCTTTCCTAACGTGTCTATAAGGAGAAAATAAAATAGTATTGAAGAGAAATATACGGTTGTTATTGTGTAGTGCACTGACACCTTCACGTTAGTTAGGTTCTCATACTGCACTCTGAACATAGTCTCCAAACACTCAGCATGCTGGCTGAATTAAAGTGGAGAATTAGAGAGACGCACACTTACCACATAAAGTGGAGAATTAGAGAGACGCACACTTACCACATAAAGTGGAGAATTAGAGAGACGCACACTCACCACATAAAGTGGAGAATTAGAGAGACGCACACTTACCACATAAAGTGGAGAATTAGAGAGACACACACTTACCACATAAAGTGGAGAATTAGAGAGACGCACACTTACCACATAAAGTGGAGAATTCTTCAGCTTTAGAATAAGTCATCAAGGCAGCCAATGCCTCCGTCCAATTATCTAATTCACAGTAATTTACAATGTCAGACCAATCTTTGGTAACAATGGCTGATATCAACTGTAGATGAATAATTCAAAGTCATAATTACTAATTGGAGTAGCTGAAAGAAACAATTGCACATGATTATTTTTAAAATTTTGTGACAAATAACGCAGAGTATTTGAGTTATCTTGATTTAAACAGGCAGTATCACATAAACACAAAGGAGAAGTTTGAAATAAACGTCCCTATTACAAGAGACATATAAATAATTTACATTTAATAATATCAAGAACTACAATACTACCAATCACAATATCAGTGAATTTTTTGAGAATAATAATGTCTTATCCAGATTCTGTTAAAAGTCATCAAAATGCTATTTCATATGAACATTGATTTATGAATCAGACAAAGTTAGAAATTTATCATGAATAAAAACAACTCACCCTTGATGTTGGTGTCTTCATTTTTTCAAAGTATTTCCGTTGCGTCTTTGCCAGTAAATGTGTTCCACCAGCTATAGCTAAAACAATGGCATCTGCTAACCGATCTGATTTCAAACAGATTTCTACAGCAGCTTCAAAATTACCAGACAGTAAAGACTGACTGATTAAACCATCTGCATCTAGAAATGTAAATGATGAAATAAATGCTAGGATTTGTATGGTTCTCTTTATTTGCTGATAGTGCAAATAAACACACCAACACTCACGCATACAGACAAACACACATGCAGACAGACAGACAGATCGACAGACACACACACACACACACACTTATGCAGAAAGACAGACATGTCTACATTCAGGTAGACACACACGTCTACAGACAGGCAGACAGACACTTACGCATACAGACTGTACATTTGACAGCTAGGCACACACACTCAGCTACTTTACCACTGTATAGCAGCCATTTTCAGCATTTTCCTCTTACCTAATATCTTAGGTTTTGCAAGTGAGTTGAGCTATTTCTTTTCGAGCATGTTGAAAAGTTCTGATCAACACTGCTAACTTCTAAGATACAAAAAAGTAGACAGAAGTAACATACAAAACAGCAACCACATTCCTTCACTAAGAATACCATAGCAACTGTATATTGTGATGAAGTACGTACCTTCATCAGTACAGATTGGAAACGGAGATTGAGATCTGGAATCCAATTTCTTTCCTGTGTTGATTTCAACTGGTGCGTGTGATGCAATAACATCAAAGGCAGCCGCTGCATCATTGTCTGGAGTCTGTCAAATACAACAAAGTGTTCTACCTTGCTTAGTGCTTATGATAAATTATTGTCTGGAGTCTGTCAAATACAACAAAGTGTTCTACCTTGCTTAGTGCTTATGATAAATTATTGTCTGGAGTCTGTCAAATACAACAAAAGTGTTCTACTTTGCTTAGTGCTTATGATAAATTATTGTCTGGAGTCTGTCAAATACAACAAAGTGTTCTACCTTGCTTAGTGCTTATGATAAATTATTGTCTGGAGTCTGTCAAATACAACAAAGTGTACTACCTTGCTTAGTGCTTATGATAAATTATTGTCTGGAGTCTGTCAAATACAACAAAGTGTACTACCTTGCTTAGTGCTTATGATAAATTATTGTCTGGAGTCTGTCAAATACAACAAAGTGTTCTACCTTGCTTAGTGCTTATGATAAATTATTGCCTGGAGTCTGCCAAATACAACAAAGTGTTCTACCTTGCTTAGTACTTATGATAAATTATTGTCTGGAGTCTGTGAAATACAACAAGTGTTCTACCTTGCTTAGTACTTATGATAAATTATTGCCTGGAGTCTGTCAAATACAACAAAGTGTTCTACCTTGCTTAGTACTTATGATAAATTATTGTCTGGAGTCTGTCAAATACAACAAAGTGTTCTACCTTGCTTAGTGCTTATGATAAATTATTGTCTGGATCTGTCAAATACAACAAAGTGTTCTACCTTGCTTAGTGCTTATGATAATTATTGTCTGAAGTCTGTCAAATACAACAAGTGTTCTACCTTGCTTAGTACTTATGATAAATTATGTCTGGAGTCTGTCAAATACAACAAAGTGTTCTACCTTGCTAAGTGCTTATGATAAATTATTGTCTGGAGTCTGTCAAATACAACAAAGTGTTCTACCTTGCTAAGTGCTTATGATAAATTATTGTCTGGAGTCTGTCAAATACAACAAAGTGTTCTACCTTGCTTAGTGCTTATGATAAATTATTGTCTGGAGTCTGTCAAATACAACAAAGTGTTCTACCTTGCTTAGTGCTTATGATAAATTATTGTCTGAAGTCTGTCAAATACAACAAAGTGTTCTACCTTGCTTAGTACTTATGATAAATTATTGCCTGGAGTCTGCCAAATACAACAAAGTGTTCTACCTTGCTTAGTACTTATGATAAATTATTGTCTGGAGTCTGTCAAATACAACAAAGTGTTCTACCTTGCTAAGTGCTTATGATAAATTATTGTCTGGAGTCTGTCAAATACAACAAGTGTTCTACCTTGCTTAGTGCTTATGATAAATTATTGTCTGGAGTCTGTCAAATACAACAAAGTGTTCTACCTTGCTTAGTGCTTATGATAAATTATTGTCTGAAGTCTGTCAAATACAACAAAGTGTTCTACCTTGCTTAGTACTTATGATAATTATTGTCTGGAGTCTGTGAAATACACAAAGTGTTCTACCTTGCTTAGTGCTTATGATAAATTATTGTCTGGAGTCTGTGAAATACAACAAAGTGTTCTACCTTGCTTAGTACTTATGATAAATTATTGTCTGGAGTCTGTCAAATACAACAAAGTGTTCTACCTTGCTTAGTGCTATGATAAATTATGTCTGGAGTCTGTCAAATACAACAAAGTGTTCTACCTTGCTTAGTGCTTGTGATAAATTATTGTCTGGAGTCTGTCAAATACAACAAAGTGTTCTACCTTGCTAGTGCTTATGATAAATTATTGTCTGCAGTCTGTCAAATACAACAAAGTGTTCTACCTTGCTTAGTGCTTATGATAAATTATTGTCTGGAGTCTGTCAAATACAACAAAGTGTTCTACCTTGCTAGTGCTTATAATAAATTATTGTCTGGAGTCTGTCAAATACAACAAAGTGTTCTACCTTGCTTAGTGCTTATGATAAATTATTGTCTGGAGTCTGTCAAATACAACAAAGTGTTCTACCTTGCTTAGTGCTTATGATAAATTATTGTCTGGAGTCTGTCAAATACAACAAAGTGTTCTACCTTGCTTAGTGCTTATGATAAATTATTGCCTGGAGTCTGCCAAATACAACAAAGTGTTCTACCTTGCTTAGTACTTATGATAAATTATTGTCTGGAGTATGTTAAATACAACAAAGTGTTCTACCTTGCTTAGTACTTATGATAAATTATTGTCTGGAGTATGTTAAATACAACAAAGTGTTCTACCTTGCTTAGTGCTTATGATAAATTATTGTCTGGAGTCTGTGAAATACAACAAAGTGTTCTACCTGCTTAGTGTATGATAAATTATTGTCTGGAGTCTGTGAAATACAACAAAGTGTTCTACCTTGCTTAGTGCTTATGATAAATTATTGTCTGAAGTCTGTCAAATACAACAAAGTGTTCTACCTGCTTAGTGCTTATGATAATTATTGTCTGGAGTCTGTCAAATACAACAAAGTGTTCTACCTTGCTTAGTGTATGATAAATTATTGTCTGGAGTCTGTCAAATACAACAAAGTGTTCTACCTTGCTAAGTGCTTATGATAAATTATTGTCTGGAGTCTGTCAAATACAACAAAGTGTTCTACCTTGCTAAGTGCTTATGATAAATTATTGTCTGGAGTCTGTGAAATACAACAAAGTGTTCTACCTTGCTTAGTGCTTATGATAATTTATTGTCTGGAGTCTGTCAAATACAACAAAGTGTTCTACCTTGCTTAGTGCTTATGATAAATTATTGTCTGGAGTCTGTCAAATACAACAAAGTGTTCTACCTTGCTTAGTGCTTATGATAAATTATTGTCTGGAGTCTGTCAATAAAACAAAGTGTTCTACCTTGCTTAGTGCTTGTGATAAATTATTGTCTGGAGTCTGTCAAATACAACAAAGTGTTCTACCTTGCTAGTGCTTATGATAAATTATTGTCTGGAGTCTGTCAAATACAACAAAGTGTTCTACCTTGCTTAGTGCTTATGTAAATTATTGTCTGGAGTCTGTCAAATACAACAAAGTGTTCTACCTTGCTTAGTGCTTATGATAAATTATTGTCTGGAGTCTGTCAAATACAACAAAGTGTTCTACCTTGGTTAGTGCTTATGATAAATTATTGTCTGGAGTCTGTCAAATACAACAAAGTGTTCTACCTTGCTTAGTGCTTATGATAAATTATTGTCTGGAGTCTGTCAAATACAACAAAGTGTTCTACCTTGCTTAGTGCTTATGATAAATTATTGTCTGGAGTCTGTCAAATACAACAAAGTGTTCTACCTTGCTTAGTGCTTATGATAAATTATTGTCTGGAGTCTGTCAAATACAACAAAGTGTTCTACCTTGCTTAGTGCTTATGATAAATTATTGTCTGGAGTCTGTCAAATACAACAAAGTGTTCTACCTTGCTTAGTGCTTATGATAAATTATTGTCTGGAGTCTGTCAAATACAACAAAGTGTTCTACCTTGCTTAGTACTTATGATAAATTATTTCAAAGCAAACATTTGTGCGTCATTCATAAAGGTTTCAACTGTTTTTATTGTAACAAATCTTGAATATCATCTATAGAAAGGTTTAATTCCCTTCAAGAATTTATCAAGAGTTTCTTTCATTCAATTGCATAAATGTCTCATCTCTATGGAGAATTTGTATCTAAGATGGTTCAAATCAAATTTTCTGCACTGATGTACACTCAAACTTTCCTAAACAAAACTTTCAACCTTTCTCTTTCAAAATCAAGAATTAAAATTGGTCACTGTGCACATTTTTTTCACTAGAGAAAGAACTACCAAAACAGCTACACACACTTGAAATTCACAATAGTCGCCAACCCTGAGATAACTGTATAGGGAAAAATAAATTTTGATTTTCACAATACTGAGTAAGACAGTGAAAACTCATCTTCTCTGTGAGCTTTAAAAATAAGCAATGTCTGAGGCAATTGAAATTACAAGTAATCTGACGCATCACTGACGCAACTATAAAAAGCCTGCCAATGACTAGAAATGCCTAGCAGATTCATAATTTACACAGATAACATGTTTTCCTGTAGTTTTGGGTCATAAAAATATCTAAAAACGTCATTTCTGCAAGTCTCCAAATTGATACTACGTGCAGATAGTAATATTATCTTGCTGATTGATCGATGGGCAAGGGCATGGGCACGGAGTCACAGACTCACGTAAGAGTATCAGGAATCAAGAAAGACATACGACCATAGACGGCGCTATACTTCTAACTGCTGACTTTTTAGTTATAACCTGTTCATGCATACGGTGACGCATAGCATGTCAACTTTTCTTCAATTTGACTCAAAAAAATTTTTTATCACCTGCCCTTAGGGGGCACACTTGCTTAGAGCCAATGCTAGGTGTATTCTACCCTAACAAGACACTTACCTTAGAGCCAATACTTGGTGTATTCTGACCACTGCCAAGTCTTGCGTCTAGTGACTTTCCATCGGCAGCTAATAGTTCCATCTTCTCAGCTAACTCTGAGGCATCAACACCAATATCTGTACCATTGGCTATCGACACAGTCTCTCCAATTGCCCCTGTCAGTTTTTTACTCAATTCACGCGAGTCATATCCAAGAAGAGATAGAAATCTCTCCCTTGAATCATTTTCAAAATTCACCTGAAAGAAATGAATATACTTAAATACCTTGATGGTGATGATAGAAACTGACTGTACAACCAATTACACAGTGAAGTGGACAAACATTACAATAACTTTACATAAACTGGACTGCAACTTTAAACTTTTGATGATCTTTTAAATATTTTTGTATTTAATATCAACTACAGTTTCTTGTTATACTCCCCAAAGCATGTTGAGATAAAAAGTATTCAGCTTGTCAACTCAGCCTATAAGACTGCATTGTTTGTTGACAATTGAATTCTGGTTCAGACTAGAATTCAAATGTAAACGATACCAGTGCATGTTACACATATAGACACCATATTTGCAAGGTACATGGGTGTTCCAACGTGCTTTGGGGAATAGAATTTGCAATTGACACACAGAACATATATAATGAAGAAAATATTCAAAAGTTACTATTATCAACCCTTTAAACAAGGAATCTAAACTCCATGATGGTTATAATCGGCATATAACACATTTGCTGGTCACATCTCTGTGAAAGTGAAGGTGTCAGTTTATTTGTAGTATATACGCAAGTATCAATTTTTTTTCTTGCTGGTAGTAGTATCATGATAGATTTGCTGGTATTCTCAAGTCATGTTACTGGGATTCCCGTAGATTACCAATGTAATCCTTACTGTGCATGGTTTTAGTTTACAAATATTGCCTGTCAAGTAAAGTTGAGAGACTCAAGTAATACCATATCTGACCCTAAACCATTTGCAACCGTAGCATTTCATTAACCACAGACATTGATATACACAAATTGCTTAATACAAACCTTTAGAAAATTCCAAATTTTTCCTTCAAATTCATTTTTAGCATTAGAAATTTTCAAATCACAGAAATCAACATAGTTTCCATTTTGTAATGTTGCTTCAAGTTGTGTGGACCTCTTCAACAGGTCAGTTTCCGTGACAACTTGACTGATGTGGACTTGTCTTGGGATTCTCTGCTGTTGTTGTTGTTGCTGAGCCGTCTGCTTCGTCGTCTCAAACGTCACAAGTTTTCCACCAAACTGCAATGAAGAAACATCAATTCATGTGTCATTCAAGACTATCATCATGCACTGACGTAGCACTCATATCCTTATGCAAATAATTTGACATGATGGCAAGATGTTTGAATGCACAGTTTTTCTGAACATAAATTACAGTGACACTGCTAGAGCACCAGTAGCTGTGAATTTTTGATGATTTTTTTTCACTATTTTTTGTTTTGATAAGCAAATTTCATTATCATTTGAACACATCTAAGAACAACCTTCTCCTTTCCACATTAAGAACATAAAAACCAAATTTGAAAGCTAGCTATTTATTGGGTAAATGCTTTCATAGCACATTATGCAAGCTCCAAGCTTGGAGCTTTTTTCCCATAATTCAAATTACATGGGCAACTTCCTGTACTATTTTTATCGTTTTTGTAAAAAATCTTGCGAGTTATAAATGGTGAAAATAGTTTTTCCTGGGTAAATGACCACAGAGCTACCACATATGTAAAAATCATCCTTGGTGAACTTCCCCTTTAAGGATTGCTTTATTGCTGGCGCAAATAAACTTGGAACACCGAAGTCCCTATATACATAGGAAAACCGTTGGGAATATCCCTATATCGCCAAGTATCAGCCAACAGCGGTATCGCTAGTGCATTGGGTCATCTTACACTTTGTTTATCGAAAACACTGCGGGGTGCCCATGCTGTGTCTCATAGACAAAACGCCTTAGCAGAGGCCGTTCATTTTGCGTGAACGATGGTACAATAAAGAATTGACGTTTTGAGTAAAGTTACGTTGGTAAATTTCAATGACCAGGGAACCTACATCTGATTTTAGTCATATTGCCCGAAACCAATTCGCCCGTTGTTTGAGATTACACGTTCCTTGTGTTAAAATTCACATCCCCCTGCCGATATAGTCTGTAAATATTAATTATGGATGGTATAATCGAGACTGTCTATGATTTTATCAGTTGGAACAAAAATATTTCGATAGATTGACTAACACAACCAAAATTTTAAGCATTTTTCTTCAACTTTAAAAATAAGTCATCGCCTAGACATCGCCGTTTTCGTTGAAAATGCTCCATTTGGCATTAGTCGAATATGAACGCCCAGGTTTACCTTGGCCGTGTACTGCCTGAGAGGTGGCTACTTCTTCAGCTATTTTTTTTCAGTTTCGGTAAAGATATCGCCAACTATTCCTTTCAGTGCTCAGTGCATAATACATAATAATACATAATAATAATACACCGTATGGTTTCACGGAAGAATAAATGGTTCGTGGTAGCCAAGTTGCAGGTAAAAACAACGTTATGATACATCGTGGCATCCATGTTTTAGGACGAGTTGACGGAACTGTACTTTAATGAAGTGGTTTTAGTACGAGGTGGTACTTGGGGCGAAGTGGCGTTGGACGAGGTAATACTTGGGACGAGGTGGTTTTGGTGCGAAATGGTTTTGGGACGAAGTTGTGTGGGGCGAAGTGGTTTTGGTGCGAAGTGTCTGGGCCCCGTTTGAAAGGTACCCGTTTGAAGCAAAATGTAGGTTATCAACATCATTGATGATATGCCTTTTTTCTCACCGTGTTGTCTCATTTCTCTGTAATTTTTTGGTGATAGCGATTTGAAAATAGTAATTTCTTGTCCGCTGACCGTGGCGATTTGATGTAGCTCTCAGAATTCGAAGTACGAAACGTCGACGTCACTGGCTGGGCTGCGGGCCATGCCGCGGGAGATCAGAAAATACATTTTCAAACTTTGGGTCAAACTAAGTTTACGTTCTCGATCGGATAACGTTGAGGTCAAAAAACAAACTTTGCCATAGCGATTAAAATCTGCAGCATTTCAGCGTTCTTTGCAATTGATGATATGATTGAAACATTTTTATTTAGCCTGTCCTTTTTCATCGTACGTTTCTTGAGAATAGTATGTACCCACTTCAATCGGATGAACCTATGAATAATGATATCATCTGTATGACACACGCAAAAATGTGATTGAACTATGACTTTCTTGTGTCATGTCAAGGCCGAGACTCGGACACGGCTTACGTCGTCTTTGCCTCTGAGGAGAGGTTTTCAGAAACAAAGCCGAGAAAAGGTCTAGCTTTATCTACGGTTTAGTTTATTCTTCAAAATCACGAAAGCCGTCGATGGCGACCGTAGAGGTTATGGCCGACAGTTGGATGCTTGTAACATAGATTCCCCGCCACACCACGCCGTGCGCCAGCAGCAACAAGTCATACCATCCACGTTCGCGCTTTATTTCAACTTGATAATCAGCTGATACACTGAAATTCTCCGAAAACCGAAACCTTGCCAGTATTAGTTCTCACATAATTTCGCTACGACATGTCGGATAAAAAAACGTCAAAGCCAGGAAGTTTTACCTAGCAACTTACATCGATGCACGCCGATAACGTACCATTGGTTATGTTCACAACCGTCTATTCCTCACTTAGAATACGCATCTACTTTACACCGGTCGACAAACCATAGATCCTCGAGAAACGAGGGTCTATGGACAAACCGGTTTCTTCGAACGAAATTAGAAATTTAGCGACTTTGAATTTTACTCAAGGAAACACTGTCGCTTTGAATGGAAATTGTCGAAGTACATGCTCGAGATATTACATCGCGCGATGGGTGTAAAATGTGAATAAAGGTTCATGTACAACATATAAGAAAGAGACGCACATTGTAAGCCTTAACGTAAGCTGATCACTTTATAAAAATGAAAGTTAAAAATACAGATTTAACCACAATACCGGGCGTAATTACAATTTTTGTGAGATAGTGGAAATGATGGCATTTATGATGACACGCCTGCACAACGAAACGAAGCCAAACGATAGCGAGCTCAATGACAACACCTACCGTTTTCTCACCTACACTCTTTCTTCATTTTGAGGAAAGTCTGTCAAAACGGTTGCTTCAACAGGTTCCCTGCTCATCGAAATTACCCAAGTAACTTTACTCAAAACGTCAATCCTTTCTTGTACCATCATTCCCGCAAATTGAACGGCCTCTGCTATGGCTTTTTGTCTATGAAACACATGCAGTATGGGCACCCCGCAGTGTTTTCGATAAACAAACTGTAAGATGATCTAACTCACTAGCGATACCGCTTTGGCTAATCACTTGGCGATATAGGGATATCGCCAACGGTTTTCCTATGTATATAGGGACTTCGGTGTTCCAAGTTTATTTGCGCCAGCATAAGTACTAGGACAATTCATCTTTACATTAATTTCATTCTGCAATCTTCATTGATCTGTCAAGTATTCTGTTGAACAACAAGACAATAAACTTAATTTTTGAAGATAATCAGATTTTCAGTAAAATTTTACTCACAGCAAAACTTGCTCCAACTGGCTTTCTCAGCCACTTTGGTGGTTTTTTCAGCAGCACTGGTTCTTGAGGTGTTTCAACAGCTGGTGTCTGTGATGTGAAGGTTTCAGCTCCGGGAAAAGATTCTGCAATCTGAAAATGACAACACAGAAATTAAAGTTGTACGAAATACCTACTTGTGTACTGTCACATCACTCCTGTTTTTTACATTTGAAAATATCAGCTGAAAAATATGAGTTCATGGTCAAGTTAGATGAACCAAAAAATCGTATCTAAAATAATAGCTTGCTGTTTGGTTTATTGGTATATGTGTGTGTGTCATAGCAGTTATGGAACATTTGCTCTGATTGGTATATGTGTTTGTCATGCCAGTTATGGAACATTTGCTCTGATTGGTATACGTGTATGTCATAGCAGTTATGGAACATTTGCTCTGATTGGTATATGTGTGTGTGTGTCATAGCAGTTATGGAACATTTGCTCTGATTGGTATATGTGTGTGTCATAGCAGTTATGGAACATTTGCTCTGATTGGTATATGTGTGTGTCATAGCAGTTATGGAACATTTGCTCTGATTGGTATATGTGTTTGTCATAGCAGTTATGGAACATTTGCTCTGATTGGTATATGTGTTTGTCATAGCAGTTATGGAACATTTGCTCCGATTGGTATATGTGTGTGTCATAGCAGTTATGGAACATTTGCTCTGATTGGTATATGTGTGTGTCATAGCAGTTATGGAACATTTGCTCTGATTAGTATATGTGTTTGTCATAGCAGTTATGGAACATTTGCTATGATTGGTATATGTGTGTCTCATAGCAGTTATGGAACATTTGCTCTGATTGGTATATGTGTGTGTCATAGCAGTTATGGAACATTTGCTCTGATTGGTATATGTGTGTGTCATAGCAGTTATGGAACATTTGCTCATTTTTACACTTTGTAGAAATGTTCATTGGAGTAATAGAATATTTCCCAGTGTACAGATTTCAGCTCCTATGGCACTCACATATCAACAAAGGCGCCCTCTAGAGGCACTTGATAACTTGCATTTACTGACAATGTACAATCACAAAGTTGAAAGTGTACAAAGGGATGCTGTTATAATGACAACACTGTGAGTGAGTTTGATGACTTCGCAGTGAAAGACCTTTTTCATGTCAGTCACATTTACCTTGTCTGTTCTCTGTTGTTGCTGCACTGGTTGTCCACCGCCCATCAAGGAGTAGATGCTAATATGTCCATCAAATGATGAGGTAGAAATGACTGCTGGATTGCGCGGACACCACTGGACATCAAAACACCACTGACTGGACGTTGGTAATTCATAAACCACTTCACCTCCTGCAACTGAACTATTTGGATTCCAACACAAGATACGATTGTCTTTGGCACAACTCAGTAAAAGATCTGGATCCTGTGGACACCAAGCAACTGATAACACACCACTGAAATATAAATAGAATGAAATAATGTCAAGACAAATTCAAATCAAGAAAATAATTCCGCTCATTTACATAATGACGTGACACTTATAGAATAATTGTTTATACATCAGTTGACCCTTTAAACTTTTCTGATGCTGAAACTAATATTAGTTCAAGTTCAAGAAATTAAAATAGGATCACGATTTGATAAAAAACTTCAACTAATTATTATATCTATTCTAATGCATTCTAATGCATCACATAGCATTACAACAAGTTTAGACTGGCCTAGGTGTGGTATTTACTTTCAGGCATGTGTATAATTGACCAAGTGGGAATACCCCTGACTTATTTAATGGGCATGACTTCTGTGGATATTGAATATACATGAGGCACTATGATGTCATGACCAGGCCTTGAAAAACATCTTAACCAAGGCATTTCATCTTACAGCAAAAAACAGGATGGCTGGACAGTCTCATATACATTACGCTTAGTTTTTTGTACGTAGACTCATTTGAGTGTTTGGATAGATCACATAACGGAGGTACTGAAATACTTATCATGTGACACTCTACTCCACTGTTTATCCTTGTGTGTCTATAAAAACAGATTGGCATCAGTAAGTATACGTTGTATGATGGTTTGTTTAGCCAAAGTGCTGTCCAAATTAACTTCGGTCTCTAGGATCAAACTCGATAAGTAATTTAGCACTTCCCTTCTGTATTCTATAAAGACACTAAATGAGTCCGTTCTTTTTATCGACAATGTTATCTGCAAAGCGATGTACAAAAAAGAAAACGTAGTGTATGTGAGACTGTCAGGCCATCCTGTTTTTTACTGTATTTTCACTGCCATGAAATCTTCAGTTATTAAAACTCTGCACCTTTCTCATAGTGTGCAATAATGTACTGAATTTATGCAATATGGATCATGGAGTAGACATCCATGGACACCATTCCCTTGGTCATACCAAAATGTGTTCTACTTATTTGCATAAATTCTCCCCTAAAAATTGGGCAAAATTGTGCAGATTAAACCAGGCTGTCTGTGGTTGTGTTATCTCCTCCATAGCATGTCACACAGATTCTCTGTTATGTGTCTGTACACCACAACAGGAAGCCATGCTAGAGTAAGCTATAAAGTAACACAATGAAGGGAATATTGACTGAAAGCTTTTAATCTGTTACCATTGGTTGTATTGTCAATGATTATGAACATGTTCGTAACTCAAGACTGACAATATTTATATGATTATCAAACATTTTCAGGGTTCTCCCCAGCCCAAAACAGCGTCGCGGCCCGCGACGCTATCGTTCAAGCCCGCGACGCTTTCGATCTCACCGCGACGCTATCATTGTTACCCGCAACGCTATGAGGTTCAGCGGCAAAATGTTCACAATGGCACCTACTGGTCGACGTCCGTACGATCACACAAAAGGAAGACAGATTATTTGTAGCTTCTTTGTTTTACAATGTCACTAGTTATTACTCCTTTCAATTTGTATGAAAGTGTTAACACAGAACAATTTCACACGTCCCACCGACGGTACCGCACCGATCCATTCAAAGAAATTGTAAAGCTAAGGGCAGAAAAATTGACAGCAAAAGTCAGCGACGATTTCCGCTCTTAATTGACGAAATATTTTCAAATCAAACTGATTACACAATCCCTAGCTACAGAAGTGGCAATTTGGTGAAATTTCTGTTTGACTCACATCTTGAAATAAAAAGCAACTGGAACGAAGACATCATCTGAATTCTGATCATGTTGTATGCTGCCGATCAACAGTATAGCATAGCATAGTGAACTGTCTGTCACCGCACCGGCATGGGTTGGCTGCACGTACAAGCAACTCAACTTTCCAAGATCAAACGGTCAGTATCTTGTGAAAACAGCAACATAGCAATGAAAATTGTTATAGTCAGCGTAAAAACTCTTAACAGATGGAGTGTTAATTGCTTTAAACAAATGAAAATGCATATGAAGAGAATGAAAACCCACATCGCGTGCGTGAGTGAAAATACTGTAAACAATGGCGGATGTGACATCAGAGTGGGACTCTTCGATTTTGGTACCGGGTACGCAGGGTCAGAGAACCCTGATATAAACGTACTGAAAAACGTAGTATTTTCCTGGCGATGCTGTCACGGGAACTTCGATGCCTCATTGTTTTACATCTTTTAATAGTTTCTTTGATCTGAGCAGTTTTACCAACTGTTACGGTATATTTTACTCTGCTACCCTTTCTTTATTGGAGCATGGAGGTAGCAGATGGGAGTTAAACAAGGGTAGGAGCTTATGCAACTTAGTAAGGATGTACTAAACTTTGAAAAAAATCAGTCGAGGGGCTCTACTCCATAAGTACCCTGTTTTGTCAATTTTTGGTGAACACAAACTATATGCAAATTTTATGCAAATATTTGAAAAACTAATTATGCAAATATTATGCAAATTAGCCGCTACTCTATAAAAAAATCCTAGGGAGAACCCTGATTTTCAAAATGTGGACAAACATTTTGAAGCACTTTGAGTTATCCTACCGTTGATGATTTTCAAGTACTTTCAAAGGTGAGGTTGCAAATCTCAAATCCCACATTTGAATGACTGGAGTGTGGTCATCTTCAGATGCTAACACCAACTGTGTTGCTACTTCTGGATGCCAGGCTACTGCTTTACAACGAATCTTCAAAATTTGCGAAACAAAGATGTAGAAATGATGTCATAGATATATAAGTGATGTCAAGGATACAAAAATGATGGTTTATGGACATAAACAATGTCACAGACATAGCTGATGTCAAAATATACATTAGTAAACATATAAATGATTATCACATATATAAATGATGTCATAGACATGCAACATTGGAAATAAATGTCATAGATAAATAGATGACACAGGTGCGAAAATGACATCATTGACAATAAGACATGACAGTTTTAGTACAGTTTTAGTAAATCAGGGGGCAATGTCACAGCTAAAATATATCTTCTCGTTTTGTATTCACACTTCTTTTGAGAGGTAGATGATTTTGAAGGTGTGTTTCTACATAAAATTGGAAATGTTAACCTTGTTTGTTTGTTTGTTCCTTTTTTTGACTAGCTACAGAGGATTTCTTCACACGGAAATGGGGACGGTAAGTTTGATCAATTCCAAAACCTCTACTTTCAGAGATAATCTCAAAAGGCACTACCTCTGAGAGAATCATCCGATACAAGGGATTATCGCAAAGTATCTCTAGTTCCTTACACACAATTTAACCTCAGTGTTGAAAACAAAATCTCATTTCAAATCACTTTATCTTCGTTGTTCTAGGTTAACTATGAAATAAAGATCTGTGGGTCTCACAGAAAAAAATCTGTGTAAACTTACCCTTGAACTATGGTCTGTAACTTTGATGATTGGTTCATTTTTTCTGAGATCCCAAACCACTGACCTGCCACCTGGACTGGTAGATGCTAAGATATGTTGTACTTGTCGATTCCAAGCTAAACAACTAATGTCATCAGGCGGCTGTCATTGAGAGAACGCATTGCGGAGGTGTCAAAGAGTATAACAACAACAACAACAACAACAACAACAACAACAACAATAACATACAGGCACTTGCATGATCCATCATGAAGATCTTCTCTTTTGTTTGGCTATAACAATGAACAAAATGAACAATACCTTGCACATTGATGGATTAAAGAGCAATAGATACTGGTCCAGGAAAAAGTGCCAATGAAAGATTAAATTACAGTGAAAGATTAAAAGAAAAATAATACCAGAAGTTTACTGCTACAAAATGGATCAAGTTTGAAAAGACTGAGTTCTCACCTGTGATTTGGCACCTGGAGTCATTGGTGTGACGGGATTATTCAAATCCCAGACAAATATTTCCGAATCACTTCCACCTGAGGCTAGGAGATTTGACTGAAATGGATTGACATCCAATGCACGTACTGCACCAGTATGCTATGAAAGACACAAAGGGAATATCATTGAATGTGTATCAAGTCTGTAGATATAATCACTCACTGGCGATTGCAAAGTAATTTTACTCAGTTTACAAAGGGACTGGTCAATTTCTTCAGCAGGGTTGGAGGGGGGGGTTTAGCTGGGGATGGATAATTTTTGCGGACTTCAAAAAGTGGTTGACCCCATATTCCATAGTGATTGAAAGTGCAAGTGATGTTTGATTATCCTGCAATAATTAGCGTTAATTAAGTATGTGAGGCAGAAAATATCAGGTTGCCTGAGTGTAAGTCCCTCCCTTTAAATAACTGCAGCTTTGTGTTGCCAAACTAGGAGTTATACTTCAATGAGTATTGGTATAAAAGTTGCACAATCAGACAGTCAGATACTTTGAATTGTGCATAGTCTTGATTTTAAAGAGTAACCTGGCTGTTGGGACAGAAAAACAAGGATGCCCTGATGATCCATAGATACATTACGCTTCAATGTAATGTGAGTTGTTTGGGGCCAAATTCAGGAAACAAAATTTCAAAATAAACATCAATTCACATTTCCTCTACTGAAAAAGTTAACAGAATGTTCATGTACCTTGTCAGTTGTGGTGATGATTCCGTCTTCATTGTTAAGTAATTTAGCAGTATCATACAAAATAATGTTTCCATTATCAACACCACCTATCAATATACCATTGGCTAAGCTACCATCCTTCATACCATGGTCACTCCACACTAATTTATCAAACCTGAAAATAAACAAAATATAGATTACATTATACAGTAATTAACCAATGAGGAATTTCACATATCACTTGAATATTTGTTTTTTGTGCCAAAAAATTCTTGAGAAATCAAATTCACAAAATGTGTTCCTAAGAAAGAATATTTTTTTGAAATCAGTCATATGCATTATGAAAATTTTAATCGGGATCTACAATGAGAAAGCCAGAAACATTAGTACAAAACACCGATCATTGTAAACTTGCCAGTTGATTATAAAAGAAAAAGTTCAATCATGTTGACAAAATTCCATTTGAAGTATTTTTAACATCATTATTGGAATGGGTGATTTGAAGAATTTCATGATTTATGTGTCACCTTGTATGTTGTATTTAAAATGACTTACGTCTGTTGAAACCATTTGCAAGGTTTAGATAATATGTAGGATACAAAAATACTCCACTTCTATTCCACACTTTACAAAATTTTTATCATCCTATCATCTTTATCTTCTTTGCTTGTACTTATAAATAATCTTTAACAATCGTAAATCTGTAACTCTATTGTACAATATGTAAAGACATATACACAATAATTGTGATTAAAACTCTTCATTTGGCATTTGTAGATTGAAATGTTACAATCAGAATGTTCTTCAAGAATCACATTATCCACTTCCAGTTAAAGAAGAATCACATTATCTGTGTTCAGTTATTTGACAATTACATTACCTGTGTTCAGTTGTTAGTGATGTCACAAGTGGCATTTCCGTGTCTGAATCTGACAGATTCAATTGATAAATTTCTAACGCCGCAGTAGTGCTGTTGAGACAAAACATTTTCAAATATTTTTTGAGATATTGCATCAATCATGGGTAATAAAAAAAGTATCGATGCGACTGTGAAATCATCATTGGACTACATTAGGCAAGGCACTTCATAGTATACAGTACCAAGTCAGTATTGTGATTGAATGGTGTTCCAATGCAAGATTTCATGAAAATACATATCTACCAGCAAGAAAGCCACAATGGTGTACTAGTAAGTGCATCAGTAAATGGACAGTCTTTAATCCACAAACTCTGACTTAAACATATTGGCTGCCATTTTCTGTAGTTTGGTATCTGTACGGGAGTTCTGTGAAAAATGTAACTGTATCAGTGTTTTTCTTAAGGCCAGTACCCAGTAAATGTTACCAGGGTTCCCCAGTCATTTTACCTGGGTTCCCCTTGGTATATCAATGCAATGAGATTTAACAGCAACAATGTTACCAGGGTTCCTAAATCATTTACTGATATTCCCAAACCTTAGCAAAAACACTGTGTATCATATGGCTTGATCAAAATTGGGCTCTTAGGGTACTATTTTGGTAAAAATTACAGAAATTGAAAGGCATATGTACAACAGGGCTCGAAATTAGCGGTAGTCCCGCTTCCACAGACTACCAACTTTTCCCTGGGGCTACCAAAGTCCATGAAATGGTAGCCCACACAGACTACCAAAGCCTGGGACATGAAATTACTTAGTGGGCGACATGATGTTGATCGCTGACGCCACTACACATTTATTCACAATTTATCAATCACAATTAGACACAAAATTATTCAACCTGCAAAGAAAAAGCTGTCGGGCCATCCACACATTTAGCTTTCCGAAGTGTATGAGATCATCCCATGATATGCTGGGGAAATATAGTCAAAATTGCCATGAAAGTATTAGGAACATGACTGTACCAAGTTGTCATCCTGAAATTCATAGCCAATCTATTTTTAGCCATGTTTTGTTTACACGTGCTGAGTGAAAAGTCATTGTCATTGCGAACATCAAAGCTCTGCGTATGTGTAAATAGATTGTCAAACTTTGAGACGTCACCGCCATCCACTACACATGCTATACCGTTCTCCTAAGGCCATGATCTTCAGGTATTGATGTCAAACGACTAGAAAATTCACTCACTTGATAGTATCATGCAAAATAAATCGTTCATTGTCTAGATATAAATAAAATATTCTTTACAAAAAACCCCTCTTCATTCATGCATGGGCTACCAGACCTTGTCGCTGGGCTACCAACTTCAGAAAATGGTAGCCCAAAGGGACTACCAGGGTAAAAAGTTAATTTCGAGCCCTGTACAAGTTTTACTTTATGTCACTGATCTCTATACTTTGCTATTGTTACTATTTCTCTTCTTTCACAGAGCAACTTGGTCCTCCAAAGGGAATTTTGGGGGTGGGCCTCCCCTCCGGTTTTTGAAAATACTATACATATGCCAATAACTATACAAAAGAATTTATTTTTACAACAAAGAGATACACAAATGATGCATTGTTATGTAAAGTGGCCAATGCTATGTTTTTCCAAGCTCAGGAAAACATTACTACGCTTTTCAGAATTAGAGCGCGAAGCCACTGCAGTGAACTGCAATAAAACTGCTTACACTAATTAGTTTCAGCTGTAGCCAGCTGGCAAAGTCGACAACATTGTATGTCCCATGCAGACAGTTTGTCTAGGGAAGTTGAAATAAAAAGATTTGTACATGGACCAGTGCATGGTAATGTTACATTGTATCTTAATCTTGAACACAGGGTGCCAATCGTAAACTCTCATTTACAACTCGAGCCTCAGACAGAGCTAGTTTCGCCTTTGTACACGCAGACTTTTTGGTCTTTATCAAGTAGCATTGTTCAACACCAAAGTGGCCACGGCTACAGCTGAAACTAATTAGTGTAAGCAGTTTTATTGCAGTTCACTGCAGTGGCTTCGCGCTCTAATTCTGAAAAGGGTTGTAAAATGATGTGGAGCAGTCAACAACTCTAGTCGATACTGATTCAAAATATATGAAAGACATTCCTACAGCTGCTAGGTCAATAATCTGGAATTCTTTACTGTTTGAAATGCAAAGGGTATTTATCTACACTTTCTGTTATTTTAGAAAATTTCCATCAAAAAATAATTTGAAACAGTAAAATGTTATGAACCTTTGATAATTACAATTACTTTAAATATTAGACCACTCATAGGACAATGAAATGGTCTGCATTTGAATAGTTTTATGGGAGGTATTCATGATGTATTATCATACTTGTGCTGAAAATTTAAGGGTTCCTGAAATCCCTTAAAACCAAAAATGAGGGGTCCCTAATTTGTTTGAAGAGTTCCTCTTTGCCCCAATGGAACAGCTCTATATACATGACGGTAGAGTTCTGTATTCAACCTTATTTTCCCAGAATGCTTTGCTATTATTACTGATATTTTATTTAAAAACCTTCCTCCTAGCTCTCTTTTCATGAAAGTTTGACACAGATTGAACTGAATTGAATTGTGAATTTGTTTTATCCCCCACAGAAATTTTCAATTTCTAGACAAAAGGACAGGTGTCAAGCAAATTCACAATTTTGTCTTGATCCTATTCTGATAACTGACAAGTCTACAGTATTTGTTCTTTCTGAAATGCTCTGCTAAGATTGGATACAACTGGTAAAACATTCATAAGCGTTGCAGCAGTAGATACAAAACCAGGACTAACAATTTCTGATATCGAGCCTTTTGCAACAGAATTAGTATACTCAGAAAAAATTGTTTCAAAAATGGCAACTAAACTATCCACACACTTATGCGTTGCCTGGACTAATACTGAAACAGAAAGCCAACAACTGGAGTTGGCTGTCACGATACAGAGCAGCTGTAACCCTGTCTAGGACATCTTGAAACTCTCTAAGTGTGTTGCCTCATTACAATTTAACTTCTTCAGTCCAGGTTTTTGGACAATTGACAAAACTGCAGTTGTTCTCTTCACAACAAGCTCACAATATCATGCAAAGAGATGCCCAGATCAGGCAATTTTCAGAAAGGCAAAAAGTCCACAGGTCTGAATTTTAGGAAGTGCCAATTTCACACTTTTATTAGTCTATTATCCAGCAAACACACACACAATAAATGACCATAAGTTTCAACAAACTGCTTTCAAAGCTATAAGGGACCAGTCCTGGATACACTACTTCCAGAGACTTTACGGATTGGTCTTAGGTGTAAGACCATTTCATAGACATTTTAAATGATAATGATACAATTTTGCTTTTATAGCTACACTTTGATGAACAAGTCTTTGGCTGGCTGGTCTAGTCTTTTCTGACTCAAAAGGAATGATTATCCTAATAGAGAAAATTAAAGGAATCTGACCTGAATGTAGCATCTAGTTGTTGAGCAGCAGTACCAGCTGCCAGGTATATTGGATGTTGTGTGGATGGACTCCATGCCATGTTGGCCGTCCTTTCTATTTCCTTTACCTTCATCTTGCAACTCTTCTACCTTTTAATACAAAGCAGATTATTAATATTCCAATAATCTTTAACATTAGACTTGAACTTCAATCACAAGCATACACATCTATTGCAGTCAAAGCTTGTCAATTCTAAAAGAAATAATGTGAAATCCTAGAGAAAGTGCTTATATAAGACAATGCTTACATACCAACATGTCATTAATTCAAATATCTACAAAAAATGCTAATAATTCTTATTTGTCTTTGGAAGGCATAATCTTCCTTATTGAAGGGAGTGATTAGTTTCAGTTGATAAGAGGATTATGGAGATATGCTGTCTTTTGTGTTCCACTTAAAGTTTGAAGCTAACATTTAAAATTTACATGCTGATAAATCTGATAAAACACAAACATGCTTTTCAGGATTAACATGCAAAATCATGCAAACATGATATTCAACTTTTGGCTTGCTTGAAGCACAGCCCCTCTACACAGGTACATGGAGGGACAATGCTTGAAGTCTGAATATAAGAAACCCTTTGAAACAAAAATGCAATACATATATAACATATAAGCTAATTTTTATGACGACCTCCAAAGATGTTACCATGGCTACGGTTACATGATGTACATCTGAAGAACACAATGTCCATTATTAAAACAATGGAGTTTTCTTTGGGGGCCTTCCTGTGTCTTTGAATCAGCCGGAACCCCTAGGATTAATTTGATTTTTAAAATTGTTCAGTCTTCTTCAGTCTGCCCAATCTTTCAATCCCAACAAATGTACACATCATTGCACATCCTTCCAAAATGGCAGTACACTATCAACTTGCCACATGTACAGTCTAACAATTACTCAACTGATTGGCAATCAGATTAATTATATAACATGTGACAGACATGATCGTACTGTAATGAAGTAATAGATCATTACTTTAAACTACTATGCCAAGTGTGCTTGCCACAATCAACTTGCCACAGACTCAATACCTTCTCTTGAGCCGAGGAACTTCTATGTCTGACACATATTGATATGATGCCAACTCAAGAAGATGCAAGAAATTTCTAAATTGACTTCAAAAACAAGCACATTCAATTGACCACGACAATATTAACTTCGGTCCAATACTGTCATATCTATTAGTAGCAACTTACGAACAAACAGACAGGTAACCAGGTTGATATGATCATCAAGGTGATACAGCTCGTCTGCCATTCGAATTCTCGCTTGAAAACATTGGCATACAATAGGCACTGTATTAGTGCTTGGATGTAAACAAATTGAGTGTAATTTCTTGGCATACCTGTGCCATAAAGTCAATAGATACCATGGCAGCATGAGGATATCACACTACCTCCATGGAGGGACTCATCAAGACGGCTAGATTGGCGTCCAGGTGTCAATGCGGTAGAAGCAAGGCTTCCCGAGTCCATCTCTATGATTAGACGAATAGTTGTGATATTGGAAGGGGTACAGGCGCTTGGAATTGCCAATGTGGTATACCGTAAAACTATAAGCTTTCGTTTAAATTAGCTCCAAGTGCCTGAGGGATGTGATTCCAACTGCGTTAAGGAACGACATTCGCCACGTGAAAGGTTGGCGCAAACTTATCATTACATTATATTCTTCAAATAAGAGCCTAGGGGTTAATGAGTGAGCAGGAATCGCGTAGGTGCGGAGTGGACTGTTCAAAAGATGACCAGGAGACTGATCGTGCATCTCGTCCATGGCACAATCAGCTGCCTTGTGAACACAAGACGAGGGACAGGGGAGTGTATCCTCGAAAAGATCCTTACACGACTGCAGTATTCAACTTCATCATGAAATATACAAGGAATCGATACTATCACAATCCTCATCAGTAAAAGATGAATATTTATTTATTTTTATGTTTTATACCTGTCATATGTTCTCACATCCGCCATATTGGAAACCCAACTTCCTGCCAAAAAACACCGGCTCCAAACACTACTCACCCTAAACAGTGCCGTCGATCAAAAATTCGGCGTCAAACGAAAATCCTTGGTACTCTTGACTAATGTCTTACAGAAAATGGCGGATCGACGTGTAGGTATTGTCGAGGTGCTTTCGCAAATGACAATCATACAAATAACTCCACGTCGACTTCCTTCGGCTGCAATCAACGTGGCGTTCCCACAGTACATAGCGCTTGCGCTTGCGTGAACGGTGGCACTAGCTTATTGGAGAAATTAGATACATGTGAACAGTTTAACAAACATGAAGGTCGTAACCAGAGCGCGCCGCCATGCGATGCGTGGTGAAATCTGCAATATTTTGTTTTTAAGAATATTTCTCCCCTCTTTTTTTTGGTAATCAATTCTTCATTTGGTTAAAAATCTTCAAAACGGCTTCAGGGGTGGACCATTGTACATCCGGGACGGGGGAGCTCCTGAGAAGTTGCCTCTGAAAGAAAATTCCGGCCACAGATGGAAGGCAAATAAAAAAATTCAAAGAAAACATCGAAAAAAATAATAAACCCACAGTTATCTTTCGTCATTTCTTTTCATTTTTGGTATTCCCTTCCGGCACCCTAATTTCATAATATCTCATTTCATTGATTTTTTCAGCAAACCTTCTGACACTGTTATGCTGAATATCATAACCTTCTGTTTCATATCCACCCATTTTTTATTTTGCCATTTTACAAGTTTTACAGATAGTTATTGTGCTTCTGCAACAGTTTATCTTCCTTGATCCCAGAAGCATCATGCTGGATTTCTTATATCAAGTTTGTCCACATAGCAACCTGCACAGGTATCTTAGGGACCGTTCAGTTTTTACGGCCTGGGGGGGGGCCGGCAAAATCTTGTCGCCGGTGTTCAAAAAAATATAGACCCCCCCTGCATTTTTCGCGAAAAATGATGACCCCCCCTTTGTCAGACGAAAAAATTGATGACCCCCCCCCCCCCCCCGCTGAAAACTAACCAAAACCCATATGTCAAATTTACCAGCATGGTTTGGTTTGAACTCCGGTACACGGCGCACTTTATTCGCGTAGCAGAGATGCCATGCACAAACTTCTCAGCCACATCCATGCAAATGTCTCTTACTTAGGACGACTGTAAGGTAATTTTGAACTTCATTTCCATAGACAACTTATGTCCATGGACATTGTATAAAGTAAACTTTATTGGAGTGGTTCGCCAAAGGCAACCCTCTGGTTAAGAGGGTCATGGGCCATTACGTAAAGTCAACTTTATTCTATTGGGCAACCAAAGGTGGCCTGCTGGTAAAAAGAGGGTCGATCATGGCCATTGCACGAAGTAAACTTTACTGAACAGGGCCGCTGAAGGCGTCCGGCCGTTAAGATGGTCATGGGGTATTACAATAAGTCAATTTATTGTAGTGGGCCGCCACAGGCGGCCCGCCGGTAAAGAGGGTCGATCATGGCCATTGCATGAAGTAAACCTAATTGGAGTGGGCCGCCAAAGGCGTCTGCCCGTTAAGAGGGTCATGGGTAATACATAAAGTATATTTATTATAGTGGGCCGCCGAAGGCGGCCCGCCGGTAAAGAGGGTCGATCACGGCCATGGCATAAAGTGAACTTTATTGTAGGTATTATGTTTTTGAAAATGTGGTGACCCCCCCTTCCTACCAGTGAAAAAGTGATGACCCCCCTTCGCGGATTCCAAATATGATGACCCCCCCTGGATTTTGCCGGGCCCCCCCGGCCGTAAAAACTGAACGGTCCCTTATGTCCAGTGTTGTTCTAAACAATCAGGGACCAGGCTTATCATTTCTTGACTGCAAAAGTTTCTAATATTCAAAAAGAGGTTCCTACACCCACTTACAATGTTGAATATATCCATAATGCAATTTTATCACAACATTCACCACTCAATCACAAGAGTTAGACATTGGCAGAAAGATCCACTGAACGTCTTTATGAGTATTAAGGTAGTATGTGCCTCGAAAGTGAAACACTGAAACTTTTGCCCAAACTTTCAACCATTCTATTTCAAAATCAATCAGGATACCAATTGGTTCTCCCCTATTTTTAAAAAAATAAATTTACTCTAACAAAGCTGGCAAATAAAACAAATCAACATAACTGTGAATGTGTCAAAATTACGATGCAGCTTGTCTGAAAAAAAAAACATTAGTCATTTAAATAACAAGATCATCAAATGAATGCATTCAGGATGCATCCTTCTCCTTCAAGTCTTACAAGGCTTGAAAACTTTGTGATAAAATCCTCAGCTTTGTTCATTATCTTATAAGTGAAATAAAATGTCCATGAGGAAAGATTACATAGGATATAAGGGAAACTTTAATCCCATCAAAGTGTTACCGAATTTCGAATATTCCAAACTGTGTATTTTACAAAGGAAGTAATACAGCATATAATGTCAGCTGTTGCATTATAGTATTTTTCGATTCCTGCAATTGCTAATCTTTTGACGTTAAATGAACGTTTGAATCGGGCATATTTAATCACAAACGAGTTATTCTGCTTTGTTTCCGAAACAGAGACGGTACATGTCACCACGCCCCCCCCCCCCCCCCCCCCCCCACCAATCACACTAGAGCTCTTATAGAGTTGCGTATAACAGAGTGGACAAAGTTTCAGGGCAAATACTTTTCGGCTAGATGCGTTCCTTATTCAGAATAAAATAATTAGTTGATGGGGGTTGATAAACATGTAATTGATTTGCAGTTCTCTACAGCTCGATGCCTTTTCTTACTTTTTTTTTTTTTACTTTTCCCGGAATCAAGAAGTGCCTTTATGTAACTATCATCGACTGACAGCTGTTCTAGATCCACAGATGTCCTTGTGCCAGACTTTCAGATCAGCCTCAGACCGAGTAAACAGAGTCTCAGTATAGACATTATAAGCTTACCGTTTTATCAGAAACTATTACAACGGCAGAAGGAGTCGCTTTTTAGGCGTCATCTATTAAGGAAACCGTCCTGTCAACACTGTAGGCACGGACGGATGTTTTGTCTGAAGTGTAAGCTTGTGTGAGTTAGACGGGATCATCACTAAAAATGTAAACATACGGTCAGGTCAAAACCAATATCGAAAATCGCATATCCGAAATAAGGGACTATTATCAAATTGCAATAGTCGATTTCATTGCGCGCATAAGACAGAACACATCGCACAAGAGAAACCACTTCATGCGCAATATTGCTATATTCAACACCGATTACACACATACGTTTTCTCTTTCCAAACTAGAAAAATGCTGGCCACAAAATGTATCGCGCACCTCGCGTAATTATAATTTTCGGATTCGATCACAAAATCCAGTGATTTTTGTAACAATTTCTTTAAAACGTTATATCCTTTGGTCCGAAATCCGTTGCAAAATGCATTTTGGACCTTCTTGTCTATGTCTTTCCGTGATTTCAACATAGAAATATGGTTGGCCTAAAAATGCCACGGATTGTTTAGCTGTAAAATCATCTTCTGTAAAAAGTGACCCTTTCCACAAGGTAAGTTTATGAAAAATGACCCTACTCCTTGGACATTTTATCTAAAAAGTGACCCCGATTCCCCAGGCCCACCCCTGTAATTACTGATGGCTCCCTAAACCGGAGGGAACGCAAGCCGCATTTCTTCTCTACCTCACGTTCGCGTCGCATGAGTATAATAATTTTGGACCAGTATAAGCGATCTTTTAAGTACAAGAACCTAGAAGGATCGTGGATTCAATAATTTTCGCCCGATTTTCACCGAAAGGTCGTCTTTTACCAACCAAAAATTTTGGCAAGGATTGAACGACATCAGGGGGTGACTCACCCCACTGACATAAAGTGGCTGTATTTACACTGATCCACATGTATTTCGGATTTAAATGCAAATGGCTAGGTGTACTGGACACGCGAAACTGACGATCATTTGTAATTTTCATCTCGCCTGATTTCCTTCGAGTGCAAAATAGGGGGTGAATACCGGGCGCGGGGGACACGTACATCGGCACCAGACACGATCATACCACAGGGACAGAAAATTCGGAACCAATAGACTACAATGTTACCTGATAGAAAATGTTATAATCCTATTAAGATAAGCGATGTTACTGCTACGACTCCCAAGAGAGGACATCTTAAAGTTCTGTCCCAGAAAATACCGTTTTGTTGGATAATTTGTTCCATCGATAAAGTTTGGCGGGAAGGGGGGGGGGGGGGGGGGGGGGGGCGCACAGGCGATTACGAGTACTGTGTGAAATTGCGAGATCTCGCGAGAATACGGAAGAAAGAGCATTTTTCGTGAAAAAATATGAATTTCTAGCATCTAATTCGTGCACCACCGTGTTCTTAACTATACAAAGAACGCGTGGACCAAAAACCACATCCTTCTGCTATCTGGTATTCGAGAACGGCGGGCCGAAATATCTTGGGCGATAGTATGCAACCTGCGAACTTTTTTATTATATAGTAGTGAGAAGAAGATATTTCGAATAAAAAGCATACATTTTAAGGAGAAACGTGAGCTGGACAAGCACAAATAGGTGTAACACGCGACCAATACGAATGACCGTTTTGGGAGTACAAGCATCCTAGGTTTTCCAACATGAATGAAGATTTTGTGACAAGAAAATAGGTTTGTACAAAAAGTAAATGTTTTGTAACAAAAGAAAATAGGTTTTACAACAAGACATTTTTGTACAAAAAGAAAATTGTTGTCACAAAAGAAACTGTTTTTAACAAAAGAAAATGGTTTTTTTTAATAAATAGAATGTTTTTTTTTCACAAAAAATGTTTTTTTCAAAAGAAAATAGGTTTTTACAGAAAGAAAATTACGTTTTTACACAATGAAAATGGGTTTTTTCAAAAGAAAATGGTTTAACACAAAGAAAATGAGTTTTTTCACAATTAAAATGGATTTTTACAAAACGAAAATGCTTTCCTACAAAAAAGCAAATGTTTTTACAAAAAGATAATAGGTTTGTCAAGAATATTGCAACGCTTTGCTTGCCATACATTCCTTTCGTTTACAAAGCCCTGTGATAAATAAGTGATGGCATCATCAGTATCAACTGATCAAGGTGTTTAGCAATCGCGTCTCGGGCCGGTCTCACGCATATGTACTTGATTTACATATCGATCAGACCCTCCCTTTCAAACCTTTGGCAGCCTAAAGGTTCCATTTTATCGGATCAACAGTGTGTTGCATCCTGGGACTGGAATGTAATATTCGCCATTTTGTTTATCGTCGACAGGGCTGACAGGCCTGAGTTACAACGCCGTGATCGCGATCAGCAGTGACTGTTTTAACATGTAGACTTGACTAAACGTTACTCAGTGGTTGCCTTTGCCAGGATAAATGCAGAAAAAAACCTGTTGGACGTTTCTAAGACTTTGAAGTGGAAAGCGTTTTCGGTCGCTATGGGTTCACCAGGGATCATGGTGGAATCACGTACCGTTTGAATCCTGAACAGGGGTTCAATTTGTTTCCACAGACTCTTTTTAGAAAAGAAATATTCTTGTTGATATATGAGTAGCCGCCAGATAATCTCAATGAGAGCCCAAACCGCTATCAAGAAAGGGTAATCTTAAAATATGGCGGGGAGAAGCATCAGGAATCGGAACGTACCCGTGAACCTCATCGAAGTGTAAGTACCGCCTCCGTCGAGGCTATTTGTGTTGTGTTTGTGTGCATGTGTACGTATGTATTCTAACTTCTTTATAAAACTTAAAATTGGTTGACACAGTCTTGAATCAACAAGAAACTACTTCGGCACTCAAAATGATGCACACTGTACCCAAAAGTTTTGTTGTTCAGCATTTATCAACAATAGTTGCGTGAAAGCGTGGTTGATTTCACCAGTACATGTAGACAATATGATGTATGGTCAGTTGCCTGGGCAGATGGAGAACATCTTTCTAAATTTTATAATTAACTTCCAAAGCATAAACATGCCCTATGTAAATTAATTTTAATTTTGTTGATCGATTATTTAGCCAATATTTGTGATTCGATACAACTTTTCACAGGGCATCATCTACTGTCATGCTCTGTGGCCCATCCCAGAGCTGTGAAGTTTGTAATTTGAAGCATGTTATGAAATCCTGATACTTGTAGTGTACAAATTATTCTGAGCTATGCACACAAGATCTTTTAATATTATTTCGAAGCTTGGTTGTTTGGTCACTGCCTTGCTCTTGAAATTCTCGAAGTTCTTGTTTAGTTTAAATTTTCAGAGTATTTCATGATTAAATTTTTCTATCTAAAATTAATTTATAGCCACCGTCATACTGTTAAAACGTTCGTAAAATTGATTTGTACATGTCCAAATTACTGAAAAGTTTCCATATCCTAATTGATCACTCCAACAGCAGTTTAGTACATTAATATATGTGGTGTCAGATTTCTGTTGAAAATTTAGGTCCATATAGATTCAGTTTTTTGACAGATCAACACCAAGTGACAATGGAAAGCTTTTGAAAGCCTTCAACTTTGTAGATCTTACTTGAAAAATTGTTGTAAAAATTATTTCATAATTCAATCACAAATTGACAGCTTTTAATTGGTATGGAGTTTTATTTGTAAATTGTAAATTTTCAGATCCTAATGGAGTTGATGGCAGACATTTATATTAACATCATGAAATGTTTATCTTGCAAAATGTTTGTGTATCACACTATATTAAATAATCATACTTTACATTTGCATGTAATTACCTGAGACTCTGAACACTAATGTTTACTTTAAAGTATATATGTAAATTATAAAATGTAACACTAATAAATGGCTGGTTTCTGTGTATCTGAAAAGCTGGAATGCTCAGACTACTTGAAATAAAACGTCTGAATTTGATGGCGGCAGAGCTGTATGGATATAGCCAGCTTTATGAGCAAGTTGTTGTATGATAGAACTGCTGAACTGTTGTTCTTGTGATGCCCATAATAAATTTCAAAAATAAACTCTTAATTGGGATGACTCACCTATAGAAATTTATGTCTCCAGGCAGAGTTGTTGCAAGTATAATTTTACAGTCTGACTAATGTATCATCCTAATTTCACATCATTAGACAACTTCATATTGTAATTGTTTCTGATTATGTAAGGTATTATTAAATTACATGTCAGGTATTCAAGAACCATTTGACTGTAAATGTAAAGCAGAGAAGCATCAGTTAACCTTCTATTAGGCTTACATCATAACCTTCACTACAGTCCCGCAATCACAGGCTGTGCCTTTCCTTTGTCTTTGACTCCTTTGAGAAAACTTTGATGTTTAAGTGATCATTCAAGTTCTTTGTGAGTTCATTTGAATTTGTTTCACATCTGGTGATCATCGAGTTATTTTATTTGGTCAAACTTTCAAATGGTTGCCTTCATTGATGTTTTGTTAACTTTTTTTGAGGTGGGGGATGTTATCAAGAAATGTACATCAACTCATCCTATGCCATGCTAATGTTACTATGAGTCCACTGTTTTTACAGATAACAATAGGGTTATACCTGTGAACATCCATTATCTTGACAGAACTTTATTTTAGAGTGATCCTAATCCCTGAACAAAATATTATGAGCTTAATGACTAGAGAGTGTTATACTGTAGACAAAATCTAGTGTGATCCTGCAGATTTGTTTGAATTAATCTACTTTAACCATTAACAAAGCTACAGCATTGATGTCATCCTTTGTAGACTAAATTTAGAAAGATAAAGCATCCTATGATATGAGGGATCCCTGAAATGTCAAACAAACTTTACATGTACATATGACCAAATGAAAGCAAAGTCTGACAGGTGGTGTCACAGAAGACTGATTTTCAAGAGGTATTATGATTAAATATTTTCCGGTAAAAAGACATTTCATTGTATGCTTGCAGTCATATTGCATTTTGTTATTAGATTTTAAAATACAGGAAGCCAATGCATTGGCATCCACTTCCCCTGTTTCTATGCACTATATTCACAATATGATATGACCTTTTATATGACCTTGTAGAAAGTACTTTCACTGATGGTATCATTGAATTGTATGGGGCTTTTCACTCTCAGTGTCTAGCACCTTAGAATTTTAGCAATTTGAATTTTGTTGTGACCTCATGGTAAAAATCTTTAGAATTTCACGTCACTGTAATCACAATCTGTCAGATCACCATAACCTTGGATAAAACATGTTAGATTTTATATGGCAATCATTAAAGGGCCAGTACCTGTAAGTTTTGATGACGTTTTCACTATCTTTGTCGTGTATATTTATTGCAAGTTCTTGTTGTACTCCACAAAGCATGTTGAAACACACGCTATTTAGTTTCTCAAAACAGCATTGTTTACATTTGAATTCTAGTGTGGACTAGAATTCACTTGTCAACAACAGTAATGTAGTTTACACATGTACAGGCTGAGTTGACAAGCTGAATACTGTGTATATCAATATGTTTTAGGGAGTAGAACAAGAAACCGTAATTGACATCAAAACAGCAAAAATTGATAAAATCATAAGTTACATCTACTGTCCCTTTAAGTCTACAGAAAAAACTGAAATTGAACAAAGGTTTAAAATGACTGAAGTGTATATAAAGTATATGTAAACCTTACATATTAAAAGAAATAATGTGCAGTGTAAAAAGGATTTCTATATTATCTTCTATTGCTAAAGCAAACTTCATTCTGTTGAGTTTTGTATAGCTTCTATGTTTGATACCTCGTTGTTGGTGTAGGATTGCCTCAAAATATTAAATGTCGTATCTTCCTACATGCACAAAGAACATGACTAGCAAAGAAAAATGTTGCAAGGTCCATATTTTTAAAAGTGTGGTTTGGTTGCTATTAGGTTGACTAAGAGTATGTTTTGCAGCTAAATAAATTTGTAATTATCAATTTTCCAGTATTTTGTTGTCACAGAGAGCACTGCACATTATTAGCTGTAAGAGGAAGTCAAATCAAACTCCTAATTAGTGATTTCTTGAAATGGACTGAATTAATCTAAACATTTTATTTGTATAGGATTAGTATATAAAAGTCAACAATATAACAGTTTGAATGCATCAAAAAATAGCTTAAATTTTAGAATAAACCTTCAAATATGCTTTGAAGCAAGAAGATATATTTTTAATATACTGGATGTTTAGACCACCCGCAGTGTATCTGTATTATCCAAGCAGACAACAGAACTGAGGAACACTTACTAAATAATAGATAGTACAACTTGTGCATTGTTATGCAAATTAGTCACTCTCTGCCTAATAAGTGTTCTGTTGTAGAGCTGTCTTCAAAACAGAATTGTAGGTTTTACCAATTTGAGATCAGTCGGTCATAAAGCAACTGGATTGTTATATACAGGGTTTTAACTGAACCACAGTTGAACCATGTATCAATAGACGCTAGACTACTGTGTGTGGGTTGTGTGGTTACCAAACCTAAGTCAGTCTACCTACTTACGCACTTCTCAGGTAACAGTTACCAAATAAAAACTGAACATTTCTCTTGAAAAGCAGTGTAAAATGATCTTCACTCCCTTGTAGCCTTAGTGAGGGACAAGTTTCTGCACAATAAGCTGCTCTTGCACACAAACACTGCTTTTAAATTCTGCATTCTTAGCCCTGCCCTTTGATGATGGCACTCACATACAGGCAGAACAGTTATTCATGATACATGTATGTACATGGTAGAGTCTGTGTTTGTCACCAATCTGTGTCAATGTCATTGTCACATTGGTGAGTAGTGCCAACAAACACTTTAATGAGAATGAACAGATTGTTAATAATCAATGTATGAACAATTCTGTAATACCTCCAGTTCTGGCATCTGTCTGTGTGCTTCAATAGCCAAGTTATTTAGCTCGACATTAAAGCCTGTAAAACTTTTGTCCGAAAAATTTTGAATTTTGGAGGGGTTACATACCGGTACTTGGGGAAGGGAGAGGGGGTTTCGTGCTTGGGAAGTGGGGAGGATTTTACTTACGGTACTTGGGGATGAGGGATTACATACTCAAAAAAATATGAATTATGCGAATTATGCTGCTCTTGTACATGTATTTGTGTGCTTTTCTTGTCTGTCCTTAATGTGAATTTCAAATACTAAAATTTAATAGATTTGAATTATTGTACCCAGTCTTCATCAGCGGTATCAATATGAAGTTGATTAAATCTGCTGTAAGTAGTACAGAGAATAACTGTCATCGCTACTGTGTTGTATTTCAATGTAAACTCTTTGGAATTCAGAATGTTAGCGTTTCTTTTTTACATCATTTTTTGTTTCCTTTCAAGATTTTGCAGTCTTCAATAAAGTACTGCTGTCTGTTATTTATAGAATTATGTTTATCGTATGAGGGTATTTATATTATACTGTGTTTATGGTTTATGGTATGAGTTTATTAGTCCCCCTGGACGTCTGTTCACGCAGATATCTCAGAGACACCTGGAGTGATTTCATTTAAACCTGGTACAAGGATTATTACCACGTCAATTTATTTTGTGATCCGATGCAATATGGCCGTGTGGCGGCCATTTTGTTTCCTGTATTTGATGTCGGTGCGTATGTTCACACAAATTTCTCAGTGATATTAGGAGCGATTCCATTCAAACTTGGTACATAGATTACTCTATATGTTATACATATGCACATTGATTTTTGTTTTGATCCGATCTGAAATGGCTGAGTGGCGGCCATTTTGTTTCCTATATTTGAAAACTGTGTGTTCGTTCACGTAAATTTCTCAGCGATGCCGGGCGCGATGGCATTGAAAGTTGGTACATATATTAATCCCTATGACATATATATGCACGTCGATTTTTGTAATGATTTGATCAAAAATGGCTGTGTGACAGCCATTTTCTTTCCTGTATTTGATATCCATCCACAGGGCTGCCAGGAATGATCCACAGGGGTTCCAGGATGGTATTAATATTAATGCTATGTCCATGCATAGGGCCTCATGAATGCAGATATCTGAGATATGCCTATGCTAATTCTTTTTAAACTTGGTACAAGGATACTACACTATGGCATACATATGCAGGTCCATTTATATTGGTGTGGCATGCATAATTAGTGCTAATTTGCATAATTTGGGTTTAGAGTGCTGTTTCTGGTACGACTGTGCCAAATTTGATGAAACTTTGTGCAGATGTTTTTAGTCCCCAAGGACACCGTCTGGATGACTAGTAGGTTTGGTCATGTCTGTGCATCTGTCCGTGCGTCCGTCTGTCCGCCCATCCGTTCATGCAGATATCTCAAAGTTGCCTAGAGCGATTTCATTCAAACTTGGTATAAGGATTACATCATATGTCATACATATGCACGTTGATTTTTTTTGTGATACGATCCAATATGGCCGCCATGCAGCCATTTATTATGATTTTTTCATGTACAGAGCCATAACTCAGACATGTTTCAACAGATTGTATTCAAAATTGGTACAAGGACATTGACCTATGTCATACATATGCACATTGATTTGTTTTGTGATACGATCCAATATGGCTGCCATGTGGCCATTATGTTACAATTTTTTCATGTCTGGAAGCACAACTCAGACATGTATCAAGCAAATTTATTCAAAGTTGGCACAAGGACATTGACCTATGTTATACATATGTATGTTGATTTTTTCATGATATGATCCAATATGGCCACATGGTGGCCATTTTGTTATGGTTTTTGCCATGTTGAGAGCTATAACTCTGGCAAGTCTCAACCGACTTTATTCAAAGTTGGTACATGGACATTTACTTATGTCATACATATGCATGTTGATTTTTAAGACAGTAAGATCAAATATGGCTGCTTGGCGGCGATTTTGTTACAATTTCCACCAGTATCATTCAAAGTTAGTACGAGGACATTGACCTATTTCATACATATGCACGTCAATTTGTTTTACGGCATGTAGCAGTATCATGTCAATCACTGAATTTTTATAATTAGGCTGATATATCAAGAAATACTGCATCAAATTTCATTAAACTTGGTACAGATGTTAAGTTCACATTGATTGAACGGTGAAAAAGACATTTATCAGTGTCATTTTAATTAATTTGTAATTGCATATGTAATGAACTTTCCTAATGGTTCTACTCCGGAATAAAAAGGACGCGATGCGTTCGCCGTTCTACATACTCAGTACGCCCAAATAATCATGTGATGCCGGTACAAACAAACCCACATGTGTACTGAACGCGTATGGAAATACACGTACGTCTGTGCGCGTTTGCGCACATGGCTTTGTTTGTACAGTGGTCGATTCGAATTCCGGGTTTGGCCTATTAGAGTGATATATCCACAAATACTGCGTCAAATTTGATGAAACTTGATACAGATATTGATCTCAGAGTGTTGTAAATACTGCATCAAACTTTATGAAATATGGTACCGGTGATGATCTGTTAGTGTTAGGATAGTATGCAAGAATATTTGGCAACATCCTGTCGATTAATTCCTAGTTGACTCATATAATGACCTTTTGTAATTAGGATGGTGGCCTACATTGGTTTTATGTTTTCACCACCATGGAACTCATTCCTGGCCATTGAGCGCCATCTGTATCAAAGTATTTTTATCGCAGACCTAATTAGTGAACAGGACTCTATCCTCTCTGAGGACATGTAATCAAAGTACCCATTAACAAGTGGGGACTGTGTCATCAACAATGACTTGTTTATTGTTGATATTGACGGTCAATTCTATCATTCACAGTGTTTTTGCGAAGGTTTGGGAATATCGGTAAATGATTTGGGAACCCCGGTAACATTTCTGCTGTCCCCTAATCTGATTGCATTGATATACCAAGGGGAACCCCGGTAAAATGACTGGGGAACCCTGGTAACATTTACTGGGGTACCGGCCTTAACAAAAACACCGATTCAGGCATTGCTATCCATAGCAAACTGAATTATAATTTATCAATGATCTTATTATTGTCATGGTAATGGTGGTTCTGTTAGATTGTAGTCTGGATGAGGGCAGCTGATTGGATAGACCTCAGTCTTCAAAGTCACACTTCCAACATAGTAACAGCGTTACTGATGCATACTTGCTCACACTCAAATATTGACCTACCTGTGCCATCAAAAAATAATAATGACTGTCATTCTCTGAAACATTGACTGCCAACTAGAATTTTCAAGGCACATTAGGGGGCCAATGTCATTATATTGTCGTGTGTGTGTGTGTGTGTGTGTGTGTGTCTGACAGTGACTGTCTGTCAACCAAATATGTGGAGATCATAATTCAAAAACTATAACACCAAATATGACCAGTATAAGTATGTCAAATGTTTAGATGATTATTTTGAACTGAATAGAATTTCATAGATGTGGTTTGCAGTTGGACAATTAAGAAAAATCTTATAGTTATGATTTTCATAAATTTACAAACTTTCCATTAATAACAGAGTTATTACTTTGACATTTGGTAAAAATATTGGTAGGGCGCCATGTATTCAATATAGCATAAAATTCTCATGTTTGTAGTTTTGACTGTTTTTCTTCATTTTTTTGTCAAAAGACTTCTTTGGGAATCATTGTCCAATAGGTGTCAAATTTGGTTTTAATATTCTCTTGGATTGCTTTATTATCACTTGTCCAAATGGTGATGAAATTTAGTTATTTAATATTTGGGCCCAATTTCGTCACTTTTGTTAAAACATGATTTTCAAAAACTGCAACTTGAGTTTGCAAGTGTAATAGCATTCAAAGTTATTCATAGGTTCCTGTATTGTGAAAAGTATCATGAAATTTGCATTAATAAATTTTCTCAATTTTTTATGAAAACATAATTATGAAAACAAAATTTTCACAATTTGTTATGAAACATAAATGTATCTTTCATAAAATGCTAGTCCTACAGCTTTCAAATTTAGTTTACAGGTTCCTAGGACTGACTGCTTTTTGTCCTTCTGCAAATGGTAATAAAAATTGCACAATACATGTAGTTTCTTATTTTTGGTAGAAGGTCAAATACATACCTGTGTCAGTTATTTCTATATTTGATTTTAGGTGCTATGGACTTTTTAATTCCAGGAAATATCTTATTGGGTACATTGTATTCTTTTATGGTCATCATTTTTCATAGTCCAGTCCATAGGGACCATGAATGTCTTATTTTGATGAAAACAATATTTACCTGGGTGACTGACAGATTATCCAGCAGAAAGATTCAACTCCATGATCTTTACAAAGGTATCAATCCTTTCTAACTGCTGTGAAAGTCCAAATGTTGTGTTTGTCTGTCAATTTCTGCTAGGTTTATGTTTACAGTAGCATTGTTAAAGATATCTTGCTTTATAATCTGTTTTTGTCCTTAGTAGTCACTGTAAATTGACTATTTATACATATATTTATCATTGAAAGGCCTATTGGCTGATAGTTATGACATCTACATGTATATATGCTGCAGTATCTGATGTGTACATGGCAACAGTGCAGTATCTCATGAGTACATGACAACAGTGCAGTATCTCAATGTGTACATGACAAGAGTGATAAAGTTTTTGATATAGAAACTATCCACTTGTAGATAAGTTTATTCTAAAGGCTGAGTGAAATTTCAGATGCATTGAAGTCACGGTGATTAATAATTTTGGGTAATTTAAAGTAATCTGAAATGATTTTCTAACATTGGAAATGATTTCCAGAGTTTAAAGTTAGAAGATTGGGTCAGATTGCTGATGAGCTGTGAATACACAACTGTTCTGTAGGTTGGTGAGCTAAAATGCAACACTATTCCATTAAAGTTTAAATGGTACTGTAATTTGACATATCTGTATAGACTTTGTTATTTCAGTTCCCTCCACTTCAACAAAACATGTACACTGTACAATGCCCAAATGATGGTCGGCATTAATCAATGGTTGACATAAATATTAAAACCACCCCCACAGTAAAATGTTTCTGTAGTTTTTGTTCCAGTCCAAAGTATACCAGTACTTGTCATTTTTGTTTTAGTCCAAGGTATACAAGTACTTGCAGTTTAAGTACACATAAAGTAGTATTTCATTTATTCTGTGCCTTACATGTCATTGGTAAACTATTTAAGGTAGAACGCACCTCAGGGACAGATATTTTGGCTCTCAAATTTCTACAATTTTTTCTGATCTACCAAATGTTGAGGCTAATTTTAAAGCTCTTGTAGAAAGAAAAACTTTCACCGTCTTAGTTTTTTGAAAATCCAACATTTAATCTTTACTTCATAGAGGTAACACAGGTATGGCGGCCATTTTGAATTTCAAATATCGGTAAATTTTGGGGTATTTGTTTCTCTAGTTCCGACATTTGCACGGTGACCTCCAGTTTTTAGCTCACATTTGGTTTCACCAATGTGAGTTTATCGTATAGGCTGAAGTCGATGGCGTCTGTATGTATGTGTGTATGTATGTATGTATGTATGTATGTATGTATGTACAGTATGTCCGTCAACATCAAAAACAGGCAAACCACTGCATGTTTCAGCTTGGTATTTGGTGTGTGGATGCATCCTAGGCTATAGATGGGATTTTGTTCAAATGAAGTCTGCATTGCCAAAATTATGCAAATGAGCTTACAAAATGTGAAAATGGTTAAGAATTAATAACTCAAGAACCGCTTTTTTGATTGCTTTGAAAATTTGTGTGCAAGTACCTTAGGTTAACCTTATACAGTTTTATGAATATTGTGAAGATATCCTTAATTTTGTATTTTTGCTGAATTTTTTTGTGATTTTTCTCATTTTCAGTAAAATTCTTCTTCTCTGAAACCGCCGCCCAATCGCTCTCAAATTTGGGTTGTCTCTTTGCAAGGGTGTTACTCTTCTAATTTGTTTAAATTATGACAAAATTGGGAAAAACACTATTTTTGTGCAATTTTGTCATTTTTGGTCAAAAAATCTTAGACAGTGTTTCCTTTTTAAAACCCCTGGACAGACAGCTTTCATATTTCGTACACAGACGTACAGAGATGACAGTAGTTAGATATGTGGAAATTGTCCTGAAATATAAAAAATTTTATTTTTAAGACAATATTGTCATTTTTGGTCAAGAAAACTTTATCTCAACATTACTTGTTTGATAGCTTTGTAATTTGGTGTAAAGTCCCTTGTTTGATAGCTGTGTAATTTGGTATAAAGTCCCAAAAGATGTTATTAGATAAATTTTCTGCTCAAAGTGTTGGGAAACCCCAAAATTTGTATATTTTAGGTACTTTTCTCAGTTTGTGACCTTAAATGACCTATACTAACCCAGGATATGTTGTGAGACAATTTTGAAGGCTGTGAACATAATTTTGTCATATTTGATACCAATTTGTAGGAAAATTTGATCCAGAAAACAAAGCTGAGGTGATTTTTTCATTTTGGACCAATTTTTGCAACTTTTTTATGTAAGACATACAAAAACTGATGAGAAATTTGGATCCAGGATAATTCCAGATGTTGTAATCACCACCCACAGTGGAAGGCATTTCACTATCTGTAACTAGCTTAAGTGCTGTTTACATTAGAATGATAACACTCATGGCATTAATTAAAAATCTCCAAGGTCGTAAATGTACTTCCTGTCATTTGGTCTTATGTAATACCAAGGGGTGGAACATTTGATATGCAGGAGGGGGTAGGGTTTAGAAGATCAATGATGTAGCATTACTTTTTTACCAGATCCCTTGTGCATTTTTTGCCCGCTCCACCTTTTCTTTTTATCAAGCCTTCTCTGTTTTTTGTTGTTGACATTTGCTTACATTTGTATGTATTTAGGATCTGCTCTTCTCCATTGCTATAGAAGTTGATATGCATGTTCCTAAAGATGACCTCCAGTACCTAAGTTGGAGACCTTATTTGCTTTTGTCATTCTTGTTTTTCCTGGTTTAAATATTTCTCGAATGGACCAATTAAAACCGAATGTGAGCACATAGTGTCCTTGACGGTATTTTTGTTCTTGATTTTGAAAGAGAATGGTTGAAAGATTCCTTGAGGAAATTTCAAGCAAAAGTTTAAGTCTTTCACTTTCAAGGCACATATCACCTTAACTGGATACGTAGATAGCACACTCAATGCTCAACATGTGTATAGATTTTGTAATTCATGGGTGTTTTTCAAAATGGAAGTTGTCAAGAACATTGCCTGACCACAATCTTAAAACAAATAGAGATGCATCAATTTTAACTGTAATGTAATTGGTACAATAGCCATGTCCCTGGTGGGATTATCACCATATGTGGTCGTCATGGTAATTGATACATATATGTGACTGGATTTCCTTAGTGATGTATATCTTAGGGTAACCTGTGTCTCTGTGATAAAACAAAAGGCTTTGTTGTTTTGATAAGGTGAACCATGGTCCCTGATTGAGGCACCATAGGTGAACTCCTGATACAAACTCATGACAACCACAAAGAATATAGACAGTGATCAACACAACACCAATTGCCATGGACCATGGACCAAGAGAAAGGAAAACAAATCTGAGTATTTTAATGAAAATGTACAAAACTCATACATTTACTTGGACTTTTTAAAATTATATGCTAAATTCGAAATGTATATGTTGTAAAGTCTATCAGGTCATAGTCCTTCCACACACACAGTATGGAGGGACTGTGATCAGGTACATATCAGATTATCAGTTGTATTAAATTTACATACCGGTACTTGACAAATGGTAGACAAATGATCACTGTGCTGAACCACAGTCCATGGAGGGACCACGGCTACACAAATTAACCAAGAAAGTCTTGCTTGTATTGCCAGTCTGTGCTCTATCGTGAGTTTATGTGCAAAGGCAGTTAGATGCATTGTGGCATGTGTTCACATTTTGCAGTTTACTTGATGTAAATCTGTAACTTCAAACACATCATTATCTTTTCTGAAATAATATCGTCAATTAGAATATGTCTGTTTCTAGTCTGCCAAGAAGGGCTTAAAATGTATTTAAAATTTCAACACATTAATCAACAAAAGATAAACCACACTTAAACTATTTCCTGGTTGTAAAATATCTAAATATCCCAGATATCATCCCAAATGGTAGTTTCTTGACAAAATTAATAGAAGTGTCCTTGCTGAGTATAAGCATTGATATAGACATGGTATGGTAGACAATCTATTGGTTTGTAGATGTGTCAATACACATGGTATGAAAGGGTTTGGTTTCTCTGATTCTGTATAATAGAATTTTATCCAGGGTTCTGTTTCACCAATGCCAAGAAAACAAAGGAATTGATATCATTAATGCTAGTTCTGTGTAAATGGATCAAAGAATTCAATAGTAAACTTGAAATCGCAAAAGTATTGAAATTATTTGCCTTGCGTTTATTATTCATTGACATTACAGCGTCTCATTTGACCAGTTTTTAGTGGTACGTGTGAATAATATTAGTTTTGTCATATTGTAAAGTTTTTAAATGTGAAGGAAAATGTGTGACACAAGAAAGTACATCTTCATTTAAAGACAGCAACAGGAACGAACAAGTAGACGTACAGACGTCATATTTTCACTCAGAAGAACTAGATTTGTTGTTGTACTCAGTAATTCAATGATCTTGTAGCAAGTAGTTACAGCATACAGTATACCCTCCAAAATGTTGGAGGGTCTATTGTTATAGATAAGAACATACTGATTTATCAATTACTGCAATTTAATAAGTAGAGTCAGTTAAACTATCTTTGGTGTAAAGTTGTGCTTACTCACACCTGAAAACTTGTTTATTTGTTAATAATCTTTTATAAATTCTTGCAATGTGTGCTGTCAGTTCAACTGTCTATGGTGTAACCGTGTAAGGCTATGCGGTGTGCATACTCACACCACTTGTTTATCTGTTTTCAGTGGTGTCTTGTTTGAACTCTACATATTGGACTTGGCTTTTTGTCACAATGTGATATTGACCAAGATGACTATGTCAATAGTTTGTATTGTCTGCAATAACAATGAAGATGTTACAGATATTGACAGACTGTATTGAGGGTTGCCTTAGAGAATTCTTCATCTGTTTTACATATCAATTAGCGGTAGTCGTCGCTGGATACAAGGCAAGCTAAGCTTCTGAATGTACTAGGAAAGATTGTTGGAAGTACTGAATACTTAAACTGTGTTGGGTAGCAGTTGTGTTGAGGGTACAATGTTATTGTTCAAGGGTGGTAAACCATCAAACACCTCAAGTCACCAATATTCCATCAGTACATGACCAATTTAATAACAAATTAAATTACAGAAGTATTAAAAGTATTCAATTCACGACTACATAGTTGCATGTATGCTATATGCATACGATAGTTTACACGAAAAGGTAACACTTGTCACCATCTGATAACTTGCTGAAAAAGATAAACTTTATCACAATCTGATAATTGACACAAAATGATTTGTTGCCATCTATTACGAAAATTCTCAGATGTAGAAAAATATCAGGTATGCAAATATTAAGTTTGATTAGGAATGCATTTAACCCTTTCACTACAATGGTTTTTGCTAAAGCCATTGTCATTTAATGGTGAGTGCGGACCTGTTTACTTGCAATCAGGGGTGAACATCTTAAAGAGATATATGAAAGATATGAAGTATATAGCAACCAGTAGACACATGTACAAGTCATACTGCCTTTCTCAGCCTGTGACTTTTGACTTTTGATCTATCAAGTTAACAAAGATTGTACTGGGAGATTTGTTGTCATGCCAACAAGGCTTTGATAGAACATGTTATGTATGGAATGCTCACTTGGAGAAATTCCAATCATATATATTACCTGACCGGCAGATCCCAAAAACTTTATTTTTAGTGGGAAGTTGGGGGGGGGGGGGGGGGAGGGGGGGGGGGGGAGGGATTCTGGATACTGCCTCCACTCTGTCATATCTATCAACAATGTTGTGTACCGTAGTTATACACATCTTGGAAGTCACTCACTATGAAGGAACATAATGTACAAACAGTCGTAAGTTATCATTCTGTGAGTGATTTAAAACTATTTGAAATCAATTTTGTTTCTGGTCTTTTGTCTTTCGAATTAGAGAGCACATGGTGTTTATTTGTTATCTACATGTAATTGTCCTCAGAACACTATTCAAGTCTGTTTTTCTCCAGGAAGAAATGTATCTCAAAGTAAATTTCACACAAATTACCATATTCACTCCTCATTAATCAGTCTTGAGAGTTGCCAACTACTGGTACATGTGTAATCTCTGTAGATTAGATGAGCTGCAATTTCTAAGCCCTAAGCTTTGGCAAATTTTTCACAGTGGTATAAGTGTGAGTGTTGTACACGGCAGTCGTGAGTTGCAAGAGTTTAATTTAACAATATGAACTTGGATATAGCTTCAATTCAGCATCTGCATAAATTTGCCAGAAAATAATTGTCACCTTTGATCGATTTCAAGTCAGTTTCAATGACCTATCTTTCAATGTTTTGTTAAAGGCATTTGAGGTGATCTGGTTTAATAGATATGTTGAAAGCATATAAGAGTTCATTTCTGAAAAACAGAAATAACTATTGCTTAGGAGATGGTGCACTCAGCAAATTGAATTATTACCAATTTCAAAAACAAGTGGTATTTTCCTTAAGCACTTATGTTGAATAATCACTTTAGAAATACTTTAAATAGACTAAAATATGTCGAAAAATAAAGTGTTATAAAATGTCATTATATTTGGCATATTGATTATAGTGCTATTACGATAAAAACCTATATTCATATTTACATGTTGCCATGGAATCCGAATTGTATTTTGTGGAAAGAACCGCAATGCTTTTTACATCAAATACCAGACTATTGCAGTCTTGTTATGTAGTGCTTTAGTAGGAGGGGTGGAGGGGGTAGTATTGAAAGATAATTGATATTGCCGGTGTACGTGTATACCTAGTCTCTCCAGTTTCCATATTATAAAAACAATTATCATAATGAATGTGAGATTGTTGAATTAGCTCTTCAAGTATTTTTTCATATTCATTGTAACCTTGACAACAACGTTACCTTTACAAATGCTTGAAGCAGTGTGCTGATTTTGTACTTACATGTAATGGTTAAAGAGTGCCATTTATACAACAATTTTTTTTAAGCTATTTTTTATTCAACGATATTAAAATGAAATTCACTTCAGAAATACATACTAGGCTCAAACATACAGTTGTTCCAGAAGTTCTACAGTGGTATCTGGCTTGTGTGGGCTTATGTTGAACACGTGAAGAAAATGGGGGTTTGTTGTCTTGTTTTAATGAAAATAGAAAAACAAATATTCCCAGACAGCCATTTTGAATTTTCAGTGAAATTGCGTCTCCTAATTAATAATATTGCTCCTGATTTGTTTACAAGTTTTATTGTGAAGGAAAATAATTAGAGTGTCCTCAGTGAAGTATGAACAGAATTGTAAATGTTCATTTTCCAGATGTATACAAATCAGGATTGTATATATTGTGAAAGTTATTTCACCCGCTATATGTGTTTAGTTCTTGCCTAACTGTTTACCTTAGCTACCCAGTTGTGTCAAAGAGGTCTTTCTGAAAATGGCGCCTGTGGTCAGCTTAGTTGGTTTTTGTACCTTGTTCAATATGTAAAGTCTAGCTTCTGGGTATTTGAGATTCGTGTTGTTGACACAGAAAGCATATCACTCATTAATGCCACAGACAGTGAATCATGTCAAATACACAATATTCCAGCCACTGTGTACATGCAAGTCTAGACACATACATGTACAGTACATGTAATGTGCAAATAAACAGAGCTTCCAACTTGATCCAAACCATATGTGTTTTCCTCGAGACAACAGTCTATGCCACTTGCCAGCAAAATTCTGAGTATGTTGTTGAGGACCGCAAACGGACGAATAGAATCTAGGCTATTCCTTGGTAAGAAGGATTGTAAATGTAGTTAATATACTGTGTTATTTGGAAAATTAGTATTTACATTGGTCATGTGAAATGATGTAAGGTTTAATTCACAAATATCAGAATTTATATCAGAGAAAATTACATCAGAGTATTGTTCGTAGTTAGTGACATTTAGGACAAGGCTGATATACAAGGACATAAAGCCTTGTTTTTTGTGAATAACACATACCTTTCTTAGTGAAATTTTACCAGAAAGAGTTGAAATTATAGCGTTTTTAGAATGCTATGTTGTACACTGTGTCGCATGCCTGCTATGGGTAGAGAATGAAAATTCAATGTCCACAGTAGAAACTCTAGTTCATCAGGATAATTTCATATAAATTCAAAGGTTCTGGAGTGACCATCACTGACTGCATGACTGAGTGATTGTAGATTTTATTTTTTGGAAAATAGTGATTCTTGTATTGTTTTCCCAGTGTTTATGTAACACTATGTGGTCAAAGGTCAAATAGCATCCTATACAACATTTAACGCCAAAAGTTATTGAACTCTGCATCAATGTTATTGTACTCCTTGTCCACTGATATTCAAACTTACTGTGCAATGAAACTGCATAGGTTACAGACATACTGGTACTTGTAAGGATTCAGGTGTATAATATAATAATGAAGTATATTTTGGCAGCATAGAAAGTAGAAGTCTGGCTTTGACTGTCACCTGCCTGTGGTTGAAGTTAAAAATTGGCAGTTGTCCCTTCTTTCTAACGCCACAAAAAATAAAAATGTGATTCCACATAATTGATGTTTGTTGAATAATTAGCCATTGATGGTTCAATAACAGGTCAGGTTTTCTCTTCATTGCTCTAAAGTTACTAATTATACATTTCTCATGAAACCTGGTTGTCTTTTGCTTCCTGTTTCTGTCCCCTGAAAAAGCATTGTTTTCAAGTGAACATACATGTATTGGCTGATATCTATCCTTCCATTCAATTCTTTTGAGCGTATTATCCAATATCTAGCCCTCATTTCAATTCTGCGAAGCTGATACAAGTATCTAGCATTTGTTTCGATTCTTCTTAGCATAAATGTCTGATATCTCATCTTGTTTCAATTTTGCTCAGCATATTATTTATCATATCATACCAGTATATTGATGGTGCAAATGCAGCAATGTGATTGGTCGAGACGTGAAAAGAACTGTTGTATATTTGTGTTATACCACAGTTGGCACATGCGCGAACTCTTGGCTAGTACAAAAATCCTCTTTTGACGTTTCATCCCAGAATTTCAATATACTGTTATGATACATGCACTCACTATCGCTCGTGCATAGATATCGTGAACTGGTCAAAATCTCGTGGTATACCATCGCTGGATGTGCTATATTGCTTAAATATGCAGCACTCTTATCAATTCTGCTTTATAGTCCAATATGTAGCCCTTGTTTCAATTCTGCTTAGCATATAGTCTAATATCTAGCCCTTGTTTCAATTCTGCTTAGCATATAGTCTAATATCTAGCCCTTGTTTCAATTCTGCTTAGCATATACATATATCTAGCCCTTGTTTCAATTCTGCTTAGCGTATAGTCTAATATCTAGCCCTTGTTTCAATTCTGCTTAGCGTATAGTCTAATATCTAGCCCTTGTTGCAATTCTGCTTAGCGTATAGTCTAATATCTAGCCCTTGTTGCAATTCTGCTTAGCGTATAGTCTAATATCTAGCCCTTGTTTCAATTCTGCTTAGCGTATAGTCTAATATCTAGCCCTTGTTTCAATTCTGCTTAGCGTATAGTCTAATATCTAGCCCTTGTTTCAATTCTGCTTAGCGTATAGTCTAATATCTAGCCCTTGTTGCAATTCTGCTTAGCGTATAGTCTAATATCTAGCCCATATTTCTAGACCAAAACTTTGTAGTTTTAAGTTCTAAATGAGGTCTCAATACTGGTCAGACTACTGACATGAGAGGATATCATTTTCACTTACTGTTTGAAAATAAAAATATCCATGACCCATAAACAAACAATGAAACAAAATGTGTTTTTCAGGACAAACAGATGTCAGACAATGTCATAGAAATCGTCTTGGGACTTTGACTAGCAACAATCAATATCAGATAGTGAATAATACGAATTTACAAGGTTCCCTGTGTCTTAATATAAATTTATCAAAATAAACTTTAAATGTTTTGCTCTTTCCTGGGATTGCCTCTCCTTTTAAAATGAAATCAATATTTGAATGATTTGTAAAAATTAAAATGTAACAGCGCCTTTTAACAGACTGATACAGGCAATATTTGTTGTAAATGCCAAAGTGAATTTGTGGTATCTTACATTCTTAGAATTGAAAGTAATGGATGGAATACCATGCTGTGGTCAGTGGAGACAGTGCTGTTGTACAACTTGCAGAGTATAGTAATTTCTTTAGTTAGTCATAGCAAGGAAGAAAGCAACAGAGTAAATGAAAGATTTTAGCAAGATATTTAAATCAAGTGAAAACTTGAAGGATTTCACCAAGGCAATATCAGTTGAAGCAGAAAGAATTTGTACCCTGTGAAAGACACATAGGGTGTTTTCAAATGTTGTTTAATGGCTGCGAGATTCACAATGCACATTTTGAAGTTGATTTATGCTACATTTTATAAGAGTACCAGGTGAATCAGAAATGTTGTCAATATTATTAGCAGTTATACTTTATGGCAACAGTTCAAAGGTCAAATGCCCATATTACTATAAAACCTAGTATTCACACTCAATCAGTGCCTCAGTGTCTGCAAAGCAACCTTTAATAGATCGTAATCTCTATCACATAATATCAGAATGGGCTGAGCCAATCAGCTCACACAGAATAAGATTGGAAATATAACTTCCATTGACTCAAGTTCACACGCAAAATATTGAAGTTGGAGCAAGGATGTGTGGTGATGCCCTCAAGCATTGTGGGATCATAATGGTATTGACTATGTGTATCATATTATAGAGAAATGTGTATGGTCCTGTAGTGAAACATGGGTATCAGTAAGTGACTGAGGCTCAAGATATTAGAATATCATTGTCTGTCCTGTAGTCTTTATCAAGGCTCCCTCAGGCAGCCCACTGCACAAGATATTACAATATCATTGTCTGTCCTGTAGTCTTTATCAAGGCTCCCTCAGGCAGCCCACTGCACAAGATATTACAATATCATTGTCTGTGTTGTAGTGTTTGTCAAGGCTCAATCAGGCTGCCCACTGCACAAAATTTTACAATATCATTGTCTGTGCTGTAGTGTTTGTCATCTTCATCCAAGTACTCAGACTTTTCTCACTGTTTCCTGTATTTTATTATTATATTGTATCAATTTAATCCAATATAAAATGGAAATGCGTTGTGGCGTACACAGCCTTAAACAAATATTTCACAATAGATAAAATATAAGAAGATCACACAGATTGAAATGCACAGTTCCAGATAACAGACACAGTATTCGTTGATCAAGAACAGTATAATTTAAAATAATCATGACAGTAGCCGTCTCCATGATGACATTTTCACCTGGTAGAAAATTCTCATAATATTTCAATAAAAGTTTTCTCTCGTCATATAGATGTACTAAAATGAAATTCAGTGAGTCCCATTTTAAACTTGACAAAGAATTTGTAAGTAATTGTTGAAGAATTTGAGACTACTCTTGATATAATATTCAAGTCATCAACTGCATCGTGTTCATGATTACAAATATATGATATACCAACTAAGTATTGCACATTCTTCAAGACATACCAACTGAATATATGCATTATTGTTTGTAATTTGCAGGAAACATCATTTGTACATGTACAGGTTATTCCTTACAGAAATTATCTAACATTGAGACCCTTCAAAGCCCCCACCCCCACCCCACCCCCAGTATGCAATTCATATTTTCTGCTAGTTTCACTCAGCAAACATGTAGCACAATATGGCTACACTGAGAGGGTTTTTGCAAAGGCATACAAATGTGGCTACATTGAGAAAGTTTCTACAAAGGCATACAAACAAGGCAACCATGTACATTATGTACAAGTACATAAAGGTGCCATAAGAAAGGCATACGGGAGAAACATGCCACTTTAGTTTGCGTCCATTACATATTAAAATGAAAATATGTGAAAGCATAATCTGAAGACTTCGAAACCTCAAAAATCTTGTCCTATCAGCAATATGACACATGCAGAATGTGCCCTCATTAGTGTGTGATTGTGATGCTTTTGTTTTTTATCTGATCTCCTTATTTGCACATTTATTTCTTGGAAATATGTTTTAAATGTCCTGTGCTATGGAAGTATGCGGATGCTCACAGTCTTCACGTCAGCAAAATTGATCACAAGTATTTTTGTTAAAAGATTTGTTGCCTCAGTTTTTGATACTGTTCAAATTGATGTTGCTATTACTTACACATTTCCATGCTTGAAAAGGTTTAAAACATTGAATTTTAAAAAATTCCATTTCTGTAGAGCAGTGACTCTACCCTTTGTAAAGTATGAATACTAGGATTACAACCTTGTAAGGTAGAGCTTTGTATGTGTGTGTAGATGCCAGAGGTCAAATAGCTTTGTGATTTGTGCACCTCTGTAATGCTGAAGTGAATTTATATATAGAGAATGAGCGGTATTTTGGTCTTCAGGGCAGCTCACACTAACTGTTGATGTTGTCTTAGAGCCAACTTAGAGACGAATGTATGTTTCCGATAAGAATCTTAATTCATTTTATAACTTTTCCATTGTTAATAACATGCAGTTTTCGTTAAGCCAAGTCTTCAGTAAGTTATAGCACCAGAAAGCACTTTGCCTGAGTTTGTCCAAATATATCCTACGGTCTGTACACTATTGTACCTCTTCTTTGGCATTTCCTATGTCTGTTTGTCTCTGTTTATCCCAATGTCTTTCATTCCTTTTTTTGTCAGGACATGGTCCCTTTGTGGACTGACCTTAGTTGGGATTACCTGTTGTGCTGAGGTTTAATGATGAGACAAGAAAAATTTTGTCTGTGGAATAGCGCCCTCTGTGTCCCTTGTTACACAATAGCTGTCGATGTGTCTTTGTCAGTATTGCTCATACAACTGTCATTTTATCATATTCTTTCAGTATAGATCAAAACTCCCTGATAGCTTTACAAAGATTAATCACCCTAGTCAATCTGTGTACCATGCATGAAAAATAGTACCATGCATCAAAAATAAAAAAGCAAGATTTTGTCGATCAGAGGAATACCCTTATGTTGGTATGCAGTGTTCCAGCCAGGCCATTGAGACACTGTCTCCCACTACCTTTTATTTAGGGATACACTTTGCACATTTTTGGGACAACATTCATCAGGTGTCAATCAAATTTGTAGTATTTTTGTAACAAAGTAGTTTCAAAAAACAAAGTTCAAGCTACCGGGATCGACCGTGTTGCTGTGCTTGAATTTCAGTAATTGTAGCAGTATACCATATCTGCCGCCAATCGGGAGCTCAGTCATGCTAAAAGCAAGTTTTTTATAATATCATTAGCAGCGTTTCATGACTTTTAATCACAGCTCCGTAAGTACATAAATATATGCCTCAAAATAATCATGCAAAACAAAGGCCACTGTCAGTATCAGATATTACTTGCAGACTACACCCAACACAGTCAACTCATAAGTGCCCAATATGACCCGCAGAATGCGAGAATGTGGAACAAAAAGTTCCATTTTGGGGACATTGTCACAAGGGCTCATCCTGGCTGCTACACTGGCTATGTAAATCAGCCTTTTGTTTAAAATTCCATCTTGAACTTAGTTTCTGCAACATTACTTTTACTGATAAAACCACGGAACTTTACAATGGGTTTACATATGTGAAATGTATTTAGTTTCATCAGGTTAATCATGGCAGAAAACATGATTAGATGAGAAGACACCCAGTATTTATGAACAATGTGTACACCAATTAATAACCAGAAAAACTATAGACGTAAAACTGAGCATGGCGAAAAACATTGGACCTTGAAACACAGCACTGTACCTGAAATGTGCCTTGAAACACAGCACTGTACCTGAAATGTGCCTTGAAACACAGCACTGTACCTGAAATGTGCCTTGAAACACAGCACTGTACCTGAAATGTGCCTTGAAACACAGCACTGTACCTGAAATGTGCCTTGAAACACAGCACTGTACCTGAAATGTGCCTTGAAACACAGTACTGTGCCTGAAATGTGCCTTGAAACACAGCACTGTACCTGAAATGTGCCTTGAAACACAGCACTGTACCTGAAATGTGCCTGGATGCACAGCACTGTGCCTGAAATGTGCCTTGAAACACAGTACTGTGCCTGAAATGTGCCTTGAAACACAGCACTGTACCTGAAATGTGCCTTGAAACACAGCACTGTACCTGAAATGTGCCTTGAAACACAGCACTGTACCTGAAATGTGCCTTGAAACACAGCACTGTGCCTGAAATGTGCCTTGAAACACAACACTGTACCTGAAATGTGCTTTGACACACAGTACTGTACCTGAAATGTGCCTTGACACACAGTACTGTACCTGAAATGTGCCTTGACACACAACACTGTGCCTGAAATGTGCCTTGAAACACATCACTGTGCCTGAAATGTGCCTTGAAACACAGCACTGTACCTGAAATGTGCCTTGAAACACAGTACTGTACCTGAAATGTGCTTTGACACACAGTACTGTACCTGAAATGTGCCTTGAAACACAACTCTGTGCCTGAAATGTGCCTTGAAACACAACTCTGTGCCTGAAATGTGCCTTGAAACACAGCACTGTACCTGAAATGTGCCTTCAAACACAGTACTGTGCCTGAAATGTGCCTTGAAACACAACTCTGTGCCTGAAATGTGCCTTGAAACACATCACTGTACCTGAAATGTGCCTTGAAACCCAGCACTGTACCTGAAATGTGCCTGGATGCACAGCACTGTGCCTGAAATGTGCCTTGACACACAGCGCTGTGCCTGAAATGTGCTTTGACACACAGTACTGTACCTGAAATGTGCCTTAAAACACAGCACTGTGCTAGAAATGTGCCTTGAAACACAGTACTGTACCTGAAATGTGCCTTGACACACAACACTGTGCCTGAAATGTGCCTTGAAACACAGCACTGTGCCTGAAATGTGCCTTGAAACACAGCACTGTGCCTGAAATGTGCCTTGAAACACAGCACTGTGCCTGAAATGTGCCTTGAAACACAACACTGTGCCTGAAATGTGCCTTGAAACACAGTACTGTACCTGAAATGTGCCTTGACACACAACACTGTGCCTGAAATGTGCCTTGAAACACAGCACGTGATTGTACCTGAAATGTGCCTTCAAACACAGTACTGTACCTGAAATGTGCCTTGATACTCAGCACTGTACCTGAAATGTGCCTTGAAACACAGTACTGTACCTGAAATGTGCCTTGAAACACAGTACTGTACCTGAAATGTGCCTTGAAACTCAGCACTGTACCTGAAATGTGCCTGGATGCACAGCACTGTGCCTGAAATGTGCCTTGACACACAGCACTGTACCTGAAATGTGCCTTGACACACATCACTGTACCTGAAATGTGCCTTGAAACACAGCACTGTGCCTGAAATGTGCCTTGAAACACAACACTGTACCTGAAATGTGCTTTGACACACAGTACTGTACCTGAAATGTGCCTTAAAACACAGCACTGTGCTAGAAATGTGCCTTGAAACACAGTACTGTACCTGAAATGTGCCTTGAAACACAGCACTGTGCCTGAAATGTGCCTGGATGCACAGCACTGTGCCTGAATGTGCCTTGACACACAGCGCTGTACCTGAAATGTGCCTTGACACACATCACTGTACCTGAAATGTGCCTTGAAACACAACACTGTACCTGAAATGTGCTTTGACACACAGAACTGTACCTGAAATGTGCCTTAAAACACAGCACTGTGCCTGAAATGTGCTTTGACACACAGCACTGTGCCTGAAATGTGCTTTGACACACAGCGCTGTACCTGAAATGTGCCTTGACACACAGTACTGTACCTGAAATGTGCCGTGAAACACAACACTGTGCCTGAAATGTGCCTTGAAACACAACACTGTACCTGAAATGTGCTTTGACACACAGTACTGTACCTGAAATGTGCCTTGAAACACAGTACTGTACCTGAAATGTGCCTTGAAACACAGTACTGTACCTGAAATGTGCTTTGACACACAACACTGTGCCTGAAATGTGCCTTGAAACACAGCACTGTACCTGAAATGTGCCTTCAAACACAGTACTGTACCTGAAATGTGCCTTGAAAATCAGCACTGTACCTGAAATGTGCCGTGAAACACAACACTGTGCCTGAAATGTGCCTTGAAACACAACACTGTACCTGAAATGTGCTTGACACACAGTACTGTACCTGAAATGTGCCTTGAAACACAGTACTGTACCTGAAATGTGCCTTGAAACACAGTACTGTACCTGAAATGTGCCTTGACACACAACACTGTGCCTGAAATGTGCCTTGAAACACAACACTGTACCTGAAATGTGCCTTCAAACACAGTACTGTACCTGAAATGTGCCTTGAAACTCAGCACTGTACCTGAAATGTGCCTGGATGCACAGCACTGTGCCTGAAATGTGCCTTGACACACAGCACTGTGCCTGAAATGTGCCTTGACACAACATCACTGTACCTGAAATGTGCCTTGAAACACAACACTGTGCCAAAAATGTGCCTTGAAACACAGTACTGTACTGAAATGTGCTTTGACACACAACACTGTGCCTGAAATGTGCCTTGAAACACAGCACTGTACCTGAAATGTGCCTTGACACACAGCACTGTACCTGAAATGTGCCTGGATGCACAGTACTGTACCTGAAATGTGCCTTGAAACTCAGCACTGTACCTGAAATGTGCCTGGATGCACAGCACTGTGCCTGAAATGTGCCTTGACACACAGCACTGTGCCTGAAATGTGCCTTGACACACAGCACTGTGCCTGAAATGTGCCTTGACACACATCACTGTACCTGAAATGTGCCTTGAAACACAACACTGTGCCAAAAATGTGCCTTGAAACACAGTACTGTACTGTACCTGAAATGTGCTTTGACACACAACACTGTGCCTGAAATGTGCCTTGAAACACAGCACTGTACCTGAAATGTGCCTTGACACACAGCACTGTACCTGAAATGTGCCTGGATGCACAGTACTGTACCTGAAATGTGCCTTGAAACTCAGCACTGTACCTGAAATGTGCCTGGATGCACAGTACTGTGCCTGAAATGTGCCTTGACACACAGCACTGTGCCTGAAATGTGCCTTGACACACAGCACTGTGCCTGAAATGTGCCTTGACACACATCACTGTACCTGAAATGTGCCTTGAAACACAGCACTGTGCCAGAAATGTGCCTTGAAACACAGTACTGTGCCTGAAATGTGCCTTGACACACAGCACTGTACCTGAAATGTGCCTTGAAACACAGCACTGTACCTGAAATGTGCCTTGAAACACAGCACTGTACCTGAAATGTGCCTTCAAACACAGTACTGTACCTGAAATGTGCCTTGATACTCAGCACTGTACCTGAAATGTGCCGTGAAACAGCACTGTGCCTGAAATGTGCCTTGACACACAGCACTGTGCCTGAAATGTGCCTTGACACACAGCACTGTGCCTGAAATGTGCCTTGACACACATCACTGTACCTGAAATGTGTCTTGAAACACAGCACTGTGCCTGAAATGTGCCTGACGCACAGCACTGTACCTGGAGTGTGCCTTGAAACACAACACTGTACCTGAAATGTGCTTTGACACACAGTACTGTACCTGAAATGTGCCTTGAAACACAGCACTGTGCCTGAAATGTGCCTTGAAACACAACACTGTACCTGAAATGTGCTTTGACACACAGAACTGTACCTGAAATGTGCTTTGAAACACAGCACTGTACCTGAAATGTGCCTTGAAACACAGCACTGTACCTGAAATGTGCCTTGACACACAGCACTGTACCTGAAATGTGCCTTGACACACAGCACTGTGCCTGAAATGTGCCTTGACACACAGCACTGTGCCTGAAATGTGCCTTGAAACACAGCACTGTGCCTGAAATGTGCCTTGAAACACAACACTGTACCTGAAATGTGCTTTGACACACAGTACTGTACCTGAAATGTGCCTTGAAACACAGCACTGTGCCTGAAAGTGCCTTGAAACACAAGTCTGTGCCTGAAATGTGTCTTGACACACAGCACTGTGCCTGAAATGTGCTTGACATACTGCACTGTACCTGAAATGTGCCTTGAAACACAGCACTGTGCCTGAAATGTGCCTTGAAACACAGCACTGTGCCTGAAATGTGCCTTCACACAGCACTGTGCCTGAAATGTGCCTTGACACACAGCACTGTGCCTGAAATGTGCTTTGACACACAGTACTGTACCTGAAATGTGCCTTGAAACACATCACTGTACCTGAAATGTGCCTTGAAACACAGCACTGTACCTGAAATGTGCCTTGAAACACAGCACTGTACCTGAAATGTGCCTTGAAACACAGCACTGTGCCTGAAATGTGCCTTGACACACAGCACTGTGCCTGAAATGTGCCTTGAAACACAACACTGTACCTGAAATGTGCCTTGAAACACAGTACTGTACCTGAAATGTGCCTTGAAACACAGCACTGTGCCTGAAATGTGCCTTGAAACACAGCACTGTACCTGAAATGTGCCTTGAAACACAGCACTGTACCTGAAATGTGCCTTGAAACACAGCACTGTACCTGAAATGTGCCTTGACACACAGCACTGTACCTGAAATGTGCCTTGAAACACAACACTGTACCTGAAATGTGCCTTGAAACACAGTACTGTACCTGAAATGTGCCTTGAAACACAGCACTGTGCCTGAAATGTGCCTTGAAACACAGCACTGTACCTGAAATGTGCCTTGACACACAGCACTGTACCTGAAATGTGCCTTGACACACAGCCCTGTACCTGAAATGTGCCTTGAAACACAGCACTGTACCTGAAATGTGCCGTGAAACACAGCACTGTACCAGAATAATCTGTCAAATAGAAGGCAAGCCAAGCAAACTGTGAAGCTAACCCCTCATGGCATAGCAGGTAGACAACCTAATGGTTGAAACCATGCTTTGTATATTGTCGGCTTGTGTTAGAAACAGTTGATAGAAGGTGGTTGACAACATTTCACCTTGAAAACATGTTTACTACCACAGCTTTCTTTATTTTTGATGTTAAAAGTTAACAAGTGTCACCTTGACATATGGTACACTGTTGCTCAAAGGCAGTTTTATTCACATTTTAAAAGTTCAATTAGAATGGAGAGTCAAACCACAGCTAATCAAGATCATTTTTTTTTGTTTACAAACTGTTGAATCTTACATTAGTACATGAATATTTAATGCAACAGTGTTGGACTTTAACACTTTGTAATTCACTGTGAAATAGATGACAATAATAATCTGCTGTCAAATGGTCTTTGCCACCTCGTTGTTGATAGAAAATTCAAATAAATAATTTGCATATTAATTACTCCAGGCAAGCTAATACATTTTATTAGAGTTCCACTTTGACTTTGTTAATCCTTTGTACTTCTTACTTTTACAATATTTATGAATTCCACTGGGAGACAAACGTAGAGTTATGCGAAATGACATTGAAACTAATTACTCCAGTCCATTGTAAGTATGTCTGATAAGTCATTTTGAGCTCATAAAAATCAAATTTTTACTTTAATTTATCATCATAATAGTAGATCAGTTTGTGGTTCTTCTACCATACAGTGTCATGGATCAAGGCAAAGTCTTCTTTGCTTTGATGTTTAGTCTTCTCTCAAGTTAGACATTTCCTAGATTGTTCTTGAGTAGGCGAGATACCTCATTTGTTCAGATGGTGTTAAGGAGTTGGAATTCAATACTGCCCTCTAGAGGTCATATTGATAAATGTTGAAATTAATTATGGTAATGAGAATAAGGAAGTCATTTGTTATTAATTATTCTGAACGAAATGATAATTTTGTGTCTTGATAGTGCTGTATAATGTTTTTAGTAATGCTGGCTGTAGCAGTGTAATGCCCTAGTACAAGCTCATCCATATTCAAAAGGTCTATTTTGTATGTGTGTACAGAAGCCATAGCTGTGTTCACGTAGTAGTTCACTATGTGTAGGCAGTGACAACAGCAGTACATATGTTACACTGGAATTCTACACACTCTATTAGAAGTGCAACGTGTCCGAGTGTCAGCTGGTGATATTAGCAAAATGTTTAGATAGCTTTGAAACCCTAGTTTATGGTCCATGCAGTAGCTTCACATCCTGGACTTTACAAACGGACAACTGGTGGTGTTGAAAATCTCCTTTGTGAGGTCACATACAACGGTGAGTTAGTATGTGTCTGCTTTGTATAGGAACAATACCTTGCCAGCCACTGCATATAACAAGTATGGAGATGTGTTTATAACAAGACACGCTAGAATGGACAGCAAAAGCCAAAGAAATTTCTGACCTGTGGAGGCGAACATGGTTTATGAAAGCAGAAATTGTAGGTGAAGACTGATTTGATGAAGCTATGAATTGTCAGTGGATGTGCTATGGATCAAGGACAATCACTATCTATGCGATCATGGCAGACACGGACATAAAGGCACACCTTTATATATTTTTTTCCAATGTGTGATTATCTGTATCAGATAGATCATGAATTCTACACAACAAAACAGTAATCACAAGCAGTAAGTTTTCTGCAGTATGGATGAATATTAAGGCATTTATTGATGGTTCACTGTATGATCTGACAGTTGGTGATTCAATCAACAATGGAGTGAGCAACTGCTAATTACAAATAATCAGCAAACCATCTTGGCCTGGTGGAGAATTATTTATTCTTGATCTTATACACTGCTTGTTGTTTTGGTAACAACTTATCCCATCTGGGTTGTGCAATTCTTTGTTAGCTACTACTGCCATTTGGACTCTGGGAAACTCACAGATTGTACCAATGTTATGTTGTGAGTAACAACGAATGTAGCCACCGCCAAAAAACAGCCGACATGCCTCAGTGATATGGTAATGTACTGGTTTGTGAAACAGACAACCTTGAGGTGTAAAACAACTGAAGTACACAGTATATGGAATCTTTCTTTACCTTCAAGGCATTGAATTCACATGAGGTACATTGAACAACGTACACGGCAACACATAATTCTGTTTGCTATAAATACCTGATGCTTGACTACAAAGAGAGAAAGACTGACTCTCTGTCCATGATATATCAACTGCAATATTTGGAAAAGAAAATGACCTTGCAAGCCAAGGATTTGTACACAGTCACTAGAAGTGGAAATCGACAAATAAGGTCTGCAAGTAGTCTTGATGCCGAAGGTTTACGACAACTATCATCTGTACTCAGTGTGTAGGTATCCATATTCTCTATTTCTACTGGCACTATACTCTAAACATTTGCTGCCATAGGTATTTCAATAACTCACTTGATTTTAATATCAACAATAAAATATAATCTACTTATAAGATGCAAAGCTCCAAAATTGAATGCAAAACAGTCACTCCAATGTAAAATAAATGCTTTGCTGGTTAAAGTAGTCTTTGAAAAATACAACAAAACTTAAATAGATATTGTGATAATTTTTGCTAGGGAAATACTGATACACTCTGGAGTGATGACATCAAGGCTTTCAATCTGGTTGGCAGGAGTGGTATAGCCTGCCAGTAGTTTTCCTGACATACCGGTATTTGTGTGGAAGGTCAAAATGGCATACGATTACATCAGGAAAACCTAAGGCAGTATAACTATAGCTAGACTGGTATATTTTCTATTTTTGTATCGTTAAACTGAACTGAAGTTGTTTAATTTCATTGTTCTGACCAGAGACAACTAAACCACTGAGCAAGTGAACTTGTCATTAACAATAGTGAACCTACAAGGTACTTTCTCAATCATAATGCTTGAGATCATCCAAAATATAACTGTCTTTCATCAAAACCAGTTGCTATCCATTAATACCAGTAGATTAATATCCAATCCACGTAATAATTATGAATGTAATTTTGCTGGTGTGTTTGTAATATATCACATAGGTGCATTGCAATGTGGATAGGAATTAGAAATGTAAATATGGACGGACCACATTTGCTGCTAATAATAATATAGACAAAAAGGAAATATTTTGTTAGGAAAGGCATTATATGCATTGTTTGTTTTAAAATAACAAAATTACATTTCTAAATAGGAGATCATTCTTGTCAATGCTTGTTTTCATTACTGTAGCATCTTTTATTGTACAGTAAATCCAATCAAAATCTGATGTTGGTGGTATCATCATAGTTTTTGGCTGAAGTGTGAATGTTGTCAGTGTAGAAACAAAATCAAGCTGACAAAATCTGCTTTTATGGATGTCAATGCATGTATATCCTTACCAGGAGTTGTTAATAAACTGTTGATTACATTTTGGAAATCAACGTGTAAATTTTTTGTACAATCAAAAAATGTACCACAAGCTGTGTGTATCTGACTTTCAGCTGGTAAACTGCTTTAATTTTGATATCTGTTTATGACATGGAATGTGCTTTGATAAATAGAAAGCCAGGTGCACTGCATATGTGAAATATAACTAGTAATGGTAAAATTTGTAATAAATCATTTTATGTTAGTATTTGATGATGTCAGAATGATTGGGAAGTTATTTACAAATGATTTTCATAATTTTCCAAACAAAATGTTGTTATTTAAATCAGTATATAGACAGAGTATGTCTAAAATGTGACAAGACATCAGTCCACATAAAATGACTATAATACAATTCAAGAACAATGGTAACAGCCTCTGTGAATTCAAAACGTAGTGCTATCCTGTAAGAGTTGTTATTTTGTAATTTGTATAACCTTTGAAGATCAGATAGATGTTCGTGCATAAAAATTGTCTTTCAGTCACCATGGGATAATGGATAAAATTATCAGCTAACTTCCCATGCAAGCTGGGCTTGTTTCACTCATTTACTTTTGTTGTGGAAATTCAAACGATTCATGAGATAGTCTTTATATCTTGTTTAATTACATGTCTTGACTAAGTCACTTGCAATCTTTGTATTCACTCTGTGGTTTTAATGGTTTGTCTGAATTTCTTTCTGTGGCTCTTGCATCAAGCACTTTTCCTGTGAAAACGACAGTATTCAATCCCTAGTTCTTGCATCATTGCTTGTTAACATTGACTATTTATTTGATTTTAACCCTTTGTCTTCCATTGAAAGTTGTGTTCAGTAAATCAATTGAAAAAGCTTGCCCCTTTGAAACTTGAATGTCCAGCAAGTGTTATTTCCAGACAACTAATGCTTTCCCTTCGGAACTCAAAGTATTCCTTATACCTGTTCATAGTAGACTTGCTGTAATAATGTCAGTGTATTTGCTACAAACATACTGATACATTCATATATTTATTATATACAAACATTTTATAAATTAATAAATCTTAATCCATATAGCAGGTGATAGTTTACTATTTGTCTAGGGAGTTACACCATGCAATCACTCTATGCACAAAATCTACAGACAAACACTTGCTGTATGGCAATGCACTACTGTTCCATATTTACAAACCTTTTTAAATTTACCACTGTGTTCACCACAATATCTATATATAGTCACTAAAGCTATGCAGTGGTAATACATGACACGCTTATTTTACACATCACACAGTTTCTGCTTGCCATGAAATGACTACTATGTAACCATAGATATGTCAACTTTTTCTGTTGTACCTCTGTATAGATCATGTCTGTTTCTTGCTATCTCATATATGTACAGAAATGTGGTAGACTTGCATCTATGTACAGAAATGTGTTAGACTTGCATCTGTGTACAAACATGTGGCAGACTTGCATCTATGTACAGACATGGTAGACTTACCATCTATGTACAGATATGTGGCAGACTTGCATCTATGTACAGACATGGTAGACTTACCATCTATGTACAGACATGTGGTAGACTTGCATCTATGTACAGAAATGTGGTAGACTTACCATCTATGTACAGAAATGTGGTAGACTTGCATCTGTGTACAAACATGTGGCAGACTTGCATCTATTTACAGACATGGTAGACTTACCATCTATGTACAGATATGTGGTAGACTTGCATCTACCGGTATGTACAGACATGGTAGATTTACCATCTATGGGCAGACGTGCATCTATGTACAGACATGGTAGACTTATCATATATGTACAGACATGTGGTAGACTTGCATCTGTGTACAGATGTGTGGCTGACTCACAAGTCATGGCTGATGTTATGATCACAATTGATGTTTTGTACATCACTTGTATCTGTGATGTATCTGCACTGCAGGCATCTGCTACAATCAATGTTTCCTTTTATACAGGGTTAGGGTACATGCATTCTTTGTATGCATACAGAAATGTTTTGGTCTTTTATTGTTGTCAATCCAAATAAGAATACATTGAAAATAGTTTAAAAAAAACACCTATATTCAGAAAAAAGTAAGTGTACTTGGGATAGTTAAAAAATAAACACCAATACTCAGATATCTAATCAGGTGGTGCTTGTGGAAAATACATTGATTTGTAAGTTTGTGAGTTTTAGGCTTGTACCTTCTCCTAACTGTAACTAGTAGTTGTGAACTAGAACTTCTTGGAGGTCTATATCATACAACCTTGGAGGCAGAAAGAAAGAAAGTCTTTCTTTCTACCTCTGTGATACAACGTACAGCTAAGTGAATAAAGGGCACCTTTTACACACATCAAACACATCTAAATAGTTGTTAGTTCTGTCTGTTTTGTTCATATGCCAGACATAGCAGTTTTACATCACAACATAGCTGCACAGTGGAATGCATACATACTGCATGATGAAGTCCTTCAGCATTTATTTGATTTTCAGTTCAAACTCTGCTGAGCAATTTCCCAGATCAAACACTATCACACCAGCATCAAGTAACTTCAGAAAGCATGAAACCAGACACTGTACGTTATCCTACATATCACCTTCTTAGCATTCTTTGACATAATAGAATGGAATGGTTATCAGTGTTTTACAAATACAAATCTTAGCCGCAGGACAACTTGTAATTCTATTGTCCATTGAAATTCTTTGCCAGTTTTAGAATGAATCCATGGCAGTAATCCTAGGCTTCAGAGATTACATCAAACTTAGATCAGTCATATAGATTGACTTAAGTATCGTAGTCAACCTGTCAATAGTACATACTGCAAGGAAGAGCTCAAAGATTTTTCACATTCTTTTCAATGCATGGTATGTAGAAAGTGTAAAACATGGTCCATACATTACCTTTTAGAACACTGTAATTCCATGGACAAGAAAGAATTCTGCAATATCTATCATGCATAAAAATGTTAAAGGTATCAACTGTACCGAATTTTCTCCTCAAGTGTAGTTTTCCATTGACCTTACTGTTCTACAAGGCTTTTTGATGACATATGTGAATTAATAAATCGGTTTCCTTAAAATAAATCAATTATTAGAGTTGTCAGGTTACCAGATTGCACTAATTCACTCACTTGTAGATAAAAAAGAATTGTCAGGTTACCAGAACACACAAATTCACTTCTGGATAAAAGAAAATGATATCAGAAATAAATGTTACAGTAGTTTCACACCCACAGTTTTTTTCTCATACATGTGATATTGTATTGAATTCAACCCCTCATGTGGACATTGTTGTATTATGTCTTCGCCAAATTGTTTACTTCTGCTCTGTTTGAATATTGCCAGATAGTTGACGACAGCTACCGATCCAATTTGTGTTTTACTACAACAAACTATAATGTCACCTTTGCAAAAAGCAGCGAACTTGTAGCCCCCACAGTAATCGTGGGTAAATTAGGACTAACCAAAACTAAATAATCACAGGTAAATTGGAGCTAACCAAAATAATCAAGGGTAGATTAGAACTAACCAAAGTAATCATGGGTAGATTAGAATTAACCAATCATGGGTAGATTAGAACTAACCAAAATAATCATGGGTAGATTAGAACTAACCAAAGTAATCATGGGTAGATTATAATTAACCAATCATGGGTAGATTAGAACTAACCAAAGTTATCATGGGTAGATTAGAACTAACCAAAGTAATCATGGGTAGATTATAATTAACCAATCATGGGTAGATTAGAACTAACCAAAATAATCATGGTAGATTAGAATTAACCAAAATAATCATGGGTAGATTTGAACTAACCAAAGTAATCATGGGTAGATTATAATTAACCAATCATGGGTAGATTAGAACTCACCAAAGTTATCATGGGTAGATTAGAACTAACCAAAGTTATCATGGGTAGATTTGAACTAACCAAAGTAATCATGGGTAGATTATAATTAACCAATCATGGGTAGATTTGAACTAACCAAAATAATAATGGTTAAATTAGAACTAACCAAAGTAGGTAGATTAGAACTGAACAAAGTAATCAATAAATCATGGTTAAATTAGAACTAAACAAAGTAATCATGGGTAAATTAGACTTAACCACACACCCTGACTAACTGTTGCTACAACTGTAGCTGTATTCATTGGTTTACAGTGCAATATTTAGTTAACTACAACGTTATATTAAGTTGTTGTCAAGGTAACAAGCTAGTATATGTTGGTAGCGCTAAAGGAGTAAATGCCTAGTTGTAGTTAGCTGCGTCCATACCTAGCTGTTGTCAAGGTGATTAGCTGGTGCCAAATATTACCAGCGCTTCCATACCAAGATGGTTGATTAGTTGTAGGTCTGGTAGATGTCAAGTCTGTTTGATGTTGTTGAATGTGTGTTTATTTCAAAGCGCTATAGGCCTGATGTAACTGTGACATACATGTTGTATATGCCAATTAATTCTTGCTAATTCCAGTACATAACTTTACCCCAGACGATTAACATTGCAAACCAATCCAGTAGTTGATATTTTCAATGTTCTTTGTTCAAAGAACACTCTGTGTGACCACTATCAAAGATGCTGATATGCATATTTGTTGTCAAGGAAAAAAGATGGTCTTTTGGCATTTACCCCAATACCATCAATAATAATTCATTTTTTTGATAAATTGTTTTCCATTAGAGTAATTGCTATTACATGCTTTGTTGTCGCTAGATGGTAATTATCAGCCAAATGAAATGTTATTAATAAAGAAGCTTTGCCATTTTATCTCAATGCACAGATATTGATGGATAGGGTTGCCATGGTGAACAGTGCAAGTCATCTAAATAATATCATAATTCCTTTATTTCATCGCAAATTCCTCTTTAAAATTTCAAACGAAGTATGACTTTGACATTTATCCATTTTAACCTTGCTGTGTGTCATGTCTTGTAACCCCTTTCACCACAATGGTTTTGCCCAATACATCTAATATCAGTGGTGACTTTGGACCTGCTTTTATAGAATTTTTTGGGAGGAGGAAGTTAAAGTTTCAAAAAAAAAAGGTGTGATTATTAATGCATTTGTTTATTTTTCTACAGTAAAACTGAATTATAATTCTATAGTTCAACTGCTATATTGGTAGATATGTTCATGTACAGTAATATCATATGTACATGTAACAATGATGCTTGGACTGTAAGCCCTAGGTTCTACCTCTCAACTCTGGTTTTTTGGTACAATCCTATTGGTTTCAGTTGTAAAATGGACTTATATATATGGAATGAGGTGGTGAAGGGTTGTGAGAAACCTATCCTGAGGAAACCATACTTTTAAACAGTTCCTTTTTCATTGAAACTCTTAGCAATTCATAGCAAAAGATTAATAAGATAAAAGATCGGTTCACCATAAATATTTAGAAAATGATACAATTTCAATGAATCCCACAGCCAATCAGCTGCTAAACTGAAATTGAATTCCTGAGAATAAATGTAAATCAGAGTCTGAATAATTTGAAAAATATTAAAAGCACACTTTTTTCTTTGATGCAATGTTGTTTTCATGGACAGACTTGTGAAATGAAGTGTTCAAGAATTGTGATATTTTCAGTGATTTAACATTTTTCCGAAAATTTTGTCATCACAGCTACTTTATTTCAAGTGTTCTCTCATGAATTTTGATGCTACATGTATTTGTTGTCAAATTGGCATTTTATGTTGGTTGAATTCTGTGACTGCAGAATGTTATTCTGTAGTATCATATATGCAATGATAAAAACTACTGCGGAGTTCTATCTTATTGCAAAGTGTGGCTTTGTACAATGTTGACTTGAAGACCATGAAAAATTAGGCAAATCAAAGTACATAAAATCATATCTGCTTGGAGTATTTAAAATGTGATTACACTAATTATATCTCAAGACAACAATTAATCTAAAAATTCAAAAAGATATATTTTATCCTGATATGATAAAATAGACAGGCTGTTATTCAAGACATGCACAGTTGTCATAGGAAAGAAAAATGCAAATGTGACAAGTTAATCTGTCAAACTTCAAGATGTTTGAGAGAGTTGGTTTGTTTGGATTAAAGTTCCAAAGCCAGACATTGTATGCTTTTCATGTGTCAACATGATCTTTGTCTTCTTAAACATACCACTGATTGGAATCACCAGCAAAATACAAAGGAAAGAAAACTGACCTTGATATATGGTTTAGAGTTCAGGAAAGCGGTGTCTTTTTGGAAACATCCCATTTTCATCAAAAGATTTCTTTGTATCTGTATTTTGTGGGTCAGTGAATCTTCTGAAGAGCTGTTTACAGTTTGATCATGTGATATTAAGATATGCAGCTCTCCTGGTTAGTCTTTTTAGGGATTTTTTTTCCCCACTTTACAAAATACTTGTCAGGAGTTTTTACTGAAATACCTACACACAAGATCTGTATTGTGTTTTGTGTTTGCTAATGGTGTAAGATATTGATGGGAAGCTCTTTATTTTGTACAAACTGCTGACATGTTGTGGACCAAGCCTTACATGACTTTTCATGACACCGACTCTCAGACATTATCTTTCTGTTGACTTTAGAGAAAGTAACATGATCATGAAAATTTGTACAAATTTGTGGTTTCACATAAAAGTCGAAACTTTGAGGATCATGTAAATACATCAAAGATCACATTTACATTTACAAAATTATTTTTCATCAAATTATTTTGGCAAAGCTACAGAGGCAGCAAGCGAAATAGTTTTGAATTTTTCTTATGAACCAGCAAAATTTCTCACTAGATGCTGCAGCGTTACTGATAACTTGGCGTCTAGATTTTACAAATTGTCCACAATAATAGAGGCATTACATATACAGGCAGTGTCAACACAAATTCACAAGCATTAATGCTCCCAGTAAAAAACAAAAAAACTGAAAATATGCATCAAAAATGCACTTATTTCTCCTGATTTTAAAGAAAAACTTCCAAATCAACTAAAGAATCATCTTTACAGGCCAGCATTTAGCTAACTGGAATTTTACTGAAAATAACGCAGAGTTTAAGAACCAACAGAACAAATGCTATCGTACATTTTTGCTCTTAAAATATCTGTCCAACCTGCTTTGATTCTGTGAATGGTTACAGAAAGGAACCCTTGGAACACTGATGTAGTTCAAAAGTAGTGCAATTTTATGACTACATTTACATATTTTTATGCAACGCTAATCCTAAGTATTGATACATTGACTGTACAATACAAAATGGAAAAGAAATATTGCAATAAAGTTCAAAGATGTAATATTTGGAAGATGTCTACTTTGTACTAGAATATTTGAAAAATTTGTGTTTATAGTAATGGCATTCATGTCAGAGGAACTGAGGCTTGAAAAAAGTACTTACTAGCCTTTCTTAAGTATTTGTATATTTCTACATTTAATTCTTTTGCCGTACACTGAATTCTACTGAAAAAATGTTAAATATTTTTTTTGTCAAGGCTGGTGCAACAGTACGGTCAGGTAGTGAGTTATGAACACACTAAATGTATCAGCTGATTTATATATTCTGTTCACATCTGCACAGATGTACATCAATGTCATGGATAAAATATGAATTCTACTGGTTTGACATTTATTCACCCTTAAGGTCACAATTCAAGCTGACAAGTAGTTCATCAATAGTTGTACATGAACAGTGCAGGGTTTTGCTGCGAAGAGAAGAGATTTCTAAATTGATATGTGCAATAAACCAATTGAGTTAAGGAAATAATGCTTTTCAGGGCTAGAGAAAGCTGCCTTACTCTACAGTGGAGTTGGTTGTCATGGCAACTCATCCAAACAAACCAAAACAAACTGTTAAGAATTGAAAAAAAGTAGTGTATATCAGCCTCACTGTGCATTATCTCATTTCTGTTGATAAGCATTCCAATTTATCAGTGTGTACAATCTGAACTGTAAAATTAAAAATGTTGTATTGAATGTGGACATGACAAAAAAGCTTTCTAAGATTTCATTGATAATGTACATGTTCAGTAAAATATGTTCATGTATACAGTCAAGTTTGTCAGTCTAGCATATATTTGATATATCTGTGTATTTATACATCATGTTTGTAACTCTACTTTCTACCTTACATTTTGTAAATGTTCATCAAATGGGAATATAAAACAATATTAAACCAATTTTCAATATTTAGATTCAATATTAAAAATGACTAAATTCTTCGTACATGTGCACGTAATGCAGATAGGTGTTCAGTGAATTAACTGTATATGGATATAACTTCATGTCCTGTGTTTGAAATGCTCTTTTCAGTGTCTGAGTGATGACCTTAGTAGAAATGGTAAAAGTATATGTTTGAAATGTCAGTGATCTCAATCTTGCTTCAGGTTGATGAGAATTGCTGATGACAGTCATAGTTCACATCGTCACGTAGGTGTACATATCACACTGTGATATTCTGACGCTATGGGCTTGTTTATTTTGTGCGCAATTCGTTGAACCATCATTGTCAATTGCTATGAAGGAAACTACAGCTATGCTAGAGTGAATTTGATGATTAAAATGAGGTAATGGGCAAGGACATTGCTATTAGAATTTACATGTACTGCACTGCCTGCACAGCTTGCATTTCAAAGTTAAATGTCAGAATCAACCTTGGCAGGGACCTCGATGCTGGTTTATCTTACTGGAAAATATGAAACAGCACTGATCACAATCGTCGATTTGTTACTTGGTAAAGCAAGTATGTGTAAGACATTTGCTACCGACTAAAATTCAGACAAATTTGATCTTTGTACATCATGTCTATCTTTATTACTGCAGCTTGTAGTCTAATCCTTTGATTTATAATTTTCATGAGAAACAGTGATGGTAGAATTTGACCAGTCTATGCTGGCGGTAACAGAAACTAACATCACAACGCTATGTATTTGGTTCATAAGGATTATCTCAGGAGGCAAGACAGCTTGTTGAAAAAGAACCTGAACAAGGTGTTCATGTCATCTCTGCATAATAACACGCTAATGAAGTTTTACTAGGAATGTTTTATGAATCAGGCCAGTCAGAACCTACCAGCCACACTTGCTATGCTATAGTTTTATTCAGAACATCAGTGCTATCAGATTCAGAGTACCATTTTCACAATTACTAAAAGAGTGATATCTTGAAGTGCTGTTAAAATTTTTTGACAAAAAGTCGCTTTTGCAGGTTAATGATTGAACCCTGACTACATTCTAAAAAGCCATATTGCATTTCAAATTGTATTAGATGAGATATCAGCAATGACCTCATAACAATCCATGATGGAGTATACTTTGAGAATGTGACTTCACATTGCATATCCATGATGGAGTATACTTTGAGAATGTGACTTGACATTGCATATCGATGATGGAGTATACTTTGAGAATGTGACTTGACATTGCATATCCATGATGGAGTATACTTTGAGAATGTGACTTGACATTGCATATCGATGATGGAGTATACTTTGAGAATGTGACTTGACATTGCATATCGATGATGGAGTATACTTTGAGAATGTGACTTGACATTGCATATCGATGATGGAGTATACTTTGAGAATGTGACTTCACATTGCATATCGATGATGGAGTATACTTTGAGAATGTGACTTGACATTGCATATCCATGATGGAGTATACTTTGAGAATGTGACTTGACATTGCATATCCATGATGGAGTATACTTTGAGAATGTGACTTGACATTGCATATCGATGATGGAGTATACTTTGAGAATGTGACTTGACATTGCATATCCATGATGGAGTATACTTTGAGAATGTGACTTGACATTGCATATCGATGATGGAGTATACTTTGAGAATGTGACTTCACATTGCATATCGATGATGGAGTATACTTTGAGAATGTGACTTGACATTGCATATCGATGATGGAGTATACTTTGAGAATGTGACTTGACATTGCATATCAATGATGGAGTATACTTTGAGAATGTGACTTCACATTGCATATCGATGATGGAGTATACTTTGAGAATGTGACTTCACATTGCATATCCATGATGGAGTATACTTTGAGAATGTGACTTCACATTGCATATCGATGATGGAGTATACTTTGAGAATGTGACTTCACATTGCATATCCATGATGGAGTATACTTTGAGAATGTGACTTCACATTGCATATCCATGATGGAGTATACTTTGAGAATGTGACTTCACATTGCATATCCATGATGGAGTATACTTTGAGAATGTGACTTCACATTGCATATCCATGATGGAGTATACTTTGAGAATGTGACTTCACATTGCATATCCATGATGGAGTATACTTTGAGAATGTGACTTCACATTGCATATCCATGATGGAGTATACTTTGAGAATGTGACTTCACATTGCATATCCATGATGGAGTATACTTTGAGAATGTGACTTGAATTGCATATCGATGATGGAGTATACTTTGAGAATGTGACTTGACATGGCATATCGATGATGGAGTATACTTTGAGAATGTGACTTGACATTGCATATCGATGATGGAGTATACTTTGAGAATGTGACTTCACATTGCATATCGATGATGGAGTATACTTTGAGAATGTGACTTCACATTGCATATCCATGATGGAGTATACTTTGAGAATGTGACTTGACATTGCATATCCATGATGGAGTATACTTTGAGAATGTGACTTGAATTGCATATCGATGATGGAGTATACTTTGAGAATGTGACTTGACATGGCATATCGATGATGGAGTATACTTTGAGAATGTGACTTGACATTGCATATCGATGATGGAGTATACTTTGAGAATGTGACTTCACATTGCATATCGATGATGGAGTATACTTTGAGAATGTGACTTCACATTGCATATCCATGATGGAGTATACTTTGAGAATGTGACTTCACATTGCATATCCATGATGGAGTATACTTTGAGAATGTGACTTCACATCGCATATCCATGATGGAGTATGCCTGGAGAATGTGACTTCCCACTGCTGTCTACATGGTTTGAGAAAACAGGATAAAATATTGAATAAAAAAAACTTAATAAAATGATTATAGGGACAAGTCAGCTATAACTGTAATAGTAATTTTTGTTATAATTGTAAAAGGCTGGACATTATTTACCTATATGTCATTGGGCTCACTAGACCATACTGTAATGTTGACAGATAACTGTGTCCCACCCCTTTTTCAAATTTAATGGGCAATTAAACTTGAAAAAGCTTTTTGCATGAATTTTTTGTACATACCAGAAATTCTCCATGTTACCATTGATGGTATGATGGTTTTTTCAACCAAAATAATTGCTGCAAATAGAGTTACAGTGCTGTGTTCCCTTTAAGTCATTGAAATGTGGTTAAAGGATACTTCTGTCTTGCTAGAATGTGCCATGGAGAGGTACCGGCATAGAATTGATGATCAGGTCAACTTCAAACTGACTGATCAATAACAATTTGAATCACATGTTAACTTGTATCAGAGTTTTGTGTATGTGTGAGTGTGTGTGTGTATGTGTATGTGTGTGTACAGTAATTTTGACAGGCTAAACAAAGTTACTTTTTCTCAGCTGCTTTGACTTTAAATGGATAGAAGTTGAAACCATAATAATAAGTCAGGGGGCGGGGAGGCAAAACCACTTAAAAGAGAATTGTTAGCAAAGGTCATGATCAGCATTTGTCAGATTTTGACAGTCATTGTACAACCCCTATCTGAATATTTATAATTGCAATAATGCTGTACTATAAGACTACCATACTGTACTGTACATAATGTAGACATTGCTTGTTAGAGACTCCCATGTAATTATGTTTGGCCAGTTATATGTTACTAGCTATGTTTTAGTGTTATTGAAGAAGAACAACAAAATCTTATGTATCTTTGTTTAGTTAGGTTTGTAATAAACAGCTATGCTACATCAAACCGTGTAGATATACAATGGATATGCATAGATAGGTCACTACAAGTAATTGTATGGTCAGGTCATGTCAATACTTGCCAATTTTCTCAATATTGATAAGATTAAACAGTAGCTGCTGATGACATTAGCAATCAGGGTTCGTTCAAGTGTCTCTTGAAATTCTGCCAAAATGGGTATTTATTGTATAAACTAGAACTTCTATCTACTATCACACAGCCTAACAAAATTCTCCTCAACTTCAGTCTCATTAACAACTTTGATGTTTGGAATGTTGGTGGCAAAAATGCGAAATTCTTGTATCTATCTGTTCACAGTGTTTGTATGGTACACAGTATAATTTGATTTGTCAGGTACTTCTGTGTTGTATAAATAGCTTTGATGTTTGAAATGTTGGTAGAAAAATTGCCAAATTATTGTATCTATCTCAAGTCATATGTTTGTACTGTACACAGTGTAATATGATCTGTCAGAACTTGTTAATTATTGATTTATGAAATGGCACACCTACCTTGCTCAGCATTAATTTTGCAAGAGAGGATCAACCATTACAAATTCATATTTATCTGTCTTCAGATAATGCCAATAACACTAATGATTTAGCTAATTATTGTTGACATTATCTTACTGTAAGTGTTGTTATTTATGGATTGTAAATATTGAGTCCGGTATTATTGTAAATATTGTTGAGAGCCATAGCAGGAAGCTGAGTTTATATCTTAATATACTTAATAAACTTATATACCGGTACATCAGTGATGTCAAATCAATCATATATGTCAGTAATGTCAGTCACTGGAATAATTAACTGATTTTCATTTTGGTAAGTTAAGTAAGTATTTTGAAACTGCAAGTCTTCAAAGACAGCCATGTAACATCGGGGCGAACGCTTCCAAGTCAGTTGTAAGTCAGTTTGTAGCTAAGAAACCAATAGATTGTCACAAGTATGTGACAGATTTGCAGTTCTATTGTGGCAGAGTCATTGGAAAAACTGTTTGTGTTGATGTGTGGCCAAAAAACAGTTTGAGATCAAGTGATGGTATTGTTCCAAGTTGTGATAGTTATTATAGTTGTGCAGTGAACCAGGACAAGGTCTGTACTCTACTGTGATACTGGCATCTAAACATACATTTAAATGTTTACAATGAATAGAATTGAAGGGGAAAAATTGATGAAATTTTCACTTTTTCTCCTTTACAATATTTCAACCATAGATTCTTGTTCTACTGTCTAAAGCACATTGAGATACATGTAGCATTCTGTTTGTCAACTTTGCCTGTACATGAATTGCTATTGTTATTGTTTACAAGTGAATTCTTGTTCAGGCTAGAATTCAAATGTAAACAATAACAGTGCATTTTACTGTACAGATATAGACACAGTGTTGACAAGCTAAATAGTACATATTAGGTATTTCACAATGCATTAGGGAGTAGAACGAGAACTCACAGCAGACATACAAAACGAAAATAGCGAAAACATCATTAAAAGTTACAGCTTACTGTCCCTTTTAAGAACCAAAATGCAATTTTGTGTAGTGTCACGGACAATGTACATGTGCCATATGAACACAACAAGCTAGGCCTACAATACATCCACCATAGTATAGTCAACTCCCACTGCAATGAGAAATTGTTTAAAATATGACAGGACTCAATTCAGCGTGAAAGAAATTTTGAGAATAGTGTGCATAAATATGCAGTAATGCTAACCTATTGTCCGATATAGAAGATACATTGTGTATGAAAACACTGTTATGAGTTTATTGGTAGTCTTTTGATTGTTAACTTCTTGACTGGGTAAGCAGGTACTGCACCTTGCTAACTTCTTAGGTACTACACGTTGGTGACTTCTTGACTGGGTAAGCAGGTACTGCACCTTGCTAACTTCTTAGGTACTACACGTTGGTGACTTCTTGACTGGGTAAGCAGGTACTACACCTTGCTAACTTCTTAGGTACTACACGTTGGTGACTTCTTGACTGGGTAAGCAGGTACTACACGTTGCTAACTTCTTGACTGGGTAAGCAGGTACTGCATGTTGTGAGTTTGAATCTGATCATGACTTTACCGCATTGAATTCTTCTGTTCATGTATTAGTTATCGTGGTAAAATATTTGTTTTGACGTATTTTAGTGACGTGAAAGGGTTTATTCAAGACAAAATTGTAAGGAACTTCAAATATCTTCATTTATTTCAGACGAGGTATAGCATCTAGGGGTGAGAATCATCCATTACCAGAGAAAGCTGAAGATCAGACTCTGTCATATCCTTTTGTAGAGACTGTGAATGAAGCTATTAACAGTTACAATAATAGCTATGTAACACCAAGTACTAGTGGCAGATCATCACCTACACTTATTGATCATCACTATGAAAGTTATCCATCAGCATCTACTGGATGGACCACAGGTTACTCAACAGAACGTAGCAGTCTCTTTTCATGGACAGATGATGTAAGTATTATGAGTTTATTAAGGAAACACAGCAAGGGATGTATGAGGGTATTTGTGCTGCGTATCACTCAACATGAAGCAGCAGCTGTGTTAATGTTGAAGTGCATCCTTTCAGATATTTTTGTGAGAACTTTATTATTTTACGGTTTACATTTTTGACATGACTTTAAATTGCTTGAGTAGTCACTGTTTTCAAGCAATGTCAGCAAATTTTTCTTTCATCTATAGTGCAAAGCTATCATGGAAGTGCAGCGTGTGCAACTACATTTAGCGTTAGACATTTTCTGGTAATTGTCTAATGGGTTCGTTGAAATTGTCCAAAAGTGAATGCTCAGGGGAACCTGCAGAATGTAATGCACTTTGGGCACCTAGAAACAGTAACTGTTATTGAAAGCACGCTATATATGGCTTTTTAAGCACATGCGAAAATTCTGACATTCTCAGTGCTTTGTATTGAGAACATAAGAACATTGCAGATGTTTGATAGTTATGGAAAATGTGAATGCCCTTATCCAACTTGGTTTAGTCCAATCATATCATTGAATATATAGGATTCTGTTGGTTTGGTCCAATCATATCATTGAATACAATAGGATTCTGTTTGTCTGGTCCAATCATACCATTGAATACAATCTGTTTGTTCCAATCATGTCATTGAATACAATAGGATTCTGTTGGTTTGGTCCAATCATATCATTGAATATAATATTCTGTTGGTTTGGTCCAATCGTATCATTGAATACAAAAGGATTCTGTTGGTCTGGTCCAATCATATCATTGAATACAATAGGATTCTGTTGGTTTGGTCCAATCATATCATTGAATACAATAGGATTCTGTTGGTTTGTTCCAATCATGTCATTGAATACAATAGGATTCTGTTGGTTTGGTCCAATCATATCATTGAATACACAAGGATTCTGTTTGTATGGTCCAATCATATCATTGAATACAATAGGATTCTGTTGGTTTGTTCCAATCATGTCATTGAATACAATAGGATTCTGTTGGTTTGTTCCTATCATGTCATTGAATACAATAGGATTCTGTTGGTTTGGTCCAATCATATCATTGAATACACAAGGATTCTGTTTGTATGGTCCAATCATATCATTGAATACAATAGGATTCTGTTGGTTTGGTCCAATCATATCATTGAATACAATAGTATTCTGTTGGTTTGGTCCAGTCATATCATTGAATACACAAGGATTCTGTTTGTATGGTCCAATCATATCATTGAATACAATAGGATTCTGTTGGTTTGGTCCAATCATATCATTGCATACAATAGTATTCTGTTGGTTTGGTCCAATCATATCTTTGCATACAGTAGTATTCTGTTAGTTTGGTCCAATTATATCATTGAATACACAAGGATTCTGTTGGTTTGGTCCAATCATATCATTGAATACAATAGGATTGAACCAACTCTTCAAAGAAAGGGTAAATAAACAGAAGATTGATGTAGTCAAACTAGTCACAACACTGCAATGTATTTTCACTCACAAGGGAAAAGTTCAATTTCGAGTTTTACAGCAGGAAAAAAATTGAATGTTTTTATTATTTTATTATTGCAGCACTTGATTCACTTATAATCAGTTTCAGTCTAGGTTGCTTTGAGTCATTGTTGAAAACATAAAGATTGCGATTGTTGGTGACTCTTGCGTGAAATGTATGCTTGTTGAATAACATTCAGTATTTAGCCTTAAGATTCACAATTCTGAAAGCCTTATTCTAATATATCAATCAAAATTGTCAAGATATATGTGATGAGAAATAATAAGAGTGTGGATGTGTTTTCTATTTGCATACAGGAATTTGATAAGAGAGCTGCCAGGACAGTTCGACACATGTTTGATGAAATTGATAGCACTCTATTTGAAGATACCAAAGGCGTTAGTCCGCAGCTTGCTCAGGAATGTAAAGACTGGAAGGCGCGGTTTCCACATCTCAGGTAAGATGACTACTTTAACCCTTTCACCACAATGGTTTGATCCAAACCCATTGTTATTAAGTGTGAGGGTGGATCTGTTCACAGGGAATGAGGGGTTACCAGGTTAATATAGCATGGCATCAGCTGATAATGCAATATCCAATTATTGCTGGTTACCAGTCAAAACAACTGACTGAACTCAGCATATGACTGGATAAATTGTTTGTAAACCACATCACAACTCAGCATATGACTGGATAAATTGTTTGTAAACCACATCACAAATCAGCATATGACTGGATGAATTGTTTGTAAACCACATCAAATCATACAATATCATCAGTATTCATACAGTGTGTCTACTGCCCCACATTAATATTTATTACTTATTTTGTTTTACAAGCAAGCAATATTATATCTTTGTTTCTGTGTGTGTAATTTTTACTTCACTGAAACAGAGCTGTGAGAAATAGTGTCTAACAGTCATTTCATTGAAACAATTTTCATTCTGATCTATATTCTATGTATAACTGTGGTGTCATTTTTTAGCTCTCATATATGCATATGTATATATGCAAATGGGAGGTATTCTTATAAGGTGGCAAAATGGCGTCTGTGTGTATGTATGTATGTCTGTTAGTCCGTCCAGATCAAAATATCCTAAACCGCAATGGCGGTCATCTTAGTATTTGGTGTACAGGTGCACCTAGGGGTGGAGATGTGAATTAGTTCAAAGGAACATGTCAGTGCCAAAAATATGCAAATGAGGGAAAAAAGGAAAAATCCTGCAAATGGCTAAAACTCAGTAAGCATTGGTCAGATTTGGTTGAAACTTAGTGTGCAGATTCCTTTAGGTATCCTTAATAATGTGTGCACAAATTTGGGTGAAATTTGCATGTTTGTATTTTTAGAGTATTTTTTTCCGTTTTTAGTCAAAAAATCTTGTTCTCTGAAATCGCTCGTCTGATCGCTCTGAAAGTTAAAATTCATGTTCCTCAGAATGACCTCAGTCAAGTTTGTACAAGATTTATCTCAATATAATGTAATGAAGTTAGGTTGAAACTGTCAATTTTTTTATTTTGGGGGCAATTTTTGCCCTTTTTTGGTCAAAAATTTTTTTCTCTTAAAACTACTGATCTGGTAGCTTAGATATGTAGTTTACAGGTTCCTAGGGTTTATGTTAATGAGATATATTGAAATTCGGATGAAATCTGCAATTTTGTATTTTGGGGGGTAATTTTTGTCATTTTTGGTCAAAAATTTGTTTCTCAAAATTTACCAGTCTGATTGCTTTGATATTTAGTAAATAGGTTCCTAGGTTTATGTTAATATGATATATTGAAATTAGGTTGAAATCTGGAATTTTGAATTTTTTGGGCAACTTTGCGAAACTGTCAATTTTACAGGGATATCTTTCATTTTGTTTTTTTAAGATTTTTTTTGGTAATTTTATACCTACTGGAACTAAGAGTATATCATGTGGTGATTTAGTAAGCATTTGATATGGTAAACTGTATTTGGTGATGAAATACAGTAAAAAATCATTAGAAAACATAGCTGAGGTGATTTTAGCAGGTTTGGTTTCCAACAAATATATTCCAAAATTTTTCGATGTTTAAGAGTATCAAGGTTGTAAATAGTTGACACACTTCCTGCCATCTGCTCATTGTATATCTCATGCATAGATGGTCAATACAAAGGGGTGGCATTTGATATTGGGGGGGGGGGGTTCCTGGCAGATTTTTAAAAAATTCCAAACAAATGTCAAAAAAAAATTCAGCCAGAGAAAGTTTGAAAGGTGGGAGAATTGGGAAAAATAATGTACAATGGATCGGATAAAAAGATAATGTACCTCATCAATCTTCCAGAAACCCCCCCCCCTTCTTTCAAATGGTCCACCCCTAATGTATTTTTTGAGCAATTAACCGTGCATTGTATATTAGTGTAAGATGTCAAGTTAGGTAAGGATTTGAAAGGAATAGTCAAGTTCATCACAGTTAAATTTCTTAACTTTACCTCTTGTGTCATCATCCTTGTGTAATTGGTTAAATTTGCGGCTGACTCGCAGCGTGTTTGCAAGGTTATATCTGATTGGTCGATTGTCACTATTCACAGCAACTTAGGGAGTTTATTAGTCCCCACGGACACCGTCCGGGGGGACTTATAGGTTTGGTAATGTCCGTGCGTGTGTGCGTGCGTGCGTCCGTGCGTCCGTCCGTTCACGCAGATATCTCAGAGATGCCTGAAGCGATTTCATTCAAACTTGGTACAAGGATTACTTCATATGTCATACAGACGCATGTCGATTTGTTTTGTGATACGATCCAATATGGCTGCCAGGCGGCCATTTTTATTACGATTTTTTCATGTACAGAGCCATAATTCAGGCATGTCTCAACTGATTTTATTCAAAGTTGGTACAAGGACATTGACCAATGTCATAGATATGCACGTCAATTTGTTTTGTGATACGATCCAATATGGTCGCCATGCGGCCATTTTGTTACGATTTTTTCATGTACAGAGCCATAACTCAGGCATATCTCAACCGATTTTATTCAAAATTGGTACAAGGACATTGACTTATGTCATACATATGCACGTCAATTTGTTTTGTGATACAATCCAATATGGCTGCCAGGCGGCCATTTTATTACGATTTTTTCATGTACAGAGCCATTACTCAGGCATGTTTCTACAGATTTTATTCAAAGTTGATACAAGGACATTGACCAGTGTCATAGCTATGCACATCAATTTGTTTTGTGATACGATCCAATATGGCCGCCGTGCGGCCATTTTGTTACGATTTTTTCATTTACAGAGCCATAACTCAGGCATATCTCAACCAATTTTATTCAAACTTGGTACAAGGACATCGACCTATGTCATACACATGCACATTGACTTGTTTTGTGATACAATCCAATATGGCCGCCGTGTGGCCATTTTATTACGTTTTTTCATGTCCAGAACCATAACTCAGACATGTATCAAGCAAATTTATTGAAAGTTGGTACAAGGAGATTGACCAATGTCATACATATGCATGTTGATTTGTTTTGTGATACGATCCAATATGGCTGCTGTGCGGCCATTTTGTTATGATTTTTTCATGTACAGAGCCATAACTCAGGCATATCTCAACCAATTTTATTCAAACTTGGTACAAGGACATCGACCTATGTCATACACATGCACATTGACTTGTTTTGTGATACAATCCAATATGGCCGCCGTGTGGCCATTTCATTACGTTTTTTCATGTCCAGAACCATAACTCAGACATGTATCAAGCAAATTCATTCAAAGTTGGTACAAGGAGATTGACCAATGTCATACATATGCATGTAAATTTGTTTTGTGATACCATCCAATGCGGCCATTTTGTTATGATTTTTTCATGTACAAAGCCATAACTCAGGTATATTTCAACCGATTTTAATCAAAGTTGGTACAAGGACATTGACCTATGTCATACATATGCACATTGATTTGTTTTGTGATTCGATCCAATATGGCCACCATGTGACCATTTTATTACGATTTTTTCATGTCCTGAACTACAACTCAGACATGTATCAAGCGAATTTATTCAAAAGTATTTTTATCACAGACCTAATGAAGAGGACTCTATCCTCTCTGAGGACCTGTAATCAAAGCACCCATTAACAAGTGGGGACTGTGTCATCAACGATGACTTGTTTGTATTATTTAATTGTAACGGTAAGATTCTGCCAACCAATTGGATAACAGCTTCGAAATCGCTGCAAGTCGCCCCTAAATTTGTAAGTTGTTCCAGATGTGGATGCACTATTGTTCTGGAAGAAAACAATGTTTACTTTTACCTGTAGGGTTTCTGAGTGAATGATTGTATGCTGAAATCTCTCCGTGCATCTGGTGTATGGGCAAAATGTAAACATTGGTTGCATGTTATGTATTTCAGTCTATGTCAAATATTGTAAATGAAAAATCAAGAACAGTTTACTGTGTGCTTGTAAAAGATAACATATTTGTCAATACATAAACTGCCTTGCAGATTGATTGTCTTAAAGATTATCACAGAAGAAGAAAAGGAAAAGAAACTAATCAAATTGCTGTAACACATTCACCTTGAGTGCCTGTTCGCCTATATATAACTATTTTATCATTACATTCAGCTGTTTGTTATATCTTTATCACTCTCCATGGGCCAAGGCACACTTGAGGGCCAATGTCATCACTCTGTGCCAGTCTGTGTATGTCAGTCGGTCTGTATGTATGTCCATGTTTCATACAATTGTTGGCTTGTTTTGATAACTATATGGGAGCGAACAGTAACATTGTCACTATTTTTTGTAATTACAGAATTCTTGGAGAGCAATTAATCCAGCCCCAAGATGCAGGATTTCAACTTTATCCCCAAGAGGCAGCGAGGCCCTCTACAGGTAGTATCTTGCTAGATGTTGGGGACAATGAAATGGCCACCTGCGTTGCCATGGATACTCAAGAGTAAGTTGAAATTGTGTGTATATATCCAATCAAGGGTTCCAATAGAGATATAGCCAGATTGTATATCTATAGTGATGCAAATATGCAGATAGAAATGTTGCCAGATGGGTGTCTATATTTATCCAATCAAATGTGCCGACAGAGATCTAGCCAGATGGGGTCTATAGCCAATCAAATGCACCAATAGAGATAAAGCTATATAGTCTGGTTCCCTGACCCATTTCCCCGGTAGAGGGCGTGGGGAAATATAGGGTCAGGTACCTGCTAATGTAAGCATGGACGCTATTGGGTTAAAATAAAACAAGCTGTTATTGGATGAAAGTAACACTTGTAACTTTTTCCCATGTTTCTTGGGTTTCGCACTTTCAGGCTCACTTGACACCAATTTCTTGTTTGTACCACAAAGCCGTGGAGGTAGAAAGAAAGACTTTTTACCTCTATGATTAAACTACTGTGATTTAGCACACTCTTGATACTTTAGAACGTCCACATGATGCCTGGCATTTTTTACGAAATTCGGACACCATTCTATCCATCGAAATCAATCGTCGTTCGCAGTTCCAACAAAGTTTGCTTTCAATTAGCTGTGATTTCGCAGCAGTACTTGTGGCGTGTATCGAACGTGCTCGGGTCATTGGGGTCACGCCACAGTCGGCGATGACCTCAATGACCCTTGTGCGTTCGATACACGCCACAAGTACTGCTGCGATATCACAGCCAGCCTCAGTCACCTCTATTTCCCCGTACTTCTGGATTAATCCTTTCAGTTTATGTTTCCCATCTCGTGTGCCAATGTTTTTGGTTCGGATACCAGTGTTCGAACATAATTCTGCTCCAGTCTAATTTTGACCGGCGTTTTCATGTTAGCAGCCATATTTATTGTACCATGTTCTGTCAGGTGACTAACCTCCGCCATCTTGAACAAAATTCTGTTCAAGATGGCTACCCGGTACCTGACCCTATATTTCCCCACGCCCTCTACCGGGGAAATGGGTCAGGGAACCAGACTAAAAGCTATATAGTGCTAGTAGCAAATCAAATCTCCAAATAGAGATATTGCCAGGTTTGGTGTCAATAGCCAATCAAATGTGCCAAAAGAGATGGAACCATACAGTATGTCTATAGCCAATCAAATGTGCCAATGGAGATGTAGCCAGGTTGTATATCCATAGTCAATCAAATATTCTAATAGAGATGTAGTTTGATTGTTGTCTACAGCCAACCAAATGTGCCAATGTTTGTGTTTTATTGCCAATCAAATGTCCCAAATGTAAACCAAGTTTATGACGCAAATATAGACAAGTATTAAAATTGCACTTAATAACTGACAAATTATAGTAGAAATAAACATCATTCAAATACATATTGAAGAAGCACTTTAGTAATTATGTTTACATCATCAAAATTTTTATCGTTTGTATGGTGTTTAGTTCTTCCCTTTCAAAAGCATTTGAGTCCATGGAGAATATTTCTGGCTTCTCTCTGTCAGGCTTTCAATACAAGGTCAGCATGTTGTAGCGACAGAAGCGCCCTCAACAGAGCCATCACAACTAAGAACTTCCTCACCAAATCATCAATATTCACATCTTGAAGAAGAGATCTTTGAATCAGATGGATGTGTTGAGGAATATCTTGCGTATGATAAAATGGGGTAAGTATGTCTTTAGGAACAATTGTCAGTTGATTTTAAAAGCCACAAAGTGGTAAAATTGTGCTTTTGCCATCAGCTTGCAAAACTTGAGCGCACAAGCTGTAGTCCAGCAGTTCATGTCAAGATTTTGAGAATGTTTGTTTCATGAAATTTCTATGCAGTACATCTAGCTCCAAGATGACTTCTTATAGATATTGCATTATCTGACAGCTCACAATGCTATGTATTTGTCTTCAGTACCTCAGAGACTGAAGTCTGACTGAAATCCAAACTGTTATCAGAAGATTTTACTCAGTGCTTGCAGACTTCTAAATTAAATATTTTTCACAATTTTTCTATCAACCAGGAGAGATGATGATGGTTTTGAACAGAAAAAATATCACACGCCAAGACGGCGGAGACAAGGTTTCCCACCAATCACACCCAATGCATGTCTTCAAGACAGCATCAGTTGCCAAGTTTTTGATTCACTTTGGAATGAAGTGTCTACTTGGCTTAGGGTACTCATAAAGAAACACTTAGACAAGAAAGCAAGTGGTGAGTTCAACTTGTTTTATTACTGTCCCACCATTCATTTCCAAGTCAATTTTATACATAAAATATTATCAAAGACTTGCATGTTTCAGTAAAAGAAAAGTGTTTTGCATTTCTGCAATCCATGGATAAATTTCTCCGTTTTGCAATAGCTGTTTACTTATTTATAAAACTTCCCACTATTACTGATGCCATGTTAAGAATAGGATCTATATCAAAGTGCTTTCTAATCAAGCACTTTATTTGTCCCCAAAGTGTTGTACATCAATACATTGGAAAACTATGCAGTTGATCTTCCACGACATTGCACTTATGATATTAAGGGGAATGTCTCACTTTCCATTTTAGTAATGAGATGCCATTTAGTAAGATTTAGAATACCCCTGTACCATATTCAGTGGTTCATCATCTTCACTCCATGTGTGTGTAATACCCCTGTACATTGGTGAGTTCTCCCAGCAGTCATTTGTTTGATATTTTTGAAAGGTTTCATTAAAATCAGTCGGTATTTACATGACAATTTTTTCCCCTTTATTTCAGAAATAGATTCTGATCAGAGGGCGTTACAACCCCCTGATGTACCCATGCTGTCACCATTGGTGGGTTTAGGAGCAACCTTTGACCCACTTACGTCACCGCCACCATCAAGGGGATATGATGCAAATAGGTTAAATCCAATTCAATCAGGGGTAAGTCAAAAGTCAAATCCTGTCACTTTCCAAAGGCTGTAGAAAATTTTGGTTAAAGCTTGTAAAAATTAAATAGGCGTGTAAAAGTAATGTGTCAACACATTGAATTTGCACAAAGTCCATGATTTTTCATGAAACTGATATTTTCACAGCCACTGTATTACCGCTATGGTGTTGTTGAATTATCATACAATAGAATTGGTGTTTTTTGACAGGAATGTTATATGTTCTTAGCTACAACAATTTCATAACATCATTGAAGTCACTAAAGTCTGTTACAGGATGCATTGAGAAATCTCTTTGATACAAGAAGATGGACAATACATATTTTACAAAATTTTTTACATAACTCTTAGTTTGAATCATTTGACTGAAGTTCCAATATTTGTTATTATTATACTCATTGTTTCCATGTTAATAAATGTTATAGCGCTACATTTTCTTTATCTCGCACCTTTGACAATTTTATTTTCAAAATGTGTTTTTAACATTGATTACATAATGCATTTCTAATGATTCTTACCGAGCTAACGACTATATTTTCAGCATTTTGAAATCAAATGAGTGTTACCTTGACGGCAAACTACTGCAAAGATCAGCTTAATTTCCTCCGACTAAAGTAGAAAGGGTTTTTACATCTTCCAATCATTGTTTGCTATCTTCCACAAAACATGCTGATAATATCAGTTATAGCTCCACTGCAGTACTCAAGATTTTCATACTTTCTATCCATTTGGTATTGTGCAACACACAGTAAGAATGTTCTCTGACCCTGCTTGTTTTATGTAGGAATGAAAGAATTCTGTCAACATAAAAACATACTCATCATAAAAATACATTTATCAATTAAATAAACCTAACTTGCATATTTATCTTTGTTACAGGCAAGACTGAACACTGCACCAGCCAATACATTTGTTGATTTAGATGGATTGATCATAGTACAAGCCAAATATTTACACAAGCGAGACAAAGCCATCAATCTCCCAATGTAAGTGAAAGTGCTTTCAAATACTGGACATCAACTTTACATGTCATTTATCAGAAGTACACAATGCGTTCATCTGCATGGTTTAATGCAAAACATTCAGTGTCTTTACAAAATATTGACAAGCTAAATAGTAGGTGTTTTAACATGCTTTGGGAAGTAAAATGAGAACTTGCAATTGACATACAAAACAAAAATCGTGAAGAAAATCAACAAAAGTTACAGCTACTGCTCCGTTAAAGACAAATATGTAAGTGACATAGATGTTGGTAAATTTCTTATACCTGTAATGTTTACCTCAGTTGACTCATGAATGTCAGAATTTAAATGTTGTTTTTATTTTCTGAATATTTACTCATCTTTACAGTGAGGGGGACTTGTCAAACAATCGACCTGGTTCAAGTAATCTACTACAAAGGCCAAGAACGGCCAGTAAAATTCCAACAAAACAAACCAAAAAATGGCCATCACCATGGAAATACCCTGAACGTGCAAAGACACCCATGGATGAGTTTAACATTCTGGCAATAGGAAAGAAATTGTAAGTACCTTTTAAATCTTCTATTGTTTAATCATTGGACTTCTATCATACATACATACATACATACATACATACATACATACATACATACATACATACATACGTACGTATATACGTACGTACGTATATACATATGTACATACGTACGTACGCAAGTACATAGAAATACATCAATGTGCACATTACATATATATTAAGGCATTAATAGGTATTAAAACATATATTTATACAAACACATCCATTGGATGAAAGTGTTAAATGTTACGCTGACATTTAACAATTCAGACAGATACTTATGTACATAACAAACAGAGACTTGTGAAGGTGTGTTCAAATGGAAAGTTTTTCTTCCTTTCAGTCCAAAGGGCAAAGGTCACCAAGACAAGTGGTGAGTTTGTAATGTGTGGAAGCACAGAGTATAAACACAAAGAGATCTGCAAAGTAACCTGTGTGATATGATAATGCACTTTCACAGGGACTTAGGGGGTATCATGTCTGTTTGATGTGATTGTCATGACATTTCCATACTTAACACATGATCACCAAGCACATGCAATTTCATAAAGTTTACATCATACTATTTGTATGTATACGTTTAAGAGGATACCCAAAACATGGACTGACATTCTACAATATCAACAGACGTATGCACACATGTATGTACATTTCCTACAGACTTACAGATTCAAATCTTCTATACACAGTAATGTTGTTAATTTTCATAGCACAACACAATTATTCATGCCTATGTTCTAAATCTCATGATAAATATCACCCTAATGCTTGGTTTGCTGTTTGGTTGTGTGCACACCAAGGTTTCTAAAGGGAAGGACAAACACTGTGAAAAAATTCTAAAAATCATAACAAATTGTTGCCTCCTGAAGGGTCCACTGTTTTCAGTAATTCACAGCGTTTAACGTTTTCACAAATGTGGTTTCACCCAAACTCATTGTTATCAATGGTGAGTGTAGATCTGTTTACATGGAATCGGGAGTGAACAGGTTAAGTTTATCCGATGTGTCTTTCTCATGCTATTTTCATCTGACGTGACAAAAGGCAATCCTTACATAGAGCTTGTATTAGCATTTTCATTCCATCTATAAAGCTTATCACACTGGTCGAAATGTTTAGCAAGCGCTCATCTCATAAGAGCTCTATAATTACCTTTCAAGCTGATAAATTCATCACCGAAATCTTTCTTGGAATTAAGATATATAGATTTTTTTCCGGGGTGTGTTGACAAAAAGGAGATTTTGTCGTGAATATTTTCTCTTGGAGAATATGCATTCTATAAAATTTACTCGCATTGTACACATTGCAATCATCTTCAAGATCTGCTGAAACTTAGATATCAGAAATAATGCCTTTACTAAAGAGGAATCAGTAGAAGGCTGATGTATATTGGCATATCATTCATTATCAGTATATCTTGTTCACTACTAGCAGCCTTCACAAGGAGCCTTCACTGCTAGTATTCACCGACAGCCTTTCACAGGCAGCTTTCATTGGCAGCCTGCACTGGTGGCCTTCACTAGTAGCCTGCAATGGCGACCTTCACTGGTAGCCTGCTCTGGCAGCCTTCACTGGCAGCATTTATTGGCAGCCTCCACTGGCAAACTTCACTGGCAGTGCGGCCTTCACTGGTTGCCTTCATTGGCTGCCTTCTCAGGCAGCATTCACAGGCAGTGTGGTCTTCACTAGTAGCCTTCATTTGCTGCCTTCACAGACAGCCTGCACTGGGAACCTGCACTGGCAGTGTGGCCTTCACTGGTAGCCTTCACAGGCAACCTTCACTGGCAGTGTGGCCTTCACTAGTAGCCTGCATTGGCGGCCTTCACTGGTAGCATTCACAGGCAGTGTGGTCTTCACTAGTAGCCTTCATTGGCTGCCTTCACAGATAGCCTGCACTGGGAACCTGCACTGGCAGTGTGGCCTTCACTGGTAGCCTTCACAGGCAACCTTCACTGGCAGTGTGGCCTTCACTAGTAGCCTGCATTGGCGGCCTTCACTGGCAGCATTCACAGGCAGTGTGGTCTTCACTAGTAGCCTTCATGGCTGCCTTCACAGATAGCCTGCACTGGGAACCTCCACTGGCAGTGTGGCCTTCACTGGTAGCCTTCACAGGCAACCTTCACTGGCAGTGTTGCCTTCACTAGTAGCCTGCATTGGCGGTTTTCACTGGCAGCATTCACAGGTAGTGTGGCCTTCACTAGTAGCCTTCATTGGCTGCCTTCACAGACAGCCTGCACTGGGAACCTGCACTGGCAGTGTGGCCTTCACAGGTAGCCTTCATTGGCTGCCTTCACAGGCAGCCTGCACTGGGGTCTTCACTGGTAGCATTTATTGGCAGCCTTCACTAATGGCCTTCACTAGCAGGCTTCACTGGCAACCTAGTGATTACTCCTATGAAGTTTCTTTGTATACAGTTCTTTTTGTTAGAATGAGACAAGGAATACTCATAACAGACCAAATCAGACCAGGGTCATTGTAATCTCCAACTCGATGAACTCTGAAATAATTGTGCTTGTGGATTGTCTTCTTGAATTTACCTCTAACGTTTAAAGCTTTTTTTGAATTCTTGCAGGAAAACTGGGTCATCATCGCCACCTCATCCGATGACAAGTCTGTCACCTGGAGGAGGCTACCAATGGTCAAGAAGTAGTGTCCTACCACCAATAGAAACTGTACATGAAAACCCACAGATGGGAACGTACAATCTAAAACCATTGGTAAGTCCTGCATTCAAAGTCACAGATTTAAATGCCAACGATTTATGAAAGTTATTTCAAGTAAGTTGAAATAAGTACAGTTGGAGTTAATTTTGAAATCTCTGATATGTATAATCTGTGTTAATCGTTATTGGAACTGAATCTAATTGCTGATTTCTGGATATTGTTTTCAGCGTGGTTTTAACAGTAGGTACTCACACAATAGGGTTTCTAGTGCAGTAGCTGATGACACCAACAGAAAACCATTCAACAAAATTGTCAATCCAGAATCAAGACCTAACACTACACACACTTTCAGGGTAAGTTTATCCATATTTTACCAGGTTTCATATTGTTGAATGTCTTATATGTCCATAAAAACTTCAAAATTACGAAAAGTTCCAAATTCAAATACTCAATAAATGTTGGATGGACATTTAACAGATGGCGTGTTAAATCAAATTGAACTTGTAGCCAGCAAGTACAGAGTTTCCTATTTGTGTATTTTCGTTTGTTTGTTTGTTTGTTTGTTTGCTTACAACCAAAGTCAAAGTGACATCATGTTCTCTATTTACAGTCAGAGACGCCGTTTGGTATCAATAATAGGAGATCATCTACACCACAATCAATACCAGTACAATACAATACCAGTGTGTTTAGATCATCAAATCCCACTGCAGGTGAGGAGACAACCAATACAGATAGTCAGAATAATGAGAAGAGAAAGTCCTGTGTTCATTTTGCACAATAACAATTGTCTTGTCACTAAATAAATTAGAATAAAAGTTTTATCGATATTTATTTCATTATTTAGGTGTGTGTCAATTAATAATTTACACTTATTCAGCTTTAGGGAGATTGTCCTTTCCTACAAAATTCGTAACATAGTGTTTGTGAATTTATTGACTGTATTTCATGCATTTTAGTTATACCTGTAGTCCCTGAATGTAGCATGTGAGCGAATTCAGGGATCCCTGAATGTAGCATGTGAGCTGTACTTGGATCCCTGAATGTAGCATGTATGCTGTACTCAAGATCCCTGAATGTAGCATGTGATCTGTACTGGGATCCCTGAATGTAGCATGTGAGCTGTACTCAGTGATCTAAGAATACAGCATGTGAGCTGTACTCAGTGATCTAAGAATACAGCATGTGAGCTGTACTCTGGGATCCCTGAATGTAGCATGTGATCTGTACTGGGATCCCTGAATGTAGCATGTGAGCTGTACTCTGGGATCCCTGAATGTAGCATGTGATCTGTACTGGGATCCCTGAATGTAGCATGTGAGCTGTACTCAGGGATCTAAGAATACAGCATGTGATCTGTACTCTGGGATCCCTGAATGTAGCATGTGATCTGTACTGGGATCCCTGAATGTAGCATGTGAGCTGTACTCAGGGATCTAAGAATACAGCATGTGAGCTGTACTCTGGGATCCCTGAATGTAGCATGTGATCTGTACTGTACTGGGATCCCTGAATGTAGCATGTGATCTGTACTGTACTGGGATCCCTGAATGTAGCATGTGATCTGTACCGGGATCCTTGAATGTAGCATGTGAGCTGTACTCTTGGATCCCTGGATGTAAGATGTGAGCTGTACTCAGTGACCTAAGAATACAGCTTGTGAGCTTGACTCGGGGATCCCTGAATGTAGCATGTGAGCTGTACTCTGGGATCCCTGGATGTAAGATATGAGCTGTACTCAGTGACATAAGAATACAGCTTGTGAACTTGACTCAGGGATCCCGGAATGTAGCATGTGAGCTGTACTCAGTGATCTAAGAATACAGCATGTGAGCTGTACTCTGGGATCCCTGGATGTAGCATGTGAGCTGTACTCAGTGATCTAAGAATACAGCATGTGAGCTGTACTCTGGGATCCCTGAATGTAGCATTTGAGCTGTATTTAGGGATCCCTGGATGTAAGATGTGAGCTTTACTCAGTGATCTAAGAATATAGCATGTGAGCTTCACTCATGTATCCCTGAATATAGCATGTGCTGTACTCAGGAATCCCTGGATGTAGGATTTGAGTTGTACTCTGGGACTTTTTGATGTTTATGTGACTTGTATCAATCACAGAGAACTTGTTTAGGATTGTAGATTACATGATATAAAATGATAATTGATTTATTGAGTAAAATATTTGTTGTGAAGCGCATTAATATTTTCAGAAAATGATTGTCAGATAGTACTTATTAAGGAGAGAAAATATTGCATGAATGTGTGTGTTTTGTATGTGTGCATGTTTGTGTGTTTAAGAAGAGTAGAGAAATGATGAAAGCTGTGCTGTAGGAACAACCAAATCCATGGACTCTTTATTCAAGTGTTCTGTGAGTCACTTACATGTATCAGCCATAAAGCTTCAGATACAGAAACCCTTAAAATCAACAAATGAGGCAGAATACAGGTAATTTAGCTAAAAGTCATATTATTTGACTCAATACAAGAAACGAGATATTGTATACCAGCTAGTTTAACACCCAATTATATTCAGTCAGTTCATGTGCTTTGATGTGGAAATATTGACAGTGCCTGAACAAGTGAAAATATCTGTTACAAAATTTTTTGTGTCAGGGTCAAATTAGAAATATTTCCATGTAACCAGTTGAAAACGTTTCGATACTCTCAGATAGCAGTAGATTGAAAACTCTATAGTTGATAAGAAACTGTATTGTTACTGTATGCTAGTCCCATTACCTGTACTGTGTATCTGTATTAATTCATTTCCATTTTACTCTCATCACAGGGAATACCAATACCTTCAAAGCAGGAATTCATGGAGTCCGGGTTGGAATCGGCAGTTCCTTTGTCTCATAGACCTTAATCAGCCACTCATTGGCTATTAACAATGACAAGGTTGCTCACAGCTTGTGGTTGTCCAATATCTATACGGCGATTCTTTCAGGGAAGCTGTCCAATGCATCAATTATATGCTTGTATAGAGACATGGCTAGATGAGGACAGTAACTCCACTATGTTTGGAGTATCAGATCATCGGCTGGTTGATGTGACTAGGATTTTGTGACGTCTACATTCTGTGTGAACACTGAGAATATTTGGTGGACAAACATTTGAGATATCCACTCTGAGTGACTACTTTATATTTAATTTTGATGTCATTCACACACATTTAATGTAATCATGGAGAACTCTTTGAAAGTACAGAAAATGTAGCTGCGCAAAGAAGAAAAGCAAATCCTACGCCAATTACTAGCGATACAGATGATCAGATGACAAGAGATGACATTGTTCTCTAGCAAGACACACTCCTCCCAATTTCTCAGGATGTTAAAGTATTCATAGAAGTAGTATAGTCATAGTAACGGAGGTAACCATGGTGAACAATAGATGGACAGTGGAAATAACCATGGCAACACAGTAACCATGGCAAATAGTCTTACAGTGGAAGTAACCATGGCAACAGTAATCTAGTCTGATAATGGAAGTAACCATGGCAACACAGGTTCTCAATGTGGTTACAGAATGAGAGAAACTTTCAACAAATGTGTCTAGTAGAAGATTCAGCTGAAATGTCTGATATGGAATTAACTAACTCATGTCATGATTGCGTCAATGTCAGTGGACTGTGTCTTGCATTTCATAGTAACATAAACTCAACTGAGTTTATAAGGTCAAAGGTCACATCAATCAAATGTGTATTCTCAGTTGCAAAACTAAAGGTCTAGATGTAAAGATGTTGTCTTTTTGACATTTGATGTCGCCCATTTTTGGGAGTCTTCACACAACAAACCATCCGTGTATATTTTGAAGTTTGCAAACTAATGTCAGTACAGAGGAAGGACAGGCTTTCATGATATTTGTCATACATATAAGTTAATGCTTTGATTTTGCCTGTGTGAAGTTTCACAAAAGTGTTCACACAATGTGCTGTACAAGATTCCAAACTGTGAACTTTGGATCCATTGCTGAAAGTATCTCCTATTTAGTAACAAGTATGAACACTGTATTATACTGTATTTGATCACGATTATGAGAGCCATCATCCACGTTCAAATTTTGGTCCCAGACCAAATCTGTTTCCAGCAATTACAAGACTAGAAAACAGCCGAACACAAAGTCCATTCCTTGCTGAATGTAAATTATTAGTGGTACTTTTATTGATAAGTCTTATGTCAAAAAGAATTTTTTTAAATCCACACTTTGGTCAATTATAGCAAAATTGAATATTTGTATATAGGATGTATAAAGTAATTTTGAAAAGCGAGAGAGATACGTCAAAAATTATGTGTATATTTTGTACGTAGAATTCTTTCATCATTGTGGATTCAATGCTTTGGTCTGTAATGTTATGTATGGATTTTCCTATTGGTTCCCAGACAAGCCATGAAATCATCAGAGACAATCATTTCACCCCTGTCTTTATTATATTTGTATTTATTTTGCCTTCACTACTTTCCTGTAGCTAGTTTAGTTCCGTCTTTTCACATTCATTCACCAGTTTACTTTTCTGGAAACTTCCTACATTATCCAATATACTAAAACCCAAAACTGGGGGGTTCAGATCTGCAGAATGCTGACTGTCTGTTCAATGCTATCCTTTGATGAGCTGTGTAAAGTATAATGCTGTAGACTGTGCAAGAGTGAGTGTTCAACTGCTGGGAAGTCTGTCAGAGTTAACAAGAATAGATCTTCACTGACTGCACAACATACAGCAATAACCAATGCATACAGTTTAGCAAAGTACCAAATACCACGTTACAGTTGGGTATGGGTCTGAAGACTTTTATGTCACTCCCATCTGTTTTCTTAAGGTAAAAGGTTTAACACTGAACCCAATCCCTTGATAGGATATTATGTTGCAAAGCACCCAATCAATTCAGTCTGTCACTCCAGTTCCTGTTCACGCATCCTTATTGTCATATGTTGTAAATTGACACAAAGTTCTGCTAATATGAAAGCATTGATCTTTCAAAGATTGATGTATGTTATGTATTTACCATCCAAAGTTGTTTATTTTTATTCCTGTTCTGCAACAATATCACTTGAAAAGTTCGTCCAAATAGCATGCACTCCATGGTATCATAAATCATTGTGGTTTTCATCAAAACAGATATACCACTGCCTTGCCAGTTACCTACCTCAAACACAGCCATTGTCTTGCAATTTCACTTCCTTTTCATGCACTTCCATCTTTACATCATTTGCATATTTGTACTTGACTATATCATTAATTTGCATCCATCTTTTATCACATGCTAGTCACATGATGCCACTGTATTATCATGTGACAGTCACATGCATTGCCTGGTGTAACAAGTGGGAGAAATCCATACAGATTACAGACCACTTTTTCTTGAATCAAGATAGCATTTAGTTTGATTAGTGTATTCAGTACCCCCAAAGTTTGTGAGTTATTTATGGCCCATCATCTTGTACTTTGATGGGAAAAATGTATTGCATTCTGGGTAGACACATTGCGTTTATGGCTTGATCCACCCAGAATTCAAGCTATGTGAGAAATTTAAGTAATATTTAACAAGATTTCATACTGTCTCAAGTTATGAACTCAGAAGTAGTTCATTAGAGGAGCATTTTATGATAAAAACTTATGAACACCAGTGGTTTTGTTGAACATGTGCATCTTGGCAATGTTAAACCAGTATAGTAAATTACCGATCTTATTATATAGGGGTGATGTGATCAATCTGTTCATCCAATCACAGTGGGAGACTGCTGTAGGTCAAGGGTTACACTGATTGGTTTATCATTGCACTGATAATGACAGACAAACCTCCTAATCGATCAAAATTTTATCTTGGAGATTTTGAACTTAACAGCAAAGTGTATTTCATCTTAAAGAGTACATGGCAACAAACCAGACAATTGTGTAACAATACATGCTACTAATATAGTTTTACTACCCTATGCTTAATGCATAATCGTCACTTGACCATTGAAGAGCGTCTATCCAATCAGTGTTTCTGTCAAGCAGAGCAAACAGAAATCATTCTCAGATATTAAATTTTTTTGAATTCATAAAACTGAAATGGAACAGTGTTAAGGCATTGTCTTTAATTGTTGTATAACTCTTTTTCCTCTGTTGTTACAGTGTGCATTGTAACTATCAGGCTATTGTTATAGTGTGCATTGTAACTATCAGGCTATTGTTATAGTGTGCATTGTAACTATCAGGCTATTGTTATAGTGTGCATTGTAACTATCAGGCTATTGTTATAGTGTGCATTGTAACTATCAGGCTATTGTTATAGTGTGCATTGTAACTATCTGGCTATTGTTATAGTGTGCATTGTAACTATCAGGCTATTGTCATAGTGTGCATTGTAACTATCAGGCTATTGTTATGGTGTGCATTGTAACTATCAGGCTATTGTCATAGTGTGCATTGTAACTATCAGGCTATTGTTATAGTGTGCATTGTAACTATCAGGCTATTGTCATAGTGTGCATTGTAACTATCAGGCTATTGTCATAGTGTGCATTGTAACTATCAGGCTATTGTCATAGTGTGCATTGTAACTATCAGGCTATTGTTATAGTGTGCATTGTAACTATCAGGCTATTGTTATAGTGTGCATTGTAACTATCAGGCTGTTGTTATAGTGTGCATTGTAACTATCAGGCTGTTGTTATAGTGTGCATTGTAACTATCAGGCTATTGTTACAGTGTGCATTGTAACTATCAGGCTGTCGTTATAGTGTGCATTGTAACTATCAGGCTATTGTCATAGTGTGCATTGTAACTATCAGGCTATTGTCATAGTGTGCATTGTAACTATCAGGCTATTGTCATAGTGTGCATTGTAACTATCAGGCTATTATTACAGTTAGTATTCTAACTGGGGCTATTGTTACAGTGCAATCGAACTATCAGGCTATTGTTACAATGTGCATTGTAACTATCAGGCTATTGTTATAATGTGCATTGTAACTATCATGCTATTGTTACAGTGTGCATTGCAACTATCAGGCTATTGTTATAGTGTGCATTGTAACTATCAGGCTATTATTACAGTTAGCATTCTAACTGGGGCTATTGTTACAGTGCATTCTAAATATCAGGCTATTGTTACAGTGTGCATTGTAACTATCAGGCTGTGCTGACAGTGATATGGCTTTCATCTTCTGATTTGATTTCAAATATTTTTCCTCACACCAGTATTCCTTTGATATGTTATTGTCTTTCTCAGCAACACATTGTCAGGATCAGCTGCTGTAAATTGCTATCATTCATTGTAGCAGATGAATGTCATGTTGTAACAGATCTGACACATCTACTGCATGATGCATACTGCATAATGTCTGATAGTTTCAGAGCATGTCATGTAATAATACTTTCAGAGCATGCCATGTAATAATACTTTCAGAGCATGTCTTGTAATAATACTTTCAGAGCATGCCATGTAATAATACTTCAGGAACATGCCATGTAATAATACTTTCAAAGCATGCAATGTGATAATAGTTTCAAAGCATGTCATGTAATAATACTTTCAAAGCATGCCATGTGATAATAGTTTCAGAGCATACCATATGATAAACTGTCAAAACAAATGAAGTGATAGGAGTCAACTCTGAACAAAAACATTGAAAACAAAGTCTGCATATAATACAATGCTGCCCCATGTGAAAATGCAAAATCCGAATTATGATCAGTATAGTTGCGTAATGGTCAGTGAACAATTTTACTGTGACAATTACATATTATGGTACAGCTCTGGTACTTTATACTGCGTCCTTTATTTTAATTTTTATTCCAGTACTTGTAAGTCTATTTCATATTAATCGTATATAAAAGTCAAATGTGATCACATTATTTTGTGTCCCTGTCTTTTTGTATTTTTCTGATGTATCTTTCAAGGGAATTTCGGATGTCAATACTATGTTATGAAGTAATTGACCACTGAGCTTGGTGTCAGAGCCAATTTCCCATGATTCCATGCAGAAAGGAGTATAATTCCAGTCTCCATCTTTATTATATAAACAACAGTTATGCTCTTTCTTCAACACCTTTTATTGACAAGTCTGTAAACCCAAGGCAAGGAGCAGAAAAATGGCTTAGTTTTCCAACCAGGAGCCTGCTTTGCTGTGATCCAATTTACAGCTCTTTTCTTTCACAGCAGTTCTAAATATTTGGTATCTAACATGACATACTATGGAATCTTATGATTGGATGGTCAAGACTCATTCTCTCAATCGTTTCACAAATCTTTAGAATTCATTGAAAATAAATCAAGAAATGAAAAGGAATGGTATTTCATACAGAAAATATGCACAGATAAAATGTTATTATTCAACAGTGTAAAACCAGGCCGGTTACATTTGAAGCAATATGGTTGTGTCATCAGTCGTCCACTCACCCTACTGTGTACACCCAACATTTTGTACTCGGCAGTCCTGGTTGACTCTATCTCCAAACTCAGACAACCACTTATTGTCATTGTTTTAGCTGTAAAGAATTATTATAACTTTGCACACTGTTGAATCAATTTCATAAAGTATTCTTATAGATCTTTGTAGTTCATTAGTTAAGTGATACTATGGTGATTTTAATAAGATATATATATATATATATATATATATATATATATATATATATATATATATATATATATATTACATATCATATATATATATATATATATATATATATATATATATATATATATATATACATATACACACACACACACACACACACACACACACACACACACACACAGACTTCTGAAATGGTAATTGTTTTCAACTCTTTTGGAAAGCGCATTCCAGTCATTCATTTTTAAGTTCAGTTATGGTGAGAAATTTTGTACTAAGAAACTGATAGAGGGCGCACTTCAGCATGCCAGTTAGACGGACATACCAAATGACTTTGACAACAACCATATAGTTTTTACTAAACTTTGATTTGTGCACATTCAATGGCTTTCTGGACCATTCAGTCCCTAACCCTTGGTTCTTTCATGACTTCTTGTTTAAAATAATTTCTCAGGCTTGCATGATGTTGTACATAATGTTTTCCTTTTCAAACTTACATCGATCAAGTTGTGTTTTTTTTGTATTAAGCTTACAAACAGACAAATATCCTTCATGATAACGTTTTCAAAACAATGGTTATCAATATGGTCATTTTGGACCCGTTCAAAGAGAATCGGGAGGAACAGGTTCAACTTTGTCACAGATAAAACCAAAATTACTGACGAAGGTCGTAGCTAGCTGTTAAATAATAATAATAATAATAATAATATTTTATTGCTTGCTTGTAAATATAGAATCTAAATCACATTTGTGGCAATAAAAGTGTGCTACAAAAATAAGTCCAAATTTTTCTCCAATAAAGATAAAGATGAAAGATAAAGATCAAATCTGTTAAAAGATGAAATTACTGTTTTTTTTCCTATAATAAGAAATCACCTACAAATTGTCAATAAATATAAGCTGTGTTTACGAGCGATTTCCTTTTGGGTGAGCAAGCAAATACTTTCTTTTTCCAATCACCAAGAGAGTAGACAGGCAGACAGCATTTTAGTTGCTCAACATCCTCTTTGAAAACGTTTACGGCCTGGTGAAATGGGAGGTAGCAGGGTAGGTTCCTCTTGTTTTAAATAATATTTATGTATTTATTCCTATATGAAGATTGCACATTGCATTTTTACATATATTATAAATTGTTCCAGAAGAAAAATAGAATCATACATATACAGAGTCACTGGTATTGTACATCTATTGTTTACTAAAATTACATAAGTATTCTTTTCCAAAAGACAAAGCACCTTCGATAATTACTAAATTTTTGAGTCCTATGAATAAAGTGCAAGTAGTTTTGAAATACGTTGAATTATAGCATCGATTTTTGTCTGCAGTCATTGTCTTTCTAAAATGTACCCCTGAAGAAAAAATACAATACTCTGGAAGCGTGATAATCAAATTGACAAATCTAATCAACAAAGATTCATGAGGTGGCTTATAACCTAATACAATGATATGGAAATCTACAGATCGATATTTGTAAATCAAAAATTGTCAGCAAAGAATTGACCTGTTTGCAAAAGAGTCCCAGCCTTTTGCAATTTAGAAATCTGTGTTCGTATGAATCAGTCAAATTACAATTTTTCAATTTTCCACATTAGAAGAATTAAGCCATTCGGAAAATGATACTCTGCAAGCGTTCTGTCGTTCGTCAGTTCCATATTCCATTTGCAAGGACTTTAAAGTTTAATATATTGATTCAAGATGTTTCTCTATAACTGTAAAAATCGTTTTGATAAAAAGGTGAGTAATAGAATTTTGAAGATTAATTTTGTAAGGTTCTGTGTAATACAATTTTTTCCTCGTGAAAATTAAGGAAATTACATAGTTTTTTGGAGGGTTCATGGAAATAATGAGAACGCTGAATGAAATCAATAAGTGTTCTTGCAAGTGTTCTGTTGCAGCTAGAAGGTATTGCCTTTTATAGATAATCATTACAGAAATCCGATTTCTTGTATCTTTCAATTCCCGTAAAATATAATTTACATAGATGATACCTGTATCTCTGTATAGGATATCATTGACAAAGACGATGCCTTAGTCGATCCATTCTGAAAGTATAGGATATGACCATTGCACACAATATTTTCGTTTCCCCCAATTAATTTGATTTGATTGATTGATTGATTGATTGAATTTATTTGGCAATTAAAATAAAACATATAAAATGTACATTTCACATTACTGCCGAGGATAACACAAGAAAGCAATTGATGCTTATTTCCATTGTGGTCCTCGATGTTAAAAAATACAAATGACGGATTTGATTTGACAAGACGGCAATTGTTCTGCTTGATGTATCGGAATACTTTGGGAAAATGTCATGACAGTTATGTTTTATAAAGTGTAGATAGATATATATCATTCATTAAAATCAGAGAAACATTCTTGACATTAAGTGGTCTTTTACTCTTTTTTTGAACACACTGATTGACTCACATTGTCTTAGTGACAAAGGTAAACTATTCCAAATTACGGAACCTGTATAATTAAAGGAATTAATGCCACAACCTTTTACCCTTGGAATCTTGAAAGATGCAACACTATTTCTTGTATTGTAACAGCTTATGTATCTTTGTACTTGATTTCTCATGTAATCGGGAGCATGGTCATTGAAGATATTATGCATATGATTAAGTTTAAGTTGGTTTACTCTCTGTTCAACAGGCAACATACCTACTTGACGGAATTCGCCCAGCCCAATGTGAGCTCTAGGCGGGACATTCAACAGAAATCTGATAACTTTATTTTGAGCCACTTGTAGCCGTGATTTAGATCGTTTTGTAAGTCCAGAGTACCATGCAGAACAAGCATAATCGAAGTGACATTGTCAGCACCGAGACAAGGAGCTTCTTTATATCAAGTTTAAAATCCCTTGCATTTCTGTAATTTTCTCTAATTCTGTCGATTTCTAATATCTATGTGGCTAGGATTTGGAAGGATTGCATATCCCCCTCCAGTCTCGTGCCATCCTGTAAAATTCTAATTTGCAATATTGGATATGTGGAAATACATCGCTATTTTTATAAAATTAATAAAACACGATTGGAACTAATTTGGGATTATTGGATGGTGAAATAATGTCGATTTAATCTGCAAATGTAAGCTCATCTGCTTTTTCCTTTTAAGTTATACACTTGTTTTTATGAGTAATTTGTAACATTGCAACAGCACCTAAATATTTGAGAAATTTTAAATATATGAAGATCCAGTTATCCCAAATTAGTTCCAGTCGTGTTGAGAAGATCAAGAGATCTGGCCCAATTAAGGTCCAATGTTATAAAGGGTGTAGCTTTCCATTTGGCATCGTCAACGTCACTAGAAAATAACCTACGTATCCATGATGCATATGCGGACTCTTGTGAAATAAAAATGTCTGGCATGTTCAGTCCTCCGTTTATGTACTCTCCGATGTCCTTCTTTTTATTTTGTCAGGGATATATATATATATATATATATATATATATATATATATATATATATATATATATATATATATATATATATATATATATATATATATATATATATATATATATATATATATATATATATATATAAGAAACTTGGGTTGACACACTACCACACCTGGTTGTTAGGTTCCAAACGTATTTATTATACCTCAAACACAACGTTTCGCTCTAAATTTAGAGCTTCTTCAGGTGTTTTCTCGAGGTTGTGAGTACGGTCAAAACTGTCTGGACCTACGCCGAGAGCTGGAAATTCGGCGCCAATTTCCAGCTCTCGGCGTAGGTCCAGACAGTTTTGACCGTACTCACAACCTCGAGAAAACACCTGAAGAAGCTCTAAATTTAGAGCGAAACGTTGTGTTTGAGGTATAATAAATACGTTTGGAACCTAACAACCAGGTGTGGTAGTGTGTTTCAACCCAAGTTTCTTCTATCTTCACCCCATTTCACGCTCCACTGGGGATCACCTGAATTCCTACAGTTTCTATATATATATTATATATATATATATTATTATATATATATATATATATATATATATATATATATATATATATATATATATATATATATATATATATATATATATATATATATATATATCGCTTAAAATTGCAATGTCGCGCTGTCCTCGATGAATGGTTACAATGTTTTAGAACTTGAAATCCAAAGTTTCGTGGAAATGCGGTGGTTGCATATTTGTCAAACTCGAATCCGAAACCAATCCAAAGCTAATTTGACTTTGTCCAACAACCAGTTGTGATACCGCTCTCTTGGCAGACAGTGGCACCATGGTACCACGAATACATTTTGCTGCGTGACTGTGCGGGTTACTCAATTATCCGTGCGATCAAATTTCGTGCGATGGCAGAGACCAGAGAGAGGTGTGGGTGTTGTCGTTTCGTGTGGAGTCATTTTACATTCGTGACCAGGATATGGGGAATTGCTACAGCCGTAGGTATGTGTGGAGTTATACGTTGTGTTTCATGTACTGTCCGGATGTATGACCTCAGTGCACTGTGTTACAGTCTGTAGTGAGCCCGTTCGACCCGTATGGTATGTTTTGCCATTACAATGTCGGGAGTACTGTATATATACGCGTGATAATGGCATGGAACCATCTTTGTACTCATTTTGACCATTCATACTTATAGATGTAACAATGCCCGGCGATGATATCAAACGATGCAGAGTCGGCGTGCGCTTGCTCGCGAACTGTTATTATATGCACAACATCATGGAACATGGGAGTAGCGATAGTGTGTGCAGACACGTCGCAAATTTTATAGTTGTTGTGGTGAGATATTCTTGTTCACCAGTGCAGCCTAGATAGTAGATTCTCTTTGAATGATGAACCAATGTTAGGGACTGGTCAGTTTCTTCGGCCTGGGGGGGGGGTGGATTATTTTTTGCCGACGTCAAAAAGTTGCTGACCCCCCTATTCCAAATTTCGAAAACAGGGTGACCCCCCCTATTCCAAATTTCGAAAACAGGGTGACCCCCCCCCCCCCCCCCCGGCGTCGACATAGGTAAAGAAAAGGTGGACATATGGGAGGGCACATTGTATACATTTTGTGTATATATATATATATATATATATATATATATATATATATATATATATATATATATATATATATATATAAAATTATATTTTACATTTTACATATATTTATATTTTAAATAGTCATTCTGTTTTAATGAAATTGTTGACATGTCAGTTGTAATATAGGAATTTCAAAGTGTCAATCTTAAAGTTTGAATACAGTACATTTTGAATGAGCTGTATTTTGAATGAACTGTGAATGTATTTCACACTTTCTATGCTTAACCAGATGTCCTGAACAGTTGTACAGAAATGGATGTCAATCATTAATATCAAAGAGGAAAAAGCAGTGAATCAAAAACTTTGATGGGTGTTAAGACTTGCCAACCATCCAATTAAATCTTCCGAGGAGCCATAGAGAGCTTTTTTTGCCAAATCTGATGTGTAGTGTCTGAGAGGACCTTTTCTTGTAACATTGAAACCATAAAAGCACAGCTAATAATGACAAAAACTGCCTTTTTTAACTGTTATTTTGTTCATAAAAAAGCATCTTTCTACAGAAAACCTGTGACACAACAGAAAATAATTGCATCAATGAGAACGAAAGATATCTTGTCATTTTTCTATCTCTAAAATAAGTCACTGTATCAAATATATATTGTGAAATATTTGTGCATGTTGCTTTCTCATACTGAATTCTCATAGAGAGAACAGAAAAGTATCAGGAATTTGTCATCCTTTTCATATGCATATGCATATTTCATATGCATATATCATTTTCATTAGCAAACATCAAGATATCTCTGATTTATTAAAGTATGGCGCCTGAAAGGCACGCCGAAAAATATGAAACATCCTGATATCTCTGATATATATGCCTTGTATATTAAAGTCATGCACCTTAAGGGCATGCTGAAAAATGTCTGATATATTAAGTAATGAGCTTGAAGAGCACGCTAAAAATATTGAACATACTGATATCTCTGATGTATGTATGCTTGATATGTTAAAGTTGGGCGTGCTGAAAAATATGACTGGTAATTAAAGTTATGCGCCCGAAGGGCGCGCCAAAAAATACAACTGAATGATGAAATTTGTGGCTGACACTAGCATTTTAGCCAATGATGAGCCTGTGTCAAAATTCAAAAACACACTGACCCCCCCCTATTGGGCATTTCAAAAACATGGTGACCCCCCCCATCACCAAAGTCAAAAACAGGGTGACCCCCCATGAATTCACTGCCCCCCCCAGGCTGAAGAAACTGACCAGTCCCTTAACCGTGGTGCAAAGGTTCATGACTTTGGTCTACATATTTGCACTTTCATATCCATTCACAAAGTTATTTTGTTATTTTATTAGCTATTATATTCATGGAGGTACCAGAAGGCCTCTGGTACCTCCATGTTATATTATTAAAGGGATAAAATCGTCGGTACTGAGCTCAAAGGGTTGTATGGGACCCATGCGACCAATGTAAACACTGTATCCAAGGTATGATGGTGATTGATGAAAGTTAAAACATGTCTATCATAATCTACATCGTGTAATTTAAATGATGCAGTGATAATGAGCTGATACGAAATACATTTTTTGTAAACAAGAAACTCACACAGGCACAGTTCCTACGACTGTATCCCTTTAAACAAAATGTGCTAAGTCATAAGAATGGTGACAGTCGTGTTTCATGCCACAGTCAATTGTGGAAGGCTCAGGGGAAGGCCCCGTAACCTGGATAAAAGGGCTGACAAGGCTACAGGGGCTTTCAGCCATGCTGCTAACCTCAAGCAACTGTTTAAAGGCCAGGGCCGGGTATAAATAGCTAGCTGCCCCCGTTGGAGTTAGTTCATGCAAAGCGTGGCTTGGGTGGCGTCACGCTCGATCGCTCCGTAAAAACCATGCCAAAATGGTCACAGGCGAAGAAACTTAGGCGTCCATGCACCTATACCTAACTATGAATGTCTAGTGATTGAATGTATCCATAAAATTTTATGATTTGAGCATAAATAAGGCTGATTTTGATCGATGAAGGTATTTCTCTTTGTCTTCAACTAGCGTGGCAAGCGGCCATAACAAAGGTCTGCAAGCTGTCACTCAAAAAAGGACGCGATACAGGTGTGAAGCGGTAAACGTTTGTGATGTCAACATGTTAGATACGGCAGCATTGTAATTAAATGGAGCGACCGCAGTGCAGACCCGCAAGCACAGGCGCTCTGTAGCTTGGGAGTCTGCTAATAGATCGATTTAAGCTTGATCTATCGTTTCCGTGGTCGATATGCCCACGCCTGCAACCTAAACACTTCGTAACGATCGTGAAGCGTTAAATAAATGTCGGCAAAATAAAACATCAAATGGCTAGACTTGAGAGAGAGAGAGAGAGAGAGAGAGAGAGAGAGAGAGAAGTGGTTAATGCACTCGTGACGATCATGGTCTATAGTGTGGATGGATGCTGTGTCGGTTTACACATCTGCGCTGCACAGATATCAAAAATGTACAGATACTTTCCCGAAATTTTACTTAGCTTATAACAAGAGTAGAACAAAACCAAAAGTGTTGAAGATACTCTTCAGATGCGTGATTCGCAAGTTTGCTAAAGTTATATTTATACTTACAGAAAATAGTCGCCATAGTCTTCTGTTCAAAGAAATATGTTTTTTGACACCACGTTTCTTATGATCTGTGATGTTACATTTTATTATTTCTGTATATAATCTTTTATAGATTAATGCACCACGGTGTTAATTTCGGATTAATTCAACGATTTCAAGCCGTAATTATTTTTTTAGTGAGAGGGCTTTTAGTAGTTCTGTAGACAAAATGATCGGATATAGCAGAGTATCTCGGCAATGGCACGACGTCTACGCTATCGTTTAGCTGCAGCGATTGTACAGTTGCAGCCCGCGCCCAGGCCCCAGGTAGGCCTAATTCGGAACCTAATAAAGCCATCAGTTGCAGCGGCATCATGCTGTACATACCTTTTTGTCATTACTGTTGAAGTACCGTACACCTGTTATTGCTACCAGCATCGCGGGCCACTTCATGAAACGTTTCTCAGTATGCTCAGTGTACTGGTCTCGTCGCTATATTCAGTTACGTTTAACCCTTTTCCTGCCGAGCGCCCTTGTCCGTTATTCTCCCAAGTCAGTAGAAAACCGCCCCATAATATGTGCCTGCAAAAGATTGGCTCTCCTGCATGTTATCCTGCCAGGCATTTTGGCAGAAATCGCCCATTTTCAGGGTAGTTTTAGCCGTACTTATACGTGTTAGACTTCGATAATTTCTACATGCCCGTAGACAGGGGAAGGAGCTCAAGGGTTGCTGCAGAAAAAAATTGAGGTCACCGGCTTTGTTTGCCCCTGGGAGTGCGTCATTTTATTGCCGTTTCATGTTTATTTTTTCGGAAATAAACTCCTTCAGTATTACGTACCTCCGCTAGGCACAAACATCACCTCACTCGTCTGTTAGTCAGAGACCCTGAGGGTCGTGCTAGGGGTGCAGCAGCACCGTCAAACCTGTCCTGTTTCCCCAGGGTAGGGTCAATTGAATACGTACCTCCAACGACTTGGCAGTGTAGCACAAAAACTACGTTTTTGCCGTTGTATTAACGACATGGCTGAGCCATTGAAGCACAGCTTTACGTAGTTTTGCCAGCTCAGTTGGGAGTTGGCTTACGAGTGTTACCGTTCATTACTGACTTAATCGAGTGGTCCTCAGTCAGGTACGGGTTTGTACCGACATGGCTTGGGCTGCAGCTAACCAGTGATAACCAGTCACTACCCCAAGTCTTCAGTTCACTTTTGCGATGCACGGGTGCAACGCAATATGCTTCCATTGTTCTAGCCATCGACGTGTCCACATGCTGGCAGCCATATTGTACTGCTAGCTGGTTTGCATAACAAAAGCAGTCCCTGCTAAATGCAGACGGTATCCCCGTACATGTAGCATATTGACCTCATGTGCCCTTTTGAATTCTCTGTACGCAAACAGCGTACGTAGTTACCAATGCATCGGCAAGAGGATACGTTTGCCTGCAAACCAGAGCCAGTACTTCGGACGGTGGAATAAATAAAAAATCCAAAGCTACGTCCATTGAATGGCACGGCCAAGGCAGTGAAGGACGTTGCCTGGCTTGAACTTGCAGAGCTGAAGCCCAGCTTAGTACGTCGGACACCAGTTTGTAATGGTATTTCCGAGTCGTTCATATCCGTTCCATGGGAGGAACAAGTTGAGCTGTCCCGTCAAAAATACGTTCTCATTTTCAGTCATGCACAACTGAATAAGTGACTTTCGTCTCGCAGCATCGGCATATCTGCCAAGTCGTTTGCAAGAGGTAGCCTTCTAGATTAGCATTGCCGAGTTGGTCAAGTTCGGCAGCAATCTGTATAGTGCCAGGCAGCCAAGTACGTCCAACTCCGCCAGAAAACGTCACCATGCTATCCTGCCAAGTCCGCTAAAAAGCGGTAAAAAAAAACCAGCCCCCCCGGGTGTGGGGACTGGCGGACAGGTTTCTGCACCTTTCCCTGTCCTTGGACTCCCTGTGAACCCATTTCGAGAGCAAACGCCGTTCCTCGCCCAAAACCTGTCCTCGAACGACCCCTAGCGTGAGCAAGGGTTTGCTACACGTAGTTCCGTCGACTAGGCAGGAAAGGGGGTACCAAAAAGGGCCGATTTCCACCGCCTTAAGAGGATAACGGCCGTGGCTGCTCAGCTTCTAGCTACACCGAATTTCAAGCGGATTTTCACCGACTTGGCAGGAAAAGGGTTAATCTGTTTTTTGCATGTCAACACTTTGGCCTGTTTACAACCTCCTGTGCACACTAATCGTGACCGTAATTTACAAAGACATAAACATTCGATCCCGCCCGTGAATGTCAAAGGTGAACGGTATTAACTTGATCCCGGGTATCAAGTCCCTGGCCTTTACGTACACGTATTAAACAAAAGATACAAATTTGACTCATAAAGTCATTCATGTTTTAAAGTATTATTTGTAAAAGGTGACACTTTCATGAACAAAAACTGCACTAATACCTAATGCTCAACAGAATTACTCTGTTCATTGACTCGGTTTTGACCAGTTCATTTCATAATTATGCAAGCTTGAAACAGCTTGTGCATATATGTTTGAAATGGTCAAAATCTCGTGGTATACCATCGCTGGATGTGGTATACCATCACTGGATGTGGTATACCATTGTAACCATCACTGGATGTGGTTTATTGCTGAAATAAACATACCTAAATCATGATCAGCACTATTGTACGAGTAGCTTTTAGTCCCACTCCCCAAAAGAACACAAGTAAGTTTATAGTCATGGACAAGGATACAGATACAACAAGTCATTGATAGCTATGCTATCTCTGTCAAATTTGACAACTGAGTGAGTACAAATATTGCATTTTACTGTAGTATTGTGTATGCAGAACTGTGATTAAAATTAAAAGGAAGGAAAACAGAGCATAGCAGACGAAGTCTTCAGCAAAGTTGAACATTTTTGACAATTTTTTGGTTGCCATTTGTAGCCTACAACTCACTTAGTAGTGTTAGAGATGCCACTATCCTCCCAAATACAATACTACAGAAAGAGTTGTAAGGCAAGACTGCAGCAATATTGCAGATAAGTATCTGTTTCAAGACAGAAAAACTGCAAACTCATGTGCAAATCAGTAAGTGCCGACAACTAATTTATGAATGTTTCAAAATGCATAGTACAGTGAATGGTACATGTATGATCTACATTTTAAGGAAAAATGGATGTATATAAAGGTATGTTTACTTTGATGTGCAAGACATTCAAGGGACAAAGTCGGCTATTTTTCTTGAATTTTGTTTGATGCAAGATACTACTTATAATTGTTTGACATACTGAATAAATGGGTGACTATATTTGAGCCCGGTTTAGACAAATGAAACCATGGTGAAAATGAATTAATGGTCATTACCATTAATTCATTTTGGCGATGGTTTCATGTATCGTGTCTAAAATCGGGGTTGAATATATGCATGGTCACCCATTCATTCAGTATCTTTCAACATGTCAAACAATATAAGTAGTATCTTCCATCAAACAAAATTCATGAAAAATGGCCGACTTTGTCCCTTTAAGGATAGATTGTATTTCAAGCTGCTGGCAACCTTTAAGATGTGAAATGTAATTTCTTAGAGGAAAGATCATAATTTTTATCATCAATAGCATGTATGTGTTTTGTTGAACAGTTGGCTTTGTGAACATTTCAGGTCTATGGGGTATTGGAGTTGAAGTTATACATGGTGGTCTTCATTTGGAAATTGGTCTGTATCTTATGTAAGTTGACATTTCATGCCATCACATACATAAGCAGTGTTTTCTCCAGGACACACTCCAGTATCTAATCTAAATCCCCCTAAAATAATCCCAAACACCAACAATATAACCCCAAAGAATGACATCTTGATATGTTCATCACACACAGTTGTAGGAGTGGCATTCTATATTATGATTAGTATTTATGCTGTAACATCACAGACTTTGCCTCCAGATTACAAAACTGTCTGAACTTGTATGAATAAAGTGTGACTGACCAGTGTAAACTTCTGATATATTGGTGTATAATGGTATAAACATTTCCTACATAGACAAGAAGAGACTGGAGACTTTTTAATTTAATACTTGGCCCACACTTTAACCTTAAACCGGTGTGCGGGGTATAAAAGGCCCCTAACTTATTGAAAATTCATAATGGCACTTGAGTGACAACTGGCAATAGCTAGGTAGACCGCTCCGTGAGAATCGGCCTAAACGATTCTCAAACATATATTATTGGCATATCATGAACATAGACTGTTTCATAAACACCTAGGCCATATAGGTATTTGCAAAGTTTCACAAAGTTTTTTAAAACTACGACGATTAGGGGAAAAATCGCTTTCTGAACAAAGGGAATGGCCCTCAGGAGACAGTCGTTCCGTGATTCAAACAATTGTCAATCATTCGGTGACGCGCAGAGGTGTAAACTGGTCAAACATTTGCTGTGCATAGGAGAACAATTACGATGTAAACAAACTATATGTAAACTTAGAGTTATATCAGCGGGCGAAGGATGGAAACTTTGTGTTGCCATAAACTTTTTGCTAGCGTTTATGGTGCAATGACATCACGAAAGTGAACCATTTTCAGACGTGACTTAGCAAGAGGACTAGTCAGTAAGCTTACCCGTAGTACGATGTTTTCTAGCGAAAAGCGCGTAAGCAGAGTCCGTAGTTTGCACTGAGAATGGCATCGAAAATAACCATCAAAACATGGCGGTAGCCTCCATGATCAATTTAATTATTGTCAGTCGAAGAGATCCACGTTTTTAACAACTTTTCCCTTCCAAATCTACGGCCGAACGTGACGGTACTGAACAGTTATTTTGGATATATATGCTGGCCCCGAAAACGGCCGTATGTACACGTGTTTTTACACGTGGAAATGACATGTCGTGTTTGGAGGGCTGGTACTAGTAAGGTTTTGACATACCGATTATCCCAGTTACATTTGGACTTCTGTGATGAGAATTTAACAAAAATTGTAAGATATTTGAACAGTTCAAACATTCAATCTTTCAGTTCAAGATGAGCAAGTAAGCGCCATCAACCAATCTTGTAAACACTTTAGGATACGCGTGTCTGAGGACAGCTCATTGATTCCGCGCTACATCGTTATAATATTTCGGCAAAAGCTGGACTTTACATGTAATTCCTTTTAATAAACATGGAGGTAGAAAGAAAGACGGAGAGGAACCCAGTCTGTCATTGATTCCAGTCGAAGGTTAACAAACGTTTCGAGCAAAACTTGCAATTATTGCTCCGAAAATAAACATAACTCGATATCACTCCGCCGCCAAGCAACCGAGCAACTAACCGCGATCGCTATTACTGATATCATGATACACGAGATTCAAGGAAGTCTCGACCCTTCCGTGAATTTCCTTTATCTTTTGCGATCGGTCATGACGTCGCCGTTTATCTATTTCCTACCATTTTCCTGACGTGTTCCTTTTCCTTCCTAGTTTTTCTTTCTTTCTTTTTTCTTTCGAGTATTGCCATGGCATAACTGAAACCACGGTCCCTCCACAAACGAACCGGGAAACGAAGGCTGTACGTACCCAAGCCTGAGTGTGATTTGAGAGCAAACAGATTACGCAGATAATGCGAACGATCGCAACCGTTGCCAACAGACTCATTATGCAGAGCCATGCCCCAAAACGCCCACCCAAACTTGGCACTAATCCTGATCCCGGTCCATTTCGAGCCGGGCTTTAATGAGTCAAAATATTGATTAATCTTAATTTGCATAATTAGTTATGGTTCCCCCTCAATCAGAACCAAATCCCCCTCCCCCAAATTTTCAAGGAGAGCGGGACATTCCCCTCTTTTCAGAGAAACCTGGAGATAACACTGCATGAGATCATCATCATTTCCAATTTACATGTCTTTCAAATTTAAACAATGCTGTGAAGTGTGATATAGCAGATAAAAACAATAGACAATTGTTTGCAGATTCATTCTACAAACTACTACATACAATTGTATTGCACATCCTTTTCTTCTCATATATATGTTGATTTTAGAGAATTCAATGATATTGAAATCTTCAATAGGAAATTGACATGGAATTATGGTTTGTTTGTTCCAAGTCATTCAAGTGTCTATCAGATTCCTGTAGGACTGATAAATTAAAGAATGGCAACAATATACCATGCAATTTGAAGTATTTGAGAGTAAATGTATTAACTGTAACATATTTTTCTTTTAAATTACTCTATGACAGCATCACTGCAATATTGGTTACATTTTTGGAGTTTCTATTCATCTTAGACAAATGTGCTACAAAGTGCTGCAAGTAAGTCATGTTTCTCTTAAATTATTATATGTTATTCTGTACATTGTAATTCTTCAATTGATGATGTAGATCAGGGCCAAGATTAGTTTATGAAAATACTAGGCACGGACCAGGCTGGTGATTTTTAGCCCAGTGTATAATGTCGTGCAGTCAGGCTGAATTTGATCGTAGTTTCATGAGTCCTGCCATTTAAAAATGACATCTTGAATTGAAAACACTTTCATTAGGGGTGGACCATTTGATATCCTGGGGGGGCTTGGAAGATTTGGGGAAAAAAAAAGATGCCAGGTGGAGTTGCTCGAAAAAAAAAATCTGGCTTTAAGTGGCTGATGGAAAAAAAATTATGGACCATTGCGACTCGGAAAAAAAAAAATCTTGGCAATTGTTCGATGCACACTGCAGCATCAATAAAAATCAAGCAGTAGCTCTGGAGTTTTATAAAGCATAAACCATTTCAAGCTTGAGGAACAATAACTTAGAATTTATTAAACGAGGAACTGAAATAAATACAAAAACAAAAACACTGAAAAATTGTCAAAAGTTACAGCTACTATCACTGTAGCTTTCAGCAACTGAAAACAAGAACTCGTCTGAAGTGGTCTCATTGAGGAAGATTTTCACACTATTTCAGATGGCTTTTCTCTCAGTCATCTCCTTTATATTCTAAATCACTGAATGTGAACAATTGTACAGTATACATGACCTTCTGATTAGAGGAAGTATGCTGAAATTGAAATTGCTCACCAGTGTTTTCCAGAAATGTGTAAATCTGAATGTATTGATTCTGTCAAAATACCACAGGAAGAGAGACAGCCTGCCATGAACTGGGTCAAGTGGACTCAGTCAGTCAAGTGGACTGTTCAACTTGCTAATATCACTCAAACCAGGACACTTGTCAGACAATGACATATAATTTTCAAGCACAAGTAAATGCCATATATGTACATGATTTTACAAATATATGTGAGTCTTTCCACAGTAAAGCGCAACATTTGACATTCCCAATTTTGGAGCTCTAGCTTTTTCAATGATAACAGCATTCACACAGAATGATATTATTTTTACCTTCTCGTGTCTATTTATAGACAGAGAAGGTATTAGAGTTGAAAACCAATATGCTGCTGTCAAGAACTTCCGTCTGTCAAGACTTCCGTCTGTCAAGATCCGTTGACGTCATGCCATTGTGATGGGTCATATCATAAACTGATGGGGGTGTTCATGGCTCAGGTTGAGGTGTGGGAGAACGATTTTGAGCTATGACAAAAATCAAAAGGGACTTAGCGGCATAGCCACAGTGTTAAGCCTTTCTCCAAGGTTTCTTAGTTGACTACAATCTATTACAGACTACTGAGCTGACGTTAGGGGTACTCACTTTGTGTTTGCTCACTCTGTGAGCGCTAGTGTTTGGTACTGAGTTGCGTGGATATCCCTCATGGCCTCACGTGATCTGGGCCTGTTGCATAATCTGCAGAGATGATCATATGCCTCCGAGTCTGAAAACTGTCATTGTGTAAGCCTGTCGGCATTTTCCTTGCATTTTTTCTCATTTAATTTTGCAAAATATCGGCGAGTACCTCAATATTTCAAGATAACCCTTTCTTCCCAATCGTTTCCTGGAGTTTCAGAGTCATATGAACGAAAATGAGTGAAAGTTTAGACAGGAAAATCGGACGTCGGCCATGTTCAATGTTTACAGTACAATCAGAAGTTTACGTGGAGGAATTAACCAACAAACACAGGAGTGTTCATGATGCCCGCCCTCTAGAGGCAGACCCTCCTATATGAAGTACCACATTTGATGCTTGTGGAAAGCTTGACCACACAATGGAGCATTTAAACTTTTAGAAAATGACAAACTGAATAAAAAGGTATTCAGAAAATGTCAAATACTGAGGAAAAATGCGCAAATATTCAAAATAAACAGGTTAACTGATTGGTCAGCTATAAAAAACAATGGAAATGTTTATGATCAAAAGTTTTTGAGATGCGCACATTTTAACAAATACAGAAATTATTAACATTATAAATATAAGACCAAACTATTTTTTCAGGGATGGGACAGGTTGGAAATGAGGGGTGAGAGACAAGGCACACCTATTGCTGCATGTGGATGCAGCCACACCATTTCATTTACAGCATACTTATTCACTGTGTTGTGTTCAAGTTCCATATTGTACTGACTGTCATACAAGGATAACATAAGCAAATCAAATCAAATTAGAAAAGGATCAATGCTGTTGTGTGGATTTTGCTGAACATGGCTGATATTTCGCCCTATGAATTTGTTATCCAGCAAAGGCATATTTTGATGTAAAGTCAAAATTAACACTACATTGCTGACAATATATTTTACCGTTTCTGCATGAATTTTTCTTTTTTAATATTATAGTATATTAGTACTTCAAACAGATTAACAGTTATCGTGATGTCAACCCATAATTTTACATCACAAAAGACTGTAATTCTGCCAATTTTTTTGTTTTTCAGTCATTTTATAAATTTTGCACTGCACAAGATGATTGAACAAATTGCAATGTTTGAATTTGTAAACTCAAAGAATAAAAATCCTTTGGTCACAAATTAAATTATTTTTTGAAAAGAAATTTACTCTTAAACACTTTTAGCATATATTCTTTACACGGTCATGTATTTCAAGGAAAATATGCCTATTAAAAACAGTAATTTCTTCACTTTCAATTTTTTTTCAATACTATGACAATTATCAGCCATGAGGTTATACAAACACAAGACCAGATAAGCGTTTTTCATCATTTCCACAGGACTCTTTTGAAAATCCATTAAAAACAGTTAAAAGTGACTGGAAATGATCACTTGGTATACATTTAATTTATAATTTTTTTTAGTTCGTCGCTGTCTGAAGATAAAGAGGGCAAAGTTAAAAGTGACTGGAAATGATCACTTGGTATACATTTAATTTACAGATGCCAGGTTGTGTATTTCACATGCACTCAGGTCAGTAAGGAAGTGCGTCATTACTATTTTGGACTTTGAATTCTTATTTCTGAATTGTTTAACTTTTTTCCACATTGAACTATCTTTAGGCAATTTATACTGTAGCTTAGAATTTTTTTGATTGATGTATTTAATCATCTTTTGGGTTCTTTGGGTCCATATCCCACCTCATGCCCCTACATCATCAACTATTTACCAACAACTCCATGCCAACAACCAATTACCTGACCTGGCCACACATTAGAGAAGGTACAGCGTCATTGACGGTATTTTTAGTAAGTACTATGAGGTTATCCCACGATATCAGCGCTTGGTTGGGACGTATTGCCACGAGTGAGGGTGCGAGCCACATCACACGAGTCGAAGACGAGTGTGATGCGGCGCGCACCCTCACGAGTGGCAATACGTCCCCAACCAAGCGCTGATATCGTGGGATAACCGATTTATCATATGCCCATGACCGTATATTTATGTAAAAGGTAATTAAAAATAAAGAAACTTTATTAGTTTTTGTCAGTCTTTTGAAGGGACTATGTTTTTATATTCTGCCGCTGGTCTGAGCGCATTGATACATGTTTGTTTACAACAGCTGATCAAGTCGTTGATAGCATCGTGTCGGTCGGGTGTATACAGTCTAAACAGGATTATTTCAGCGCAATTTACTGCAGTTCAGAAAAGGAATGGAGCCAATTTACTTATTCTGGTCACCGTCCCGGTGTTCTGGTGGATAATTATTACACGGACAATATTGTAAGTTTGAATTCACTTTAATAACTCTTGCTGAAACATGGCTGACGTGAACACGAACGACGAAGTAGCGCGAAATACAACAGATTGTAAACATCAACTTTTAATTTTCTACAACAACCTGTCCTGTAACTCTCTGTAGATCTGAAATAAAGGAACGTTAAATTCATATGTACTAGTAATATGTTTCGTTTTATATCGGTAAATTTTGATTGAAGTGAAAAAGATGGATTTGATCGTTAAATGCAAGATGATGTTAACATCAAAATCGGAAATAAACAACAATTGATGACGTATAACGTGCCGTATCAGACTGATATTTTACGTTCCACGTCAGGAAGCGTCAGAGGAGATACGGATACGGTCATGGGTATATGATAATACATATGAGCATATATAAAAAATAATATTAAAGCTGTATGTCCAGCTCAACAAAAATTATAGATTTTTATCTTTATAAATATGGCCTCTATTTGCTCACCATTTTGTGACATTTTGTACCCCTGTTACATTATGAAGGGATATTTACAATATTGATACTATTTGAATTGATTTCAAATGCAATGTAGTAATGTATTATAAGCAATTACGAACTAAATTTATTCTTGGAAAAAAAACACTAGGGAAAGGGCCAAATATTGTGCCAAAAAATATTGGCAACGCGTGTAACTATGTCTGTCCAACTCTATGCAAATTGATAATATGAGAACAATAAATATAGTGAAGGCTGTAAGCTGCAACAAACCACTCATACATTTGACTAACAATGAAATCTTCCACTATGTAGCATTCTTTATTCTGTCTTTATTGAAGCTTGGGTTCTCTTGCAGTTAAAAATATTTCTGGAAGGCGTCTGTCCACATGTTACTCTCGTTACCTCATTTCCAAAATCAAGATTTAAAAAAAAATTCTTTTGGTATACATTGCAGAAATGTTGTCATTTGAGGGTGCCCTAAATTTCATGTTTTATGGCGCAATTGAATATAAACCAATGGCCACCATTACTGAGAGCACCTGAATGGCAGGATGTCTGTCCTCTTTGTTACACGTGTTACCGGTGTTACACGTGTGGAAGTAATTGTAGTTTAATTAAATACTGGATAGAATAATGTTAATTTGTTTTTTAGTGTGACAATTCTATCTGTATCAGAAAGTTACTGAAAGCTTTCTTTACAACTATTGATGCACCTCAGATGCCCATATCGTTTATGAAAATATTGGACAGAACTGATGATGTCTGTCCAATGTTACATACGTTATCCCATAGACAATACAGGGGTCTTCCCTCCGTTTTCTATATGGTTATCCACAGAGCCAATTTATAACAATTCACTTCATAATTCTGAGGTATTTAACTTCGTCATGATGTATACATATATAAATCAATCAAGTACATTTATTCGGATTGGAACACACACAACTTGTGTATAAAGCCAATCCAGTGTCTGTCCATGTTACATACGTTGCTAGTTGCCATAACATTGCATCAGATTTCCTCCTCTTCTGATAATATTTAAGATTAAAATATCTTCTGAAGTGTGTTTCTAGTTCTTGTAGACTAATGGGTTTCTTTCAAACTTGGCACAGGGATGACAATGGCATACATGTGACCAAATACAATACAATGTCATGTCTGTCCATGTTACACGCGTTACTGTTGCCGCGACAATTTGCCCTCCTCCTTAAACAAAGAAATTATTTATCTTAAAAAATATTTATTTTTGGATGACACACCTGTAGTACTGTCCACCCACTCAACTTTTAGATTCAGATTAATAAATTTAATATTTGACCTTATTGTCACAAAGTGGTTACACTTTACTGTGGAATGACTCATGTAGGATACCATCATCTCTTCTGATGACACCAGTGATGTTCTCAGAAAAGTTTTCACTGTAAGTTTGTTAATGCTTAATGTAGAACTCAGTAATCAGGTTGTTTGATCTGTATTTTCAGTGTGTTACCCATGGTATAAATAAGATCTATAAACTGATATTTTTGTAAAGTGAATCAAAAATGTACATGTACTTACATATCTTTATTTAGTTTCTTGAATATAGTCTGTGTGCGATAGAACAGCATCTTGTTACTGGGTGTGAAAAACCAAGCAAACAAACATTGCACCGAAATTTAGTAAAAAAGAATATATCTTGAAGAAGGAAAGTGAAAAAAAAAGTTGCCAGCATATGCCCTGTAGAAAAAAAATAATTCATGGTGAAGCAGGTGAGAAAAAAAATAATGGCTCTCCACCAATCTTCCAAGCCCCCCCCCCCCCCCCCCCCCCCCCCGGATATCAATGGGTCCACCCCTTAGTGATTTGGGTATTGGACCAAACAGTTCACACACTTCTTGCGGAGTTAGGAGTCCATATCTAGACGTAACATATTATTACAGCATACTCATACATTTGTGTGTTCAGAGTTTTTACTGAGATATTCTACTGCAGTACAAATAATGACAGTCACAAAAATTACTATTATTTTGACAGAGAGGAATCTTGTATTTTCAAATGTTGGAGTTTAATTACCTGGATTGATAATTGGAAGAGAAGTATTTTGTATGCTCTTCTGTCCATTGTTTGTTTTCTCAATCCAACGACTGTATGGCAAGCTGTTATTTCAGGTAGGTCACTTGCCACTCTGAACTCACTTATAGTCATACTGCTATACCATACATGCTGAAAAATTGGTTCGGTAGTGCCATATTCAAGACATACTTGATTGTTACATCACACATGTATCCACATGGATTGATGTCACACATGTGTCTGTTTGGGTTGATGTCAAATGTTTGTTTTTCCTTTCCTGGTCATTAACCAGGCAGATCTTCTGTTTGGTTGCTATGGAAACAACAAATGTTAACATAACATCATCCGATTTGATAATTCTAGCATCTAACTCAATGTTGCATGTCTTTGATTCTTTGAATGCTTAGTACGGTACTGTATGACTTCACACATAATGTACCGGTAGTCCTTTAACCACCATAGTTTAGCCAAATACCATCATTATCGATAGTGATAATTGACTTGTTTAGAGGGAATAATTGGCAAACAGGTTATACAAGGCTGTGTCTGATTCTATTTTGTTGTCATTGGGAAGTGTCTGCATGCTGATTGGTTGTCATTGGGAAGTGTCTGCATGCTGATTGGTTGTCATCGGGAAGTGTCTGCATGCTGATTGGTTGTCATTGGGAAGTGTCCTGATACTGATTGGTTATCATTGGAAAGTGTCTGCATGCTGATTGGTTGTCATTGGGAGGTGTCTGCATGCTGATTGGATGTCATTGGCAAGTGTCTGCATGCTGATTAGACACTTTAAGCCTCAGGAAACAATTCTACAGAAAACTTTTATTCTCATTTGTTGCATGGGGCAGTTGCTTAATTCTAGGTTACTTATTAAATGGTTACCAAAATTTGTAAAATTTGTTTGATAGTTGAAACCGAGTTTGATAATCAAAGTTCAGTTTGTTGAAGTTGAATTCAAATCTTACTCGGGAATATTAATACTGTTAGTCAGAATGTGATTGTTCTACCTGTTATCAGAAGAATTTACAGTGTACCCCTGGTATACCGGTATTCCTAAAATAAATGAAATACAGTACATGTATGATTGTAAATGGTATACAATACGTACCAGCAAAATAATGTTACTCAGTATGCATAGCTTGATATTTAGAATTATGTTGCTATGATGGATTATTATCAGCATGATTAGTGTAAAACTGTCAATTTGTTAAGAAAATATTATCATCAAAACTTTCAAAGTGGAAGAAGCTGTACATTTTAATGATTTTTTTTCACAATTTACTTTTTAATGTTATCTACAACGTCTTGTTCTATTTCTCAAAACATGTAAAAACACCCATTGTCTACACATTGTCTCTACATGTTAAATGCACTGTTGTTGCTTACATGTGAATTCTAGTCCAGACCAGAATTCACTTGTCAACAATAACAATGCAGTGTACACATGTAAATTACCCATCATGCTTTAAGTAGAATTCACATCAGGTGCTATGATAATTACCATATTTGTAACTCAAGCGCATTCTTTCCTGAGAATTTGTTGAATTAACCCTTTCACCACCATGGTATGGCCCAAACTCAATGGTGAGTGTGGACCTGTCTACAGGGAATTGGGGTGAACAGGTTAAATTCAGTGTTATCTGACAATTCATTGACAGATACATTCCAAGATATTACTATTGAATCACTCAGTTACAAGCAGTGAATCGGCCGAATGCCATGAAGACCAACTTTTCATTCACTGACTGAGAAATTCCAATCTATTCCCATTGACCTGTAGAGACAAACTTACCGACAGTCTAAACCAACCATCTCTATGATATCTAACCCTTTCATTCTGCATTATGTATCTCTGTTTATTCATTTGCTATGATTCCATTGTAACATCACTCAACGAGTCCTAGGTTCTAGTATCAACTAAGATGACATTATAACTCTTGATTGATGTTTTGAATTCAAGGTGCTTTGCTGGTTTTATTGGGGCTGGTCTACTCTGCCAAAACTTTCCATAAAGAAGAAACTACGCCAGAACAACAAGAAGTCAGAAAAGAAAAATATGAATATTCACATATCTGAACAAAACAATTGATATAGTTTAAGTATTTCTGTAGTACATTATTTTCTTGGCTGTTATTTCTAAATTATCTGAAGGAATGTTTCTAAATAATCATATGCATGTAGACAATATTTAATAGACTTTGAAAAGTTTTTCATATCAGTAGAAAGCTATTTGGTCTTCTTCAAACACTTGGTAAATTCTCTCCATTTTCCACTTTATGAATAATATTTGATACCTTATCATCTTTCCAGCTGCCAGTTTTGCTCGATGACTTGCTATCTTTTATTTTTCTTTTTTTATCCATGCTGTACGGCGACACTCTGTGTATGTGGTTGCGTTAACTTCACAATGGTCTGCCATTGAAATGTAAATGTATCCCATAATATATCTTCACATGTGCAACTACCCCTATTGCTATGGTAACTGCTTATTAGGTATGTAAAATAAGACGACAGCCATCACGTTGAAATATCTTAGTCAAAAATACAGTCTATCCCAGACTCCCTCTGTTTGATTATACGGTAAAGTAAGAAGTTAGTTTTAATGTTTTATGAAGTCTGTCATTATAAAAGGCCAGTAGCAATAACTTTTCATTATTTTGACACGACCGTAATACGGTATTTTTGTACTAGTTCAATCACAAGTTCTTGTTCTACTCCCCAAAGCATATTTAACACCTACTATTTAGCAAGCCAACATGGTGTCTGTATATGTAGAATGCATTTTTAGCGCCCATATATATGCATATGTATATATGCAAATGGGAGGTATTCGTATAAGGTGGAAAAATGTCGTCTGTATGTATGTATGTATGTACGTATGTATGTATGTATGTATGTATGTATGTATGTCCGTCCACATCAAAAACTCCTAAACCGTAGCACCTACTGTCTTAGTATTTGGTGTACAGGTGCACCTAGGGCAGGAGATGTGAATTTGTTCAAATGAACATGTCAGTGCCAAAAATATGCAAATGAGGGGGAAAAAAGGAAAAATCCTGCAAATGGCTAAAACTCAGTAAGCATTAGTCAGATTTGGTTGAAACTTGGTATGCAGATTTCTTTAGGTATTCTAAATTATGTGTGCAAAAATTTGGATGAAATTTGCATGTTTGTATTTTTAGGGTATTTTTCCGTTTTTAGTCAAAAAATCTTGTTCTCTGAAATCACTCGTCTGATTGCTATTAAACTTAATATTCATGTTCCTCAGGATGACCTCAGTCATGCTTGTACAAATTGTATTGATATTGTCATATTTGTAATTTTTATGCAATTTTCCCAATTTTTGATAAAAAAATTTTTATCCAAAAACTACGGATTTGATAGCTTTGATATTTGGTATACAGGTATCTAAGATTAATCTCAATATAATGTATTGAAGGTATGTTGAAACTGGCAATTTTTATTTTGGGGGCAATTTTTGTATGTGAAATGTGTGCAACTTCAGTGGTCTGGTACAGCGACTGTAATGCAAAAGTCAGCAGGAAGCCCAACTCTGGCCATAAAATTGATACTGATACTACGGGCCGGGTAAACATAGCACAGTGGTACAAACCATTTCTCTCATGGTGTATCTTAGAAAATAAACTGAATCGAATGAAGAATAATTCACAATTGACACCGATTGAGATTACCCGCTGATTTTAGTGTTTGCAATTGCCGTACCCAACCAGTGAAGTTGATCGCCAATTTATTTGTTATCTGGCCAAATGACTCCCTGTCTCACTAGGCATTTTGCTAAATGGCTTGACGGGTTAATGTGGTGTTCTCTGTAAATTGTATTTCACTCAAGAATTCACTTGTCACCAATAACAATGCAGTCTACACATATATGGGCTGAGTTGATAAGGTGAATATCATATACCTCAACATATATGGGCTGAGTTGATAAGGTGAATATCATATACCTCAACATACATAGGCTGAGTTGATAAGGTGAATATCATATACCTCAACATATATTGGCTGAGTTGATAAGGTGAATATCATATACCTCAACATACATGGGCTGAGTTGATAAGGTGAATATCATATACCTCAACATACATGGGCTGAGTTGATAAGGTGAATATCATATACCTCAACATATATGGGCTGAGTTGATAAGGTGAATATCATATACCTCAACATATATGGGCTGAGTTGATAAGGTGAATATCATATACCTCAACATACATGGGCTGACTTGATAAGGTGAATATCATATACCTCAACATATATGGACTGAGTTGATAAGGTGAATATCATATACCTCAACATACATAGGCTGAGTTGATAAGGTGAATATCATATACCTCAACATATATGGGCTGAGTTGATAAGGTGAATATCATATATCTCAACATACATGGCTGAGTTGATCAGGTGAATATCATATATGGGCAGAGTTGATAAGGTGAATATCATATACCTCAACATATATGGGCTGATTTGATAAGGTGATTATCATATACCTCAACATACATGGGCTGAGTTGATAAGGTGAATATCATATACCTCAACATATATGGGCTGATTTGATAAGGTGAATATCATATACCTCAACATATATTGGCTGAGTTGATAAGGTGAATATCATATACCTCAACATACATGGGCTGAGTGATAAGGTGAATATCATATACCTCAACATACATGGCTGAGTTGATAAGGTGAATATCATATACCTCAACATACATGGGCTGAGTTGATAAGGTGAATATCATATACCTCAACATATATGGGCTGAGTTGATCAGGTGAATATCATATACCTCAACATATATGGACTGAGTTGATAAGGTGAATATCATATACCTCAACATACATGGCTGAGTTGATAAGGTGAATATCATATACCTCAACATACATGGGCTGAGTTGATAAGGTGAATATCATATACCTCAACATATATGGGCTGAGTTGATAAGGTGAATATCATATACCTCAACATATATGGACTGAGTTGATAAGGTGAATATCATATACCTCAACATACATGGGCTGAGTTGATAAGGTGAATATCATATACCTCAACATATATGGGCTGAGTTGATAAGGTGAATATCATATACCTCAACATACATGGGCTGAGTTGATAAGGTGAATATCATATACCTCAACATATATGGGCTGAGTTGATAAGGTGAATATCATATACCTCAACATATATGGGCTGAGTTGATCAGGTGAATATCATATATGGGCAGAGTTGATAAGGTGAATATCATATACCTCAACATATATGGGCTGATTTGATAAGGTGATTATCATATACCTCAACATACATGGGCTGAGTTGATAAGGTGAATATCATATACCTCAACATACATGGGCTGAGTTGATAAGGTGAATATCATATACCTCAACATATATGGGCTGAGTTGATAAGGTGAATATCATATACCTCAACATATATGGGCTGAGTTGATCAGGTGAATATCATATATGGGCAGAGTTGATAAGGTGAATATCATATACCTCAACATATATGGGCTGATTTGATAAGGTGATTATCATATACCTCAACATGCTTTGGGGAGTAGAATAACAAACTGAAGTTGACATTTAAAACGCAAACTGTGGAAAAAATCATCAAAAGGTACAATTACTGGCCTTTGAAATATTCACTACACAACAAGTGTGTGTGACCTCTCTGTGTGTACAAGATTGTCCGTGTAAGTATTGTGTCTGGGATAGAATACACATATCAGCTTGCATTTTGTACACAATGCAAGCACAGATTAGTATCTATCTGTTTCATATCATCGTGACCTACAATTTTGACTTTACTGGTTTAGCAATGTATTCTAGAGAGGTATTCTGTTCATCTGTTGTTTTCACGTAATCAAGGGTTCAAATTTGGAAGAAATTTAAGTGATCTGTCCGACGTTAGCAATGATACATTTGTAATTATCCAGTGTGTTTCATCTAGGTACCGCAACTCAGCGTATGAGACGAAGACAACCGCAACTCAGCGTATGAGATGAAGACATCTCACGTACAAAACACACGATTAGCTTGGGTATCACGACACATTTCAAAGCCACTGACTCATAGATTAATTACAGTAAACCAGCATGGGGCAGTTGCTGTCTGGACTTGGAGATAAACAGTTAGCTAGACTTGATCTACAATGTAACTGTTTTTTAACAATTTCAGCTAAGAGTTCAAGAGGTGAAGGTATTCTCAACAGAAACTAACTAAAAAGCCACACATTGTAGATAAAGTGTATCTCTCAGTCTAGGCAGAGCAGCTGCCCCATGCTGGTTTACTGTAATTAATCAATGAGTCGGTGACTTTCAAATGCGTCGTGATACCCAAGCTTATCGTTTGTTTTGTACGTGAAATGTGTGCGTCTCATACGCTGAGTTGCGGTCTCCAGATGAAACGCACTGTATGGTCAGTCCATATGTACATGTACCATTCTCTGTATATTACACAAAGTCATTTCCAGTCATCACCAATATTCCAAATACAAACAATTGTATATCTCTTTCCTTGAAAATTCATAACAAAACGCTATGTTTTATCATACCATATCATACCAGTATATTGATGGCACAAATACTATGATCTCATTGGTCGAGACATGAAAATAACCATGCTATATTTGCACTATAGCATGGTTGGAACAGGCACAAGCTCTCAGCTAGAGAAAAATTTCCTTTTCAACATTTCATGCTAGAATTTTTATCTAATATTATGATATACAATAAAACCTGTCTAAACCAAACCCTGTCTAAACTGAACCCTGTCTAAACTGAACCCTTTTCCAAGTCCCATTTCAATAGAACTCTATGTTAAAAGGACCTCTGTAAACCAAACCTCTCTCCAAACCCAACAATTTTCTCAGTCCCTGAAGGGTTTGGTTCTAACAGGTTTTATTGTAGTAGCAATAAACCACGTTCGCAATGGGTATACCTGGTACTACTCGATTTGAGAAATGTCGATTTTGTCCAGTTCACTCCATATATGCACTCAGTATTGCTCCTGCAAATATGTCGTGAACTGGTCAAAATCTCATGATATACCATTGCTGATTGTGGTTTATTGCATAAATATGTGCATTTAAAGGGCCAACTGTACATGTTGTTGTCATGGAGGTTGATATCATTACAATTCTCTTCTGTTGCACTGCATGCTGGGTAAGACTGATACAAATGGTGTATATGTTATGTTGAAATAAAGGATCACAAAAACACACATGATTACCAGACTGCTTGAAGCAGTGACTTTATTCAACTTGAACCTTGTCTACAAATGCATCCATCCGTCAGTGAATTGTGCATCCACATGCATATCAAGATTAAGTCTTCTTAAGTTTTCTTCGTTTTTTTTGTAGGAATTATGTTGGTAGTCAGTGCACTGCTCTATGGTATACACACATGTAAAGCCAGGGGTTCTAATGATCAGGGTACTCCAAGTCATGACTATGATCGTTTTGATGAAGTTCATGATGAAACCACAGCAACAACTCATGATGAAGCAACAGCTAAAGATGCCAGACAGGTTTTCAACGATGCAGATTACCATGACGATGATACAGAGGAGAGAGACTTTAGATACAATCCATTCAAGGATGAAGAAAAAGAGAGGAAGAGAACACCTTCCTTTGATTTAGGAACTGGAAGTGAGGGATTGAATGTTAGTACATTAGAAGTGTAAATATTGCAGACAAATCACAAATTGTGGCTTTCCTGGTCTGCTAATTAAAAACACTTGTGTACTTCATGTAAGTATTGCCACAGTCAAGAAAATTTGTCTCTTTGTTTTCTCTGAAACTTGCAAAAGTCGTCCTCAAAGACTTCCCTCAGATGGCTCCCTCTACTGCCAATGGATATTTGCTACAGCACGGGGTCCCTCTATCAGGGGGGTGATAGAGGGACCGTGGCTACAGATTGTAAGCTAGTAAATGTTGTCCCATAGCAACCATTTAATGAGAGCGCAAACATTGAAGGTCCCTAGCAATTCATTAATGTGACAATTGTAAGTTAGTAAATGTTGTCCCATAGCAACCATGAGACTTCAAAAAGTGAAGGTCCCTAGCCATTCATTTATGTGACAAAACCTGACTCACAGTGGTGAGGTTTACTCTGTTACATATCTGACCTATCTTTCCACAATTCTGTATTTTCACATTCCCGTGATCATTTCAAACAGAAATCAAAGCATCTAGTGTAGAGGAAATACTACTGCACCAACTGCACAAGTGTTAAAGCTATCAAATGAGTGAGGGAGACTACAGTGGAACTCTGAATTTGATTAATGAAAATCTGATCGTAAATTGTTATCTCTGACTGCATCAAGATGTAATGAACAGTTGGTAATTATCTATAAAGTGTTTATTAAAGATACAATGAAGAGTTGGTCATTATGCAAAGGTTCAAAGGAAATATTTACATGAAGTTGCACATGTTTTGATTGTAGACTTGGAACCCATTGTTTTGTTTGTTTTTATTGGACGGAGTCCAGTAAGTTTGATTCATCGGCTGATCATACATGTGAATACTCTGATCTTACAGTTTGTTTAAAGTTCAGCCAATCAAAGGGTGTCCTGACATGATAGTGATATTTTGTATTTTGTAAAAATGAACATCCACCATTCAGACTGTTGATGGGCATTGAACAGACAAGTTATCAAATCAAATCAAATCGAAAATGTATCGAGTAGTGGTTGGTATGGTGTGTGGTTGAATTCAGATGTGCATACTACATCAGTCTGACTCTCGCTACCTTAAATAGCTTTTTTCCTGTGGCAAAGTACATGATATTGAAATGCATTGTGGGTAAAAAGTTGACTTTTCACCACAGTAAGAGTTTGAAATAGTGATCTGATAAATACTTCAACACAAATGTTATGGCTGTCACAGCAAAAATGTTGTTTGTTCATGAAACTAGCTAAACTAATTTATCTTTTCATCTTTTTACACATTTCTGGCATTTAATTCCTGTATAACCTATAAAGCTTTACTTTCGCTTCAGCTTATGTGTTTTACCTGTAGAATCTGCCATATTGAAAATATAGTTGACTGTGCCTGAGACTTTTATGACTCACTTAGGTAGCAAAATTGTGTTTAAGGTTACAAGAATTAAAACAAGGCTTAGTCATCACTCATGCCAGTGTTACAATTAATCCTGGTATGAATTTGTGATTTTGTAAAACAATGTTTCTTTTAATCTTATCGTTTGCAAAGAAATAATTCCTTCAAAGTGCATTAGAACACTTGCATTTTAGCTTGTTCACATTTCACTGTTCACCCCAATTACTTGTAAACAGGTCCACAATCACCAAGATTACAATAGCTTTGGGCCAAACCATTGTGGTGAAAGCGTTAATCAAGATATGCCAGTTATGTCATCCATCAGAGATTGTATCCAGCAGTCTTCTAGCTTAGCTTGATGTATCAATTTGAATGTAAAATGTGTCTTGTAAAAATCAGAAGATATTCAACTCAGTGTGTTTGGTTAACACATGAAGCTACATATTAAGGTTTATCATGGCATACACTGCAAGTTTACTACTTTCTTTCTGTCTTAAACAAAATATTTACGTATACATCAGAGTCCACATCTTCCTGTCATTGTCTTCCACTTTATAAAAAATCTATCTTTTCTAAATTCATCAGTTTTCCCTGTATGGATAAGGATGACAAGTCCTTGTTTATGTCAGTCTGTTACCAATACAAGTATGTACTGGTACATCCTACAGTCAATGTGTCACCCATACATGTATGTACCGGTACATCCTACAGTCAATGTGTCACCCATATGTGTATGTATTTCCTACAGTCAGTAATATTTCACTGTCAGGACAGTATAGCCACAAACCATGTGTTATATTGTGGTACAGTTATTTTGGTCTCACCACTTCTGGCTTGTAACCCAGTGTTTTTAAATTTTGTGAATCAGTCCCTGGATTTTGTGTCTTCTTTATCATGCAGGAACATTTTTTTGCAAATTTTGATGTTCAAACTTTTAGACAAGGAAGAGTTTTAGATGGCAAAACAAATGATGTTAACTGTCAAGAAATGTAATATAGATAAGTTATTTTTTGTAGCTGCTAGTTAACTTCTTGGGGCGGGTTTTTTACTAGCTTTATCTGTGAGCAATCAACTAACTGTGCATTCTCGCGAGCCAGAGCATAATTTCTGCTCTGCTGACCTACACAACGGGTAGTGCTAAGCAGTTGCCGTAAAGAGGCGCTTGGTTTACAACGATGCTAACTGTGTACAACTTTCAAAAGAGAACCAAGGACTAAAATCATATAAACAGTCAACATAAACAACTACTAACTACCAGAGACTGAGAATCGTTGCTTTACAGCGAGGAATTACTGTCATAGGAAAAACTGCTATTTATTATACAATACTATTTATTTTGTTTTTTTATTTATTTATTCTTAGTGTTAAGATAAACCTTTGATGTAAATGTTTATTCTCTTCTGTGGAAGGGTTGTGTGGTTGATATTTATAGTACATATATTTTAAGTAATTTTGATTTTTTAAATAGAAAACTCAGCCAGTGTATGTATTCAGCTAATAAGTCATTGGTGTCTACCATGTTGCAGAAATAATAAGTTTTTGATTGAAGGATATGATATGCATGATACTTTCAGACTGAATTCATGACTTGTACTGGTAGAGATACTGGAACAAATATTTTGATGGAAGACTGAATGTAATAATTCAAGGTCCATTTACTCTCAGAAGGGCCTTGAATTTTAATGCTTTTTAGAAAGTCCTTGAAAAGTCCTTGTAAATGAAATTCGCTGATCACTGTGTCTCACGTGACCAGACAAGCAGCATGTAGTAAGATGCAGATACAGGCAAACTGTTATTTTGAAATGTGCTAGTTTTTGGTCTCCCTGAAGTTGTGCATCCTTTTTTGTCGCATGCTTTTTAGTCTAGTCTGGTAGCTGCCAATATTTCACTTTACTTTCAAGTATAGTTATTGAATCCTTGGTTAAATTCTAGACATGTTCACATCATGAAACTGTGATAATTTTAGCTTTTAATACTTCATAGTAAAACTGAACAGCCAATGACAGCGCCCCATGGTTCAACCAATCAGACTTCGTAATTCGATATATGGCGCGTTTCCCATTACCTGCCTCTTTGTGCTTGTCACTGAGGCGGGGACCAGCCAAGTAAATGAAACTCAGTCTTAGAAATTTCTTGAAAATTGATAAGACACCCATGATTTATGAAAATCACAAATATACAGGGCATGATATCATAAAAATTATATATAGCAGAATGGTATGTGGAAAATGGTATTGTGGACTTCAGAAAGTCCTTGAATTTTAAATGACTTTCAGTGTATGGAGTCCAGGACCCTGTAATTTCAAACTGTGATTAAACTATCAGTGATACCAATATTTCATTTTTAATGATATAATGCCAAATAAGATTCATTGTTAAACTGAGTGACCTTCATTAAATGTTTTGACACTAAAATTGCTCAATTTATTTAGCAAATTTACAACATAATGTTCTTTACCAAGTCTATACCAAGCTTGGATCTATACCAAGCTGGGATATTGAAAAATAAAATTGAGAACTAACATTTCTTTTTACAACAAATTTAATTCACCAAAACAATGAGTATTTTCAAAACAGAGAGAAAAAAATTAGTATTGTATTTGTAGCATGACATACCACCGAACGAATTCTCAAAAGTAAAACTTACCGTAGCAAGTATTTCATTATTGTGTTTTGAAAGAAAAATTTATTGTTATTCAAATGTATGCATAATAAGGTAATGCTACTGCTACAGTGATGTGTCAACTTTCATTTCTTAAAATGTGTCTTCAAAATGTGTATATGAAGCCTGCTGCTTTTGAAGTATTTTACTACAATTGACAAATTTCAGAACAAAATTATGTAAAGGTCTGATCAAGCAACAATTAGTATTGAACATCTCATAGATTGTGTTCTTCAACCAACAATGAATATGAATGCATGTTCTGTGCATGGCTGTTGTGACATTCAAGCCGTTGTGAAAGTTAATTTGAACATATTGCACATATCTGTACAATTATTTAATGATTGAAGCAAATAATTTTGTATCTAGATCTTGCACCCATTGTACTTTTCTACTGCTAAAATAAAAAGGTTAAAATTGCATGGTTGATTTTGTAATCATCAAGATACATAATACAATATGAAAAGATCTAGACTGGTTATGTGACTGAAATGGATTTGATTTAATCTGTCTCTGTGTATTAGGACATACCACTGTACAGTACACACTAAACAGTATCAGAATACAGCACCCCTGTATTGTACACACTGTACAGTGTCAGAATACAGCACCCCTGTACTGTACACACCGTACAGTGTACGAATACCGCACCCCTATATTGTACACACTGTATAGTGTCAGAATACAGCACCCCTGTACTGTACACACCATACAGTGTACGAATACCGCACCCCTGTATTGTACACACTGTATAGTGTCAGAATACAGGACCCCTGTATTGTACACACTGTATAGTGTCAGAATACAGCACCCCTGTACTGTACACACCGTACAGTGTACGAATACCGCACCCCTGTATTGTACACACTGTATAGTGTCAGAATACCGCACCCCTGTATTGTACACACTGTACAGTGTCAGAATACAGCACCCCTGTATTGTACACACTGTACAGTGTACGAATACCGCACCCCTGTATTGTACACACTGTACAGTGTCAGAATACCGCACCCCTGTATTGTACACACTGTACAGTGTCAGAATACAGCACCCCTGTACTGTACACACCGTACAGTGTACGAATACCGCACCCCTGTATTGTACACACAGTATAGTGTCAGAATACCGCACCCCTGTATTGTACACACTGTATAGTGTCAGAATACCGCACCCCTGTATTGTACACACTGTATAGTGTCAGAATACCGCACCCCTGTATTGTACACACTGTATAGTGTCAGAATACCGCACCCCTGTATTGTACACACTGTATAGTGTCAGAATACAGCACCCCTGTATTGTACACACTGTACAGAGTCAGAATACAGCACCCCTGTATTGTACACACTGTACAGTGTCAGAATACAGCACCCCTGTACTTTACACACCGTACAGTGTACGAATACCGCACCCCTGTATTGCATGTACACACTGAGGTATCAGAATACAGGACCCCTTTATTGTACACACTGTACAGTGTCAGAATACAGCACCCCTGTATTGTACAACACTGTACAGTGTCAGAATACAGCACCCCTGTACTGTATGTACATGCCTTGGCAATGATGACATTACTGTGGATGAAATCACTAGGTACAAATGTGATATTCATTTGAAATTCAGCATGTCACAGTGTGAATAATCCCACTCAGTGTGTACATTTAAGGTAGTATGCGCCTTGAAAGTGAAAGACTCAGAGTTAAACTTTTGCTTATAAACTCTCCTCAAGGAATCTTCCATTCTCTTTCAAAATCAAGAATAAAAATCGGGGTTCACTGTGCAAATTTTGGAACAAGCGAAACAAATAACCCAAGATTTACCAATGCTTGAAATTCAAAATGGTCGCCATTCCTATTTTAACTCTATGGGGTAAAAATTAAATATTGTATTTTCGAAAAACTAAGATGGTGAAAGATTTTCTTCCTTTAAGAGCTTTAAAATGAGCCCCAACAAGTGGTTGATCAGAAAAAAATTGTAGAAATTTGAGAGTCTGAATATCTGTCCCCGAGGTGCGTTCCACCTTACAGTACAATAGTAACAACCATGTTGCCTAGTACATGACAGTCAAAATATTATCCCAATTGTGTGCGTGGGAATAGATAATGTGCTCATTTGAAAACTTTACAGATCGTCTAGTCCCAATATACTAAAATACTTTTCATATCAGCATACACACAGGAATGCTCGTTTTCCATAAGTCATAATTGTTTGTTTATTGTTTAAAATCAAAATTATATGAAAGGATGTACCAGGTATACACACCATCAGTACCACACTTCGACATCATATCACAAACATGATAAGAGTCCTGCATTGTTTATTCTGGAAATGCCCTCTATTGATAAAGGGGTGATCAGTTTCCCTTTTATTAGCTCCGCTGTCAGCGACGCGGAGCTTATCAAATAGGTTGATTTTCCGTCGTCGTCCGTCGTCCGTCGTCGTCATCCGTCGTCGTCCGTCGTCGTCCGTCGTCCGTCAACAATTGCCTTCTGCTCTGAAACCGCAAGTCCAATTGCTTTGAAATTTTATATGCAGTTCACTTGGGGTGACCTCACTTAAGTTTGTTCAAATTGTGGTGATATTTGCATATTTGTATTTTTGGGGCATTTTTTGGTGTTTTTGGTAAAAAAATCATCTTCTCTGAAACCGCTTGTCCGATTGCTTTTAAATTTGATATCCAGTTTACTTAGGGTGACCTCAGTCAGATTTGTTCAAATCGTGGTGAAATTTGCATATTTGTATTTTTAAGGCAATTTTTGTCATTTTTGGTAAAAAAATCTTTAAAAATCTTCTTCTTCAAAACTACAAGTCAGATAGCTTTGATATTTGGTACATATGTCCCTAGGGATGATCTATTTCAGATTTGTTCAAATTGTGCAGAAATATGCAAATTTACATTTTTAAGACAATTTTTGCCACTTTTGGTCAAAAAATGTTTTTTTCAAAAAGTACTGGTCTGATAGTTTTGAAATTTGGTATACAGGTTTCTATAGATGAACTTAGTAATATATATTGAATTTCTGATGAAATCTGTAATTTTGTATTTTTGGGGCAATTTTTGCCATTTTTGGTCAAAAAATGTGTATTTCCAAAACTGCTCATCTGATAGCTTTTAAATTTGGTATACAGGTTCCTACAGATGAACTTAATGATATTTATTGAAATTATGATGAAATCTGCAATTTTGTAATTTTGGGGCAATTTTTGCCATTTTTGGTCAAAAAGTGTGTTTCTCAAAAAGTACTGTTCTTATAGCTGTTAAATTTGGTATACAGGTTTCTACAGATGAGCTAAGTAATATATATTGAATTTCTGATGAAATCTGTAATTTTGTATTTTTGGGGCAATGATGCCATTTTTGGTCAGAAAATTTCATTCTCAAAAAACTACTCATCAGATAGCTTTGGTTGACATGTTCTTAGCGATGATCCGATGTGATATATTCAAAGTATGATGAAATTGTGTATTTTTGCAGCTTATTTTAGCCACTTTTTTCTGGCCATTGCATTGAGCTATCAAAGATTTCCACCTTCTTCATCAGCATGTGTCAAAAATAGGTACTCTCTACATAAACACAGCGGAGCTATATCGGCCGCTAGGTCGCTTGTATTTGATACTGTTCAAATATTACACACACTCACACACACAGAGCACCAAGTTTGAATATTCAGTTGAAGTCACTGTGATACTAGTACATGTAGTTGCTGAAATACAGCAATGCCCACCCTGTATGTCCAGCAACCCAAAGCAGTCACTCTGCACATGTACTACTACTGTAGCAGGGCTGGAAACCTTCTATAGCCAGGCACTGTGTACGAATAATGTCTACATTTGACCAGGTTCATACTGTTCATGGCATGATAGCTGATACAGCTTCTTATCTTTGAAAGTATAAAAGGCAAACTTACGAATGGCATCATCTTGCAATAGGAGTGTGTGATATAGCAATCTCCATCAAACTTACAGACAGCATCATCTTGCAATGCAGATTATGTAACAGCATAGGAATCTCCATAGATGACACCAACCAGGACAATGTAATACAGATATTTCACACAAATCACCAAAATTAAAAAGACTAGGGAGCAAGCTTCAACTTCTATAAACACAGAAATTTTAATAATTTCAGTGTAAGAACAGGAGAGTGAAAATTGATTTAGATTACTGGTACCTTGAAGTTAAAATACCATATCCATTTCATCTCTCTAATCAATAAACAATATTGTTTGCAATAAAAGAAACATAAACCATGTACATTCTAAGTGTACCGTATTGTCAACATTGTTTCTAACCAGACAGCCATTCAATAGCTAGGAATATCATATTTTTGTTTCTAGCTCAGTTGAAAATTGTGAAAATGTGTAGAGTGATTTCAAGGGTTTTCAATATACAATGTACCATAAGAAGTTCATCATGTGACTATCATGTGACTAGCATTGATGTGTACTGCTTTAACATATCATGTAAATACCGTGACTTTGACAAAAAACAAAAAACAACTTGATCACCTTTGAAAGCTCAAACGTCAGTTTGAATAAGTTTCAATGTTGTGACTTTGGAGAGCTTTACAAATCCTATGATCAGGTTAGTTAACATGATAGTGGAAAGTTGTCTATAAAACAGTATGAAATCCATGATGTATGACAGGGTAGCAGGTGTCTGGAGTGAGCTGGCTTGCTTAACTTCAATTATTTATACGAAGGGACAACAAACTGTAGATTTAATTTTCATTCCATTTAGGTGTAGATACCATCATAACAGTCAGGACCCACAAGTTTGTGTTCATAATGTTAAACATCATACAAATGACATGAATTAGAGCTGCATTATGTATGAATATAAAACACTCTCTAAAACTGCCACTCCCGACTCTTGGTATAAATCTCTAAATCTAATAAACCAAGACAAATGTTTTATTCTCATAGAGCATGTTAAGATTTACCCTGTTCATACAATAATTCATCAAGGATTACTTGTAAACATTTAATTGTTGGTGATAATCAAGATTGGCCAGTAATCATAAAATTTAACTCTCTCGTTTGAAAACCTATCTTCTAAATATACAAATATAAAAATAAACCATTACACCTGATAACAAGTAACAGACATTACAAGTGCTGTTGACTTTCTTTTCAGCGTACATGTGAAATAACTGAAGTTACATTTGACAGAGAAAAGCTTTTTATAAATTCATCACTTTCATTCTTGTACAACAATGACATGCATCAAATGTTGTCAGAATAAAGCAAAGCTAATGGATTGGGCATTTTTACACCTGTTCACCCCTAATTCCCTGTAAACAGGTCCAGACTCATCATCGATAACCAAGACTTTGGGCCAAACCATGATGGTGAGAGGGTTAAACCTTTGTGTTAAAGACAATGAACAATGAATTTGGGGTCACCATGCAAGTTTTGGTACTGGAGAAACAAATTTCTCAACTCTATTTTGGAAAAATTATATTTTCGATTTTTGAAAGATCACAGAGGTGAAAACTTAATTTACTTCAGAGCACACAAATTAGCCAACTGAAGCACTAAACCAGAAAATTATTGTAAACATTTAAACATTAAAGCATCAGAGAATCTGTCCGGGAGATGCATGCTACCTTAAAATGGAAGTACACAGTTTAAATTTGCTGACAGACAATGCTGATAAAAGACAGTTCATCCAAAAATTTTACCTCTATACATCCCCTAATGCATTGTTCTGTTGATGAATTAAGTCAGCCAATAAATATAAGTGGATACTTTGGCACTGCTAGTGACTACCAGCTGAGACTTTACAAAAACCTGTTAAATCAGATGTTTTGATATTTTGTTGATTTCAGTAACGCCTTCCAACAATATTCCTAGTAAAGCTATACATTGCTGGGTTTCTGGTTTTTCCCCATTGTCCCAGCGGTATTACAACCACACTAGCGTTGTCATCACTTCCATATTGCAATGCTTGGTCAGCAAGTCTATGAGCAGCTTCAGACGGATCATGTGCCTGGCTAATTGTGTCACAAACTTCTTGATCGTTCATTACAAAGTTGACACCATCTGTTGTTAAGACCACAAAGCTATCGCGACTATGGCTGATCTGTAACAAAGCAGATGTTGGAAAGCCTAGTCAAATTATACATCAACCACAATTTGCAACAATATGATACTAGCCTGCTTCATTTATTTGTCATTTGATGATCATTTTTATCATACATCTCTCACCATGTTCCTGTGTAACAGTGTGGGACAAAGCGCCATCACATTAGTGTAATGCGCTGTATCAGACTTTGAAGCATATTATTGTCTGCATATGAGTATGTGCTTACATTTCTGAAATACTCGCATCCAGTTGCTACACGTGTTTATATCAACAAATGTTCTATTTGTAAACAAATCAGCAAAGGAGTGGAACCATGTCTGACTTTCTGATCACAGTGGCGACAGTGAAACTGGTGGTGATATCATCGGTTTCTTTTCCTAATCAAAGCAAATGTATACTAAGTGTGTTACTGATCATCTCTGCATTTACAAAGACGCGAAAGTGAACTGAAATTATATAATAAGATCCAGTACAAAAAGGCCATGCTACATGTCCAAGGCCATCACCTGTCTCTCAGCTTCAAGTACAGTGTGATTTCATCGCAAAACAATTGAAAAGTTTATCATTTGTAGTAAGTTATTTCTTTCAATCAAATATTTTCTGGTGATCAGGTATCCTGCCTATTCAATACCATTATTTATCTCACATACTTGTACTTTTATTTCAACTGAATTCTCTATTGCTACAAGTACTGGTACATTGTGTACACTGTGACGTATTATATCATCCACAAGGGGATGTTGCTATTGCTTTTCTGAATGATCAAATGGTGATAAAGTTTGACTTCATACACATTGAGAATACAGTTTCATTTTAACAACATGATCTATTAACCCTCATTGTAAATAACAAAAGTTTCATTGATCTGATGCAGATTTTTCAGACCTCTGTTGTACAGCTGGCCCTCCTAAATGTTTGACCCCTTTGCCGTACAACGTCAGTCTGCAGAACCCATATCAGTTCAATAACAATTATTAAGATATGAACTCAGATATAAACTGGTGACTTACTTTCAATGACTTAGTTTCTGGTTCAGCTGTAACACCATAACGTTTCAATGGTAAATCACCAAAACTTCTTGTCATTGTAAGTGAACCATTCACTAATGCAGTACCAAGGCTGTTCCAACTGAAAAACATAACAAAAGTTTACATCTTATTATCGAAAAAATTGGATAGCAATGACATTCACACACATGTTTGTGGTACCCTGGTCTTCATTCCTCTCATTTGCTTAAAGTATCAATAATCTATGACAGCTCTGACCCTTGACCTTTCTGAAGAAAAAGCGACCAAACACCACTCACTTTTCCTGTCCAGGATTTGCAATGCAAAGTCTAGGCTAACTGCTGATTCTCTATCTGTCAAATGAAACCTGTCACCACAAGTTACTCTATCAATGCAAATTAGTGTATCTTCACACAAGGTAAAGATGTGTTAGCCGTGTTTACATCAGGAACATCAATAGCACTGCAGTATTGGCAGAACAGTTTGTGTAGTGTCCAATAAAAATTGATGATTTACTTCTACAAATATATCTTCCTTTTTAACTAACTTATTTTATCCTATAAAAGAGGCTTCAATTGTCTATTTCTGGTTAACATTTATCATTTGGACTTAAAACAATTACTAACCTGATAAAACCATCATGTGCTTTAATTCGAACAGCTTCCTCTGGATCTTCTGGTTCATGATCTCTGGTCAGTCTCTTGGCAACACCTTTACGACACAATATTGCTCGGCTATCTCCAACACTAGCAACAACTAATTCAATGCCATCACGTAGTAAACATACCGTGGCTGTAGAACCAGTCACATACAACTCTGGATCTTAAGGCAAACACATGTCAAAGGTAAAACACACTGCATGATGTTTGAGTTGAAGCAGTACCAAGTTACAAAAAAAACTTTGAAAGACATTACCCCTCCCAGTCCTGAACCCTGTATCTATATTGCAGTGAGCAAATATTGATGATACCCTAAACCATGGATGTATTATGAAAGAAAGAGAAACATTAACACTCATGTTATGAAGATGGGATTATTGAAGAAGTACAAATGTATAAATACATTGAGTAGAGTTGTACAAAAGTATTCTGTTTGCAAAGTAAAAATGACTAAAATACCCTTGAAAATGCAGTATCTGAAAACATTCCTCTCAGATCCTGGAAATCTATTAACTGCAGCATACAATAATCAAGTTCTTATTTAACTCTGTATTGCAAAATAAGTCATATCATATTTTACACAATATTTCTGTTGAATAGAGCCCCCAAAAATCTCAAAATATATATATAGTTTGATTCTTTTGCAGATTGCCAAGTATGCTCTTATTCAGATTTGTTCAAATAGTGACAAAACTACCATTGTCTAATTTTACTTAATAAACTTAAATGACTAGCACAGATATTAGAGGAGGGCCTTCAAATCAGTACAAAACATCATTGTAAATCTTGATATACAAACACATGTAATGCATGCATGCATGTTCAATACTGGAATTATTATGGGAGCACAGTTTCATTCACTGTTTCCGTAAAAAGAAGGATTTTTGAAAGAAATTCACATACATGTACACATACCATCATATTCAAAGTGCATGTGTCTGGCAAACATGTTATTGAGATCAATAAATGATTGTTTCAGTACAATTTCCAGATCATCTTCTTGGTCTAACCAGTATTTGATGTGTCTCTCAAGATGAACTGATGCATAATCAGCCGTGATACATCCAGCATGTCCATCAAATATGGCAAAATACAAAAGGTTGGGCAGCAGTTCTTCAGTCCTTATTCTGTCTTCATTAGCTTTTCTTCTGCCAAGCAATGAGGCTTCTCCTACGTGTTCCAGCGACACTTTGGGAATCGGTTTGCCATGTTCAATGCTCTGTTGCATTAGAATGGGCAACTCTATCCTGTTATCCCAGGTACCAAATGTGTCAAAGTTCACACCACGTCTGTTCCGGAGTTTTCCCTGGGAATACCAACGGACTGCTACGGCGCATGGTCTTGCAGATGTTGTCAGACCATTGATGCTGATTGCAAAACAACATGGACCTGTTGTGTGAATAAAAGCAGGAACATTTCTTGCAACCTTGGCTGATGATATGAGTTGTCTGCTAAACATGTCCCTGCAATGGGAACTTCAGCATCGAAAATTGCAATGGATAACTTGCATGAGAAGTCTTCTCTGCTGCAGATAAGATAAACAGAGAGAAAGAGCATGAACACTCCCACTGTCCCAGGCAAACTATACTATACTGGTGTACCATTACTGATGTACCGTTACCAGTTCATGTATTTGCAGGTATTTTCAGTTTCACATGGTTCAAATTTTGGTAGAGAATCTTGATGCTATGTGATGAACGATATATGGCTATAGACTATTCATAAATGACGATCCTGATTATCAATGGTCATGATGATTAATGATGGAACTGAATCTTAAATATTTTATTTTTTTATACACATGACAATGTCATTTGTGAAAACAGACTAGGACAATAACACATTGGTACTTTTTGTGATAGGATTGTATCATCAGAGTTTACTTTTTTCCAATAGGCAGAAGTTCATGACTGAAGATAAGCAGTCCATTCAAAATATTGGTAATACCTCCAAAAATAACTTTTCACCTTCAAACGACACTCGTCCAAAGTAAACTATATTCCATGTATTCCTACATCTAAACATAACCCATCATGCCCACATGGCATGTGCAAAAACTCATCAGAGCTAACTATGTTCGGTAGGTTGGTTTTTGAAAGACCAGTGAGACTGGTATACCCATGGAGGGAGTGTGGGATTGTTTGTGAGGCAGGATCTTTTGAGTTCAAGTGATGGAGACAGAGACGGCAGCTCTATTTCTTCAAAGTTTATTACTACAGCTCAGGTCTCGAAAATTCTCGGTGCCCGATGCCCGTGACAAGTGAATTTTGAGTCTGGGCAAGTGAAAACAAAATTCTCCCAGCCCGACGGACAAGTGAATTTAAATGAGGCCACTGTACGCGCTGCCACTCTCTAGCTCTTTAAGTTTACTGCTTTCAATATATGGCCAGCCGATAAAATAGCTCTGTTCTGCTTGGTTACAAAACAGCAAAATATTGACGTCTTTGCATGCTCTTATGTTTTGTCTTCTCATGAAATCATGGACACAAACAATACAGTGATGAACAACAAACGATTTTGTTGTGACGTCCAATCAAAATGCCCTCGATATATGTAACATGTTTTACATCTAGTTGCTATTTCGGGTCGAACACCAATCGATTTGTCAATTTTCGCCCCCCTAAATTCAAATGCATTTTTTAAATAGTTTACCGCGCACATTTTGTAGTTCGTCAGAGTTTGGAAACATAATCTGACAAAAGTACAGGTCTCTTCTGACACTTTCTTCGAGAGCACCTTTCCCCAAAAACTTGGCGCATGAGCATGCCACGGACAAACAACGTGACCTGACTGCCTGGATGTTTTTTTCTGATGATTCGTAAATGCAGAGGTGAGGGCCTGTGTAGAGGTCAAAGCATCAGCGTTATGACGTATCTAAATGGAACGCACAAGAAATTACCAACAAAATGGGAGGGCAATGGCTTTTGTACTGGGATAACAAAATATTTTGTAAGATTTGCTTCAAGTATCCAACGGTTGCCAAGCCCACGGGGAAGTGGAATGCATTCATCGACCAATGCAGTGTTGGGCATATTACAGGTGCAGGTAAGATCATCACACTATGTCAATGAAATACCAATGTCTACTGAAGTAACAGACTCGTCCCGATCATCTGCTACTATGGCCACGATCACTTATTATACCCTAATAGATTTGGCTATGCGGAAGTTAAATAACGACCAACGACATAAATATCGGAACTGTTCACTACAGTGTATATGCTATCTAAACATGGAAAACCGATAACGGACATGAATGTTCACTGGAACTACAAACCAAACTTGGAGTAGAAATCGTGAAGGCACACTTCTTGTAATCCCTACACATTGCCCATAAGTTGGAACTGGCAGTTCTCGACAGTGTGAAGCAGATACAGGGACTTGACCCCAAGGATCAAGTTTGTTTTAGTCTATAAGAGGATTATGGAGTGTCTTAGCCTTTTGTTTTCCATTGAAATTGTAATCTAATAAGTAGATTTCCCAGCGAGACAATCTAACGCCAGCACAGGCCTTTAACCATAATATTTTAATCTGGATTCAAATTCAAATGTCAACAATAACAACATCTTCACACACATACCGGGATACTCAAAATGTTGACAAGGTGGAAACTGAGTACTAGTATTAACCAGCTGCATGACAGCATGTTACACAAGATATTATTTTTGATACACAGAATAAGGACATAAAAATAAATCAGTAAGTTACAGCTATTGTTTCTTTTAATACAATGACATGAATAAAACCATACACATTTACTCCTAAAATCACTTGAAATTCAGGACGAGTGAATTTTTCTTCCTATGGCAAGTGAGTTTAAAAAAATACCGTCAATGACGCTGTACCTTCTCTAATGTGTGGCCAGGTCAGGTAATTGGTTGTTGTGGCATGGAGTTGTTGGTAAATAGTTGATGATGTAGGGGCATGAGGTGGGATATGGACCCAAAGAACCCAAAAGATGATTAAATACATCAATCAAAAAAATTCTAAGCTACAGTATAAACTGCCTAAAGATAGTTCAATGTGGGAAAAAGTTAAATAATTCAGAAATCAGAATTCAGTCCAAAATAGTAATGACGCACTTCCTTACTGACCTGAGTGCATGTGAAATACACAACCTGGCATCTGTAAATTAAATGTATACCAAGTGATCATTTTAAGTCACTTTTAACTGTTTTTAATGGATTTTCCAAAGAGTCCTGTTAAATGATGAAAAACGCTTATCTGGTCTTGTGTTTGTATAACCTCATGGCTGATAATTGTCATAGTATTAAAAAAAATTGAAAGTGAAGAAATTACTGTTTTTAATAGGCATATTTTCCTTGAAATACATGACCATGTAAAGAATATATGCTAAAAGTGTTTAAGAGTAAATTTCTTTTTAAAAAATAATTTAATCTGTACCAAAGGATTTTTATTCTTTGAATTTACAAATTCAAACATTGCAATTTGTTCAATCATCTTGTGCAGTGCAAAATTTATAAAATGACCTGAAAAACAAAAAAAATTGGCAGAATTACAGTCTTTGTGATGTAAAATTATGGTTGACATCACGATAACTGTTAATCTGTTTGAAGTACTAATATACTATAATTTAAAAAAGAAAAGTTCATGCAGAAACGGTAAAATATATTGTCAGCAATGTAGTGTTAATTTTGACTTTACATCAAAATATGCCTTTGCTGGATACCAAATATATAGGGCGAAATATTAAAATCAGCCATGTTCAGCAAAATCCACACAACAGCATTGATCCTTTTCTAATTTCATTTGATTTGCTTATGTTATCCTTGTATGACAGTCAGTACAATATGGAACTTGAACACAACACAGTGAATAAGTATGCTGTAAATGAAATGGTGTAGCTGCATTCACATGCAGCAATAGGAGTGCCTTTGTCTCTCACCCCTCATTTCCAACCTGTCCCATCCCTGAAAAAATAGTTTGGTCTTATATTTATAATGTTAATAATTTCTGTATTTGTTAAAATGTGCGCATCTCGAAAACTTTTGATCATAACATTTTCATTGTTTTTTATAGCTGACCAGTCAGTTAACCTGTTTATATTGAATATTTGCGCATTTTTCCGCAGTATTTGACATTTTCTGAATACCTTCTTATTCAGTTTGTCATTTTCTAAAAGTTTAAATGCTCCATTGTGTGGTCAAGCTTTCCACAAGCATTAAATGCGGTACTTCATATAGGAGGGTCTGCCTCTAGAGGGCGGGCATCATGAATAGTGTTTGTTGGTTAATTCTTCCACGTAAACTTCTGATTGTACTGTAAACATTGAACATGGCCGACGTCCGATTTTCTGTCTAAAACTTTCACTCATTTTCGTTCATATGACTCTGAAACTCAGGAAACGATTGGGAAGAAAGGGTTATCTTGAATATTGAGGTACTCCCCGATATTTTGCAAAATTAAATGAGAAAAAATGCAAGGAAAATGCCGACAGGTTTACACAATGACAGTTTTCAGACTCGGAGGCATATGATCATCTCTGCAGATTATGCAACAGGCCAAGATCACGTGAGGCCATGAGGGGATATCCACGCAACTCAGTACCAAACACTAGCGCTCACAGAGTGAGCAACACAAAGTGAGTACCCCTAACGTCAGCTCAGTAGTCTGTAATAGATTGTAGTCAACTAAGAAACCTTGGAGAAAGGCTTAACACTGTGGCTATGCCGCTAAGTCCCTTTTCATTTTTGTCATAGCTCAAAATCGTTCTCCCACACCTCAACCTGAGCCATGAACACCCCCACCTGTTTATGATATGACCATCACAATGGCATGACGTCAACGGATCTTGACAGACGGAAGTCTTGACAGACGGAAGTACTTGACAGCAGCATACTGGTTTTCAACTCTAATACCTTCTCTGTCTATAAATAGACACGAGAAGGTAAAAAATTGTTCAAGCCCTGCAGCTACACTGTACTACTTGCTTCAATAACATAGTATATCAGTGGGTGGATGAGTGACGACCAGATCCAGTGTTGAGTGATGCACTCCGAGTATGCACATCAACTGTGAAGCATACATAAACTGAAGTCAAGAGATTAATTCAGGCTGTGGTATACCTGGTTTTGGCATACCTGGTTTTTTCAAAGTCAAAGACACTTCTTACTTTCCTGGAAAGTAAGAAGTGTCTTTGACTTTGATTGGCTACAGATGAATCATATCAGAAAGAATTGCAACTATGTGTAAACACAGGATATTAGGAAGGAACTGACAAGATGGCAATCTATCTTCATTGTCAAGGAATTAAGAAGTAGCTATCTTTGCATAACACTTCTAAACAGGTAGCTACTCTACAGGGCCATTGGCATTGTAGCGCTACTGGTGTGCGAGGTCGCAAGAACCAAAAATCATAGACCGCCTCACCGTAGGGCTACAATTTTGCAGCTATGACAAGACAAGCCAAACGACTGGAGTAGCTCCATGTTCTAACAGTAACACTGTAAAACTAAAAGGTAACTACCTCGGGTATATACCTAACCATGGAGGTAACTACCTCCACGGTATCACAGTCCCTCCAACCACCGTTGGGTGGAGCATGGAGGTAGCAGAGACTGTGATAGTATAAACCTAACCATGAAGGTAGGTACCTCCATGACTCAAAGTGTACGTAATAGTCCTAGTACATGTACTCCTAGTCTCGGGAAAAAAAAATATTTGTCATATTTCACAAAAATATTTCTTTCTACTACATGAACCATCGGCAACCTTGATTTCTTTGACACTTTTATCGGATTGAAATCGGGGAAGAAGTGTTAATCATATGTTGGTAATGGGCGTATATGTTATTATTAACATTCGCGAGACGTGTCGCAGGTAACTGAGAACATGAAGGTCATAAATTTGGGTCAAACTGGTTGTTTGCGGTGTACCGTTCCGAGACAGTCGAAAGGTCATCGTCCACAGTCCCTCTAGAGAGTGACTGTGTGTTATCCAAGAATGTTTGCCAACATCGTGTGAAATCGTAGAAAAAAGATTGACTTGTGAACATCTTAAACCACGACGGATACAATCAAAACATACATTCGCCAAAAATTAGAGCAAATCAAAATCGCGTAAACGAATCTTACCCGGTATCAAGAGCGTCACGAACGCTGCACAACGACCGCCATAACTAAAACTAACCTTTGATCCCAGATGGCGTAATCCATTCTCTCACAGGGAGGGATTGTTCAAAAAGCGTGAGTAGAAGACAGTAACTTCAACGGAAAAGGGTTGATTTTCATTTTATTCGACATATTTTTCTTCGATAGACTTCTAGAATTGATGTTTCTAACGTTAGATGCATTATTTCGACTACGTGTAAGATTTGCGATAATTGCGTATGACTTCAACTATAAACAAATAGCTCAGTCCAGATCCAAAACACTTTCACCCACGGCTTGCAGTGTATATTGAGTTCAGTGTAAAGTGTCTCAAACGTCATTGTCATCCAAAGATTGACCCTGACGGACGCGGCCAAAGTACAGTACCACGGAATCCTTCGTGTCACAAGTTACTGAGGTAAGATGAATGCCATTTGTACTCTTATTCTTACGTGAGTCGAATCAATGTCGCATGAAAGACGTGTTTTCTCAACATTGACGAGTCACCAGCTTTTGGCTTTTGAAGAATGTTTTAGTGCTGAGAAGACTGATCGAATAACACGGGAAGTAGGCGTCAACCGTCGTTATTACAGTGAGTAACAGGGAACGTCGACACTCAACGCGGTTTCATATACTTTACTCTCGGTCGATCATCATGCGAAAAAACCTTTCGAAATCAAATCACCTTTTCGTGTGATCTCAGAGTCGCACTTCAAGTTTTGTGTGATGAGGCTGTTTATGGTGCACTCCTGCCATACATGGATAAGATTCAATCACTGAACTACTGTATTGTGATTTCGCCGGGGAGGGGAATGGAGGACATGGCAGCAATTTTTTTCCTATTGTCAGTCCAACACCAAATTATTTTTTCCTCTATATGCAAAACTTATGCAATTTTTTTTTCTCGGTAAACGATTTTTTAACAGGCGATTCATTATTCTACCTAAATTTATTTATTTTATTTCTCTTTAAATCGGACATCAATTGTCCATAGAAACACTATTACAGAAATGAAAGAATAAACTTAAAGACACGTGGAATAAAGCACCGGTGAGGGTGCTGACAGCCAACCTTATCTCACTAGAAAAGAGAATCAATCCAAAACTTGCGTAATTCAGATGAGAAATTCAAGCACTGATTCACTTGCTGAATAATTACATTATCACATATAGATATTCGTACCATAAAGCCATACATTTGTTTTCTGAGTAAACTGTCAAAATTATACAGATCGTTTGAAACAAACATGGAACTTGCACTACTGAACTTTCTGTATCCCAGAAAAATACGGGCAGCATTATTATAAGCAACTCTCAGTTTCATCATAGCCCCAAGGGAATATATAAACCAAAGGTCAGATCCGTACAATTGGTAACAATAGGCTTTAAAAATCATACATTTTACCCTTAAAGAACATAGCGAAAATTTCCTCAGAAGCATATTAGCTGAAACATAGAATGATTTTTTTGACGATCAATATCTGCATCGTCTAAAAAGTGAGACGTTAGAAGACATCCCAGATACTTCTTAGTTTCTACAAATGCGATTTGTATACATTTATGTAAACTTTGGGAAAATGTGCAACTATATTTGTTAGAGATGACACACAGGCATTCGGTTTTCTTGTATTGAAAACAATGTCATGAGTGGTACCATAAGAACTACAAATATCTATCAATTTCTGCGTCCCTTTGACAGAAGGACATATCAAGCAAATGTCGTCGGCATACATTAAATGGTTTATAAACGTTCCACCGATGTTACAGCCTACTTGAGATTTTACAAGCAAAGCACTCAAGTTATCATTATATACATTAAACAGTTTTGGGGATAAGACACCGCCCTGTCTTACACCATTAGTAACAGTGAATCCAGATGAAATGCAATCACCCCAACGAATAATAATAGATTGCGTCCGATACCAAATGAGTAAAAATCTTACAATATAAATTGGAACCTTGCGAGAAATCAACTTCTTAAACAATGTCCAATGGTTCACGCGATCGAATGCTTTTGAAGCATCAAAAAAAAGTAATTATGACTTACTACCATTTTTTCTGTAATAATTGACAATTTCCTTTAAAACAAACAGGCACATGTCAGTAGAGTGACCCTTCTTAAAACCAAACTGGTAGTGAGACGTGTCAAGATACAACTCCATACTGTTCAAAAGAACAAATTTCTAATTTTTGAAGCAATAGTCGACAGTGCAATAGGACGATAGTTGTTCTTATTACAGATACCACCATTCTTATCTTTGATAATTGGCACAAGGACAGTTTCTGAGATTTTGTTTGGACAAACTCCATGAACTAACATTGCAGTAAAGCACATACTAAGCAGTACAAACACTTTGTCAGCGGCATAGATATAATGCTCTGCTGAAAGTAAATCTGAACCAGCTGATTTGCCCATCTGTAATTTTCTTATTGCACATCGAATGTCACTGGGTGAAACAATGAAGTCATTTACACCATTACAACTGTTTATCATGTCTTCAACAAACTTTTGATCATTATTGTTATGGACGTCATTAAACAAACCACTGTAATGTTGACGCCACATTTCAACAATATTAGCATTGCCATTGCAACCATTAACACTGCTGGGTCTTTGTGGTGTTTTAGCATTAATCTTACCGACTGACCGCCAAAAATCACGTTGATTTCCACAATACAGGTTTTTTGCTGCATTGTCTGCTTTAATTTGATTTTCATGACGTTGGCAAGCACGCAGAGCATATTTAAACCTCGCATGAGAGCGGCGCTTTAAATCAAAAAGTGGACCACACTTACGTTTTCCACAATTAACCCAGAGTTTAAACGTATCACGAGCAATAGCATGAAGATCTTTCACATGATCATTCCACCCTGCCACCATTGAGTGGTGATTGCTATGTACACCAGGCATTGCCTGCATACCGGCTGAATATAAACTGTTAATAATGCTGTCATAAAATTGCGAAATGCACTCTGTATGGTTTTAAATGTCACTGATATTGCTGTTTTTCATCATATTGGTACTGTCAACTCCATTCCAACAGTTCTCAGGAAATGCGGGTTTCTTTTGGTCAAAACCAGAACAGAGAATATGAGACAATCATTTTTCCCAGATCGCTGATGTCAGCACATTGAAATTTTATTTTGCTCTTGTCTTTTGAACAACTTTTTTCTCAAACCAGTGGAGGATCAATTTTTCCCCCTTCACCTGCCAACAATTTTTTTTTCAAAATCCTCCACTCCCCGCCAGAAATGAAATGGCTCTTTCCATGTGTACATATGTATTTTAATCTGATCCATCACTGATACATGAGCTCAAATCTGTGAAGCACTTTCCAAAAGTATATCAGTACATTTTCATCATGTTTCTTGTACCCCTGTTTTGACTGTGTAGGTAACTGAAGTGTTTAGATTGCTGAACCAACATTTCAGTTTTCTCAGAGGGAAAACATAAAAGTTTTCCAGTTTCGAAAATGCGCTGATATAGATGATGTATTTTTCTGTATCTTATTGCAAGAACAGAGTATGGGGTAATTTTGAACATTAAGTATTGGAAGCATCCAAATATATGGAAAGTAAATAAATAAAAGTAAATAGATTAACATTAATAAAGTAAATAAATTGACATTTTGGTAAAAACACTTCGGAAAATAATATTTGCATTTATTTGTGATTAAAAGTACCATATTTGTGCATTCTTTTCAATAACAAACTTCTATGACAAAATGTGAGAGGAATGTACTTTATAAATGTACGGACAAATTGTCTGTACTTTCTTTTGAATTATAACAAACTCCTACGACAACATGTCGGATGAATTAGTTTTATGGACATATAGAATTTGTTTTACGAACATATGGACAAGTAAATTTATACTTCTAGGATGATACTCGGGCTCAATAAAAAATATGTTTCCGGTAATTTTACCTCACCCATTTAAAATCTTCTGACCCCTTAGTTTTTGTTGTATTTAATATCATAACATAACATATGATTGTGGCAAATTTTGCAGTTTTTGAAGGGTTGCAGCCCATGAAATAAAGAAAGTGAAACAATTCTTGACTGACCTTCCATACTCTGTTTCCTGGAGTCATGTTGCTGAAACACAGACATATTTATTTTTAGTCTCAGGATATGGAAATGCATTGTAATATTAGATAGTGTGAAGGCTAAGAGTTGTTTTCCTTGACTTTCTCATGTTCCTTCTTCATTTTGTGTCATGCCTGCAGCAAGAAAGTAGCGTTTCAAATTTTTCGGTTGAAACTTGCCAATGTCCGAACAATGCAAGACTACAGGTAGCAGCTTGCTGATGAGTTTTGAATAGCTCAGACTCTGTAGCTAAATGAACAAAGACTTGAGAAATATTATAGAGAACAGTTGAAATGTCTATAAAGTATTATATGCAATTTTTTGCATGCATTTTTACAAACACCAGCACAAACAACCCACACTGGTATCCTTGTAAATGTAGAAATAAACTATGTGCATATGGATTATGTGTAGCTATATTATTACAATTTGTATAAATCCAAGTCAAATGTTATTAAGGTACAATCTTCTTTGGAGACAGATATTCAAATAAATGCTTTGCTATTATGCTTCATTGGTGGTCTCATTTTGAATCTTGTTTTCATTTCACTTTAAAATTAAAATTTAATTTTTTCCCATAGATTTACTTGGGGATGGCAGCCATTTTGAATTTAAAATATCAGTTAACTGTGGGTAATTTTTTTTTCTCTGTGACCAATATTTTCACTTCTGCCCCTGATTTTTAATTCAGGAGATAGAAAGAGAGAAAAGTTTCCCATAAGGAAAGTTTGTGTAAAAGATCAAGCCTTTCATTTCCAAGACATGTACTGTCTTATAGTAGAATGTAGCTCTTCAACAGATATTAGGACTTTCAAAGTTTTACAATACTCTGTTATGATGCTGCAGGTACCATGTGTGGACTAATGTTTTTAAGTTTGTGGAGTGAATATTTTATTTATATCCCAATAGAGTAAACATAGCGAAAGCAGCCATGTTGAGGTACAAATATTGGTAAATTTTAAGTCATTTATTTCTCTACCACCAAAGTTTTATTCATTGACCCCTGATTTTTATCGTTCATTTTCAAAGAGAATGGTCTAAAGTTTCCCTGTGGAAATTTTAAGCAAAACTTTGAATTTGCTTGTGTTGGAGGTGCATGCTATTTTTTAATCAGTGATCTCTGCTGGTTTTGTTGCAAGTCAACTTTATAACTTGTTTTCAATAGTTTACTGAACCACTCACTATCGTGACCTCACTTTACCGACATGACGCATCGACATGACGCATTGGGTCAAGAGAGCAGGGTCAGATTTCCTCAGATATGATAAAGTACCACAGTTGCAACCACTAACCTTGTCAGCTCTGTCTCCTAAATATAGTTGCATCCACACCAATTAATGAAAACAGTGGTGAAGGGGTGAACTAGTTGCTGTCTGCTTTTAGTTTATAGTCTTAATTAGGTAATATTTCACCCAGTTACAACAACTTCACAAGTCAAACCCATTTAATTTTATAGTATTTGTAGCACCCACTGACACAACTCCACTACATGTGGATAAAAGATAAAATTGGTATAAAGTATAGTGTGTACATGATAGTTTACAGTTTTAAAAAATTACATGTGTTGTCATATTATTGTCTGATATTGAAAATCATTCAGAATGAAAATGAATTAGAGAAACTAGCATGTTGATTGGATAATTTGAACATAAATAATCTAAATGTGAAACCCGGATACCTTGAAACCAAGATGAACCTTGACCTTTCTCACCTCCACTTATGTTTCTCAGATTCAACCAACTTAAGGTAAACCTGAGTTGTGTTTTGATGACTGATGTGATTTATTCAGTTATAAGAGTGCTTGGGTTTTCTATAAAACTCTAAATCTCGAAGTGTTTGCTGAATCAAATTTAGTCTATGGCAATGCAGTATAAGGAGAGTGTATAGTCTCACTCCCAGTGACAGTTACTCATTACAATGTGGGTTTACCAATCCTGTTATGGATAATGCTGACAGACTGAAATCTAATGCCATGACAAAATGATGTATTGCCATATACCAGTCCCGTTCACCAGATCCAACTTTGATTAATCATAGTTGTTTAAAGCTCCACTTTCATACATTAACTTGGTTGTATGGAATGATTAAATTACCCATTATACCAGGACAAGTTGGTCAGATGAAATTCAATATTTTGTTTATTCATTCTATGTTAATACAAGATGATCCCTGCAGTGTTGGCTGGTTTTATCATCTATCATGTATCAAGGGATATCATTTTCTGGTTTAAAATGGCCCACTCTTGCAGTCTGTCTGTCTAATTGTCAGCATATCATTGATTCATTGGATCCTCTGTGCAACATAATCTGTAAAAGGTACTTTGTGGCCTCTGTGATCAAATATCATTGATTCCATGTGAACAAAGTCACCATAAAGATATCAATAAATTTGCTTTTCCATCAAAACAGGACAATGCTGAAACTTAGTGAGATCTAATGGTATTTCTGAATAAGAATTCTTGCTGTATGTGATATTCAAGAGTTAGTTTTCATGCTGACTTGAGCAGCCCTATCATGGCCTGAATAACTGTATGAAGACAATGACACTGCTTGTGAAACATGATATTACAGATCAAATTATGTTCCTTGATTGAAACTTAATTAGGGATGACCTAAATTGCTTTACCTTCACTAAATAACTTGAAGATAGAAGTTTCAGATAAAATTGTGAATATATGTAACAAGATTGTTGATGGGCGACAGTTAAATCTCAGTGATCTATATATCCGACGCATAAAAAAGAAGGCAAAAGAGATTTTAAATGATCAAAATCACGTCTTAAGTAGATTTTATGAGAACCTGCCATCAGGCTGTCGTTTACGGGTTCCAAAGTGTAGAGCTGTGAGAACGAAGCTGAGTTTTATTCCGAATTCAATTTCAATTTTAAACAAGGCAGTATTGCTGAAGGCAATGAGTACTTGGGCCGTGATAGAGTAATTTTGAGGACAATATATACTACTATTCAAATATGGTCTTGAATTTCCTCCTGTCAATGAGGCATTTGATTAACTGGTTATTAAACGAAGCAATGGCATGACAACGGCAAAATATGTCTAGCAACTTTTGTGGAGTTTGAGGCAGGGGTTCTTTATTTATAGCGGGAATTCCAATTGCTTAAACTCCTTAAATATTCAAATTACAGCAAATTTCTTTTGTTCTCGATGTATGTAGATGTCTAATATTTAGATGGGCATATTTAGATTTCTACCCTATAGTTATCCCTATATACCAAAAATCGGACATCCAGCTCTATTGGCTTGCTCAGAATTAGATATGCGCATAATTAATGAGGTACAATATGTGGTGTCATAAGGTGTCCCATCATACCATTTATGAAGGGTGTAGCACTTGTGGTTACTGAGTTGTGGACAAATATATATATTTGAGGTCAAAGGTCATCGAGGTCACGTCACATTTTGTCATAATAATTGTATTGCTAAGTATTCCTATATACCAAAAATCAGACCTCTAGCTCTATTGGCGCGCTCAAAATTATATATGCGCATAATTAATGAGGTACAATATGTGGTGTCATAAGGTGTCTTATCATACCAAATATGAAGGATGTAGCACTTGTGGTTACTGAGTTGTGGACAAATATATATATTTGAGGTCTAAGGTCATTGAGGTCACGTCACATTTGTCATAATAATTGTATTGCTAAGTTATTCCTATATACCAAAAATCAGACCTCTAGCTCTATTGGCTCGCTCAAAATAAGATATGCACATAATTAATGAGGTACAATATATGGTGTCATAAGGTGCCTTTCATACCAAATATGAAGGGTGTAGCACTTGTGGTTACTGAGTTGTGGACAAATATGTATATTTGAGGTCAAAGGTCATTGAGGTCACGTGAAGTTTTGTCAAACAAATTATATTGTTAACTTATCCCTATATACCAGAAATCAGACCTCTTGCTCTATTGGCTCGCTCATAATTAGATATGCACATAATTAATGTGGTACAATATGTGGCGTCATAAGGTGTCCCATCATACCAAATATGAAAGGTTTAGCACTTGTGGTTACTGAGTTATGGACAATAATGTATATTTGAGGTCAAAGGTCACCAAGGTCACATGATATTTTGTCAAAATGTCTGAGATATCTGCGTGAACCGATGGACTCACAGTTACGAGTGGAGTGATACGTACCGGCGCCGCGTACTATGCATATAATAATTATTATATGCATAGTACGCGGCGGCCGGTACGTATCACTCCACTCGTAACTGTGGATGGACTCACTGATGGACTCATGGACGGATATGAGCATATCTATAAGCCCCTGGACTTTATCCGTGGGGACAAAAAAACTGTGTCACTGCATCCTTTAGGCAATATGAATACGATGAGAAACTAAATTTTTATTTTTCTTGGCATCATACATGCGAATCTATGGAGAACTGCCTTATACATGGGAGTCTATGGAGGTGTAAACTAAAAAGTCCTCTAACACGGCCAAATTTGAAAGCATTGTGAAACAAATCGACGTGCATCTGTATGGGTTGGGTACTAGGCGTGAACGGACGCACGGACCTCGGACTTCGTCCGTGGTGATTAAAAACAACGCAACAGTTATTACAGCTACACCGGCGGTAGGTTCATATCCAGAGCCCCGTACGGTCTGCCGCCGTCGCTTGAAAACAATCTCATGCACCCGGCCATATGGGCAGCTGGCCGGATGCATGACTTCCCGGAGAAGGCGAGCTGTCACGTTCAAGCTCAGGATTATTTGTCGATCAAATTTCAGTAAATTTACCTTACCTAGATGAAATTTTGTCTATAGGCTGAAATTTCGCCGAAGTTGACAAAATTACATCGATTTTTCAGGTTCATATGCGACATTTTGAGTTTTGAGTGCAGACAGAAATAAGTTTTGAGGCAACATGGCTGCGACCCCATGTTGACCCCTAGCCCTGCGTACGATGCTATGTGCTACAGCTAACACACAGCATCGTACGCAGGGCCAGCGAGAGAGTTGCCGACATCGACGGTTATTTACGAGAAGTGAATAAAAGACTGTCATTTTTGGAAGCGATCGAGTAGCTGAGGTAGGCTGGGATACGACTTGGGCCCAAGAACGCTGAATTTCGGCAGTAATTTGGCTTTTTACATCAAGTCCCAAAATGGATTTGAAGTCACCGACCCAACGTACGGGTCTTTGCAGGGCTGTGCACACGGTGAGCGGGGCGGTTAGCTGTAGCGGAATACACAGCATCGTACGCAGGGCTAGTTGACCCCCAAGTGAAAATGTGTTCGCGATCAAATCTTCCTATATTTTTTTCAGAATTTTCAACAAAATCATTGCTTCTTACATCTTTTGTAAAATATAAAATACTAAAATAAAACTGCGATGTGCCATGTCTCCAGATTTCTAAAATATCGTTCGTTGACCGTTCGACGCAAACTTGTGACGCAGTTGAAATTCAATACTGACCGCCAAATAATCTTAATGAGACGAGATCAGTCTAGACATCCTCCAAATTATCCAACCATTCGCATTGGAGTTCAGCTCGCTTAGAGTATCATAACATTTTTCGGCCTTCTTTTAGATCGACCCTAATATCTCCCATTTAGGAAATAAATACACAAGCTACCTCGACAAAACTTCGTGCACCATCCAAGACCAAACGCACTACAAATCTGTCTTGACGTCATCATCTGCTTACATGGTAATCGGCATACCGTATTTTTTAGCAAGGGGACACAGAATACGTCGGAGTATTCAGTTTCAAAACGTATTACATTGTGTGATGTTGTCAAAAAAAAGTCATGTTACTGCAGTGGTATAAATTACAAAACACAAAAGTTCAAATCAGTTTATTTTGGACTGGCTTTACCCAACATTTCATATTGTTTCTTATGCCAGATTTGACCACGTGCTTACTGGCGACCCCTTTTCATGCAAATTTTGTGTCAAATGATGTGTTCCCCTGGAAAAACAAACGTACGATTTCTAAATGAAGGAGGCGAAATTTGCCCTCAAGACGCGAAACCACCCCTTTGGGGTGTACCTAGCTATTTTTAACGAGCTTCTCGAATCTGCAGCTCTATTTCGAAATGATGGTCTGGTTTTCTCAGCTCAAGGATAAGTGTTCTCCATCGCTGTGGGCATTACTATTCTCAACCGGGGGTACAGTTTCCAGTCGTAATGTTTTTCATTGTGTCCGGGATATAAAACCTTTCCTTTTCAAACTTTCTCTTTGATTAACACTAATCCACATCTTGTCAGTGATTAAACATGTTTCAAGTTTAAATGTTAAATTCTGGTCTCGAGCCCTCCTGTTCGACCAAACCGAAATTACCCCTCCCACTTTGGCTCGTCCAGTGGGTGTAGCAAGGGTCGTGCCATCGCCTAGGAAACGGAGGGTGCATTAATTGTTGCATTTCGGTGCACATTTTTGATTATATTCAGAAGATTTTGTGGCCAAAACTCAGATAGAGAAGCATTTATATTCACATCTCACTTATTCAAGACTGGCTGAGAGCAGCACTTCCATTCAGTTAACATCATTACGCCATTTATTATGCCAAGAAAGATGAAGCCAATACATTTTGCCCTCCCTGGTCTCAGCCAGAAATGGTTATACCTTACAGTTTTTTCCCACGGAATGAAAACAAATGTACTTGGGCTGAGGCCCAAATACAACAAGTAAAATTAGGGTAATGTCCAGTCTCAGTTCTATCCCTTTGTGTGTTAGTGTATTGTGTGTTGTGTATTTGGTGTTAAGAACCACATGTAAATTTCTCTAGAGGAGATAATAAAGTTTTTCTGAATCTGAATCTGAATCTGAAATTAATATTTTTATGCATCTTTTAATCAAACTTATAATGCATTTCTCAACAAAAGTGACTATGACAGACCAAACAGCTATCACAAGCTGTGAAATGACCCCAGTGACCTGAGAGAGGGCCACCTACAGATCAAACTCATATGGTCATTTTTGAGGTCAAAATGGCCATCAACTTTCACCATGACTGTGACAGAGCAAGCAACTATCACAAGTGAGAAATGACCCTAATGACCTGACAGAGGGCTGCCTACAGATCAAACTCATTTATATGGTTATTTTTTAGGTCAAAGTGACCATCCACTTTCACCTTGACACTAGCATAAATGAACCAGTCTCTTTCCTTGGACAGAAGATGGATTGATGTAACTGTTACTATGGCATTTTAGAATTTAGGTTTCAATACATCCAGTGATCTAACAGATCCAACAGATGGCAATAATGTGTTCTTTTTTCATTGACAGTGTTTTGAGGATATGAGAAAAAGCAAAAGTTTCCATGTGCACAGCTCCTGTACTGGTAGATTCACATCATTATAGATACGATTAGTTTTCTTTGCAGACATCTTTCAATCTTTGGTTTTCACTCTGTTGGAGCAATGGATCAACAAACATACCTACCCAGAATTCTTAAATTGTAGTAATATCTGGGAAGAACATGTTCAAGAAATTCACTGGTAAATCAAGGGGAAAAATTTTACACAAAGAAAAAAACGCTTCCCTTTGTAATCATCTCTAAAAACTAATATCCCTCATGGACTTTTCAAAAGCAGAAGAGACAATTTGCCAAATATACCCAAATACCGGATATATATCTAGCAATATTATTTATGGGTAGTATTAGGAAGGTAAAGAAGTTGCAGTGTTTCAAAGCGCATAATGATTGCTGCTTAACGCTATGTGAAGAGACATTTTACTTATGCCTTATTTGTCTTACAGTTGTTTAGGGATTTTCAGTATTTCCAGTTGTTGGAAATATCTATGATAATCATCTGGATTTTGGTGAAACAATCCTATTGTACTAAAACGAGATAATAAAACTGAAGTTACTTTAAAACATCATACACATGTGGCTTAATAATCAGTTAATATGGATGTTTTGTTATTCAGGAGGACATGGAAATATTGTCCCTGTGGAATAATTCATTATCAAATCATATCGCTGTATTATATGATTCATATTTCACTTCATTTTCACATTGATAATTGCATTACACTATGTTGATCAGAGAGAAAACTGTCTTCTGCCAATATTTTATGAAGACAGTAACAAAAAATTATTTCTAGTTTGTGACATTTGGCAAAAAGGGTGATTTGATGTAATTTTGTATTTTGTTTTCTCGACTACTTTGGTATTAGATTATTGCATGAGTTATTGTTCACTTTTTCTGATGACAAAACACTTTCAGTCTCAGGATGTTATGCTTACTATGGAGAGGCAGCTCTCGGCATCAATCTATTAATTTTGCTGATTTTGCGTCTTGAATCATCTAAGTTGGTCATTAGCTATTTGTTTTGGATCACCATGATGAAGATTATGTTAAAAAACACCAAAGATCGGGAAAAAGATATATTGTAATGTTGAAGTTTTGAAGTGATAAAGACAGATAGCTAGGAACAAATCTTGTTCTTTGGCTTAAGGGTAACTTTTTTCAAGTATGTTGTTTCTTTTCCATTTTAACAGGTCTGACGTGCAGTTCTTAAAAGGATGTATCCACACAGACATATCGCCATGGTTACACTGATGCTAGCTGTATTTGGTTCATTCCACTTCAGTTTGGGTAAGTTCAAAGTGGATTGTCATCACCTTCATGTAAGGGTCAAGTCAGTTAATGATTTTAACTCATAGTCAAGACTCCACTCAAAGAATTACTGTGAAATTCAGGTGGTGCTGCAACACAGTGTATTTTACTCAAAATCACTTTTTAGCAATTTATTCATTCAATTTTAAGTAGTTTGTTAACCCAAGATTAAAATATTGGTTGGGTTCACCTTTTAGCTTGTCAAGCAGTCATAAGTTGCATGATAAAGAAATGCTAATTTATGCAAATGTATGCAAATCACCCAATTTCCTGGCTTCTATCTTCTCCCAATTTCAAGATTTCCAAAGAATTTAACTCCACTCTGGCTAGGTCAAATTTTCTGAAATTTTTACGTTATATTCTTTAATACTATTTAACAAAACGATATTTTGTTGGCAATAAAGTTCATACATTTTGAATAAGAGGCATTATGATTTTGCTTATAATGATTTTAATCACTTCTTTGAGTGTCAGTCTTTCCACCCCTACCAATTTAGAATAAGGATAGATAATGAAAAATAAAGTAGGCCAGCAATTTTTTCTACATATACTCTTTTCTCAAAAGAAATATTAACCCTTTCCTTCCTATATTATTGAGAAACCTTGTATACCCTTATGGCCTGAATTAAAATTAGCATATCAGACCTGTTCACAGCACAGCTATTATCCCTGATATTTTGGAAGTGTTAATGATTAGGTAACATATCATCATAATCGGTATTAAATTTTCTTTTGTATTAACAACAGTGTAACAATTTTTTTCCAAATTGTAACAAGTCTAATTTGCATAAATGTATCAAAGTTTGAATTTGAGTACTATATACCAGAGAGGTATAGGGTATTTCTTTAAAACTCCATGTATATTCACATAAAAATGTCTGTTGTCATCTTCCAAGTTGTCTTTTTCTCTGTCTGTCATAAAAAAAAAACTCACTGTCACAAAAAATATCCGCAATTTGATGCTTAGCTGCACAGTCTGATTCCACCATTTTTAAAGTTTCCGCACAAATCTGTTGCAAAGCGGAGGAAAACAACTAGCTGCAGAGTATGAATATTCAGTTACAGCTGATATGTATATCATTTGAAAGGCCTGGAAATCCCCTTGCCAATGATCATTACATTATACCCCCTATAAGAGGAATTGAGTATTCTAATTGGGTTGAAAGTTCACCTATACATATATGTGCAGTTCGCCTATGAGGGCGCCCTCTATTTCCTACACATTTATTTGCAGTTAGGAAGGAAAGGGTTAAATTTCAGAAAATAGTATCAAGTTTTTTACTTGAATTAATTTTTATCATTAATACCAAAATTGAGGTCCCCCAATGTAATCCCCCTTCACCTTTTGAGTAAACTATTACTACCATGCTAAACTTTCGATCTTCTGCTTTTTGAAAATATATAGTATGAGTGGCTTTGGTTACATGTATGTGCAGCATCACCTTAAGGGCATATGGAATGGCTTTTTGTACCAAATTACAAAATGTGAAAATTCATTAACCTTAATTTGTCTGACTAATTTAAAGTCAGTTGGATGTCTTTTTCTATGGAGAAAATAACATTTCCAGAAAATTCAATTTAATTTTCCAGAAAAGACTCTCATCATCAATCTTACTGATTGATGAACAGTATAGAGTACTCAAGTTCATTTTCATTTAATTCTTTTGTTTACCCGAATGAATTGTGTTGAGTGTCTTCATTAAGCTCATGACAACTTCAAAATCATGAGAATCAAAGTTCAGAACATTCTCCAAATGGTAGGTGTAAGAGTGATATTTCAAAATGAATACCAACATTCAAACTATTGGTGAACATTCAAGTTTCTTTAGCCGTAACACAGTTTCTTGTTCCCAAGAATATGTTGGAAAGGTTTAAGTTGGTGTACTTTCAACTGAATTCAGTCAGTCTGGTCACAGTGCAAAGCATACACCCGATAGAAATGAAATTAAATGATGAATTTGACAATATAATTGTAGATGTATCTGATTTGAATTGATCTTCTTGTTTTAATCTAGCTTTTATTTTCATTTGAACAGGTCAGGATGCAACTCCAACAACCTGCCAATCTTTGCAAAGTTCGATATGTGCACTTCAAGTGAATTATACTCAAACTCACTTTCCAAACTTTGTTGGACATGAACATCCCAATGATGCAGAGTTACAGCTTCAAACATTTACACCGTTGATTCAGTTTGGGTGTTCAGAGTACCTGCCTCAGTTTCTGTGTGCTGTTTTTTATCCATATTGTGATTCTAATGGTGTCAAGTTACCATGCCAATCTGTCTGTCATATTGTCTATGATGGATGCATGCCTGTGCTGGAAAGCTTTGGGTTTCCTTGGCCATCAGCAATGGATTGTTCCTTGTTTCCCACACAGCAAGGTTGTTTTAGCGTTGACACAACTACTACTAAGCCTATACCGGCAATCACAAGCCCTGAAGTGCCAGTCATAGAATTGAGTACTGTTAAACCAACACAGAATACTAACGTACCTTCCATGGTTTGTGAACCACTTCTCAGTGAAAAATGTCTTGCATATGTAAATTACAATTACACTACATATCCAAACTATTTTGGAAACAGTGACTGGAGATCAGCTGATACTACTCTTCGTGATATGACATTTATTTTGCAAATGCAGTGTTCTGATTATCTTCCTTTATTCATGTGTTCTGTGATTCATCCTAAATGTGCTGATCAAAGCATTGTCCCGCCATGTCAGTCACTCTGTCAGGATGTGTATGATGGATGCAACTCGGTTTTCGCTCAGTTTGATGTAGAATGGCCTGAATATCTTGACTGTTCACAGTTTCCAAGCTCAGAAGACAGTGGAGATTGTGTTAAAATTAGTATTTCTGAACCCGAAGAGCCTGCGACACCTCAGTGTGAAACTGTGACGTTGGAAATGTGTGGAGATTTCTACAATGGAACCAGCTTACCAAATTCAGTTGGTCATACAAGACAAAGTGAAGTTTCAGAGATGATGACTCAATCGTTTCAAGCATTTGCCAGCTTGGGTTGCTCCGAATACTTTTCATTACTCCTGTGTTCGATGTATTTACCTAAATGTGACAAGAACCACGGTGTGATGAAACCATGTCAGTCTCTGTGTCAGCGTGTAAAAGATGACTGCCAGGCAATGTTGGACAGTGCTGGAGTTCCATTTCCCATGGACTGTGAAATGACTTTTCTATTCAGCACAGAATCTTCTCCACACTGTGTTTCTGTTGACAGTATTTCACCGTCTGCATTACCAGGTAAGACCATACTACTTAACGTCTTTCACTGACTCATCACACTTTCAACATATGCAATTCACAATTTTCCCCAGCAATCACAGCAAAATACTGCAAGTAGCAGCGGATTTCGAAGCTTCATCTTTTAGAATACAATCAGCCAGGGACGTTATGCTGCATGATTGCAGAGGAGAGATTATACTGGTATTTATTTGCATAATGTAGTCATGTAGAACTGTATGATGATGAATCTCAGCTAATAAATCTATTGAGTAAGTCATTTCAGCATTCCAAGCGTTGTCCCAGGGTAACAGTGACTTTTTTTTTTTTGTTCGAAAAAGATGGGTAACAGTGACTGTGGGAAGTGCCATTTGAATAGCGCCCCCTATAGTCTAGAAAATAAAATTGTAACTCGGATTGCAATATATATTGTGGATGAACAGTGGCATCACCACAGTGTGTCTTTATCTGTACAAAAAGTAAAGATGCACATGATGAACATTTCTTCCTTTGGTTTTTTTGGCATAAACTTTAACAACACAGTGTTTTTATACAGAGAATTCAACGATATAGGGGTGCTTGGTCACAAAACAGTAGCTGACAATCCTAGGGTAACTAACTATCTAATTTAAAGCATTATATTTTAGCTTTGCCAATACCAGTGAATTTTGTGATGTCATCCCCTCAGATTATTACTGATAAGGTATCTGATTATCCTGATTCAGATGTTTTTTGCTTTAACGCATTCACTGGCATCGCCAAAACTATAAAATAATAGCAATAATGTACACCCTCCCAGGCCATAATGGACTCCAGAAAACTTTGCACTCCATGATGCACTCGGCTTCTCCTTGTACATTACATCTATGCCGTGCAAACTTTGCTTTCGTCCATTATGGGCTGGGAGGGGGTACATTATTGCTTAAATACGTTATAAAATCAGTAAGATAGCAGTTGGTTAAAATTAAAGATTCCAAAGACAAGATGATTAAATTTGTGCTGTTTCACTAGATTTGCACTTTTACAAGAAATTAAGTAATTTTTACTGTAATACTAACCCACATTCAAAGGACACCACTTTCATGATATCATCAACAACACTTTTGAAAATATGTGCTTTATTTATCCAAAAACTCTTGTTCAAAAAATTTCATGTGGCAAGACAGTCATACTTTCAAGAGCAGAGCATTAATCATCATAATTGCCAAATATTTTGAATGGAATGACAGCATTCAGAGATAATGTCCAGCAAAAATTACTGATAGATAATTAGATTCATTAATCTGTTATTTAAAATGGAGATTCAAAAGAAGAAATATAATGTACATATCTTTGAAAGTAAGTATTTACTAAATACCCCAATCTTATTATATTTTCTAGTCTCATCAGAGAATGTGTAAAGATAAAAGCAAATTTTACAGATACATGTATATGACCATTACTAACGGTATATTTGAATGTAAAAATTCCTCCTTCCTTGGTGGTGTGAAAAATCCTGTACTGTTTTGATAAAACTGTACTGGTCAATCAACGTCTTTGGTACATGGTTTATTTTCAGAAAATAAGTTTTTAGTCCCCACCGGACAAGTCCAGAAAAGGACTTATAGAATGAGTTCAGTCTGTCCATGCATCTTTGCGTCTGTCTGCAGCTGTTTTTTTTTGACGTACACACACATGTACTGAGTTCCTGCAAAATTTTCACAAGTATAATATCCTGTATCATACAAAAGTGCATATCAGTTTGTTTTGCAATCCGATCCAATACAGTCAATTGACGGTCATTTAAGGTAGCTACATACCTATTAGACACTTTCAGATTTTTATTTTTTTCTCAATTGAACACGTCCCAAACCCCAATAAAGTACACATTTTCTGAAAGCCCTGATATAGAGCTATACGACCAAGCACAGTACACGGTCATTATTTGCATAAGAGTCACGTGACAAGCGTTTTGCTGAACCTTCCAAAAACCGGTTTTTCCTGCCTTATGCGAACACGCTGCAAGATTTCCGGTTGGAATTTCTTCATTGACAAGCCTTGACAATATCCTTCAAAACCGTGTCTGGGATTTTCTTTATATGCCTTTGTTTTTTTTAATGCGCTCTTAAAGGTGTTAGATGAAGGTGCTTTTCAAGGAATTTTAATTATCACGCCATATAATTTGAATGGAGCCTCCGGGGAAAAATCGCAGACACAGTTTTTACCTCGCGTGCGCATGCGCGCAGCGAGGTTATGGTTTAGGCGTTTCTGTGTGTGTGTCTGTCTGTTAGCACGATATCTCAAAACGGCTTGGCAGATTCCGATCACATTTCGCACACAATTTGTTCTTCAATTTGCAAGAACTGATTAGTTTTTGGTGGTTGTGCTTTGCGAATTTATCAAGTTATTAGTAAAAGAAAATTTGTGGCCTGTATAAGTCTATGGGACGCTAAATAAGTATGTTGAGGGCGCTATACTAAAACATTTTACACAAAGTGATTTCTGAATTCAGTCACTCGGCGCGCTGATCGCTAATCTTGAGTTTTGACTGTTGATGTCGTCGTGTCGACGTTTGACTTAAGAATCGTGTGGGTTACTCTGGACATAGCGAACCAAAAGCTAGATTATCGAAGGTAAGCGTCATAATATTTGAACAATGCATTTTTCTTGAGAATGAGATGTAGAGTGACACTTTTCAATCTTGTGTGTGTCAGCGAATTTATATTCCGGCATGGTTCCGCTGAGATCAGCATAATGGCGACGTATTGACAGTCTGTGTCTTTTAAGTAGCTTTTCAAGATTGTATTAGCTACAGAACCAACAATGACAAATTTTTCATGAGATTTCCATGTTGGCATTGATGTTAAATCAGCAGCAGTGGGCTAGCTCCTGCGTACAATAGGTCTGCGTTTCCCGGCGGTACGGTGGTAGGCCGACGGCTTGTACCACACTGTCCACAGGACAGCACGTGGTAGAGGCCGTGTGCACAACCTGTACGCAGAGCTTCGAATACACTAGACAGAGTTCGTGTTTCCGTAAATTAGGCATTGAACTTGACAATATAGGCAATACCCACAATCATCGACCATCGCCTGACAAGTGCACCATAGTCAGCTGTACATGAGTTGCGTGGCGTGGTGAGCAGGTTCCCATGGGTATTTACTTTTTGAAACGCGTACTTCAAAGGTCACGAACTCATTTTGCTGCTACACGGCGCGGCACAGATGATTGTATCGTTTTTGGGCGCATTGAGATACTGTGAAGTAGGTCAACTCGTTCTACATGGCAATTTTATGTGAAATATGCAGAATTTATACGCAAACGCGACCTCTGCCAGTCAAGAGCCTGCTCAGCCATTTGCACTTGCATCGACAGATATTGTTGGATCATAATTTTTCAAATGGTTTCTTTTCTTTTTTTTCATTGCGTAATACAGTGGGGATAATGTCAAATTTAGATAGATTGGATTAATTTCGGGAATAAAAACAATGTAATGTCATAAAAGCCAATACCCAAGAAGTACTTTACAAAATGTGCACGCGAGGCCATTCAGTTCATATCTGGTGAAGGATATTGTCAAGGCTTGTCAATGAAGAAATTCCAACCGGAAATCTTGCAGCGTGTTCGCATAAGGCGGGAAAAACCGGTTTTTGGAAGGTTCAGCAAAACGCTTGTCACATGACTCTTATGCAAATAATGACCGTGTACTGTACTTGGTCGGATAGCTCTATATCAGGGCTTTCAGAAAATGTATACTTTATTGGGGTTTGGGACGTGTTCAATTGAGAAAAAAATAAAAATCTGAAAGTGTCTAAAAGGTATGTAGCTACCTTAAATGCAAAACTTCTATGATTAGAGCTATTACTCAGACTCACCAGAGCCAACAGGACCCAAACCATGAACACACGCAATGAACTATAACTGTTATGTATGTGTGCTCAGTGTTCTCCCCAGAGCTATTATAGAGTGGTGGCCGCCACTCTATAATTTTTGGTAAACAATAGAAACTCATTACCATAACAATTGCATTTATTGTTATGCAAATTAGCCGCCACTCTATCAGAAAATCCTGGGGAGATCACTGCTTTTTCATTGTGACATAACCGAAAATGGTCGTGCTGTGGCTCCTTGATATTTTTCTATGTTGAAATTAATTATGACATCTAAACATATTTGTCACTCCTTTGTGATATTGTGAAGTAGTTATATATATGGTACAGCCAGAGTGGTTTAATGACTCAAACACTAAGAATGATAGCATAAAACTACATTACAACCACCTTTTTATGCAATGGTATGTTCCACCCCAAGAGGAAAGTTAGATCTTGTTTAATCAGTAATTTGCATATGTAAGGAACTTTCTCATTACTGATATCAAACTGTAAGGAGTTTAACGTTGATGAAAGTTATTATGTGTATTGATGACTCTTCTGACTTCATAGGTCACAGAAACAAGACAACCAATCTTCATTGTGTACGCAACAGTTATAATTCTCTATTTGCCACCACCATAGTTCACCCCAGTTTCATGTCAACGGGTCCAAATTACCATTGATGACAATGGGTTTAGGTCAAATCATGCTTGTAAAAGGGGTAGTCCCCCTCTATTTACACACTCTATACTTACACAATAGCAACCATGGTATATGGTACACTTTTTACAAGCACTGCATCAAACTACATGTATCTGGAAGTGACAGATTCAAGTGTTCCTTACCCCAGTGTCTAGCCTGTTACAGCCATCTTTATCTGTGCTCCATTTCTGTAATTCTACTATCTTTCTGAACACCAGCACCAAGCGACCAATGTGAAACTGTGACGTTGGAAATGTGTGGAGATTTCTACAATGGAACCAGCTTACCAAATTCAATTGGTCACACAACACAAAGTGAAGTCTCAGAAATGATGGAATCTTTTCAAATATTTGCCAGCTTTGGTTGCTCTGAATACTTTTTATTACTCCTGTGTTCGATGTATTTACCCAAATGTGACAAGAGCCACGGTGTGATGAAACCATGTCAGTCTCTGTGTCAGCGTGTAAAAGATGACTGCCAGGCAGCGTTGGACAGTGCTGGAGTTCCATTTCCCATGGACTGTGAAATGACTTTTCTATTCAGCACTGAATCTTCTCCGCACTGTGTTTCTGTTGACAGTATTTCACCATCTGCATTACCAGGTAAGATGCCACTGAACATCTTTCACCGACTCATCACACAAAATAAGTATTTCACAATTTTCCTGGCTCACAGCAAAATACTACAGATTTTGGTCCCCTGATCCCAAACCTATCCTTCCGAATACAATCAGCTAGTGACATACCGTCAAAAGGTGGCAAAGAAGAGCTGATGTATATACTTGTACATATTTGCATTATATATTTATGAAGAACTGGATTATGATGGATCTGAGCTAATAATATATCTATCGAAAGAGTCATTCTAATATTAGCAATCTTTGCTGTACAAGTTAAGACTGACTAGAGACACTGACTGCATGTAGGCTATGGACAAACAATAGACCCTCGAGAAAAACATTTTTCTCGTGGATCTTTGGACAAACCAATAGCGCCCTTTCAGTCTAGAAAATGCAAACATCACTCTCAGACTATTTACAAACTTATCTGACCACTATTTACATACTACTTACAAACACAATGGCAACCACTACTTACTACTTAAAAAAACCCAATGACAACCACTATTTATACACTACCTACAAACACAATATGGCAACCTATAGTTACACATTACTTGTAATGCTTCAAACACTCTGTACAAATGTTACAGTAACTACCACACTGGGATACACTAACACTATTTACAAACACTATAGCAACTATTGTTTACAAACACACAAACAAATACACTTACAAGTACACTAACCAAAATGACATACCAACTCTAGTAGATTTCATAAACAGTACTTGAACGACAGTAACTATAATATACAATCATGTATTGTATGCCATCAATCTAGCTGGTAGTGACAGATTAGTACTGTTGCTAATTTTCACCAACATATTGTTTATCAAGAGCTGTCTTCATCTGTGCTCCATCTCTATCATTCTACCATCTTTCTGAACACCAGCACCAGGTGACCAATGTGAAACTGTGACTTTGGAAATGTGTGGAGATTTCTACAATGGAACCAGCTTACCAAATTCAATTGGTCACACAACACAAAGTGAAGTCTCAGAAATGATGGAATCTTTTCAAATATTTGCCAGCTTTGGTTGCTCTGAATACTTTTTATTACTCCTGTGTTCGATGTATTTACCCAAATGTGACAAGAACCACGGTGTGATGAAACCATGTCAGTCTCTGTGTCAGCGTGTAAAAGATGACTGCCAGGCAATGTTGGACAGTGCTGGAGTTCCATTTCCCATGGACTGTGAAATGACTTTTCTATTCAGCACTGAATCACCTCCACACTGTGTTTCTGTTGATTATGTTACCATGACAACAGAGCAGGCGTTTTCCACAACAGTGAAAACTGTTTCCATAACAACTGACCAGACTGTTCCCACAACACCAGAGAAGACTGTTTCCATAACAACAGAGCAGGGTCTAGCCTCAACTGTACATCCAGGTACACAACAGATGTACTTCAAAATCATCGCAGTAAACCACCAATGTTATGAATTATGCATGAAGCACAGCTGGATAAAATCTTGCAAGACATATCTTCTGCGTAAACTTTTCCAGTCCGCTACAGTAAACCCCCAACAGTTTGATCAATCACGCTAGACTATACTGCTGCCAATGATATATAAAAGATTTCACACTTTCCTTATTTAATGTAGACATGTACTTTGTTTCATTTTGACAGTGATAGCATCTGTCTATATGAATGAGTCATGTTTCCTTCCATTTAACTTACACTTTCTATATAAGTATCAGACCAAACATGCATTTTGTGCCTCAGGTCTTGAAACAGACATTCTTGCATAAATGCATGAACCTCGCAATTTATTACGACGAAACACATTTATATTTGTTGCACATTCTGCTATTAGTAATGCATGCAATCACTGACAGTAGAGGGACCCCTCCTGTCTATGATTCAATAGACTGTTTTCTCATTTCTTTGCATGACTGTCAACCATCCTGTACCATATAGACAGTAGCAGCAAGAATTTGAATGCAAGAAACACTCTGGTACCATGTAGACAGTACAACCAAGACTGTCTGTGCTTGAAGTAACTATAACTATCGCTTCCTTGATTAAAGATTGGCTGAGTCATAGACCTTTAACCTTTGACTTTTCTCAAAGGTCAGACTATGACCAAGTGCAACACCTGTGTATCATGGATGTTCCTCTGTCTCTTCCATAGGTTGTCCAGATCCAGGAACTGTGGAAAATGGTTTAATCAGTACCAACAGTGGGGCACTTACTTTTCCAGCAGTTCCAGGGTCACAGCTTACATTTATCTGTAAGGATGGTTTCAGTCTGGTAGGGACGCCAGTATCTGTCTGTAAGTTTGACAGTTCATGGTCATTGCCATTACCACAGTGTATTGGTAAGTAAACAACCTTCGCATTCAATTTTATCATACATGCACGTCAAGGTTGCTCGAAAAAAGTAACAGTACATACAGGTGCAATTACCAAGCCTCTGAGAGAAAAGGAAATATTGTGGCCCGGGATTCATAACTTAATAGGCTGATCTGTTTCTTTACCATTGATGCTTACATCAATTTGAGTTGTCACCCTTCCATCACAAGATCTTTGATACATCCCAATTATTTTCTATGAGGACGACAGATCCATGTATTTAGAAATGGGGATGAACGTCTTTAAGGACTGTAAATATTGAAATTTTTTACTATTTTGTTTTTAATGTCAACTGCAGTTTTATGTTCCACTCTCCAAATGTGTTAGAGATTTGATACAAAATTATATTCAGCTTGTCACTTAGCCTGGATGTATTTAGATTGAATTATTCTTGTTGACAAAGGAATTTTAGTCCAAATTGAAATTCAAATGTGAGCAATAACTGTACTTTACACTACAGGGTCCATATGCTCCTAGAAAATCCTCAAGAGTCCTTGAATTTTAAAACCTTCTGGAAAGTCCTTGAAATTGATAATCCACCTACAACTTTCAAAAATGACAAGATTACCAGTCATGATATTGTAAAAATGATGTGTCTATTGATATAGTTTTGATATCTGAAAAATGATATTTTGGACCTAAAACGTTCCTACAACTTGCTGGCTCTTTAATATTTGCACATACAACCAAACCATGAATATCATTTATTTCATTTGATCAGCTTCAAATGTAGTGAATGATTTTATTCCAAATGTAAAGACTGTCGTTTTGAATAAATGATGCCAGGCATTCATCTTCAACTTTTCCATATTGCCATCCCTTACTAGAGCCCTTGTAAAACTTACAACATCATACAAGTATACATCATATTCTCTTTCAGCTGATTGTAGTGACCCTGGCACTCCAGCCCATGGATATCAGATTGGGACACCCAGTTACCAAGCCTATACAACTGTATCATTCAATTGTGATCATGGATACCAATTGGCTGGTGCACACATCATCACTTGTAATGATGGCGTATGGAGTCATACCTTACCAGTTTGTACAGGTCAGCTTCAAATCACAAATTTGCATATTTTCATGTCAAAACAAACATTCTGCATGACTTATCTGACTGAAAGAATTTAGACTCATTTGAAAATGTCCCTTCCAGTGACTGTAACTTTTGATTATTTCTATCATTATTTTGTTTTTAATGTCAACTATCATTTCTTTTTCTGCTCCCTAAAACGTGTTGAGATACACAGTATTCAGCTTGTCAACTCAGCCTGTACATGTGTAGACTGCATTTTTATTGTTGACAAGTTAAATGTAAACAACGACATTGCATTTTACATGTATGAACAATCATTGAATTTGAATTATATTGTGCTAAATCGATGCATCTCTACATGGATTTTTTTGCTTTGAATAAAACAGAAACTCATCAGTATAATGAAAAAAAGTGACAAAAATTAACAAAACAGTGGTGAAGTAAAAGTATCACCAATATGCAAAAACTAAACAAGAATAACCATGCCAAAAAATCAAAAGTTGAAATTAGGACAAAAAAAGTGTAAAGTGAGTATTACTGCTATATTGAGCATATAACCACTGGCTATCGCCCATTTGATTTTCTGCAGTGTTTATATACTGCATAGCAGGGCATGCCTGCTGACTGAGTTGTTCATTGCACAGCGTCACTTTGTTTATTGTTACCTGACTTTGTCAGTAATGTGTGGTGTATTTACTCACTCTACCACACTTCCAGAAGTGTGTTGTTATGCAATGAAATTATTATTATTATTATTATTATTATTATTATTATCATCATCATCATCAAAACATGCAAAAACATCAAACTTTAAAGTTCACTTGTAATATACTTTAAAAGTTAAAAATAGTGCGCACCTCTAAGGTAAAAAACAACACCTTTTGCAGAAATTTTCCCACAGGAAACTTTCGACCATTATGTTTTAAAATTAAGAATAAAAGTCTTGAGCTTCAAATGAGTCCCCACAAATGATAGACATGAGAAACTCTCCATGTCTCTGAGGTAGATTTTACCTTAAGTTTTACAAAACTTATTTCCTGTTTCTTGGCTGTTTTCTCAAACAATTGACAATCATTAATTTGATTATTGGCATAATGCTCATCTTGTTTTTCGAAACTGCTGCATACCTCCTATCTTTGCCATTTTAGGTAGAATGTGCATCAGGGACAGATATTTGGACTCTCAAATATTACAAATCTTTTTCTAATCTACCACTTGTTGGAGCTCATTTCGGACCTTTTGGAGTAAGAAAAATTTCCAGTCTTAGTTTTTCAGAAAAAAGTAAAAAATTTTAAAAATTACTCCCCATAAAGTTTACACAGACACGGCAGCCAATTTGAATTTCAAATATCGGTAAATGTTAGGTAATTTGTTTCTCTAGTACCAAAATTTGCATGATGACCCCTGATTGTTAGTTGCAGAGACCAGCTCTGGAACTGTTAGTTTTTGCTCACTTTCCTTCTTTCTTTCCTTCTTTCTTTCTTTCTTTCTTTCATTCTTTCTCTATTTTCGGTATTACTATCATAGAACATGCTATACACAAATTTTACCTTAATTACCCAGAATGCATTGCGACACGCTTATGACGTCATTGCTCAGCTCAGATGGGTTTTACGGGCATTTCTGTGTGTTTATTTATTTATTTTTTATTTTGCATTGCTCAACTATCATATTGCGTTCAGCTATTAATAATTCTAGCTTTCTTACGCTTTGTTTTTTGTTGCTTTATGATTTTATTTTCTCTAAATACTCGCCATACGTGGCGCTATACTGTTTCGCCCGAATGCTAATGAGATAACAATGCCGGCGTTACGATCGCTTCGCTCGCATAGAGAGAGAAAAGTAGGCTTTCGTAAGTTTACAAGCGCGGCTGCATGGGCACATCGTGTACCTAGGCGAGGTGGGTATGCTCGAAAATGAAGATCAATGCAAAATTTGGATTCAAAATCGGCTGTTTTGGCGGAGAAACTGCCCGCCGTATTTCTGAGGAGCCACCAGCGGTTTTTCCTATATCAGTCTGTGAGGCCGTTTAACGCCAGTAACACAGCCCTGCCATGCAGAGCTAGGCATTCATAGTCAACTGTCTGTCACCGCACCGGCATGCGTTGGCTGCACGTAAAAGCAACTCAACTTTCCAAGATCAAACGGTCAGTATCTTGTGAAAACAGCGACATAGCAATGAAAATTGTTTCAGTCTGTGCTTTTAATCAAATGAAAATGCATGTGGCCTCGGTTTTCAATTTCAACGGCCTAGGTCCGATGTTTCCTCTCGTCTGCATGATCATCGTCGTAAACCACGCGCCTCTTTACGGCAACAACTCAGCGCTACCCGTCAAGCGATTGATTTTGCGTAGGTCAGTGGAGCGAAAATTATTGCTGTGGCTCGCAAGAATGTCGTCTGATATACATTTCCGTGCGTTGTCGCCCCGTATGTATCTGTTGCGTTTTTACCGTACATGTAGGCATTTGTAATCTGTGTACTGTAATTCCCAGGACTGCCTTGCTTTTAGATATGGTGTTTACTGCTATCAGCCCTAACTATAGGTACGTGCTTGAATATTAAAATCCAAAGCACTCTTCATTCTGCACCTATCTTTGTCACACACTCTCTTGTTTCTTCCGCTGCTCTGGTCTCTGGAACTTCGCTTTTGCTTGCAAATGCTTTTAGTTATTCTTGGTTTGGTAAGAGAATAGTTGAAAGTTTTGTTAAGGAAAGTTTTTGCAAAAGTTTAAGTTTTTCACTTTCGAGGCACGTACTTCCTCAACTTTTAGATTATGCTGACTGTCAGGTTTGATCATCGATACTACGGTATATTCAGCAGGCAGTCAAACAGCAAATTCCACATTGTAGACTTTATGATATGTGTCACTGCCACATTGCCTTTAATGTACACCTCTTTCACTTCAATATGTTAAGTTGAAGACTTCAGAAAACATAACCGAACTTGACAGACTTAACTTTTGCAAAAACTTTCTGTATGAGAACTTAAAAAAAAATTGTTTGGAAATTATAAAATCTGGAGTCACCATTCAAAGTGTGGTACCTCAGAAACAAATCACCAAATATTTTCTGACATTTGAAATTCACAGTGGCTGCAATTCCTGTGTTAATTCTATTAGGAAAAGTTAAATTTTTAATTTTTACAAATTTAAAATAAACCAGACTTATAATGAAGTTCAAAATGATCCCTCTCAAGTTGTAGACATAGAGCAGTACTGTCAAAGTTTATGGCTCTGAATATGAGGCGTATTCTAGTTGAACTTACCACACATACATGCTACTCAATACAATAGCTTCACTTTCTGTGAACTTATTACTTTTAAAGATGCACAATATCTGTATTCCATTCATCTGTACATTTTATAGCTTATAAATGAACTTTATCATTTGCTCAAAATGCATGAATCATAAAATACACAGGGCATTCCTCAGAGCTATCTTTATTACCATGTTTGATTTTTTTCTCTCCTTTTTCAGTTTTTTGTGAAGAAATCCACTCTGAGTATTGTCAGGGCTTGTCCTACTCTTTGACTGGTTTTCCTAATTTTGCTGGACATTCATCGCAATCACAAGCTGAGATATATCTGCAGTTATATTCCTCTATGCTGTCTTCTGCATGTGACCGCAATTTACGTTTACTTCTCTGCTCTGCTTTTTTGCCACCGTGTGAGCGAGGCAACATTCAACCTCCCTGCCAGACTTTTTGTCAAGTCACACATGACAATTGCATTGACAGCTTTGCAGTACTGGAACTTCCCTGGCCTGTTGAACTCAACTGTTCTAATTTAACAGACAATGCAGATCATTGTCTACCATCACCAACTGGGCTGCCTCCATTGACATCACCAATTTCATCGATTTCAAAATCTTCAGTATTTATACCTCTTTCTTCCCAAGGTACTTCAAACTTCTTGACCTTGTTCTTTTCAAAGTCCATTTTCTTTCTTTCAATAGCTAAGTGCTCAAAGCTGCTAGTTATGTTGACAAGAAAAAAACCATCTAATGAAATAATTTATGAAATGCCATCAGTGTTGTACATGTCGTCATTCGAATTAAAGTTTTGAAGTGGCATTATAAACAAAATTTGTTTATTTATATAATACATGGAATATTGACAAGCTTTCATTACTTTCCAGGCGTACAGACTTCAGGAGTTGAAACCACTGCAAGCTCACAGAGTGGAGACACTCAACAACCAATCACAGATCAGAATGATAAGGAACAAACAAGTCGTAGAGGTTACATACGTTGCACTGCTGAAAGAGAATCTGATAGTTATTGTTTAAATGGTGGCACGTGTTTTCAACTTACCGTAGATGGGGTACAAGAGCAACAGTGCATGTAAGTAAATACACCATTTTTTTTTATTGATATTCATGATTTTCAAACAGCCGGCCACCAGCTGTAACTTTTGATGATTTTTTTTCACTATTTTTACCTTCTCGTGTCTATTTATAGACAGAGAAGGTATTAGAGTTGAAAACCAGTATGCTGGTGTCAACTACTTCCGTCTGTCAATACTTCCGTCTGTCAAGATCCGTTGACGTTATGCCATTGTGATGGGTCATATCATAAACTGTGGGGGTGTTCATGGTTCAGGTTGAGGTGTAGGAGAACGATTTTGAGCTGTGACAAAAATCAAAAGGGACTTAGCGGCATAGCCACAGTGTTACATGTAAGCCTTTCTCCAAGGTTCTTAGTTGACTACGATCTATTACAGACTACTGAGCTGACGTTAGGGGTACTCACTTTGTGTTTGCTCACTCTGTGTGCGCTGGTGTTTGGTACTGAGTTGCGTGGATATCCCCTCATGGCCTCACGTGATATGGGCCTGTTGCATAATCTGCAGATGATCATATGCCTCTGAGTGTGTAAACGGTCATTGTGTAAGCCTGTCGGCATTTTCCTTGCATTTTTTCTCATTTAATTTTGCAAAATATCGGCGAGTACCTCAATATTTCAAGATAACTCTTTCTTCCCAATCGTTTCCTTGAGTTTCAGAGTCATATGAACGAAAATGAGTGAAAGTTTTAGACAGGAAAATCGGACGTCGGCCATGTTCAATGTTTACAGTACAATCAGAAGTTTATGTGGAGGAAATAACTAACAAACACTCATGATGCCCGCCCTCTAGAGGCAGACCTTCCTATATGAAGTACAATATTTGATGCTTGTGGAAAGCTTGACCACACAAAGGAGCATTTTAACTTTTAGAAAATGACAAATTGAATAAGAAGCTATTCTGAAAATGTCAAATACTGAGAAAAAATGCACAAATATTCAAAATAAACAGGTTAACTGACTGGTCAGCTATAAAAAACAATGAAAATGTTTATGATCAAAAGTTTTTGAGATGCGCACATTTTAACAAATACAGAAATTATTAACATTATAAATATAAGACCAAACTATTTTTTCAGGGATGGGACAGGTTGGAAATGAGGGGTGAGAGACAAAGGCACTCCTATTGCTGCATGTGGATGCAGCCACACCATTTCATTTACAGCATACTTATTCACTGTGTTGTGTTCAAGTTCAATATTGTACTGACTGTCATACAAGGATAACATAAGCAAATCAAATCAAATTAGAAAAGGATCAATGCTGTTGTGTGGATTTTGCTGAACATGGCTGATTTTAATATTTCGCCCTATATATTTGGTATCCAGCAAAAGCATATTTTTATGTAAAGTCAAAATTAACACTACATTGCTGACAATATAATTATGTTACCGTTTCTGCAGGAACTTTTCTTTTTTAAATTATAGAAAGTACTTCGAACAGATTAACAATTATCGTGATGTCAACCCATGATTTTACATCACAAAGACTGTAATTCTGCCAATTTTTTTTATTTTCAGTCATTTTATAAATTTTGCACTGCACAAGATGATTGAACAAATTGCAATGTTTTAATTTGTAAACTCAAAGAACAAAAATCCTTTGGTCACAGATTAAATTATTTTTGAAAAGAAATTTACCCTTAAACACTTTTAGCACATATTCTTTACACGGTCATGTATTTCAAGGAAAATATGCCTATTAAAAACAGTAATTTCTTCACTTTCAATTTCTTTTGAATACTATGACAATTATCAGCCATGAGGTTTTACAAACACAAGACCAGATAAGCGTTTTTCATCATTTCCACAGGACTCTTTGGAATATCCCTTAAAAACAGTTAAAAGTGACTCTAAATGATCACTTGGTATACATTTAATTTACAGATGCCAGGTTGTGTATTTCACATTCACTCAGGTCAGTAGGGAAGTGCGTCATTACTATTTTGGACTGTTAATTCTTATTTCTGAATTATTTAACCTTTTTTCCACACTGAACTATCTTTAGGCAGTTTATACTGTAGCTTAGAATTTTTTTGATTGATGTATTTAATCATCTTTTGGGTTCTTTGGGTCCATATCTCACCTCATGCCCCTACATCATCAACTATTTACCAATAACTCCATACCAACAACCAATTACCTGACCTGGCCACACATTAGAGAAGGTACAGCGTCATTGACGGTATTTTTGTTTGTAATGTCAACTTCTATCACGTGTTCTACGCCCAAAAGCATATTGACAAAGCATCTTCTGTACAGTTTGTTAACATGGCGTCCAAACATGTACAATGCACTGTTATTGTTTACATTTGAATTCTAGTCCAGACCAGAATTCGCTCATTATCAATAACAATGCAGTCTATACATGTACAGGCTGAGTTGACAAGCTAAATACTGTACTGGTATATCTCAACATGTTTTGGGAAGTAGAACAAGAAATTGTTGTTGATATTATAAATAAATCAGTACAATATCAGTACAACAATACTGAAAAAGTTATCGAAAGTTACAGATACTGGCACTCTTCTGTAGTGCCATGGTTTAAACTCAAATAAATCCTGCAATCTTCAATATGTTACTAACTAGTTCAACATTAGGAATGTCCTGTGTCCAAATTGGTTACGTCGTGTGTCAAAAACTGAGATTTGGTTATGTCTGTCCAAAATTGGAAACGTCACATATCACATATCAAAATACCATTGTGTGTCCAAAATTGGTTATATTGCATGTCCAAAATTGGTTTACTAGAAAGATGTCACATTCCTAGTACAACATTGGAAACACAAGTCAAAAATTGGTTACATTGTGTGTCCAAAATTGGTTACATGGCAAGTTCAAAATTGGTTTCCCAGAAAGATGTCAAATTCCCAGTACAACATGGGGAATGCGTGTCAAAAATTGGTTACATCCAATGTCCAAACTTGGTTTACCAGAAAAATGTTGCATAACTAGTACAACATGGGGAATGGTGTCTAAATTGGTTATGTTGCGTGTCCAAAATTGGTTACATCTCGTGTCCAAAATTGGTTTACCAGTAAGAATGTAATTTTAATGGTTTCAGGATTATCAGTAAATTTATCAGATATTTTGATCAGATATTTTGGTATTTTTTGTATAAGAAGAAAACTAAATATTGTCCTACATGATCAAACTGACATGTAGCCCTTTTTTCCAGTTGCCATGGTAACTTCACAGGGAAGCGTTGTCAGGAAAGAGTGCTTACAGATGCTGAAAGAAGTAGACAAGGTTAGTGACATATGTAATTAGAACTAGATCCAGATTAGAAGAGAATGCAGTATGGCCCCCAACTTTCAATTTCCTTCTTTGATTTTATTAGACCCTTTCACCCCATTTCATAGTGAAGAGGTCCAACTTTACCATAGAAAACAATAGGATTGGGTCATACCATGCCAGTGAAAGGTATAGATGTCAGTGTGTCATGTACCGGTATGCTATGGGATGGCATATGCCTTGATTGTCAAACGCCAAAGGAGGATTTATTCCTGAAATAGGACAACATCCATGCTACTTCTTGATCATGTACACTAATTGGTGCCTGCACAGCCAGGCAACAATTTAACAATTACCATTAAGTCATTCACATTTGCTTGTTGCAACAGCATGTTATACCCCTGATTAAAATGCCATTTGTTGAGAAATGTTAAAGACTGTTTGTAAAAATTTTGCTCAAGGAATTATTGGATAATCACATTTTGTTTGCAGCAATTAGGCAGAATGCATTTTTTTTAGCATAGTGCTTTAAATGAAATATAATGTCTTTAAGTGCCAAATCTGGATGTCCACAACATGTTTGAATTGTGGCAACTGTATGACTACCAGTATTAATTTTCTACATATATGGGTGTACACATATACGGTATTTTCAGCAGAAAGCTAACTTTTTTTGTAACTACTTCATTTTCAGTGATCATGTTCATCCATCTCTCTGTAATATAACTTATTGGAAAAAGCCAATATTTGACCAAAACTCTCCAGGCATTTCATATTTAGAGTCATAGTTTGTAATAACAAAGAGTATAATATACACAAAATACAATCATGTAATGACTGTAGCTCCATGTGACATATTTGATTTGCCTTTCACTGGTTACTCATCCAAAATTAACTGTATTTTGTGAACAACTATATAGTACAACTACTTTTGCAACAAGTTACCAAGATTGTATCGTCTCCATCAACTTTGGATTTAAGTCATAATTAGATGATTGTGTTGTTTAAAGTCTTTTTTTACTAAAGTGAATGTGTGTGTGTATGTTAGTGTATGTGTGTGTGTAACACAAATTACTTCAAGTACAAAGTAATAATATCTGTGTCTGTTACTTAAGTTTCATATATCCTAATATATTCATCGCATGAACTGGAACCTGTGTGACGTAGAACACATTATCAACCTGAACTTTTTTCCTGTACTTGTACCGTTCATACATGCACGCCATGGCACTGTCCAAGCTGCTTGCGACACCTCTCAGAGTTTGTTCACCTGAATACAGCCAAGGAAACATTGAACGGTGATTTGGATATTTGAGAGATTTTGTATGATGTTTACATTTCCACAGAACAAGCAGACAAGAAACGGAACATAGCCATTGGTGTTGGAATTGGGATAGCTTGTTTAGTGGTGCTTGCAATTGTGATAGTATTGATCATTTTTTGTAGGTAGGTGTAACAAATATCAGTTTTTGTGGGCAGGTGTAACAAAGATAAGTTTTTGTGGGTAGGTGTTAAAAAAGTCCCTTTGTGGTAGGTATAAGTATAACAAAGTCCAGTTTTTATAGGTAGGTATAATAAAGTCATGCAAGTTCAAGGTAATGGGCAGTATTTTTGATATATGCATAATCTATAAAATAAACTACACCAACATTTACAAGATATTGTGATCAAGTGAATGACAACAAGTTTATTTCATGTCTAGCAGGTGAGTTGATCTATTCACATGAAGGAAACATACATTCCGAAGTTCTAACACTTGTTTATTCTTTGCACAAAGTAATTTTTGAATAAATGATTGTATTTTTTCTTAGTCACAAGAACTGATTGCTATGCATTCAAAGTTTTGAACTGGAAATAAAACAACTGAACTTGTACATAGATTGAAATGTTATGATTATACCTTTATGAAACATAGTAAAAGACTTGTAAATATCCATTTAATATATGTTAGGCCAAAAAAAGAAAAAGAAATGTTTCTGGTCAGCGCGCGCGTCACTTGAACAACAGCGCGTCACCCTTTTTTTTCTGTTTGTGGCCGGCGGCCGTGGCTGACAACAAACCAAAATGGCTGAAGACAAAGAGAAAATTCTTGGGGGGGGGGGGGCATGATCAGTGACTGCATGAACAGTATATATGTGACTATATTGATAAAAACTATAAAACTGACCCTCCTCCCTCCCTTGAGGGAAAAAAAATAAAAATAAAAAAAATAAAATGCGCGTCGCCGCACCATTTTTAAAGAAAGACCTGACCAGAAACATTTCTTTTTTTTTTTTGGCCTTACTGTATATACTAGCTACGATAGATAATATTGAACAAATTTGAACTATTCTTATGAATTGGTTATGTTGAAGTGCTATTGTACAAATGTTTTGTTGTACTTTATACATGTATGCAAAGACATTAGTTCATAATTCTTTTGCAGGAAACAAATGAGACATAAGACTCATTACTTCTCAAGCCGACCAGACTCTGCAGTATTTACCAACCCTGCATATGACGATGTCACTTTGACAAGGAAAGATGCTGAATCTTACCCAAAAGTTAGTGAAGTAAGCTTGATAAGTTTGGTGGATGGCAATCATGTATCATGCAGATTTTGATTATACACGGTAGAAAAGTGTAATTGTTGATTTGAAACAGCAGGGAAAGGGACATTTATCAGAGTCTGCTAGTGTTTGTGCATGTGTGTGTGTAATTGGCAAATGTACATGTGTGAATCGCCACTATTCAAACATGTCCAAAACAAGTGTATTCTTTCTCGCAACAAGGACAAAGTACCATAAAACACATCTTTTTAGCTAGCATGCTTTTTGGCTAATTTAGCCAGAGTCAGTGTTTGCTAATCTAAGATGCAGCTAATTCGTGATCATTTCCTCTTCTATATTTGCAATGTTGATTGTGTCTTGTTGGCTTAATTGACAGTTCCTTAACCTATTAAAATTCCAATTTGCTAAACACTGATACGTCTAATTCAAAGTGCCTTACAGCTGCAAAACATGTCTGTTTAGCTAGCATGCATTTATAGCTAATTTATCAAGAGTTAAAGGTTTGTGTATTGAAGATGCAGCTAATTTAAACATTTCCCTTCATTAAAAATGATCAAAGTGTTCTTTTTAGCTAAATTGAGAACCCACTTACATTCAAATTCAAATTTTACCAAAAAAGCATGCCACTAATTTAAAGTGTTTGGCAGTATTGGCATTAGAGAGTACTTGAAATTTGTGTACATGTAGTGAGATCAGTGATCCAAAGCAGGTAGCCATGTAGTGAGATCAGTGATCCAAAGCAGGTAGCCATGTAGTGAGATCAGTGATCCAAAGCAGGTAGCCATGTAGTGAGATCAGTGATCCAAAGCAGGTAGCCATGTAGTGAGATCAGTGATCCAAAGCAGGTAGCCATGTAGTGAGATCAGTGATCCAAAACAGGTAGCCATGTAGTGAGATCAGTGATCCAAAACAGGTAGCCATGTAGTGAGATCAGTGATCCAAAACAGGTAGCCATGTAGTGAGATCAGTGATCCAATCAGGTAGCCATGTAGTGAGATCAGTGATCCAAAGCAGGTAGCCATGTAGTGAGATCAGTGATCCAAAGCAGGTAGCCATGTAGTGAGATCAGTGATCCAAAGCAGGTAGCCATGTAGTGAGATCAGTGATTCAAAGCAGGTAGCCATGTAGTGAGATCAGTGATCCCAAAGCAGGTAGCCATGTAGTGAGATCAGTGATCCAAAGCAGGTAGCCATGTAGTGAGATCAGTGATCCAAAACAGTTAGCCATGTAGTGAGATCAGTGATCCAAAACAGGTAGCCATGGTGTAGTGAGATCAGTGATCCAAAGCAGGTAGCCATGTAGTGAGATCAGTGATCCAAAACAGGTAGCCATGTAGTGAGATCAGTGATCCAAAGCAGGTAGCCATGGTGTAGTGAGATCAGTGATCCAAAGCAGGTAGCCATGTAGTGAGATCAGTGATCCAAAGCAGGTAGCCATGTAGTGAGATCAGTGATTCAAAGCAGGTAGCCATGTAGTGAGATCAGTGATCCAAAGCAGGTAGCCATGCAGTGAGATCAGTGATCCAAAACAGGAAGCCATGTAGTGAGATCAGTGATCCAAAGCAGGTAGCCATGCAGTGAGATCAGTGATCCAAACCAGGTAGCCATGTAGTGAGATCAGTGATCCAAAGCAGGTAGCCATGTAGTGAGATCAGTGATCCAAAGCAGGTAGCCATGTAGTGAGATCAGTGATCCAAAGCAGGTAGCCATGCAGTGAGATCAGTGATCCAAACCAGGTAGCCATGTAGTGAGATCAGTGATCCAAAGCAGGTAGCCATGTAGTGAGATCAGTGATCCAAAACAGGTAGCCATGTAGTGAGATCAGTGATCCAAAGCAGGTAGCATGTAGTGAGATCAGTGATGCAAAGCAGGTAGCCATGTAGTGAGATCAGTGATCCAAAGCAGGTAGCCATGTAGTGAGATCAGTGATCCAAACCAGGTAGCCATGCAGTGAGATCAGTGATCCAAAGCAGGTAGCCATGTAGTGAGATCAGTGATCCAAAGCAGGTAGCCATGCAGTGAGATCAGTGATCCCAAAACAGGTAGCCATGTAGTGAGATCAGTGATCCAAAGCAGGTAGCCATGTAGTGAGATCAGTGATCCAAAACAGGTAGCCATGTAGTGAGATCAGTGATCCAAAGCAGGTAGCCATGTAGTGAGATCAGTGATCCAAAACAGGTGGCCATGTAGTGAGATCAGTGATCCAAAACAAGTAGCCATGTAGTGAGGTCAGTGATTCAAAGCAGGTAGCCATGTAGTGAGATCAGTGATCCAAAACAGTTAGCCATGTAGTGAGATCAGTGATCCAAAGCAGGTAGCCATGTAGTGAGATCAGTGATCCAAAACAGGTAGCCATGCAGTGAGATCAGTGATCCAAAGCAGGTAGCCATGTAGTGAGATCAGTGATCCAAAGCAGGTAGCCATGCAGTGAGATCAGTGATCCAAAGCAGGTAGCCATGTAGTGAGATCAGTGATCCAAAGCAGGTAGCCATGCAGTGAGATCAGTGATCCAAAGCAGGTAGCCATGTAGTGAGATCAGTGATCCAAACCAGGTAGCCATGTAGTGAGATCAGTGATCCAAAGCAGGTAGCCATGTAGTGAGATCAGTGATCCAAACCAGGTATAACCATGTAGTGAGATCAGTGATCCAAAGCAGGTAGCCATGTAGTGAGATCAGTGATCCAAAACAGGTAGCCATGTAGTGAGATCAGTGATCCAAAGCAGGTAGCCATGTACTAGATCAGTGATCCAAAGCAGGTAGCCATGTAGTGAGATCAGTGATCCAAAGCAGGTAGCCATGTAGTGAGATCAGTGATCCAAAACAGTTAGCCATGTAGTGAGATCAGTGATTCAAAGCAGGTAGCCATGCAGTGAGATCAGTGATCCAAAACAGGTAGCCATGTAGTGAGATCAGTACAAAGCAGGTAGCCATGCAGTGAGATCAGTGATCCAAAGCAGGTAGCCATGTAGTGAGATCAGTGATCCAAAGCAGGTAGCCATGTAGTGAGATCAGTGATCCAAAGCAGGTAGCCATGTAGTGAGATCAGTGATTCAAAGCAGGTAGCCATGCAGTGAGATCAGTGATCCAAAGCAGGTAGCCATGTAGTGAGATCAGTGATCCAAAGCAGGTAGCCATGTAGTGAGATCAGTGATTCAAAGCAGGTAGCCATGTAGTGAGATCAGTGATCCAAAGCAGGTAGCCATTTAGTGAGATCAGTGATCCAAAACAGGTAGCCAGTAGTGAGATCAGTGATCCAAAGCAGGTAGCCATGTAGTGAGATCAGTGATCCAAAGCAGGTAGCCATGTAGTGAGATCAGTGATTCAAAGCAGGTAGCCATGTAGTGAGATCAGTGATCCAAAGCAGGTAGCCATGTAGTGAGATCAGTGATCCAATACAGGTAGCCATGCAGTGAGATCAGTGATCCAATTCAGGTAGCCATGTAGTGAGATCAGTGATCCAAAGCAGGTAGCCATGTAGTGAGATCAGTGATCCAAAGCAGGTAGCCATGTAGTGAGATCAGTGATCCAAAACAGGTAGCCATGTAGTGAGATCAGTGATCCAAAGCAGGTAGCCATGTAGTGAGATCAGTGATCCAAAGCAGGTAGCCATGTAGTGAGATCAGTGATCCAAAGCAGGTAGCCATGTAGTGAGATCAGTGATCCAAAACAGGTAGCCATGTAGTGAGATCAGTGATCCAAACCAGGTAGCCATGTAGTGAGATCAGTGATCCAAACCAGGTAGCCATGTAGTGAGATCAGTGATCCAAACCAGGTAGCCATGTAGCAGTTATACATGACTGGAGCCACTTTACTTCAAATATTTCAATTGTAATTGCCGAAGTGAATCAACTTTGCCACAAGCTTGGACAGTGTGTTATGTTGCCAATGTGTTTTGCAATACATCCAGTGAGCCTGCCAGGTATCATTTTGCCTTTGTTTTACAGCTTAATGATGTTTGTTGTAATTCTGTATTACAGGATACATGTTGCTATTAGATCATGCATGCAGTTAGTGTGCTTCTGTGTATGTGTATGTATGTGCCTATAGAATACATGTACAGTATATGCTTGTATGTATGTATGCATGCAGGGTTTTCAGCTGAAGTTGTTTACGGCAGAAAATTGCACAATATAAGCTGAGAAAATGTGCGACAAGGGGTTGATGGGAGAGTGTATGAGTCATGTGGCAGTTTTGCACAATGTTAATCAACTACAACGCTCCTACGGGTGGGTGCAATTTTAGAAAGTAATTTCTTTTTATGTAATTTGTTATCAAACACAAAAACAAAACTACAGTCTATGAGTAGAATACAAGAGAGAGAATACCCGGCATACTCCCCTCTTTTCATATGGCAATTTTGAAAAAATTAAATTAGATACCAAAGGTGCAATCAGAAAAGATAATTATTGAAACTAGGTTCAGTAAAATAAAAAAAAACAAGTGAACATGTAGGAGAAGTACGAAAAGGTTATCTTCTCGTACGCCAATTGTGAAAACTTGTGATTTCAGTGCACTTAATAGGTATAGTCTGAGAAAGGCAAATGCTAACAAATTATTTTTTCAAATTCGAAAAAACAAGAAAACACTGATATTTTCATACAAACTTATGGAGTTTTTTTATGAGTGTATTATGATACTGATAGGAAAAACAACAGTGGTGACTATTGATAGTAAATTACTGTTTTGGTGAAATCCAATAAAAGTCAAGGCTGAAATGTTTTTCAAACAAGCCACCGTTTGTTTGCTTGCCATTACCATTAAACAATAACAGTAGAGAATTGGCTCTGATTTGTTAAAAAAACTCCACTTTTTTTGCTGAATTTCACCATTTTAAAACAATAACAGTAAAGTAGTGATTCTGACATGTTCAAACATTGTTTGTTTGCTGGATATCACCATAAAACAATATCACTGAGTAGAGTAAGACTTTGATATGTTCAAATAAACCATTGTTTTTGGTCAGTGTCAAATCAGGAAACAACATTGAATCACATAGTTTGAATACAGTTATTGGTTAATATCACAAAGCAGGAAAAACAGCAATACTGACTGTGTTTCTTCAAAATCCTAATTTTGCTCCCACTGTCAGCAGCATGAAGCTATTTAAAAATGTTGATCGTCCATTGTTGTCCACATGTCTAGCGTCCGACTTCTGTCTTCAACTTTGCTCTTCTTCTTCAAAAACCTCTGCTCAGAAATCTTTCATGTTGGTCTGCAAGTCGCTCAGGATAACAGAACTTTGATATGTCCAAATGATAGGGAAATTTGCATGTGCAAATGTTTTTGTGCTGCTTTCTCCTTTTTTTATGAAACAGCTTCTCTGATATCGCTGGTCTGACAACTGTCAAATTCAATGCGTATTTTCTTAGAAATACCCTTATTAGTTTGAATGAAAATTACTAAAATTTGCAATAATAAATGTTTAATAATTTTTTTCAATATTTTGCTCAATTTTCCCAAAATCTTGATCTCCTAAAGTGTCCTTTCAGTATAAGTTAATGTGGCTTTTAAGTTGCTAGGGATGATCTCACTCAGTTTGTTCAAATGCTGTAAATTGCATGCAAATTTTTTGGCTGATTTTCTCATCTTATACCATCATCATTTTCTCCTATACCACTGGTCATACACCTTTCAAATTTGATTTGTAGTTTTCAAGAAATGCCTTATTAAATGTTATAAAATTAACAAAAAATGTAAAATGTAAGTTTTCAATAATGTTTACTCATATTTTGCACAATTGGTAATTTTTAGGGTTTATATTTCTTAAATTAAGATAAAATTTTAATGTAAATTTCTAATAGTAAATCTCATTATTTTGCATTTCTTCAAGTTTTTATTCTCTTAAACTGTCAGTCCATCATTCAGTTTTGTTCAAATGTTGGTGACATTTTCACGCATCCAAGTTTTGGGGGATAGTTTCCCCACTTTTGGTCAAAACAGTCTTTTTGCCAATAGCAGTTGTCTTATGCCTCTGAAATTCAATATCTAGCTTTGTACAGATGCTCTAATTTATGATCTTGAAATTGGCACAAATTTGCACATTTCTTAGAAAACAGTTGGGTCATATCAACTACTAGGTTGCTAGTTGGTAAATATCATAACATAATTGACACCAGTCAAGTATTGTGAATTGTAGCGCAGAATTTCCATTTAGGGACAATAGATAACCTAAGGTGTAAATATTTGAGACAATTCCTTATTTGCTATGCTTGCTCTGATTTCAGTGTGTATCGACAAAGGCATTGTTTCAATATTTTGCTGTTCATAGTTTTCCAAACTGAAAAAACTTCCCAAACCTTTTCTAAAAATCAAGCAAAAGTACTAAAAACTAAAAATGATATTTACTTCCATAGGAGGACGATACTCGGCTCATCCCAACACCAAAAAGTGATCGCTGACCTCGGGCAGTCTTTCATCTATGTGACATATTGCAGGTACTAGAATATATTTAGGTCAGGCAAAATATACCCGATGATATCGTTGCTCACAAAAGACAGCCTTCCTTTCAACCACTAATATAATGCATATGATGAGAGCACTGCATTCAAATCATGATGGAGCGACTTTATCGACAACTTAAGGTAGTACGCACCTCGAAATTGAAAGACTCAAACTTTTTCATAATCTTTCCTTAGGAAACTTTCAATAGTTCTCTTTCAAATTCAAGAATAAAAATTAGGTATCAGAGGAATTTGGTACCAGAGGAACAAATCACACAATTACCCACACTTGAAATTAAAAATGGTTGTTATCCCTGTCTTAACACTATTGGGAGAAATCAAATTTGTAACTTTCACAAAAACAAGCCTGTGAAACGTCATATAAGTGGTAGACCAAAAAAAGTATAATTGTAAAAGTTTTAGAGTCTGAATATTTGTCCCCAAGGCGCATTCTACCTTAATAAAAGATTTCTGTTTTTGTTCAGCCCAAACATTACCTGTTTATCCATACATCCTCATATCTTCTGAAAATTTGCAAAGTTAATATAATCTATATCTGCATGCCGTTCAATAAGATTTCGCGAAATATCCTAGCTGGCGAAAATGCTATTAGCTGTTCAATTTTGTTTGCTGCCACCTTCTTATGAAAACGCTGATGTGTGTGTGTGTGTGTGTGTGTGTGTGTGTGTGTGAGTGTGAGTGTGTATGTGTGTCTGTCATGGTATCTAAGTGTGTGCATATGTGTGTACCGTGTATGGCTGTTCACTGCAAAACTTTGAAACCCACTGCATTGACCAAGACCACTTCAGTATTTGATGTTAACAGTTTCATTTTAGAGTATTTTTCAAGTCAATTGTTATGTAGGTCATTTCCCCCACACTCATCATGACCTGAGTTCAATTAGTCTAGAACATTCTCAAGGTCACTGCCCTTGATGACCTAACAACCTTGAATTCAATTAGTCATGTTTGGAATGTTCTGGAAAGTTGATTAGTTGTGTAAGGGAGATAATTTTAGAACAGTAATTAGCATGTCAATAAAAGTTCTAGATTGTTCTTATATGCCTTTATAAAAGGGACGTGCTCAGCTTCCAGTCAGACTTTTGGGATCGTGTCTCTTGTGTGTTACTAAACTCCAGCAGTAGTCATTCTCAAGACTTTTCAAGACCTTCACTGCCAACGCTGGATTTATACTGTGGACTTTGTGCAGCTTCAAGCCTGCGAGCCAAAGGACTGTTCATTCATTTGACTGACTGTTACAACTCTGAGACTGGAGCTTTGCCGTCCCAGCTGAGATAAGTAGTCTGTACACTTTTAAAGCTTGTACTCTATCCTGACTTAGCAATAAGTTTTATTTTCGTAATAAATTTTGTTTAAACGTTAACTACTGAGTTCACCCTTTTGTTCGTTTTCTCTGCACGTAACAAATTGGGGGCTCGTCCGGGATACGAATATTTTGAGCCGTGTGACAACATTTTGTCTGCCTTTTCAAAACTACTGTATACTGTGAACTCAGCGAAATTCAATCATGGCGGAATTCAAGCCAGACGAATTTATGGATGACCTTGATCAGGACACATTTAATTCCCTCAGAAAAGACAACCTCATAGCACTGGCAATTTCCTTAAAGTAGATGTCAAAAGATCTATGCGCAAGCGAGAAATTCAGTTCAAGATTGCAAAACATTTAGTTAATTCTGGCCATTTTGAAGAGTCTGCCTTAAAAGATTATGAGCCTGAGTCTTCCTTCGAACTCAAAAAATTAGAATTAGAAATACAGGCAGATTTGGAGCTTAAGAAATTGGAATTAGAAAAGGAAAAATTACAAATGAAAGACAAAGAATTACAAATGGAAGAAAGACAGAGAGAAAAGGAGAGAGAACTGGAAGAACATCGACTACAGTTAGAAATGAGACGTTTAGAGCTTGGACAGTCAGGAAAATTCTTCCCTTCAGACAAGTTTGACATCACTAAGCATTTCAGGTTAGTTCCCCCTTTCCAAGAAAAGGATGTTGATAAATATTTCCTCCATTTTGAGAAAATTGCTCAGAGTCTGAATTGGCCTAAGGAGTCCTGGTCTATGCTTTTGCAGAGTGCTTTGGTGGGTAAAGCCAGAGAAATTTACATTCAGTTGTCAGTAGAGCAGGCTTCAGATTATGATTCTGTGAAGGAATTAATTCTCAAGGGCTATGAGTTGGTGCCTGAAGCTTACCGTCAGAAATTTAGGGATTGTGAGAAGGTGAAGGATCAAACTTATGTTGAATTTGCTCGAACAAAAGAACAACTGTTTGATCGCTGGTGTTCTTCTGAAAAGGTCAGTCAGAATTATGACAAATTACGACAACTTGTTTTGATTGAGGAATTTAAAAGGTGCATTCGGAGTGACATCAAGACGTTTATCAATGAACAAAAGGCAGATACATTGGAGGTTGCTGCACGTTTGGCCGATGATTATTCATTGACCCACAAATCTTCATTTCTCAGCAAACCATCCCAGTCCTTTCCATACAGAAACAATGCAGGTAAATTTAACTCCTCCTTTTCATCCAAGAATTTTTCAAAGGACAGTAGAAAATCAAATGACAACAGTTCACAGAGTTCAAGTAACACTCCCACATCATCAGATCCCAAGTCTCAATCTCCTTCTGACAAACAGTTTGGTACACTTTCTTGTAATTATTGTAAGAAAGACGGCCATTTAATGTCAGATTGTTTCAAATTGAAAAGAAAACGTGAAGGTCAAAGTGGTCAAAGTGGATCTAAGCCCACCGGCTTTATTTCTTCATCAACTCAATTAGAGTCTAATAATGTGTGCAACACATTTTCTGAGGTTAAACCCCTCTCATCCCCAATTAATGAGGTCAAGGTCAATTCTTCTCAAGATAGCATTATGGGTATTTTCGAACCATTTATTCATGATGGTTTTATATCACTTTCTAGTGATTTCTCTTCCGCTACCCCTGTCAAAATTTTAAGAGATACCGGGCTTCCCAGTCTCTTTTGTTGGCAGATACCCTGCCGTTTTCTGAAAAGTCATTTTCAGGTTCTAAAGTTCTTATTAAGGGGGTAGATTGTAATGACTACATTCCTGTTCCTCTCCATAATGTCTATTTGTCTTCGGACTTTGTTTCTGGACCTGTGGCTTTAGGTATTAGGCCTTTTTTGCCTTTTGAAGGGATTCACCTTCTTCTTGGAAACGACCTTGCTGGGGACAAGGTCATTACTAATCCACTTGTGACTGATAATCCTAGTTTAGATCAGGATCCAGAGCCAATTGAACAAGAGATACCCGATTTATTTCCTTCATGTGCCATTACTCGAGCCATGTCAAAGAAAACTTCCGAGAATCAAAATACTCTCAAAAATAATGTCACAGATGTTGACTTAAATGACACCTTTCTCAGTCAGGTGTTTGACACGGATCATTCCGTTATCCCTCGTGGATTTGAAACTTCCAGTAAAACTTCTGCTGACCAAAGTCAGACATTTTCTAGATCAAATCTCATTGCAGAACAACACAAAGACCCAGATATTTTGTCTTTGTTTGACAGGGTAGATGATGAAGGTAAAACTTCAGATAGCTCTGTTTCCTATTATACAAAGTCTGGTATTCTCATGCGTAAATGGAGACCTCCAGATGTTTTGGTTGATGACGATTGGGCTATAAAACATCAAATTGTGGTTCCAAAGCCCTACCGTGCTGAAATATTGCGCCTGGCCCATGAAACTCCCTGGGCTGGTCACTTAGGAGTCAGGAAAACTTATCATAAAATTCTCAGTCACTTTTATTGGCTTAATCTCAGGCAGGATGTAGCACATTTCTGTAAAACTTGTCACACATGTCAAATGGTAGGAAAGCCAAATCAGACTATTCCAAAGGCCCCTTTACAGCCAATTCCTGCATTTCAAGAACCATTTAGTAGGATACTAATAGACTGTGTTGGGCCCCTACACAAAACAAGATCAGGAAATGAGTACATGTTGACAATTATGTGTACATCAACTCGGTTCCCCGAAGCCATACCACTGAGAAATATAAAGACAAAGACTATAGTGAGAGCTTTAGTCAAATTTTTCACTTTATTCGGCCTCCCTAAATGTGTCCAGTCCGATCAAGGCTCCAACTTTATGTCTGGAATTTTTCAACAAGTAATGGATCAGCTAGGCATTAAACAGTATAGGTCATCCGCCTATCATCCAGAAAGTCAGGGTGCTCTTGAGCGATTTCATCAAACTTTGAAAAACATGATTAGGACCTACTGTTTTGACACAGAGAAGCAGTGGGATGAAGGAATTCATTTTTTGCTCTTTGCTGTTAGAGAGTCAATTCAAGAGTCTCTTGGTTTTAGCCCATTTGAGCTTGTATTTGGACATACAGTCCGTGGCCCACTTAAGCTCGTTAAAGAGAAATTCCTATCAGACGATGATGATTGTCTGAATATTTTGCAATATGTGTCAGATTTTCGTACAAAGCTCTCTAAAGCATGTGAATTAGCCAGAGAAAATCTTGAGTCATCTCAGCAGTCAATGAAAACCAAATATGATAAAAACACCTCAAAACGGAAGTTTGAACCAGGTCAAAAAGTTCTTGTTCTACTTCCAATTCCTGGCAAACCACTCCATGCTCGTTACTTTGGGCCATACCTAATTGATAAGAAATTGAGTGATTTAAATTACATCATAATAACACCTGACAGGCGAAAACAAAAACAGCTATGTCACATAAATATGCTTAAGCCATATTTGGATAGGGATAATCCTACTAAAACAAAGCCTGTCAGTACAGTCAGTTCTGGCCATTATGAAGATAGTGATACTGAAACTGACTTGAGTGAAAATACTCTAAACTCAAAGCTGGGCTCGGTCAAGCTTCAGAACTCAGAAATCCTGGAGAAGCTGGAGTCTACAAAGTTGGCACACCTCCAGCCAGAAACAACAACAACAGGTGAAAGAACTGCTCCACGAATATAAACACCTGTTTCAAGATGTTCCAACGAGGACGAACGTCATCTATCACGACGTTGATGTTGGGGACAGTAAGCCTGTAAAACAACATCCATACAGACTGAATCCAACAAAAGCGAAATATCTCCAGGAAGAAGTCAAATACCTGCTGGACAATGACTTTATTGAACCCAGTAAAAGTAACTGGAGTTCGCCGTGTATACTTGTCCAAATCAGATCACAGTTATCGTATGTGCACGGACTTTAGGAAGGTCAACACTTTAACAAAGACAGACACTTTCCCAATCCCGAGGATTGATGACTGCATCGACCGAGTGGGAAAAGCCAAGTATGTGACAAAATTTGACCTACTGAAGGGATTTTGGCAAGTCCCTCTGACGGATCGTGCTCGTGAAATATCCGCCTTTGTTACACCAGACGGATTGTTCCAGTACAAGGTGATGCCATTCGGAATGAAGAACTCTCCGGCAACGTTCCAACGGATGATCAACGACGTCATATCCGGGCTAGACGGGTGTGCAGCTTACGTTGACGACGTCGTCCTGTATAGTGACACCTGGGAGGAACACATCAAGCTCATGCGGAAGTTCTTTGAGAGACTGAGTAAAGCAATGTTGACTGTCAACCTTGCCAAATCTGAGTTTGGTTGGGCGAGGGTAACTTACCTCGGACATACTGTAGGACAGGGTGAGGTAAAACCTGTTGATGCCAAAATCAGTGCCATTTCAAGTTTTCCCATACCAAACTGCAAACGACAACTGATGCGCTTTCTCGGTATGGCTGGTTACTACAGAAAATTCTGTCCAAATTTCTCCACAATTACTGAGCCTTTGACTAACTTACTTAAAAAGAAAGTAAAGTTTGTTTGGTCAGAGCAATGCCAACAGGCATTTGATACACTTAAAGCCATACTGCAAAGTGCTCCAGTGTTGTCTGCACCAGATTTCACTTTGCCATTCAAATTAGCTGTGGATGCTAGTGATACGGCTGCTGGTGCTGTTTTATTGCAAGAGGATAGTCATGGTGTAGATCATCCTGTTTGCTATTTTCACGCAAATTAACAAATCCCAGAGAAACTACTCTACAATTGAAAAAGAGTGTTTATCTTTGATATTAGCTTTACAGCATTTTGAAGTTTATGTTACTTCTTCAAATCAGCCAATAGTGGTTTATATTGATCACAACCCTCTTGTTTTCTGCAGAAATTTAAAGGCAAAAATCAGAGATTGCTAAGATGGAGTTTAATGTTACAGGAGTTTAATCTTGATATTAGACATATCAAAGGCAGAGACAATTTAATTGCAGACTGTCTCTCTCGTATTTAGAGTTTATTGTTGTTCACTTTCAAGAAATTTTACTTTAGAGTAAAAAAATTTGAGTACTTAAATCTTTTCAAGATTACATTTGTAAAGAAAGATTTTTCTTTGAAAAATTTTCTTTTTTTGAAGAGGGGGTGTGTTATGTAGGTCATTTACCCCACACTCATCATGACCTGAGTTCAATTAGTCTAGAACATTCTCAAGGTCACTGCCCTTGATGACCTAACAACCTTGAATTCAATTAGTCATGTTTGGAATGTTCTGGAAAGTTGATTAGTTGTGTAAGGGAGATAATTTTAGAACAGTAATTAGCATGTCAATAAAAGTTCTAGATTGTTCTTATATGCCTTTATAAAAGGGACGTGCTCAGCTTCCAGTCAGACTTTTGGGATCGTGTCTCTTGTGTGTTACTAAACTCCAGCAGTAGTCATTCTCAAGACTTTCAAGACCTTCACTGCCAACGCTGGATTTATACTGTGGACTTTGTGCAGCTTCAAGCCTGCGAGCCAAAGGACTGTTCATTCATTTGACTGACTGTTACAACTCTGAGACTGGAGCTTTGCCGTCCCAGCTGAGATAAGTAGTCTGTACACTTTTAAAGCTTGTACTCTATCCCTGACTTAGCAATAAGTTTTATTTCGTAATAAATTTTGTTTAAACGTTAACTACTGAGTTCACCCTTTGTTCGTTTTCTCTGCACGTAACACAATTAAGTTGATCCTCAAAATGTGCAAATTAGTTGAGAATATGTTAAGTTTTTCTACAAAATTGAAAATAATACAATTTTAGTCCAAGTGCTTGGAAATTAGCTAAATAATATTGCTCCCAGTGATTCTTTGATCGAGATTTGTCCAAATTAGCATGGAATTCTCTTATTTTTAAAACAAGGTTTTGTCTGTTGTCTTCAACAATATTTTAACTCTTCTTGATTGACATTTTTTGTGTACATTCATAGGATAATGAGGGATTCAAAGAAGAAGATTTGCTGGAATCTAAAAATAAGAATTTGTCTGCTGAGCCATACCGAGAACCTAGTGACAAGGTCATAGAGAATAAATTGTCTGAGTCAGATGAAATACATCCAGTGCCATTCTGTGAACCAGTAGAAGATGAACCAGCATCACCAGGCAGCGATTCTTCAAAGGTCAAAGGTCAAAGTCCAACAGCCATTGATAATCCTTCGTACCAAACCTTCCAGTATCCTTATCAAGATGACACTGTTATAGATAAATTAAAAGTTGACAAATTTTGAACATTCTTGCCGTATTTAAATTACTAATATATAAATACTGAGTTAGCAGAGGTATAGACAAATTTCTGTAATGCCATAGCATTTGAATACTATCTGCCAAAGGCACAAATATTTTCCCAAAATGCCACTGAGTCTGTATGTGTCAAGATCCACTGTATCTATCAAGGGTCTGTGGAGAAATTTGTTCCAGTGATAACTTAAAAGTACTGGGCCAACTGATATTTTGTACTGTATATAGAGCATCATCACGGAAAGTAGACAGAGTTTTGTTGGTGTAGCTTGTATATGTTATTAATTTCTGAAATGTTTAGTTTTGATGATAAGCGTCCCTGAATCAATAGAGGGTGGTGGAAATGCAGATGTTTGACATATGTTGATGTTGAAAATCCATAATTTTTCTTTTATGACTTCCAACTTTCACGATCATGTCACTCATACAGTTCATTAGATGGTGTGTGTCCATCCAGTATAATTAATAAGTTTGTAAACCACTTCAGGGCAATAATTACACTTCTTATTGCTACTACCACTTCATGTCTACTACCACTTTATGGCAATTACCACTTTATGGCTACAGTACCACTTCATGCCACCGTGACCACCACGTCATGTCTACTACCACTTTATGGCTACAGTACCACCCTAATACAAAAAATTTCACTCATTTGTAGGCATGAAAATTTAAGCTACATTCAAGTAGGGAGCTGTACTTTTGCATTTTTATTGGTGACCACCTTAAGAAAGTATACACATTTGTTTAACTTTTGACTTCCAATGATGACCATGACTGTTAGTATTATCAGTATGTACCGGTAGTTACATGAATACATTTAGGATATCACTTGAAATTTTCATCATTCAAGATTGTGAATGGGTTAGGAACAACACAGGAATTCTAGAAAGAGTTGCAATTGATGTATTTATGTTTTTTGTTGCCAGATTTCATCTGTTTACTCTTTAATATGATTACATCGTGTTGTTAAGTGTCAGCGCTATTCCCTAGCTGTACCCACATTGTACCTCTTGTCTGACATCACACTAACAGCTTACCTGTGTCTGACATCACACTTACAGTGTACCTTTTGTCTGACATCACACTTACAGTGTACCTTTTGTCTGACATCACACTAACACTGTACCTTTTGTCTGACATCATAAGATTGCACTTTTTGTCTGACATCACACTAACAGCTTACCTTTGTCTGACATCACACTTACAGCTTACCTGTGTCTGACATCACACTTACAGTGTACCTTTTGTCTGACATCACACTTACAGTGTACCTTTTGTCTGACATCACACTAACAGCTTACCTGTGTCTGACATCACACTTACAGTGTACCTTTTGTCTGACATCACACTTACAGTGTACCTTTTGTCTGACATCACACTAACAGCTTACCTGTGTCTGACATCACACTTACAGTGTACTTTTTGTCTGACATCACACTAACACTGTACCTTTTGTCTGACATCACACTTAGATTGTACTTGTTGTCTGACATCACACTTACAGTGTATTACCTTTTGTCTGACATCACACTAACAGCTTATCTTTCGTCTGACCTTTTGTCTGACTTCATACTTACAGATTACCTAATTTTGTTTGACATCACACTTACAACTTACCTTTTGTATAAGCACACACAGACTACCTTTAGTTTGACCTCTCACAGCCTACCTTTTGTCTGACTTCACACTTACAGTGTACCTTTTGTCTGACATATATCACACTTGCAGTGAACCTTCTGTGTGATTTCACATTAACAGTGTACCTAATTCAGTTTGACATAACACTATGATATATACGTTCAGTAGCGGATAGAGTAAGGAATTCTGTTGAACTTGTGGCACAAGCTGAGAATGATCACTTAGCATAGCATTATGTATTCTACTTTTAAATTTATTAGACCCCATGATATTGCAAAAAATACAATAGTTTTGCTAAATGTAAATGAATTGACGACTACTCTTTGGTAAACTGTACACAGTCATACATAAATTGTCAATACACAAATTACAGAACCTATTGCAAACAATATGGTAGACTCTGAACTGTATGTGACTCCTTCAATTTTGCACATTGTACAGTTTTCTGGTTCCCCATGATTCTACAAAGACAACATTTCAGTATACATGACATAGCTTGAGAAAACTATTGACCTTTCTATTAGTGTTGATTCCTATTGTACTACAATGATACTTATTTACCAATTCTCAACACTGCCATGTACTAACACATTGACTATGCTATAACCATTTTACTGCCATCCACAGCAACTGATTTTTCATAGTACCAATTTAGGAAAGTATTGAGTGATGATGATATTAATATCAGTGTAATGACAAAAGATATGCATAATACTATAAGGTTATTCACAAAATACCGGGATTTATGTCAGAGTACATCGTGCAGCGGAGGTATTGTCCGAGACGCGTAGCGTCGAGGACAATACCGTAGCGTACGATGTACTCTGACATAAATCCCGGTATTTTGTGAATAACCTTATTATTATACACCTTTTTAGTCCAACTTTATTTGAAAAAAGTCGAAATTTTGGCGTTTTTGGATGCTTCTGCACTGAGCGATCGCGAGCAGACTTGGAACGCGTTCAGCGCGTCCGCTAAGTGCACAGAATGAAATTTCAACCCGCGCTGCGCAGTGCGCGTGGTAGAAATTTTACGTCAGCAGCATAATTTCACTCAAATTCACCGGTTTTGGACTGACCATGATTTGCTTTGTGAAGTACTGAATGTTAAGAAGTATTAATTGTTGTAAAAATGTAAAATATTCTCTTCTTTTTCCTCGCGTTGACGTAAAGGTGTTTTGAGGTCAAAGGTCAAATAGCGTCCAATAACACCTAAAGTTATTGTACTCCGCGTCAAAGTTATTGGACTCCGCGTCCTCTGATACCGAAACTTACTGTACGACGAAACTCCATAGGTGACAGACGTAGGTGTATAATAAAAATATTTATTTTGTTGTGACATGAAAGCAATAATGATGAAAGTCAAGACACTGGCATAGACTCGTACTCATACAAAACACATTCAATAACAACACTATAATATGAGGGCTGGTAGTTGCAACTTTCAATGATTTATTAGCTATTATAGTGTTGAATGTCAGCTAAAGTTTCTTGTTCTACTCCCCTAAACATGTTTAGATACACAGTATTTAGCTTGTACATGTGTAGACTGCATTGTTATCAATGTCAATTTTATTAGGGAATTCTGGTCCAGTCTAGAATTCAAATGTAAACAATAACAGTGCATTTTACACATAGATGCTGTGTCATCAAGTTAAATAGTTGGTGTTACAACATGCTTTGGGGAATAGAATAAGAAATTTCAGTTAATATATACAAAGCCAACTATCAATATATACTGGTATAGTTACTGGCCCTTTAACCCTTTTCCTGCCAAGTCCATATTTCACCACCAGGTCAAGATGGTTAAAATTAATGAAACACAACGTATTCCATATGATGTATTTTAACATAATACTGTACATTTGAAGGCTGTTGAAAACATAATACTGTAAAGTTGATTTTTTTTGACAAAAGATGCTATAACATACCAAGCCAAGTGGGTGAAAATACGTCATGATTTGGTTCAATACAGCTTTTTACTGACTTGGCTGATGGGGAAGTGATACAGTTATTACTGTCTGGCAGGAAAAGGGTTAAAAAACTATGTGTATATGCAATATACTTTCACAATTAAAATGTTGTAACTCTGTGTTGTCCTAATTTCATGAACATTTGTGTTTTAGTCTTAGACATTTTATCTTGAACACATTTACTTGCCATTAGGGTAACAGTATCTTGATTGCATGCAAAATTTCTGTGATGTGTGCTGGAATGTGCACATGCATGCATACCAGTAGATGGCACTTTCAAATTTACCAGTAAATGGTTGTCTTAACCATTACAAATCAGTTAACAGAGTAGTATGGAAAATTTTCCAAAACTGTTAACCAGCAGATGGCCATTTGCACACATCAACACTAAAGTAATCCATACCACAGGACTGTAACTTGCTGAATCATGAAAGAAATTGTGGATTTAGGTGTGTTACAAAATGTTGGACGTAACTTAAATATCAGCATGCAATAAGCAATGTCCATGCTTATTTATGAAAACTAACTGTGTACTCAATCTGTGAATTGTCAATGATATATCATTTTAATTTCATGTTTGTTAACTGATTTTATCTGGCTCCATTTCTGTTTGCTATGTATTTAGAATGTTTCCTGATTATTCATTTAAGTGCCAATAATTGGAATTTATTTCCAGCAAATGATTTTTACAATAGAATCAACCAGTATATCAATAAGGAAGTTTTATGGGGATAAATAAAACATTCATTATTGTGCAATACCTAGAGGGACAATGTTGCTGCTGCAGAGATTTTTCGTTGATGTTGTTTTTAGGAAATGGAAAACGCTATTTTTGATATGGATTCTACAAATAAAAATGTAGCTAGCAGTTTTCATGCTTGAATTGTGATGTATTTCTTCAAACTCACAAAAGACATTCTTTATACTTAAGTTTTCACAATGCCATAGAACGTCGCTCTTATTGGCCTAACCATGTACTCTACCGTCACTATGAATTGATGAACATGATATTTTAGCATTATCCAAAATTAAGTCATTTTACGTATGTTCAGAACCCTTCAAACATATTTTTCTGTTTCTTGTCACTGAACTATGTATGGAACAATTTATTCATACAGGTCATAGCTCTAAAGTTGTTTCCTTTCATTACATTGGAGGATTAGCTCGGGAGAACAATCAGTCAGTTCTGGGTACAGTGGGTAGTAGGACCATCATCACAGTGGGTAAAGGAGTGAACACAGTGGGTAGTAGGACAAACACCACAATGGGCATAGGTGTAAAGGACTCCCTGGGGGACAGTGGGTAGCAGGGCCAACACCACACTGGGCATTGGTGTGAATAGCCTAGGCCCCAGTGTCCACTTTTGGCCTTCATCCTCACTGCGTCTGGCTTCGATATTCACTTTTAGCGCTGTAGAATAAAAAAACAGCTCATTTGAAAGTGAATGGTCTCAGAAGAGATGATAATGTCACTGGCGTCCCTTTGAAAGTCAATCAGTCAAAATGTTCCTCTCGTGATTGGCCTATGATTAATAATGTGTCACTCATTAATATATCTCATACCATATAATGGCACACGTTCTCTTGCTAGCTAATGAGCAACACCTATTGAATCATAGGCCAATCATGAGAGGATCATTTTGAGTGATTTACTTTCAAAGGGACGCCAGTGATGCCATGGTCTCTGTTAGCGACCATTTACATTAAAATGAACAGTTTTCACAACTGTAGCTTGATCACTGCTCACGAGGTTAGATGGAGTGTGGTCGGAGGCACGGAGGTTAAAGCAAAGAAATAGGGTCTAGGCTAAGGTGTGAAGGACTCCCTAGCTAATACCTTATTACTGCAATTTGTATTGAAATTGAATTTGCAACATTTTGATATATGCTGAAGGCACTTTATAGATACCTGAAAGAAAGGGAAAATTGCTTGTTTCTGTATTAAATTTTAAGTCAACCTGGCCTTTTCTGCATCTTTAACTTTTTAGAACATTTTATATACTGATTATTTTATAATACTTTAATTATCACTTTTCCTTACTAAAATAGTGAAATTTACATAAAAATAAAAATCATTAGCCAAAGTCCCACAGCTTTAAGATTATCAAGAATGGCGACACAATTAGTATTATTTTGTCCCATACTTGACATGGAATGTTTTGTCTTAATACCTTTTTTATCAGCATTCTTGAATGTTAAAAAATATATACTTTATAAGATATAGCTCATTTAGTTTGTTAATTTTTAGCAATATTTTTACCATGATATTTATTTAAACATTTGTATTGATATCATGGGCATTCTTATCATTAAAAGAGTGACATTTGCTAGAAACATTTTAGTTTGCCTTGTTTTTTTAATCCAACATGATTCACATTTAACATAATTTCATGATTTGTCCTCTGTCACTATTTCAACAATTAAAAGCACATCAAGTTTTATCACATGAAGAATTTAACCATTCCATTTCAGTGAACATGGGAAAACCTAAGTATAATTATTTGTAATAAAATCTTAGGTTTTCTTTCAAGTCATATTTCATGTTGCTAACTTGTGTCATGTGTACCAAGATGTTCAGGTACATTTTCTCATTATCAAAAGTTACTTATAAAGTGAATTTTAATGTCATGTCCAAAATTGAGCATGAGTAATTGCAATTTGCTGTCAACTATGGACTGAAATCAATATACACTTGTAACAGTTGCCATCCAGAAATAAAGATCAAATATTTGCTGTATAGAAGATAATTACACAGATGGTTATCAGTGATAAGTTGAGGTACTCTCATACTTAGTATTTAGACTCGTACACAGACTTCCTAGGTGTGCCTTCACCTCACTCGTGTTTTCAGCATGCATTGTATAGTGGTGTACGCCATGCAAATATTCCTCAAGGAACATTTCAATTATACTCTGTCAAAATCAAAACTAAATATTTGGGGTCACCGTGCAAATTTTTGTACCAGAGAAATTACAAATTACCCAAGATTTACTTATATTTTGAATTCAAACTGCAGCTCAAGAGGCAGGTAAACTTTATATGCCCTTCAATGAAAGACTTTAACTTTAGCTCAAGCTTTCCTCAAGGAATATTTCAACCGTATTCTGTCAAAATCAAGAATAAAAATTGTGGGTAACCGGGCAAATGTACAAACTAGAGAAAACTATGTATAGGGAGCCTCCATTGTTTAAACACTACCGTACCTATACCTGATAACCATGTATAGGCAGTAAGGTGTGGCTTTGTGTTTTATTGTTTTTAGAAAATTCAGCTAGAAGTTTAGAAAGCTAAATTAGAATTATCTAAATTTAAATCTAAACTCCAGCTAAATTAGAAAATTTAGAACGCTATTTAGATCAGGCTAAATATCGTAATTATCGGATATATTGCTGGAAAAAATTTTGGACTCCTCAGAGCCGATCTAAGCTAAATTAGAAAGTTTAGAGCACTCTCTCAGATGGGCTTTAACGAGTCCAAAATTTTTTTCCAGCGATATACCCAATAATTACGATATTTATCCTGATCTAAATAGCATTCTAACTTTTCTAATTTAGCTGGAGTTTAGATGGCTCTGCTCAGTCAAAAACTTTTTTCAGCGATATATCCGATAATTACGATATTTATCCTGATCAAAATAGCGTTCTAAACTTTCTAAATTTACTCTTCTCGGGCAGTCCATGTAGGGATTACCTAGATATTGTCCCTATTCCTGCTTGGTCTAAATTTTCCAATTTAGCTGGAGTTTAGATCGCCTCTGTTGAGTCAAAATCTTTTTCCCAGCGATATATCCGATAATTACGATATTTAGCTCAATCTAAATAGTGTTCTAAACTTTCTAATTTTGCTGGAATTTAGATCGGCTCTGAGGAGTCTAAAATGTTTTCCAGCAATATAGCCGATATTTAATAACGAACACGATTGGAACTAATTTGGGATAATTGGATAGTGAAGTAATATCGTTTTGATCTGTAAATATAAGCTCATCTGCTTTTATTTTTAAGTTATACTCTTGTTTTTATGAGTATATGTAATATTGCAACACTGCAGCTATAGGGCACCTGACACTTTTGAGAAATTGAAAAATATAGAGATCAAATTATCCAAAATTAGTTCCAATCATGTTAAAGATAGAAAATGCATTTCCATTAGTTTGTTCAAAGTCATTGTGGTAAATTAAAACGCTTAATTATAAACGCTACATAGATAGGGCTAAATATCGTAATTATCGGAGATATTCCTCGCCCTTTTGGTCCCCATTAATCAGGGCAAGATGCCCGCTGGTTTCTTAGCTAAATGTCTTCTAAAAGGAATGCAACACTGTAAGCTATTGACTGCGTTAAAGCTTAGCTACCTGTGAGGGACTTTCATCCAAATATTGACCAAGTAAGTGGATTTCTGTCGGGAAAAAGGTCAAATATATGCTTGAAAATAAGCTTTAATCTACAAAAGTAATCTCATTTGCTCTTGTTTTTACATTATACACTAGACTTGGTTCAAGTCTGTGATTTGTGAATGTTTGAGTGGAGTGAACGCAATGATTTGTATTCTGCTTTCATGTGAAACGCACGCGTGAGTGGACGCGATGAGTAGGGTGAACGCGATGAGGGGAGTGACCGCTATTCACAATGAATCCGGCAGAAACTAACTACTGCGCAGACTCAAACGTGACGCATTCAATCGCTGGGAAAACCTGGCGTGAGCTGCCAAATTCCGGATAGGTTTGTACGAAATAGGAGAGACACAAGAGAAACTATTATAAATGATTTTATTTTTTTAAAATTCACCGACTTGAACCAAGTCTAATTATACACTTGTTTTTATGAGTAATTTGCGGTATTGCAACATTCAGCTATAGGGCACCTAACACTTTTGAGAAATTTGAAAAATATGAAAATCATATTATCCCAAATTAGTTCCAATCGTGTTAGCTTCTGATTATCGTTCTAAACTTTATAAATTTGCCACTTTTTAGCTCGGGTTTTCTGGCTGATCAAGAAAAATATTTTTGGAAGATATTTCCGATATTTAGCGCATCAAATTATCGTTCTAAACTTTATAAATTTGTCGCTATTAAGCTCGGGTTTTCTGGCGGACCTAGAATTTTTTTTAAAGATATATCCGATACTTAGCGCGTCTAATTATCGTTCTAAACTTTATAAATCTGCAGCTCTTTAGCTCGGGCTTAAAACGTTCTAAATTTAGAAATTAGGTGTAGTAAGAAAAAATTACCAAAAATATATCGGATAAAAACGTTTGTACATCATTTCTGTTGTTATCAGATTTTCCCCAAGTGTTTCAAAGTTAAAAGTTTTACCTTGTATGAGCAGTCTTGTAGAACCAGGAAAATACTATCAGTTTCCCAAAGAGAAGAGTTTTTTGAAATCCAAAGCTCAATTGTCAATGAATCTATAGACTTCCGAGAATAGTACCTCGTAATTGACCATTCTGACCATTGCAACAGGCAAGAAGTTGAATGTCACGAAGTAGAGAAATGTGGAGTGAGTATGTAAGCATTAAAAAATCTTGGTTGAAGAAAAATTGTGAATTTAGAGGCCCGACTTTCTAAACTACAGCTATTTTCTAAATTTTGAACACTATTAGAAAGAACGCGATTGGAACTAATTTAGGATAATTGGATGGTGAAGTAATGCCGATTTAATCTAAAAATATAATCTCATCTGCCTTTGTTTTTACATTACACACTTGTTTTTGTGAGTAATTTGCAATATTGCAACATTCAGCTATACGGCACCTAATACTTTTGAGAAATTTGAAAAATATGAAAATCCAATTATCCCAAAATAGTTCCAATCATGATAAAGCGATAATTATCGTTTTATCCTATATAGCCTCGGAATTTTTTTTTTCACTTCAAGCCTGGCTTTCTAAACTTCAGCTAATTTCTAAATTTGGTACGCTATTTAGAAAGCGATAATTATTGTTTTTATCTGATATATACTCGGAAATATTTTTTCACTTCAAGCCCGACTTTCTAAACTTCAGCTTATTTCTAAATTTAGAATACTATTTAGCAAGCGATAATTATTGTTTCTGGCTAAACTTTCTGAGTTTAAATTTAGATTTAGACAATTTTAATTTAGCATTCTAAACTTCTAGCTAAACTTTCTAAAAACAATAAAAACACAATTCCGCACCTTAATGGTAAAAATGAAGAATAGAAATTGGGGGGTCACCATGCAAATGTTTGTATTAGAGAAATTACAACTTACCAAAGATTTACTGATATTTTGAATTCAAACTGCAGCTCCAGAGGCACGTAAACTTTAAATGCACCTAAATGAAAGACTTACAATTTTGCTTCAGCTTTCCTCAAGGAATATTTCAATCATACGCTGTCAAAATCGAAAATAAAAATTGGGGGTCACCGTGCAAATGTTTGTACTAGAGAAAACCATGTATAGGGAACCTCCATTGTCTAAACACTACCGTACCTATATCTGATAACCACGTATAAGGTACCTTCATTGTTTCAACACCCCGACACGCTCTACCTGCAAACAACTACAGTTTTTTAGTCTTAGGGATGTGTAAATTCAGGAGAGGGGATAGCTTCAGAAAATGCTGTCCCATGAAGGACGCAGAGTCTAGTACCATGCCGTGTGATGGCGTTTTTGTGCAAACAGGCCCCAAAAAAGGTATGCCGGAGCGGTCAAAAGTGCGAAAATCGGCCAAATTTTTCCGATTTTTCTCTTGAAATTCAAAGAAATAAACTCGCTTTGAAGGACAACCTGACATTCAAGCATGGAATTAAATTGGCATTTTCTCGACATACAGCCGGCCAGCCAGCAGGACAATTATTGGGTAAAAAGCCTCCGGAGGCAGGTAAACTTTAAGGTAGTATGCGCCTCCATGACAGACTTCAACTTTTGCTCCAGCTTTCCTTAAGGAATATTTCGACCTGTCAAATCAAAAATAAAAATTGGGGGGGGGGGGGAGGGAAAGAGTCACCGTGCAAATTTTTGTACTAGAGAAAACCATGTGTAGGGAGCCCCCCTTGTTTTAAACACTATGGTACCCTATACCTGATATAACCAGGTATAGGGTACCTCCATTGTTTAAAGGTATACTGTCACCTGTTCCAATTTTGCCACAGTTACCATGGAAAGAGGAAATCTAACCAATCACAGATTTAAGGCGGGTGGCCGCTTTTTAAAAACAGCGCCCTCACATGGGCATTTTGAATACCAAGGAACCCCCCTTTGACCATATATGGGTATATTTAGATTACAGGTGACTGTATACCTTTAAACACTCCGACACGCTATACTTGCAAACCACGAGCAGTTTTTTAGTCTTAAGGATGTGTAAATTCAGGTGAGGAGATAGCTTCAGAAAATGCTGTCCCCTGAAGGAAGAGGAGTCAAGTACAAGGCCGTTTGATGGCGTTTGTGGGCAAACAGGCCAAAAAAAAGGTCCGCCAGAGCGGTCAAACTGTAGACTTGCTCCAAGTCTGTAGGCATATAAATATCAAAACAGAACAAATTAAAGGAATTTACTGAAGCAGACAGTCACGCTATGTGGTAGGCTGGTGCTTAGATCGTGGAGTGAACGCCTCGCCCCACAGCTTGACCGGACAGTACCAGCTCGACCTGAAGACACAAGCCAAGCGACTGGGCGGCCAGTCTAGTCAAACTGCTAAAATCGGTCGATTTTTTTTCTTGAAATTCAAAGAAATCAACTCGCTTTGAAGGTCAACCTGCAATTCAAGCAACATACAGCCACTCAGCAGGTAAAAAGCCTCAAGAGGTGGTAAACTTTAAGGTAGTATACATGTACTCCTCAATGAACGACTTTAACTTTTGCTCAAGCTTTCCTCAAGCAATACTTCAACCCGGATGCGCTATTTTGCGGGCTGCGGGTTGCGGGCATGCAAAAATGTGTGTTTTTTGGTATCATTTTCGCTAGTAGTTAGAATAAATGCTAAAATAGCATCTAGATGTATTTGTTTATGGAATAAAAGCCGTGAACTTCTTGAATAATGCCGTTATTTTAGCTTACATCTGGTAAAGCGCCACCAACGTCAGAAGTCCATTTCCCATCCAACATTCGCCGTTGCACAGCGCACTGCCGATCGAAGCTTTCGAAATGATATGTCTGAACTCGGATGAGTAATAATATGAACACAAGACAGATTTCACAACAACTTGCTATATTAACTTTTTATGTTATGATTAGGATGGATAGTTTAAAAGTAAGTTTCGGATCGTTGACAGCACAGATGAACTGGAAGATGAACTTCAGTTCGTTGAAACTCGACACACCTAATAATTTGTTACTTTTTCATAGAATGCCTAGCCCTGCGTACGATGCTGTGTGTTCCGCTACAGCTAATAGCCCCGCTCACCACAGCCTAGACTCTCCACAGTCGCTGTGCCTTGTTTTGTGCGCGCCAAAGTTGGGCCTGCATTCGAAGGCTACGCTGTGCAGCTGTGAGCACGCGCTGCCAGACACAGCGACTGTCGGTTCTTGCAAGGATATGAATATTCATAAGGGGTAGTGACGTCAAAAGAAATACCTATCTAACGGGGCGGAGAGAATATATTCTAGTAGCTGGTAGACTTATATTACGCGCTATGTTTTTATATGTCATTTTTGATTTTATTTGGCTATGGTACTTGTCATTTTTTATTTGATTAATGGATGTGTGGAGTTCTATAAAGTACCCGGATCAGGCAGAAATCCGACCGGTCGCTTGCAAGAACGTCCAGACCCTGGGATTCGCGTCGCGTCTCTGAAGGGCGCGCGCGTGTTCAAACTGACTGACACTGGGAAGAACGTGAATCGCAGGGTCTCTGCCAGACTAACCACAGCCCTGCAAAGACCCGTACGTAGGTTCGGTGACTTCAAATCCATTTTGGGACTTGACGTAAAAAGCCAAATTACTGCCGAAATTTAGCGTTCTTGGGCCCAAGTCGTATCCCTGCCTACTCAGCTACTCGATCGCTTCCAAAAATGCCAGTCTTTATTCTTTTTTCGTAAATAACCGTCGATGTCGGCAACTCTCTCGCTAGCCTGCGTACGTACGCAGTGTACGCTGTGTGTTAGGAACGCACACAGGGAATGCACAGCGTACACTGCGTACGTACGCAGGGCTAGCGAGAGAGTTGCCGACATCGACGGTTATTTACGAAAAAAGAATAAAAGACTGGCATTTTTGGAAGCGATCGAGTAGCTGAGGTAGGCAGGGATACGACTTGGGCCCAAGAACGCTGAATTTCGGCAGTAATTTGGCTTTTTACGTCAAGTCCAAAAATGGATTTGAAGTCACCAACTCTACGTACGGGTCTTTGCAGGGCTGTGGTGAGCGGGGCTATTAGCTGTAGCGGAACACACAGCATCGTACGCAGGGCTATAGAATGCCATGCCTTCTCACACTTTCAGATTAGTTCACCCGCCGATAAAAGCACAATTTTCAAAATCGTTTTCAATGCCGTTTAAAATTATTTTATTGTGGTGAACACTATGGAAGACCGTCACGACATGCGACATGCGAGTTTTTAAAACTGCGATATACGGTTAGGGTTAGGGTTTATGCTACGTTCCGACGTTCTCTTCCGTAGCCTAATCACCAAGGTTAGGCTACGGAAGAGAACGTCGGAACGTAGCATAAACTACACTTATACTAACTACCCAGTAAACATCACGCCTGTAGTCGCAGATCACAGTTAAAAGACCCAGGTCGTATGTCGCAGGTCGTGACTGGTCTTCCATACATGTCTGAGTCCTAACGTGGCGGCTATTTCTCCCACGGTGTATTCATTGTAGAAGTATGCAGAAATAAGCTCGTCTCTACCTCTGTAATCCATCGTTAGGAGGAGAACGAAATGACATGTATGCAAACGCCATATTAGTTTTGCAACTCGCATGTCGCAGTTTAAGAACTCGCAGGTCGCAGTTTAAAAAAACTCGCATGTCACATGTCGTAACCGGTCTTCCATAGAACACGATTATAGTCCTAGGAAACTTTTCATAGTCACGCTGGATCAAATGCATGGGGCGACTATCATGGGTCCTACTAATTACTGCCCCGTGACTGCCCGTAGCTGCCCGAGGACTGCCCGAGAACTGCCCGAGGACTGCCCGAGGAGCAAGTAGGCCAAATTTCGCCTATTTTATCACTAGGCCTATAGGTTCAGTTTATATCATGCCCAGCCAACCAAAAATATCATTGATTTGGCGTTTTCTGTAGAGGGAATGGAGTAATCTTCTTGTTGTTGTTGTTGTTGTTGTTGTTGTTGTTGTTGTTGATGGTGATGATGATGATGACGATAATAAAAAATATTAAAAAACAATGTGTCATTCCTTGCTGTTGTTTGTCGATGTTGTTGATAATTGTAAAAGAAAACTGTAATCGTGACCAAAAAACGACGTAGGTCGCCCAACGTCACTCCCGTCCTATTATTATTGGTTATTATTGGTTGTATAATAGGACGGGAGTGACGTTGGGCGACCTACGTCGTTTTTTGGTCACGATTACAGTTTTCTTTTACAATTATCAACAACATCGACAAACAACAGCAAGGAATGACACATTGTTTTTTAATATTTTTTATTATCGTCATCATCATCATCACCATCAACAACAACAACAACAACAACAACAACAACAACAACAACAAGATTACTCCATTCCCTGTGTTTTCTGTAGCGGTTTTAGAACCCGAAAGATGCCGGGCTTTCAGCGAGAAAGACGTTTCCAACTTGATTGAGAGATCATACCATTCAGTGTAAGGGGTGGTAGGCTGTCAGGCTGTACGCGCTCGGCGAGGTTATTGTGCCACCTCTCGGACTGAATGGTATGATCTCACTATCAAGCTGGCGTCCTAAAGACCGACGTCTTCCGTGTTCCTAAACTGCCGGAGAAAACATCAGGTTAACGCCAAATCAATGATATTTTTGGTTGGCTTGGCATGATATAAACTGAACCTATTAGCCTAGTGTTAAAATGGGTGAAATTTGGCCCACTTTTTCCTCGGGCAGTGCTCAGGCAGCTACGGGCAGTCACGGGCAGTAATTAGTAGGACTGACAGGTGCAAGTCATAGAATACGTTCATGATATTAGGAGATACACAATTATTGAGAGCTGCAGCACACAAACTCATCCAAAAATATTCCTATTAGATCGATTCCTGAAAATAAGTCAACGCATCGGCGTGTTTTTCCCGCTGAAATTCTCGCGTAAAATGTTAGCGGAATGTCGTTCTCTGCGGTCGCGACCTCGGGTGAACCGAAACGGCAAAGTAAACTAAGGCCAAAGTAAGTAAATTCTTTGTTTGCGTCCACTCTAAATGGGAAAGGTACGCGTCTAAGCGGCTGAAAAACACACACAAGAAAATTAACACAATGTAATTTGATTGCAGCAATAAAAAATTGTAACAAAATTTTAGTTCAGAAAAGCTAAGCGGCCATGTCCTAAAATTTCCTATTCAAATACACTGTGTGTGTTTTTTATGAAAACCTTAAAAACCTAAGCGGGTTGGGACGCAAAACAAAGAATTTAATTACTTTGGCCTAAGTACTTTGTTGTACGTCTTTTTCTTTTTAAAGATTTCATGAAAAATACACGGCATTTAAATACAAATCACTTCTACGATTTTTTAAGTCAAATCTTTCCTTACACATTGCATTTAAGTAGGCATTGTTTAATTTTCTGTATGTGTTGCCCTAAAACCGAATTGTGAATGGATGCATTACAAAGAATTTACTTCCTATGGCCTGATACTAGAAATGTAACAATTTTCATTCCTCGATAAGTGGCCACATTTCCGGGGCGCGAATTTTTTTGTCAGTCTGGTATTATTTCTCACTCACATCCATGGCAAGAAAGAAAAGTGATTTCAGATCCCTAATTATTTGTAATGGCCAGGCAGCTCGGAATAAATAAATTGGTCCTCGGAATCGCCGCTTTTAGTTTAGCAGATTTTGATTTTTTTCAGACATGACGTATTTTCACCCACTTGGTTTGGTCTGTTATAGCATCTTTGGTCCAAAAAATCAAGTTTACAGCATTTATGTTTTCAACAGCCTTCAAATGTACAGTATTATGTTAAAATACACCATATAGTTGTGTTTCATTAATTTTAACCAGCTTGACCTGATGTTGAAATGTGGACTTGGCAGGAAAAGGGATACTGTACGATAGACCTGATCATGATTATTGATAATAGCGCTGTTCACGGTTACAGGTTTGTTACTAAATATAGCTGTACGCGCGTGACATCGGACTTGCAGCTTGAAATGCGGACAAATTTTGTCAATGTTGCATGCGTGACTGTTTTTGAAGCTTGTACTCTGAGTCGTGAATATGTTTTTAGGATTCACTGTTACACTAGCAGTCGCCCACTGAGATGTATTTTCGTCGTTCTTGCATGCGTAATTTTCAAAAGCGTAATCTAAAAATGCGGACAAATATTTATTTTGCATATTAATGAGAGAACAGTGACGTAAACTGTGAACAGCCCTATAGACACCTTCTAAAGATTTTATTTCTTATATACTAAATGCCATATTACATACATTAGAAATCTAGCCATAATTCTCAAAACCCGCAGCCTGCACTTTAGCAGATACCACTTCAACCATGCCCGGTCAAAATCCAGAATCAAATAGGGGTGACCGTGTCAATGTTTGTACTAGAGAAAACCATGTTTAGGGAGCCTCTGTTGATTACACACCACAGTGTAGGGTACCTCCGTTGTTTTAAAACTATGGTAACCTATACCTGAAAACCATGTATAGGTAACCTCCAACATTTTGGTTACCCATGAAGATTATAGTCCCTAAGCAAAAAAGTACCCACGGTTGATTTTTCCTACATGCAGCCATGCTTGATGAACTTTAGATTAAGATGTGAAAGATATGTGATAAAAACATTTTTTCAGTGTTAGAGATGTGTAAATTCAGGTGAGGAGATAGGTTCAGAAAATGTTGTCCCCTCAAGGAAGCACAGAACACGATTGGAACTAATTTGGGATAATTGGATCTTCATATTTCTCAAATTTCTCAAAAGTGATAGGTGCCCTATGGCTGAATGTTGCAATATTACAAATTACTCATAAAAACAAGTGTATAACTTGAAAAGAAAAGCAGATAAGGTTACATTTGTAGATTGAACAGACATTACTTCACCATCCAATTATCCCAAATTAGTTCCAATCGTGTTACAGTCAAGTAGTTGGCCGTGTGGGGGTGTTTTGGGCACCCTGGCCAAAAAAAAAACCGTCTGCCGGAGCAGTCAAAGTTGTCAAAATCGGCCGAATTTTCATGTTTTTTTTCTTGAAATTCAAAGAAATCAACTTGCTTTGCAGGTGAACCTGTAATTTAAGCATGTAATTGACATTTTCTCACTATACAGCCGCCCAGCAAGTTAATTATTGGGTAAAAAACCTGTAGAGGTAGGTAAACTTAAAGGTAGTTTGCGCCTCAATGAAAGACAAACTTTTGCTCAAGCCTTCCTCAAGGAATATTTCAACCATACATACTCTGTCAAAATCAAAACTAAAATTGGGGGTCACCTTCTGGTCATGGTCTACCACTTATAGGGCTCATTTTGAAACTTGTCTTGAAATAAATAACGTTTTCATTTTTAGCTACTATAGACTATAGTCTTTAGAAGCTATTGGGATGGGTATCCGTCCGGCGTCCGTCGTCAGTCTGTATGTATGTATGTATGTATGTATGTATGTATGTATGTATGTCCGTTTGTGAGGCGTCCGTCCACTCAAATATCTTGAGAACCGTAGTACTTACTGATTTGATATTTGTTGTGTAGATGAAAAATACAATTTTGAGAAACCATTTTTTTTAATTTTTTGATATTGTTGAAAATAGGCAAATTAATGCCAAAAAAGGTGTTTTTGGTAAAAAATCTTCTTCTTCATAACCGCTGGTCAGACAGCTTTGTTATTTGGTATACAGGTCCCTAGGGGTAACCCAACTTAGACTTGTTCAAATTGTGATGAAATATGCAAATCTGTATTTTTAAGGAATTTTTTTGTCATTTTTGGTCAAAATTTGACTTACATTGTATGTAATTCTTGTACTGTATAACCCTATCAATTCACCCAGAAAAAAATAATTAATATGATTTTAAATAATTGAATTAATTAGGAAATCATCAAAGCCAAAATAATTTTAGTGTAGAATTATCAGAAAGTTCAACTTTTTTTGACAGTTCATAGTGAAATGCTTACCATCTTGGAGGATTAAAACATGTAAAGGCAACTTTCCTGAATCCCAACTTTGACATATTCTGAACCGTCATTTATTGTGCCCTGTATGTTATCTAAAAGAAATTGCTCAAAATAGTCAATAGAGATAGAGATAGAGAAAGTTCTAATTTCCATTTATGGTTGACTTGGTAAGGATAAAATAAAATTACTTTTTGAGGAAAAAATAGAGTGGTCAATTAAAAGAGTGGTCAAAGTGATAGGGTTTTTATGGTAAAGCTGGGCTGTATAAAGATTCCTCATGTGCTATTTATAGCAATTATGCAATCTGTGTAAACAGTGCAATGAAAGTGTAACATGATTCCTTATAATGCTTTTGATGACCTTGAACTTCTTAAGTTTCAAACCTTTGTCTCTTCAGTGCGCTTTCTCTGAGTATGTACAGTCTCAACTTATTAAACAGAACTCACAATGTTAATCAAAGATATCCACCTTCTTCATCAATACATGTGTCACAAAAGGTTATTCTCTACATAACTCAACAGAGCTCTGTCAACTGTTGAGTTGCTTGTTCTTTCAAAACCGCTGGTCAGACAGCTTTAATATTTAGTTTACTTGTCCGTAGGATGACCTTAGTGAGATAATTTCATACAGTAAGGAAATACTTAATTTTGTATCCATGTCTATAGTAGCTTCAGGGACTTTGGTTCATTTTTCATTTTTATTTTTGAAGAGATGCAACTCACTGGCATTTTGAATGTCTTATGAGACACAAGTCACTGGCATTTGATATCAGAAATTATATCATACCAGTATACTGATGGTGCAAATACAGTGATCTGATTGGTTGAGACGCGAAAAGAACTGTGGTATATTGGCGATATACCACAGCTGGCATACGAGCAACCTCTCAGCTTGAGCAAAAATCCGTTTATGACGTTCCATGCAAGAATTTCAATATACTGTTATGATATAATAGCAATAAATGTACACCAAGCGACGGTATACCACTCGATTTTGACCAGATCACTTCATATATGCAATCGCTATCGCTCGTGCATATATGTTGTGAATTGGTCAAATCTCATGGTATACCATTGCTGGGTGTGCTTTATTGCTTAAATAACACATTGACAATACTTCAGAATTTATCTGAATGTCTTTCTTTAATGTGAAATACAGCAAAAATTGACTGCATGCAATTAAAATAAAGATATAAATAAATTAGGAATACTTTGGGTAATTTTGACTAAATTTCATTTGAAGAACAGATTTGGGCTTAACTTTTCTGGAATACATAATTTTAATCAGATGTTACCATAATATTAGTTCACAAAGTTTCCATATCAAGGCTGTCAATAATCATTATTAGTTGCTTTAGTTCTAGAGAGAAAAGAATCAGACATTCCCATGATGCATCTCTTTGTGATGGTATAGACAGTCACTTGGGATACAATGTACTGGTACAAAACGTTTTGTGTTTTTTACAGCTGTTAAAGGGAAGGTGTCATCGGAACTGCTTGTGTGTGACTTTCTTGTGTACAAACATTGTATTTCATGCATTATAGATGCATCACGTCAACATAGCTGCAACATTTAAACTTTACGATATTCATTGTTAACAAACATCTTTTAACTTTCATCAATCGCCAATGTACTCTAGATACAGTGTTTACATCGGTCATAGGGGTCCCTGGCAACCTTTGAGCAGAGTTCCAATGACATACAAAAACATATCTAAAGCTTTCGCTACCAATTGTGACAGAAGTTGAATGATCCTTACATTTCTACAAGACATTCTAATGATGATTTATGATACTGGACATACAGAGGCATTTACCAAAATTACATCTCTAGTGAAAGATGTTTTTTTGACCAAACTGCACAATTTTAAGCAAATCAGAACTCTGGTACTCTATAATGTTTATAACATAATTTAAAGTGTAAAACTGTGGATGGTAACATTTGTATCAAAGAATACATGAACTGTATGAAACTGGCAAAGCAACAGAGGATAATAAAATCTTTGTAAAAATTCACAGAAACACACTTCCAAATCTAATGTTACTCCATATACCAAGGGTGATATGACCACAGGAACAATCTTTGTACTTGAATATTCCAGCATATAATGTATATAGTAATTAATAATAGTAAGAAACGCCCCTTGATATTGAGAGGAAGTCTCTATACTTTACCATGAATGCTTGATGATTAATTACTAATTCCAAAACTGACTGTGTTTTTTTTCATGACAGATTCCATGATAGATTTCCTTGTCACATATCAATTTGGAAATGCCTCTCTCTCTCTCTGGTCAATGAATTGATATTGCATCTGTATTCATATAATTTCTTATTGTCTCCTTCAATGGATGGACAAGGACGGTATTTTAAAAATAATGCACTTTAATAAATAATAAAAATCTCATTAAATAAAATTGTTTCATGCAATCATGTTAGGTGGGTAATAATAATACAGAATGGCAAACAAAATAAATATTATGCGAAAAAATGAAACCTTATCTAATAACAGGTAGTGTTAAATTTATGCAAAATAAATGATAGGTAGTACATAACATTAACAATTATTTCAAAATATGTTTTGTCTTTCACACCTTGTCAGTGAGAATGAGATGAAATAAATGGACTTGGCTCATTAGGGGGAGAGAATAATGAAACTCTAGGATGTTGGATAAGCAAACTGATTTGCCTGTATTACAGAAAAGAATATGGTTTCTAGTAGACATTAGAAAAATATCCAATGAGGTCCAAATATTGCGCCACACTAATGACATTCTATCCTTAATGATTCCTGGATGATATAAAGAGTACGGTATACAAATAATGCAAGTTTTATAAATACCAGTACATGCAAAACAGGTAAAAAATAACAAGATAATCAACAAAACACTGTACCTTAAATCTAAAAAGTATTTGGCTCTTAACAGTTCAACGAATAACAGAGATTGAAGAGTTCTCTTGTGATAAAGGTTTGCTTGATAAAAACGTTTTTAACAGTGACTTCAAATTTCTTCAAAAGTCTATCATATCAACTCTACTACACAAATTTTCTGAAAAATCAGATCTTTGATGTCAACAATACATCAATTTCAATGATAAGGATGTGAGTAAAGTCAAAACTTCAGTACCTTACCCTCAGAGTAGAAAAATATAGACTTTTGATTCACTTTGTACAGATTTGATAAATCAAGTTATAATGTTTCAAAATCTCAGAAAAAAAATTATTGCTATCAAATTTATTGAATTTTTCTGTAATCTACCTGTGAACAGCATCCCAATGTAACTAAATTAATATTCCTTATTGCCATGGCAACAAGAACAAGTTAATATTTGTACCACTGCTGTTTGATATGTTTTCTGAAGTTAGCATTCTTTAAAGCACTGCAAAATACAATATTTACAGAAATTCACAATTCACAAACTCTGTCTCATACTGTGGGGAAAATACAATGTTGGTACAATTACAAGATTAATATGAAGTAGCAATTACTGTTAGAGCTGTGTCAACACACACACACCTCAAACCAGAATTGGCCAGAGATCCTATAATTACATCATGCTTACTGCGTTATAAATACATCATTTCTAAATTTCAAATGAAATGAACTAAGAAGTAAATACTGTATTTGATCTCCAACATAAAGGACAGCATTACACGCTCTATTGACATGTAAATACAACGTGTTCCGCAACAACAAGCATTTTTAAAATGATGATGAAGTTGTTTCACAAGTTTAGAAATACAGGTATATCATACCACTGCATGTATCTCTCAGTGTTAGTTGTATACTGTGTTCTCAGAAGATGCTTTCAATCCGTGATGACTATGATACTTTGGATGGCTGCAGAAAACTGCACACAGACACTGCTCTGCTTATGAATCAAGATGGGAGCTGTGACACATTTTTTGACTGTTGCAGTGTGTGCAATGTGATTGTTGCAGTAATCAGGCTGGGAGCTGTTACACATTTTTTGACTGTTGCAGTGTGATTGTTGCAGTAATCAGGCTGGGAACTGCGACACATGTTTTGACAGTTGCAGTGTAATTGTTGCAGTAATCAGGCTGGCAACTGTGAGACTTTTGACAGTTGCAGTGTGATTGTTGCAGTAATCAGGCTGGGAACTGTGAGACTTTTGACAGTTGCAGTGTGATTGTTGCAGTAATCAGGCTGGGAACTGTGAGACTTTTGACAGTTGCAGTGTGATTGTTGCAGTAATCAGGCTGGCAACTGTGAGACTTTTGACAGTTGCAGTGTAATTGTTGCAGTAATCAGGCTGGGAACTGTGAGACTTTTGACAGTTGCAGTGTGATTGTTGCAGTAATCAGGCTGGGAACTGTGAGACTTTTGACAGTTGCAGTGTAATTGTTGCAGTAATCAGGCTGGGAACTGTGAGACTTTTGACAGTTGCAGTGTGATTGTTACAGTAATCAGGCTGGCAACTGTTGACTCTGTTGACAGTTGCAGTAATTAAGACAGTGACTGCAACACTTCTAGAATTGCCTTGTAGCAGAAGATATACTGGTCCTGAAAATAATAAAAGTTGAAAACTGAATGATCTGTCAAATTTTGGGTAGTAAATAATTTAGACTAAGAATGGATGTGATATTACTGTAGTATCTACCATAGAAAATCTGTTACATTGTCAAACTGTAAGACTAAGAATTATTTTGCAGGTAAAACATTTCATTTGAAAATTCAAAGAACCATTAAATGAATCACAGAGGTCACACGCCACCTTGCATTCAAATGCATACAGATAATGGCAAGGCAATGTCATCATCTTTGCAGGTTTTACATCTGATAAACAACTATCCTTGTCAAATACACAGAAGTTAGGCAACCAACTTTCAGGAAACCACTGATTAAAATTCTTGAAGACAAGGAATTTCTTTTTGAAATGTAGGTCCACTGGGTAAGATGTTAAAGTGTCGTAAGAGATAACAGAACAGACTTCACAACTTTTGTGAATGTTTTGGCGCTTTATTGTTCCCTGAATCCATTATCACATTGGCATGTATGTACGGTAGAATCAGTAATAATCAATCATTTATGGTGAACCATAATATCATTGAACAAGATTTTTCAAATGCCATTACCAGAAATTCAATCTAGTAGTCTTTTTAATTATTAATACATTAATTTGCCATTGTAGAAATTTTGTGCAAAGGTAAATTAATGTAGATACATGGTTTATGTGGGCCCATCTCTTCATGACTATGTAGACACTGAATATTATGGCCAAAACATGGACTATGTAACTCAGGGTAGGTGACCATTTGCCAGCTGATTGTAATTCAAATGTTCTCAGGACTAGGTACACTATCCTATGCCAACTGACTGTAATTCAAATGTCATCAGGACTAGGTACACTATCCTATGCCAACTGACTGTAATTCAAATGTCTTACCTTTGTTTGTATCATTCCCTGTCTCTGACCTCTCAACCCCTGTACAATCTCATGTATGCTGAACTGTAAAAAAATTAATTTAAATCATATTACAGCACTGTCAAGTTACTTTCTCATCAAGAAATTCCTAGACACAATTTGATGAACAACAATGATGTCACACTTAATCTGAACATATAAGTTGCTCTGACCAAGTTCAAGGGCACATGAAATGGTCTTCTATACATGTGTAACGATCACTCCTGGTGACATAAGATATGATATGGTCACTTTCAGTGAGTCATGTATTGCGCACACTGCAGGATGATTCACAAATAAAAGTGTAAAATTGATCTTTAAGTATGTATAATCTGTTCAATAAAGTATTTAAACAGTTCCCCTCATACTGACAATGAAACAGTCTCTGTTTGTATAAAATCATTAGCTTGTTTTCAAGAAAACCATTTCAGTTTTGTTTATGGTCAGCTATCAGTACTTTACGCATCAATAAGTACCACTGCCTCCTGCCAGCCAAGTCTAACCTGGTGCCAGGCTTGGCCACAAAAATGCTGGATCTATGCTGTGATCCATAAATTGTGGATTTTGCTGGATGTGCTAACATTTTGGTCAAATATCATTGTAAATACTCGCCATAAAGCTATTCCAAATGCATGTATGCGTGGGGTGGAGGTTATTTCATTGGCCCTTTGAGCAATGTAAAAATTCATGTTGCTCCTACGTGGTAAAATTACATACTAAAATATTCTTGTGATAAGTGAAATACGGTGAAAACTCTTATAATTTAACAAGAAAGAACAAATTACAATTTGAAATTGTCGAATTAAAGGGAAATTAACACTGCCAAAACAATTAAGTGGTCAAATTAATGGAGAGGACAATGACAAATTTTATGGGAGACATGGTTGTTATGTGGAGACTGCTTAGAAGCTTGGGTAGCTTATGAAAGGTGAAATTCCTACCATTGACAAATTGTCTTTTAGTAGTTCTATGTTCTACACCACAAAATCGGACTTGGTGGGGGTTGTCAAAATCTAAGTAGGCACATTTAGAAGTGAAGTAATCTGTGACACATTGGGACGTCTTCTCAAGTTACATCAGAAAAGCTATCCTCAGTGCAAGGAAGTGAATTAAGAACAACACAGATAAATGAAACTGAAGAAAAATCCTTATTTTTGTCAACATTCTGTGCGCTGTTGTCCCTTTTTTCAAATTATCTCAATCAGAGTTTTGCATGAAACTTCATAATACATCATCAAATTGCTTGCGGACTATTTTCAGTAAATGGTGCAAAACATTGCCAGGAATATCAAGTACCGCTACTTACATCAAGATCTCTCTCAACCATGGCCAGGATTAAATCAATGGTGATAACAGTTCCTGTACGGCCTATACCAGCACTGCAATGGACTACTATTGGACCAGACTGGTGTATCTTGCGCATAAATCGCATATAACGAACCAATGGAAGGCCAGATACAGGTACACCATGGTCAGGCCATGTTGTAAAATTCAAATGGGTCACGTACCATTCTTTTCCACTCTACAATGGCAGAAAATACATGAGAAATCAAATCACCATTAAATACTCATGTGGTTTAACCCTTTAGCTGCAAAGTTCATGTTTCACCATCAGGTCAAGTTGGTTAAACCTAGTGAAGCAAAACATGTCCCATATGGTGCATTTTAACAAAGACTTGAAGATTTGAAGGTCCCTGACTGTGTTAGCGCTGGGTTTGGAAAGCTATTAGCCACTGTGGCGAATAGTTTCAAATTTTATTAGCCACAGACAAATTTATTAGCCACACACTTTTACGAAAACAAAGCTTTCTATAATGCTATAATCTCCAATGTCGGTTGCATGCACAAGAATAAACTATCAACACATCAACCTTGTATCCAATTGTCTTCATTTTAACAGTGGAAATTGCTTGATTCTGGACCCCGATGTAGCCCTGCGTACGATGCTGTGTGTACCGCACAGCTAATCGCCCCGCTCACCACAAAGCGAGTGAGCGGGGCGATTAGCTGTAGCGGAGCACACAGCATCGTACGCAGGGCTAGACCCCGATGCAAATGGACAGCAGCACGCAACGTTGAGACCACGATTAAAATGAACTGCAACACGGAAGGTTGGTACCGCGATGCAAATCAACAGCATGACAGCAACACTGAACGTTCGGACTGCGATTAAAATAGAAGTTTGGTTACACGTAATTACATTCCATCAGTAGGCCTACACGTAGTGTCTTTGTCACGTCATACAAGACGTCGCGTAAATGTGGCACAGACGTTCGGAACGTCATCAAACAACACTTCCACATGTAGTCTCAATTACGTGTAGTAATTTTTCGATTTTCTTAGTGATTTGCGGGCATTTAGACAGGAAATCTCGTTAAGTACTAGTATGAGTATCATTGTAAATTAGCAAACATCTTTGATATCAGAAAATTCCGTAGAGTTCACCTGCACAAAGACGTACGTGCTATGATTTCCTGACATAAATGAAATGTTGTCCAATTCAACTTTTTACCTGAAGCTGTCACAAAAATTTCCGTAAACCTCATAAATAACTGTGTTACAAAAATCGGTAAATTTAATGCGAGGATACAACGAGCTTGAATAGTCCTCGCGTAGAGAAATTAATTGTTTCTTAAAACTTAGACGAATTTCGTATGTTTCTGAAAAAACAATACGGCAAAATCAACCAAAAAAATCACAACTGAGCATGGATACGCGTACGCCACTGTGTGCCTTCAGACGTACACATAATTAGATTATAACCTCTCTAATGAACAACAACACGGAACGTCGAGACCGCGATGCAAATTGACAACAACACGGAATGCGTCGCTGGGGATAGCGATTTTAATGAACATCAATAGGGGACCATGAGGACCGCGATGCAAATCGAACACCATTAAAATAAGATCTCGATTAAAATGCGCAACAAGGAACGTCTAGACCACGATGCAAATAAATTTCAACACCGAACTTTGTGACCACGATTAAAATGCGTGTGTCTGCTGTAGCAAAAGTTTCAATTCTCGCGAGTGTTCACTTAGCTTGCTGTACACTAGACAAAATGACGTCAAATTTATCGCGAGACTAGGGCTCGATTGCGTCTGCCTGCATTTTCAATTCTCGCGATAGTCATTTATGTGCATGCTGTACACTATACAAATTGACGTCAAATCTCTCGCGAGACTTGGCTCGACTGCAATTGCGTACGTCGGAGAGAACAATACGGAAATAGATATAGTTTTTTCGCGAATCGCCTAAGAGAAGCGCAGATCAACAAAAGACTAAAAAAACCCACGTTTTTGCTTATTTTGCGGAATTTTTCAACAAAAATCACTTTCGCCACTGTGGCGAATTAGGATCGATTTTTCTTCGCCACTGCTGATTTCAATTCGCATTTGCGAACGTGGCGAATGGGCAGCGCGAACACAGGTCCCTGAAGACAAGGTTTTACAGACTAAAGCTGCTACAACACACCAAGCAAAGTGGGTGAAAATACATGTGGTTTTGGCTCAATGCTGCTTTTTTGCTGACTTGGCAGATGGGGAAGTGATACTGTCTGGCAGGTAAAGGGTTACTGTACACAAATTATTATCTGTTGACACAAATTCTCTCCCAGATTAAACCCCCCCCCATATCGATGAGACAAGATATTTATTGTGGTGGTGTAGTTTGAAAATTTTCCTCCATTACGACAGTTTATATTTCCAAATGCAAACACAAAACACTAACCTTCATATCACTCATAGTGATCTGTCGGATGTCAAAATTTTCCAGCGTTTGGAGATCTGTCATTTGAATTTCAAAACGACCCTGTACAATCAAGGGAGTGTCCACACTATCTGGCCAATACCGATGACACTTGACCTGAAAGTTATAGAATAATATCATTTCAATGAACAACCAGCACCAGTGTCATTGTAGTTGTTTTATCTAGGCTATGTCTCAACACTGATGTGTTACAAACAAAGGTTATGTCTCAACACTGATGTGTTACAAACAAACATCAAATGACAAAAGCTATGCCTCAACACATTTATTACAAACAAAAAAACTTGATTTTTCACACACCTTGCCATTCTCCATATCCATGGTAACCATGGCAATCACATTAACTTCCTGTTCCCAGATCATTTGCCAGAAGTCGTCGGTTGTATGTGGAAGTGGTCCCTGACAGGCAATGTAGTGGTATGGAGCATTACCAACTGACCATCGTACATGGCTTGCATTGATGTAATCACTGGTACGTCCCTCCTGTAGTTTAACCCTTGTCACATCATCTTTAAAGAAAGAAAGTAAAATAGATTATTATTTAATGTGCACTGGCCAAACAGTTGGGCATGCACTACAACAATTCTAAACAACACCAAGATTTTGACCAGTTCATGACATATATTCACAAGCAATAATGAGTGCATACATGCATATCTCATGAATTGGTAAAATTTGAGTGGTATACCTGTTGATGAGGTTGGTTTATTGCTATTATATCATACCTGTATATTGAAATTTTCATGTGAAATATAAAAGGAATATTTCTGTAACCAACGATTTGTGTGTGTTCCAATTGTTCTATATCCCTAATATAGTACTACTTTTTCCAAATCTTAACCACTCAGGTTGCTGAGTTTGCGCCATCAATTTACAGGTATGATACATTGTATAATTATATCTGTCAGGAGATCTTGGTTGATGTTTACATAATACATGCTGCACCTGTACTCTTATGCTTTTCTTGTAACTTGACAGAAATATCAGAACAAAATTGTTTACATACACAGCTAACATAGAATTTACTACCACAGTTTTTTTCTGGTCTTACATTATCACCTAACTTTCACTGAAATTCAGCTTTGTTAACCCTTTGGGTGCCAGAGTTAATTTTGTCACCTGTACAAAATACACCCAAGTCAAATTTTGATAAAAATCTGTAGCCAATGAATTGTTATGTCCATTTGGTCCAAAATTATGAAAAAAACTAGGTACAAACTCACATGGAAGGACATTTCTGTATCTGTTTTTGTCTTTATTGATTGGATTTTTAGCAGTTTCACAGTCATCAACGGCCTTCACCAGACGAAGTTGCTGCAAAAAATAAGATAAAAAAAGATTTGAGTCAATAAAATAAATTATATAAATTATATAAATTAGGTGTTTGTAATTTTATTTTTGATTATACCATGACAAGCTTTCTCATCATTTGGACGATTATTTTCAAACTGTGGATTACAGCCATGATACAAGGTTTAAGCTTGGTCCAAATTGATCCATTCCAAAATCTTTGACTTCTGCAGGGCAGTTTGCTGTTTCATCTGCAGGTGCTAAACTTTGGAACAGTTTACCAATTGATATCAAGTATCTTACTTCAAAACGTCTGTTTACCATAGCTATACAAAAATATCTCCTCCTCGAATGTTGATATATGTATTACATTTCATGAAACTGTTAATTCCTCACAATGTCATGTCTATGACTGACACTCGTTTTGTGCAAAGTTCATACTAGCCCTTTTCTGATTTGTCATTGTTCATATGTACTCTGAATTGGAGTCAAACACAATTAGCGAACAGCTATTTTTTTTACTCCTATTGCCATTTTTATCTTTTAACCGTCTTAACCTGTACAACATACACACTCTTTAATTGGCAATAAAATGAAATGAAATGAAATGAATAATGACATATTACGAACAATAGATTTCAAAATCATTTTGAATTTAACGTTTTCTGAAATGGTACTAAATAAGATAGTTATGCAAAGCTGATGATATACAGGAAATCAATTTCAATACAATGAAATTTTACCTTATACTCATCAACAGGGTCTTGCTTCTCAATTTGTTTCTGTAAATTAGAGATTATAGTCTGCAAGCTTTTACCAGTGTATTTCCCTCCATTCACAGGTTTTACCAACAACATTTCTGATAGTTCATTGTCACTGACAACCCCAATAACTGGTTTCACCCTTGGTGTTGGAGATAAACTTCCATCTTCAAGAGGAATATCTGCATCACTGGCCCATGGACTTGACTCTCCACCACTCTCTGCTCCGTGTTTCTTGATGACTTTCTTTGCTTTAGAGGAATCGTCAGGTAGATCAAATGTTGTATCAAAATCACTGTCTGTATTGTGGCCAGAGCCGTGAGATTGGTTGGCACGTGATGGACTCCCACTGATTGGTAGTGAAATAGATGAGTTAAACGCCACACTTTCACTGAGTTCAGAATCGTCTGGTAAGACAGATAAATCGAAGTAAGACAATCAATCAATCAAAGGCATTTATATAGTGCCAAAATCCACTTTGAGTTAATGTTCTAAGGAACTGAATCAAAACATAAAGATCAAAAAGCTCTCTCAAACGCTGCAATTTCATGTGTTTTTTTAAAGATGTTTAAGGTAGACAACTGGCAGAGTTCCAACGGAAGACTGTTCCACAAATCAGGAGCACATGTTGAGTAAGAGCGTTTTCCATACAATGCTGGTTACACTGTGAAACATGAAGAAGACTTTTTTTCATTTGATCGAAGTAAGCGAGGTGAATGTTTGATGCGAAGCAGATCTGATAAGTACACAGGAGAAGTGCCATTTAATGTCTTGTGTGTAATCAGAAGAATGACTTGTAACAAAACAGTCAGGAAAGATAAACTTCCAGATTGATTTTTTTAACAATTGCTACTTTCTGCTGTACACTGCTTACAGTCAACTAAGCAAGTTGTGAACAGCGCATCAAACTCTGGTCTTCCGATATTGCACAGGATATTACATCATGTAATTACTCTACACTGTCATGGTTCCCTCCTGTACTATACTTGAAATGTACTTTTTTATGCAACATCTTTTCCATATGGGAGACACAGTGAAGTTGCAAATGAACAGGAAGTACCAGGTAATAGATAAATAATGCAACACTTATTTCCATATTAAAATATTATTATAGGGCTTTTAAGGGCCAAAGTTATTTTCAAGGTGAAATTGGAAATTTGTAGTTTTGTTAAATTCTGTTTAATATTGCAACATTTTCATGTTTTTTAACATTGATCAAATTTATCTTTCTATTTACAAATAAAATATTCATTTACACAAATTATATTGACTACAATGGCTGATTAACTAAACTTTTTACTCAATGAAAATGAGAAATACTAACAAAACAGTTGTATTTACTCACAAAATTGGATTACAGTGATTAAATATGACACAACTTGTACACTTACCCATTCTGGACACCTGGTACCACCACTAAGTAGTGGTTCAAGTTGACCCTGTTGTTATTGTCAATTTCTACTTATTGCATGAACCTGGTAAATTATTTATTTACCTTGAATGATGCTGATTATTGGCCCTGTTTTAATGTCATATTTATACGTAAAGGTAATATCTACACTTACAACACTAATGACTGTGTGTCACTTACCCATTTTCTTGGCTTGGTTCTTTGTTGGTTCAGCTTTGATCGGCTGATCAATTCTGCTTTGAGGTCTAGATGATGGTGGTCTGTGAATTGGGGATTCAACATTGTGTGTTTACTATTTTGATGTTTTTGAACAAGATAACAAACTGCTGGTTAAAAATGAAAACTTCCAAGGCACAAAATATACTGTAGTAGTCTTCATATGCATTTGCATATGCTGTGAGTCTCTGAGGCTTAGATAACTCACATGCATTTAAAACCAAGTTATCTCCTCTGGTTCAAGAAAAGTCTTCTCGTTGACAAAATATCTTTTTAGCCATGATTTAAACCTTTAACCTTCCAGGCTTGTCACTTCCAAATCTGCTAAGTCAGTAAAAACTTGCACAAATTTTCCCCTGCTTATCCTGGTATGTCATAGCAGGTTAGGTCAGTAAAACTCATGTTTACAGTGTCTCTGTCTTCATGGCCTTCAAATATCCAAGTCTTTGCTAACCCTTTGAGTGATGCAATTTTTCCCTCTAAAATTTCACTGCAACATTTTACCAGTTTTCAAGAATTTTCAGCAATTTTTTGATAATTTTGGACCAAACGGGCATCAAACTTCATTGGCTAGTTTTTCATCAAAATTTTGGCGAAAAAATCTGAAAAAATTTGACTTGGGTATACGGTATTGACTTTGACGCTCAAAGGGTTAAAGTCAATGGTTGGGTATAAAAGGTATCTTAACTTTGTGGGGGGTTCATTGTTTGGATGACTGATACACAGAAGCAATGCAAGCAAATGCTCCTGAAAATTGACATTTATCTTTATCCAAACAGATAAATAAAGCTCTGTTACCAACATATTATCTTTTGTGAATGGTTTGGGTATGGCCTTATTAGTGAAATGCAGTCTGATTTACTGTAACAAGTTTGGTATTCATACAAAATCTGTTTTAGAATGCTGTCAGTGTAGCGCTTATGAGGCAGCCATTGTGAATTGCACTGATTGCAAATGACGTCACTGTTCTCTCTCATTAATATGCATAAATAAATATTTGTCTGCATTTTCTGCATGAACGACGAAAATAAAACCTGCTAGCGTTACAATGGTTACTAAAAATCACGCTAGTTCGTGGTATTTTGTGACTCAGACTACAAGCTGCAACAACAGCCACGTATGCAACAACAAAGTTTGTCTGAATTTTAGGCAGCTTTGTCCGAAAGTTGTGCGCATGCAGCTATATTAAGTAACAAACCTGAAATTGTGATCAATGCTATTTCAAACTGCTGTCAATCACAAAGTGACACTTGACTGACACTGACACAAAAATTGACAGTGCCTGCCCAACTTGACTAACAGTGGATACAAACATTGACAATGTTTGACTGACACTGACACAAAAATTGTGACAAGACCTATACAGTGTCACAAACACAGTCACTAAGACAACTTGTCATGACACAACCAGTATAAGCAGACTCATCGCGACATCATCACCATGACAACACTTACCTTGACACAGTGAGTTTCACTTTTCCCTTTGTCTTCCTCAAAATGGCCACTGCTTTGTTATGAGTCATTCCCACTAAACTTTCCCTGTTAACCTGCAACATAAAAATGGAACATTATCTGATCACACTGTTAAAGTTACATTGTTATCTGACTCCTATTGAACAATCATGCATATACACATTTTATTTCTGAACACAATTTACCCCCAATTCCCTGTGAACAGATCCACAATTACCATTGATAACAATAAGTTTGGGCCAAGCCATGGTGTTGAAAAAAGGTTAAACACCGTTTATAGATTGTATTTCTATACCTACCAGCAGTGTAACAGCAACATTTAAAGCCTTGATAATGATTTTTTGACGAACGGCTAGGTATCAAAATTTTTATACAAGAATTTTATACGAAGAATTGGCGTGATTTCACACATTGGATGGTTACACCACTAGGAAATTTATCATTCACTGGTTAACATTGGATGGCTATACATCATAGCTTTGCCTGTTAGTAATACAATTCAGAGCAGTTTTTTAATTCTTACCTGTAAGAGCCTGTCACCAACTTTAAGACGTCCATCTTTATCAGCAACACTTCCTGGTGTAATGGTTTTGATAAATACTCCTGTCATCCCGCCTTTCTCTCCTCCAATTAAACTAAATCCAAGACCACCGCTTGCTGGTTTTGTTAACTCTATTTTCATAACGCCACTCTGTAATGGATAACAACTAGTCTCATTACACTCATCCTTTTCATGCTGCATCGAATTGATGTAAATTTCAGTTTCAAGTTTGAATCACATGTAATAAAGACGTCTTAATTCTGTGCAAACACTTCAAGAGATGCAGATTTTGTTGGTTTCAATTTTTATCTAAAGTATGTATCAATGGTGTATGTAGATTTAGTAAGTTGACGCCATACAGAGTGAGAGAATTCTACATGAGTAAAGTAGGGTGTAACTATCAAAGCAAGATCTGTACAGCATTGCTGAATTGAAATAAAAGTATAGCATACACCAAAGTCACACAAAAGGTTACAGGTTAATATTGATAAAGTAACTCCTTGTCTAAAATTCTTCACAAAGGATGAGACATATCTAGGAAATTATCATTATGTTGAGGAAAAGCAGTGAAATAAAGTTGAGAGTGTAATATTACATGTACCTCATTTGGACTTGGAATTCTATTTGCTGTATTGTTCACAACCATGTGACCATGTACAGAGGATTGATCTTGTTGCTTGGTTTCAACCTCCCCTTCGCTGTCACTTGACACATGTCTGATTGCTACTTTGTTAGTTCCATACTCCTTGTTTTTGACCAAATTCTGCTGCCCTGATTCAAAGGCACTTATCATTCCTCTGACATCAGTTTTGATTTCTGGTTCATCTTCACTTTCAGATGTGGAAGACACTTCACCGATGTCAATTTCAGAATCAGCACCTGATTTTGGATGATGTTCAGGGGATGAGAAGCTATCCTGAGTGGTGACATATGGCGTAGGTTGTCTTGGAGGAGGACTTGCAATGGGAGATGTTACACTGACTGGACTGGTTGCTATGGAATCAGGAGGTGACTGCAATGATACTGGCACACCATTTCTGAAAGATAAATACACAAAGATACACTTCAATGTTTTGACAACACTTTAAACATTCACAAAAGATATAAACTTCTCAAGCTTTCAAAAACAGAACGCTAAGTTATTCCCACATAAACACTGTATTTATGAAATCATGTCAATATGGAAACATATCTTTATGGGAATGTTGACTGGTTGTTCATTGTTGCATACAATCCAAATATTGCCACATTTTGGATTAGACTCATATTAGAGCAAAGATGCCATACTTTATAAATTTATAATACTGACAGCTTGGTCCCAGAAACATGACTCTAACCATACAAATGCTGGGTATTGATTTTATGCTTTCAGTACTAGGCAATATTTTGTCCCCTTCAGTAGTTTTTGACAAGGCATCTAGATGATCTGGATCTGCACTCTGTAGATGCTCAGTGTCTTCCGGCCATCTAGAGACATTCCAGTATTGTCATTTCCACAAACTTTTTATGGTTTGACTCTTCTGTTCAACTTCACTAGTAGTCACCAACATTGTCACCCACTGATAATTCAATTTGCCATTGTGGAAACTAATGCAGGAGTAAGGTTTGTGCTTTCCAATCTCCTCATGAGTGACTCTGTTGTCACAACAAATCTACGAGGAAAACCATTTACATCAAAAAATGTCCGCCATTTGTAAAATGTTCACCACTTCAGGTCAAAGGGTAAAGGTCAAAGTGATGGCTCTCACCTGATGAGTTGTAGATCAACTACCGGATCAGCATCATCTAAGATCTCCATGGCATGACCAAGCCGGGTTCCTTTCATCAATGTACCATTGATGGAATAAACTTCATCACCAATTTTTACATTGCCATTCTTGTAAGCTGGTGATCCAATTGTAACATCTTCAATCCAAATGCTTCCACCGCTACTTCTAAGACTCACTCCAAGATGGCCGGCGTTTGTACGTCTGATGGAGATGGTAGACATTTCATTGGAAGTCGTTGCGGCAGTTTTTACGGGAGACTCCGTTGGATGTAAAACAACAATGGTGACTTCTTGAGGTGTTGTTCGAAGGAACGAAACTGCTTCAAAATGACTCATAGTTGTCATGTCACATCCATTTACCTGCAATGAACATAAACACAAACTCATCCACTTAAGTTTGTATATTTCTGGTATGTACTGCAGAGAGGAATGTCAGATCTGACAACTGACAAGTTAGCAGGTTTCAGTGAGCTAAAACAACTCAATAATTGCTTACATTGAACTAAAATAAACCAAACAATGTGAAAAGATGACTTAGTCCCTTTAATATGTTTATATCAACAGTTACCATATCACGATTCTTCTGAACAGAATATAGGTTTCACTATGAAATGATAGATCCTTAGAGGCAGCCATAATTTTACTACATCTATAAACCTGACCGGGTTTTCACCAGTTCACCCCAATATTTCCTGGTACACAAGTCCAAACTTCCCATTGAAAAGTCCAGGATTGGACCAAATCATTGTGGTAAACTGGTTAAAAATATTGTGTTATATCTTTCTATTATGCTTTTCCTTTATTTCAAGAACTAGCTCATGAAAACACAGACAATGATCAATTAGTAGAAAAATTTCTACAAAAATCGATTTTTTGCAGAAATTTAACAAAGGTTATCAAGTTTGTATTGCAGTTTAAGCTACAGATGAGGAAAGAAAACAAAACTATTGCACTCAAAAAGACTTGTGTGATTCTAAAAACACTGTAATCTGAAGATCTTGAAACAAGACAGGTGATTCAAATAAAAGCATACCTTAAGAAGTCTATCTCCTTTTCTGAGTCGACCATCAGATTTGGCCGGATCTTGAACAATTCCTTTGATGTAACAGCCGCCTGACTCTATGCCTCCAGCGACTGTGAAACCAAGGCCTCCTCTCTCACCTTTTATCAATGTTACTTCAATAATCTCCTGAATGGATCAAGTGGAAAACAACTAGTGTAATTAGGTAACAAGTTCTATACATTCAAATTCACTTCAAATTGAAGGACTTTTGAGGACTTTTTCAGAAATTTTTCAGTGAGGTTCAAAATACCATTTCCCGGGCATAAGTTTTAGGAAATGTCAGTATCTTACATATAATTTTTCAGATATCATGATTTCATTTCATGATTTTTGAAAAATCATGGTTGGCTTTATTGATTTTCAGAGACTTTTTAGGACTCAACTTCACTTTTCAGAACTTTCCAAGAGGCTTTAAAAATTCCTTGACTTTCCAGAGGCACAAGGACCTTGTGGTAATGACTGTGACAACACAGTTAGATCGGATATAGACACTAGCAATGTGAGCAGTCGCCGATAATGACTGCCGATACTTTATGAGTGCTTGGAGTTTGGGGATGAAAGATAAAATGTTTCCATATCTGTGCAACAAATACTTGTAAATGAATATATATACAATATAATTCAACTCTGTTACTGAGATTTCACACAATCGTAACAAGTTTTACAAACTACTGCTTCTTGTGGCATAGTAAATCTAGAGATAGCTGAACTTCCTGTAGTGACTTTAGCTAAAACTGAATTGGACTTACTGCGAACGTCAAAATGAACCGGAGATCAACTTTGATAAGCCCCTATCAATTTCCCTCGCAATCTTCCAATATCCCTTGGAAAACACCGAGGTACTTTGGTTAGTGTTGCTGATAAACAGGCCAATAAACATACAAGGCGCCTGCTGTGTTACTGCCATTCGATCTCCCTTCTATAGATCTATTTCTGGCTCCCTTTCCGGAAGAAACCATTTTGAAGCCCAAAGTGGTTGACAAGAAATGAAATAAAGCATGCGATTTTAAGACCTTTAATTGTAATATTAATTTCAAACTCGATTTTTCACTGAACTTGTTTTGCATTGTTACGTGCGTTGATCCTGTTATCGTGAAGTATTTCCCATATGCAGTCATGTCACATGACATACTTTACCCAAACTTGAATAGTAAATTCCATGAGCTTGCAAAGTAAACAAATGTCAGTGTGAGAGCACATGGATGGGCAATGGCAATGTTTCAATTTCAAGTTGAGTTCCACGGTAAAATTAGAAACATTCACTCGGAACCACTGAGATACAGCCAGTTGGTATATCTAGTGACAGACAATGTCGTTGTACTGAGTGAGGCCCTGATTTGACTCTCGGCCGGCCGGTGAACTTATACTCGTGGAAATGCCCAGTTCTCCAGTATTTCATTATGACATCGTTCACAGTGCTGAGCATGCAATGCATTTCTGTGGCGATACTGGTTTGGGAAACGCCTGTCAACCATTTTTCTATGATGGTCTTTCTTGCCCAAAAATCTATTGTAAGGCAAATTGACGTCGACAGAGACAAAAATATTCTCACGATTTTATGAACTGGCATACACTGATTACATCTGGGTCTCTCTATACTGGACCTAATGCAGTGCACATACTGATCGACAACCATAGATAAGACGCAAAACTCAGCCAAAATTTCAGAGATTAACTGACACTGTGTTTTATATCGCTGTTTTAAATCAAACTGATTACACAATCTCTGGATACAGAAATGGCATTTTGGTGAAATTTCAGCATCAATAAAATCCTAAAACTTGACATGAGGACGTCATGTGCCGATCAACAGCATAGTTCGGCAGATCGTCCATGTAGCCGACACGAACACGAAGTGTCTGTTACCGGCTACCAAAAACTATGAAAAATAGTAAAGAGTGAGCTACAAAATCACTATCAGTTTTAAGTTGAACGTAGAATAAGTCTGTGCCTTTGTATAAAATACTATAAAAATAGTAGAAAGTGAGCAACCAGCTGAAAGTTAGTCGAGGAGACCTTTACCGCATATCATTTGCATCTCATTGTCGGCTACATGGACTGTGTGCCCATAGTTCACGTGTGAACTGGCATTTATTGACTCATGCCATGGACTACATAGAGAGTAGAGAAACTGTCGATGATTGACTGCACAGAAAAGCAGTCTGCATCTTGTGAAAACAACAACATAGCAGTGAAAATTGTAATAGTCACCAGTAAAACTCTTCACAGATGAAAGGATAATTGCTTCAAACTAAGAAACTTCATGTCCAGAGAATGAAAACTAACATTGTGGTCCGTGAATGAAAATAAACAATGGCGGATGTTACTGTGTAATGAACTATACTATTTAGGTGACGGGGGTGGGCAGGGTCAAAGGATCAAGAAAGTAGTGGAAAAACATGTCATTTTCCTAACGATTCTGTCTCAGGAACTCCAGCGTCCCATTGTTTTGTGGTATATAACATGTGTGCCATGAGCTTCGTTGAATACACTGATACCAAACAGCCATAGCTGTAAACTGGCGCAAAATGGTTTGATCCATGCAGAAGCTTGCATAGGGAGATCGAATGGAGATAGCACAGCAGGCACAGTGTATGTTTACTGACCAAAGTACCTCGGTGTTTTCCAAGGGGTATTGGAAGATAGCGAGGGAAATTGATAGGGGCTTATCAAAGTTGGTCTCCGGTTCATTTTGACGTTCGCCTTAAGGCATTAGTCTGAGATACAACTTCACTAATTGGCTGACCATACAATTACCTAATTTGTGACTACCAATCATAATTTAAGTACCATATTTGAGGAAATGATTGACATGTAAATGAACTGGAGAAATACTCAAAACCCACAAAAGACATCATAATATTTCTATTGAAGAATTTTTGCTCACAAGGATGTTAAGTAATGAAAAACATGCAGTGATGTTGATCATTTCTCATAATATGATTATACTTACACCTTGTATTGATGAGCTCTTTGAAGGAGAAGGTGTTGACACTGAAGATGTTTGAGATGTCTCTATGGAAACAGGTGATGTCATAGATCTGTCTTCTGTTACTGATGACTTTTCCATGGAAACTGTCTCCGATGATGACAGTCTTTTAGGCATGGTTTCCGTGGCAATGGGCGATGCATCTGGTTGGTCTGCTGCGAAGGATTCCAATGAATGTTGGTTGCTAAGCGATGGCTGGATTTCTGCTTGTACAGTCATTGGTGACATCACTGGTGTAGCATGGGAACTCTCAGATTCGTAATCATTCTTGTTCTGTAATTAAAAGTACAAAATTTAACTGCCGTTCACAAAAGAGGTCTTTCCTTTCACAACCAGTAAATTGTCTGTTTTCTTTAAAGGTTTTGGCAACAAGACCCTTCCCTTCCTAAGGACACAGACATTTCATGTAATGCATGTCAATCAGTCCTGAGGAAGGCAACAGCTAAGCGAGTTGCTGAAAAGTCAATAAGAAAACTAGTTGTAAAAACAAGCAGTATATTTTTTATGTAACACACATTTTCAACTGATAAACTTCCTGACATTCAAATGGCTTGTTTGGGATCTACAGATCTAGAAAAATTGCATTTATAAATGTTAAAAATAAAATTATATCAACATAACCTACAGTCTGCACGATAACCCGGCTTTTGAGGTGTGGCCGTACCAGCGATTTGATTGGGTATTGTAGGGTGATTGGCATGTGTGACATATGTTAGAAACCATTTTCTTTAATGGGTGGGTTCAATCACTAGGGTAAAAATAACAATTAATATTTTTCATCATATGAAGATGTTTTACAATAATTTGATATTGTTCGAAATTTATTCAATTAAAATAATTATTTTCTTGATGATTTGAAGACGTTGACAACCTCAGTATGCACGAGTTCTATGACAGTTAAATTTCCCACCCTCCGCATAAATGGTTGACACTTCGACGACAGTTGACCGCTGTCGATGCTACAACATCAAAACATTAGAACAAGAAACTCACATGGTTCTTAAAGTTACGGATCAAATTTAAAGCTAATGATGTTTCTAGAGTAGAAATACAGATAGGTACAAACCGTACAAAAATGGCTTTGTTTGAACGAACCTACATTGAAAGGTCTAAATGTAGCGATCACATGAACATCCCGACCGGTCCAACTACCCGTCGACTGCCGTACTGTCAAGATTCGATGTCTAAAACACCAAAGAGCTGCTGTTTAGCCCCTGCTGATGTGTACCAGCCCCGAAAGAGTACTACCACATTTATAGAAACTAAAAATATGCGTCTGTTTTCACTCACAATTACTGTATCCTGTCTCAAAACTGTCATCCATATAATTTCCTGACGGGCAGTGTCACTGAGTGTGTGAATACCGGATACGATCATCGTTGCATGGACATACCACAGATGATCGTTGACACTTGCTGGAAAAACGACGGCTGGGACTATTAATTTGTTCGGTTTTACAGAGTGTAATGGGCTCAGGTACAGAGATATCGACTGATTACAGATATTGGAAGGTAAATTGCCTGTAGGGCAGTGACGGGCAGCAGTATGACCCTTTGATCGAACGTACACTTGCAACACTGCCTGCGATCGCAGACCAGTTGTGAGATCAACAGAAATTTTAGTTGTTGGGATTTTTTCAACAAATACGGGCTACCACAAGTTTACCTCTGAATGCAGTTGTAATTAGCAACCTCTATTACATTACATTAATACAGAAAAATGTGCTCATACGCCGACGAGTTATTCCGTATTGTGCAAGTTTTGTGCATTTCGAGTGGCTCGCCGGTGAAGCTATGAATGAGCACGCACGAGTGAGTAATACACGACAGCTCATTATGCATGACCTCATTATGTCTAGCCTCTAAACCAATAGGCGCAGCTTTGAGATGTCATATGATACTATTCATGAGCATTTGTTTACAACATATGCGATTTTCCCGCCACGTCGTTAGCCTGTGTTTTCTTGATTATCTACGCCTATTTTACCTTATTAAGGCATAGCTGATGAGTCATACTTTGAGGGCAATAATAATCAGCTAAGCTGCATTCAAGAAAATGGAAGGGATTGGCTAGTACCGCGCTTCGCGCCCTTACGACTGGGATTTGACATGTGTCAATCAATGGTTTTCACTGCAAGTTCCTCGAAATCGTGTCAATCAGAGCAATTACCGACGAGGGGGCAAGCCCCCGATGAGTAACATGAAGTTGTATGTTGCCAGGAGTAAACCATTGCCGATTGGAGAGGTTTGCATTAGTCTGACGGTACTTAAAGTGGAACATAATCGGCTTGAAAATTTTAGGGTTTTTCATTGTTTCGCTCAAAAGTTAACTGTGCTGAGAACACATTTTAATGAACCACAGAAACGATTAATCATTTTTAAACAATTAGTAATACCTAAAGGCCTTATTTTTCATAATAAATTGTCTACATGATTTTTAGACCAAAAATTACAAAGTTTCAAAGAGAGGTCCTGTCAACCCCATAGAAAATGTACCCTCCATTTCTTCGTGCAGTGAGGTCACCAGCTGAGCGGGCGGGACTTTAGCACCCGTTTACCGTACTGTGGAAGCTATGCCAAAAGTGACACAAGCAGCCTTTTTCAAGCAGCGTCGTGCTCAACAGCAGGATTATGCCACAAAATTGACAAAATTTTCGTATTTTGCCCTATATTCACACACGTGAATTCGCTCCATTTCTGCCAACAATCGCGTGTCTAGTGACCCAGATGACTTTATTTTACGTTTACATTGACAATGGGGTACGTTTAATCGGCATAGTTTGGCGATTGTCTCTTTAGACCAAAAATTACAAGTTTTGAAAGTTGAGTTCGTTCAAAATCAAGTAATTTTAGCTACCCAATTGAAAATTGATAAAATTATATTTTAAAATATGTATATTGCCAAAACATTTGTCGACAATATTCTTCAGACCTATATCCGACACTTACCATCTCAAAAACAGTGAAAATATACCTTAGTTTATGAGAAAACCGCGTCTTTATTTTGGCGATATTGCTGGCTTTTGTTTACTTTCAATGACGCCACTGAAAGACGCCATTCTTGCCTATATTACCCGTCATGCAATGGTACCGGAAAAGCCCGGTCGTCGTGCAGCATACTACTCTTGATAATAAAAAAATGAAAGTTATAATTACAACAGATACAGGCAAGGTTTGCCACTTCGATGCCTGGTATGCATGTTTTTTTACACACACTACACGTTTTCATATCATTAACAGGAAGGAACTTAATGACTGGATTGTTTGTACTGGATAAACAACAGAAAACCCGACAGGGCATGTAAGCCTGGAAACAGATTACTATATCTGGGCTGCCAATTATTGTCTTTATGACCAGATGGTTATTGACTCACACACATCCAAATTAAAGTCAGGCACACTATTAGGTAACAGAAACATGATATTTATTATTCCCTTGTACTTGGACAACAACCCAGTCATTAGGAAAAATGTTTAGTGTGTGTATAAAAACATGCATACCAGGCATCGAAGTGGCAAACCTTGCCTGTATCTGCTGTATTACTTTTGCCAATATCATTTGTATATACCCAAATTCTATGGAGTAACATCTTGATCACAATTATGATTCTCTTTATCATGAACATTAAACATTCTCATTGCAAGCATAGAAACTGTACTGCAATGATAACTTTTACTGATATACTGATTAGGGTTAGGGATTTCCTGCACTTGATCATGCAGCAAAAGTTTGCACAGAGTACTGTCAAGTCAGCATACTGCAACCTTTGACCTTTCTTTGCTTCTTGAACAGGAATGCATATGAGGAGTGTCTTTCTGTTTCACTAGTTATATTTGAAGATAAACAATCTGCTCTTACAAAGCACCCTCCTCTGTTAATGAACTGCATGATATGGCACACAAAATATGTACTTACATTTTCTTTGTGTGTGAAAATTCGTGGCTGTGGTCGACACATTATCATAGTTACATCAGCTGGTGATGTACGTAGTACATTGACAGCTTCCTGTTTTGTGTACAAAATATAAGAACAAGTCACCAAGCTGTCACAACAAGAACTTACTCACAAACTTTCAACACACGCCATGTTTTCAACTCAAACTTGTGAAATTTACAGGGATTCAAGAGTTATTAAAAAGAGGGCTCCCTTGTTACATATTACATCAACCAAGTCATATGGAAGACAGCAGAAATCTTACCATAATGCAAAAGTCAGACATCTTTTCATCCCTACTACAATTAAATACTTACATATAAAACATAAGCTTAAAAACTACTTATTACATTTCTCTTTTATCTCCTTTGATGATGAAATGTAAATAAGGTACATTTATGCCTTTGATACATGTGACTTGGAGGGAACAGCATTTTTTCAAGGCCCGGTTTCTGACTTTTCACAATTTTTGAGTTTTGTTCCATGTATCAACCGTAGTGTCTTGATCTAGTTCATATAGCATGTTGAAATACCCAGTATTTGGATGGTCAACACAAATTGTGTATTTGTGAGTGTGTTGTATCAGTGATGGCTGAATTCAGCTGACAAGCTGACATCTATATTTCTAATTTCATTTCCTCAATAAAACAAACTGAAATAGTAATTAAAAACACGAGAATTTTATCAAGTTTTTCAGTGTACCTAGTCGAGCACTAATGACAAAAATCGACTTGTATGAGTAAACACGGACCATGTCGGTAGTTGGATTACTAATAACTATGTTTTGACTTACAGAATGACTCAGTGTCAGTAGAGGAATGTCATTCATTTTCAAGATGACATCGCCTTCTTCAATAAGACCACAGTTGTCTGCTGGTTGGTTTGGGAAAAGTTTACGTATTCTAATCAGATTCATCATGGGATCCTTGTTGGAATCGCCACCACCTTGAATGCTGAATCCGAATCCACTGCTGCCTTTACTGAGATTTACTTGGTAGATATTGTCTGAGAAAACAGAAGTGAATCGTAATATTAAAAATCCTACACTTTATAAATCCCTTTGACCCCATAACCACCAATGGTTTGATCCAAATCAATGGTTATCATCAATGATGAATGTGGACTTGTTTAATGAGACTCAGGGGTAAACAGCTTTAAGCTGAGATAACTTCAGATACTAATATCTTCATCTTATATGCAATTTATAAAAACGATTGTGTCTTTATGACAAAACCTATCACAATGATGAGATGATGCACATTTTGTTTTTTCATGAAAGGCACTTGACCTATTTTACCAAACTGCTGTGATCATACTCTTGGTGACTGATTATGTCATTTTGTGTATCTGGTGCCATGAATTGAAAAATTAAAATGTTATAAAAAGTAGACTTGTAGTGTGCAGTATAGAGTGACAGAAAACACAGTCTGAGGGCGCTGTGTGATGTCACACTAGAAGCAAAACGTTTTGCGACCAAAGACAGTGATATTGTTTTAATGACTAGTGTGCACTAATCTTGTAATTTCCAATTAGTTCTTGAATTACTTCGGAATGCCAAGAGGTGAGGATCCATCAACAAGGTTTTGAGGTCAAGAAAAAATATTGATATAACATTTGTATTTTGATTAATTTATGATAGGAAGTATGTTTTATTGGCATTCTTGTCCCAAATTGTGAAAAAATGGACAGATCAAACAAGTTTACATAAAAGATGCTGAGCACATACATAACACATGATTCTTTAAAAGTTTGCTACCAAAACTACCACAAAGATATTGCTGGGTGCACTGAGATGCAGTCTGCCAAAACTTACCTTTGTGTATGAATGGATAGTTTGATACATGCTGGAGTATGTCAGTGATGTGATCTGACTTTGTACTCTCAGTGGATACACTGCGTGGTGGTGTCGGCAACTTTCTTTTCATCATCTCTGAGTCCCTGCTCGGAGACGACCGAGAATTCTGTGACTGATGGAATAAAACAGGATTGCTAGTCTTTGAGGAAGTTATTTCATCTTCATGATCTGTCACCTTGCTAATGGGAGTTGCCTTCCTATCAATAGTTGCCATTGATCTATTCTGTGTAGTCCTGTCCTCAGGTGTGGGTGTCGCTCTCTCTGTCATCTCGTAGTCTGGTGTTGGCGTGGCTCTGTAACTCGATGTTGGTGTAGCCCTGTTGCTACTTAGAGTAGGAGTTACTCTGCTGTCCACTGAGGGCGCTGTTGCTCTGCTGTCCACTGAGGGTGCTGTTTGACTGTCAGCTGAAGATGGTCTGTTTCCCAAAGTTGGTGTGCTTCTCCTAATAGCAGCATTTGTGAGGATAGCAGGAGACTGTTTATTAACCATCTCAGTTGTAGGAGTCTCTGCTGGTGTTGGGGGTAATGGTTGTCCACCAGATGGAGGGACACCTCTTTCAACTAACAGAACAGTTCTGTGTGGTGCCTGTCTCAATGTTTCTACAGCCTGTTTGTGTGTGACTCCAACTAACTCTACTCTGTTTACCTTCAAAACACGGTCACCTATGTGAAACAAGTAAAAAAAGATAAATTTACACAATTATGCACCATTGTTTAAAGTTTTGATGCGAAGTCACGGATTAGACTAAAGCTCCCGTAAATTGACGTGTATTACATAGTGTGTGCATGCTTGACAGAAACTGGTACACCTCACGTATAATTCAGGTACTGTGATTGGCTGAGCCTCACTCACGTGATATAGAACAAAAAGTGATAGAACATGGCTTAGGTGATATAGCCCTGTTGCGTGCGCTGGTATAGCCCTGTCGCGTGCAGTGATATAGCCCGCTTCCACGTTCTGGAATACCGCGCGTACTTTCTGCACGTACCACATCATCGCGTACATTTGCTTGGTATTTTCTGTAAAGCAATGGCTTTTGAAAAGATACAAGAAATTAGCTCGACCTGAAGTACACGACGACGTTCAGTACATTAAACGAGAAAATCTTAAACAACACTGTCTTCGTTTTTAGATGTTAATTCAACTTGATGTACCATTGCGATCGAGCAACAAATAGAACGTTTCACTGTGGCGAGTCTCGATCGACACTTGACTGCATTCTTCGCAAACTTTCGAAAACAAGTGTCTGTTCGGTGTAATAAAATTAATAACACACGCTAGCTCGGGCAAGATCTCATGACGGTAATATTGATGATACCCTCGCCTTCGGCTCGGGCATCATCAATATTACCGTCATGAGCACCAGCCCTTGGGCGGGCAACAAATCGTGATCTTGCCCTTGCTGGCGTGTGTTATTATTTAATTTGAATGAAAATTCTTCTTTTGATTCAGATAATCTCATTTCTTTCAACATCTATTTCCAAGCCACCATTTTTTAGACACTGTATCTTCATATCCAGTTTTCAAAATCAGCAAATTACTTTATCATGTCATCTGGTTTGGCATTGGCTGTACATGAAGTATAAAGTTATACGTTGTTCTTCTAGTGCATGATTTTCATTTCTGATAGTTTGTTTGTGGCTGGATTCCAACATGCAGCATTAAAATCATTTTCCATCATTTCGGCGTATGATGATTTTGCTCTGAAAACTATCATATTTTTAAGATATACTGGTTACAAGGTCTGACATATTGGTGTTTCATGAAACCCATGTAATGCAACAATTACTAATAAGCTATTATTTCAGAATTAAGGTTCCAAGACAAGAAATTGACCTCTTTAATCTAACAATTCTCTGGCGGTTAATAACCTCAGAACCCCCGTAAATTATATATTTTCGGAAAGGCTGGATATGGGGGAAGATTTTGGTAATCATAGTGTCACCATTGTTTACATAACTATCACGTGACAGGTAATTTGCATAACCTTTCAAAAATCGGTTTTCCCTGTGTTTTGTCTCGATACTTGAAAATATCTGACTCGAACTTGCTGGAATGCAAACTGTCACAACGCTCTTCAAAAGTGTGCCTCAGATTTTTTATATCTTGCTTAGTTTTTATTTGAGCACAATTTTAAAGAAATCATCTGGGGTTAAATTCACCGCTCTGGACATTTTTCAGGCATAAAAATTGTTTAAGAAGGTTTAAAAAAACTCTGAGACACACTGTGGAAGATCCTTAGCACAGCTTGCACTCACAAACATTTCAGAGTTATATTTCAAAGCATTGTAACAAAACATAGGGAAAACCGATTTTTGAAAGGTTATGCAAATTACCTGTCACGTGATAGTTATGTAAACAATGGTGACACTATGGTGACCAAAATGTTGACCTATATCTAGGCTTTCCGAAAATGTATAATTTACTGGGGTTCTGAGCTAATTAACCACAAGAAAATTGTTGGCTTAAAAAGGTCAATTTCTTGTCTTGGAACCTTAAGGCAGTATGCATCTCAAAAGTGAAAGACTGAAAGTTTTGCTCAAACTTTCCTTAAGGAATCTATCAACCAATTTCTTTCAATATCAAGAATAGAAATCAGGGGTAACCATGCAAATTTTAGTACTAAAGAAACAAATTACCCAAGATTTACCAATATTTGAAATTCAAAATTGCTGCCATCCCTATGTTAACTCTATGAGGAAAAATAAAATTTTTGATTTAAAAAAAACTAGGACAGTGACAATTTTTCATTCTCCAAGGGATTGAAAATGAGCCTCCTAAAGTGGTAGTTCAGAAAAGAGTTGGAAAAGTTTGAGAGTCTGAATATCTGTTCCTGAGGCGCCTTCTACCTTAAAGCATCAGATGTGTGAAAAAAACTCACCAACTTTCAGCCTGCCATCGTGTTCTGCTGCCCCATCTTCAAATATTGATTTGATATAAATACCTCCATGCTTAACACTGGTATTGGTACCACCCTGAAAATTAGAATCAGAAAAATATCGCTGAAGTATTATGTGCTGTGATTTGCAATAAATTTGTCAAGATCTCCATGACTTATTAAAGGGCAAGCAGCTGTTACTTTTGATGGTTTTTTTCATTTTGTCTGTCAACTAAAGTTTCTTGTATTCCCAAAGCATGTTGAGGTAAAACTTATTGTTGACAAGTGAATTCTGGTCTGGATTAGAATTCAAATGTAAACAATAAGAGAGTGCATTTAATGTATTGACACAGTGTTGACAAACTAAGCTGTGGATATTTAATGTATTGGCACTGTGTTGACAAACTAAGCTGTGGATATTTAATGTATTGGCACTGTGTTGACAAACTAAGCTGTGGATATTTAATGTATTGACACTGTGTTGACAAACTAAGCTGTGGATATTTAATGTATTGGCACTGTGTTGACAAACTAAGCTGTGGATATTTAATGTATTGACACTGTGTTGACAAACTAAGCTGTGGATATTTAATGTATTGGCACTGTGTTGACAAACTAAGCTGTGGATATTTAATGTATTGGCACTGTGTTGACAAACTAAGCTGTGGATATTTAATGTATTGACACAGTGTTGACAAATTAAGCTGTGGATATTGAATGTATTGACACAGTGTTGACAAACTAAGCTGTGGATATTTAATGTATTGACACAGTGTTGACAAACTAAGCTGTGGATATTTAATGTATTGACACTGTGTTGACAAACTAAGCTGTGGATATTTAATGTATTGACACAGTGTTGACAAACTAAGCTGTGGATATTTAATGTATTGACACTGTGTTGACAAACTAAGCTGTGGATATTTAATGTATTGACACTGTGTTGACAAACTAAGCTGTGGATATTTAATGTATTGACACTGTGTTGACAAACTAAGCTGTGGATATTTAATGTATTGACACTGTGTTGACAAACTAAGCTGTGGATATTTAATGTATTGACACTGTGTTGACAAACTAAGCTGTGGATATTTAACGTTTTGACACTGTGTTGACAAACTAAGCTGTGGATATTTTAATATGCTTTCAGGAAGTAGAACAAAACTTGCAATTTACAAACAAAACACAGACAGTGGAAAAAAATCATCAAAAGTTACAGCTACTAACCCTTTAATGAACAATAAATTACCTTTACATTATTTCTACAAGGTTTGCAGAGTATGGTTTTATGCTTGGAGTACCTGACACTGTGCAATCTCTTGACTTGTACAACCACGGTAAAGACATTATTTGGGCTGTGCAGGAAAAACCTTTACCTAATAGAAAGTTTTATCATCTGAAAATATTACATTTTTTATTGATGTTTGGAGACTAAGTGAGGTATAAGAGTCCACGATAAATTTCACATAGTTGTGTATACATTACATTCCTTGAGTGTGATATGAGTATTGTTGAAATCATGCTATAATGGTATGGTGTGATTATGGATATGACAGACATATGAGATATGACAGACATACAAGGAGTGAGATATGACATACTTATGACAGACATACAAGGTATGAGATATGACGTAATATTTACTTCGCAGTTATTCAATATCATTAAAACTTACAGTTACACTGAGTCCAAGACTTCCATTGACCTTTTCAAGTTCAACATCAAAGACATCACCAGGTTTGTACATGTCTTCAGTTTCCTTCTCATACTCAGCTGAATTCTCATCTTCATGTCCATTGGAGTCACTGTCTGCCTGCTCTTCATTGCCACCTTGGTCTATCACCCTGGCAACAACATCCACTGCGTGTGTCTGTTGACTGCCATCAGGTATGATGTTTTCATCATCGGAGATATTTGGTGTGGTAATATTGCTGGAATTATCACTGCCTTCTGTATCCACAGCACCGTGTTGGTTGTGTTCATCATAATCATCATTGTGTATTCTCTCTGCACTATCTGAATAACTGCTAGATTTGTCATTGTTACCATCAACAAAATCATAGCTTTCTGGCATCGTATTTGATTCACTGCCGTATTCTCGAGATAACACTTCACTGCTATCTCCATTCAATCCAGCATTCAAACTACCCGCTGTTCTTTTTGGTTTCACTGGCGGTGTTTTCTTCTTCTTGGACGATTCAGAGTAAAGGTCATTGACCTGTTGTGAGACAACATCTTCAGAGGACACACTACTTCTTTGTGGAGGAGGTGCACGCCCTGGAAATTGTAAAAAATACTGTCAATGATGTCAAAGTTCTTTAAGTGACAATACACTCAAATGTATATTCTGTTAATGCATGTGTAGAAGCAGTGTACAAGGTTAGAAAGACTAATGATATGCTGATTATGTTAGCTTCACATGAATTATAATTTTTCCTCAAAGCCCCTATAGCTGTATCTTTTGCATTACCAAAAATGTACCATCCAATCTTCAAAGAGATGTTTTGGATTCCCGTTAACAAGCAATTATCTTTGAAAATTAAATTATTTAAATTCTCAGTGATGCATTTGGTTGATTAAATTCAGGTGCTTTCATGTATATTTACGATGGCCATATTTGAGTTGCTACTCAAATACTGAAATCTAACTTGTTCATTCATGCTAATGGTTGAAAAAACAGCATCCACTAGTATTGTAAATTTATGATGAAAAATTTCAAAGTACTTTTGCTTTTAATAATTATTTAGTAAAAAGTTGTTTTATACATACCCCTGGTAGACCGTGGTTGTGAAGCAATAATTTCAACAGTATCACCAGCGGTTGCAAGTCTTTCTACAGCCACTTCATGAGTAATGCCCTCTAGACTGTGGCCGTTGACAGAAATCAACCTATCACCAGCTTTCAGTTGTCCTGCTTTATGTGCAGGACCCCCTGGCAGAACAGATTTTACAAAAATGCCCAGATCCAGACTTCTTGGATTCTGACCTCCAACAATGGTGAAACCTGTTGAACACAATGGTAAATATTAGATTTCAAAAATCAAATCATGCTTATAACACTAAAACTTGTTTTCTTTTTACAAGTAACAGGTTGGGAAGATTTAGAGGATGTAGCCATGCATACAAAATAACAGACAACCTCTATAACATTATCAAGTACAGTCAAACTTGTGTACAATGGCCAAATAAGGGACCATGGAAAAGTGACTGATATATGGATATGGCCTTTCTGTTAACGGTAGCTGTGGTATTGACCCTGAAGTAGGTGGTATGTGTGCTGAGTGATGAATTTTGGAAAAGATGAGAGTAATACTAATATCGTTCAATATCATAAATTTCTTGAAAGTCATGATACATTTATTTAATTTCTAAAAGAACTCTAACGGATATATAAAATAAGTCAAACAGAATCATTTCTGCTTTCTAGTTCGAGCATTTGTTTACAGAAATCATTCAAAATCAAACATGTTGACAAGTATACACAGGTTTTGTGCTACATCGGATCAATTACATGTGGCTACTGACCACATATATGAGAGGTGGCTGTTCTTTAGAGGGCCTTTAACATGTAAATGTTACAGGACTGTCACAAGGTGACCACTATTTGGAGGTGACAGCTCTGTAAGGTGACCACTAAGACAGGTTTATCGTCTGTCAATATGGTTTGACTGTATTGTAAAACATCTAATCAAAACTCTGTGTTGTGATTGGGTGATTTACTGTCACATGGTCTGCTTCATTTTGGCACTGACACATGCAAATAGCCAATTACTAGCTGACAGTTCTAAAACCGTTCACCAGGTAATACTTTGGAACAATTGTTGACTGGATGAGTTTGAAGGCACCGTCTGCGCATGTGCACATTCTAAAATGGATGAAGAAGATGGTGGTATTGTCTGCAATTAAAACGAGTGATAGCAGAGAAATGTCTTGATTTTTCAGCGAGAAAATTGGATGAGGTGTGTGTCACAAAACACAGTTGACTGGCTGTGTTTGGGTAACAGCATATGTTGGCTTTCCCGCTGGCCTGAGAGTTGCCAAACAAGTCTGTTTCCCTCGGTCTACGGTCTCATGAAACAGACTTCTTTTGGGAGACTCTCAGTCCACTGGATAACAAACCTATGCTATTACCCTTATGGCCAGTCAATATGCATGTACTGTTGACTAATGCTGAACGATAATAACCACTCTCTCTAATCCCTGTATTGTGAGGGTTAAATTGAAAATGTTGAAAATAAATCCAGTATTGATCGAAATGAAGAATAGTTCACAAAATGTGAAAGCTGTGATCTGTTATTCCATTGGAAGACATCAGTTGGCTCACATCAGTTGAGATGATTTTATGAATAACTACACAAAAGTCAGTGTTCAAACGTTTATCTATTCACCAATGTTTCAAATCATGTAAAATAGTCAAACTTGCTGAATGTCCAAACAAGATAATGTCTTACCAAGGCCAACGTGTTGATCTCTTTGTATCTTGACAATGATAATATCTCTCTCTGGGTGTTCTGGTGATGGAAGTGCATTCAGGCGTTCTTGCAGTGTTTCACTGATGGTCTCATTATCAAGATATGTATTATGTGATACGGCACTTCTGATACTGGTATCTGGGGAGGAAAGAAATACACCTTCATCAAATATATATTGGTCTGCACCAGTATTACCAGATAAACATGAGAGCAAGTGATGATAGTTTAAAAGGATAGTATCTGTAAATTTTGATATTTTAATTTTGTTCCTTAAAATCAAATTTACTTCTTCTTCAGTGTAGAGTTGGTTGAAAGTGCTAGCATTAGTATCATAACAAAGAGCGAACAAATATGCATTTGTTATTGTGATGATAACAGAATTCTAGTCAAGACTGAAATTGAGTTTCACTTAAAATTTTCTTTATTTACATGATTTACCTAACAATGAAGCAGTGCACACAACACAGTGATTATCTACAATAAAAATCTTCAAAATTTGGTGTAAGACTTCAACTTTGCATGCTTAGAGGTTCCCCATCTGAAGACTCCCTAGCAATCCGGCAATTCACCAATACTAACCTATGACATAAGGTGGAAGACTTTGACTTGAACTATGCATGCTGGGGGGTCTCTCTGTAATGAGTGAGAGTCCCTATCAATACAGCAATTCACACCACATGGTGACTATCTCCAATACTAACCTATGACATAAGGTGGAAGACTTTGACTTGAACTATGCATGCTGGGGGGATCTCTGCGTAACTTGGAATCTCTGTTTTGATGCAATCCTTGTAATGATGGTGCATTTCTGCGGTTTGGTTCTCTGGGAGTCAATGGTACACTGTCATAATGCCTGTAAAATGAAGAAAAGTTTGTCTGTAGTTCTTAAATACAAAAGCAGATTGCTTGAGAAAAGTTACTTTATTATCAGAGTTCACTCACCAAAAGTCACTTAACCCTTTCAGGCCTGACTTTCTGGTAACTTACCAGCGCTACCCCTATATATAGGGGTTTAGGCCTGAAAGGCTTAAAGTTCAACAACTTTCGAGGACTTTTTTGACAAGTTTCGAGAACTTGAGGTCCAAAACACCATTTTCCACATATCATTTTTACAGTGTATTATTCCTACATATAATTTTACGTACCATTTTTACAATTTCCTGACCAATGATTTCATCATTTCAAACATTATGGGTGGAATATCAATTTTCCAGGACTATTCAGGCTCATTTTCAAGTACTCTTCAAGGAATTTCAAGGATTTTCTAGAAGTGTAGGGACCTGTTATTAAGTTGTTTTTATCTTGTGTAGAAGTATGACTATTCTCCAACATTTTTAAACCAATTTACACAGATGACTCACACTGTGTGGTTTATATACCCTTTGCAATTTAGTAGTCCTTCCTACCTTCCCGGTGATGGTGTTCCTGATGTTGATGTTGATGGAATTGGAATCCTCATCTCATCCCTGTTGAAGGTCTGACTTCCATGCGAACTATAGCGACCATTGTAAGAGTCATTCAACTGGTACTGGTTGCTATGGTTACCATCACTGTGGTAACCATCTTGGTGATTATCATAATCACTGTATTCTCCATCATCAGCTTCATAGTTGCCATGGTAGCTGTGTGTCTCATCATAGGGATTTTCACTAGGGTACTCTGTGTAATTGGGATTGACAAAATCTGATTACTCACAGCTAGAGTCAATACTCGAAGCTAGAGTCATTACTCAAAGCTAGAGTCATTATTGAAAGCCAGAATGTTGAACTTGTGGAAAACAAATACAAATGATCTCTCTATGATGATACACTTTCCTGTAACGGTTATACAAAATTTGTGAAAATAGCAGGTCATCTGCTGAGATCACAAGCTGCAGGCTATAGACACACAGACATTTTCCTTTTGTACACATTTATAGGTTTAAGTTGACTTGAGGGACAGTAGCTGTAACTTTTGATGATTTTCTCACCATTCTTGTTTTGTACTTTGTAATCATTTGCCAGTCCTTGTTCTACTCTCCAAAGCATGTTGAAACACAAAAAATACCAACAAAATCATCATAGTTACAGCTACTGGTCCTTTAAAATTCACATGAAAATCTATGATATGGACACCATTTTGCTGCCTTGTATTTTATTTCTCATAGACTCACCTTGATGGAATATCTGGGATATATTTGCTTTTGATCTCATTGCCATATGAAACTTATGTTGTGATGATGAGAACCTCAACATGTATCTACCTCTGTGGAGAAAAGTGAGGGTGGAAAAAGTTAATATTGTGTAATGAAATTATTCAAAGTGACTACATGAAGTAAACATATAAAACTTACAATCCAATATCTCCTGTGAAAGTGTGCAGTGTATCAAAAACTTACAGCTTATTGGTTGGCTGAATATCATTGACACTGATGAATCATTTCACAAACTGACAATCAGTAACACAAGTCTAAGCTTCAGACTCCCTAAGTTGCTGTGAATAATTACAATCTACCAATCAACTAAAACCTTGCAAGCCACTGCACATTGGCCCCAAACCTATCAACAATCCTTTCTGCTTTTTTAACACACACCATATTTAGTGGCATCAGTCATCTGAATATTGCAAACTTGACATCTGTCAAAACCAAGACACTGTCTGACAGTCTGTTGACCATTTTAAATATCAACTTTAAATTCACAGAGTTTCATTCTCCTGGCATACAAAATGCAAGCATGCCTGAAGTTACCTCCGGATAGCATTTCTTTGTTGGATAAATATACAATTTCACATACAAATGAAATTAATAAGTGTATGTTTTAAGTATGTTTGAGAAGTGAAAATGCTATTCCCTGATTAAATGAAAACAGCTGAAAGGGGAAGAAGGGGAGGTTAAATAGTTGACTTACTTTCTGTAGTCATCGGTGTACTTGACAAACTTGTCACCGGTGCCTTCCCGAGGTTCAATAATGAAACGCTTTCTCTACAGAAACAAGTCAGATGGGAGTATAAGCATGGTAATACCTGCGCTCATCACAGCATATTACATTAGCTAGACAGATTCATCATGGTATGAGGGGAACTACATGATTAATCTCTAGGGATAGAAGACAGCACACCTACACAATGGAACAGAGTATATTCACACACACAGACATAGACATGGGCTATCACACCATGTGACTGTAATGTTTAGCGACATATCATGGCTCAGTAAATATTATATGGTATACCCACAGGAATATTTCTTAATGAATTTACAGAAAAACTGGATCTGTATGAAGTAAAATAACACAGACAGTTTAATAATAATTAAATAATAATATTAATTTACTTCTTCTTATGTCTATGTTAACTGAATAAAATTCATGGTACAGAAAATTATTACCGTAAGTGAGAAAAAGACTGACAAATAAGCAATAGATTAAACACAGTGAAGTCAATGATTGTGAACGCAGTCAAGTCAATTATTACACAATTACCGTAAACAAGTCAATGATTGTAAACAAGTCAATGACCGTAAACAAGTAACGATATTAAACAAGTCAATGATTGTCAACAAGTCAATGATTGTAAATAAGTCAATGACTGTAAACAAATAACGATATTAACCAAGTCAATGATGTAAACAAGTCAATGATTGTTAACAAGTCAATGATTGTAAACAAGTCAATGACCGTAAACAAGTAACGATATTAAACAAGTCAATGATTGTCAACAAGTCAATGATTGTAAATAAGTCAATGACTGTAAACAAATAACGATATTAACCAAGTCAATGATGTAAACAAGTCAATGATGTAAACAAGTCAATGATTGTAAACAAGTCAATGATTGTAAACAAGACAATGATTGTAAACAAGTCAATGATTGTAAATGTCATGAAGTAAATGATTGTAATATCTATAGCACTTACATTGAATGCAATCTTCTTTGTAAGATGCCAGGCAAACTTCTGCACAGGATTTCTATGCCCAGCAGTTATCTTGTAGACGATGATGCCACGAGTACAGACACCTAACCAAATAGCACTTTGAGGTTCATTTTTCACTTGCATTACTTTGTGGAAATGAATTCCATATTCAGCAAGCTTGCGTGCTTCCTGTGGATTGTCAAATATCAATCTGTCATTAGTGTTTTCACTACAAGGCATTTCAAAGACTCTATTTCAATGAGATAATATTGGAACTTAAGATGGAATTGTGGTTGACTCTGACTCTGGAGGACTTTACTGTAATACCAAGCTGTGTGAGTTACAGATTGAAAAATTAAAATTCGACAAACACTCAAGGATTACAGCCAGCACATTGTTCAGATTTTCACTTTTGAAATTTTGAGATAAGCTAGTTATCAGTAATGTCTCTCATAACTTTGTGAACTGACTAAAGGCATCTCATAGTAAACTGATAGCTATGATGTGTCTAGTTTTCTCTATTCAATGGTCAAGACTGATTCCCAGTACATTTGATACAAACAAACAGACTTCTGTGATACTCAGTGTCCATGAACGATAATGAGACAGTGGCTTAGGCCAAGAAAAATAAAAATAGCGTCAATGACACTGTAGCTCCCATCCTGGACTTTTAGTGTTGTTCTCTGGTCAGATATTTGAACATGTGTGAAAGGGATAAGTGCATGAAGTGAAAATACTTAAATGAAATGTACTGGAGACAGTGAAATATGTTTAATGTAATTATTCAGAATATAAAATGGAAAAAATACAGAATTAGATATATCGAATACTGTGATACAACCATTAACTCAACAAGTCATTTAACAATGACATAGTCCCCACTTGTAATAGGAGTATAGTCTTGATGGGGCAGGAAAATGTGGTCATTAAGAAGTATCACTGGAGTGTATATGTTGAGATCTATGGGCACATAGGTCTATGTCGTTGTTCCCAATTTGAAACACATGAGGCATGTCTAAGTTACGGTTCTAAATCGGGAAAAAAGATCAGATCTCTAGCAGTATTGGCCAGCCAAGAAATACATATGCGCATTATAAATGAGGTACAAGATGTGACATCTTAAGGTCTAATATCCTATCAAAATTGGAGGGTATAGAACTTGTGGTTACTGAAATATGCATATATATGTATAATCAAGGTCAAAGGTCATCGAGGTCACATGACATTTTGAAAAAAAAATTATATTGCTAATTAATCCCTATATGCCAAAAAATCAGATCTCTAGCTCTATTCGCTTGCCCAGAATTAGATGTGTACATAATTAATGAGCTAAAGCGTGTGTTGTCATAAGGTCTCCCATCCTACTAAATACAAAGGACATAGCACTTGTGGTTACTTATTTATTGACATAAACATATATTTTAGGTAAAAGGTCATCGAGGTCACATGACATTTGGTCAAAAAATTTCTCTCCTATATAATCCCTATATACCAAAAATCAGACATCAGCTCTATCGGCTCGCTCAGAATGAGATATGTGCATAATTATTGAGGTACAGTATGTGGCGTCATAAGGTGTCCAACATACCAAACATGAAGGGTGTAGCACTTGTGGTTACCGAGTTATGGAAAAATATGTATATTGAGGTCAAAGGTCACCGAGGTCACGTGACATTTTGTCAAAAAAATTGTTTTGCTAAGTTATCCCTATATACCAAAAATCAGACTTCTACCTCTATTGGCTCGCTCAAAATTAGATATGTGCATAATTAATGAGGTACAATATGTGGCGTCATAAGGTGTCCCATCATACCATACATGAAGGCTGTAGCACTTGTGGTTACTGAGTTTTGGACAAATATGTATATTTGAGGTCAAAGGTCACCGAGGTCACGTGACATTTTGTCAAAAAAAATTGTATTGCTAAGTTATCCCTATATACCAAAAATCAGACCTCTAGCTCTATTGGCTCGCTCAAAATTAGATATGTGCATAATTAATGAGGTACAATATGTGGCGTCATAAGGTGTCCCATCATACCAAACATGAAGGCTGTAGCACTTGTGGTTACTGAGTTTTGGACAAATATGTATATTTGAGGTCAAAGGTCACCGAGGTCACGTGACATTTTGTCAAAAAAATTGTTTTGCTAAGTTATCCCTATCTACCAAAAATCAGACCTCTAGCTCTATTGGCTCGCTCAAAATTAGATATGCGCATAATTAATGAGGTACAATATGTGGCGTCATAAGGTGTCCCATCATACCATACATGAAGGCTGTAGCACTTGTGGTTACTGAGTTTTGGACAAATATGTATATTTGAGGTCAAAGGTCACCGAGGTCACGTGACATTTTGTCAAAAAAATTGTTTTGCTAAGTTATCCCTATATACCAAAAATCAGACCTCTAGCTCTATTGGCTCGCTCAAAATTAGATATGTGCATAATTAATGAGGTACAATATGTGGCGTCATAAGGTGTCCCATCATACCATACATGAAGGCTGTAGCACTTGTGGTTACTGAGTTTTGGACAAATATGTATATTTGAGGTCAAAGGTCACCGAGGTCACGTGACATTTTGTCAAAAAAATTGTATTGCTAAGTTATCCCTATATACCAAAAATCAGACCTCTAGCTCTATTGGCTCGCTCAAAATTAGATATGTGCATAATTAATGAGGTACAATATGTGGCGTCATAAGCTGTCCCATCATACCATATATGAAGTATGGTAGCACTTGTGGTTACTGAGTTATGGACAAATATGTATATTTGAGGTCAAAGGTCATCAAGGTCACATGACATTTTGTCAAAATATCCGAGATATCTGCGTGAACGGATGGACTCACGGATGGACGAACAGACGGACATGACCCAATCTATAAGCTCACTGGACTTCATCCTAGGGGACTAATAGAATCCCACACCCCAACGGGTTGGGATGGAATGTCTCACACGAGTTGGGGAATTCTGTCTCACACGAGCCGAAGGCGAGTGTGAGACAGAATTCCCCAACGAGTGTGAGACATTCCATCCCAACCCATTGGGGTGTGGGATTATTTTTCTCACGTCCCTCCATATCTTTAGAAAATTGCATTTTATTGTGGTAGGTTTATACTATCAAAAACCAACACACGATTGCACTTGTTTCATTTGTATCATTCCGCAAAGAAAAATGAAGTTCCGTCATTGATGAGCATATCAAACACGTAACATGTATATTCCGATATGGCAATTTTGTTTTGTTGGTCAGCCACAAAATTCTCCAGGTCATCTGAGGAAAATGTTGCGAAACAGCTCTGGTGGCCATCTGTTGATGACATTGCGTGAAAGCTGTCGTCTGCTACAGCCTCGTGTGCAAATGGCTCGCTCATCGAAGTCTTTCGCTAACTGTATCGCTGTCAAGTCAGTTCTTCTCCAGAAAATATGTCGACGAGCGTAAATAGCCGATAGGTTTGTAATGGCCTGAATTCTCCCGTTACAACATAAAAGCGGTCATCCTCCGTGTATTTGTTGCCGACCCCGCGCTGACCGTACTCAAATCTAGAACAACCTGTTCACTCTGCGGTTCAGTCGTCTGTCACCTATAGTGCCAGTTGTACATTACGCGATGTTCTATTCGTCAAATAATTCGTACAGAGAACTGGCGCTGAGCAGAATTGACCAATCAACATACGTTTCACATACGAGGTGTTCGGTCGCGCAACAATACAGAGTGTGAGAACAAATTGTTCTCACACTGTGTTCTCACACTCCCAGCGCACTGGGGACGTGAGAATAAAAATTCTGTCACTGCATCCTTTTTGCAATATGAATACGATGAGAAACTAAATTTTTATTTTTCGTGGCCTTATACATGGGAGTCTATGGAGATCTGCCTATCTGCCTATGGACGTGTAAACTAAAAATATGCAAATTTCACCACGATTTGCCCAAATTTGGGAAAGGTCACTCCTATGCACTTCCATACCAAGTTTCAAATCAATTGGACTTGTGGTTTCAGAGCAGGAGATTTTTTGACCAAAAATGGGAGAAAATTACAAAAAAATTCATGAAAAATAGCAAGTCCAAGATACTGACCCAAGAGTGCACAATCATTTCATGTCAGCCCAAAGTACTTACATGCTAATTTTCATGTAATCTGCTCAGTGGTTATTGAGTTTTTTCAATTTTGACTGTTTTTACATTTTTTCACTAATTTGCATATTTTTGGCAATGACAACTTCATTTGAACAAAATCTCATCTACAGCCCATCATCCATATACACACCAATATCAAGATGAAATGTACAGCGGTTTTGGAGTTTTTGATGTTGACGGACAGACATACAGACATACAGACATACAGACATACAGACACACAGACATACAGACATACATACATACAGACATTTCCCTAGCCTATAAGAATAGCTTCCATTGCCATATATACATATGGCTATGGGAGCTAAAAAGTTTGTTTCTCATCCTCGCGCGTGTCAATTCAGACCTACCGTGTCAACCTTTTTTCTGCTCATGAGGAAATAAAATGAAAAAAAATAAACGCAAAAATGCATGACGATAGTGCATAACACAGTGCTGTATAAAACAGAATTGTAAACAAAATAACTGACACTAACAATATAACATTCCATTCAGAACTGCACATATATGTCAAAACTGTGCATTGCTGCACTAAAAGTCAAAATGCAGAACTTGACAATGTATACAATAGTACTAAAGCAACACTGCTGTGCATTTATGTCTGTGTGCATTCCTATGTTGCCTTCATGTTTTTTGCGCATTGTTGGTTGAAGAATAAAAAAACAATTGAGAGAAAAAAACAACCCACGTCACTGCATCATTTTTGCAATATGTCTAGGATGAGAAACAAACTTTTTATTTTTCTTGTCTTTCTGTTGTCCATTACTAACATTTAATTGCAATGTACTGACCAGCTGGTTGTATATTCTCTCTGTAAATCAATAATAGATTTCAACATCTACATCTGACAACAACAGAGTAACACCACTGATCTATTTGAAATATTTTATCATGTCAATAAATCATGCAAATTAAGAAAAGTAAACTATAATGTCACTCTATGACTTCCTTATGCATTTGGATTGTTGATTAAAGGTTAAAGGTGAACACGAAGGTCAAGGGTGAACACGTACCATGATGAATTCTAACTCCGATTGGATATCTGTCATTCCATGATTGTTGTAATGCATAGTTGGGAGTTGTTCCCGGATGTGTGGTACTCCAACCTTCTCTATCATTTTCCTTGGTAGGTAGTGCTCAGGAAGGAAATAGTTCTGGCCAACCTCCTCGTAGTAATCTCCCATCTCAGCTTGCAGTGCTAAGGAAGCTAACTGGAAAGCAGTATCCTCATCACTCTGTGTGCGTTCTTCTAGGATATCCTTCCGCAGCTGTAAGTAGTACTGATGTCTGGTAATCTGATGCCTACAATGAATAGGTTCACAATGATTATCAATCTCACAAATTTCACAGATGTAAAAACATCTGAAAAGACAAGAAAATACAAGGAAGTTTTCTCTGATTTCAGAAAGAACACATTTATGTGTAGTTTCCCTGTGATGTTCTTACCTTAAAATACTGATGTTTTCTGCATAAAATTTGACTCTAAAAAACAGAGTAAATGTCAAGACAGGAATGGTACTCTTTGATCTGCGGACATCATCTCTCCAGCCATCCGGTGCTACTTTATAAAGTTTAGTGTCAGGCTCTAAGAAAAAATATTCACCATCTGAAAAACAAATATAAAATGGATTACGGTATTTTACAAAACATCAAATATGAAATGTAAGGGTTATCACATTTGACACATAAAATGGATTATTTTACAAATAATCAGACGTAAAATGCATGTGTTATCACATTTTACATGATGCTGATAAGTCTTGCATGAAAGAAGCAAATTCTGTTTTTCTGATGACTAGATCTTAAAACAATGATTCCTCAACTTATACATGTAAGAGTGGTTCAAGATGATTTGGATTATATTCAATTCAAATATTCCTGGAAAAGTAAAATCATGAAGTGTTTTATTAGGGACTGGGGAGCATACAGCCATGTCTGCAGTCAGTCTACTAATGTGACTGTATTGATTTAATGATGGGACTCTCATGTCATGGTAACCATGGTGACATTTACCAGCCTATTGCCCTTAACAAAATCTTTATCTGATAGCTGTCATTTTAAGCCACAAAACAGCTTTCAGATTCTGTAGCGTTCAGATTTATAAAATGGAAACTGGCCAATGACTGACATAACTGAGCTTTGTTCACAGTATAAAGCATTTGGATTGGGTCATTCCTAGGGACAAATAAACTAAATTCATTTCTTTTTACGATCCAAAATTGTAAAGGAGGTAGATAACTGGCGACAAAAATATTAAACAGACAATTCTAATGATTACAAATAAGTTGACGTATTAAGTCTACACGGATGCTTCAATATGACATTATATTTATCATGAAATGCAAGAATGTTGACCTTTCTACAAATATCACACAATCCAGTACACACCCACAACAGCAAATATGAATCATTAAAATTCATGACATCACAAAAGTATCAATATGCTACTAATAAAACAAATTTACATGAATGTATTTCTTTTTGTCTGTCAGACCTCTCATATCAATGTCTGTGTTGAATCAATGGGTGCTCCGAACATCTGTGTGACCAGCTGTTACCACAACACAATAAAACACCAGGTAAATACTGAATGAAAAATAACATGTACAGGCAAAGAAACTTACTTTTGATGTATGCAAGTCCAAAGCAATGGTGTTCTAACAGAGCCATGTGTGAGATAACCATGTCAAATAACTCTTTACCCAGGGTAGCCATGTCACAGGTTAAATCAAGGCGCTGACCATTCAACAGGACAACAGTCACCCTCTTTCTACCCTGCGGTACTTTGGTGCTTTTACTCTGAAAATAAGTGATAAGTAATAATTTCAATGAAGGAATTGCTGATTTTGCCTGTAGATAAGAGGAAAGAATCTCAAGGAGACATACCACAAAAACGTTAAAGTTATAGTTCACAGTGCAAAGCTATTTACATCTGTAAAAAGGAAATTTTCCTTATTTCTAAATCCTATCTGAGAAACTTTCTTCAAATACGTATGGAAAAATATTAAAAAGCCTTGCTCCTCTGATAGAAAATATTGAGAAACTTAAGCTCTACATTATTATCTGCAATAGGGTAATCCTTTCTCCTGAAAGGTTACAGTTCATGACTTCCTGATCAAATTTACTTGAAAGTAATGGTCTAACACATGAAATTTTAGCTCAAATTATTTCTCATATTAATTTCATGTCATCTGAGCAATGCCTATCAATATTCAGTCTATATATGGTGATTTGTGATATATTTTTGAACATGTCATTGTAGAAAACAAATATTCAACAAAAGTCATGAGGCAACAAATTTTATCATTCCACATATTGTACAATTCACTGAATATAACTTAACAAACTTTAAAAAGTTGTTAAAGACACTAGCATATCATTAGAATGACGATATATTTGAAGCATGACTTACCATGATTGAAGGCGGCATATCTATGGTTATGTTTGGTTCACTGCTCATTACAACAAACTCTGGACCAAAGAATTTCTGTCGATTAAAAATGATTTTCAGTTAAAGAAATGAATCTTGCTCTCTTTCAGTGAACTTAATGCTTCATTCTTCCGTAAGAAATAGAGATTTACAGTTGGAGTTTTATGCAACGTATTAATGGTTCAAGAACTGCAAAATGTTGATAGTTTCAGAACCTGGAAGCATTTCACAAGAAGAAAACAAGACAAAAGTTTTTGACATTAATTTCACCTTTAGTTTTCTTCTGGTTGGTGCTTTTTCATAGGCTACATCACCTAACATATCTCTGCTTCTATCAAGATTGCGTGGTCTGATTGGCTGTCGCCTGTCATGTGACGAGTAACTTCTGAGATCAGGTTGACTTGCATGTGTGTGGTCCACTTCTTCAGGTCTGGATGCCAGTGTTGGAGTAGAGCCATAATATGGATACATGTCTGGATGGTAACTCCCTGAAATCAGTTAAATTCAAGCAATAAAGTTGCTATCTTTTCAAATTATGTCATTTTTTTATGTCAGAAATAATTTCTGTTTCTGCTTACTGTCACAAGTTGAATAATCAACCACCAGAGCTCCCCTTACACCTTGCTCAGCCACAATATCAAATTTATGAGCTCTTTGATTTTCTTTCCCCCTCTTTTCAACTTGGACTGGTTGATGGAGGAGTTTGGTCAACTTCGGGATGAAACTTACCAATCAAAACATTTGTTACGGTAACCACAGAATGGTAAAAAACTTCATAATAACAAAATCATGTACACTAGATGATAGCTGTGTTTCATCTGACATTATCACACTCATTTTCTTTACACATTCGTTACATTCAAGCCACTGCATTGCTTGTTTACCTTGTGTCTGTGTGTCCAGCGATGTCACTGATCTGTATCTGCTTCCATTCAATTGTTCACTGAGATGATCACTCAGAGTTGCATCATCATCACTATGGTAACCACGTTCTGTTCTACTTCGTGGCCTTTCCAGACTTCTATCTCTGCTTAGCATTCTACTGTAATCTCTTTCACTACGCCTTTCAAAGTTCCTATCCAAAAGGCCTCTATCGGAATGACGGCTAAGTGGTTGAACCCTTGTCCTGTCAGGGCTGTGATTTCTTTGTAAGCGTTCAAGGCTTGGATCTCTTTTAATCACCAGAATAGTCTTTCCCGTATCCGGATCTCTTTCATACATGATAGTCCGATCCTTGCTGCGTCCACGCAGTGAGGTTCTATCAGGTCTTTGAGGCAATGTAAGCATGGCATAGTTTTCACTTTTATTTGCAGTACGATCTTGCAACATACTTAGTCTCTGTCGTCTTTCACGTAATCTTTCATAGGCTGCTGCAGCTTTGTTCTGTAAGTCTGCAACACGTGCTTTCCTTTCAGAATGATCTGTGGCAAGACTCTCATATGACTGGCTTGATGACAGTATATCAGACATATGATAAGAACGTCCAGTGTCTTCGTAATTGGTTGATTGGCGAAGCAAAGACCGCTGAGAAGTTCTCATACGGGGAATGTCATTGTAACTTTCTCTAGCAGTGTCTACAGTAGTGCTACTGTGTTGTGAATATGTGTCGTACTGTTGTGGTCTTTTTCTAGCCTCAGTAGGTCTTGCATCGATTTCATCTACACCTCGACTGGAATGTGGATTTGGCAAAGCCCTTGGTCGTTTATGGGCAAGTTCTTCACGTGGAGTCAAGTGACGATTCTGTCTTTTATTAGGCGGACTGTTCATACCTGTACAGTGAAATGTTACATCGTTACAAAAGTTTTCATTTGGTAGAGTGTACGGTAACATCTCTACAAATGGAATGAAATACTAAATTTAATTGGACTACATCCAACAACTTTTGAGAAACAGCTTTTTATTGGATTTAAGGAGACCGATGCAGCATTCAAATAAAATGTGTAGATAAGGTAAACAACACTGTGGAATATCTGTCTCCCTGTTCTAACCTCAGTTGGAAAAATTATTCACAAATTTTTGCAAGCTAATATATCATTAAAATTATTTCTCCATAATGAAGAGAACCTGCTTGGATGAATGGGTTTTAGTTGAAAAATACCGTCAAGGACACTATGTGCTCACATTCGGTTTGAATTGGTCCATTCGAGAAATATTTAAACCAGGAAAAACAAGAATGACAAAAGCAAATAAGGTCTCCAACTTAGGTACTGGAGGTCATCTTTAGGAACATGCATATCAACTTCTATAGCAATGGGAGAAGCAGATCCTAAATACATAAGCAAATGTCAACAACAAAAAACAGAGAAGGCTTGATAAAAAGAAAAGGTGGGAGTGGGCAAAAAATGCACAAGGGATCTGGTAAAAAAGTAATGCTACATCATTGATCTTCTAAACCCTACCCCCTCCTGCATATCAAATGTTCCACCTCTTGGTATTACATAGACCAAATGACAGGAAGTACATTACAACCTTGGAGATTTTAATTAATGCCATGAGTGTTATCATTCTAGTGTAAACAGCACTTAAGTTAGTTACAGATAGTGAAATGCCTTCCACTGTGGGTGGTGATTACAACATCTGGAATTATCCTGGATCTAAATTTCTCATCAGTTCTTGTATGTCTTACAAAAGTTGCAAAAATTGGTCCAAAATGAAAAAAATCACCTCAGCTTTGTTTTCTGGATCAAATTTTCCAACAAATTAGTATCAAATATGACAAAATTATGTTCACAGCCTTCAAAATTGTCTCACAACATATCCTGGGTTAGTATAGGTCATTTAAGGTCACAAACTGAGAAAAGTACCTAAAATATACAAATTTTGGGGTTTCCCAACATTTTGAGCAGAAAATTTATCTAATAACATCTTTCGGGACTTTATACCAAATTACAAAGCTATCAAACAAGGGACTTAATACCAAATTACAAAGCTATCAAACAAGTAATGTTGAGATAAAGTTTTCTTGACCAAAAATGACAATATTGTCTTAAAAATACAATTTTTTATATTTCAGGACAATTTCCACATATCTAACTATTGTCATCTCTGTACGTCTATGTACGAAAGATGAAAGCTGTCTGTCCAGGGTTTTAAAAAGGAAACACTGTCTAAGATTTTTTGATCAAAAATGACAAAATTGCACAAAAATAGTAATTTTCCCAATTTTGTCATAATTTCAACAAATTAGAAGAGTAACACCCTTGCAAAGAGACAACCCAAATTTGAGAGCGATTGGGCCGGCGGTTTCAGAGAAGAATAATTTTTACTGAAAATGAGAAAAATCACAAAAAATTCAGCAAAAATACAAAATTAAGGATATCTTCACAATATTCATAAAACTGTATAAAGTTCACCTAAGGTACTTGCACACAAATTTTCAAAGCAATCAAAAAAGCGGTTCTTGAGTTATTAATTCTTAACCATTTTCACATTTTGTAAGCTCATTTGCATAATTTTGGCAATGCAGACTTCATTTGAACAAATCCTATCTATAGCCCAGGATGCATCCACACACCAAATACCAAGCTGAAACGTGCAGCGGTTTGCGTGTTTTTGATGTTGACGGACATACTGTACATACATACATACATACATACATACATACATACATACATACATACATACACACATACATACAGACGCCATTGACTTCAGCCTATACGATAAACTCACATTGGTAAAACCAAATGTGAGTTGAAAAATGAGGTACTTCTTGTGACTGTCTGACAATGATTAAAGGGTCAGTAGCTGTGACTGTCTGACAATGATTAAAGGGTCAGTAGCTGTCACTGTCTGACAATGATTAAAGGGTCAGTAGCTGTCACTGTCTGACAATGATTAAAGGGTCAGTAGCTGTCACTTTTGGTGATGTTCCACTTTTTTCTGTATTGTATGTCTCAACTACAGTTTCTTGTTCTTATTCCAAAGCATGTTGAGATACTCAGTATTCAGCTTGTCAATTCAGCCTGTACATGGTTAAATTGCATTGTTATTGTTGACAAGTGAGTTCTACTGAAATTGAAGTGTAAACAATAATATTGCATTCTACATGTATAGATGCTGAGTTGATAAGCTGAATAGTTGATGTTTCAATATGCTTTGGAACTAGAACTGTTATCGTATAAAACAAAACTAGTGAAAAATCATCAAAAACTTGCAACTACTGTCACTTTAATTTACTTACCATAGGTTTGGTCCCTGAGTTCACTAGGGTCATTCTGAAAACGATTCATGGATTCTTGTCCTCCTTGATCAAAACCAAGTCTTGAAACCTGAGTTATGAATTGAAGGTAACTATCTAACATCATTGCAATACACAAATTGTTCTTGCAAAGGTCAAGGTTCATGCAGCATTCTGATTCATTTGTTTTGATGGTGCTCTAGTTCATTCAACATTATACCGGTATGATTTGATCATTGGAAAAACCACACTATCCACTTATGAAATGGATAAGAATTCTATGAAATACTCTTTTACCCATTTGGTGATAAAAGTCATCAGCATAATTGGAGATCAGAGGTATTTTTTGTCAGCATAGCTTCATTCTAAAAAGTAAAATCCTTGTGTTCATCAATAAAAGCTCAACAGGAGTCTTCATGTCTTTTCATTTCAGTAATTCCAATCTAAATTGCACTTCGGCAAATTTCTACGTCATTTAGTGAATTGAATTGAAAGGTACAGTTTCCTAACAATTTCAAACAGATAATAATTAGAGTTATTCAGTTGACAACTTGGTTACTGGTCAGGAAAATTCAAAAAGAAACTTAAAATGTTCCTACACTTTCTGTTTTGTGACATATGCCCTACTTGATTCTCTGCACAGTAGAAAGACTGTTAGTTTACAGAATGTGCTTGGACCTTGATCACACTAAGAGAGTGACACCGGAATTAGAACTCACCTGTTCCATGCTTCCCATCACGGATTTTGATAACTTACTGATATGGTAGGAATATGGAAGACCAGCTGGATTACGCTGTGCGTGCAGAGTACATGACTGAAATAGGAACAAGAATGATTTCCAGATCAGATTTGCTCAGTTCAAAAATCGATGTAACTGTGGGACAAGAATTTAGATTATGATGTTTCTTTCAGAGACACAGAGTTTGACAGCCACACAATCATTGTTAATACAGAATTACCAATGCTCTATATGTCTAGCTATCATTAGCAACACAGCTGAAGGCATACAATTTTCAATAACTGTGTTTGCTAAAGACACACTGGCAACCGAATTATTACAACTTCTGAGTTAGCAATGATAGCAACACCCATGCTGTGACATGAGTAGTGACTTGGTGACAACATATACAGCAACAGTTGAAGATTTAAAAACTCACATATATGTGCATACACAGTACCAATATTTCCAATATGTAGTTTCCAGCAAATACTTGAAAATGTCAACACACATCAGCTTCACAGAGTCTACCAGAACCTTCTCCTAAAGAATGACTGTATTAACTGACTTGCAAACCTCATTGTCACTGTGTAGCCTTATCATTACATATCTTGAACACCAATCGGTAAAAAGCTGTTGAACTACTTTGTCACAAACACTGAGGAATTGTTTCAGAAATAATTCCAGGAAATAGCGATTGTAAATCTAATAAGGTCATATTAGAATTTGAATTTACAACTTGGCTGAACCACAAGGACTGCTTTGTATGGTGTATGCTAATGATGGACATGAACAAACCTTGCCTGCAAAGTCTCTTTAGTGATTGAGGTACTTTTAATTAAGTAAATTGTTTTGACCATTGAACCAGACAGCCTTACCGTTTAAATTCATAACTTCCTAATTATTTCAGTCGATTTATTTTGGACAATAGTTAAACACAAGACTTCAAAATCATTGTGGCTGAGTAGGCTATTTTTAATGCAATTTTTTTAACCCTTTCACCCCCAGTTCCCTGTATACAGGTCCAACTTTACCATAGATAAGAATGGATTTGGAACAAACCATGGTGGTGAAAGGGTTAAAGAAGTTAAAACATCTCATTTCAATGTTTGAATGATGAGTACCTTCAAACTCATATGACACACTCTTCATAAGCTATTTGCAGCACACAAGACATTTGCAAATGGCTTTGCAATCATAAAATTTGTAATCTACATGTATAAATGTATGAGTAGAACACTTTACACAAATTTATGCAAAAAGTTGTGAATCATTTGCATTTATTCCATGAGTTTAGTTTTTGACGTAGTATTGAGTGCTTTCTACTACTTCCACATGGCACTAAAACAATTTCTTGTACCAGCAGTATAGCTCATAATGTAGTTTTGATGTAAGCAACCTGTAATATATCAATTATATTTAATATTTCTTTTCATATTGTGTTGACTTGCCATAAATGAATTAAGTCAAATTTGGGCAAAAAGGAGGTCAATAACTAAGAATCCACAGCCAATTTAAGTGACTGCATATATATCATGCTTACATGTGGATTTGAAAAAAATTTCCTTTCTTAGACAAATTTTGAAATGTCTAAATGAGGTTACCTGTGCCAAAGCTACATTTCAACACAAACTGTTCATAAAACAGAAATCCTCTTACATTGCCAGTATGGTATCATAGCATCATTTTTAAATACATACCAGATGTTTTGTAGATTAATTATCATAGGAAAAGTGTTTAATTATCATAGGAAAAGTGTTTAGTTCAAGACAATGTTAAAGACAATCAGGCTAGGGGGACAAAAGAGGCAGAACAAAGGCAACAGGCATACATTGTTTGTTTTGTACCCCTTGGCTGATACTTTACTTTAACCCTTTTCCTGCCGAGCGCCCCTGTCCGTTATCCTGCCAAGTCGGTCAAAACCGGCCCCCTTTCCGTGTCTACAGAAGATAGGCTCTCCTGCACGCTTTCCTGCCAGGCATTTGGCGGGAAAATACCGCATTTTCGGGGTACGATTACCGACCATATACGTGTTAGACTTCAAAATTTTTGCATGCCCGTATGAGGGGCAACCGCTGATGAGGTTGTGTCCAGAAAATGACGAGGTCACGGGCGTTGTTTGCCCCGGGGACGTGCACTTTTATGCCCTTTTCTAGCTTACTTTCGCGGAAGTAAAGCTCGTTCGCCGGCACGCACGGCCACACCGGGGAAACGTCACCTCTCTCGTGGGTTAGTAGAAGACCCAGGGGTTAGTGCTATGGTGCGGGAGCACCCTCAAACCTGTCCTGTTTCCCCTGGGTTGTGTCACTTGGCCACGTACCTTGAACGACTTGGAAGAGTCGCACATTGCAGTCTGCTTTGACGTAGTGTCAACGACATAGTTCCGCCATTGAAGGAAGGCGTGTACGTAGTTTGGCCAGTTCAGTGAACACTTAGCTCGTTAGTGTTACCGTTTCCTAACACGTTAGTTGTGCAGTTGTTACTAAGGTGCAGTTTTGTACCACCTTAGCTCTGGACAGTGCAACTGCTCTATGCACTAACCCCAACGACAGATGGTTGGTACAACGTCTACGTCGCACGAGCACAGCCTCCGTTGGGCTGTGCCCCTCCCACGTGATACAACGCACGTTCATCCATTACTATAGCGTCCTTACGGATCTGCCAAAAACGAAAGTGGGGGTAAAAACAAAACAAACGAAAATATGCGATCCATAGATAGTATTTTATTTGGGAATAATTTACATTATGCCGAACAATAAATCTCGGAGTCTGTCTCGACGTCCGAGTGCATGGTCCGTGTTTCAAAAATTACAATCGGGGTGGCAGATCCGTGTTTCAAAAATTATAATAGGGGGAATTGTACAAAATAATCCGTCTAAACAAAACAAAACAAAACGAAAATATGCGATCCATAGATAGTATTTTATTCGGGAATAATTTACATTATGCCGAATAATAAATCTCAGAGTCTGTCTCGACGTCCGAGTGCATGGTCCGTGTTACAAAGATTACAATCGGGGGATTGTACAAAATAATCCGTGTTTCAATTTACAATCAGCGGGATCGTAAAGCACAAACAAACGGCACAACCGTGCTCAAAATGTGATCATGGTCCGTGTTCAAGAATACAGTCAAGCCACTGTTAGGCGAAGCTGTCCCCTGTCCGTTATTTACGTCGGGTTCTCTTGCTGATGGTGTCGTCGGGGCTGTGTGAGTAGAGGTCTGCACGCCAATGCTCCTCTTACCTCGTAGCATCATGCGATGATGAAAAGCCGCAAAACACTCGCCCTCGTGAAGATGAACCCCGCACAGACTACATCCTTTGGACGTCTCAGACAGTCGTCCGCTCGCAGTGGTCTTACCCTCTCTGCTACATACTTTACAGCATTTCTGCCGCCCCTCCAAACGGCTGACAACGTGCATCGGCTGATTTTGTGGATTGATGTACGAGGCAAGAGAAACAGTGGCCTCGACCTCTCTCACACTGGGCTGCGATCGCCCACAATAACCGCCAATGAGTTGTTTCCCGACACGCAGATGAAACATCTTATGGGTCAGCTTACTATCAGGGTGTACATGCTTGAAGCATATATATGCATTTACCAGGGCAACATCAATCAGGTAACATGCCAGATATGTCCACCATCTGTGGTTCTTGCGCCCAGTGTGAAAGTACTTGCGCTTCTGGTTGGCTCGGTCGACGCCTCCCATGTACCGGCGATAATTATACAGCGACAGAGGCACTTGTCGCCGCTCGTCTCCCTCCCCCACTGGCACGCACTCCAAGGGTGGATAGACCGTATTCAAGATCAGCACCTGAGCGTTACTATCCTGATAAGCAGTGATGTTAAGACGAGAGTCCGTTCTGGTCGTGGCTTTCATATCCCCAACAGACAGAGGAAGGCGCTTCCTCTTACCCGGCGGAATTAATTGAGGGGGCATGGTGCGACGATTACGGCGGTTGAAACTCCCGACCATGTAGATCCCGGTCTCCATCAGCTCTCTAGCAGTAACGACCGTGCTAAACAGGCTATCACAGAATAGGCTGTGATTATATCCACAGAATGGCTGGACCAGCTCCATCGTAATTCTTTTCACCACACCTCGCTCCTGCCGTCTCCCATCAGTCCGATCCCGATATTTCACACCTAGGTACGGTGCAAAGTTAGCTATGTATGCAGTGGTGGAGTCGCACAGCTGCCATATCTTGAAACCGTCTCGATCAGGCTTATGCGGTAATCTCTGCTTAAATTTAGAACGGCCCTTAAATCGCACCATGCCCTCGTCGATGGAGATCTCTCTACCCATCTTATAATTATTTACGCACCGGTCAACTATGGGCTCCATCCATGGATTGATTTTATACAGGGGATCCTCCTGACACCGACGTCGCGGCGTGCCTCATCAGGATCACGACGTGGATCGTTCTCTGGGTCTGCCAGATGAAAGTATCGCATAAGCTGCTGAAAGCGACTGCGGGTAATCACAGTAGAAATACCCTGGTTTCTCAGAAAGGGATCGCTAGACCAATAATCCTCCACTGATGATTTACGGTCGATACCCATACAGACTAAGACGCCAATGAACGCCTGCACCTCTCGGTAGTCAGCGTTACGCCAGTATTTATCTATTTTCCTAGCGATATGTCGCTGGTGGAATTTGGCGTATTTATTAGTCTCGTCCTTGGCCAATCTGATCAGTGTAGCTGGAATAAACTTAAAAAAGTAATCGAGCTCACGGGCGTGGCTGGGCAAGGTGAAAGTCGGTCCTCTCTCATGGTCAAAATCGGTCTCCTCAAATATATTAGCATCGGTAGTCTCCGACATACGCCAGACAGGAGGTGTGTCGTCCTCCGCCAACACAGCAGCAGCGTCATCATCGTCGTCAGAGCTTGCCTCACCTACGTACTGCCTGTCATAAAAGTCATCGTCCTCTGCCGCATCCTCGTCAACCTCCGAGTCGGACTCAGCGGTGATATCACCGTCGTCTGGGCGTCTGGGCCTGAACTCGCCCGTAGCGGCATCAAGGATCATATCTGGCTCAAAATCAGGTGGGCTATCCTGATAACGAACCCTCCGCACTATCTTTTTCGGCGGGGACATCGCAGCACACGAAACTATGGCAGGAGCGGGCTCGGCAGCCTCTGCTGATGACGAGGACTCAAGCTCTTTCGCACTGGGCACAGGAACCTCTCCTGACGCAGGATGAGGGCTCATAGTAGACACAGGTGGTGTCTCTCCCGGAGCAGCCGGGGGAGAACCAATGGCATCAGCCGTCTCATTACTCACTGTCTCACTAGCAGCAGCAGACGTAGTCTGTGCAGGTGAAGTATCTCCCACAAGAGCAGATGTAGTCTCTGCAGGTGAAGTAGTCTCTCCCGGAGCAGCCGGGTGAGAACCACTGGCAACCGGTGACCCGTCATCATCCTCATCGGCAGAACGATCGGTCTTACGTTTACGCTTACCACTGGGTTTTTCAGCCGGAGATGGCTTCGCCTTACGGGAGCGTTTCTTGCCCGACTTCTTAGAACGTTTACTAGGGACATCACAACGATCGCTACCACTACCGCCCGGAGACTCTGCATCTTTGAGCTTCAGTCGTCTGCTCGCCTTCAGAAAACTTTTGCGGTCCGTCAAGCTCATGTCTGGAACAGTGTCGACAGACTAGCAGGTCCCTCCCTTTTAAAGCCACAGGGAAACAAAGCCCTGGACATGATTGGACGCAGGGGTGTTAATATATGCATCCACCTGTTATTATAATGGACCTACGGCAATCAGTCCACCAACCGGCGCTGACATTCCTACCCGTCATGTAAATTGCCTGTCCGCACCATTTGATATGCTAATAATACTCATTTGCGATGCAAATCAATCGAGCACTTAGCATAACATAGTCAATGTCATTAGCATCTCAACTTGACATTCCGTCCAGCTGGGTACGTGGCATGCGTACCTGCCACCCAAGGACGTTGCCCCAAGCCCATGTTTAGTACGGGTGGGAAACCCGTATCTTTAACCTCATGTCCCTTCTAAGTACGCCTGCGCAGGGCGTATTGTCATCCAAGTCGGTGACAAGCCAACCCGACAGATTGCCCATTAAGCAGTAATGGACTGGCCGTCTCGTTCTTGTACGGCAACGAACAGTGCTTCAGGGCTTGTTTAGGTCATAACCGTCGCCTGCCGAGCGGCTTACCCAACTAAGGCGGTCAAAGATGAAGGATGCCAAAATTGTCAACGGCTGTCTCGGCCTCGTCCGTTGGGCAAACATGGCTCCTTCAAATAACGTGGCCAGCACGTCTACGTCATCAGCGGTGATGACGACCCGTCATTGACGCCCGAGTGCGTAAAACTCGGAATATACCGACAGGTACCTCTACCTGAGTCGGTCATACTACGGTATAAACCAAACACAGGTCTGCCAACTCCCGTTAGACTCGGCCGTTAGCCGAACTTCACAGGGACAACATAGGCGTAACAAGTCGTGTGAACAACGGTTCACGCACCTAACCGCAGCCGCCAAGTCGTGGAACAATGGTATCAAATTTTGAGGCCATGTTCCTGAATGGCAAGGCTGAGGCGGTGTGTTTCGTTGCACGGCTTGAACGTCTAGAGCCAAGTGCAGCCGACAACGTCCGACATCTGAGTGGGTAGTCTTTTCGAGAAGGTAACAAGTCGGTTAAAAGCGGTGGTTACCCTTCACAAATGTCGCTCAAGTCCGTTCGGATCAGTTCCATGTCAGGGACTAATCAAGCCGAGTCCGTCAAATCCGTCCGCACTTCCCGTCAATCAGGACCAAGTCCGTGATTTTCGTCTCGCACCATTGGCAAAAAATTGCACCGCCAGCTGAGGCGGTCTTAGGCGGTTGCCTTCGAGAAAGCCGAGTCCGTCAAATCCGTCCGCACTTCCCGTCAATCAGGACCAAGTCCGTGATTTTCGTCTCGCACCATTGGCAAAAAATTGCACCGCCAGCTGAGGCGGTCTTAGGCGGTTGCCTTACAGATTAGCGTTGCCGAGTCGGTCAATTTCGGCCGCAATCTATGTAGTGCCTCAGAGCCAAGTTACCCCAAACTCCGCTAGAATACGTCAACGTGCTAACCTGCCAAGTACGCTACTCGTCCCCAAAAAAAAACCAGTCCCCCACCGGGGTGGGGACTGGCTGGGTAGCTTCCGCACCTTTCCCTGTCGTTGGACTCTCTGTGAACCCATTTCGAGAGCAAACGCCGTTCCTCGCCCAAACCTGTCCTCGAACGACCCCTAGCGCGAGCAAGGGTTTGCTACACGTAGTTCCGTCGACTAGGCAGGAAAGGGGGTACCAAAAGTAGCCCGATTTCCACCGCCTTGGCAGGATAACGGCCGTGGCTGCTCAGATTCTAGCTACACCGAATTTCAAGCGGATTTTCACCGACTTGGCAGGAAAAGGGTTAATACAAAAATACATCAAAATTTGACATGCAATATCTCTATTCTCATCTTTGGATAGATAATTCCAATATTTTTGACAAGTTATTACAGTGGTAAATGTTCTTAAGAAGTCATCTGCTTGTTTGTAAACTCCTATCAGCCTGGCCATGTTGAAAAGATTTGACCCTAATGGTAAGGTAAAGGAAAATTATTGCAAAAGGTCTCTAAAATAAATATTGCAGGGTAATACTGCAAATACTTGTAGTATGGATACAGAAGTTGAAATTTTTATTTATTGTGATAAACTATTTCTGTTGTTGATTGACATGATATAACTTCAGAGCTGATTTCAATAACAACATAATGACTAAGTTCTACCAAGTTCTATAAAAATACCAAACCAGACAACAATCAACTGCAGAGATTTGAATCAAAAACCAAAGTGCCACTGATGCTTACAAAACTGCAACTTGTAAACATGATGAGATTTGAAAAATGGCCTGCTTCAATGGACATAAAGCCATTCCAGCATACATTTATCACATTATATCAACAATTTAACATGTTCATATTCATATGGAACAATCATTTTACAGCTTTACATATTGTGAATATTTGGAAAAGCTGTTTCATCAAACGCAAAAGTATTGAACTATATATTCATACCTCCAGTATACGGATCAATGCCATTCTAGTTGAACTGATGTGTTCTTACCTCCAGTATATGGATCAATGCCATTCTAGTTGAACTGATGTGTTCTTACCTCCAGTATATGGATCAATGTCATTCTAGTTGAACTGATGTGTTCTTACCTCCAGTATATGGATCAATGCCATTCTAGTTGAAGCATTTTCTTCACACATTGCTAACAATAATGAGTCTAGGTTTCTACTCAGTCGAACTCTCTGTCCTGGTTTCAGCTTAAATGCAGCAGCCCAGTACAGCGTCATCCCAAGAGAGTAGATGTACATCTGAGGATAACAAACAGACACATTCACATTGTAGATGATTAAGAAACATTTATAAAACCTTCAAATCACAAAACTTTGTGATGATAAATATTGAAAGCATGCCTGAATATGTTTTAACTAAAGTCATGTACAATTGCTATTATCTGAATGGGTCTACCGTATTTATGGACAAAATGATGGCTATGAACTAACTTGTTAATGTCTTATCATTTAATCAAAATATGTACAGCATAGGATACAATCAAATCATGATTTGATTAATACTCCTTCCTCTATTCTGGGTCCATACACTCAAAGTCACTTACAATTCAAGGACTTGCAAGGATATTTTTCAACAATTTTCAAAGACATTCTGAAGTCCAAAATTCCGTTTTCAAGATATCATCTTTGTATAAGATTTAACTACATTTTTCAATATCATCAATGATCATATCATGATTTTTCTAAATTGTTGTTGGCTTATCGATATTCCAGAACTTTCTCAGACTCAATTTCAGTTTAAAGGATTTTCTGGGAGTTATAAAATTCAAGGATTCTGGGAGTCTTAAAATTCAAGGATTTTCCAGGAGCCTACAGATCCCTATCTTTATTTCTTTCTTTGCCATGCAACTCACGTTAACACTCTCTTATAGCAAGAGTTCTTGACGTGTTGATATCATTTAAATTAATAGCTTATTCCTAGAATATATTTTCTGATTCACCATGCATTGATAATGAAATGTCTGGTAACTTTTCCACAGCATTGATAATGAAATGTCTTGTACCTTTTCCACAGCGACATCAGATCCGGTAGAAGCCTTGGAGATGACTTCTGGTGGTACGTATGGTTGATTGTCTGGGTGCTGAACTTGATTATTTTCAGCAAATTGCACCTTTCCACTTGGACATAACATCAATGACCTTGGTGATATGATGAAACTTGTACCAATGTCATCACGTGCTTCACCTAGTAACAAATTTATTATATTTAGATAAAGTGAAAATTGTGATGTAGTAAACTGCAGCTATGAACCTCCCTATGTGTAAGTAAAACTTTCACATCATTGGAATGCATAAAGTACTGCTCAAATGTTTTGTGACAGCATAATACATTTGTGTAGTATAAGTGTAGGGGTACAGGACACTACAGTGGTTTAATTTCCTTGTGAATCTTTATTAGCCTGAAGTACAGTCATTAGTAATAATAATAACAATCAGTTCACATCTCAACTTATCTTAAAATCTTTAAAAAAATAACAGCAATTTTGTTAACATTGCATGGATGATTTATCACTGCCTCTATATGTGTTCAACAGAAAGTTGGTTGTTTTGAAGTAAATGTATGTGTATACATAACACAACAACACAACTTTGAACAAAAATACATGTACCGGTATCCTCATGAATGATGAAACCATAGTCATTGTGTACACACTGTGCAGAATGTTCCACTACAGTTTGTATTATACTGCAATATTGGTGAACAGGGTACTACCTGGATGTAATACAGTTTGTATTATACTGCAACATTGGTGAACAGGGTACTACCTGGATGTAATACAGTTTGTATTACACTGCAATATTGGTGAACAGGGTACTACCTGGATGGAACACAATTTGTATTACACTGCAATATTGGTGAACAGGGTACTACCTGGAGGTAACACACATAAATTTACAAATGAGATTCAGAGGGTGTACATTTTTTGCTCACGTGTTGACACACGTGAGCATATGTCGCAGCGATGTCTGTCTGTCTGTGTGTCTGTCTGTGTGTCTGTCTGTCTGTCTGTCTGTGGGTCTGTCTGTCTGTGGGCTCAATATCTCAAAAATGGCTCATCAGATCAGAATCAAATCTGGTACATAGATTCAGTTTGCAAATGGTAAGAGCTGATTAGTTTTTGGTGGGTGTGGCTTGCTTACTTTTTGCTCATTTGCATAATTAATGATTTTAGCAAAAACGGATATACATTGAGAACAATGGCACGCAATTTGATGAGATTTGCTACAAATGTTGATCACATAAAGATATATCAGCTATGAAAGTTATTAAAGGGCTGATGTGAAAGATAATTACTAATTTGCATATTTCATGAAATTTCCTAATCAGGCGTATATATCTGAATTTACTTGATCAAAATTGACGAAACTTGGTATGCATATTGAGGATACTATGATTTAACATTATTGAAAGTCATTAAGAATTTTTACTTCATCCAAATCCTAATTTGAATATTTAATGACCTTTTGAAAGTAAGGATATATATTTGAATTTACACGACCAAAATTGATGAAACTTGCTATGTACATTAAAGATACTATGATAGAACATTATTAAATGTCATTAAGCATTTTTACTTCAGCCAATGCCTAATTTGCATATTTTATGAACTTTCCTAATTAGGGGTATTTATCTGAATTGACGAGACCAAAGTCGACGAAACTGGCTATGTACATTAAAGATACTATGAAAGAACATTATTGAAAGTCATTAAGCATTTGAACTTTAGCCAATTCCTTGTTTGCATATTTAATGAACTTTCATAGTCAGAGATATTTATCTGTATTGACTAGACCAAAGTTGACGAAACTTGCTATGTACATTAAAGATACTATGATACGACGTTACTTAAAGTCATTGAGCATTTTACTTCATCCAGCTCCTAATTTGAATATTTAATGAATTTTTGAAATTAGGGATATATATTTGAATTTACATGACCAAAATTGATGAAACTTTCTATGTACATTAAAGATACTATTATGTAGGCTAACATTATTGAAAGGCGTTAAGCATTTTTGCTTCAGCCAATTCCTAATTTGTGTATTTAATGAACTTTCCTAATTAGGGATATATACTTGGATTTATTTGATCAAAGTTGGCATAACATGCTATGTATATTGATGATTATAATATACCAATATTGAAAGTCATTTCGCACTTAAGTTTTCATGTCAGCTAATTAATAGTTTGCATATGTAATGAGCTTTCAAAGTTTGGAATATATAGTTTGAAGGACTTGACCAAAGGCAATTACACTTGCTATATAAAGTGGTGATACAATGACAGCAGTCAAAGAAATTAATTATTTCTATTTCAGCTAATTGCGTATTTGAATACTTAATGACCTATAGAGTTTAATCTGTGGTGAATATTGTTCATTATGTTGATCATAATACTTTCAATGAAGTTGCAAACATGTGTCAAAGGATCAAATTTACACATAACTGCAATATACAATGAAACACGTGAGCATTTACAGTTCATATCTGGTGAATTCTAGCGTCCTGGAGGTAATATCCTGATTTCAATGGTAATGACTATGACACAGCAGAATGTGCACAGACACTGGTACCATTTTGGTCTTTGTTTCAGTTACATGTAGTTGGTTTACAGTAAATATAATGGTATTTACAAGGTATAAAAAAAGGTTCATTTCTATGAAATGTCCTATTTTTCCGTTAAGAACAGAAGGATTGGATTGCAGTCTTTCTGTTGTTGAGGAAACTTGTCCTGACAATTGTCCTGAATATAGACAGCGTCCGGACCAGTTTTTGTATCAGTTGTGTACTGATGTTCAAATCATTGTCTGTTTTAAGCCATTTTGCTGGACGTCAAATTTCAGCAATCATGAAATGATGAAATTTTGCAAAAAATTCAGAAATTCGCTGAAATCTAATGGTAACCTATCACTGGTATCTGTCCGTAAATATTCGTATCAGAATTGTCAAATATCACTCTTTTGAATTTAATGACTAGATTAAAATATCTGGGAAAATCTAGTGATGATATTACGTGCATAATTAATAAAACAAGCTTGAAATCACTTCTCCACATTCACAGAATTTTGATTACCCCATCTAATGGGAATGTGGACTTGTAATCTTTGGAGTCAAACATGACTTTTTAACCTTTGACCTTCTAACTGTAATTGGATAGCATAGCAATGTACTTACAACATTGTAGTTCAATCAGGTCATTGATTGAGTCTACAACAAATCTGTTGAAGCTTTACTCCGTCAAACTCCTAAAACACATCTAATACAGTTGAGGGTTTAATTTTAATATAATTACAATTGTTTCCAGTTTTTGCTGAGGAAAAGAAGGGTACACCCTGAACCTTTGGTTGTCAAACTATCAAATAATGCTATCAATGTAGTCTTCACTACTAAATTTTAAATGGTTTTTAACCCTGTGAGGGCTGTAACTTTTCCTATCAAAATTTTACGGAACATTTTACAAATTTTTATGAATTTTTTGTAAATTTTTGAAAATTTTGGACCAATTAGATATCAAAATTCATTGCTTCAGTTTCATATCAAAGTTTCGACAGACATCTGAAAAAAAATTGACTGGGGTATATTTTACAAAAGCAACAGAAATTGACTTTGGTACTCAAAGGGTTAAAGTTTCCTGATATGATGACATAATGTCTGCCTATGAGTTTACATTTTTACATCTAGATCTTGCAGTATTTTCCACTAAATTCAAGATAAATACATGAACAATGAACGTACACGTAGGTGTACTCGTCAATGTCTAAGAAGTTTGAAAATACTGTGACAGAATGATGACATCAAAAACTTTTCAAAATTTATTTACTTCCCCTTCTTGTACCGGTATTCTAAGTTCTGAAGGAGCTCATGATGAATAAATTAACTCTTCTACATTTGAAATTGTCAGATTTTTTACATTTATCACAACAAAAACATTGGACTTGAGAAAGTTAAATAAAGAATAACTGAATATTACTGGTATATGGGGTTATTACATTTGCAAAGGGAAATCTTTGTTACTTAAATATGCTGCAAATAACTTTTGCATATATGATTTTCTGTACACAATTGAGAAAATTCCAACAAGAAAAATTTGCTGGTTGGCTCATACTACAGGATAGTCCAGACTATTGACATTTAAATTAGCCAATTTGATGTTTGTTATTCTCATTTACATGCTAAATAACACCACTGGACTCATTTCAGAATGGGGTCTCCAAGTATTATTCTTTCTAGATTATTTAAAATGAAAATTTCACATGAAAATAATAATATTTTCTGCATATAAAAATTTGCTAAAGGATCTGAAAAATACACAACATAACCAAATACAGAAAATAATTTAAACATTGTAATCATATTCAAATGAAGCAACAGCTGGTACAAATTTTTAGCCAGCGCTTTCAAAAGCTGATTTCCAAATAGGTGTCAAACAACAATCAAATACACTATTGTTTTGTTTATGTAGATGTAACTGTCACACTGTAATGTGGTATTTTTTGCAATACTTTAGGACATCCTGACATTTCACTATTTGATTTTTATGAACCATTTAATGTGATTTTTGAGGTACTTTGCTGGTCTATTCTGTGTGATAGAATCAATTTTTTTTTCAAAACAGCCTTTATTGAATATAGGATATGCACTGTTCTTGTTAGTATTTGGGATACAAAGGTAATTTGTCTAAAATTAGGTTCATCCTGGAAAGCAGTGATACATCACCTGTACCATACTACTGAACACACACTGAACACAATGGCTGATTTCAAATAAAATTTTCACTATAACGGTATAAGCAAGCTTAGGGTACCAATATTTTATGGAACAGTGTTACCAGCTTACCCCTGCTTAATTTGTAGATATCAATTTCAGCATGTTTCAAAACATAGATAAGTTTTAGTTCATTTGACAAAGTCATTTTTACATGGTCATAATTTGACCGATTTTCTGTGTTACCGGCAACAGCAGTCATCACAGAAAAAAAGAAGATTTAGAGAGAAGGAAAGAATCTGTAAAAACCTTACACGTGAGAAGATGAAGATAGAAAAACAAAAATAGCTTTGTTTTTGGTCTCAAAGAGTACAGTTTGTTCAATGAAACAGAGATGTTTTATTCAACTTATGCAACATACAGACATGACATCCATCTTGCACAACTGTTCATCACAGTTGCAGTCATCGCAAGTCCGGATTATTTCAAAACTGTTTGTTTTCTGGTACAATTAACGTCCAAATTATCCATCAAAAATAGATCCTGTAACTTCACAGTGCCATCTCTGAATGTCGCGACCGTCGACGTATACTGTATACGCGTATGCGGTACAGAATGAGACAAATCTATTTTTAGTATGCCAAAAAAGCCAGGACTACTCTTCTTATGTAAATTTACGAAAAAAATTGTTACTTTTTTCTTTTGATTTGAACTCCTGACCCATTTTCTGTGTGACTGCAGCAGTTATTTTTGACAAGTATATAGTGTATAGTGTTCGTGTTGCATGCGAATAAAATGCAATGTCGATATGAACGTAATGCGTATATATCGTAGGATACTGTGTGCCTGTACGAAACCCCAACTTATAAAAATGCTCGGTCTCGGGCGCAGAATTTCCAACGTTCAATCTCTCAGACGTCCGTTTTCTGCATTTGGGGCTTAGAGTGATGAAAATACCCAAGTAAAACAACAAAGACACGCAAGTTGATATAATATAATAGCAATAATCCCTTTCGCAGTCGAGTATACACTCGATTTTGGTACAATTCGCTCCATATAGCACTCGCCTATTAGCTCATGCTATATGTCGCACATTGTGCCAAAATCTCGTATATACCCTCCTGCGGCGGGGGTTATTGCTTAATTACCACCTGCAAATATGATGTTACAAATATGTACAGTGTATGTAGCAAATGTTTGGAATGGCAAGTGACACTTATGAATACCTATTTTCATTATTAATATTTTGTGTAATGCAATTTTTAAATATCCTTCACTTTTACAGTTAATTTTAGCAAAAAAGCTCCTAAAGTGTCTTTGTATAGTGATTTAGCATATTTAATACATAAATATTTTGAAAAATTGTAGCCCGCAATACTTGTAAAACTTTCCCAACATAACGGCTGGGATTTTAATTAACTGTGACAACTCCACAAAGTTCACACGCTTCCAGAATAATTTTGCAGCAAAATGCATCTAAAACCACAAAATTCATGCTTTAGCATGGATACACATATGTATCTGCTTTGTTATAAGAATTACGCATAATTATATTTCAAGAAACCTCCATCAAATTTGATGCAAAATACTCGTGTTGTGAACGAGTCATTAAATGTAACAAAGACGATGCGGCTTCATAAAGTGTTTTCATATTCAACGCTGTTACACTAATGCCTGACTTTAAAGTTTCATTCTTGCCAGAATCTGTTGGAAACTAGTGGACGCCATTACATCATGCTACAGATATGTTCTACTCATTTGCACAGAATACTCATTTGCACAAATTTACTGAAACGTCAAGGACATTTGTGCTGATTAAACCAGGCTGTGGTTTTGTGATTGTGTCCATAGAAAGTCGCACACACGCGAGAGCGCACATTTGAAAACTTAAGCTGGAAGCCAATCTGATTAAAATTAGATATAGGGTATGGTGACGTCTATAAATACACGGTATTCTCTTGCTGTCGCCTCTCAGTAGTAAGAGGCGACAGTGAGAGAACAGTGTGTAAGTATAGACGTCGCCGTACTCTACATCTAATTTTAATCAGATTGGCCGGGAGCCAGGCTTCTCAAAAAGCTATCAATAAGCTGAATTGTTTTACCTTTAAGGAAAAGATCCTGCAAGGATTCTGAACTCTGACATAACACACTCCATATCTCCTCTTCCTGTAGCGGTCCATCCCGGACTTCCAGGGCATCCTGGATTGACACCGGAATGCCGTCTAATACTGGCATCTTGGCTGCTAAGTGAACAAAAATAGAGATGGCAGATTCAGGGACAGTGATGCAATTTAAGTTATTGACCTTGTTTGACACACTTAAACAAAAACTCGCTATCAATGTGAATAAGCAGTTTGCTGATCATGGACACTTTTATGAGTATGAAATACACATTATTTCTGTAAGTCTTGTCAAAATAAAGAGGTGAGGATTTTGGTTTCCTAGAAACAGTCAGACTAAATGTATTGTGAAGAACTCTCTCACCCTAATGTCTTTACAGTACTCTAACATTTGTCAAAAGAACTATTTTGTCTACTGGACCATTTAAAATTTTATTGCTTTGCTGTAATAAAAGTAGGAGATTGACTGTAATTTAAGGCCCTGAATTCAGTTTATTGTTGATTACACAGCCCAGACTACAAACAAATGTTAAACCCAACTGCAATCAATAATCAAACAACAACATAGTGATAAAAAGTGGGTCACATTAATTTGCACTTCAAGTGACTAGACTAGAATGTATTCTAACAAAACTCATTGTAGGTACATGAAGGTGAATCAAATTCTACATATGCTCTCCATAGACTTCTTTCTTCACACCCTATATCAATGATAATGAACACACATTTAACACTGAAATCATTTTTCCATAGTATTCAAAAAGCTAAACAACCTTACTTACAAGTTATCATGTCGAAAGCAATCATATACGTACATGTACTACACAGGCATGCATGGTTTTCCAATAATCAATACTTGAAATTGTGAACAAACTAAGAAACTGCAGAGCAACAGAATTTTCACCAATCATGGCCACCAACCAATCACTGTGTACCAGGATTACAAACTAACACAAAGACTAATCCATTATATTCTAATCTCTTTATGTGTCTATGATATATCGTACCTCAGTACTTTGCTACTGCCAAGTGTATCACATATATGTACCACTTAAATATTCTCATTGCCCAGTAACTAACTGACAGGTGCACGTTCATAACTCAGACACATGTGTTAAGTAGTGATAATACCTGCACAAATAGTTGCTTTACAATGTATCTGATAAATTCAAAAGTCTACGATACAGAATGCTAGAGTTTTCTGTAGGGTCACAGATCATCACAAACTCAAAGGAGTGGCTAGGAACTTCCATACAAATATAGTTTTAGGACTTTAACAAAGTAGGTAATACAACAATATCAATGCTAGTGAGAAATTTAGGAAACAAGTTATTCATTGTTGTCTGTATCTTACACATAATGCGTGAATAGGTCAGGTGAGTGTTTACTAATACTAGTATGTCTTTCATAAATTCTAAAAGATATCACCACTGTGACCAGCCAGTTGTCATAAATTTAACTATTTGGTACCTTTTACACAAAACTTTCCTCACACCAAATATTGTAAGGAAGGTGTACTGTACAAACAAAGTAACGATCTGGTTCTGTTTTACTTCACATTTCAAACTCACGATCTGCTACATCAATCTGATTTATAAGGGGATTGCATGTACAGTAATTTTGATGATGTTAAGTCAGATTTGAAAATATATTTGTTCAGACCTCATCTACCTACAGGTATATGCACACCACAATAAATGAGTTATTGGGATGCCAAACAATGCTATTGTTAACTGTTTAATCTTGACAAATGGATTATTACACAACTTTTAAACCACGGCTACTGGCCATGTCTGGGCATGTTCTTTCTAAACTATTGTTACACATTGGATGACAAACACTGTATTGTCTGCCTTGGCCAAAATCCACCATGAAACCTACCGAGACAATCTGCATGTTCAACAAGACATTTAAACATCCCTAGTGTATTATCCCATTGTTTAAAGATGTTAAAACTCCTAGGTTTAGTGACACAAGCAACTTTGAAGACAAACACCCAAGTTTTTACAAATCTGTAAAACCAAGAGGGTTATGAGTGAAAGTAGAAATATCACAGAGTAATGCTACAACTACACTGCATATCATAGAATGTTTGAGTGGCACACATATCCATAAATATAAATTACTTTGTATTTCATAAATTGCATATTACGTTTAAAGCCAATATTTGGAAAATTAGTAATAGGTAACTATTTTATCATCATTAATTTAATATCTTAATACTAACAAAGCTACAGTGCATGTTCATTACATGCAACAGGAATCCAGAAAGATTGCTTCATCAGTGCTTTGTACTTGGTTTGAATGCATGGCTAATCTGTTATACTTAAATGGGGAATACAGTATCATAGTAACGGGACCAAAGTTCAACATGTTTATTTGTTGAGTTAATCACATGAATTTTTGAACGACATGACACCATTTGATCCAAAGTAGTTAAGTTTATCCCTTGAACCAGAACAAAACAACATCTGACCCCAAAAAAATTAGTATCTCTCAGATCTGTCTGTGAGATTCATGGAATGGTCAATGTGAGACTGAATATCACAGATTTAAAATCAGTGACAACTGACATCTGGAATTAAACCTAGAGAATAAGTTAATATAAATATGATTACACAGTATAGATCTGTAAGCCAGGTGATTTTTTGACAATTGTTCACACAGAAGACCATTTAATGGTGACTTGATTGATGTTTTACTAACTACTTGTTACACGTATGCCAAGTACAGTAACAAACAAAATACAAGAGTATTCTAAACTTTGTTCTTTTCCCTTGTACAGAGGATTGACCCTTACATAACCTGTCAATGTCTATTTTATTAAACCAACTAAATTATAAAAGTAAATCCTACTTTAAAATTTGTCAACCATGATCCTAAATGGTACAAACTTTACAAATAAATATTGCTGTTGTTACATGTACTTGCACTCTTGACCAAATGCTATGCATTTCATGATTGCATATTGTAACATTATCAGGGGTTTCATTAAGTTTCGAAGTAGGGGGCTAGAATGGAAAAGTAGGCGGCTTGCAGCTGCCATGACCACAAAGCAGTCATCGGGGGGAGTCCCGAAGGCCGGAAACCCTGAAAAATGAGCTGAAATTCACTTTTTACAGCTCACAGTCACTTGATAGTATTTTCAGGAGAATTGTCAGGAGTGTTCTGGGGCAATTTGTGTTCATCTCATAAAAGCCATTTTCCTGGGAGATTAGGCCTAAATATGATAATTTATAATTAAAAATGATAAAATGTGGTAATGTTGACGATATTTTGAACAAAGAAAACTGAAGTTTTTAGAGCCTCTATGCTTTTAGAAGGTAAACTATAATAATTCACTAATTATTAATGACATAAATTTGATATGTAGATAATATTAAATTATAGGCCTACAGTGTTACATCTAGACAGGGGGATAGGGGATTCCCCCTCTGTTGAAATGTTGGCACCCCAAATTAATTTGTCAAAGGGGACCACTCCCCCAATGAAATGGTGCCAGTCACACCTTAGAGGTACACGTAGAACACATGAACTGGTGAAATGCCCCCCCCCCCCCCCCCCCCCCCCCCCCCCCCCCCCCCCCCCCCATTTTCTGGTAAAGGGGGAAAATCCCCCTTGTTGATGCCACCCTGGATGAAACACTCGTATTTTAAGCACAGTAAATGAGAAACTTTTCATTAATGTTTAATGTTATGCTTAAAATTAAGAACCCTGATGTTTTGTAGGGAAATCTGTAGATGATGAACTTTTACACCACCGGGGAGGCAAAAAGGGTAATTTATATAACAATGATGATAAACATTAACAATCATTACCATATTTCGCGAATAGAATCAAAGATCCTCAAGGTTATTTGACTATATGGGTATGCAAAGTAAGAACCTTGACATAAGATATGAAAATTTGTACATTCAGAAACTCACATTTGCATTTAACCTGACGATCGCTTTTGAAGTGAATTTAGAGGTCTGGTCGTATTTTAACCATTCTGGGCGACGTTGTTATTGGCGTCGATAGACCAAAAAGCAGTACATATCATACGTCTAGCTGGTTATATACCTTTACATTTACGCCTACCGCAGTGCAACGCACGTTGGCTTACTAAAATTCGAACTGTAATCGGGAAGTTTTTTCGTGAGAAAAAAATCAGGTCATTGCCTTCGAAAACAGTTTAAATCCACGTAATTATCCTTCTCTTGTTTCTTGGTCCACTCCAAAACCGAAGATCGTACAGCGAAGTTTGACCTTGCGATAGCTTCCGTCTTCAATTGTTCGTGGACCATTTTGAGTTGAGCTAACGACGGCAGACTGGTATAGTATGCACGTTTTCATTGGCCTATATAAAGGTCACCACATAGGAATAAGCAATTCAAGTAGCCAATAGCATCGTCCGTTGCAATTCCGATTTTTATTGAGGCAGTATAGCAAGACTGTGCCACAAAACATTTTGTTTCACATAAAAGCAGTTGAAAAGTTTGATTACACAGCTTGTGAAACTTGTCCGTATCATTTCAGAAGATGAAAAATGTTTTAGCTATAAAAGAGTTCAAATTTTCCGTAAAAGTAGCCGGCGAAATCTTGAGAGTAACCGGTCAATTTCGCCGGCTGCAGGCTCTTAATGAAACCCCTGATTATAGGTGTAAAGATCTAGTCACTGTGTTGCAAGCTTACATCATGATATAGTTAAGTTCATATGTCACTATCAGGTCATGATGTCAAGTTGGCTAACACCCTTGTAAAGTGTAACATAGTTAATATGCATGTACACAGTACTATATATAGTATATTTATTTGAACAGACGTGACCAAAAAACAAATACTATCTTTTATTGACCTGACAGTTCCGTAAAATGATACACAAACATGGTGACTTTTACTGACCCTGATTATCACAGTGTACGGAACATTAGTGTTTCTCGCAGTGATAATCTGGGTACATTGACTTTTCAAACTGATTTCTAAAAATATACATTTTTAAAAATTCTTTTCACAATTTCAATTGTGGACACAATTAGATAAAGAGTATCCCATTCACATTGAGATTTACAAATTTACATTTGAAACATCTACTACAATTTATTGGCAGTTACGCTCTTTTGAAAGGCCAGTAGCTGTAACTGTTGATGATTTTTCACTGTTGTCAATAGCAAGTTATTTTTCTATTCCTCAAAGCACATTGAATCACTTTATGTAAAATGCACTGTTATTGTTTACATTTGACATCTAGTCCAGACAAGAATTCAAATATAAGCAATAATGATGCAGTCTACAATGTACAGGCTGAGTTGACAAGATAAATACTGTGTTTGACTTTCTCAACATGCTGTGGTGAGTAAGAATTAGAAATTTGTTGTTGAAGTTGAAAAAAAAACACTGAAAAATTCAAACTTAAAGCTACTGGCACTGTGAATACAAGCTAATACACAAGACACACTAGACCAAAAGAGAGAAAATCTCCCAATGGAGAGACATCCTAGAAATATTACAATGTTACCGGTACATGTACTTTGATACAGCTTTCCCATTGCAGTTTTTCTCTTATAAGAAGAATTCTCAGAGAATATGTCCCAGATGTGTAACAGGTTAAAGTGTTAATGATTGAATTCTGGGACATGAATTTGACATTAATAACAAATGGACTTGATCCACATAGCTGAAATACATACATGTATTTCCTGTTAGTGACAATTTGTCGTATTTCTTTTCTACAAGATATCACTATTGTTGAATAAATGTGAAACTATACAAAGATAGCAATGGTGAACTTTTTCAGAACGATGGTAAACCCACCCTCAAATTTGATATTGAACACACTGGTAGTACACTTTTCTAAATGCACAAATATCTATTAAATTGTGCTGAACTATTCTGTCAAAAAAAGTCTCCATATCAGGATCATGGGGTTCAATTTTTCTCCCAATGGGGAAGACTTCCCTCTTTCGTCCAGTGTGCCTTACTGAACATTATAAAAGCTGAGATCTGTACTCCTATTACTTCCACAACTTGTGTAGACTATAAGGAGTAGGGTACAACATGATGTGATAGGTCATGTTGTGTTGAAGAGTGGGGCACAACATGATATAATATGTCAGACGAATAGGCAGCAACAGAGGTATTACTCGCATGTAATTTTTGACATTAATATAAAAAGTGAGGCACAACTGGAAATTTGTAGACAAATATGTTTGCAAAGTTTTCAACCGAATAAAGTAGAGTTGAATCTGTCTGGCCCTTTTCATACTTCTTTCTTTGCTTTTCCTTTAACATGAAAAATAAATTTCTCAATTAAATGAGACGGTTTAGAAATAGTTGTTCAAAAGCCTTGTACGGATGAAAGTGAAAATATTGGTTTCTATGCACCACAATAATGCCTGTATTTTTTTTTCTCTCAGCAATCATGTGAGACTGCACAGCAATAATCTATAGTGATTCCACATAACCAAAACCTTGAGGTAGAATTTCACAAAGTATCCTACATCAGTCCAGCTAATTCAATTTTGCAACATACTGTACCGTTATTAATAATTACAGAAACAATATGATAATCCTGATTAATTTTTATTACTACTCTTGTCAATCGTATGTTTATTTATAGTTTTTTTTTTCAGCTTTTATTAGAATGGTACAGAGTGAGTCAGGGAGTAGACCACACCCTCTAGTTATGATATGGCAACATTTTAACCAATATTATAACACTTACATAATTCAAAATCGAAATTGAGTCATTCTTGATCCAAACTATAACGTATATTACGTCTATTTAGCCCACCTCTCCCGGTGAAACACACAGTGACATAAAGCCTGCATAGATCACAATCAGCTTCGCCCTCATTCAAAAATACAACCACAGTCCCTCTATCACGGACTGTGACAAAACTATACGGTTTTATACATACCTGTTACACTCCACCAAACATTTCAGTTATAAAGAGATCCGGTATTAGGATGGGAGTACAAACATCTATTCTGATCGACCGATTCGGTTTACCCAAACACCAGCCACGTAGAATTCAAAGTTCACTTTCGCACACTACACTGAATCGGGAGGGCAGAATCGGGATGTCATCGGCTGTACACAACAACATAGATTTGTATCAATTAGTTCTTTGTTGTCTTGAGGCGTTATAATCCACGATAACGGGCAAAAATTGGTGTCTGCAAGTAAAGCTAGGAGAGTATCCCTTGTTATAACAGTATACTACCGCGGTACAAGTAAACTTCGATATCACATTGTTGTGTTTGCGAGGCTCTGAGGAAACCCCACAATCTTAAGTCGACAGTCCAGATCCAATTTTCACATTATTCCGACAAATCCGACGAAGAATCTTTTCATAAATACTCGTTGATCCACAAAAAAGATCCTGTCACTTCATCGATGTGTCTGACATACCGTAGTAGAGTGAGTCCTAACAACAAAACGCTCAGTTCGCTCAAAATTTCCATATAGTGAAAACCGGGCTCAACGCAAAGAGCAATGGTTGTACGTTGATCCTCCAGCAATAACAGCCGCCGGTATGTACGACTTTTTACGAGCATGATCGAATGATTCCGAATTCTAAATATTGTGCTGTCGATGCATGTTTTGGTACACAAATGGTGTATGACAGATTTTCTATATTTCAATAGACATTTTGTGAATCGCGGAAGGAAAAACAAAAAATACCGTTGAAATATAAAGTTGGTTCCATTACCCACCCCTTGTATAACTTGGAATAATCCAAATATGATTGGTTAGATAATTGACTAGGGCATCTCAACATGAATTCACTGTGAAGTCACGTAAATTCTCATCCTTCGCGAGATTTAATATTTTTTGACAAGAGGGCCCAGGACCCGTGAACCGAAGTAAACTCATCCATCTGCACGTCCGCGACAGACGTCTGTCGCGTTGCTGGTTGGTGCGTTATTTACCATCATCAAGTTTTTCAACTTTTATGGTACTTTATTTGTTTTTTACTCTGTAAATCAGTATCCGTCAAACGTAAACGTTTTGACGTACTCAATCTCGCAAAGTCAACTTCCGGGTTCGATATGATCAAAGTTTGTTCCTATCTTGGTAATAGTGCCGGGCACCAGTACTTTAGATCCCTTTGTTTTGAGTAGTATGTCACCTCAACATCAATTTGTAAATTATAGCAAGAGTTTAAGTAAACAGAAACAACTCAAATATAGCCTTACATCCTCCTTTATATGTAAATTTCTCATTCACACAATTCTTATATCCTAGCAGAAAATCCGTCAATGGTAAACTTGTGAGTATGAATTTAGGACCAACACTACAGCCGGAGGTGATACACTCGGGATGGCTCAAGAAGCAGGGAGGCATGGTCAAAAACTGGCAAAAGAGGTGGTTTATTCTAGTTGGCCAAGAAATGAAATACTTCACCAAAGAGGATGAAAATAAGCAGATGGGTAGCATTTACTTACCAGGAAACAAAGTAAACGTACATCAGTTCAACCCAGATGAACCGAGCAAGTATTTGTTTGAAATAGTACCAGGTAACTTTTCATCTTTTTTTATAATTATTGATCTTTTTGAAACATTTTTACTTTTTGTTTTATATTGTGCCAGGAGGGGGAATTCCTTGTGACAAAAAACAGACTGAACTAAATCTTGAAAAAGAATCAAGTAGTACATTAGAAGAAATTCCGTTGAGCAAATTTATGATATGTGTCTTTCAGAGAAATTAACACATAGAATAACAAATTCTAGCTGTAATAAATTGTAGCCCGGGGGCCAATTTCGGTGGGTTTTTCTGATTGGCTGTTGATGCTTTAGCCCTAGCTTATTATTGCACTGTAGCTAAGTAGACTCTTACTAGGCCCTATATAGCAAATTTAATGGTAATTGACTGGAGTGAACGTCTGACTCTGAGTTCACATTGAACAAACGTGGAGCAGTATACATTGTATTTCACCATGTAATCTCCAATTTGAACTCTAAACTTTACAGAAATATGCTGTTTTTACTTTTTTATTAATGTTCTTTTGAAGTCTGGTTCTAATATTTTGGGGGTTTTTTTATTATTATTCATCCACAAATGGATGGATATTTTGTGCTGTCTGTTGATACAGTCTTGCGGATATGTTTTATGTTTGCAAGTATTTAAATTTCCATCAAAAAAGGCACCATCCTCAGTCAACCAACACAGAGAACAAGTAACACTGAGAATAATTTAACTTTCCTTGAGTTAATCCCATAAAAACTTAACAACTGACATACATTGGAAATTACTCCAGCTTTACTGGTTTATAGGTCACAAGTTGACCTGAAATTGCCACAATTACCAGTGATTTCCAGCTTGGTTGAGATGAGCAGCCATTAATATTAAAATTTAAACCTTTCCAAGTGTCACCAAGAATGATATTTAAGGCATCAGATCACATGCTCATAACATTTAATATATACTACCGGTTACAATATTCATACCACTGTTAAACCACTAGTCAAAATTGGCTTATTTTGCAAAAAACACATTATTCCTTCAAGCATTCAGAAGTTATAGGGAACTAACCTCAGAAAAAGGAAAACACTGCAACATTACGACTGGCTCCGTTCGGGAAAATTCCTGTTAAACTGTACAGAGTTGTCACTAGTCTCACTGAGCTCATCTCACAGCCACTGATAATACTGGTAGTAGCAATTTAAAGTAAACACAAATTTTTGCAGCCACTGTTTAAGTACTGTAATTTCTGCAGCAGCATGGAAGATGTAAGACATGTCATTACTCCACAAATTTCTAAGTTCAGGTCCCTGTTTGTTGTTGAGAGACATTCTATCAGAACAATAGTTTTTGTAACAAATATTAATGTATTCTATATTCTGAGACAAGTATGTTGTTATAAAGTCTCACGAGGTATGAAGTCTTGCAACTTGAATGGTATATTAATGGTCTATCAATGGTCATATATTGGCATTGACAGAACAAGTATTAACTGCATAAGTATGGTTTAGCAGATGCCAAGAATTTCCATCGATATTTAACTTTTTCTTTTGGAATGACTACATACTTATGTCTTTATGAAGCCCCTTGTGATCATGTTTACCGTCAGTTGTTTATTAAATGGATTTTTTCTTCTGAAGATGTTAAATATATACTGTACACATATTGACTGGTCATGAAAGTAACATCATACATTTTGTTGCCCTAGGGTCTGAGAGTCACCTCAAAACAGTCTGTTTCATGAAACCATAGGCAGAGGGAAATAAACTATTTTATCGACATATTTGTGGCAATATGTGTTTTGTAACAAATTTTCTTGTTGAAAAAATTGAGAAGTTCCTCAGTTGTCATTATTCGTCTCTGTCACACACAAAACTGCCATCTTCTTTAAGTGTTGCAGAATGTGTGCATGCCTAGATTGCACTTTCAAATTTCTGAAGTCAAGTTTTTCCGAACTGTTATAATAATCTGTTCACAGTTTTGGAAACTGATGACCAGTAACTTGCTCTTTGCATGTATCAGCATTTATCTTTGAACCACAACAGGGGTTTACATGAGATGTGTTATAATGTTGTATGTTGTATTATTTATCATCAGGCGAAGGCCAGCAGAGAATCACACCAAACCATGAAAGTTTCTTACTTTGGTCAAGCAGTCAGGCAGACAGAGATGAGTGGGTCCGAATGATTCGCAGGGTTATGTACAGTCATGTTGGAGGAGGTAGGTTGAAAGTCAAGGGTTATGTACAGTCATATTGGAGGAGGTAGGTGAAATGGCATCTGTAAAGGCTATGTTATATATACCAAGGAATTTGAGGTAAACTTTGTACAAATGTGAAAAGTGGAAGTGGTTGATTTGCTCACTTCAAAGAGGCATTGAAAGGTTTGAAGTTAAATAGGTGTTTATTTTAAGGAAGTAAGTGTTTAACTTGCATGGATGTAGACAAGAGGGCAAATGTGAAGCTAGCTGTATTCTACCTCAATGTCAAAGTCAGGGTCAGTTGAAAACATCAAGCTGTATCTTCATCACAAACTACTTATCTAAATTGCAATTGTTCTAAATAATGTGTATGCTGATAGGTGTGAGCAACAATGAGCTAAGGTTTAAGAAAATTCACTGTTGAAATATCTTTTTTTTTTAAATAGCTAACCAAATTTTGAAAACATTCTCAGTAAAGTATGTTAACAGTTTAGTAAAAAATGATTACTTTGTGATAAATAAACAAAAGGTGATATAGGTGGTTCAAAGGTCACTGAAAACAATGCGTAGAGTGTAAATCCTCTGGATGTAATAAAGGAATTTGCTCTTCTAAGAATGAATCGTTGACCTAATAAGGGTTGTTAAAAACAGGATGAACAGTGCATTGCATTGTGTTCAAATCCTATTATAAATGTGATGCTATATAATCAGGAAGTGGCAGGCATAATTTCCTGTAGAATTTTATTGAGGAAAACAGGAACCAAGATATTTACACACCTTATCTATCTTGGTTTGAAGGCATCAAGTGACTTTCAGGGTGAAGGAAACATATAAAGTGTCTGAAATAATGTTATCTGAAAATGATCTAATAAATTAATGTAGTTGTTACAAAAGTTGAAGGTCCAACATGGCCTGAGGTAAATAACATTGTGTTGTTGCATCAAATTTTTGCTATGGACAGGAACTATATCAATTCATTCTCTATTCTGTCTGTCGTTATGTCGACACACTTAAGTAAACGTCAGCATTTTTGAGATAATTTATTTCAAAGTACAGTTTGTTCTTTCATTCCACTGTCGAAACAAATTGAAATTGTAAATATTGAGACAGTTTCTGCATTCATACTTCATGCAGTCTACCCACACCAAGCAGTGATGGTAATGATCTATGTTCAAAGAGAACAAAGTACGATTACTCAGTTGGAAGAATTTTTCAACATGTTTAGTTTGGTATTACAGAACTTTGATAATTTGTATGTGTAGCAGCACTGCTATGTTTTATAGATACACAATAAAATATAGTCAAGAGAAATCAATCTTGACTCATTAGATATTGTAGTCTGTGTGACTTATAGAAAGAAAAATGTAAATTTTAATATATTGGAAATATTAATACAACTTGAATCGCCTAAAACTCTATAGAAATATCATTTTCGTTTTTGAACTAAAAATGTTTTTGCTTTCAAACCAATCTTCAAAGGAAGCTGTAACTTTTGATGTGTTTTCACTATTTTTGTTTTGTACATGAAACGCAAGTTTTGGTTCTACTTCTCAAAGCATGTTTAAACACCAGGAAGTAAATTGTCAAGTATATTTAAAGTTATGATGATAGTTAGATACATTTTATTATAGCCCCAACAATGGCCTACTGGTATGTGCCTTACGACAGGTGATCATTTACCCAACTTCAAGAGGCCAATGGTCTCCTGCCTCTACAATGTACAGGCCTTCGTTTAGGCTGCAATGTCTTTATTACAAGCCTCTCCTGTATAATTTTGACAGAATTTCTCATTTGTTGTACAATGACAACCTTATGTTTGATTACCATGACAGAGGAAAATTTGTAAAGAAATAATATGATTTCTGTCATTGAATGGCACATGAGACTGTATTTGAATCACTGTTATGCAGTTCAAAATTGATTCTGCATCAGTTTCAGTCACATGATGATGATGGGGTTGGCAATATCATCAATGTATTACCATGGAAACTATGGGCCTGTAACATTTGATACAAGACACATGTACATAACAAACCATACATGATATGATGATGGGTTTATGTTGTAGGTGTCTTTGGACAGAATTTAATTGATATTATCACAGCAGAAAGTACATCAAGCACTAAAAAAATTCCAGGAATCATTGAGAGTTGTGTGACATTCCTTAGAGAAAATGGACTTCAGGAAGAAGGAATTTTCAGGTGAGTAATCAAAATGATATTCTCACCATTTTGAATATTTGTTTATTAGTATGAGATAGCTTGATCTGAGGTAGAAAGCACCTTTGTGACAGATATTTGGACTCTCAAACTTTTATCTTACTTCACCCGTGGTTGATGCTATCAAACGGTGTATTGTATTTCATCCCATACGAAAATATGCATATTAATTTATTTTCTAATTTTTTGAGTTATCCAAGTAATTTCATAACTTTATTATTTGCAAATCTTGATCAAAGTAAAAACTATTGAAGCTGTATGATGTGCGATGATATATTTACAAGCATCATGGGATTGCTATGGCGGAGACTTTATAATGCACTCAAGGAAAAAATCTTATCGTACTGCATTAATGTAGGCATATCAATGAGCCACTTGGGACAGCCTTCAGCAACCCGCTGTGCAAACATTCAGTAAATTTAATATAAATTATCTTCATAGTGCCAAATTTGTGACCCCCAATTTTTATTCTTGATTTTGAAAGAGATTCCTTGAAAGTTCCATGAGGGAAGTTTGAGCAAAGGTTTAAGTCTTTCAGTGTTGAGGTGCATACTGCATTAACAGAATTGTAATTCTATCAGACTTGCAGGTAGGACAGCCTTGGTAAAACAGATGCAAGAAGCATATGATATTGGAAAGAAACCAGACTTCAAAGAAATAGATGCTGATGTTCACAGTGTGGCGTCATTACTTAAACTTTATCTAAGACACCTACCAGAACCATTGATTCCATGGGAGAACTTTCCATTAATCCTGGACACTCTGAGATTGGCCGGCAAAGATGAAAAGAAAGGAAAAGAGGAACTGATTAAACAGTTGGCTTTCTTACCCCGTGTTAATTACAACGTCTTGAAGTATTTGTGTGAGTTTCTTCATGATGTTAAGAAATATGAAAGTAGCAACAAGATGGGACTTAGAAACTTAGCTACTGTCTTTGGACCAAATATTTTCCGTTCCGAGAAAGAAGATCCTCAAACACTGATGGAGAATGCTAATCTAAGTCATATGTTAATGCTGTTTCTTATCGAGGACTGTGAGGGCATGTTTCCTAAAAATGACCAAATTGATTTTTCTCAGTATGGAGAGGACCCAACCAAAGTGAAGAAAACATCAAAAGTTCAGGAGCCGCCACCTCGTCCACAGCTGCCAAAAAATCTGAAGACCTCTGATACTGTTCCAATATCTACAAAACCAGTTGATACCGCAGTGACCGATCTGCTGACCTCTGACCTTGTCCCTCTTCCTAGTGGTAATTTATTACAACCACTTGTTACTGGAGGAACACCGAGGCTCTCTGATAGATCAACTAGTGTTGATTCTGCATCAAGACAACTTGAAAATTCTGCAAAAGATGCACTGCCCTCTAGTGTTGAGAACAAACAGATGGGAACTGTGACTGTCATTGATACGCTTGTTGACATTGAAAGTAATGGTAGCGTCAGTAAAAAAGAAGTTACAGAACAGCCGCTGGATGGTGTCGCACTGCGGAAAACACCTGTGATTCCAATCAGACCAGCACCTTCAGCACCACCTAAAGTTCCCAAGAGACCACCGCTCGGTGAGGGCACTCCTAGTGTAACTTTGCCGAACACAAATACAGCAGACATGACCTTGTCATACACAGATCTGCAGATGCAAGTACATGCTTTAAAAGAAGAACTGAAAAAACAAAAGGACTTTTATGAACACAAACTGAACCAGCTTCAAAAGCGGTACGATGGATTGGAAATTATGCTGAAAAATGAGGTAATAGTTGATACACTTGCTGAATGTTGTTGTGTTTTTAAATGTCTGATTCTAATAGCAAAGTGTTGACGGAATTATTACATCTAAAATTTTAAAAGAATTCATGCTAGTGTTAAACTAACTCAATTAGCATCATGTCATCCACAATATCACTATAGAGTAAAGCAGAACACTGACTTTTACCTGAACTGTAGGAGTGGGGCACACATATTTCCTAGGCTGCTTCTGTGTGGCAGTGTTTACACAGAATATCATTTTGATATTTGATTACAAGACAAATGCATTGAAAGTTGATGGAACATGAAACAAAAAGTCCTAATCAGATGATCAGGTTTCTATTCGATGTTTACAGTGTTTAAGTGTCCATGAAATGGTAATGTTAGGATTGCTACAAGTGACCCTTGGTGCAATATGTTTATTTCCACAGTTATTTATTGTGTAATAGGAACTTTCTAACTGTTTTACCAGTCAACTCTTTGTAACTCTTCCAAAGCTTGCCTGATCTGTAAGTGTATATAATACATTATCGCACACCTCCCCTGATAGTAACAATGAGACAGGGCCCTTTTTTGTATAACATTGTAAGCGCACAGAACGAAATTTCAACCCGCGCTGTGCAGTGCGCGTGGTGGAAATCTTATGTCAGGAGCATAATTTCACTCAAATTCACCAGTTTTGGACTGACCATGATTTACTTTGTGGAGTACTGAATGTTAAGAAGTATATTTTTGTAAAAAATGTAAAATATTCTCTTCTTTTTCTTCGTGTTGACGTAAAGGTGTTTTGAGGTCAAAGGTCAAACAGAGTCCAATAACACCTAAAGTTATTGGACTCCGCGTCAAAGTTATTGGACTCCGCGTCCTCTGATACCGAAACTTACTGTAAGACGAAACTCCATAGGTTACAGACATAGGTGTATAATAATTGATTTTATACAGTGTGGGTTGTGCCAGATTTACAAAAAACTACACTGACACTGGTATATAGGTGGTAAAATACTGATTGAGAAAGGTTTGAAATCCATCAAGTACACAGTGCACTAAGAACACTGATCTATTTGACCACTAATATCCTATTAGTGCAAGATGCGAGGTATAATGATATTCAAATATGCAGATTACACTAATGAGCATTGTTTCGGTATTAAAATTCTATGCTAATGACCCTTAATCAATGCGGAATATTCATGTACCTCGGATCTTGCATTGTATACTAATATCGATAAATTACAATTTCAGACTCCATCAATTTTATTCTGGTAGTGTTTTCTGCTTTGCTTGTGTTTCTTGCTAATCTGTGACTGTCATTTTGTGTATATTTCCAGGCCAAAGGTCGTGCCCAGAGTGAGGAAAGACTCCAACAATTGATAAAGGATCTTGAAGCATATTACAAGAAACATGGACACTAGAGGAAGCTGTTGTATATGAAACTAGATTACCAAGATAATCCATTGATAATCCACAAATACCTGCATAGACTCTTCAGGTCTATGATATCTGATACAGTAAGTTGTTGAGAGTGGCTGGATAATACTGTTGGATGAAAATGAAGAATATCATTTCAATGATAAAATTTGTACCAAGAATTTATACACATGTAACAGCTATGCAACAATCATGAACATATTGCAATTGATCAGTTCTGGATACAGTGTATCAGTATACAGAATTGTATCATTGTTTCTATGCAAAATAATCCAATATTGGAATTTTTTACTTGACTTGATATTTTATACGTATACACTTTATAGTCACATTTTTTATTGTCACGTACTTTGCTACGGCCAAGTGTATGAAAGTGGTCATTTTAGGTTCCAATTTTGAGAAATTTTGATATCAAAGATGTTTTCTTTCAAAAACTTTGCCTTATTTAAACACCAAAGCATTCAGTAGTTCTTGCCTCCTTTATATTCCTTATTTGATAGTTACCATGGTGACAAGTTCACCGATAATAGCGGTGTTCATTTGTCACAGTTTGTTTGTATGACATCACTCCTTAGTGCCTGCCACATTGTCACCTCAGTTAGTGTCACAGTGGCCAGATTTCTTTGTAACACTTTCCTCCGCTTTATTGAGCTGCCAAGTTATATGGCAGTATTGCAAAGATTTAACATTTACAAGTTGACTGACAGTAGTAGTAGTAGTAGTACCACCGGTAGTAGTAGTGGTAGTAGTAGTAGTAGTAGTAGTGGTAGTAGTAGTAGTAGTAGTAGTAGTAGTAGCATTCGCTGCATATGTAACAGTTCAGCTTACCTGGCTGTACATACTGTGTGATGTTCCTTTTTTTGTAGGCTGCCCTCTATTGACTTAAACAAACCATGGTAGTTAACCCCTCAACAGTTGCCATAGGGCAGTGAAACCAAGAGTTTTCTTTCACAAACAGAGAAAACTGGTAGGATAGTATTGATTTTTTAAATTAATATTTTTGTATCATATTTGTTCTATAGAGTAACTGTGTATCAAAGCACAGAAAGAAACCTTTCATTTTGGTTTCTCTGAATTTTTTGTATAACAATATTTCTACTCTTTCTGTAGATTCACGCATCATTTATTACCTAGAGCAACAGAAAAACTGTTATAATTAGTGGTATGTCGTATATTCATTCAGCCAAGATTCTATTAGGTTGCATTCTTATTAATCATCCGCCGTCCACAGCATAGACAAAGCATATATCATTTAATCACATATACTGTAATTTGTAACAGTAGGCATTTATAGAGGCTAACAGCTGCATAAAGAAAAGGAATGCAATTTTAACACATTTTATTTGATGTTCCACTGATGAGCTGTAGTCATAAAATCAACATAAATACTGACATATCAATTACATTTAAAACTAAACATGGTATAAAAAATGGAATTATCAACATTTTTAGAATGAACACATTTGAAGTGAAATGTAAAATGAATTGTTTTTGCACACTGATGCTGGAATGTATCTTTATCCCAAAAATAATCATTGATTGATTTGATGGAGTATTTGAATTTACAAAGCATTTACAGTCATCAGTAAATAACCAGTGAATTGTAAATGACCTGTGATTAGTGACTCACCAGTGACAAGTAACTGACCAGTCACTAGTAACTAACCAACGACTAGTAACTGACCAGTGACTAGTAACTGACCTTTGACTAGTAACTGACCAGTGGCTAGTAACTGACTAGTCACTAGTAACTGACCAGTGGCTAGTAACTGACCAGTAATCAGTTGCTGACCTGACAAAACTATTGAGAAGTTGTTCAATGTACACTGACTATGCATGGATTGGTTTAACCTTTCAACCCAAAGTTCCTGTCAAAAAATCATCAGCCCATTGAACACAATGCTGTGTTATCAATTTTACTCATACACACAGTTGGATTTTACCAAAATATGTGTTTACTCAGTTTAAGTACTTGAGACATGATTTGATGAATGTACTGTGAAGTTTTGAAGTAGATCAGAATTGATCAGGTGGAAATCATCCAAGAATTGTGCTTACAAGTCTTTGCCTTTCCTTTCTTGAGTTTATTTCCACAAGAAACATGTATTTTGTTCACAGAGGCAGGATCCATTGAAATGCTTCTGAAATGTCTCAGAACAAATATTGGCATGAAAATTACATGTGGACGGTCTTTAGTGGTTCTGAAATGTTCAAGATTTGAGAGGGTGTTGCCAGCCAGACCTAAACCTGTGTATGGATCATCTCTATCAGGAATATGCTGCCTGAACAGACAGCCACTACAGGAACGTTTAAATGCCCTCAAGTGGCAGGTGTTTGTCATGTATAATGTTCAACTCGCTTTCGTTATGGCGGCAGCTCGGGTCAAATTACTAATTTCAGTCTGCTCAGACAAAGCATCCAACGAAAGTTGAACCAAACATGCAGGGACAGCCATGTTTATTAACAAAATATAACTGAAACTTAGGCTATGCAAAAGTGGCTCAACTGGACAGCCTAGCTGTGCTACCGGAAAATCAATTCTCTGAAATTCTGATGCAAGGAAGTTGTAGACAGCAAATTATTAATCCTTCATGTTTGCAAATCACAAACAGTTTTTCTAAAACGTTTCCAGTTTACCCAGTGTGAACACAGTATTAATAAAATGGAAGATTATCTCATTTTGACTTTAATTAGCTCAGGATCAGCTCATCTACTGATTATTACTGGAGATAAACTTTATGCATGCAAATAGTATATTGTCAGTAAAAACATGAAATGAATTAAAGTTGTGAATTATGATAATATCAAATTGACTCCTTAATGGATCAAAATATGACAACGCCACTTATCTCTGTACTAAATGCCACATACATGAAGCTGAGCATAAAATTGCATAGATTATTAAAACTTTGACTGTACTAGGACAGAAGAGAAATGAACAGAAATACAGATATTTACATCAGCAATACATCACCAAGCAATGTCATATGAATACTTACACTGCTTATCACCAATGGTAATACTTTATTGAAAAAGAAAAAAAAAATTGTTTCATATTTCGAGAAAAAAGTAATACAAAAATAAATAGCTTTTTTGGCTTCAGTCGAATGCTTTGTTACACTGTGGTGACTCACTATGTATTTACTAGTAACCTGAGATAACCATTTGCATATTATACCGGTCACAATTGAGAATAGGACCTACCTATTACAAGTTTGTAGAAGACAATAATGCCATGTTTTAGTTTTGAGAGTGATATTACAAATGCTCAACAGCATAGAACTCTTTTTGAAAAGTGACAAATTATGGATACAGCTTTGTTTTCCCAAAACACTGCATAATGCAGGACATAAACAATTGAAAATTACTAAAAACAACTGTTTACTTATTGTCAGAATATTGACAATTTACAAATGCCGAGTGTTTATAAATGGTCACCCTTTATGTATAATTGTGTACACAAATCCAATTTAATCAGTATGTATTTTGCTAACATTATGAAATATTACATGTACCACAAATTTTATAAACATTGTATCAAAGTAGTATTTTTAAACATGATTTTTTATAACATTAAGACTATCTCTGCAGGCAAGGTACATTTTTACATTATTTAGCCACAAAGCTTGTTTTACACTTTATTGAGTCAACCATTTCAGTGAAACTACTTTCTTATCCAAGTAGACTTTAACACAATCATATGGCATAGTTCGTCCATATCTACCCTTGGTATGGAGTATGACACTGGGATAGAAGAGTTCATGGTCATATCTAATACAGAATGAGATATTCTATACATACTTTGATACAATGAATGAAAGCTTTCACAATCACATTTTAGTAGAAGACCAATCATTTGCAAAGATATGGTTGCCATATCAACATGGCAACAATGAATCTGATGTAAACTGAGGATGATAACCAGGGTTATATCACTGGAGTTGACCAGAATGAGTTGACAATCTCAGTGTGAATTTTTACACTTAGACAGGAGAAGACTATATTGATTGTTGTCAATTTTAAATGCCATTAATCAATATGCTAATCAGAGTCCTTAGCTCACTTGAAAATTTTAGAGTCATTTCAATATTTTGAAGCCTGTAGGAGAATAGTGGTGCATTCTGTGAAATGTATCGTTTTAACTAACCATTAAAGCCAGTAATGTTGACTAAATTTGAATCTTGTTTTATTCATCAAGTTTTATAAATTAAGTTCACAGACAGTTCTTTGATATGTGAATTTATTCTTTCTACATGTAACTACATCTGTCTTTTAATAGCTGTGTATTGGATGTAATATGATCAACATAGATGTGTCATCTAAGCCTAAATGATTTCATCTAGCAACCCACATTGCGGTAAACTGGGAAAACAAACATTCAAAGTTTTTGTTGCTTTGTCCTTGTGTGTCATAGACTGACTCTGAAAAAATCACGTTTTCTTTTTATAAAAACAATCATCTTTTCATCAAAAATTTCAATTTTATCTGTGAATACATTATTTGTCAGTTTTGATGCAGTGTAAGTCCGAGAGGACAAGTGTGCAATTGTTGAACTGAGTTGACCTAAAGCATTTGGCAAGTTAATAGTATGCATTCATAGAATAAAAATATAGAAAAATTCACTTTACAGCAAAAGTATCAAATGCCTTAGACCATCTTGGGTCTAATCAAAGTTTTTATAAGAAGGTCATCATGTATACCATGATTTTGCAAATCATTTAGCTTGACAATTGTTTATTATACGATACACACTGAATGCTTTACATAGTTTTGAAATGCTGATTATGTTATTTTATGAAACCCGTTACATAAAACATTTGTATCACGTTTAACCCAGCTAAGAAATGGGGATTTTGTAAAAATATTAACTTTGTTGACAATAAAGCCAGTCAATTTAGTCATAACATGGTCGCCTTTCCCGCTTTTTTTTTCATTTTCAAAGATTGAGCAACAGTGTAATGTACTACCAGTACTGTTCTGAAGGCATTTGAGCAGTGCTAAAACTCCAAGCATTTGAATGGATTGTTGTTGCAACCCTAGGTGTTCAGTAAATGAGAAAGAAAGAGAACCATTCTGCCGTCATACACTGATTAAGTCTCACAGTAGCTCTGCTGAACATATTTGTCATATACCTTTTGCAATCTGTTTATATTTTTTAGTTTGTCTCTACCGCTTTGGCTCATTATTTCTTTTTTACATTATTTGTAGACTTGCTCATTGTTTGTCTTTGTGTTTATTTGTTTATTGTTATTCATCTTGAGCCTCCTGTGCGCACTTGATCAGACTCAGCTGGTTGGTAATTGATTTAAAGACTCGATCTTTATTAGCTCCGCTGTCAGCGACGCGGAGCTTATCAAATAGGTTGATTTTCCGTCGTCGTCCGTCGTCCGTCGTCGTCGTCGTCCGTCGTCCGTCGTCGTCCGTCAACAATTGCCTTCTCCTCTGAAACCGCAAGTCCAATTGCTTTGAAATTTTATATGCAGTTCACTTAAGGTGACCTCACTTCAGTTTGTTCAAATCGTGGTGAAATTTGCATATTTGTATTTTTGGGGCATTTTTTGGTGTTTTTGGTAAAAAAATCTTCTTCTCTGAAACCGCTTGTCCGATATGCAGTTTGCTTAGGGTGCCTTCAGTCAGATTTATTCAAATCGTGGCGAAATTTGCATATTTGTATTTTTAAGGCAATTTTTGTCATTTCTGGTAAAAAAATCTTTAAAAATCTTCTTCTTCAAAACTGCCAGTCAGATAGCTTTGATATTTGGTACATAGGTCCCTAGGGATGATCTATTTCAGATTTGTTCAAATTGTGCAGAAATATGCAAATTTGCATTTTTAAGGCAATTTTTGCCATTTTTGGTCAAAAAATTTATTTCTCAAAAAGTACTGGTCTGATAGTTTTGAAATTTGGTATACAGGTTTCTATCGATGAACTAAGTAATATGTATTGAATGTCTGATGAAATCTGTAATTTTGTATTTTTGGGGCAATTTTTTCCATTTTTGGTCAAAAAATGTGTATATCCAAAACTACTCATCCGATAGCTTTGAAATTTGGTATACAGGTTCCTACAGATTAACTAAATGATAGTTATTGAAATTATGATGAAATCTACAATTTTGTAATTTTGGGGCAATTTTTACCCTTTTGGTCAAAAAATGTGTATTTCCAAAACTACTCATCCGATAGCTTTGAAATTTGGTGTACAGGTTCCTACAGATGAACTAAATGATAATTATTGAAATTATGATGAAATCTGCAATTTTGTAGTTTTGGGGCAATTTTTCCTATTTTGGTCAAAAAATGCGTTTCTCAAAAAGTACTTGTCTAACAGCTTTGAAATTTGGTATACAGGTTTCTATAGATGAACTAAATTTAATCTTTTGAAATTATGATGAAATCTGCAATTTTTACTTTTGGAGGCAATTGTTGCCATTTTTGGTCAAAAAATTTATTCTCAAAAACTACTCATCAGATAGCTTTGGTTGACATGTTCTGAGGGATGATCCTATGTGATACATTCAAAGTATGATGAAATCTTCAATTGCGTATTTTTGCAGCTTATTTTAGCCACTTTTTTCTGGCCACTGCATCGAGCTATCAAAGATTTCCACCCTTCTTCATCATCAACATGTCTCAAAAATAGTTATTCTCTACATAAACACAGCGGAGCTATATCGGCCGCTAGGTCGCTTGTTCATATTCAAATAGATCGGCAGAGTATAAACAAATATGCCTTTATGCTCATGGTCATCATTATTCTCTGGATCTCATAGTCAAACAAGTCGTTTTGGCTTTCAAAGTTTGTCAATATTTCAGACTGTCAGAAAAGATAACTTCTTTGAAAAAGAAATTCCATCAAGCCGTACATGTTTGAACCACAACCACATCTGTGAAACATAGGGCCAAAGTCCCTGAAGCTACTATAGACATGGATACAAAATTAAGTATTTCCTTACTGTATGAAATTATCTCACTAAGGTCATCCTACGGACAAGTGAACTAAATATTAAAGCTGTCTGACCAGCGGTTTTGAAAGAACAAGCAACTCAACAGTTGACAGAGCTCTGTTGAGTTATGTAGAGAATAACCTTTTGTGACACATGTATTGATGAAGAAGGTGGATATCTTTGATTAACATTGTGAGTTCTGTTTAATAAGTTGAGACTGTACATACTCAGAGAAAGCACACTGAAGAGACAAAGGTTTGAAACTTAAGAAGTTCAAGGTCATCAAAAGCATTATAAGGAATCATGTTACACTTTCATTGCACTGTTTACACAGATTGCATAATTGCTATAAATAGCACATGAGGAATTTTTATACAGCCCAGCTTTACCATAAAAACCCTATCACTTTGACCACTCTTTTAATTGACCACTCTATTTTTTTCCTCAAAAAGTAATTTTATTTTATCCTTACCAAGTCAACCATAAATGGAAATTAGAACTTTCTCTATCTCTATCTCTATCTCTATTGACTATTTTGAGCAATTTCTTTTAGATAACATACAGGGCACAATAAATGATGGTTCACAATATGTCAAAGTTGGGATTCAGGAAAGTTGCCTTTACATGTTTTAATCCTCCAAGATGGTAAGCATTTCACTATGAACTGTCAAAAATAGTTGAACTTTCTGATAATTCTACACTAAAATTATTTTGGCTTTGATGATTTCCTAATTAATTCAATTATTTAAAATCATATTAATTATTTTTTTCTGGGTGAATTGATAGGGTTTATACAGTACAAGAATTACATACAATGTAAGTCAAATTTTGACCAAAAATGACAAAAAAATTCCTTAAAAATACAGATTTGCATATTTCATCACAATTTGAACAAGTCTAAGTTGGGTTAACCCTAGGGACCTGTATACCAAATAACAAAGCTGTCTGACCAGCGGTTATGAAGAAGAAAATTTTTTACCGAAAACACCTTTTTTGGCATTAATTTGCCTATTTTCAACAATATCAAAAAATTAAAAAAAATAGTTTCTCAAAATCATATTTTTCATCTACACAACAAATATCAAATCAGTAAGTACTGCGGTTCTCAAGATATTTGAGTGGACGGACGCCTCACAAACGGACATACATACATACATACATACATACATACATACATACATACAGACTGACGACGGACGCCGGACGGATACCCATCCCAATAGCTTCTATAGACTATAGTCTATAGTAGCTAAAAACATTTTAGCCTCACAGGTACATGTTACGAACCGTCATCTCTGGAGCCAGCCAATGTTTAGAATAGTTGGCAAAACCATTTTGATACCTGGAAGCATGTTTTATATTTTCAATACAGTTAATATAATTAGTAAAATGGCAAACACAAGAGACAGCAGAAATGACATGACACCCAGGGGTTTCTAGGGGTGACCCTACTGTTGGGCTACTTGAGCTGGGCCATTTCTTGCAGTGAGCATTCTTATACTTTATAGTTGTGGCTGTCATGTTACAGCGCCCTCAAAGAGTTGGTATTTGTGTGGCAAACACTTGCAGTTATCGAGTGAGCTATGAATAAATGTCTCATCCCTCTGCATCGATGTGGCCGAGTTGTTTCACTGACAATAGCTAATATTCTTGATTACATGATAGTACCACATTTTGTATTGGCCAAGATGTTTTCAATTATGAACTGATTGCTTCAACTGTTATTGTCATTTTTGGATAACCTTGGTGATAGTCTGGGCGAAATCTTAAAGTGTGCTGTTGCTGCATTTAGCTATTTACTGAATGTGCAAAAACTTATTGCTCTGAAAATGTATCTTATATACATATCTTTTAATTGTCCGGTAAAAGGACTTTGTATGACCCTTGCTGGTTTGTCATTGTTTTTATTGTCAGGAAGACCATTTTCATCATTTGAATCAGGTTAATTAGATTATCATTATTTTGATAGTCAATCCAAATACAGTTCTACAATGTGGAGTTATCCAAGCTAGCAACTGATTGCTTCACAAGCTTTAGATGATGTATATTCTGCAGTACTGTTACCAGACTTGTCCTGTGTTACTGGACAGTGCAAATCTTGGGAGCTGTATAATTATGCATATGAAATTTGCCTCTACAGATACAGACAGAGAAAATAGACTTATTAAAGATACTGCATTGAATTGTCAATGTGTGGAGATTTTGATCATTTTCTTTAATCTGAGAGTTTGACCGGAACCGAACAAAGCAGGACTGAAAAAGTGGGTGTAATGGACATTTGAAAGTGTAAGTATTACTCCTACGGCCCTTTTTGAATTGGAATCAGAAAAATTTAATAAATTGACTAACTTGACCAATCACACTACTGAAGTTGTGGTGAATTTGTCATTAAACCTTCAGTCTGCCTCAGTAGTGTTATTCTTTCACATTATTTTCAGAATTTTAGTCTAAAATAGTGAGTAGGTCATGTTTCACCCAAAGATGTTTGCAAAACTATGGTATAAACACAGATGTTGCAATTCTGGTGTCACAGAAAATTGTGGCTTATTGAGTGGTTGAATATTATCATTATTGCATCATTTCTAAACAGCCTATCAACTACAAAACAGCCTCAGTTTCCGACTCCCTAAATTACTTTAAATAAGTAAATCAGCCAATCAACTACAAAACAGCCTAAGTTTCTGACTCCCTAAATTACTTTAAATAAGTAAATCAGCCAATCAACTACAAAACAGCCTCAGTTTCCGACTCCCTAAATTACTTTAAATAAGTAAATCAGATATGATCTTCCGAGGCACTGCCTCTGTAGCACTTTGAATAATCACGGCATGGTGGTTATGTCAGCATTTTGAAACAAGCAGTTAGAATTGAAATTTGCACCAATTTTATTATATTTTTAGCTCAGGGATGATCAATACAACCGAAGTCTACGGTACATAGCGTAGCCTTTGGTGGGTATGTGAAAAGAAGTCCATGTGAAAAATTTGATAGTGTTCAAAATAAGACAGCAAAAAGAACCATCTACTGAGGCTTTCATACAAATAAACAACATGAGACACACCAACATTTTCCTCAATTACCATGGTTACACACAAATAAACACATCACCATGGTTACTCTCAGGGAAACCATTTATTATTGTTGACATATTTATACATTCTTCTATCTAGTGACCAGAATTCTCAAACAATGGAAACAAAATCTTGTTCACAAAATCGGAACTACTCGATTTCCTACAATTTTTTGTGTTTCACTTTTTTCTACAAATACATGTGGATGCTACATGACATACAGCATAGTCTTGCTGAAGGCAAGTTATTAATAAAACTTAGCTCGTAAATAACATTTGCTTGAAAAGATGGCATTGAATTTGGACAGTAGATTAAATACAGCCAAGCTGATAAGCCTGGATGTGAAAGAAAAGACACAAAATACATTATCTGTGGACTCTGTCCTGACAAAGTGTACAGTACACACATTGAACCCTCTTTCCATTTTTTTTCTTTGGACATGTACTGTGGTAGATTTTGAGTTAGGAGATTACAGCACATTTCTGATCTAGAAGTCACTAAGATAGAGAATGGTGTATTGCATATCTACAAAGTCAAGCAGATGGGTGATGACAGAATCCAAACTTTTTAAAAGATTTTTCCTGTTTTACACTAATTATTGTTAAGATGCAATTTATGTCATTGTAAAGTCAAGAAGTGGTTATTCTTTTTAAAGCTGGGCAATATTTAAGGTTACAAGTGGATAAGATCTGACATGTTCTTCGACAGCACTTTCAAAAAGACCGCATTTTCCGATGCATATGGCAGTATGTTACACATGCATTATGACCACACAGTTTTCTCTGCTCGTTGCATGGTCAATTCCTTTGTTTAATGCACTGAAAACACTCACAATGCCATGCTTGACAAATGAAAACATTCAGTATGCAATGTTCCACAGTTATCAGACATGACAATTGACAAATACTTTAGCCATGCTTTCATTCTGGTATCTTGAAATTCATTATGGAATAGTCTTTGTACACAGACCAAACAATTCTGCATACAACCAGTATTTGTAAGAAAAGAGGTTGAGTAAAATTACAGTAAGTTAGAGAAATAGATATCATATCTGCCAGTTGGTCCATCAGAATGTATCCATACAGTTTTCTTCCCATAGCTGTGTGTAATTGGTAGACCATATCTATCTTTCCATCACCGACAACTGGCACATCTGAATGGCTTATCCAGGGTCCATCAATGCTAGACTAAGTCCCTGTCAATGCAATGACTTTCAAGCACTTGTAACAGCAATTTTCTAGGACTTTTTGGGACCAAAAACCATTTCCCAGGTACAGTTTTCACGATACATCATTTTACATCATTTTTATATATTATTTTATGCATTATTCTTGTGATATCATTGACCTGTCATTTAGTAATTTTTCAAAAATGCAGTGGCTGATCATTTTTCAAGACTTTCCAAGACTCAATTTCATTTCCAGAGACTTTTCAGGAAACATTAAAATTCAAGGACTTTTCAAGGATTTCAAAGAGTGTATGGACCCTGTCAATTACATTCTTTTGTAAATCTGGTAAACTAAACACAATCATTTCTCTGTAAAAGACATGTGACCAGCAAAATCTCTGAGAATGTAACAAAGGGAAAGAGCTTGAAAGGTTTCCTGCAGCTAAGGACTGATTTCCAAATCTGGTGACAATGTCAGAAATACAGGAAACAGTAAAAATGAATGTTGTACCGATTACGTCGGTGATGGCACCACACCAATGTGATATCAACAGTGTGTCTTTACTGTTCAAAATTGCTTACAAGGCCCATGAAATGGTCTTCTTCACTTGTATATGCATTTCAAATAACATTGAATCAATACATCGGAGGCATTCACGAAGGTATTTTGAACAAAATGTTTGCATGGCTGGTAAATCCTCGATTTATGGCTGACACTTCAGCTCAACTAATCAGACAGACTGATGACAGGCACATTACAAAGCTATCTCAACCAAATCCTGTCTATACAGACATTTTTTCTGGATACAATTCAAACAGGACAAACTATCGAAAGAACCCAAATATTTTTGTCAATCTCTAAAAGGTTTGGTTTAGACAGGCTTTACTGTACCATGTGAGACACTGCTGGTGGTAGTGTGCCAGGCATGGCTGGTGGTAGTGAGCCAGGCATGGCTGGTGGTAGTGAGCCAGGCATTGCTGGTGGTAGTGAGTCAGGCATGGCTGGTGGTAGTGAGCCAGGCATTGCTGGTGGGAGTGAGCCAGACATGGCTGGTGGTAGGGAGCCAGGCATGGCTGGTGGTAGTGAGCCAGGCATGGCTGGTGGTAGGGAGCCAGACATGGCTGGTGGTAGTGAGCCAGGCATGGCTGGTGGTAGTGAGCCAGACATGGCTGGTCGTAGTGAGCCAGACAGCATGAAGCAGTGGTCTCAGTTTATATTCAGATTTATATATATTTATATACAGATAGTGAACAATAAACAAAACTGAAATGGTTCTCCTCAAAAGAAGCTCACAATGTTATGCAAACAGGGGTCCTATCTCATTGTGACTATCAAGGAGGTATGACATATTTTATTCACATAAACACTTTGAGATCTGGGAATCTTTGGAAAGGTGGTAAAAAGTTGACAATCAAGCTTTTGAGAAGTGCAAATTTCTTACTTTTAGTTGTTTATCATCCAGCAAATATGAGCAATAAATGACCATGGAGATGAAGATACTGCGTCTGGGGGCCACTAATAGAGATTACAATATTTGTGGTACATAAGACCATTCCATGGGCACTTCATGGGATAGCAGAATATGTCTGGATGATGCCAAACACCATTCAACCTTGAAAGTAATACATAGTTAGCTCCAAAATTAAATTTTCTGATTGTCGAACTTTGCCGATGAAGCCAGATTAGAAAACTACATGATATGACAAAATAAAAAGAAATTTGACACAAGAGACAAAAAATTCACAATTAGTCATCAATTTCTGGTTTATACAGACAAAAACATTACCAACATATACAGATGTGCTTTACATAGGCAAGTATTTTGCAATTTTTGAAATTCCAGCCCTCGTGACTATCTAAACTCCAGCCCTCCCAGATTTCCTACTCATTGATCCCTTTATCATTTGCTCTGCATTTGTACAAGCCGTAAAATTTATTACAGCACAAAACAATCACTTTAGATTCACAAATATTATATCATTTAAAAGATTGTGTCACATTCTGACTTTTTTTTGTCAGACAAAACATGGTAAATTATAAAAGCACCAACTTTTATATCTTGCATTAATTTCCATACTAACATTGACAATATCTAAGTACATTTACAGGGAAAAACATCATTTACAAATTTCATTTGATAACATGACAGTACTGTGACAAATACAGTGTTGTTTAATGCTACATGCAAAAACACATTTTGTTTCATTGGTAGAGATCTATGACAGGTTAGAATGCAATCATATGCTTGGCAAATTACTGTGATTTTTCCTAAAAGCTAAAGCGGTATGTCTCAATGCTGCCAGCTGATTGGTGCACACACTTATTTGCATATCTGAAAATTGGACTCTCTGACAGAGACAGCAAAGCAAGCGTAATGCTTTCATACGACTTCATCTTACCATTGACAGACAGCTAGGATCTGTTGCTGGAATGTGACAAAATCTGGTTTTTTTTGTACTGCAATTGATAAAAAATAAAATACAGTTGACAAATTTGGACAATTTCAGCAATAACTTTGACAGAAAGTTGCAGAGGTTCCCTGATGGTTCCTACAGATCAAAATTTTATGGATTTCATGTGAGACCTCAAATAAGAAAATAAATGTAGACAAAACTGTCACCATGGTAACTACTACTGCCATGGCATCTCCCAAAATTAAAGGTGAAAAAGTTTGTTTACATGAAACCTCTTTAGAAGTTCATGTTGATTGAAAAACAATACTAAAAGTATATGTACACATCTACAAAAAGTGTTTAAATGTTTAACATATAGGAAATAACTGCAAAAATCTAATATGTTAGCTCCTATATTGTTAGTCAAACTTCTTTTTTAATAGTTGACAGTTAATGTGTATAATCATTGTAGTTATCAGATTTTAGTAGTTGTGAAAATAGTTGCAAATTACAGTGCACTGTGCATGTCTTATGTTTATCTCCAGTCACATCAAATTACTGCTATGCCAGTAATAACTTTGCACCTAAAGACAGAAGTATCTGTACGGGACATGCTTACCAACTCATGAATGCATTCGTTTCTCTTTATCCATATTTGTCAAATTTATGCTGGTAATACTTTCAAGAAATGTCAGTATTTTTTTGTTTAAGGCAGAGTGCCTCTCGGGTACAGATATTTAGACTCTCAAAATTTCCAATACTTGCTCTTGGAATAAGTAAAATTTGCTGGTAGGTGTATGCATATGAGGTTGTGAGAGGTGCAAATCTGTAACATAAACTGCTTGGTGTTTTGTATGACAGTTTTTAAGAGGCAGGAGCAACGAGACACGACAGAACTGTAGGAAGACTGAATACAGTGGATAGTTTGGGAAGCCAAAAATTAAAAGTTCTCACTTGCAAGTGCCACACAAGATTTGTCATTTTAATTTCTATAAGAGAAACATACGAGGTCTCACATGAATATACTTGATCAACTTTGTTTTGAATTGTAAACAGCAAATTTTGTTGCTAGGATACCAAATCTTAGTGCTTTGACTTGTTATCTCTAGTTGCAGTCAAGGGTTTATGTTTGTTTGTCATTTGTTATCTCCTACAGTTTGCCGCTGCACCGCGGCCATCATGTTCCATCTCACCATCTGTGAAAAACAAAAAAGAATATAGGTTATGGTAGAGTGGTAAAGTAAGACAAAAATTTTATTGGTTGTATCCAGCCAACAAGTCTACAGGAAAGATTTCAAACAGTTCTGTGACCTGAGTCAATTATTCACTGGGAATAGTGTTTAATGTTTTGGGTTCAGTAAGTACAAATACTCTATGGGACATACTTTTATGTCACCAAGAAACTTATATATCACTTTTTTGGCAGTCTGTGTCAAATAAGCTCTTTGGGAAATAAGTTTTTATGGACTGGGTCATAACAGAATCCTACAGGAATTATTAATTGGGGCTATGTCAGAACAGGACCCAACAGGGGCTATGTCACTGATTAAAAGACTGCTAAACAGCTCCACTTATGAAGAAATCATAACACAATGGGGGTCATGTTTGATCGTATTGCGACATATGGTTATGTACATGTATACATTAAAATATGTTGTTACTGTATAAAGTTTGAATGGAATCAGTTCACATATATCTGTGTCATATAAATAGTCAAAATACAAATGTGAGTAACCGGCCGGGATTTGAGGACTGTTCCTTTAAAAGTACAGAAATGAAGCAAACTGACTGCCACAGCTCAAAAGCGGACCTGAGCAAAAGTCAAACAGGTACTATGATGACCATTAAACTGGTCTTTCTAGAACTTGACTATCCATCAGTGACTGAGACTGAACTGACATTATACACATATTGACTGGCCATGAGGGCAACGGCATACGTCTGTACCCAGAGGGACTGTGAGTCACCCAAAAAAACAGTCTGTTTTTGGAGGTGACTCACAGGCACGAGGGGTTAAAGACATATGCTGTCACCCTCATGCCCAGTCAATATGTGTTTTATAACACACCTCATCTGTAGGCATGCATAAGATCGTACCATACTACAAAACTTGTTGCGCATAAAATGTTGGAGTGGTTCGGCAAGAAAAAGTTTTTCCCGACAGGTTTGCAATACTTCTGCACAACAAATGATGCCTGATGTGACATCGGTTACATGGATCAGCACAAAAAGAATGCATCCCACGTGACTATCAATTGACGAATTAGAACACAGACTGCAGATAAGGGGTGTTATAGTGTCACATGCACACCAAACAGTATGAAAAGTGATGTCTACAGCTGATCTGACCGCTTTAATTGTACCCATTGTAAAATCTTATTTTGAAACACGTATAAAAGAAGCACGCTGACAAAGGACCCACAGAAGGCAACATGGCAAAGTACCTGTACAAGTACGGTTTATAGAAGTGGTGGTATGGGGTACAGACAACAGAGAGGGGATATAGAGTATGAACAGGGGAGGTCTGCAGGGGTCATAGCGGTATAGCATACAGAGAGGTGAGGGAAGGGGTATAGAGTACAGAGATGTGGTGGGAGGGGGTTTAGAGAACAGAGATGTGGTAGGAGGGGGTTTAGAGAACAGAGAGGTACTGGGAGGTTTAGAGTACAGAGGTGGTTGAAGTGTGTTTAGAGTACAGAGATGTGGAGGGAGGGGGTTTAGGGTACAGAGGTATGGAGGAGGGGGTGTAGGGTATGCAAAATATTATTACCGTAGTTTTGTAGGGGTCTCTTGCTAAATATTTCCACTGTATTGATGCAGAATATGGCTGATGTACAGCAAGACATGAACGATAACTTACCCTGGTTATTTGTAGAGATATGCGGAGGTATCGTGTGTGGTTTCCCGAAATTCAACACCTCTTTATAAATTAACTCTGAAAATGTAAGATCATCGCAACAAGAAAGATATCTGTTATGAAATTGGCACCTTTTTATGGAAATAGTAAATAATTATGATTAAAAAAGACCGATTCAGACATGTCCTAGTGATTACTCTGGAAAGGTAAATATCCATATGAATTACAACAAACTGACAGCTATATCTCATGATACAGTTCTCATGTACATGTAGAGTATAACTGGAAAAGTTCAGGGTAATTTGGATCATGACTCTAGACAGACATTTGGATGGAAGGCGGTCTCTCATTTATTTGTCCCTAGATTTCTACTTGGTAGAGATCCGTCCTGAAACTTATTTCTAAATCTTTGTGGTATTCACACTCAATGATCTGCTGATGTTGTAACTTATTGTGTCTCATTACATAACTCATATCAATAATTACTTTTTTGATATCAATGTTTATCAAAATAAGTCTCTGTTCACAAAGTCTTTTGTTTGGTTCAGTTGCATTGACAGTATTCATGTCAGACTTGTAATGTTTCATGTAATTTCAACCTCAGTGTTCACCCCTAATTCCCTTTCAAGTGGTCCACAATCACCATTGATAACAATGGGTTTGGGTCAAACCAAGGTAGTAAAAGGGTTATAAAACTAACCTTTCCACTGTTCAACTGTGTGCTCTCTTTCATCAATGCTGTGATCATATGGCAGTGGTGGTGGCTGAAACATCAATAAACCAATCAAAATCACTCATCAATGGTAAATATCAGATCTTATCATCAAATCCAACCAATCAAAGTCACTCATCAATGGTAAATATCAGATCTTATCATCAAATCCAACCAATCAAAGTCACTCATCAATGGTAAATATCAGATCTTATCATCAAATCCAACCAATCCAAATCACTCATCAATGGTAAATATCAGATCTTATCAAATCCAACCAATCAAAATCACTCATCAATAGTAAATATCAGATCTTATCATCAAATCCAACCAATCAAAATCACTCATTAACGGTAAATATCAGATCTTATCATCAAATCCAACCAATCAAAATCACTCATCAACGGTAAATATCAGATCTTATCATCAAATCCAACCAATCAAAGTCACTCATCAATGATAAATATCAGATCTTATCATCAAATCCAATGTTTGTAGCAGATTATGGCTAATCTTTTCATCAATCACAGTGTGCATCATGGACTCTTTAAGGTACAGTAGCTGTAATATCGCATTTTTCTCACTTTTTTGTTTGTTTTAGCATCAATTGCGAGTTCTTGTTCTACTCCACAAAGCACATTGAAACACCAACTATTATGCTTGTCAAAACAGCATCTATTGTGTAAAATGTGGTGTAATATTCATACTTTATTCATAAATGTAGAGTTTCAAATTAACCTTAAGCATTTATCAGAACAGAAAATGCTGTGAGATTAATTTCTTGTCAATTCATCAGATGCATTTGTGAAATCAACATTATATATACACTTGAAAATAGTTAATGCAGTACAATATCTTTAGTGTATATAAAAGATAGCTGTATCCATTCTATGAGGAATAAGAAGGGGAATCCAATCAATATTTTACTTACACCTTCCACCTCACTTGGATCGTACCATACATGAATATAGGGGTGTTGCAGTGCATCATCAACTGATATCCTTTCTTCTGGGTCTATCACTAACATTTTAGAGAGTAGACTTCTGGCATGGCTTGCTGGCAACACACAAAAGACAACAAAAAAAATCAATAACAAAAATACGAATTCTGTCCCTCTGTTTAATAATGCACGGATCTTGTCCCCTGTAAAAATCTATAATTTCTGTTTAAATAAAAATATATATTTATTGGTAGAGTACATGTACACATATGTATGGCTCTGTAATTTTTGTTCTAAGGTACATCTTTAATGTTTTGAAGAATGATCCTCTATGGCTAGCTATAACAGAGCCTTTGCGTGTGACGGACATACATCCGCACATACATACATATACACACATACATACATACATACATACACACAGACATACATACATACATACAGACATACAGACGCCACCGACTCACCATATAAGCTCTTTTTGGTATTTATATACATACCAAATATGAGCTAAAAATGATCCTCTATGGCTAGCAATTACAAAGGTGAGATTTATCAGAGTGTTTATGAATACCAAAGTTATGTTGTATTAATAATTTAGTATGCATGAAACAAGATTGACAGACTGTCATTTGCATCGAATGATCATTTTAATACTAATCTTGTAGAGACAACAATATAGGGCCATCCTATACTTCAGTGACCTATAGATATGAACACCTGTTTAATATGATATTTCAGTTTTCTTTGTCATGGAAAAATTACGGTACATTGACAATAACTGTAGAATAGCATTCCTAGGATCTGTACGATAACATGCAGATAAAAGAGGACTTTGGTTCATCTCATTGATTCATCTGTACATCTTCCAAATATTTACAATATTTTATGGACAAATGTTGAACAGATTGGTATGCAAAAATTGAACTACTGGCCATGTGTACTACAAAAGCTGCAATCTGACAAGGACACAAAAAGAAACTACACATCATGACTCACCTTTAAGTTTATTGAGTTCTGTACTCTCAGCCGGAAACAAAACATCAGGAAATAGCTTATCAAAACAGTAGCCTGCATATTTAGGTCGGTTTTCTACATAATTCCTGACTGTTGGTTGCAAGCGTTTCATGAAATCAACTGATGGAGTTCCCAGTTGTTCAATGATTTTATTCCACTGGTCAATGTCTGTAAAATTCAGGTTAAGCTAATAGCCATGACTGGAAAGCTAATATCTATGACTGTTAAGCTAATATCTATGAATGGTAAGCTAATATATATGACTGGTAAGCTGATATCTATGACTCTTAAGCTAATATCTATGACTGGTAAGCTAATATATATGACTGGTAAGCTAATAGCTATGACTGTTAAGCTAATATCTATGACTGGTAAGCTAATATATATGACTGGTAAGCTAATATATATGACTGGTAAGCTAATATATATGACTGGTAAGCTAATAGCTATGACTGTTAAGCTAATCGCTATGACTGGTAAGCAAATAGCTATGATTGTTAAGCTAATATCTATGACTGGTAAGCTAATATATATGACTGGTAAGGTAATATATATGACTGGTAAGCTAATAGCTATGACTCTTAAGCTAATCGCTATGACTGGTAAGCAAATAGCTATGATTGTTAAGCTAATCGCTATGAATGGTAAACTAATAGCTACGACTGTAGTCCATGTATTTCAAGTTAAGCTGATAGCTATGATTATTAAGGTGATAGCCATGATTGTTCAGCTAACAGCCATGACTGGAAAGCTAACAGTCATGATTGTTATACTAATAGCAATGATATATCTTTTAGCTTGCCATGTGAAAACATTCTCCAATGCTTTCTTCAAACCTTTCATTTTAAATGAGTTAAAACTTTTGCATGATGGGATATGCATACTTTATGATGACATTAAACTCAGATTCATGAAAACCCACTCAATCTATTCAGCCAAGCTATTTATTAATTCAGATTACCATATCCACTTTTTCATTCTTGCCTTGGCACAATACTAACCTTGGCTAACATTTGCTTTTTTGGTAAAGGTAAAAACATGTATCTGTCTGTCTGTCTGTCTGTCTGTCTGTCTGTCTATTGACACGCCAGCCAGATAGACAGACAGATAGATGGGCAGACAGACAGATAGAAAGACACACAGACAGATAGACAGACAGACTGTTCATCTTTCTGTCTGTCTGTCTGTCTGTCTGTGTGTCTTTCTATCTGTCTGTCTGCCCATCTATCTGTCTATGTGTCTATCTAGCTGGCTAGCTATCGAGCTTCAAGTCCAGATCATGCACAGCATACAACTCTTTCAAGAGTGAAGTTAGAACCACCTGTACATACATGAATTTAAAGAGTGTAAAGGTTCACATCTACCAAACGATAACATCCTTTTTCTACAATATAATTTTCAAAACAGGTGATATTTGTCACATTCTAAATTTTTAACACCTGAAAGATCTCCACAACTGATATCCAACCTTATCTACATGACACATATCGTTAAGAGAACTCCGCTATCCATTTTTCAAAGTTCTAAAGATTGAACTAATTGCACATGCAAAGGTTAACGAAAATATCCATTGCTTTAAAACAACTGTGAGAAAATTGGTCTTCTCTGAATATCTATCTGGAACATTTAATTCTGATTAAGATTACTTGGATAAGTCAAACCTTCATACAGTGAAATTGGTACACACATAATACGGAAAGATTCAATGTATTTGAGACTACTTGAAAAGGAGGACAGAATATTCTTTTTGAACATCTCAATTAGCAAATAAAGTTACCAGAATTTATGGTTTTGTATTCATTGTCTGTTGTTTGTATCAGTGTGTGCCAACCTATGACCTGATATACAAAAGTGATGAGCAGCAACACTCAAGTTTCTTAACCCTTTCACCACCATGGTTTAGCCCAAACCCATTGTTAGCAGTGGTGATTGTGGACCTGTTTACTAAACTTCAGGGGTTTATAGGTTATCAGAGAGTATTGAGTGAAAAGGATACGATCAGTACCAGGAAACATCACACCTCCTCTGATCATTTCTCCCATGATGCATCCTACTGACCATAGATCAACTGTAAAGAAAGCACACATGGAAATACCATTTCAATATAAAGGCATCTGTATGGATTCACATTGTGAAAATGTCAGATATTTTTCAATGCCAGTGTCTGACAAAATAATGGAGTATTGTGTCTTCATTTGACATTTTGTTTTCTCACTGCTTTGATATAATGACATTGCTTTTGTGCTTTATCTTCCTACTTGCCTGTCTCTGTTAGGTTATTTGTTTATTTATTTATTTATTTATTTATTTATTCAGAAATGCTTCAGATCCAATTCCATTTACAGTTCCTACAATACTCATAAAAAAACTTTCAAGACTCAAAAGAAACTCAACAGAAAATATTTAGTTGAACATTGACAAAAATAAAACAAAGAGCCACAAAACAAAGAAACATATTTACAAAATTAAAGTCGAAAAACTGTTGGATATGTTGAAAGGCATCCCATTCTCTTTGTAGCCCATTCCTAGGATGACTTACCATTCTCTTTGTAGCCCATTCCTAGGATGACTTACCATTCTCTTTGTAGCCCATTCCTAGGATGACTTACCATTCTCTTTGTAGCCCATTCCTAGGATGACTTACCATTCTCTTTGTAGCCCATTCCTAGGATGACTTACCATTCTCTTTGTAGCCCATTCCTAGGATGACTTACCATTCTCTTTGTAGCCCATTCCTAGATGACTTACCATTCTCTTTGTAGCCCATTCCTAGGATGACTTACCATTCTCTTTGTAGCCCATTCCTAGGATGACTTACCATTCTCTTTGTAGCCCATTCCTAGGATGACTTACCATTCTCTTTGTAGCCCATTCCTAGGATGACTTACCATTCTCTTTGTAGCCCATTCCTAGGATGACTTACCATTCTCTTTGTAGCCCATCCCTAGGATGACTTACCATTCTCTTTGTAGCCCATTCCTAGGATGACTTCAGGAGCTCTGTAATACCTTGTCACAACATACGGAGTCATCATGAAACTGGTGCCAGCTGTCCTTGCCAAACCAAAGTCTAGGATTTTCAGAGTACAGTCAGATCGTACAACTATATTGCTAGGTTTCAAATCCTGCAATACAATGGAATGATCATGTTATCACGGATCATAAACAGGGAATTGTGTCCGACCTTCCCACCATACAGAATTTTCTGCCATTACTGAGATATCATACTGTTGACATATATTAACATGAAAAACAAAAATAACGAAAAAAGTTATAGAAATAGTCCCTTTGACTAGGCATATTTTGATTTCTGCTACTCTATATGAGTTTTGTGCATGGCTATTTCTCACGGCTCATATCAATGAAAGACAGTTGACAAAAGTTGTTGGAATGAAGCAGAATTTCGAGAACGAAATTGTCTGCGGCAATATTAGATGATGCGTCCATAGCATGTTGTACTTGTCAGCAATGGTTACTTTTTGGCAAACCTAAGCACCATACTTTCTTTTTACTTGTAACCATTATTCAGTAAGATATTGTCTTGTGAAACAGATCTACCATTTACCCTATGGATAGAGGTTACAATAACTGGAAAGACTTACTCACCCTGTGTATAATACCAGCTGAATGTAGGTGTTTAATACCACATAGTAATTGATACATGAGATAAGACATTCTTTCATGATCTAAGTCCATCTGAATAACTTGACATAAATTGGCATCCATGAGTTCCATGACAAGATAAACATCTTGAAACTCTTCAAATGTCTTCTGAGGTGTAAATGCATTCAATAAACCTATAATCTGATGATGGGATAAAAAAACAACTAATTAGTGTCAAATATGACGTCAGCCATGCACAAACCTTACGTTATATGTTTTAAACTGCTCTACTTAATAACTTTGTTGCACAAAAACCATCTTGAGGAGACCTGTTTGCTGATGGTTCTCTCAACTACACTTAAACGGCCATTATCATATACCTAGATTCACGTACCCATGTAAACCTATGGGAAAAGGCGCTCTTACAGGTGTGTAATAAGTTGCCATATCACGCCCAGGCACACTTTGCCCGAATAAGGTAGTGTGCGTGCTTTTTCGAACTTTTTCGTTGTCGTTGCTACGCGCGTTGCTATCCATGTACATTCCATTCGAAAGCACGTCAGCGCGAGATTCGAACCCGTTTCTATGCGCTTCGCTCGTAGTTTTGAAGCAAATTGTAGACAGTTCGAATCTTATTCCGATCAAAATTGGTTTAAAACAAGTGCTTGATAGTCTCCTCTCAATGTTTTGCTGAGAAAGTGTATTTTAACGAGCGGGATCTACTCATCTGTGCTCATTCTGCAGTGACATTGGCGTTCGCATAGAACAAGCTCGTGACGCGTTCCACAACAGAATAAATGACAACATCGTACATATTAATCCGCAAAGTTACGTGGCTCATGTTTTTTTTTAATTTACGCCCATAACTTTATCAAAATTTTATTGATAAATTCTGAAACATATCACAACCGTTCAATACGGTATATGATAAAACCTTTACGGCCCAGATACGGGTTTTGCGGACCTCGGTCGTACGGCGTACGGGCCCTCGCACGCTCGGGCCCTTCCGCCGTACAACCTCGGTCCGCAAAAACCTGTATCAGGGCCATAAAGATTAATAGTTGTAATTCTTAATGATTTTTTTCACTATTTTTGTTTTGTATATCCATTGCAAGAACTTGTTCTACCCCTTAATGCATGATGAAATACCTACTGTTTAGCTTGTTAAAGGGACAAAGTCAGCCATTTTTCATGAATTTTGTATGATACAAGATACTACTTATATTGTTTGACATGTTTACAGATAGTGAATGAATGGGTGACCATGCATATATTCGACCCCGGTTTTAGACACAATCAATGAATTAATGGCCATGACCATTAATTCATTTCTGCGATGGTTTCATGTATGATGTCTAAAACAGGGGTTGAATATATGCATGGTCACCCATTTATTCAGTATATTTCAACATGTCAAACAATATAAGTAGTATCTTGCATCAAAAAAAATTCATGAAAAATGACCAACTTTGTCCCTTTTACACAACATGATATTGTTTACAATTAATTCTACTCAAGACCAGAATTAACTTGTCAACAATAACAATGTAGTCTACACTAAGTCTTGTACAGGCTGAGTTCACGAGCTGAATATTGTGTATCTGTATTAATATTTGATATTAAAAGTAAAAACTGATAATATCATCAAAAAATTACAGCTACTGGGCCTTTAACCTGACGGTGAAAGCTCAATGCTGTCAAGGAACAAGTGAAATTTAATGTTTTTGAACAACAATACAGCCTATGTGTAAATATTTAATAAATGACAATATAGAAGTTGACAATTTTTAGCAGATTATGACACTGAAATTTATTTTGAATTTACTACCACCTTCTCCATTTGGACCACCAAAATACATGTTCTCGTGGTCTGCAAGGACCACTACAATAAATGTTAATTTCAATGCTGCCATGGGCAATGTAACTGATGTCTGATAGGATGATCTCTTATACATGTATTGGATCACTGGCTACTAGGGTTAGGACTCTGGGGTAAGAACTCTGATATTAATCTGAAAGAGCAGAAGTGTAGGTCCAAAAAACTTGTGATGAACATACAACACAGAGTAATAAAATCTTGTTGATATACCATACCAAAAAATTGGAGTGAAAGTGGAAAAAATATGTTTCAGTTTACAAGAAAACATCATTAAATGTAAAAGTCATCCCATATCCATGGAGCATTATAAACTGACACTGCAGAACAAGTCACTTCAACCATTAATATAAACACAGTAATTGGTGCCATCGTTTAGCCACTTGGGATTGTGAATGCTTTTAAGACCTAAACGAAAGTGTGTTATGAATTTAAACCTGTCACAAATTGAAACAAGAACATATGAAGTCATTGAAAATTCCCTTATACACTCTTTATGATTTTCCCGATATAGATTTGACTTGGTGAAAGGCTACATTAGTATAAAAATACACAATAATACCAGCATTAAATATTTCTGACAAAATTTTATCTAAAGAGTTTCTATTTGTAGTAGGTATATCAAATTATGGACAGTCAAGTGTTTTATTCAACTTTGACAAATCAATAAAATCTTGCCAAAATATCTCTTATCCTTCTGAGTTCATATTTCACCATCAGGTCAAGTTGTTTACATGTAAACTACTGATGCACAAGTCCCATATGGTGCATTTTAACAAAATATTGAACATTTCAAGTCCCCTGAGACATAGATACTATAAACATGATTTTACAGTATCAAGCTGCAATAACTTACCACGCCCAGTGGGTGAAACTACATGTGGTTTAGAATCAATACTGGTTTTTACTGACTTGGCTAATAGGAAAGTAATACTGTCTGGCAGAAAAAGGATATTTCAGAAAATGTTGCAGAGTCATGCACGCTACTTACATTTTTATGATTGCACAGTTTCATAAGAACAAATTCTCTGTATGCACGTTTTGCATGAGTTACATTTTGAAATGGTCGACTCAGTTTCTTGATTGCTACATTCTGGCCGGTCACTGTGTCATACGCAGCACTGAAATACAAAAGAAAGGCATTTCTAAGGTCAATGACCTTAACAAGGAATTTAGTTCTCATACTTAAGCTGCAGTAATTAACTTGTTTATTTCTTCTTTATTTGGTGTCAAGTTGGTTTTTATAGGTTTTCATGAGAGAAATCCACATAATACATCTTTGTTTACAAATTTTTTAAATGTACTCAAAATGCCTGCATGCTTGCAGAGCATCACATTGTTGTGTAAATTATGGAGGTGAAAAAGAAGTTTCTGCTTTTATTCTTCATGGCCATTCATATGCATGGAACAATCAAGCAAATAGAAAACTTGTGTGTAAAATTTTCCATGTATTTTTGAACCAATTGTATTTCAAACTTTTTATTGGACACAGAAATGAAGAATCTAATTACTTCGGCTTTACATCATTTTGGAGAAATCTATTAAAACCACTAAACAGAGAAAAAATGGCGTGTGTAAGCAATGTTTCAGACACATTGACTTATATTGCTCTATTTGGGGATGATTTGAGCTTACAAGGGTAAACAGCATCTTCTTGAAACACCACAGTACACCACTGACAGAAAACCTGAATAGGTCGCCAGGTATGATAATGATCAAGGAAGTAAATGCTAATATTTCCTAGGAACAAATTCCAATATTTTTGCTGAAAGTTTGACTCAGATGGAAATACTTACTGTATCTGGTAAATTTCAAAAGTAGATAAAACCAAAATGAATCAACTCAACATCTAATCTCACATTTCTAACCTGACAAAAATGTTAAATTACTTACCAGACAATGCCTTGTGCTCCTGAACCTATAGGTTTGAGATTTTGGTATCTTTTTAATATGACAAAGTTAGTATCACCAACATCTACGCTGTAGAAATCACTGTTGTTATAGTACTTGTTTCCATAATGTTTACTCATTCTGTATTCTTCAGCTATTTCAGACCAGTTCTGTGGAGAATGAAAAATACAATACACAGTATCAATGTAGTGACCCTATCATTCCTGAAGTCAAATCACATCACTAATAAATGTACATGTGTATCACATTCTGAGGTACCATTTTACAAGTGGTATAGCCACAAATTGATGACGTCAAATCGCCATACACAATACATAATCCATAATTACAAGGTGTCTGTGTTTTGTTTACAGCAATGTGACGTCATCAGTTTGCGGCTATACCACTTGTAAAATGGTGTCCATTCTGCTCATCAAATTAATGTCAAATTACAGTTACACAGGTTTTTAATTTGGTCCACCGTAGAATTTTCTTTATCTTGTGCAAATAATAATCCTCATTTACTGTATTTTGTTCAGTTTTACATCAAAATATCATGTCATCTGAAAGCATAACAGTAACACACAGCCACTGTGCAAAGTATGTCTGTGCAATAACACTTTCCTTTTTCTACGGTAAAAACTAAACTTCTTGACCAATCATTTCCATTTTTATTCCAATTTTTCTAAGTTCACCCTTTCTTTGATCATCTTACACATTTAGACAACAGTAAATATTTCTGCATATTAATTTTTATGAACAATTGTACGCTTGATTGATAATGATATGCAGCAGTTTTCCTAAACTGTTTGTGATTGGTCAATGTGTGCACGGCGATAAAATATGCAGCAGTTCTGCTATACTGTTTGCGATTGGTCAGTGTCTTGGATACACCTGTCTTCCAACAGCGGTACACAATGTGTATAATTTACAAGGTAAATGAAACACTGATTTGATACAGCGAGGTTTACATTATCTAACTAGCTATGATTTTGACTGATCTAATCGCATGCGATTTATGCAGACATCCATCTTTGCACAGTCAAAAACAATTAATGCTCAATTTCCTAAATATATGTATTCAATTATGCAAAGCTCAATGACTGGCATTGTCTGAATATGCAAATTAAATTGTCATGAGTCATTATTAATGAAGAATATTCAGTGGCTGCAAATTGAACACAATGTAGAGTTGACAATGTACAGGGAAGTGCAACTACTTTACATGATCATATATTATTCATTTTTGCTTCATTTGACAAAAAATGCACATACTGCAACACCCAATGTACCAGTATACATTATAAATAGGATATGACATTCTATATCAGTGTTTTTGCTAAGGTTGGGGAATATTGGTAAATGATTTTGGGAACCCCGGTAACATTTCTGCCCCCTTCTAGTTTGATTACATTGATATACCAAGGGGGACCCCGGTAAAAATGACAGGGGAACACCGGTAACATTTACCGGGGTACAGGCCTTAACAAAACCACTGTATGTAGCAATATACATTATAAATAGGATATGACATTCTATGTACCAATATACATTATAAATAGGATATGACATTCTATGTACCAATATATATTATAAATAGGATATGACATTCTATGTACCAATATACAATATAAATAGGATATGACATTCTATGTACCAATATACAATATAAATAGGATATGACATTCTATGTACCAATAACATAAACAGAATATGACATTCTTCAATTAACATTACAGGACGGTTGTCGATAGCACTAAGAAATCATGCCTGAGAATTCCTATCAAAACATGCCTTAAAATAGTAACTTTTCAAGTATGATTATACTGATCACAAAGCAGATAAAAATACTCTACAAAATTTACTTCTCAAGTAACCAATATGAAATGTAAGAAGAAGAAATGAAAGAATTTCTATTTGCAATCCATTATTCCATAGCAAAACAGCAGGTGTACATGGCTATGGTATTCTTCAATAGTTCAATCCACTGTAGGTCAAGTTCTTTCAGATGGTGTGAGACTGACAAAACTAAAACTTGAATTATAATCCATCTTTAGACATTCTACACAGTTGACACTGCACTTGTACTGCAGAGTGAATGATTCGAAACATGAACTACATGAGAAAACACTGCTTACTGTCTGAGTTAACCCTTTTCCTGCCAAGTCGGTGAAAATCCGCTAAAATTTGGTGTAGCCAGAATCTAAGCACTGGTGGCCGTTATTCTACCAACTTGGTGGAAATCGGGCCATTTTTTGGTACCCCCTTTCCTGCCAAGTCGACGGCACTATGTTGTGCTATCCCCTGTGCGTTTAGGGGTCATCCGAGGACAGGTTTTCTGACAAAGAACGCCTTTTCCCCTCGAAATGGGTTCACAGGGAGTCGATAGACAGGGAAAGGTGCAGAAACCTGTCCACCAGTCCCCCACACCCGAGGGGGGGCTGGGTTTTTTTTTACTGCTTTTTAGCGGACTTGGCAGGATAGCATGGTGACGTTTTCTGGTGGAGTTGGACGTACTTGGCTGTCTGACACTATACAGATTGCTGCCAAACTTGACCAACTCGGCAATGCTAATCTAGAAGGCTATCTCTTGCAAATGACTTGGCAGATGGTGCCGATGGTGCGAGATGAAAGTCACTTATTCAGTTGTGTGTGACTGAAAATGAGAACATATTTTTGATGGGACGGCTTGACTTGTTCCTCCGATAGAACAGATATGAACGACTCGGAATTACCATTACAAACTGGTGTCCGACGTATTAAGCTGGGCTTCAGCTCTGCAAGTTAAAGCCAGGCAACATCCTTCACCGCCTTGGCCGTGCCATTCAATGGACGTGGCTTTGGATTTTTTATTTATTCCATCCTCCGAAGTATTGGCTCTGGTTTGCAGGCAAACCTATCCTGTTGCCAACGACTTGGTTACTATGTACGCTGTTTGCGTACCGAGAATTCAAGAGGGGACATGAGGTCAATGCTACGGGGATACCGCCTGTACTGAGCAGGGACTGCTTTTGTTATGCTGACCAGCGAGCTGTACAATGGCCGCCAGGCATGGGGAGAAATTGATGGCTACAACAATGGAAGCATATTGCGTTGTACCCGTGCATCACAAAAGTGAGACTGACAACTTGGGTGTAGTGACTGATTATCACTGGTTAGCTGCAGCCCAAGCCATGATGGTACAAACCAGTACCTGACTGAGGACCGCTCGATTACGTCAGTAATGAACGGTAACACTCCTAAGCCAACTCCCAAAGGAGCTGGGCTAGACTACGTGGAAGATGTTGTTAGTGGAACGGCAAAAACGTACTTTTTGTGTTACACTGCCAAATCGTTGAAGGTACGTATTCAATTGACCTTACCCTGGGGAAACAGAACAGGTTTGCCGGTGCTGCTGCACCCCTAGCACGACCCCCAGGGTCTCTGACTAACAGACGAGCGAGGTGATGTTTGTGTCTAGCGGATGTGCGCAATACTGAAGGAGTTTATTTCCGAGAAAATAAGCATGAAACGGCAATAAAATGACGCACCCCCTGGGGCAAACAAAGCCGGTGACCTCAATTTTTTTCTGCAGTAACCCTTGAGCACCTTCCCCTGTCTACGGGCATGTAGAAATTATTGAAGTCTAACATGTATAAGTACGGCTAAAACTACCCTGAAAATGGGCGGTTTCTGCCAAAATGCCTGGCAGGATAATGTGAAGGAGAGCCAATCTTTTGCAGGCACATATTGTGGGGCCGTTTTCTACTGACTTGGCAGGATAACGGACAAGGGCGCTCGGCTGGAAAAGGTTATTCCACTTAATCAATCAATTGTCTCTGTGTGTCCCTAAATGCTGTAACTGCTGTTGACAGTTGGCTGTCATAACTACATAAAAGACAAAGTATACATTATGTTGGACATAGTTACATGTACAGGTACACCATAGCAGTTGCTCTGATAGATGTCAATATGATGGCTTTAAAATAGCACATGAACACTGTCACATAAAAATGTATGCATAAAGAAACTTGTAATAAGAATATGAGCCTTGCTACAATATTACTGCAGAATGTTTGGAAGTTTATCAACCTCTCTCTACTGCCTTAAATCATTCAATATAATGAGTGTTACCTGTAAATTAAAATGCTGAATGATTGATCGATTCTGACTTGAAACTTTTATCACAACTTATCTACCATAGGACAGTTTTGCAATATTCCTCTACAGCATACATGTTACATAACATGAATTTGTAAAACCAATCTTATGGTATATGAATGCATATTAAATTTACCAATACTAGTAACAAGTCACTTGCTTCTAATACTAGACTCACAGCTCAAACTGAGCTCAGTTTAAACACATTTTTATCTTTAGAAATTACTCACTGACATAGCAGTGTGTTACATGTACTATCTAATGTCAAAAGTGCTACTTGGGCAATCCATAGATCGTCAAGAAACTCTTGGGGTACATCGGCTATCACACATTTACTCAATATCACAAAGACATTTACCATGTAACTGATACCCATCAAACTGTACAATCTCAAAATAAAGTATTAGGAAATGACATATTTATGCAGTGACTCTCACCTACAGCTACTGCTATGTTATCTATCTCATACACTTTCATGTATCTTGATCTGATTTGAGAAACCAATGATAGATATCACTTGTCACTGACTCATGGACCTGGTATTTTAACATCACCTTGTTTTCTGTACACAACTGATAAGTCAGTCAGTTAAGCTGTCACTTCTGATGATTTTTTTTTCATTTATTTTTGTTTCCTATGTCAATTGCACGTTCTTGTTCTAGCTGCCAAAACATGTTATAACACCTGCAACTTTATAGCTGTCAGCACAGTGTCTATAGATGTAAAAGGCACAGGTTATTGTTTACATTTGAATTCTAGTCCGGGTCAGAATTTACTTGTAAACAATAACAATGCAGTTCACAAATGTACAGGCTGAGCTGAGTTGACAAGCTGAATACTACTACATCATCTAAACAAGAAACTGTAGTTGATATTAAATACTAATAAACAAATCATCAAAATTTACGGTCACTGGCCCTTTAATATATGCTAAGATACATCTAGTGCACGATAATGGGTATTTTCATTTTGTTCTCTGTTGTGAGTCCCTGCAGAGTTCATTAGTTTACAGCTGAAGGTTATTTTGTTGACAAGATCATTGGACAGAGGAAGTGATGAACAATGATAAATTGGTTGACAAAGACTTGAAATGAGGCATAAATGATGTAAGTCTACCTCAGTGTTTGGTAAATGTCTATGGATGAATATTACAATGAAATAATGAATTTAAATATTATAATAAGTCAAGACATCAGCAAGAATTCCTGGTGAACATACAATATTTATAGGACCTCTTTTCAAAATATAGATCTGAAGTATGTTACTCTATCCATTTCATCTATCTCTTCAGCTCTTGAATTCATATTCCTTGAAATTCTGTGAGAATTGCTTGCAATAACATCATGCAAAGAGAGTATTTATCAAGGAGCAGTGCAATTTCTTCTTGAGAAAGTTTTTATTATTTCTGAAAATTTGCAAGAATGTACCACAAGGCGAGGATAGCAAGGCAAGTTTTGAAAAAATGGTATCTTCATTACATTGACAATCATTTCATTTAATTTAGCAAGATTAAATTACAATGTGAAATTTAATTCACTTCATAATGATCTTTTTCACCATAAAACTTTAGATATGTCCATGTACATTGTACTGTACCAAGGGTTTTGGCTTGTCAATTCTGCCATGCTTGAGTGATTTTCAATGCTTTTCACCTCTGCAGAATGATCACTATTCTTGATATTTTTCTTCATCTTTGCAAACACTTATTATTTTACAAGGTATGTGAAGTTCACAGAAAAACCAATCACTCCAAATGATCAGATCATCAAGTCCAGAGATATATACTGATTAGACTTTGACATAAAGTAACATTTTCAGTGGCAGATCTGTCCTCTGTTAGATAATGGTTCACTGATCATAGGTTAAAACGTAGGTGGAATTGAGAAAAACCAACATTAGCTGTCCTTGTGGGTAAATGCTGATCTTTAAGTCCATGCGGGTTTAACACACAAAAAAAGATAAACAAAGCATATATACATGATTTGAATACTAATGATATTACTGACATTATGTTCCCCCCATAAATGAATTTACTATCAGATCAAAAAGAAATGATCTGACGCTGATATTGTGAATTCGACCTGTTTCATCTGAACTAGACCTTGTACCATATTTTACTTCTATTATCCATAAAAATATCTATTTTATAGCGTTCCTCAGCTTATCACAAGCAAAAGCTAGTCTTTTCCAGCTTTCCACTGTCACCCCATGCTTTTCAATCCCAAAGTGTAATTGTATGAATTTCTACAATACACTTAGGAAAACATAAAATATGATAAAGACTTAACTATTGTGATTTTTGCAGAGTCTTCCCACTGAAAAAGTAAACTTATATACTGATGATGTGATGTTCAAGTAATATCTTCAGTCTGAATATACCGGTACAATGTAGGCACTCTTTTGTTACCCATCTGTACCCAACACCAGCCCACTGGTACCCATCTATACCAAACACCTATCCACTAGAACCCATCTGTACCCAACACCTACCGACTGGTACCCATCTGTACCCAACAACTGCCTATAGGGAACCTCAATTATAACATTGTAATTTGTGACAAGTGGCTGGTAAAAATGATTTCTTATTTGACAACAATGCTGAAGATGACATGGAACTCTAACCACACTTGGCATCACTGCTGACAAAGTATGGATTACATATTTGTATGGCTAGGAAAGCGGTTGTCACCATTATTCAGTTATTGTTCAGTGTAAAATTAGAACAGAAATAAACCTGATCTCCTGACATCAAAATGATATTATCTGATAAAATTTTGGCATCTCAAATATATGATCAAATTAAATGTAAGTACCATATTTCATGTGAGATACTAAAAATAATTCCATTTATTACCACATGTAAGACCTCTAGACAAGGAACTGTGCAAGAAAAATTTCAAACTTTTGCAGAACTAAAGTTGGACCTTACATGTACCTCCCATGATCTATGGCAAAAGAACACAAAAAACAATACTTAGTCTCACTGTGATTTGAAAAACTCGAACTTCTCAACCTGTATAACTCTTCAACCATATCAGATTTAAAAGCAGGTTTTTAACCCACAAAATAAGTTTATCAGAAGGGCTACACTTGCCCAAGGTCTATGGACATATAAATATCACAACAAAATAAACTGAAGGAATAAACTTTAGCAGACTGTTGCAATAGTGGTAGGCTGTTGTGTACATCGTGGAGTGAACAAGCTTGGCCAGCCAGTAACTGCTGCCAAGAAAAACCAAGCGACCAGTACTGGTGGGGGGTAGGGGGTGTCAGTCTAGGGGAGGGCTACCCCTCTGTGTTTTGTGCAATGTATTCATTTTTTAATAAAAACAAAAAATATTTTCACAACAAGAAAATATGCAAATTTCTTATGCAAATTGGACACTCCTCTGTTTTTCTGGGCTGTGGAGAATATTGAAAAGGCAAAAAAGATGGTTTTAATCTGTGGATACGATCTAGAGGATGTTTAAAATGCATGTCAAAGATGTTACCACAATAATATTGTTACATTACCATAGACACTGTTCATGATGTCATATAAAACACCAATTTTAATCTGTCTTTAACTCAGAAGTTTAAAGGAACAAAGTTGGCCATTTTTCATTAATTGTGTTTGATACCAGATACTACTTATATTGTTTGACATGTTGAAAGATACTGAATGAATGGGTGACCATGCATATATTTGACCCCGGTTTTAGATATGATAAATGAAACCATCGCGAGAATGAATTAACGGTCATGACCATTTATTCTTTCTCGCAATGGTTCCATTTAATTTGACTTAAACCGGGTCAAATATATGCATGGTCACTCATTCATTCAGTATCTTTCAACATGTCAAACAATATAAGTAGTATCTGGTATCAAACAAAATTCATGAAACATGGCCAACTTTGTCCCGTAGATATCAGCACAATAATTTCCTTCAAGTTCAAAGATGTCTGAATTGAATGGCCTGTGTGAAGTTCAAAGTCTGTTGAAATCTAAGATACAGCCATTGCAAGAAGCTCTTGACGATAAGATAAAACATGGAAATTTTAGTATTTTTATCCCTATCAGTAGCTTTATTTTCACCATCTAAAATCCTACTGAGAATCATGATCACAATATTGTTAATCATAGATTCATAAGAAACGGTAGCTCCTCCAAAACACTGCTGAGGGTAATGAGAAGAAACTGTGTAGCAAGTAAGATACTGCAATTCAGAAAGATAAGAGCAGAATTTATTGAAGCCAATTATTTTTAATTCACATCCTCTTGAGTTCACTAACCACCCACGCTTGAATACAAACTTTTTCCAAACTTGTAATACAAACTTTAATTTATGGTAGAGCGTAAGACAACTCACACATATATCTTTTGTCTCTCACACCCACGCTGTGTGGTTTATCTTGTTTGCACTCACCCTGGCCATTGCTACTTGTATTATCCTGAATCATGGACACTTTACAGATAAAGTGTTGCCCTCAGTCTGAACGATATAGACAGTCACTGAGTTATCAAACCTAACAGACACTCCACAATTTGCCCTCATTTCTTGCAGATTTACTCACCAACCCTTGTTGTAGTAAAGGCTTTACCGTGACAACATAGCTCAATATATCAAAATTATGATTTATAAATCCTTCATCAACTGTTAGTAGAAAGCATGGCACTGTATTGCCTTCCCCGTGGATGGAGTAATTGCTGTCTACAAAGTAAACATCGTACAGATAAAGTAAAAGGCATTTAGCGTATCTATAAACTGCAAATCTTGTTTGCCTTTTTACTAGCTGTCTGTGATATTCTGTTCTTTGTCTTCTCAAAATAAACATATCTTAAATTCCTCTTATCCCTTGTAGAACCAATTTTCAAACAAGTCATTGACAATGACATAGTCCCCACTTGTAATAGGAGTATTAGTCTTGAGGGGGCAGGGAAATGAGGTCATTAAGAAGTATCACTAAAGTGTATATGTTCAGATCTATGGACACATAGGTCTATGTCATTGTTCCCAATTTGAAACAAGAGGCATGTCTAAGTTATGGTTCTAAATCGGGAAAAAAGATCAAACCTCTAGCTGTATTGGCCAGCCAAGAAATACATATGTGCATAATAAATGAGGTACAAGATGTGACATCTTAAGGTCTATTATCCTATCAAAATTGAAGCGTAAAGAACTTGTGATTACTGAGTTATGCATATATATGCATATTCAAGGTCTAAGGTCATCAAGGTCACGTGACATTTTGAAAAAAAACATTGTATTGCTAATTAATCCATATATGCCAAAATTCAGACCTCTAGCTCTATTGGCTTGCCCACAATTATATATGGGCATAATTAACGAGGTAAAGCATGTGTTGTCATAAGGTCTCCCATCCTACTAAATATAAAGGACATAGCACTTGTGGTTACTTATTTATTGACATAATCGTGTATTTTAGGTTAAAGGTTATCGAGGTCACATGACATTTTGTCAAAAAATTTCTATCCTATAGTCTATCCCTATATACTAAAAATCATACATTTACCTCTATTGGCTTGTTCAAAATTAGATATGCACATAATGAATCAGGTACAATATGTGGCGTCATAAGGTGTCCATCATACCAAATATGAAGGGTGTAGCACTTGGGTTCCTGAGTTATGGACAAATATGTATATTTGGGGTCAAAGGTCACCGAGGTCACGTGACATTTTGTCAAAAAAATTGTATTGCTAAGTTATCCCTACATACCAAAAATCAGACCTCTAGCTCTATTGGCTCGCTCAAAATTAGATATGCACATAATTAATGAGGAACAATATGTGGCGTCATAAGGTGTCCCATCATACCATATATGAAGGGTGTAGCACTTGTGGTTACTGAGTTATGGACAAATATGTATATTTGAGGTCAAAGGTCACCAAGGTCACGTGACATTTTGTCAAAAAAAATGTATTGCTAAGTTATGCCTATATACCAAAAATCAGACCTCTAGCTCTATTCGCTCACTCAAAATTAGATATGTGCATAATTAATGAGGTACAATATGTGGCGTCATAAGTTGTCCCATCATACCATATATGAAGGGTGTAGCACTTGTGGTTACTGAGTTTTGGACAAATATGTATATTTGAGGTCAAAGGTCATTGAGGTCACATTACATTTTTTCAAAATAATTGTATTGCTAAGTTATCCCTATATACCAAAAATCAGACCTCTAGCTCTTTTCGCTCGCTCAAAATAACATATGCACATAATTAAAGAGGTACAATATGTGGCGTCATAAGGTGTCCCATCATACCAAATATGAAGAGTGTAGCACTTGTGGTTACTGAGTTATGCACAAATATGTATATTTGAGGTCAAAGGTCATTGAGATCACTTGACATTTTGTCAAAAAAATTGTATTGCTAAGTTATCCCTACATACCAAAAATCAGACCTCTGGCTCTATTGGCTCACTCAAAATTAGATATGCACATAATTAATGAGGTACAATATGTGGTGTCATAAGGTGTCCCATCATACCAAATATGAAGGGTGTAGCATTAGTGATAACTGAGTTATGGACAAATATGTATATTTGAGGTTAAAGGTCACCAAGGTCACGTGACATTTTGTCAAAAAATTGTATTGCTAAGTTATCCATATATACCAAAAATCAGACCTCTAGCTCTATTGGCTCGCTCAAAATTAGATATGCACATAATTAATGAGGTACAATATGTGGCGTCATAGGGTGTCCCATCATACCATATATGAAAGGTTTACCACTTGTGGTTACTGAGTTATGGACAAATATGTATATTCGAGGTCAAAGGTCACCAAGGTCACATGACATTTTGTCAAAGTGTCTGAGATATCTGCGTGAACGGATGGACTCACGGACTGACATGACCCAATCTATGAGCCCCCTGGACTTTATCTGTGGGGACTAAAAACTGTGTCACTGCATCCTTTTTGCAATATGAATACGATGAGAAACTAAATTTTTATTTATCTTGGCCTTATACATGGGAGCCTATGTACTGCCTTATACATGGGAGTCTATGGACTGCCTTATACATGGGAGTCTATGGACTTACTTATACATGGGAGTCTATGGACTGCCTTATACATGGGAGTCTATGGACTGCCTTATACATGGGAGTCTATGGTCTGCCTTATACATGGGAGTCTATGGACTGCCTTATACATAGGAGTCTATGGTCTGCTTTATACATGGGAGTCTATGGTCTGCCTTATACATGGGAGTCTATGGTGGTGAAAACTAAAAAGTCCTCTACCACGGCCAAATTTGATCGCATTGTGAAACAAATCGACGTGCATCTGCATGAGGTATGGTACTATCCTTGTACCAAGTTTGAACGAAATCGCTCCAGGCGTCTCTGAGATATCTGCGTGAACGGACGGACGCACGCACGGACGCACGCACGGACGGACGCACGGACGGACGCACGGACATGACCAAACCTATAAGTCCCCCCCCGGACGGTGTCCGTGGGGACTAATTATCTGTGGCTGAATCCTGTTCAATTCATAAACAGTGAGTATTAATTAAGTCTCGTCTCAAACTCTGAAAGTACAAGAAAAATATACAAAGAAAACTGGTCACTCTACAAAAACGACCCACACATTTTGTGACAGGAACAGAATGACCGTTATCAAAATGCCTGACCTTATCAAGACATAACGTATTAACGCAATCGACATTTCAACAAGAGAATGAATTTTCTGCCATGAAGTACATTTGGGGTTCAAACGAATTAAAAATAAAAAGGATATCTATGAATGTCTATTGTTAATGTCTGCACACACTGGAGGGATTGTGGTCTTCTTCACTGGAGGGACTGTAGTCTACTGCCCAATTCCTAATCTTGAAATCAACGTCTATCGTCCTGCAGTAACATGTTACTGTGCATGGATGTTGGTATGTCCTGTACTGGTTTTCAAACACCCACACAAAGTATGCAATGAAGGTATCACACACAAACCTCCTCCATACATAGAGCACAGTGTACATGTATGTATGTCTTTCAAGAATGTGATCAGAAAGTTACCCATGTTCTAAAATTACTTTCCTGCAGATGGACAATAAACAGTCATCAAAGACTGGCAATTTCAATTTTTGTTTTCTTTGCCTAGCATCGAACATCAGTAGTGCTGACCTCATTTTAAAAGCAACATAACAAGATCAACATTTTGTATCATGATTACATGTGTGCAAATGTCAATGATGCCTTTATGTACCGGATACATATAATCAGTACATCCTGAATCAATCAAAACAGCAGTTTTTTTAAATCTGACCTTTCTTGTCACTTGCTTTGGATGACTATACTCATTCACACAGGAATAAAGCATAGGACATGGGAAGTACAAATGCTAACAACCACTGCACCTAGTGAGATGATTTATAACTTCATTTCAAAAAACTACAATAATGGCATTCTTCTGTTATAAAGTATTAGAGTACACACTCTATATAATGAACAATGCCTTGAAGTAAAGTGGGAGCAATATCTTGCCCCTTTCCATTGCTGCTCAAGTTGATGGGTCACGACCTATATGTAACGGTCATAGGTCATCCCAGTACAAGGTAAATCTTTATCAGTTGGTATTCTGACTGCAGGTTTCCTGGTAAATCACGCACACACACACATTCATTATTGTGAAGTTGTTTAATTCAACAATTGAATAGACGAACTCAGTGATTCATGTCAAACAGTTATCTGTAGATTTTTAGTCCACACAGTGACGGTACACAATGAGTCAAACCTTATACAGGAAACTCTTCGTATCACAACAAACTCTATATCACTGAGTTCAAAGTCTGACATATCACAACAAACCCTATATGTACTGAGTTCAATATGTCAGATATACAAAACAAAAAGTACAGTATTTACTGTAAAGTGATAATGGCTGCAACTTTTCCATTATTTTTGTTATTATAAAACATGTACTGCTATAGAGTACTTCTTTCTTTTCCCAAGAAGTTCTAAATGCCAAGTTTCAGCCTTGCCAAGACAATGCATTGTGTACAATGTCCAATGTTACTGTTGACAAATGAATTGAAGTGGCGACTATAATTCATTTGTAAACAATAACATTGGCAATTACACCCCCCCCCACCCCACCCCCACTCCAACACACACAGTGTTGTCAAGTTTACACGAAACCAAGTTTACATGAAACTAGGCATTTCAACATGACTTGGGGATCAACAACCATATTTTACAAATAAACTAAAAATGCTAGAAAACACAACAAAGATACAATTAATGGCTATTTTAATTACAAACAGTTCTTTTGAGACACAATGTTCAGCATGTTCAGAGAACATACGCCAGTGTTCATGCATGAAATACACTATAATGGTTAGTAAGAGATTTATTGTTGTAACAATATGTAGGTTGAAAGTAATGACCTTCTCCAAGGCTTTAGAAAGAGTTAATCACTTTGTACTGACTCATTGCTTCACCTTCATTGACAGACTCTGTATTCTTAAGAGGCAACACACTTTGGTACATTACAGTGTCTTCATTCTATATGTCAAAGTTACATGTAAATACAAATTGAATGTCATCATAGGTAATATGTTTTCCTTTGGAAACTAGAGATACTCTTTGACTTGTATCTGTGACTTTGTATCAAAGCTGGAAAGAATTTAAATGTTACATACACTCTGTGTACATCTCTGTGTACATCTCTGTAAAGGTAGCAAACTGTTTTACCAAATGATTTTCTACATTTTATTGAGGACATAAAGGATGCCAATAGATTAAAATCATTTGTTAAACATTCCAATGGGCAATGAGCAATATCTAACAAAATAAACATCCACAGAGACAGGCACCTATGAAGGACTCCACATCCACTGATACACAGCCCTATGGTGGACTCCACATCCACTGATACAGACACTCCACATCCACTGATACAGACCCCTATGGTGGACTCAACATCCACTGATACAAACCTCTATGATGGACTTCACGTCCACTGATACAGACCCCTAGGGTGGACTCAACATCCACTGATACAAATCCCTATGATGGACTCCACATTCACTGATACAGACCCCTATGGTGGACTCTGCATCCACTGATACAAACCTCTATGATGGACTTCACGTCCACTGATACAGACCCCTAGGGTGGACTCAACATCCACTGATACAAATCCCTATGATGGACTCCACATTCACTGATACAGACCCCTATGGTGGACTCTGCATCCACTGATACAAACATCTATGATGGACTTCACGTCCACTGATACAGACCCCTAGGGTGGACTCAACATCCACTGATACAGACCCCTATGGTGGACTCCACATTCACTGATACAGACCCCTACAATTTGATGAAACTCTATATACATTAGTGAAGCAAGTCATTCTAGTAGTATAGTGTAAAACTTTTTGATGGTGTTCCTTTCTTGATGTTACAGTCAGAATTGCTGAAAAATGTTTAACCCTTATTCTTTTGTAGATGACATCTCATCCCAAGTTTTATGACATAGCATTGTTGATAACATAATACTGTTGTAAAACAATTCAAAAGGCCTCCATTAAAAATGGTCAAATTATTTCATTTCTAAAAATAACTTTAATCTATAAAGATACATTTATGAAGACTTGAAACACCATTCTCTTGTCTAAAACTACTCATGCTAACATGATTATGATAAAAATATGCTAAAAACTTATTGTTGAAGATCAAAAAAGGGTTTTCAATTACAAAATAACAAATATGCAAATGAAACATGAAAGAAAATGAAGTAAAATGTATTATCTACTCAAAAAATACACGTAACAAATTAGAAAAATAAAGCAATAACTGAACACACATGAAGATTTCCCTTCATCTAAATTAACTGTTGAAAATATCTAAAAATATTTTACAAGAATCAGTAATAGGGCTGGCTATTAAAACCTGTTTGCACACATGTTATCATTCCAACGTGAACACAGATACACTGGATGCATACATGGAATGGCTTGACATCAACATGTCATCACAAACATGAAGTATTCTGAACGTCTGCATTTTCATACCTTAAATTTTATATAGAATATCCTCGAAACCGTGACCTCTGACCTCTTACTTGTATACACAGTAACACACTCATTGCAGTGCATAAAGTGATACATATTCAGCCATGTGTAGACAGTATCTTGCCTATGTCATGGCAACAGTGAAACTATTAAAACAGTGATACTGTATAAGGTCCTATCATTGTGGTGGTCAAATTTTCACTGTAACATATCACATAGAAATTCATTGTCTTGCTCTCTATATCTTCTGGTATATCGACTTATAGTCAAATATTTCCATCCACTTTATATTTCATGTCAATGACATTAGTACAAGGCTGGTACATACTGTAAAACAGCATGAAATAACATAGATTTCAAAGAAACTCTTTGCAGCCACAATGTGGATTGTGGCAGGAAAACACTGCTGTACTGAAAGGAAGGTGTATGAGTGAACACTTACCAACTTGACAGCATGGGTTGACCACTGTGAGAATGCCAGGTGAAAGTTCAAAGGTCGACACTCTAGACCAGTTGGGAAATAACGAAGCATACAGATCTGTAATAGAATACATGGCATACTTGAATGATCATGTTAGATACGTCAATTTAGCATGCCATGAGGTCAGCTAAAATGAAACTGATGATATCTAAAGCAAGGAAGATGATTTCCATGTCAAGCAGAAAATGTATACCCTGATCATATGTCTGGTGTAATAGTTGAACATGCATGGACAAACCATGGTTCTCATATTGTGTGACTAGAGATGCAGACCCCTATGAGGGATTAAAATGCAGCTGGGTCATCTCAGTCTGCTAAGGTAATCAACACCATGTCATTTCTTTAAAATGCAACAGTTACTAGCTAATCCCTCTGTGGGGCCCAAATATTCTTAAGACATAAAGAATGATTGCCGAGTAATAAAAGTCAATTGTCTGTTTCATTGACAAAATACTACCTCTAAAAATATTCAACAAAAATTAAAATACCATTCAGCACACAACTTGCATATTACAATGTATCAGAGTTTCAACATGACCATGTCTGCTTCACTAATCATGCTCTTCAAAGAAACATAGTCAAACTAAAATTAAATGACTGTAAAACAACTACTAGCAAATAACAATGGTTTACAGATAGAACACACACACACACACACACACACACACACACTAGCTGCAAAATTGTAGCGCTACAGTGAGGCGGTCGGTGATTTTTGGTTTTTGCCACTTCGCTCACCAGTAGCGCTACAATGCCGATGGCCCTGGGGAGTATAAAATAAGCGCATCCCACTGGACTAGGCGTGTTGATGTGAAATGCTACATATTTACTGCATTTGGTCGTACCGATTTATCACTACTGAAGACTAAACACTATACTGCACTAAACTTGTCGTTTATGGGGTTCGGAATTTGTTCAAACACGTCGATCGCGTTCAAAAAAAACATTGAACATGGGGCATCCTTGTTTCTGGGAGCCACCATTACCGGAAGTTGGTAATGGCTACTCCCAGAAATGTATTCGGGAAGCGATCGACGTGTTTGAACAAATTCCAAACCCCATAAACGACAAGGTTAGTATTGTATAGTGTTCAGTCTTCAGTGGTGATAAATCGGTACGACCAAATGCAGTAAATATGTACCATTTCACACCCACACGCCTAGTCCAGTGGGATGCGCTTATTTTATACTCCCCAGGGCCATCGGCATTGTAGCGCTACTGGTGAGCGAAGTCGCTAAAACAAAATCACCGACCGCTTCACCGTAGCGCTACAATTTTGCAGCTACACACACATACATACACACACACTGACATCTACAGGGTTCTCAGCAATGAGGGTATTGAGAGGGGTGGTACAGTACCAGTATAGCTACATGTATAGGTATTGTTCAGCATTGTCTTTGAAGACAAGACAAGACTCCATCAGATGCAGAGGTGGGGGTTCCTTTGGGTATGATCAGATTCATCTGCAGTGATATCGTTTGACACTCAGAGCACTCTTACTGAGTTAGCTTATATTAGTATACTACTTGAGTAAATTATTCAAAAATCAAGAAGAATTATCCATTGTCATGAAGCTACTCATCACATCATGTTTTAACCAGACAGGAATTGGAATGCTGAACACAATCACGGTGGGATATGTAGAACACCCAAGACTCTATACACCATATGACGTTTTGTAAAGACAAACTTCGCATTTAAAACATCACATATCTGATATTTGAAGTTATCCTTGTAAGTTTGTATTGGTTTGCGCATAGATATACTGAATGCAACAGACTACTGCAATCTAAACCATGCATGACCTTTATCTACAGAACGGGGTCATCAACCTAAATAAATTACATTTTCTTTTGTCACTAGTCTCATCCTAGTTTTTTTTGAAATTCTTCATCTTTTGTCACATCTCATTCACACAACACGAGAATCTTAATACCTTGCAACGAGTTGCAGTAATTCAACGAGCAAAAGGTGTACTGTACACCCTACAACCATTTAAAATTTGGTTACTATAGAGCATATTGTCTTCAGTAATTATAATATCGTGGGTCAAATATGAAAGTTATTTTTCCCTTCTGAGTTGCCATTCACTGCATTAGGATCACTATTCAATGTTCGTGGTGCTATAGGTAATTATGTACCCGGCCAATGTTAATGTTAGCATATTTGACAACCGGAAGGAGAATACATCTACGTACGCCTTCACTGAATCAGATTCGATTTCTCGGTCGAGAATGTTCAGCTGCCCGTCTCGAAACAGTCGTGAACCTACCTCATTCACTGGACACTACGATGTTGGTAGAATTGGTAAACACATGAGATACACAATTCCTAACAGAATCTAAGCGATAAAATCCCAGGATGCCGTACAGTACAGGATGGTTAGTGGCGGAATCTTACATTTAGCACACACTAGATCGCATCCTCAACAAAACAATTAGCGTACGTTATAAATAATTTCGCAAACGATTTCCGCCGCTGGTTTTTGCCAGTCAAACCATAGACTTCCTCTTGAACTTTGAGATGCTATAACAACATCGTTTGATTCATAACTGCTCTTTGCTTACTAAGCAGAATTTCGAAATATAAATTTCAGTTTCTGTATCATCGGCATGACTCAATATATAGATGATCTCATACTCTCAGAAAGCAAAGCTGGCAGGCCAGCCCCCGAAACCTCTACATACATTCTGAAAGAAAACCATGTAATGTAACTCACCTGCAATAATCAACCACTAAACACTCCTGGAAACCCTCAAGTAATATTCCGGTTAATTCTAACCTTCCATTTACTTTGACAAACATATATTCTTCCGGCAAATTTCTCTGCGAGGAGTAATGAAAACCAGATGACGATATTTTGACAAATACGCTGATAGTAAGTTATCATCCAGGAATACCCTGATCGGCTGATGACGTTTTGTGACCCCCTGCGTAGTGCACAAAAACATCACTTTGAAAGTGTGTATCATTCACAAAAATCTGCCACTGGAGGCGCTAGCCAATAGTTCCCACTCAAAAAGCGTGACGTGGGAAACTTTAAGCGGTCAACCTACGAGACGAGTGCACAGTGCACTCTAGCCGAATCATTGGGGAAAGTAGCGTTATGCAGTCTGATGCCGCTGCCTTTGTCATAAAACTGTCATTTTCTTTTTGGTAGCAGTGAGTTTTATCAGTGAGTAAACATCTGCTAAAATATATATATATATATATATATATATATATATATATATATATATATATATATATATATATATATATATATATATATATATATATATATATATATATATATATATATATTATATATATATATTTATATATTTATATATATAAGGTAAAAAATGATAACAAGTAGAACACAGGGCTTACTCAGAGTTTCACGCTACATGTACTCTCTGTAGCGATCATCAGACGAATGGTTTAACTTATCTTATCTTCGAATGTTTCCGTTGCTTTGTTTCTGTTGTTCCGCGCGTGGTTTTGCGTGTTCTGACTCCGTTATGCGTGTTTCCACATAACGCGCTAAATGGTTCTATTCCTAGAGGAGGAGGGGCATGGTAGTTGGATAGGAGGTATCCGTTCTCATGGCGACACTTCGAGATGAGCTCCGATCGCTTGTTTAGAAGGTTAGGCTTCTCATCATCGATGATGGACAGTTTCTCTTTCAGGCAAAGGTTACATCTCTTTTGTTGCATTAGAGTAAGCTGCAGCATGGCACAAAACAGACCAGCTGGTTGAGTGGTACATATTTTTGTTCTTCAGATTCCATATGTGTTTGGAAAGTTCTGTACTGGTTTTGCACTTTTCGTTGGTGAACGGGTGTAGGTGGTTGTAGAAGCGGGTTTTGAACGGGTTTTTGGCTGATGTAATTTTTGCTGTTACCGACATTTGTCGATACCTTGGCATTGTAAATAATATTCTTAGTTTGGCATTCACCTCCGAGCGGGCATGTATTTCTGGCCCGACAGTTACACTCAGTTACACTGGTGTATATATATATATATATATATATATATATATATATATATATATATATATATATATATATATATATATATATATATATATATATATATATATATATATATATATACCACGAAGACATCTGTAACATATATTGTATATATATATATATATATATATATATATATATATATATATATATATATATACATGTGTGTTACTGTAGTTTTGAATAGTTCATTAACCTCTTACTCAGATTGAAAAACTACCTCTAATACTTTACTTCTTCCCCAAATAGCAGCACATTATACAACTTTATGAATGTAATTGAGCTTTGTTATTTTGTTTTACCGCACTCCCTCAGTGTGTTGTTGAGCTGTTAATTAAAGTGATTAAAATGTGAAGTGCGTGAGTGTGAGTTTGGACAGTTTGAGTCTGTTCATCAGTTCTCGGTCCAATGAGGGACCATGATCAGTTCACGTGTATCTTAATTTTTAATACATCTCTTATTGTAGCATCAATATTTTGGCTGATTCAGGGGCAGGTTTCAACTTGTAGTCATTCTTTGACTTTATTTAGTTGGTAGCAGAAACTGTAGACACGAGAAGGTAAAAATCAGTGTTGCTAGCATGACAATCAAATGTATTCATTTCAACATGTGATTGTTTGATGTAATCTTCATAGATACTTGAATATATAGTTGTCCTTCCTAGGCTGGTAAAATTCCATTAAAGTGAATTAATGATCAACTATTACTCAGATGTTGTATGTAATTGTTGAATGGAATCATAAAACATGCTTTCATCAAGTTGAGACAAAGTAGAACTGAAAAATCCATACCAATTTTAACTACAAATGATTTCCGCTGAGTCAGTGTAAAGATGTCATCATACCCTCTTGTCCATTTTCAGAAAATCAATAGTTCATTACATAAAAGGGTGAGTGAATTGGCCATCTCAACCAGACACATCCGTAAATGACGTCATTTTCTACCAATGGCATAGGAGATGTTATTTAGAAATAAATAAATACAAAGTAAAAATTTAGTTTGAAACTGATGCCAAAAAACATTTCTTGACATTGATTTAACAATCAATATGCCATCATATGGAAGATTTTTCCAAAGCATGATGTGAACTCATTAAAGTGTACATGAACCAGTCTGTTACAATTGATATTGTCATTTTGAAATTACCATTGATATTCTCATTTTGAAATTATTATGTATGTTCCAAGACTAGGGCCATTTTTCAACCACTTTGCATTATTTGGTGTAGGTACTAGGTGTATATTCCTGCCTTAGTAAAATGAAACATTGTGATTCAACTCTTACTTTAAAGTTGTTTTTTTTTGACAGTTCTGCTTAACTCTTTCTGAATTCTTCATTTCTAAATTATATTTGTCAATCAAAGATTGCAGGTTACATTTTATTGATTTGCTAGCCTAGACCCTATACTTCACTTTCGGCCTTCGTCCACACTCACTTTGGGTGAAGGCCAAAAATCTCTGAAGGCAAAAATACTTCATCTAGGGATAAGACTATTGATTTGCTGGAGTTGAAAATTGAATCTTGTTTGTAACTCACTCGAGGAAATGAGGATTTACTTCATTGGTTGTGCAACCCTAGTTATAAACATTTACTCCAAATATTGACCCAATGCTTAGTAACAGTTTTTTAGTTAAAAAGTCTGGAGAATATTTTCAGGTTATTTACCGTTATTCTATTGCATTGAAGGTTTTCTTTAAGTATTAGGACATTTCCTGTGTTATTGACCCACATTTAGGATTTTTTCCTTAAAAAGTGACCCATTTGGTCACCTAGCATACCCATACAACTTGATAAGAGACTCCAGCTGTTTCTGATATTTTTACTCACTGCAATTCTTCTTCCAGTCAGATATCTAGGTCCCACAAAGGGTCTGCCAGTTATAGGAATTCATGTTATTGATATCTCCAATTTGTGTTGAGGGACACCTGTACCTTACTATATACTGATGTTCTCAATTCATAATGTACATTTGTTTTGCTGTGACCATTTGAGGGCGCTGTCACATTTAGTTGCAGTATAGTCGATATCAGGTGAGTTCACTGTAGTGCAGGTGGTGTCTGTCTTGGTCAGTTTCTTTGTTGGTATTCATCTATGATTGAGGAATTTTTTACTGGCATTATCATTCTGAATTGAACCAATGGTCATTTTCCTCTGAGTATCTACTTCCACGGATTAAACCTGGATTTTTCTTCAATATCTGGGCATTGGGAGGTGATTTCTCAGCATTGCAGTTGATACTCTGGTTTTGTTAAAACCCACTTTTACTAAGGGTGGGTGTAGACCTGCATGTATACAAGGCAATGGGTGAACAGTTTAATGCACAACAATCATGTTAATTTGATGAAATTCAATTTGTGAAGATGAAGATTTTGCAGTTCAAACCATTGCTGCCTATGTACATACTGACGTTTTAATCACTTGTAAAATTTGATTGAAAGTTCTGTTGACAAAAGGAAAACACATCAATGGTCAATTCCACAGATATAACTTTACAGTAGGATAGCAGGATAAGAAATTGCACGTTGACAATTAGCATTACATCATTATAGGATAAGATGTTGAACTTGAACCATGATAAATTATGTACATCACATTCCAATGTGCATGCCAAGCATGGCTGGAAGATTTTGTCCTCGGTAATACAAAACATAATGTAAAATGAAAGGTTCATTGATATGCCATCGTGCAAATATTTCAGATCTAACATTTTGATTAGGATTTCCCTCAAAGAGCTGTCTAGCCCCCTGAGATACTCTCAACACTACAAATACCACGCATTGTGATGTTAGTTTTTTTTACCTCCAGCATTGACTGGACAAAATCTACTGATAATGTTCCTAATGAAACTATGTTGATTTTTTTATTCCATGTGAATTGCATTGCAAGTAACATTATAAGTAAGAGCATTACACAGATATTGATGGAAAACTTGTAAAAACATAGCAAGACAAAGTCACACGTATATTGCATCTCCAGGAATCAGTATCTCCATAGTTATATTCTTTCCTTTTTTTCATAAAGTGTACGATATTTTAAGATACAATTTTCTTTAGATTATACATCTTTGCGTTTATTGATATGTATCTGCTTCTAATTATACAAAATATTTAAAAATTTCCACGTGAATTAGAAAATTTCTCAGGAAAAGGAAGATTTCAATCTCTGATTGAATTTATATCTATTTTTCTTTCTTTTCAAAGTTGTTATTGCTCTGAACCTCTATCGACATTAATATCTCTAGCTTCTATCAGGTGACAGCACAATTAAGGCCAGCATAAGTACAATGTAAATTCTTTGTTTTGCGTATGCATTTTTAGGTTTGCAGTTTTCAGAAAAAAAAACACGCTTGCATAATTTGCCATTGCTGGTGATGTTCTGTCACAAAATGAAGTCAGGGCTTTTAAAATTGTGACAAGATATTTTCTTACAGCAGTACATTTTAATCATTGATCCATGGGGTGACAAAACTGCCACACTTTTTATAATAGTTAGATTTAAAGGAAAGTACATCTTGTAAGAGAAAGTTGTCTGAAGTAAAAATTCATTTTGTGTCAAGATTTATGGGTGTTTTTAAGCTCACCTGCCTACCTTTTGGAATTTTGCATGGATGCCAAACAAAGATTGGCTCAACCTTTTTGGACAGAAATTAACTCAAGGACCAGCCTCAGAGTTGAATACGTCACATGAATATTGTACAATGGAGACACTAACACTCATCCACAAATATTAATTTGCTGATCAACCTGACGTCATTTACCAGAGACATTAATGTTATTCCTTCATCTTAATGTGACTTCTTCATAAAACTTAAACAGTTGAGGATATCTTCAACATGTTAATTGTACGATATTACTTGGTTAGCTGAGCATTAAAGATTTTTACTTTCTAATCTAAATTGTGTCTGATCAGTTTAACTTATTTGTACTCAGGAAAATCTGAGTGACTAGTGTACAGAACATGGCTAATATAGATCCCTCTGTCAGGAAAATCTGAGATTGGTCACCAAATAAATTTTACCAGGATTCTCTGCTCTTGTTTGTAGAGTTCTTTTTGGTAAAGTATATCAATGCAGTCCTACAAGAGGACAACAGAAATGTACGTTACAGGGATTTGCAAATCATTTACCTATATAGCCAAGCCCCAGCAAACACTGATCCAGTGATGATAATAATGGCATACATTTGTCTCCATGAAGGCTTGAGTCACTCAAAAAACTGTCTGTTTTACTCAGGCTGTATGTTGTAGGAAAGACTGTTTTGAGCTCAAGGGCAAAAAAACATATAAATCATGCGTCAACCAATTATGGTCCAAAAGTTACCTCAAAACAATCTGTATCCAGGCCTGTGTAGGCTGAGGGAAACAAACACATGCCATTTACCAAATATGGTCAAGTGTTTTGTAATACAGTCCTGCAATGTACATCAGAGGTCTATCAAGTAATGTTGTATGCAAATTCGTGGTGTTCATCAAGCATTGTGTACCGGTAAATAGATATTTGCATAAACATTTTCTTCTTGGCTTAACAAATCAAAGAGAGACAGACATGACAAATTTAGCTTTATCTCCCTCAATGACATATTTGAAGGACACTTAAAATGAACTCTGCACTGTGCAGGTAGTGTAAAGTGAACATTATTTCTTAAATGATGTGACGAGAAAATTAACTTGCCACAGTAAAATCACACAACCATTATTTTGATTTCTGATAAAGTATTTACAAACTCCTCCATTCAAAGTCACAGACAGTTCATTGTTATGAAGACAATCACTCAGTTTTTAGAGCAGCACCACGACCTCCAAAAATCTTTTCTGAATAAAATCTGTCCTTGCGTCTCAGTGTTCCATGGAGCCAATCAAACAGCAGTGTGTTGAATCCATAGTTACAGTGGAAATATCTGGAAAAGAATGGAAATGATAAAGAAGCTTCATAAACATTACCTGCAAATTATGATTTTAAGTCATAAAATGACTTTTTTTGAGGGGAGATGAGGGATGGGGGCGAAAGCAGTTCAATGCATAGATAAGAAAATGGGAGTCAAATTGTCACATTTCAGGGGTCACCACACTTTGTTTGATCTTTGACCTATGTGAAAATTAAAATAAACTGACTTGTGTACTCTGTTCTTTACATTTTTAAACTTGTATAAGGAATGGCAAATGCCATAAGACTGTGTTGCCTTAAAACTGTGTTGTTCAATTATTTTCATGGATAGAAATGGTGATTGTTGACATTCAAAATTACAGCCTATAAACAATTCTATCAAAGTTGGATAAAAGTGAAACAAGATCTTTGCTTTGCACAAAAAACCATGGCTAGCTGGAGGAACTACTATACCAAAGATTTGTTCACTGAAATAAAATAAAATATGAAAATCCATTTTGTTCATCAAAACCATGTTATTTACATTTTCTTAGCCAACTTGAATATTAATCTTACACCTTCGAAATTATGTACCTAGTATTTAAACTTGAAAGAACACAGTTTTTCCATAATGTCAAGACCAAGTTGCAATTTGAGTTGAGATTTGGATGATTGTTTTCATTGATTGTACTTATATGCAGGGTTTTCTCTTTACTGCGCAATTGCACAAATTACGCGTTTAAAATCGCACACAAAACACAGCAAGCAAATACACCCATATGATGGTGACCCAAGTGCGTATAGGGACTTGTGAATTTGCTGTTGCTTCTGCCCCCTAAAATGTCAAGTCAGCCCCTTAATTTTGATGAATGTTGCAGAAATTGCACTTTGGACATTGAATGATCTTTTACCAAGCACCCACTGACACAATTATTTCACCAAACTACTAAATTCCTCTGCCAAGTATATCTCTGGTTGTTTGTATTTGACTGGAAACATTTCAGTTTTATGATATTTGCAAAATTTTGGAATTGACTTGTTCAGTTGAAAAAAAACATATTTCCAACCAATGAAAAATCTTTCGAACCAAATAGTGAGGGAAGATATGAGGCCCGCACACATACATCAATCTGATGAAAATCAGAAAATCAGATGTAGTCATGGCAACATTTTCTTCGTTGTTTATTCATTGCTGTTCTCATTATCTATCAGTCACCTCTCTACATCTCTGTATCTCAGTGAGATTGATGGACACACAGACACAAATGTACACACAGCACAATTCCTTCAATTAATACCGATGTAATCTTATGTCACTTTTATGGTGGCTGGTCTCAGTAATACTAGTATCTTAGTAAAATAAACATTATCTGTAACATAACAGTTTCTAGGGATGTTTCAAAACACCACATTGTCTATAACAAAGAGTTTCTAGAGATGTTTAGTAAAACATCTGTAATAAAACACTTTCTAAGGATGTTTCGAAACATCATACTCACTGATGATGGTTGTCATGGAACATTGATGATGGTTGCCATGGCCACAGAGCCTCCATTTTGATTCCAGAGTGATCTATCATTCCATAGTAATATGTGTACATCAGTATTCCAATAAAAACACCTGGCAGGAAAATCAGTTTATTTTATCAGACAAATCCCAAGGACAAACACAAATTGAATATTCTGATAAACTATAAAGTCAGCATCCAGGGCTAATTTTCAACTTCACTCCATTCCCTGTGAGCTGGTCCACACTCAACATTTATAACAAATGGGTTTGGGCTGAGGGACCGTGGCCAAACAAAAGTGATGAAAGGGTTAAACAGTTATATCAAATTCAAAAACAATCTTGACAGTACTGCCATCTTTATTTTACAAAACAGCTTATAGACTACGATCACATAATGTGTTTCTAATTCAATGATGGGAGTTTTTGTTTTGTATGTTAATCACACAGTGTCTATACATGTAAAATGAATGCACTGTCATCGTTTACATTTGAATTGTACTCCGGACCAGAATTCACTTGTCAACAATAACAATACAGTCTACACATGTACAGGCTGAGTTGACAAGGTGATCACTGCATGTGTATCTCAAAATGCTTTGGGGAATAGGACAAGAAACAGCATGCAGTTGACATTGGAACAAAATTTGTGAATAAATAACAAAAGTTACAAATACTGGTTCTTTGTTAGTAATGAAAGCTGAATAAACAAGACACCATTAAATTTCTGATTTTTGTTAACATTCTCTAAGACTAAGGGTGATTACTTTCTGATATGCGAGGAAATTAAAAACTTTTTAAAACTTGAGGTAGACAGAAGTATGACCTATGAGTTATGTGAAAAATACTGATACGTACCAGGGTGAACAGGGACAGTAAACAGTGGTATGACTATTGCTGCTTGAAGAAGGAAAAATTCTATAGGATTCATTGCAGTGGCAGAAAATGCAGTTGGTTGTTTGTAGCGATGGTGAGTCTTATGAATTCTCTTGTACCAGATTGGATGGTGAAAACCCCTGCAGGAAATAAACATATAAACATTGTGAACATGAAAATTGATATAAACAGTTGAGTCAACTTAATGAAGTCTAGTGGATCATTTCCAATAACTTATTAAATTACTTAATTTCATGTCAGTTTAATTAATTCAAAATCTATCCCCACAGTTTGCATGCCTGAGGTCATGGCTAGGAACTTACAAACCAATTTGATGGCTATTGAACAAACAGTTTTGAGTAAAGATTTCTGAAGAAAATCCAGCTGAAAGAATTCTAAAAAAAAATTAAAAATTGTATGCTATACTTCACAACTTAATAAGAGCGTTTCATAGAAGCTATGAATTTCACAGGTGTAAGACCAGTAGTATCAGGCTTAAACAATGTGATCACAAAAGTTAAATATGCAACTTTCAACATCATTTGAATCAAGTCATAGACAATGACATAGTCCCCACTTGTAATAGGAGTATTAGTCTTGATGGGGCAGGGAAATGTGGTCATTAAGAAGTATCACTGGAGTGTATATGTTGAGATCTATGGGCACATAGGTCTATGTCGTTGTTCCCAATTTGAAACACATGAGGCATATCTAAGTTATGGTTCTAAATCGGGAAAAAAAATCAGACCTCTAGCTGTATTGGCCAGCCAAGAAATACATATGCGCATAATAAATGAGGTACAAGATGTGACATCTTAAGGTCTAATATCCTATCAAAATTGGAGGGTATAGAACTTGTGGTTACTGAGTTATGCATAAATATGTATAATCAAGGTCAAAGGTCATCAAAGTCACGTGACATTTTGAAAAAAAAAATTATATTGCTAATTAATCCCTAAATGCCCAAAATCAGACCTCTAGCTCTATTCGCTTGCCCAGAACAAGATATGTGCATAATTAATGAGGTAAAACGTGTGTTGTCATAAGGTCTCCCATCCTACTAAATATAAAGGACATAGCACTTGTGGTTACTTATTTATTGCCATAAACGTATATTTTAGGTAAAAGGTCATTAAAGTCACATGACGTTTTGTCAAAAAATTTCTATCCTATAGTTATACCAAAATATACCAAAAATCAGACATCCAGCTCTATTGGCTTGCTCAGAATTAGATATGTGCATAATTATGAGGTGTAGTATATATACCAAAAATCAGACTTCTAGCTCTATTGGCTTGCTCAAAATTAGATATGCACATAATTAATTAGGTACAATATGTGGCGTCATAAGGTGTCCCATCATACCATATGTGAAGGGTGTAGCACTTGTGGTTAGTGAGTTATGGACAAATATGTATATTTGAGGTCAAAGATCACCGAGGTCATGTGACATTTTGTCAAAAAAATTCTATTACTAAGTTATCCCTATATACCAAAAATCAGACTTCCAGCTCTATTGGCTGGATCAAAATTAGATATGTACATAATTAATGAGGGACAATATCTGGCGTCATAAGGTGTCCCATCATACCATATATGAAGGGTGTAGCCCTTGTGGTTACTGAGTTATGGACAAATATGTATATTTGAGGTCAAAGGTCACCAAGGTCACGTGACATTTTGTCAAAATATCTGAGATATCTGTGTTAACGGATGGCCTCATGGATGGACGAACGGACGGACATGACCCAATCTATAAGCCCCCTGGACTTCATCCGCGGGGACTAAAAACTGTGTCACTGCATCCTTTTTGCAACATGAATATGATGAGAAACTAAATTTTTATTTTTCCTGGCCTTATACATGGGAGTCTATGGAGAATTGACTTATACATGGGAGTCTATGGAGATGTAAACTAAAAAGTCCTCTAACAAGGCCAACATTTGATCGCATTGTGAAACAAATTGACATGCATCTGTATGGGGTAGGGTACTATCCTTGTGCAAAGTTTGAAAGAAATTGACTAGGGCATGTCTGAGATATCTGCGTGAACAGACGGACGGACGGACGCACAGACGCACACACACACGGACACACGCACGGACATGACCAAACCTATAAGCCTCCCTGGACGGTGTCCGTGGGGACTAAAAAGTTCATGGAGTCATCCAGTGTGTCCTGTAAATCAAATACTTTTGAACTGTGCATGGGTTTTAGAGAACAAGTGCAAAGTTCGCTGAGCATAGGTGACAAGAGACAGATATTGACAGATAATCAACCTCTGATATGCTCTGCATCTCTGACAGCAAAGTTAACAATGTCCTTTATACTTACATGTGGAAGTAGAAGGATACTGCATCAACAAACATGAAGACAGCAGGAATTGAGAAACAGAAATAAGCCAAGCCGTAGTCTGATACTTTGTAATACAGTGTTGTATAGCCACCATTCACTATGTAACAGGCTAGAATACCTGAAATAAAGGTACAATGTCCCGTAGAAAATAGAATTAGCTTTTTGAAACATAGCGTCAATAACACTTGGCTCACATTTGGTTCGATGTGGCAGGCAAGAGTGAGTATACTTAACTAAGTTTACCCCTGGGAACATACATATCAAGTTTCAAAGCAATCGGACTATTCAGAAATCGGTGATTTCAGAGAAAATGATTTTCTGACTAAAAATGGGAAAAATTGCCCAAAAATACAAATATGAAAATTTCACCACAATTTGAAGACACTCAACTAAGGTTGACTCTGGGTACATGCATACCACATTTCAAGGTTATCAGAATTCTGAGAAAATGATTTTTTGACCAAAAACGCAAAAAATTGCCCAAAATATGTAAATTTCTTCACAATTTGAACAAATCTTACTAAAGTTATCTAAGGAACCTGTACTGGTATACCAAGTTTCAACCAAATCTTGCTTGTGATTAAGGAACTCTAGTAATTTGCAGGAGTTTGCTTTCTTTTTACCCCATTTGCATATTTTTTACACTAACATATTCATTTGAACAAATTCACATCTCCACCCCTGGGTGCACCTGGAAACCGATATGTGTAGTTTTTGATGTGGATGGACATACATACATTCCTGGTCCATACATACAAACATACAGATGCCACAAACTTACAATATAAGCTCTCTTTGGTATACCATGATACATATACAAAATGTGAGCAAACACACCCTAACGTTTCTTTAAAGCAGTTTGAATAAATTTAAGCCACTGTCTCCACATTATTTTAGATAGATACTGACCAGATATGTTTTCAATTTGTACAGAATAAACATATTCTAAATAGTATAATACTTTGGTAATTTTCTATTATCAAATCATTACAAAGCATTTTTTTATTTAAAAATATTTTGAAAAATATTTTCAAATTGCGTTATTTCAAGAGAACAGACATTGTAACTCATTATTGCACCAACAGGCATATTGGTTTAAATATTTGGTTTTGTTGAGAGAAATTTTTGAAACATTGAAATTAAAATGAAAGAATAAGTTGTAAGTAATTACCAGATACAGTTGCTCCAAAAGCCATGTTAATGCTTCCAAGCAATATTTCATGTCGTTCATTTTCTTTGGTGAGAAATTTTCCAGGCTGGCATTTCCATTCATGTGATCTGTCTCTTCTTGCTATGTAGTAATAATACTGCAGACCCCAGGCCATGCCATAGTATGTCAAGAAAGATATAACTAGAGATATGCCAACATAAAAATATACACCTTCCATGAGTTGTGGTTCTTCATGAATTGGTTCCAATTTTACTGTGTCATTTTCCTGGATATCATCTAATTCCGGAATGTGGCTGGAATTCCATGCTTTAAATGCAAGAATTAAAACCAAAACCCAATCACCTGCAAAATATACAAGCAAGAGAGGCAGGATAAAACATTAAGAGTCACTTATCAACACAGTACATATATGGTATAAAAATTACTACACGGTAAGTACAGAAATACTCTCTTCTCTCTCTTTACATAACAATAAAAATATTTTATTTGGTAATATAGGCCACTGGCCTTTTTTACAATACAGGAAAATTCTGAAAAGTTAGTTTGTTGTTCTACCCAAGTGAAGATTAGCCTCCTTCCAATCATTTAGTTCTTATCTTTATTGCTGTCACCTTTGGTCTATTTTTATAAAAAGCTCATTTGAAAAAGTCATTGTGGTATAACAATTGTTTTGGAAAACTTTTCAATTTGTTTTGACATTGTAGTGCAAGTACTATGTTTGCTTTGTTCTCTGTATTAACTTTTGGTGAGCTAATGCATAAATGTGCTTTAAATTTTATCTATAGAACTTGAGATTTGAACATTTTCACACTAAGATGATATACACTGACTCTTTCCAGTGCTGGCATTGAAGAAACATTTTATACTAAGGCCAAAAAAAATAATAGGTTTGTTTCTGGTCATTGACATGTGGCAAAAATGATGCCGTGATGCGATTTTTTTTTCAATTTTTTTTATATTATGTCTGGAATTTGATACATTTTCCCCTTTTTTCCATAGGGGTAAATGAAAAACAGGAAAAAAAAGAGTTGACGCGCACACTTTGAAGTGATGCGCGCGCTGACCAGAAACAAATCAATTTTTTTTTGGGCCTAACATGAGTTTTACTCTTTTTCGTGGCTGACCATTTGCTTTGTGTATTTTTATAAGGTATTGATGTTTTTATGTATTTTTCAAACATAAAAGCATAAAATGAGCATCCACAGGGTTAGCTTCTGTTATCAAAGTTGTAATCAGCTGGTTTGCCTGTCATTTTCATGAACATCAAACCTATTTTTATATAATTTCTTTGTTTATCATCATTATTAATACGCAAATGAAAACAATGTCAAAGTCTACAACTGAATACATGTATTTGTTGTAGATAATTCCTGTTGGTGTGTGTGTGTGTCACTGTTATTGATATCTTCAACAGTTTTCATCTATAATAATAATAATAGTAATATTTATTTCTTTAAAGCGCACTACACATACGTCTCAGTGCGCTTTACACATTTAAAATTGATAAAACACCAGCAAAGCATGACAAACTAAAATGTTAAAACAATCAAAATAGGCTAAAAACATAAATGGTTAAAAATGATGAAAATTTCTGCAGAGTAAAAACAGTCAAAATACAAAAAACATTATTAAAATTATACAGAGTAAGTAGCAGAAAACGTAAAATAAATCAAGCATCAGCGGTTCCGGTAAAATGGTGACTTTCCAAAACATTAGTAATAGTGCTTTGCAAAAAGGTGAGTCTTTAAAACGCGCTTAAAACAGTCAACGGAGCTGGCATTACGAATATCAGGAGGCAATGAGTTCCATAGAGAAGGTGCGCAGACAGAGAAAGCTCTCTGCCCATATGCCTTGTTGAACATTCCACGCGGTGGCACTAAGCGTAACGAATTACTCGATCTGAGATCTCTGGTGTAGGGGTGTATATCTCGATCAGATCCATGAGATAAAGTGGAGCAGCACGATGAACTATTTTAAAGGTCGTCAACAAGATTTTGAATTTAATTCTAGCTTCTACTGGCTAGCCGGTCCTGTATAATGCTCGATCATGCATGCAGGTTGTATCAGTCTACATATTGTTGTCGCCTAGAACCAGTCTGTAGTATCTGCACAGCCACAGGTGCCTGGAGTTGCCAGTGTACTATATACATAGCTTCTCTCCATGTATGTACTACACTGGGCACTCCAGGCACCTGTGGTTTCGGTACCTCAAAACTCTCTGAACCTTCCTACGGACAAACTCTGGGCTGATGATGTTGAGTCATTTCGCCTCTTTTACGGTAATACTGTATGCACGCAAGCAAGAGTGCTAACGTTTAGATTCAGGATATCATTTGTTTGTAATATTGGAAGTTCAAAATACTGAGTGTAGCTGCATGGGCAAATGCGGGATTTCCTGCGTGAAGATTGAAATAAATGTACAACGTTTTTTATTTGCTTGTTCATAGACCTGGAGTTTCATGCTCGTTTCATTGGCAATTTTCGTTGATAGGCTGTAAATACCCGTAGTGGGACTGACGGTTAACGAACTTTCCCAGCGTAAACGAACTTTGCGATATATCCATCAATATAATAATTAATCCAATGTCTAAATTATGCGAATATTCGAAACCTTAGAAATTTCAATGAGTTGTCTTTTGGGCACCTCTTGTGCAAAAAATACCTGAACTGAAGGCTTGTAATTTAACCTGGGTTTTATGGCACGTACCCTAGTTTAGGCGACCTCTCGTCGGTTTACACCAAAACCAACAGAGGAGAGGTCTTCAACCCGACCAAGAAAAGTGCTGAAAATCCAGGATTTTTCAGCTGTGTTTTGTCATTCCCGTCAAGCATCGAGTTCGAAGGAGACTGCGACAAAAGACGTTCCCTTTGTGGAGGGAGGGATCGACAACAGAATCGAACGGGCCAGCGCTAGCGCTGTGTGTATAGCGGGCCGGGGTCATCCAACTTTCCTCGTTTTGTCTTACAAAGGTGAACGAACTTGCGAGAGACACAATGATTTCTTCCGAACGAGCGGAATCTCACTAAAGGTTCTGATTGAAAAGGAGGCACATTCGCTTGTATGTAAAAGCTTCCGAGCATCAACCGCCGACATACGCACGATCCCTGTCAGAGTAAGCAGCAAATGTTTTAGATTTGGTCTGCTTTCACGGAAGCCGTAGAAGCTAGAACGTCACAAGAATCATAAGCCTTCAAGTTTAATACAAAAAATAAAAAAAGGTATGAAAAAGGTTTCGGGCTCCATCCAGATCGTTCGTGCATGTAGCCAAACGTACGTCGCTCGGACAAGTACGTAACATCCACATACATGCAACAATGAGATTTAGCTTTGTGAATTAAAGATTAGAATAAAACAAACGTTGCTTTGGGGAATTTGTTTTAACAAAATGGCTGTCACCAGTTCACCGACAAATCGAAATCATGATTCGTACATCAGACATCAAGCACTACTGCTACGGCTTGATGGTGAGGGCACATTTTCGGGTATTAAAACACTCCGACCACCTGAGGAATGACGTCAAAACAAGAAATTGTACCTATTAATAAAATAAATTTAATTAAATTATACAATGCACATTACCTCTCATCGCGGTGCCCAAAATGAAGAGAGTTGCTGTAGCCAGAATCACTCCCATAATATGTGCTGGTTTTCCTCTCGATTCCCATTTTACCATTCTCTGTAAAAAACTGCGGAGGAAAATTCCACTGCCTCCCTCATCATCATCACTTTCCTGCATTCCTTTGTCACGGCAGGAGATGGAGTCTGCCGATTTATTACGGATCATCTCTTCTCTGACTTACTCGGCAATCCTGCGCCGCGATGCGATGGGTGATATACTGTTGATAGTTTGTTGACCTCTGCCGCTGCGAGATGTCTAAAATTAGGGACACTAAAAACAAACAATCATTTCTGAAGGGCGATGAAGCGCCGCGTTGATTGGTTTACACAGTCCGGACAGTGGTTTACGCAATTGAGAACTAGCGGGCCATAAGCTTATTGGCATTTTAAGTTGTGACCCGTATTTCTGGTGAAATTATGAAAGGTTTCAAACTTGTTAGGCCTAACATCTTTTGATATCATACGATAAAGTTATTACTTTGACAATTCATTATAAAGTAAAGTAAAGTAAGCCTTTATTGAAATCGTAGCCCAGTTGGGATCTTGATCATAAAGTACAATAAAGATTTTGCAAAAAACAACAATGAAAGAGTGTATATATATATATATATATATATATATATATATATATATATATATATATATATATATATATATATAAATGAGGTCAACATATTACAGGTTCATAAATAGTTTTTTCATTTTGTCTTGTCTGAGTTTAAAACATTTATGTATGTATTTTCCCAATTCACATAGTGATGCTTTATCTGTCCTTGAAAAGATGCTTTAAGGTCTTGTGTGCCTCTGAATGCGTTTTTACAAATGTTTAGTTTACTGAAAAAATCATGTCTAATGTCTGTGTAGCCTTTGCAATGAAAAAGAAAATATATCTCATCTTCTATTTGTTTGTTTTGGGAATTGGGCATGCTCTGTCTATGACATCGAGGTTTCTATATCCACCTGTTTCTATGTGTAGTATGTGTGCACTAATGCGTAACTTGCACAGGGCTGATCTGTGATCTGGGTTTTTTATAACATGAAGGTAGCTTTCGAGAGAGAAATCTTTATATAAGTGGAAATAGACATAAGCTCAGTTTAAGAATAACACAATTTGTTACTTACTAATACTAAGCTGATTTTTCAAAGCGTCACAGATTTGGCCAAACGGTTTGACAATTCGATACTACAGATTTTACCAATTGAAGTGTAATTATATGCGCGCATGACAATATTATCGTTCATTCTTTTGTTTTCTGGCCAACCTTGAGGCCTTGCAAGTTGCACATGCTGCATGTAGATTGGTTTTTGTTTGAGGTCAAAGATAGTCGTACCGCATCCTCATCATACCACAGCGTACCCAGACATCTGGTTCTTGTTGTTTGCATTGTTTATATTTTATTATTATTATGTTTTTGTTGAACAATAAAATTCAACGAACATAACTGTTGTGTTGCTGTTGGTTCAAACGTAATGTAGATGTCATAAGAAACGCTACAAGGACACTATCATTATTTGACCTCTCTGCCAACGTACACTCTCTTCATATTACAGACAGGACATAATTTTAACAATTTAGAACCCTAGATGGCAATTTACTATTCGGAACATTAGCGTGTTTCATGTGTTTTGGATAAAATTTGTAAATACAGCATCACGCGCGCGTATCATCAACAGTAAGCTGCTGAAGAGAGAAAGTTTGACAAATTTGTCTTTTTGCGCGTCTATGTTTATCGGGATTTCTGAAAATTATGTTAAGTGCCCGTAGAAATATAAAGGGAGGGCACTGGTACTTTTCAAATACTGAATTATAAGTGAATACATGCTTTAAAAAGATATATGTATATTATAGCGCGCTATTTTAAAATATTAGTTGATTTTTTCCCTTACCATTTCTAAAAATTTGGTTTATGTTTCCCTATGATGCCCCAAGAAATGAAGAAATGACGTCCCCAAACCATGATGGCGATTCTCCGTCAAATCGCACCAGTCCTCCCCTGTTAAATCTATCCATGCTCTAACGTAGCACATCAATCAATCAATCGCGAAGACCAGTTAGGCCTATATATTTCTTGGCCCGACCAACGCGGCCATCGGTCTGAAAACGATGAGCCCACGGTCCGGATAGGGAAATCTAGAATTCAAATGATACATTGGAAATTTTACTTAGGAATGGTTCTGAACAGGAAATTTCGTGGTAGAAATTTCAAAAGGGAATTTCAAGTGCATATTTAAGAAATTGATAAGGCCTACTGTACATCACGAAAACAAAAAAGTACTTTTTCTTTCGTATCATCCTTTCCTTCTATGGATGGCCGCACAGGCGGAGAAGACATTTATCGTCTCCCTGGAGCGAAATAGATGAAAGTTATAAATATTATTAATAAAATCAGATTATACAAATAGTTATGAATATTATAAATAAAATCGAATGGGTATTGTACTACATGTATCTTTAAATTTGACACGCCGTAAAGGGCTCTTTCAAGTATGATCCATAGGCGTTCACTGACTTTTCCACATACTACGTTAACCTTGATCAAATATCTTTTACATTAATAATATTCATATTTCATAACTATTTTTATATTTTGATTAGACGATAAATGTCTTCTCCTCCATCTGTGGTGGCTGTGACCGTGACTTTGACCCCTCCCCTCCAAGGACCCCTCCCGGACCACCCTTCTCTGCCTACCGATCTTTAGAGTTTCGAAAGGGCGGCAAACTTTCCAACTAACCTTTGACCTCTGCAACCACGGGTCGTCCATAGTCAGTCACACGTCGTCTGCAGCTGCTTGTTCTTGTAGTTGAAAAACCTACAATTTGAACGGCAAGTTTTGGTTCAGCATGGATCCAGAACTCCAAGAAAAGTTTCATAAGGTCTGTACCGATGTAATATACTCTTGTGTTGAATTTGATTGTTCACGACCGTTGAAAATTGTCAAAACAACTGGAACCAACACACAACAGGGGAAACATTGGAACAAATGCGGTCCGCAATATATTATGAAGCTCGCATTTTATGAAAATGTCGGTTTATATTACCATTGAATAGATATAGGGTGCAGGATAGGCTGACCGGCTGCCGTACAAATTTTCGCTATGAAAGCCTTGCTGCGCAAGTTTCAAATACCTCCAAATCGCCATACCCTCTGTTTGACCCCACAAGTCTTCAGTCTCAGCATATTCCGACACGAGAATATAGGCCACAGTCGCCTGCCGCCTAAATAACTTATATAGATAAACGGCGGATAGCCCCTGTGACGTGTTCACCGTGTACCTAACCATCGGCGACTATGAACACGGAATCGCATACAGGACTTTGTATTCTTGACAATGACAGTTACACCTCCAAACACAGTCCAACAGTGATTTTAGGCACAGCATGGACGTTCCAGCTTCCACTTAGCAACCGCCTGTGGTGTTGGGCATACAGGGATCCATTGGATGATCAGAGTCCCTCGGAGGGACTGTGATTGGATGGAGCCAAGTGAGGACGAGTTGGACTGTGCAACAACTATTAAGCATGGTTCATGATAGCTGCAGTACAGTAGCTCGAGGTTTTGCCTGGGTATTTGGGTCGGACGGCAAAACCATACCCAGGCAAAACCTCGAGCTACTGTACTGCAGCTTGGTTCATGAATGTCCCCACCACCCTTTCATACCTAGGTACATTGTTTACAAAAAGAAATTGGCCTGACTAATCCAGGGATGTATATAGCCACATAAAGAGAATGTATGTTGCAATTTACTTTTGCCTCAATAAGGTAATGCACTTGTATGCACACATCGAACTTCATTGGGAGATATTCACAATGTAATACAAAAATCAACAGTTCCAGAAAGGTCACAGGGTCAAATGTCCGTTGCTGCAGGAAAAAGGCTGCAAACTCAAGCTCAAGTTACAGTTCAATAATCTGAATTGCACTTTTTCATTGACTATGTTTGCATGATAATAGAACAGTTTACCTGGAGTGACCTTTCATAGAAATCTATGGCAATGTGCATAAGTGTAGATTTGTGTATGTTAACCATACACTCTTTGTCCTTTCTGTACATGCTCTAGTAAGGTGATAGTTAAAGAGGCACTCCCACTTGGTAACATTTTTAAAACACATGTTTTTAATGCCAACGGTCGATATTTGACGTGGCGACTGCGCGCGGATCGCGAGATATCGATAAAAATATGTCCTCAAAAAAGTAAAATTTTGAATTCCGGTGGCCCACCTGAATTCAGCTTCTGAACATCGAACGTTCGGCACTGGGCCCATTGTCAACTGAGCTATGGAGTACGAGTCTACCCTGACGCTGCTGTACGCCACAGTACCACTTGCGTCTGTGATCAGTCATGCCCGGTGGGAGAAAGCTGAGTCATACTGACTTGGCGAATAAACGAATAACAATTTTTGCTGATTCCACCAGAATTCGCATAGGTGACTAGCACGGTTACATGCTGTTGATACATAGCGGCTACCGCGTGGTATGCATAGACGCATACCACGCGGCGGCCGCTATGTATCGAGCCACATGTAACCGTGTGGCAGACGACAAAATGTAGTCATCAGAGGGGGCTAATATTTTACACCTAAAAACTGATATTTATGTGGTATTGGTTAAAAATATAATACAGCTGATTGAGAATAATGAAAACGACAAAAACTAATGAGAAGTTTTAAATAACTTACCTGAGGTAAAGGCATAATGCTGTATGTAAAGTCTTCGCAGTGGGGGGTAAATAAATTGCGTTGTTCGAACTAATTATGGACTCCCTAGAATATCGTCAATCAGCACAACAACAAACCTTCGGGGATTTCGAGTCATAATCAGAAACGATCGTAAAACTTCGGGATGTGAAAAATACGCTCGGGAAATGACATGTTTTTATCAATATCTTGTGATCCGTGCGCAGTCGCCACGTGAAATATCGACCGTTGGCATTAAAAACATGTGTTTTAAAAATGTTACCAAGTGGGAGTGCCACTTTAAGCAATAAAGCACACCCAGCGACAGAATACCACGAGATTTTGACCAGTTCACGACATATATGCACGAGCGATAGCGAGTGCATATATGAAGTGAACTGGTCAAAATCGAGTGGTATACCGTCGCTGGGTGTGATTTATTGCTATTATATCATAACAGTATATTGAAATTCTGGCGTGGAACCTCAAAAACGGATTTTTACTCAAACTGAGAGCTAGCGCGCATGCTTGCCGTGGTATATCGCCAATATACCATGGTTCTTTTCGCATCTTGACCAATCAGATCGCTGTATTTGTGCCATCAATATACTGGTATGATATAATTAAGCAATAAAGCACACCCAGCGATGGTATACCACGAGATTTTGACCAGTTCACGACATATATGCACGAGCGATAGCGAGTGCATATATGAAGTGAACCGGTCAAAATCGAGTGGTATACCATCGCTGGGTGTGATTTATTGCTATTATATCATAACAGTATATTGAAATTCTGCCGTGAAACGTCATAAACGGATTTTTGCTCAAGCTGAGAGCTAGTGCGCATGCCAGCCGTGGTAAATCGCCAATATACCACGGTTCTTTTCGCGTCTTGACCAATCAGATCGCTGTATTTGGGCCATCAATATACTGGTATGATATAATATGATTTATATAATGCACATGCTGTTATTATTATTAGAATGTACAATTACTAAAATGTCTGGTAATGTACAGTGGCATTAATTCCTACTGAATGCCATGCATGGACTATAGACAGCACCAGAAAAGAAAAAAATGCATTATACAGTGACAGTGGTAGCGCCCTTCAAAATTCTGGAACATGTTGCTCTATTAGTTTACAGCATCTTAAAAATAAGAAATGTATATGGATACACAGATTGTCAAAACTACAGGTTGTTTATATCTGTCTGTTTTTGCAAGCTAATTGAAATTATTGTACAATTCTGGAGTATTGAAATCTAAGGAATTGGTTACTAGGGGAATGTATGATATCTTGAAAATAGAAATTTTTACTTGTTGGTAGGGAGGGAAGAACATGATAAGTGGACTGATATTATGAAATTTATTGCGATTTGAACGGACTACATTTTGTTCATACAAAAGCTGAAAAAAAGGAATTTCAAAAATTCATCCTTACCAGTGTTTTTCAAGGTGCTGTGACTCCTCTGCTGAAATTTGTGCCAGTAATCAAACTTTAATGATTTGTAGATTTTAAGGTAGTGGCCATCAAAAACCCCAGAAATCACATTTATTTACACAAAATATATCAATTAGTTGAGTTTCAGTTTGAAAATCATCCAAAAATGAATATCAATGGAGAAATATTCTTTGACCGATAAAAATAGTGCACTGTCTGACAAGAAAGAGAGAAGAAAGCTATGTAAACAGTGCAAATTTTTATTTTCAAGAATTATATTTAATAAATATTGCCTGAACTCACAACCACATCGGTACTGTGGTATACTTTTAACATTTCTCTTCAAGCATTATATTTAAATTAATAAAATGTGAGATTACACTTCATATATCAGAGGCACACCAGGCTCAAGACCTATAATTAATTTCACAGTTGTGTTGAGCTAAATTTTCCTACTTTAAAATGTTTAGCAGGACAAATCCTGTTGAATGTTATCTGACCAATGTCAGTTTGAGTACTAATGAAATTGAAGCCCATTGAAAATGAATTTTGATCTGCTAATGAAAAGAGCGCCCCCAGTGGTATTGTTTGAGAAATCCATATGAATGGTGAATGGTTGAAGGTTTCATTGAGAAAAGTCTGAGCAAAAGTTGAAGTCTTTCACTTTCAACACACATTCCTAAGAATGCTACATAATTGACTTTGGCATATGAGGCCTAATTTGTTGAATTTTGAATTTGTTGAAATAAATTAAGTGAATCAAATACTATATGTAACTCTGTCAACATCTCATTTCAGTTTCAGAAATGGTTTATTGCATTCAGAGATCCAAGGGACATTTATCAAAACCATACTTCCTTTCTAATAGGAGAATTGGCATTCTATTTCTTTGCTATTCTGACATTCCGACATGGTGAGTTACAGTGATATATTGTGAGCAAATAAATAAGCAAAACTGAACAAGTCTTAGCTGTGATATTGTAGCAGTACTGTGGCATCTATCGAACGCACTTGGGTCAAAGGTCATGCATTGCCACAGAACCACTGCGAGCCACCCAATAGAATTTTTTTGGTAGTTTACTATGACACCATTGGTGTTGCTGATTAAGCTTGCAAAATAATGAAATATATTAGACTTTGAATAAATAAATTTGTATCATCTTTATCATTGACTATCTAACACTCATTCTCTACCCCTACAAACTACCTCGACGATAAGAACACGTATTTTTAACCACTTTCTTATGACCTGTTGATGGTTTCTGTGATGTTTGCCTGCTTTGGCGTACAATGCACTGAATATGTATGAGATCAAAAGTTCAAATTCAAGTAGAAACTGTCGACAGCTCAAAACAGTTGAAAATACATGTTTTTATTTCCTAGTTAGTAAGCAGGAGTAGAGGATGAGTCGTAGATAGTCAATAATAAATTGGGTACAAGTTTATTTATCCAAAGACGAATATATTTCAGTATTTTGCGAGTTAAATCAGCGACACCGATCGGTGTCGTAGTAAATTACCAAAAAAGTCTATGGGGTGGCTCGCAGCAGTTCTGTGGCGATGACCCTTGACCTGAGTGTGATCAATAGACGCAGAACTGCTGCGAATCACAGCTAAACAAGTCTCTGCTCATGGTAAACTATTTTGCAAATCAACATAATCCTAGGTGGTTCAGTTGTGTCACAAGGCAATTGAGAACCCCCTAGGAAGGTCATTATTTTCATTATGCAAATTTGGCCCAGTATTATTCATGTAGGCCAATAAATTTTGAAGAAACTTGGTGGAATAATTTTACTGAAATATTCTCTGGAGTCATCATCTGTCAAGAATTTGCATCTTTTCCAGGTGATGACATTTTTGCATTCCAGTAAGATCATTCAGATGAAAAACAATTTCCATTACACATTTTCTTCCATGATTTAGTAATATATAATTTCTCTCACAGCTTGGAGACATGGAGGTCGTTTCCTGTATCTGTGGTTTGCTACTATTGCTCATGGTCTTACAACAGAATGCGTCAGTTACTTTGTGCCAGATATTGATAATTTCTGGCATGCACAAGGAATGATTATGTTACTGGGAAAAAGGCTTCCAATGTATGTGGTCATAGTCTGTAAGTATTCCCACTTTCTACATCTACTAACTTGTCAGGGCCATAACTGGCAACTTTGTTGAATGTTTTAAGATTTGTCCAAGAACACAAGGGTGGCCCACTCCTCAAGATTCCCAGGTGGACAACCTGGTATTCAACTCAGCTTAGTACTGTGATATGAAACTGTGAATAGAAATGGCAACCAGTGTTAGTTAAACTGTGTATCAGAATTCTTATAGAATAATTGTTGTTGTTATTCACGATTGATAAATTGTTACATCATCACAATATCAAAACATAACTAACTTTTCAATATTGGAATAATTTAAAACCTATGTAAAGACACTATAATGCCTGAAGCTCTTTATTATATACTATTCTGAACTTTTATATATTTTAGAATTTAGAGGAATGGAATGCGTGGATGTATGTTGCTTACTACCATTTGTTGATAGTTTCATATCAGTACTTGAATGACAGGAACAGTGACTTATCAATACATTGCAGTACAATAACTGTGCTTATTTCCAAAATCAAACAATATTGCAAAAGAATATTTGTTTAGCTTGCTATTGTTTGGCTTGAAATCATAACTTGGTAAAACTCTGGACCAAAAGAATGTTTAGTATGTGCAGTCATCCTTTCTAGCACCACCAATTTTTGGAGAGTAGATGTAATTTGTTGGAGTTGAAACCATCTCAGCGGGCAAATATTTCATGCTTTCTGAAGAACAGACCTATCCATTGACTTTAAATAACAAGGTTCAGTCAACTACCAGTGGTGAACTTACTATGCAACCTTCTTCAAAATAACCTTAGATTTATTATCATACTATCAGAACCACTTGGATACTGACAGACTGTCCTTGCCCTTGGTTTTTCAGATCCAGTGTTTATATACACTGCTGCCGTGTCAGTCTACCGTCTCCGCTTGCCATTTTGGGCTGAACCATTTGCCAATGGCCTTGCAGTTGTTATATTTGGTGAGTGGTAAGCACTGTGGTTAAACACTAAATTCAGAAGCCTGCAAGTTTTTACTGCTGATGATATCACAGAGTAATGTTACTATATGATAATGTGATGTGTGTAAACTACAGAAATCAGGATATTTACATTCAGCAAAAGCCTGTTTGGATTGGTGAGAGATTTTACCCCGGGGTGAGAAATTGAGGCTTTGCAACATTTATGATGTTCTTCAGACGGTAATGTAAGCAAAAAATGTCTTCCAAAATATGAGCATAACATCATAAAGTATTCCTTTAAATTATACCCAGATACTGGTATTTCTCATGCGGTTATTCTTGAAAACTCCGGTATTTTCATCGGGAGTGCCAAATAACTATTTGGAAGCACGTAGACATGATAAAAGAAAGCTCAGTGAGTTACTATCATAATATTTGGACTGTTTTGGTATGATAATACGTCATACCGCTGTATTTATTTAATGACAGATATTCCGTTTGACATCATGGGTATCAAGTCACTGTGGTGGAGCTGGCATGACACTGATCCTAATATTTATGACAGACACTATTGGGTTCCATGGACTAGCTACTTCTTTCACATGTCCTTTGCTTCCAGTCTCAATATGCTGATCCATGGATCAAGGAAACTGATAACAGGAAGTGAACATCGGACAGAATCCACAGGGTAAGGATCATTTCCCCATTGTCATGTGTATTCGGTTCACTCTTTGGGAAGAACATTGTCAGCCATTCAATCAGCCAAATACGAAAACTCATAGCCAGTTTTAGCATTCAATAGTTAATTCGTTGAAAATGGCAAACTTCATTGTAATCCAAGACACACAGAAATGTGAAGGTATGTATTATGTTGTTGAGAAACGTCCTTAAGCCCATGAAAATACACAAAATCAACTACAAAATATTTTTACTTGACAGTAGGTTGTGTCTTATTTCGGATTTGGCTTTTCCAGCTGAAAAAAAATTACTCAGTACTGAAACTGTGTTTGTTATGGTAGAGTGCATGATAGAAGTAACATAGTGTCTGATGAAAAAGTCTCTTGAGTATGTAAGTAAAAACTGGTACAGCGCCATCAGTTGTAATATATAGGGTATTGATATTGCTGTTGTTTGTCAGTCTGATCGCAAAATGAACTTAATAGTTGCCATTTTGAATTTTTTGTCACTATTGGCAAACTAGCAGTCAGATGGAGGAATCCACAGTGTAGACAATATAATAATTAAGAAAGAGTGTTGGGCCATACGAATTTCGTAAAGTATCTACTTTCTTTACACCTATTCTATATATTGTCATGATGAATAATGACATCTTGCTTGTTTAATACACTTTGACATATATTTTACCATCAAATTCTGTTAAGGCAGCAGTTGCTTTGTGACTATTCTGTATTTGAGAAATTCTAGACTTGTGTATTATTGTGTATTGGTTATAAAGTCGAGCAATATGATATCAGGCTAATAGACCAAGGGACATTCTAGCTGTATGTCTGTTTGGTATTTGTCAATCTGTTTGATGTAACTATTTTCAGTGGTTTAGTAAGAATATAGAAAGGATGATCAGTGAAATATTGGTAGATTTAAAAAGATTTTTCATTAATATGTAAATTTATATTGTTCTTCTTTTTTTATTATCAGTTTCTTCAAAGAGATGCTGTGTGTTATAATTACTGGTTTATTTAGTTTTCCACTTGGTGCAGTACAGTTTATTATTTTATACCACTCACTCCATGATAATCTTCATATTCACACTGAAGTATGTGTTCTGCTATTGGTGGCAGTCTATGTGATGATTGTTTGGAGTGCTGATCGAAATCCATCAGAAAATGCCAGGAAAGGCCGTGGTAAGTTAATATGTCTATTGTCTTTTTCAAAGTATATCAGTAAATCTATTGTCTTGTCCATGATAGAGGGACTGTATCTTGTCCAAAGTAAAGTTTATGTGTCTAATTGTCTGTGGTGTAAGTCTGGTATAAAGAAGAAGCAAGGAGAATTGTCCTGTGCAAAGTACATGTAAGTCAGTTGGAGTACAAATTTAGAGTATTGAATGAGAACACACATTGAAATGCACAGACATGAAATGCTCAGACCTGCAGTATATCAGGTGTAAGCGCCCTGTAATGTACACAAGATTTTATAGTCTTGATAGAGTGACCATAAGATCATTGGCATAAATAGAGGTTTTCTGTCAGAAACTAGAAACACCGGTAGACGTCAGCTATAGTAATCTGCTCTATCTTTTGGTACAATTGACAGTATATACGGTACATATCGACTGGCCATGTTAAGAGTTGACCCAAAACATTCTGTTTCACTTGTCTCTGTCATAGACCACACCACCATCTTCTTAAAGGCACTGTTCTTGATCCCTGGGATCACCTTTGTTCTAGTCTGGGAGGTGTGATAGCCTTTTGTTTTCCATTGAATTTGTAATCTGGTGGGTAAATTTTCTGATGAGACAATCTGGTGCCATCACAGGCCTTTAAATGTGTGCATGTGTAGACGATGCTGTTAAACTTACCCAATTAAACGTTCTGCCAAACTGTAAACCGGTCAACAGTTCTGCAAAGTGTTTAACCAGTCACTAACTGGTCGTTAGCATGTATAAGGACCAAAATGATGCACAGCAAATGACTCTTAATGAATCGCAACACAGGGTTTGTATGAGGTGTTTTACAATTGTATTTTGTAGTTCACTCTACCAACATGTTAGCCATTATACTGACAACTCAAGTCATGCCAAATTGCCAACATTATGAATAAACATATCTACTTTGTGCCTTGACAGTAAGGTCGCTGGATCTTAGGTTTTTAAATTTTTTTATTTCAGGGAAAAGGAATTGGTTAGATGAAATAGGAGTTGTTATGACTTTACATTTCATTATCTATATTTTACTTGCTGTCTATTCCAAGCCTGAAAATATTAGAGCTGTGGGACTCCATGAACCGACTGGTGACTGTAATGCAACATCACCTGTGATCACAGCAATGGGACAGGTATGTTTCACAAACCACAAATAGAACAAAAATATAATATTGATTGTTGATCACCGTCAAGCAATTGTCGTCTTTGATGTTATTTTGCAATTCTGTTTCTGAAAGGAAGGATGGTGATGTTGTAAGTGATAAGTATCTAGGAACTGAGGGCATATTTTGACAAGATGTTAGTGACTATAATTATTACCGTACTATTATTGGCTGTATTTTTTCATGATATTTACACTATTATTATTTTTGTTTTTAATGTCAAGTACAGTTTCTTGTTCTACTACCCAAAACAGGTTGATATACCGGTACAAAGTATTCAACTTGTCAACTCAGCCTGTACATGTGTAAACTGCATTGTTATTGTTGACAGGTGAATTCTGCTCAAAATTAGAATTCACATGTAAACAATATTAGTGCATTTTACAAGTACAGACCGTGTGTTGACAAGCTAAATAGTGGCTTTTCAACATGCTCTTTGGAGAAGAACATGAATTTGTTCAGATATACAAAAATCAAAATACTAAAAAAAGTCCTAAAAGGTTACAGCTGTAATACTGGCCCTTTAAATGTCCCTGAATTTTCTATTTTACGGCCAATGTGCAAATTCCCATGTGTAGGTCCTGTGATATACACTGCATTCTTTTTACAAATTAAAGCCTCTTAAAAGGACATGTAATATTAGTACATGTACATGCTAAATAGTTCATGGGATAATCTCTGACTCTGCAATTTTCTCTGATTTAGTATAGTCAAACTGATTTAGAATGGAAAATTGACTGACAGCACTCCATGGCTTGATCTTGACAGGTTTTATCCAAAAAGACGTATCTATGTACCACAGATTACGATGAAGGTTACTTTGACTGGCATTGTTTAAAGAACGGTAAACCACCAAAGGTGAGAATAGTTAATACTGTTTTTCAGTTTAAATTGTTAAATTGTGGCATGACCTCAGGCTCAGTAGACAAATTTAGTCTTCCAACATCGGAGAGTGCCTATAGATCCCTTGTAAAACTCTTTCAACACTCCATAAGACTATTTTACCCCTACATTACTTTAAACCTGAAAATTGAAAATAACGGCAATTCCCCACAAGTCCTGCCGGCCATCGCTCAATATTAGTTTGATTTCACCTGCATGGTGCTCATTATCAGTAGTTTTTCCATCATTTCAATGACTTTTAAAATGTCAATTCGCCAAGATTGTCTTTGATGCTGCAAATCAATATCATAATGGCTGCCAATACCAGTTAATTCAATAATCTACCAAAGCTATTTAGAAGATGACTCCACCAGCCTTATTATACATGTGATGCTACTTGTAGATTTGTCTATCTCTGTTTTAACCCATTCACCACCATGGTTTGGTCCAAGCCTATTGTTATCAATAGTGAATTTTGACTTGTTTACATAGAATTGGGGGGGGGGGGGTGGACCATGCATCAGTATGCTTTCTAATTTAAATTGGTCGGCCTACAGTTCACTCAAAAAACGTTCTCTGTGATACAAGAATTTAACCATGTTGCGGGTACTGATGTTGGGCCAACTCAAAGAAATTTCAAGAATTTTTCCATTGGGTCATAGTATTTATAGAGGACACATTGTGCATTGTATGTCCAGACTAATAAACAGATGATTTGTTGAGTTTTTTTCATTAGAATATCACAGTATAGGCTGTGAGAAATGCTAATGTTAATGGCAACAGTAAACACACTGTTGATGTGTACTCATATTCATCAAATGCTTTACAAGTTCAATAAATAGACTTTCTGTTTTTTTCAGGATGGACTGGAATGGTATACGATTTGTGGCACACCATTTCCAAACCATGCAGAGTACACAATAGTTGTCTCTGCATTCTCACTGCTTGGATTGTTCATTTACTGGCAGATGTTGGCAAAATCCGGCAAGGATTTCTACCCTTCCCATTCACATCACAATGCTAAGAAGCTCAAGAAAAACTGAAATCAAGTTATTTTTACAGAAATGCTCAAAAAATTTTCTGAAGTAGTGTTTCTGTATTTCTAAAATTTGTGTCATGTAATATGAAGTGGCATTGTCCTTAGGTAATTTTTGAAAGGTCAGTATCTGTAGTTTTTATTAATAATGGTTTCATGGTTTGGTTTTTAATGTCATCTACAAATTCATGTTCTATTTCCCAAAGCATGTTGTCAACTCTACCTGTATGTGTGTAAACTGTGTTGTTATTGTGGATAAGTGAATTCTGGTCTGGAATAGAATTCAAACGTAAACAATAACAGTGTATTTAACATGTATAGACATTGTGTTGAAAAGCTAAATAGTTTATGTTTCAATATGCTTCGGGGAGTAGAACGAGAATTCACAAATGATACACAAAGTAAAACTACGGAAGAAATCATTAAAAGTTACAGCCATTGGTCCTTTCAACTTAAAAAATTAAAACTAATGGTTAATATTTGATCCTGCAATTATATTAGAAAGTAGAGGCGACAAGGGATGGTTTTCTCAGTACAACCTTAGACCTGACATTACACATCTATTTCCCATATTAAGTGGACAAACTCTGAAGATTGTCAATGTTTTCGTTGATACAGATCTAGATCTAGGGAAGCAACAAGAAGCAAGGCATATGTCACTACACTGCTTTATACTATGTACTCACTTATCGTGACAAATGAAATCTCTCTGGCTCCAAATGAAACCCCTAGCTCATTTTTCACGGGTGTACTGGCTCCAAATGTTTGATCTTCAGAATTTAAAATTCACTGTGCTATCAAATTGCAAACTTCTGTCCAAAACTTGATTGATTTTTTTTATCAATTTTGCATATACCCTGCATCATTGCAAAGTCAAATATTGACAGTTATGAAAATAATGTTTTACCCATTCATCCCAAATTCTCTGTAAACAAGTCCACAATCAGGATCCAATTGAAAACAATGGGTCTGTATCAGCACAATAATTGAAAAGTCACACCAATGAATTTGTTTACAAGTTGACCAAATGGTAGAGTGTTTGGTTGAAAGAATTTAATTATCTAGACTTGGAACAAGTCTGTGAATAAAACTATTTTGTGAATGCAATGTTGTAGTGTTATATCTAGCTGCAACTTACCTATGATGTTCACCCTACACACACAGATGCCACACTTTCATACAACTCTATGAAGACAGCGTATTATTGTATTGGGGTCTTATTGGTCAAAGCTTTTCATATAAAATGTAACAGTGATACGTAATGACTTACTGAAATCATTTTCTTTTACAAAAACCATCAGCTTGACCCAAGTCTTTACCATATCCTTTAGCTACTGACATGTTGATTTGTAATGGTGTCTACATGCAATGACTGTTTAACACTTATCCTGCCACGCCTATCACTTGGCTATCTGCAAGTCAGTGAAAAGCACTATTGAACCAAAACACATGAATTGCATATTTTTACCTAATTGGCAAGGTATATTATGGCTGATATAGTCCGTAAAATATCACGTTTAAAATGTTTTCAAATATTTATGAAGTATTTGTCAAAGTGCGACATATCAGATTCATCATGCTGACCTGGTTTTAAAGGTATACAGTCACCTGTAATCTAAATATGCCCATATATCGTCAATGGGGCGTTCCTTGGTATTCAAAATGCCCATGTGGGGGCGCTGTTTTTAAAAAGCGGCCACCCGCTTAAAATCTGTGATTGGTTAGATTTTCTCTTTCCATGGTAACTGTGGCAAAATTGGAACAGGTGAGAGTATACCTTTAACTACTTTTCTCTTCCTCTGTCAATGTGATAACCAGCTTGACATGGTGGTGACATACGGACGTGGCAGAATAAGGAATAATAATGATTTTTACAAGTGGCATGATTAAGATACTGACTTTTAATGAAATTGTTATACAGCTAAATGTTATATCAGATTATGTCATGCCAAACATATCAATAAGGTAGTTGAAATTGGATGTTGTTGCCAACATAAAAATTAGATAATTTTAAGTTTTGACAAATATTTAGATGGGATTGCCCAGTTTCAAGGAGATACTCTTTTGATCATGGTTGAGTAATTGACATAAATGCATCACTACTGAAACCATCAAGTAATTGAAGTTGCCGACATTCGTCAAAATCAAATTCAAAGATCAGGGTGCTTATGTTTTTAGAGCTTGGTGCTTTTTAACGGTTTATTTCATATTAGCAATTTCTTTCAGTGAAATTGCTGACAAATTCACCATGTTCGGTGATTGACAAACATGCCGTTGTTCATGCAGGTTTACTGCCATCATATACATACTGACAAAATTCATCAATAGCATGTTCAGTGATTGACAGACATCTCACCATTGTTTCGTTTACAAACGTGTAATCCATACTCTGGGTTTTTGTCTGGCAAGTCTACATTGTAACAGTTATCAGAAACCTTCAGCTGAACTGAGACTGTCTATTAAATGTCAACATTCTTCTCAGCAATGCTCACATACTATGAGCAATATAGTGTATGTGTGATTTAAGGCCTACTTTGAAGTAGTGTTTTGTTATGGAAGCTGCCAGTACTCAACTCGCTGGAAGTCACTGATATTTGTTGCGATTTGTAGTAAACTTTCATCTATCTCAAGTACATGTACATTTTTTGTCCCGGCTATGTGAACGGCAAACTGCGATAAAGTCTGTTGTGGGTATAAGAGTGCAACATTTGGAGAAATGTACCTTACACACAAACATTTGCATGTCTTGTCACCAGGCAGTGGTTTGGAAAGAGTTGACAGGTGATGTCAACCTCCATGTGTAGCATGGTTGTAAGCATTTGTTTGACACTGAAAATTGTGTGATCTTTTTTAGACTTATTACAGTAATAACACCTCCAAATATCTTGAAATATTATTACACTTGTAGTATTTGAAAGCTTATGATGAAACTACAGTATATGTATGTTACTTATTTCTGACAACTGAAATATTTGGCCAAATTTGTCACATTTCTTATGTATAAATGTACCATACTGCCAGCCATGGTCATTCCTATATAGGCTGTGTAAGCCATGCAGTGTATCTGATGTACAAATTACTATGTAGGCCATACCATGTATCTGATGAGAAATTCTGCAATAAAATATTCCTTTTCAGTCCTTGCAGGATACAAAAGTGATGATGAAAGAATAAGTGTGTTTTGATAATTTGCTGTGATTCATGAATGGTAACATGCATTATCTAAAAAGGGCATGTGAAATCAGGTTCTTTGCAATTTTTGATGAGTAAACTCAAATGATGAAATATCTTTCATGGGTTATCATTGTATGAAATGTATAACTTTGGTGAATACTGTGAATTTTATCCGGATGATAATACGAATAAATATTTTTTGAGGTCTTATATTCTATACATGAACTCTTTCATATAACTTTAAATATTATATTTTGCAATGTTCTCTGCCATGTCAGAGCACCCATCATGCAATGTTCTCTGCCATGTCAGAGTACCCATCGTGCAATGTTCTCTGCCATGTCAGAGCACCCATCATGCAATGTTCTCTGCAATGTCAGAGCACCTGGTATCATGCAATGTTCTCTGCCATGTCAGAGTACCCATCATGCAACATTCTCTGCTATGTCAGAGCACCTGGCATCATGCAATGTTCTCTGCCATGTCAGAGTACCCATCATGCAACATTCTCTGCTATGTCAGAGCAATTGGCATCATGCAATGTTCTCTGCCATGTCAGAGCATCCATCATGCAATGTTCTCTGCCATGTCAGAACGCCCATCATGCAACGTTCTCTGGCATGTTGAGTACCCATCATGCAATGGTCTCTGCCATGTCAGAGCACCCATCATGCAATGTTCTTTTCTGTGTCATAGTACCCATCATGCAGTTCTGTCATTTTGAAGTACCCATCATGCAATATTCTCTACCTATCATGCAATGTTTCTTCCTGCTTGATAGTACCCATCATGCAATTCTCTGCCATTTCCAAGCAGCCATCATGCAACATTCTGTCATGTCAGGGCACCCATCATGCAATGTCCCTTGTCACATCACATAATACTGCAAATTACCAACAATCTTTTTTCATTTGTATCACTGAAGGTTGCTTGTCCGATAACTTTTCACTATTGACAATAATGAGAAACATCAAATCAATAATTACATAAAGTAAAAGTGTTGTTAGATTTCACGGTAAAAGTTAGAACAATTACCAATCAATATTGGGTTCTTATATAGCGCACATATCCACAAGTACATGTGCTCAAGGCGCTTTACAATTATTATTACCCCTGGTCACTGGACCTAATATGATACCACTCAACTCCCTGGGCAGCAAACAACAGCTCACATGTGCAGCCAATAAGCGCAGCAGAGCTAAACGCACACATAACAACCTCTGTCCTACCAGGTACCCATCACTCCTGGGTGGGGAGAAGCAATGAGGAACAAAGTGCCATGCTCAAGGACACAACACCTCAGCCATGCCGGGGCTCGAACTTACCATCCTTTGATCGTGAGTCCGCTGCTCATGCCACTGGCCAAACACACAGTCACAATCTGTAGGTACTGCAAACACCATACTTTTGAAATCAAGGCTAAACTGGGGAGGTTATTCTCTTGTAGTCAAGTTTTAGATTCACTTAGTGGAAAATTTTACAAAATTGCCATGTACAGATCATAGAGAATTATGAGTAACATCACATTATTGTACATGACAGACTTCCCTGAAGTATCTCCCACAGTGCAAACCAGACTGAAGCATTGGATATCTCCAGTACTGCATGTTGAAAACAATCATGCAGTGTTTTCCATCATGTCAAAACAAGATGTTACTTCTGACTACAATGGCAGGTTGCTAAATTTTGCCTTGTGTGTGAAACATTGTCTTCTACCTACAAAATCAGATGAACTTTTTTAGCTCACGTGTGTCACACTCGTGGGCTTATGGTTTAACGATGTCTGTGTGTGTGTGTGTCTGTCTGTCTACACGATATCTCAAGAACGGCTGGACAAATTTCAACCAAATTTGGTACATAGCGTCAGATTTTGGTGGTCGTGGTATGCATATTTATGAAGTTATATCAGTTTAATTTTTCTGTTACATGGTTGTCAATGGGACGCATGATGACCATAGTGCTATATACCAAGATTTACTGCACTTAATATGATGAAACTTGCCATATAAATTGTATTGTATTACCATGCCCTGCACGTCGCATTTGGATTGGTCAAGCTGAACCACGTGACTGACACAAATACACAGTAATGGTTTGGTTACATGCCGGTGAATATGAATAAGAAGATTAACAGCTCAAAGTATCGTAACTTTACAGCTGAAACATAAAATCATAATCAATCACAAAATAAAATGGAGCACTTGTGGCAGGTATGTAAGCGGTCTGAAATCACCAAGTGCGCCGGCAATCTGCGCCGGCGCATTTCAAACTGCGCCCCCATTTTGCGCCGGTATATTGCGCCGCCCAAACTGCGCCCTTAGGCCTACTCTGCGCCAAAACACTTCCGATGTCACAACATCGAGTAGTCGCACTTGCGTAGCAGGATGCTTTGGCAGTGCAGACTGTAGATATTAATATCCGTGCCCTAAAAAATGCAGCTCGAAAAATGATATGACATGTTTTCACGGAGTCTCGGAGGTACGAGACCATGTTATGTTTGTATGGGACGGATTACACTCACTTGGCGGTATCGTGGCTTGGCCTCAGCAGCAGTCAAAATTTGTGAATTTTGCATCTCCATGAAGGCCAGGGACTTGATACCCGGGATCAAGTTAATGTTTATGTCTGTGTAAATTACGGTCACGATTAGTGTGCACAGCAGGTTGTACACAGGCCAATGTGTTGACATGCAAACAACAGATATACGACACTGAATATAACGGCAAGACCAGTATACATGTACAGAGAAACAACGTTTCATGAAGCCCACAGTTCTTGTAGCAATAATAGGTGTACTTCAACAGAAATGACAAAGGTACAGTCAATCCACGACGCCGCTGCAACTGGCGTTATTACGTTCCGAATTCGGCTTACCCGGGGCTCTGGCTGCAACTGTACAATTATTGCAGCTAAACGATAGCGTAGATGTCGTGCCATTGCCAAGATACTCTGCTGTTTCCGATCGTTTTGTCTACAGAACTACTAAAACTCTCTCAATTCGACAAGAAAAAATAATTACGGTTTGAAATCGGTGCATTAATTTATATTTATAAAATAATAAAATGTGACATCACCGATCATAAGAAACGTGGTGTTGAAGAACATATATTTTTTGAACAGAAGACTACGGCGTCCATTTTCTGTAAGTATACATGTAATCTAACTTTAGCAAACTTGCAAGTCAAACATCCGAAGAGTAACGTCAATAATTTTGGTTTTGTTCTACTCATGTTATAAAATAAGTCAAATTTCGGGAAAGTATCTGTACATTTTCGATATCTGTGCAGCGCAAATGTGTAAACCGACCCTGCATTTATCCATCCTAAAGACCATGATCAGTTCGCGACTGCAGAAACCCCCTCCCCCCCTCTCTCTCTCTCTCTCTCTCTCTCTCTCTCTCTCTCTTCTCTCTCTCTCCTCTCTCTCTCTCCTCTCTCCCCAAAGTTTAGCCATTTGATGTTTTATTTGCCGACATTTATTTAATGGTTCACGATCACCGCTCAATGTTGATGTCGATTTTGATTTACGAAGTTTCTTCGTGACTAGAGACATGTCACGCCCGGCCTGGAGCTAGTTTTCACTATAAAAACATTCTGTGTAAACGTTTTTGCTTCCGAATGGAGGTGACAGGTGACTTCGTGTGTAAAATATTGAATGGCAATATGAATTTCACCTATAGAAAGTCTATGACTTTCAAACTAGTCGCACAAACAACAATAAACATGGCGGAGCAACGATACCGACATATTTATTTTCCTCGACCTCTGATGAGAGCGACTCGCTGAAATTTTCCAACCTGGTATTGGTAAGTATTTGGCTTTGCCCCGTGTGCTGGGTTATGTACACGTAAACTAATTATACAAAAGTTGTATTCACTGTAAATCAATAAGCCTTTCGAACACGAAAGATATTCGGATATCTGAACCTCAACATCGGTTACGCAGCTCGAAAGTTATCCTCCGAAACAGGACAGGAACATTGGTCAAAGCCGGATTTTGTATGGTATATAGATATGGAAACACGCAGCTCTTTGTTAGAAAGCATGCAATGCATGATGCTCCCTAGCTTGGTCCTTGGATTGTTGCTTTCCGTCTCGCCCCTACACACCATCAATTGTCTAACAATCACAGGATTTAGTCACATGTGTCTTCAAATTTTGATACATTAATTCTACCGATCATCAAGCACGAAACACATCAAAAAACAATGGTCGCGGCTACGGGTTCAAGGACGTTCACGGGAGAAACACCACGGATTTGTCGCAGAAGTGTTATGGAGAATATGGGCGATCAGCGTATGGTCGCACATCGAATCGACGCCAAGATAAAAATATGATGTCCGAAAAGTTTAGTTTTGTTTTATGCAACTGAGTCATCGCCTTTGTTATCGCCTAAACATCCTCGGTTTTGTTTTCGGGCAGACTGCAACATGAATATCTTCCCAATGCATAGAGTACGGCCGTTCACGCAATCATAGACCCATGTGCTTTGGCAAACGGGCCAATTTTTTTGTACGTTGGTTAGAAACTAATGACAATATATAGGTGAAGATGTTACATCTGTCAAAGAGTATTGAAGATTAAATTACTTTCATCGATCGACAAAGAAGAGAAAGAATGAGTCAATGAATATCGAATCATAGACGGGAGAATCGAGGGTTTATGATCAATTGGGAACAAAAATATTTCGATTAATTGACTAACACAACCAAAAAGGAATTTTATTCAACTTTGAAAAAAGTCACCACCTTTCGTTGGCATAGGATTCCATGGCAATGGACCAACACATGATGTCGTTTAGGTCCTTAACAAATCTTCTAAAACGGCACGATGATAGTAACTAAAATGAATGAACGATTAAAAGCCCGTATTTAAATGACACGATATCAGTTGTCGTTTCAATTTTTTTCCTTTCTGTTAGAAACTCCACGATGATGTTTTGGAAATCAAACGGGAAATGCCATATTCTCGGTGCTCCGATTGATCCATCCATTGAGGTAAATTTCACTGCCATGATCCGCCCATGGATGTAAAAAAATAGATGATCCGCCTCAGTAAATATCTGAAGTTTCTACAGGAAACCTCTCGTCCGTTCACGGATCTTTTTTCGTCTTTCATTTTAGTTTCAAGTTGTTTATAGGGTAAGGAAGCTAGAAATCCATCAAAACATCGCTCCAGGGTCTATGATCAAAAGCATGAGCGTGTTTTGTCATCAGCTGTCAGCAGGTCGTTTTCCAAACCGCGACAGGGACTCGGAAACCCGCCATAGTGTCACAGGACGCTAGACCTAGATTGTATGTAATTATATGCTATCGTTTGGTCCGTTTCAAGTTAATTGACTCTGAATAACCTAATCACGGTCGTGACTCCCGTTTTTGACATAACTATATAAATACCCATCGGGATTGAGTGTTCATGGCGTCCCCTTTAACTTTGACCAGCACTTTGAATCAGTCTGTGAATCGTACGTCCCAGCCCGATCAATCTCTCGCTGATTTTTAAAACCTGGTAAATAAAGTTCTTCGTAGTCAGATATAATATTCTATTCTTCATTATGTAAAGATGAATGTCTCATTCATATTTTTATTTAGACGAATATATCAACTTCTTGGTGTTTGGAAATAAGAGTGTTGCAATAATTTTCCATCGGGGACTCCAATGATGAATTCACTCAGCTGTTCGCTCATGATACACAGCACTGTACTTCCATGGAGATCGTATCGCTGTTTCAGCAATGACTTTGATCGTAAGTTTTCATTCGACCAAAGTGATGAAATAAATGCTGACAAGCACTAACTATGTACAGTCCGAGTTCACTTCACATTCTCACTATCGCTCGCACTTTCAAAGTGAGCACGTACACTTCAAGCCCTCACATTCGCTCTCGTAACTTTAGCCTCGCACTTGTCGATTTCTCCGGTACCCTTTATACCTTACGTCAGGAAGTCAGTCGTAAGGACGGTCGCATTTGCTGTTTGCACGTTAAATGAGAGTCTCAGACCCGGTCTCAAATTCACTCGCAAATGTACATCACAAAGCGAAATGGGAGTCTCAAGTTCAGTCGCAAACGTGATCGCACTTTGACTCTTCTATGAACTGAGAGTCTCAGAATCAGTCGCATTCCTTATCATTTGGGGTCGTCATGAATGGAAGTAGCAATTATTGGACGATTCAAAGGTCGCAGAATTAGAGCAAGAATTACGGTCCACGAGGTTCCGATCAAACAAGGGAATGAGTATGGGACACTGAGACAGCTAGGACCTCTCGCCATATACTGAGTATAGAGTAACCCTACGAAACTTATAATGGCAGAGATATTTGGCCATCGAAATAGTTTGAGAGTAAAATTTAGCGTCTTTTTTAACTTTGAAAGTATTTACCGACAAGGTTCGGGTAGAAATTACAAACAGATTCAAAGGTCGATTTACGATGCAAATGACACTCGACTGGCTCGGAGTTACCTTCCCTCTCGGGTGATGTTATTACATTACTTCACATACGTGTCGGAAAAAATTACTCCCATCCTCCGCATTTTAGTGACACGTTTCACCATATTTCCCACGAAAAACATGAATATTTCTTTGAAATCGCCTGACTAAACCAAAATAGACTATTAATACCGTGCTTGACATTTAAACTTCGCAATGGCGCAGAGTAAGGGCGCAGTTTGGGCGGCGCAATATACCGGCGCAAAATGGGGGCGCAGTTTGAAATGCGCCGGCGCAGTTTGCAGGCGCACTTTGGGCCATGTTGAGATACTTTTTTTCCTGAAAACATCCCCAGACTTGCCAAATTTTTACAGCGGAGTGACAGTGCGTCGCGTAGTGCTCAGTTCGGGGGCCAATGTATCATTCGCTATGGAAATTTTTTGCAAATTCTGAAGGTTTTCTTGGGTTCGTTGATAATATTATGGAATGACAGACTCCGTCTGGACCATTAACGTTTATTTATGGGCGCGGACTCGAGGAAAGCCAAAATTGGCTTTCCTCTCGCCCTTGCCCATTAATAAACGTTAATGGTCAGCGCATTGCCCATTATTTCTATAATATGCAAGAAATGATGATATTTGGAGCATCGTGCCAATTAATATTGAAATTGGTGATACAATTCTGTAAATTGGTTCACCAATTTTGATAAAACGTGCAGGTATTGAAGTGACAGACATTTGATGGTGCTGTGAAACATTCAGCAGAGCCATGTTAATTACCAGCTGGCAGTGTTGATGGTATAATCTGAACCTGTGAAGGAAAGGACTGCTGAGTACTGAATGCTGGATTTTTCATGCCTTTGTCACCCCAGTCCTGTGTTGAAAGAGGCTAGTGATAGCGCCACCGCTGTGTGGAGTGTGAATATGTTAGTAAAACGATAGTTTGACCATGTCGGCCGTTTGAGGGCCCTGTAAATACCATGTATGGAGTGTGACTGGACAGAGACTTTGAATATTAACTGGAATAACTATAAAAAGTCCTTGTTCCAGATTTTAAATTCAGACAAAATTGTCAGCAATGTAGTAAATGACCTAAACTGGAAGATATATCATATAGGTTTAGTCACAGAAAGTTTGGCAAAAATTTTCAAAGTTAGTGATGGGAAATGCCACATCTGTGGGGACGAAGAGACCATTGAACATGCAATTTTTGATTGGAGATATGCAAACAAACTATGGGATATTGTTCTTAACAAAAGAGCATGGAATACATGAAGACACTGACTTGAAAAAAAAAATGGCAATAACTGGAGCAGACATTGATGATTCAATCTCAGAAATAATACATTGTATTACTTCTTATGTTAAATACACTATCTGGAATATATGGAACTCTGAGGTTTTTGATAAGATAAAAGTTACAATCAATGCATTAATTCATCAGTCTCTAATTACCATATCCTGTAATTAATCATAAAAATTAATGAAACTTGCTACTTATACTTACATTCTATGATTAAGACTAGTTGAACTAAATGACAGCCCTGACTCACTACTACACACGTGAGCATGTTCAGTTCATATCTAATCTTTGTGCCTGTATTAAATTTGTTTCTGCTGCTTGTAGAGACTTACAGCAAGAGTCATGGCATTGGTTCTAACAATGCACCAAATTTGCCATTCACATTAGTGTAATTTCTGAAAACCTAATCAAAAATTCCGGACAAATATTTATTTTTTTAATACTCATGATGGAACTGTGATATTGTTGGTAATCAGCCATATTGCTATGCCGATGTCATTCTAGTATTGACTATATCAATTACAAATAATTTATTTGCACAAGGTGTTTCACAGAAATCACACACACTGATTGTCTAACAGCATGAAAGCTTCAGAAGATAACATTGAAAATAACTTTTATTTCCGGTGAAATACTAGAGCAATAAATGTTAAGGTTACAAGAGTCTATGAAAATATTTCATCAAAAATTGAAAATGTTGAAATGTTTATGTTCATTGAGTATCTGAGTTTGACATCAAATAATTGGTACATGTGGATGCCAAAACTCAAGATGCCTTTGGCTATGATAAATAAGATATAAAATATAATAACAGTAATGCCACATTTTAGTATATTATGCAAATATTACACTTTAAAATCTTCTTTCTCAGTCTACAACATGCTTCTTTTCCAACAAAGCAATTTGTACAGATGACATAACTGCAGACATTACACAAGTTTTGAGTTGTTTCATAGTAAGCTTTCTTCTTGTAGAGACCTGGGTGTGAAATTTGAGAGATGTCTTCGGGATTTTGTTTAAAGCCACTCTGAAGTTTTCCATTCATGCTTCAACAAGCAATATAGCAGCTGATATAGCTCCTCGCTTTATGTTACTCAACAATGCAATGTACAGAAACTGTACTTTAAAGCTTTAAACTGAAATATATAGACAATGGAAATGGCTGTTTTTTCAATCTTTTGACCTAAAAATCTTCATCCATGTCCTAGACAGAAAGTTACAAAATGGCTTGGCCTTGAGTTGGCGAAAAATTGATGTAAATAATTAGGGTTTAACTTATCCATGAGTGTTTTAAGAGTAATATTGCTGATGGAAAAAAAATTGATTAACCTTTTAACGACATTTTAAACAAACAAGTCATCGTTGATGACACAGTCCCCGCTTGTCCATTTTGTTATAATCTTTGGTGTCTAGGTAGCTGTGGTCTAGGTCGCTGTGGAATGACATTGATGCAACGGGTGCATCAGGCCTGTGACTTGCATAATAAAGTAATCTGAGGAACGTTCAATAAATTGACCCATCTCTGCCGGTAATGACCATTGAAGGAACTTTTGATTACATCACACATAACGATGCCCTCACTGCCTCTAGTGTCATGACGGCACATACTATACACATGGTTTGGTGGAATTTTCGAAATGCTATGGGATTGGGTATGTTGTTGTAATCAGCCATCAGCCATTTCGGATCATATAATGAAACAATTTAATGTGCACAAGAATGCAGCCATAGTATTTTATCTTCGTATCACGTTTGAACAAAATCAGTCCATCGAGGGACAGTGACCCATGTTTATGTTTCAAAGACATAAAAAAATCACACCAAAATTGTAATCAAATGGCTGTCTCTTGACCATATGGATCATAGCACAAAATTAGTAGACATGCATATGTATGCCATAGTACTTTATCTTTGTACCAAGTCTCAACAACATTGGTTAGGAATATTTGCATATAATTAAGCCTCAAAGACATGAAAATTTCAAAAATGACCATTGGGCAGAGATATTGGAAAAAAATTTACAATCTGGCAGCCATATTGGAACATGTCACGAAGAAAATTGACATGTATGCCATAGTGCTTGATCTTTGTGCCAAGTTTGGACAAAATGGGTGTAATGACCTTTGAATTATGCTTCAAAGACATGCAAAATTCCAACAAAATGGCAGTTCTGCAGCCATATTGGATCCTATCGCAAGGTTAATTGATACATGCATATGCATGCCATAGTACGTGCTTTGCCTTTGTGCCAAGTTTGAACAAAATCGGTTCAAGGATTTTGAGTTACGGTTCAAAGACATGAAAAAATCGCAAAAAAATGGCCACCTGTCAGCCATATTGGATCATTTCACAAATAAATTGGTGTTCATATGAAGGGCATACTGTTTTGCTTTTGTGCAAAATTTGAACAGAATCGGTTCAAGAATGTCTGAGTTACGGTCCATAGACATGAAAAATCGCAACAAAATGGCCGCCTCACGCCCATATTGGATCGTATCGCAATATAATTTGACATGCATGTGTAGGCCATAGTGTTATGCCTTTGTGCCAAGTTTGAACAGAATCAGTACGAGGATGTTTGAGTTATGGTTCAAAGACACGAAAAATCGCAAACAAAATGGCCGCCTCGCGGCCATATTGGATTGTATCGCAAACTAATTTGACATGCACATGTAGGCCATAGTGTTATGCCTTTGTGCCAAGTTTGAACAGAATCTGTTCAAGGATGTCTGAGTTATGGTCCAAAGACATGAAAAATCGCAACAAAATGGCCGCCTCGCGCCCATATTGGATTATATCGCAAAATTATTTGACATGGATATGAAAGCCATAGTGTTATGCCTTTGTGCAAGTTTGAAGATAATCTGCTCAAGGATGTCTGAGTTATGGTCCAAAGACATGAAAAATCGCAACAAAATGGCCGCCTCGCGGCCAAATTCAATCGTATCACAAAATAAATCGACGTGCATCTGTAGGTCATAGTGCTATGCCTTTGTGCCAAGTTTGAACGAAATTGGTTCAGCAGTGTCTGAGAAACTGTTGATGACGGACGGACGGACGGACGGACGGACGGACGGACGGACGCACAGACGGGACCCAATCTATAAGTCCCCGCCGGACTTCGTCCGCGGGGACTAAAAATAAACACTAAACTCTGACCAGTGCAACTATTTATTCATAAGAGTGAATTGAATATCGGCAGTATGAGAAATGATAAGTGCCAGTGCCATACTTATCTTAATATCAATAATCTATGAAATATTTGATACCAGGATTGAATAGCCAGAAAAACCATGGAAAGAAAAATGTTCAGTCAAATGTATTGTCGACCAAATTCAAAATACAAAGATATGCCATTAATTGTAATTATGTCAAAGATATCTGACAAAACCTTAAGATGCAACTATAAGAATTCAGTAGCATTAAGAAAATATTTTCATTGGAAGCAAAAACAGAAAAATTCCCATACTATGAACTCTGACCTTTAGAGGAAATATAGAAACAATTTTCCAAAAATTTCCAAAAAATTGTCTTGAACAGTCTACAACAAGAAATGAAGAAAAGTATATCTTTGATAGTTTAACTGATGAAGTTTGAATCTGCTGACTATAGTCTTGAGGATCGGAGTGTTTGACTAGAATCACTGTGGTCTTTTTGAAGATAAGAATTCTATGTTTTCAATTAAACATGTAGATCCAGTTTGTTGATACTGAGAAGTTCCCAGCAATGTACCATTGATGTTTGGAAGTGTGAATCAACTGAAAATTAGTGTTATGGACTACAATGCTTTTTTGAAAACTAGGTAGGCCATCTTATGTCAGATGTAAATGTTGTGTTTTGCTGGGTGGTTTTGTCAGTGTTCTGTCGCCATGTTTTGCTGGATGTTCTGTCCCAGCATTTTGCTGGTTGTTCTGTTTCCATGTTTTACCATGGGCACTCTGTTGTTCTGAAATGATAGTCTGAATAAACTAAGCAGCTTATATGTAAATACGAACTTTGATGATAACTGTGTAAGAAATTTATAACAGGATGCCGTTCAGATTGAAATGCCGACTTAGCTACAAAACCAGATCAAGGTCGGACCATGTCTACGTGAACGTCACAAGCGACCACATCGACCGTATTCTTTCGATGTTAAACGCCGCGGCGGAACAGCGCACACATATATACGCGTACTATACGTACGCTAGCGCGACCTTTGCTGTGTCGTTTCACATAATGATGTATATGTATACATTTCTGAGGCCGGGACAGCAGACGACAGTTCAGAGGCGCTCGCGTGCATAGCTGTCGTCGCGTGCACGTTCCATTCCAGCCACCGCGCTCATGTACACGGCAGTCATAGCAACGTACATCGTCATTCTCCGCCGCACTTCGAATACGCGCTTCATAATTGCAGTAAATACGCACTGGTAAGAACTCTGCCGTACATGCCGCGGTGCAGAATGACCGGGTGTGAGAGAAAGAATAATCAGTTGGGTGAACCAGCAGAATGCGACTGTTTCTTTTGTATTAATAATACCTCATTTTTGTTGAGGCTTTTATTTTTTTAAAATCAGGATGTAAGTTCTCCAGCGGCAAACGGAAACTAAAATACGAAATCATGTTTACACGCTTATACACCATCATTTAAGAACAACAGAATGCCCGTGGTTTTACTGGGTGTTCTGTTACAGTGTTTTGCTATGCATTCTGTCACAGTTTTTGCTGTGCTCTGTCATAGTGTTTTGCTGGGTGTTCTATCACAGTATTTGGCACAAGACCAATAATTAATTTCCCCTAGGCCACAATGCACCACAGTAGCGTTGAGCTCGATTTTCCTATTTTAAAACATTCAGCGGCACGAATCCTCTTAACAGGTGTTAGGTCAATGTCTGCTTGACTACTGATGAATTTTTCATGTGGGCAAGTCCACGGAAATTTTGAGATAGCGATGAAAATAGCGCCCTAAGTGGTGTTTTTGACGGAATTCAGGCTTATTGTTGTGATTTCTATGGCCCTAGAACTCCTCATATTACCACTGAATGCTTCAGTCATTATTCACAACAGTCTGCATTTTGATTCAGGCAGAAAAATATCTTTACAAAAATTCTTGACATTAAAGTTCAATTTAAACAAGCATCCATGCAGGTATCAAAACTTCAAGGTCTGCACTATTTTTCTTCCAAACTATCTTCGTGGGTAACGAACCCGGAAGTGAATTAGTGGTCTTGTGCCTTTTTGCTGGCTGATTTTTCGGAAAGACATGGCAGGAAGAAACAAATCTATGGCGATGTAATATCACTTTGGTTCAATTGTTTAATCTTCATATTGTACACTTGCTGCTGGAGGAGGCGCACCAAATATAATGTTCCTCAAAGCTGCACCAGTTTTGAAAACTCTGAAATGTGAAAAATTTAGTGGCAATATTTGAAAGACTGATGTCAATGGATAAAATTTTAGAAATAAAACTACCACATATCATACTTAACCCTTTCACCACTATGGTTTGGCCCACACTAATTGTTATCAATTGTGAGTTTGGATCTGTTTACAGGCAATAGGGGTGAGCAGGTTATTGAAAATTGGCAACACCAAAACCCTGTAATGCTGATTGATTGCTCAATGAGAACAGTTACATCCAATGATGGAAATAGCAGACCAAAATGTCAGTTTTTCAAACAGATATTTATTTTTGAAAGTAAAATGATTCAACTCACCCTCTTTGTAACTGTTCATATCTTCTGTTCATCACATACTGAACATTTTCTAATGCTGTCATGTTATGTTTTTTCTCTGCTTCTTCAATGACTGCAATTCTTTGTTTTATTTTTGCCTCCAGATCAGGGTCATAGTCAAACGCTTCATCAAAATTGTCACCTAAAAATACAAATACCATACTTTATTGACAACATTGGAATATTCTAGCCAAATGTCGAAAATAAAGTCCTGAATGTACAGATATCTGATATATTAATTGTAGTACTGTGGTAATCTTTGTGCTGTACAACTTGCATGACACTTGTGAAATATAGTGTTCCTGGATGTCATAAGAGTTGCTCTGCAGTGAAAAAATTTCACAAATAAGCATCGTAGTAGTCATAGTTCAGCTGGAAGTTTGCTTAAACAACAGAATATTGTAATAATGAACAGAATTGCTGCATAGACACTGAAAATTCAATTCAAACACAGCTGAAATGGCTTTTCAATTAATTTTGGACATAAATTATTGTAAAACACAACATTTGACAAATAGATTTATTACATGTCTCGATGTGAGTGCAAATCAGTGCATTGTTTTGAATAGGAACATCCAGGGAGTTAGCGGGCTGGTGAACGATGTACTGACCGGTTTCTATGGTTACCCGGTCAAGTGAAGCCTTTGACATTTTTGACATCAGAGTTGACGCTTAACGCTAGATGTAAAATATTCACTGCTATTTTGACTTTCGTTAAAATCTGTTTCATGCTGGTCGATAATGGTAAAAACGTTTGAAAATGCCCTGCATGTAACTAAATGTCATATACCGTAGCGTTAACTGTGAAGAGGCATGTAATAAAAATATTATTGCCTGAATACATAGGTTTATGTGCCCTTGCATCAGCAGATAATTTGCCCTCGTGGCGTCAGGCAAATTGTCACCTGCTCTCGGGCACATAAACCCATGTATTCAGGCAATAATATGTAATATGAGAAGCCAAGCAGCTTTAAGACATCATGACAACTCCACAGACCAGCTTAGCTGAAAAATCATAATCACTTTTATCAAGTGGGAATGCAAATCATGTAGTAGAGTTCTGTATGTGAGAAAAATTCTCAAAAATTTCATTTGCAAATTTTATGCATATTAATAACGCTTTATGAGGCATTCCAAAGAAGCTATGTCATTAATTTCAAAGCTATCAGAGGAAACAACACTTTGGAAAAACATTGAATAAAATCATTTCTTGGAACTTACAAACTAATTGGATTGCTATTGGACCAACAGTTTTAGAGAGGAGATATTTTAAGAAAATTGAGCAAATATTGAGAAAAAGAATTCTGAAAAATCTGGACATGCAAATTTTATGCTAATGTTATAACACTTAATAAGGCATCCCTAAGAAGTTACATATAAAATTTCAATGCTGTAATGCAAGTGGTGTAACAGAAAATGTTTGACTAAAACTGAGAAAATAAGCAAAAAACCTCTGTATATGTAAACCGTTTCATCAAATGAACAAATTTTGGTCTTGAATGACTTGCACATCAAATATTAACCCTTTGAATGCTGTCATTTTTCCCACCAAAATTTTAGTGTAACATTTTCCCAATTGTTCAGAATTTTTCTTCGATTTTTTTATACCTTTTGACCAAATGGACACCATATTTCATAGGTTACAGATTTTTAGCAAACTTTTTCGCAAAAATCTGAAAAAAATTAAATGGGGTATATTTTACAGAGGCGATAAAAATTGACTTTGCCGCTCAAAGGGTTAAAGTTTTCTAAGCAGTGGTTTTGGAGTTGTTTAAAGTTTACAGAAGATGACAGATAACGGATGTTGAAAGACAAAAAAAAGAATGTATCTCATTATTTCTGCATCTGAGCTAAAAAGTAAAAATATGACAGGTACACAATTCAAACACTTTAAGGGAAATTTTTCAAATACTTCAGAGAGCATAGTTGTGTTTGATACCTACCTTCAGATTCTGTAATGTTTCTGTTCTGGTATTCTTTCACTTTTCTGGAGAATTCTATTTCAGTTGTGTTGACATAGATATACATATAGCACGATGGTGTTTCTGATACTGTGTAAATTTTGTGGTAGGCACCCTCAGGAACCTGTATGCAATCACAATGGTGAAACATTTCACTTCTTGCTGGGGTACAGATGTATTTCCAGTGTCACCTCATTCATCAACAAAACATTAACCATGCATATCACTTATAAACTGATTTCACTATCAACTATCAACAGTATTTCAATTTATGTTTAACAAATGCTTGACAAACTGCTTTTTTTAGGATGTAGCCGTTGATCCAAGTTGCAGATGACTTGTTTGCAGGTTTGTCATTGACAATCAAGTTCTTGAAAATTTTATAGTAGAGAAGTGACCTGGAGACTCTATGGCCTGTACATGGCTGTACCACGACATACATGTATGTCATAGTACATTGATCATCTAAGGTAGTAACGCATATTGACATGCATGTTTACGTCATGATATATTTTCCTTACACCAAGATTGATTGAAATCAACCCATTAATACATGTCTGCCAAATGGTTTTAGAAATGAACAAAAATCATAACAGAATGGCCATCCAGTGGCCGTGTTGAATCATATCACGACAGAAGATGATGTACCGGTATATAATACATCATATTACATTGTCCTGGTATAAGTTTTACTGGAATTTGCTTATATGAAGAAATGGATCCAGAGATTGAAAAAAATCAAATGAGTTTTCTTCGGGAAAGTTTGAGCACAGAGTATGGAGGGAATGTGGTTTGAGCAAAAGTTTTAGTTTTTTAATTTCGAGGCACATACTACCTTAATCAATAAATGTCAAAAGTACCGGTAATGAAAGTCAAAGTGAAAAGTGAATAGTTTGTAACAGTAATGATAGACAATGTGAAATGTGAATAGATTGTACAAACCTGAATCTGTTCCCCTTCTGATAAAGTTATATTTGTATCATTTGATTCTAAATAAATTGTAATTTTTCCATTGAGCACTTGAACGCTTGTGTTACCCAAGTCTTCACTGATGTAATTTTCTAAGTATAATCCTACATAAATGTGGAAAAGAGCAGATTAAAGCAACTATACAGACACCCTATCAACAAGTCATCGTTGATGACACAGTCCCCACTTGTTAATGGGTACTTTGATTACATGTCCTCAGAGAGGATAGAGTCCTCTTCATTAATTAGGTCTGTGATAAAAATACTTTGATACAGATGGCGCTCAATGGCCAAGAATGAGTTTCATGGTGATGAAAACATAAAACCAATGTAGGCCACCATCCTAAAGTTCAGAAAATGAGTCAACTAGGAATTAATCAACAGGATGTTGCAAAACATTTTTGCATACAATTCTAACACTTGACAGATTATCACTGGTACCATATTTGAGACATGCCCAAGTTTTGGCTAAGGACAGGAAAAAATTGTAACAAAATGGCCATGCAGCCATATTGGATCATATCATGAAACAATTGACATACATATATATGTATGACATAGGTTAATGTCCTTGTACCAACTTTGAATAAAATCGGTTGAGATATGCCTGAGAGTATTATGGCTCTGTACATGAAAAATGGTAACAAAATGGCCGCAAGGCAGCCATATTGGATCGTATCACATAAAAATTGACATGCATATGTATGACATTAGTCAATCTCCTTGTACCAACTTTGAATAAAATCGGTTGAAACATATCTGAGTTATGGCTCTGTACATGAAAACATCCCAATAAATGGCTGCCTAGCGGCCATATTGGATCATATCACATAACAAATTGACATATCTATCTATGACATAGGTCAATGTCCTTGTACCAACTTTGAATAAAATCGGTTGAAACATGTCTGAGTTATGGCTCTGTATATGAACAAATTGTAATCAAATGGCCACACAGCAGCCATATTGGATCGTATCACATAACAAATTGACGTGCATATCTATGACATTAGTCAATGTCCTTGTACCAACTTTGAATAAAATCGGTTAAAACATGTCTGAATTATGGCTCTGTATATGAAAAAATCGTAATCAAATGGCCGTCTGGCGGCCATATTGGATCGTATCACAAAACAAATTGACGTGCATATCTATGACATTGGTCAATGTCCTTGTACCAACTTTGAATAAAATCGGTTGAAACATGTCTTAGTTATGGCTCTGTACATGAAAAAATCGTAATAAAATGGCCGCCTGGCGGCCATATTGGATCGTATCACAAAACAAATTGACGTGCATATCTATGACATTGGTCAATGTCCTTGTACCAACTTTGAATAAAATCGGTTGAAACATGTCTAAGTTATGGCTCTGTACATGAAAAAATCATAATAAAATGGCCGCCTGGCGGCCATATTGGATTGTATCACAAAACAAATTGACGTGCATATCTATGACATTAGTCAATGTCCTTGTACCAACTTTGAATAAAATCGGTTGAAACATGTCTGAGTTATGGCTCTATACATGAATAAATCGTAATAAAATGGCCGCCTGGCAGCCATATTGGATCGTATCACAAAACAAATTGACGTGCATATCTATGACATTGGTCAATGTCCTTGTACCAACTTTGAATAAAATCGGTTGTAACATGTCTGAGTTATGGCTCTGTACATGAAAAAATCGTAATAAAATGGCCGCCTGGCGGCCATATTGGATCGTATCACAAAACAAATCGACGTGCATCTGTATGACATATGTAGTAATCCTTGTACCAAGTTTGAATGAAATCGCTTCTTGCATCTCTGAGATATCTGCGTGAACGGACGGACAGACGCACGCACGCACGCACGCACGCACGCACGGACATGACCAAACCTATAAGTCCCCCCGGACAGTGTCCGTGGGGACTAATAAAATTTAAGATTAGAGCGACCATGCAGACATCCAATTAACAAAATTTAAAATAAGAGTTTCATACACATAGCCTGATAATTAGATTTTTATTAATGTAATTGTATTGGAAAATTAATAGATGAATGCCAGGAGGAAGTGCTTAGGGTATGCAAATTTCACGATCATTTTAACAGTCATTTTAACAGACCTGAATGAGATACTGTAAAACATGTCTTTTTAGCTAGCGTGTTTTTTTAGCTTATTTAGCTACAGTTAAGGGTTGCTGAATTAAGATGCAGCTAATTTAAACATTTCAAAACATTAACAGTGGTCAAAGTGTCCTGTAAGCTCAATTTGGAACCCACTAGTTCAAGTTATATTTCCATTTAGCTAAAAATGCTTACAGCTAATCCAAAGTGTTTAACCAGTAATCACAGTAATCTACAAATTAAATTTTATCTACAGTAGGATAGTTGTTGTCAAAATATCAGTAAATGTACAACTTAACACTTACTGAGTTAGCCTTCTCCAATGTAACTGTGTAGTAGTTTAATATCAAAGCTTTCCCTGCAGGTGGACAGCATATGCTAACAATCACTTCACATCAATGACGACTTCTATACTAAACTAACAATAACTTCTATACTAAACTAACAATGACTACCATTTAAACCAACACTGACTTCTCTACTCAACAAGAAGTATTTATAAAGGAAGCATACCTGGAAACGGACTTCTCTACTCAACCAAGAAGTATTTATAAAGGAAGCATACCTGGAAAATCTGCAACAAAGACAACATCTGTGTCTTTATCAAGAGAGTCCTCTATTTCATCCAATTTGGATCTCCATGGTGACAGCTCCACCAATAGAGGTAAAAGATAAGGCACTGGTTTAAAAGGTGACCAATCAGCTTTAACGATATCAATCCTTGGATCCCAAACTCTAAATATGCAAATAAGAGTCATATGCATATTATATATTTCATAGATTGGTAATAAAAAAGTTCTGATCTCAAAATTCGCATTTTGATAACTTCAGGCACAGTTGCTTTCTGTAAGGAAACTAGGTCAATTTAGCAGTTGTTCCAACTACATAACATCTCAGCCACCAAACATGAGTTTTTAAACTGTGAAATCAAGGCAAGTATTTGCAGATATTATGGGACCAGCAGTTGTAACTTTTGGTGATTTTTCACTATTTTATATGTCAAGTACAAGTTCTTCTTCTACTCCAAAAGTATGTTGAAATGTCTTGTATTTACCTTATCAATACATGTTTATTGTTTACATTTGAATTCTAGTCTGGACCAGGTATCCTCTATAATGAGTTGTAAAGTCATCCACTGACAGGTTGAGACATACACATGATTTTGATCAGAATTCACTTGTCAACAATAACAATGCAGTCTACACATGTACAGGCTGAGTTGACAAGCTGAATACTGTGTATCTCAACATGCTTTTAGGAGTAGGGAACAAGAAACTTTAGTTGACAAACAAAAGTGAAAAAAATCATCAAAAGTCAGAGCTACTGTATGACCCTGTAGTAACTGATACATTACGATGAAATGGCTGGTTATTACATCTGTTGAAATCCATCATTGATGGACATCCAGATATAGTATACATTTATTCAAAATGGCTGCTTATTACCTTTGTTGAAATCTATGGTTGATGGACATCCAGACATCAAAATAAAGCTGTGGATCAGATATATTGTAGCTCTGTAGATGAGCTGAAAGACAGGAGCTGTATTGTTTTAACATATCACCATGCTGGGCCCATCGTCTGCTTGTAGTCCAAACCTGTGAGAAAAACAAAGAATACAAAAAGACAAAAAGCATTACTGACTGAATTCTCATTGAAATTCCATTACAAATTCTAGAAATTCAACAACAATTTACATATCAGAGTTAACAGGGAATTGTTGGAATTTTGAAATATCAATTGTTTGTATGAATATGAAATGTTTGAAATTGAAATTGGCAAATGTACTTCATCAGTATCGGTGCGGTGATCAAATATCATATTAAAACAAAGATTTCTCTATGGGAACCATTTTCCATAATAAAAGAAAACTACAATACAATACTGGAGAGGGATTCTTGAAGGCAGTAATGAGCCTTTAAAAGTGTAAATGGTTTGAATTCACTGAAGTTTTTGTCATCCATTGACATTGTCAGTCTCTGGGAAGTGCAATGCATCAAAGTTCATGAAAAAGCAACAGAATATTCGGCAATGTTTGACACTAGCATTCTCACATTGTACACTCTGCATTAGAATGTGAAATCACATGTTGGTCAAATTATTTCAAAATCAACTTCAAATGTTTTTGGAATTTACTACTAAGAATTGAAATATTGATTGCCACTTTATTTTAATTAAGTGAATAACGGATCCAGAGCCCTTCGAAATTCACTGGTAGTGTCATTATGACTTGGTATGCTGGTTTGTTGTTTTTCAGAATGGTAATAGGTCAAGTGACACATGACAATTTTGTGCAAATCTTAAAGGAGCAGAAACAAGAAATTTAAAGATTGATAATGATGATAAGGGTTTGGGAATTTCTAACCACATTACCTCATATGATTTGTTACTTACTCCTGGATTTAAAAATCCCATTTCTCCAGTTTCACCATCCACATAAGTTACTTTAATGTGCTGGGTATTCCATGTATGTACCATCATATCCCAGGAATATCCATACAATCCATTTGTCCAATTATTGAAACCCTGGAAAATAGGTGATTATAAGGAAGAAATGATATATTATTCAATTTAGGGAATATGAAATTTCTCAGCTATTTTAATTGACCTCATCCCATGTAAAAGTGCACCATTCCACAGTAGTAAATACCTTTGGCTTTTGTTGACTGTGAAGACAACAAATGACACTGTGATGATTGTCTCATCCAATTGAATTATCTCTGATTGACATCAAGCCTGTACTAAATATGTCAGTCTGAAGTCATTAACTTTCTGTCTGGATACATTATCAACTGCTCTCTTAAAAAATTCACTGAAATTAATTGCTTGTTCTCAATGCATTGTGGGATATCCATGCCCCACTGCATTGTGGGATACCCATGCATCTGTAAGTCGATACATGTGTCATTTCAGAAATTAAGGTGGCAAGCAAAAGCAATTGCAAATTTTGCCAAATATAATTTTTTTAGAAGTCGTCCACTAGCCTCCCCCTGTGTCATAAGAGGGAAGAGATAGTCATTTTAATTGCAATGATTTGAATAATTGTGATTTATATCTGATCGATACTTTTTGCAAAACCCTAACTCTAAAATACTTAATTTAAAGTCTATTGACATACTTTATGCAAAAAGTTGAGTGCAACAATACCTTGTTGCTGGCAGTGTACACTGAGCTAGGATTGCAGCTTAAGGATATTATAACAATGCATTGATAAGGATTTCAAAATTGTTCACTTACCTTGGTCAAAAAATGAGAGTATGGAAGAAAGATTTGAACTGCAATGTAAATCATGACACCAGCAGTCATTATGTAGTGTCTAATTTTTGGCTCTTTGTGTTTCTTCCATTTCTTGGTGTATTTGTCTGTCTACAATGATATGGATACAGAATAGAAGTCAGGACTGCTTGGACAAAAAGAGACATTATTTGAAGGGCCAGTATCTGTAACTTTTGATGATTTTTAAATTTTACACTTCTGTGGTTTTAACGTCAACTATGGTTCTTGTTGTACTACTAAAAGCATGAGGAGATACACAGTATTCAGCTTGTCAACTAAGCCTGTACATGTACAAACTGACTGCATTGTTATTGTTGACAAGTGAATTCTGGTCCAGATTAGAGTTTAAATGTAAACAATAACAGTGTATTTTATACTTACAGACACTGTGTTGACAAATTAAATAGTGGTGTTTCAACAGTCTTTTGGAAGTAGAACAAGAATTTGCTGTAGACATACCGATACAAAACAAAATTTTAATGAAAAAATCATCAAAACAGCAAATCAAAAGTTATAGCTACCGGTATTAGCCCTTTAACATTCTGATCAAATTGTACAAATCAATCATACAAGCTTTCATATATTAATCACTTTCTACTGTTCTGTTTCATGTACCAAACATATGGGAAATGGTTTTGTACGTAGTATGTTGAAATAAAAACACAAACAGGTTACACTATGACTCACCTCTGTTTCTTTGTCGGCTGTGTCATAAACACAGTGAGTACTTGACTGTGGTGGGTTTGTTGACGGAAGCACCGATTTTATCCTATCCGGCAGTTTGCAAAACAGTTCTTTTGGCCAATCAGCATAACAGAAGATGAATAAAGTGGCCATCATGGTCCATGGAAACATACCTAGTGACATCAAAAGTCCAGTGTTATCAATTCCTCTCACTAAATGCTAACTGTTGTGCAGTGGCTCAGAAGGTTATATCTGACTGGTAGATTTTCATTTATAACAGCAACTTAAGGATTCTGACATTAAGGCTATTGTAAATGGATTGGCTGTTTGGAAATGACTTGATATTGACAATGATATTGAATAACCAGTGTAATTCTGAACAGTTATATATCGAACCACTGATACCTAGTTTTGGTGCTCACTAGTGATACTGTTATTTCTTTCTGTTTCACACATCAATTCTGTTTGACTGTCTTGCCGATTGTTATTAATATTAGACATGGATGGAATTCACATCTATGTGACGACGGCTGGCAGAGGCTTGATAGGACAATAGTTGTAAATTTTGATGATTTTTTCACCATTTTCTGTTTTAATGTCAACGACACTTTCTTGCTCTACTTTAACTGCATTGGTATTGTTTATTATTGAATTCTTGTCTGGACTTAAAATTCATATGTACAGTACTCAACAACAGTGCATTCTACAAGTACAGACATCATGTTGGCATGCTTTGTCATGTCAATTAGAAATTTAGTTGACATACGAAATAAAACTGTGACAAAATCATCAAAGTTAGAGCTACTGCCTCTTAAATGTTATCAATTTAATTTCCTTCGTATTGCTTTTTTCACATGAAATCGTTAAAAAACATTTCTGACGTGAAAGAAATACTGACTCAGCCATGTGACTGTGAAAATAAAAAAGTCAAGTCAAATGATCAAAAGTAGGTTGTAGATTACCTATGGAGAACATGAAGAAATTCATCCCATGGAACATAAAGCTGAGAGCAAAACCAAGGTATCGTGTTTTGTCAAAGAAAAGAAGATATCCAACAGACAGGTCATAGGTCAAACCACCTATGTGTACAATATACAGGGACACTTGTTCTCTTGTCAGGATATACCTGATACAAAGAAAGAAGAAATAAGAGATATTAATGTCTCTGTTTATTAATCTTTACGGCCCTGATACAGCTTTTGCAGCCCGAGGTCGTACGGCGGAAGGGCCCGAGCATGCGAGGGCCCGTACGCCGTACGACCAAGGGCCTCAAAAGCCGTATCAGGGCAGTAAAGGTTTTATCATACCTTATGGAATGATAAATATGTAGTTTACATAATATTCAACATTGTTTAGGAGATAAAAATGCGTGCGATATCAAATATTTTTCGCCATTTGTGTCAGTTTTTCATAAATACGATGGCCGCTTCCCGTCCCGGATTGACATACTTAATGACTAATTTGTTTACCTGCAGAATTCTAGAACGCACAAAGCAACATCAGTACTATTACATGACCAACAGAGATCCAGGCTGAAATTGAGGTGTAATAAGGACAAAAGCGTGATTTCTTGTAATTTATACTGAACAGGCACGCACTTAGTATACACAGGATTTCACTAGAATTTAGAAATAAAAGCCGATGTCACCTGTGCGGCTCCACTGTCACCACGCGCAACTACGATCTGAGCAAGCAAATGTTTTCCTAATCTCGCGCTGGCTTTGTGTATGAATAGAACGTTTGCGGATAGCAACGCGAGTAGTAACCAGAATCGAGACAGTTCAGAAATGCACGCGATTGCCCGTATTTGGGCACTGGGCCGGGGCGTGATACGTAAGAAAATGCACGGATCTGAGGGCGCTTTCTCCCATAGCTTTACACAGGCACGTGAATGTAGGTATATGATAATAGATTTAAAGGACCAGTAGCATTTGATGATATTTTTCGTTTTTATCTTTGATGTGACCTATAGTTTCTTGTTCTACTCTCTAACAACATCGAGATACACAGTATTCAGCTTGCCAACTCAGCCTGTACATGTGTAAACTGCATTGTTACGGTATTGTTGATAAGTGAATTCTGGTCAAGACAGGAATGCAAATGTAAACAATAGCAGTGCATCTTACACATATAGACAAAGTGTTGCGTTGATAAACTAAATAACAGGTGTTATAAGTTAACATGCCTTGCGGAGTAGAACAAGAACTTGCTATTGGTATATTAACAAAAAAAAGGTGAAAAATTGTCAACAGTTCCAGCCCCTTTAACTCAGACTGTATCAGATATGGAATTCCTCAGTTCTAGTAGTTAACTCATTGTGTCTAACCTTTTGAGTTCTTAAATATCTAAATACTGGTACAAAGAGTGGTCAATGAACCACTGACTTGGCAGTGATCTCACATGAAGTATACTCTTTTAATTGATTTTCTGTCTGCATTGAATAAACTTTTAGCAAAGCTCTGTTTAGAATTTTCATTTCTTTTGACAGAAATTAATGTGTGACGTATCTGTATATGTTCATTAAGTTGTGATATTGCACTGAGAGAATAAACGGAATCAAAGATCAATGTCTGGTAAAAACAACTTACCTGAATGGTTTGAAAACCCAATTTGATGCCAAGCTATCCATGGAATATCCCGTCACCCAATCCATATCTAATTTCTTTAAACCAGCAATGAAGTACACAAAGAATATCTGCAGAAGTGGATCGCACTCATTTATATCTCTGTCATTGTGTGTTAGTAGTGTTTTAAAACATTGTGTCGTGTGTATCCAAGTGTTCAAGAACAAAGGATAAACAATGTATTCACTTGCTAAACTTTGGTTGAAAGTTGAAAATCTTGCATGAAAGAAATGTTCTACTCAAATGAAGAACTCAATTGACTGAAATCATATTAAAAAATATAAACCAAAAAAGATACATACCTGTGTCCTTAGCAATGCGTAATTCCACAGTGGTACATGTGAATTTCTTATCTCAGGCCTTCGCAGTCCATCAACAGACCTAAATTTACAATGTACAAAATTCTTGTTATTCTTCAACATTATTTAGCTTTGGAAGTGATGACTTCCAAAGATACATGCTGACCTTTGACCCTCTGAGACATAGCCTGTGTTACCTTTAACCCCTAAAATAATTGTATGCATCATTCACCTTGCCTCTTTCAGTGTAGCGCCCTCAACTCTACCCAAAGCCTCAATCTAACTCAAGTCATTCAAGTCTTCCCTCATAATATCCATAATTTTTCATTCCATAACCCTTGACATGCACTTAACTCTTCAAATACTAACACTGTCTGCCATCCTTGAAACATCTTAAGAGAGCCATATAACCCTACCAGAGAGTGCCATATAACCCTACCAGCAATACTGACACTTTGCCTTTAACCCTACCAGCAATACTGACACTGTGCCTTTAACCCAACCAGCAATACTGACACTGTTCCTTTAATTCTTCACACAAAACTGACCCTTTGCTTTACCACACTGTAAGCCCTTTTGAGTCATTCCATATTTTGGTCTTCATATTAAAGTTAGGCCATCGAGCACAAAATCATTTCATCATTGTATTTTTGTTCTCGTGACCAACAAGGTGTCCTTCTGAATACATTGGATAACATTGACTCCTGGCCTGTATTGGATTAATACGGTAGTTTTCATGTAGTGTACAATGTCTGAAATATAATTCTGGGCAAACTTTAAAATCAGAATCAGGAATTTTGCATGATTCACATGTGGTATTGTTCATGTTCTCTTGAAAGAGTGTTTCATGTATTGTGGGAATAATAATAAATCTGTGATGAAATTGAAGCCATATCTAGTTATTCAACATAACTTTTCACATTTACCTCAAAAATCCATTCGAGCCTTATCATGTTCCACATACCACGTTGTGATATTTTAATTGATAAAATAAGAATGTGATTTGAGTGCTGTTAGTCATAGAACTCTGTAGAGATCTGTCTTCACGACTATTCACAGCAAACTACACTGTGATGGATACAGACTTAAGACACTGTAGATTCAATGCACAGAGTTGCTAAAGCTGACAATATTTCAAACACATTCTTGCTCATGCAAAGTTCTACCATGTACACAGCTTTATTGATACTGTACTTTTAGACCCAATTGATATTTGTAGGACTTCTAAAAAACATTCATTTGGTCAATCTAGATTCTGTTCAGTGTGAATTTTCGCCGATGTTCAATACCCTTCAAAACATCACCTTGAAAATCATTGTGCATAAAGCATGAGTTTTTGAAGTACTCCGTTGTTTGAGATTTGGCTATTATACTCAATACCGGACTTACTAGGTGCTATATTGAAGTAACTGTATACCTCTGCAGTGAAGGTGAAGTAAATAGATCAATGCTACACAAGAGGATTCAAATTGCAAATCTATATTTACTGGCTGAACTTGATTTGTGTTTGACTATAGAACAGCGCCCTCTAGCGGCAGAATAGGAATTTTGTGTTTCAGAAGTTTGCAGTGACAACAGTAGTTTGATCAGAAGCAGTACTGATGTACTTTTAAAATGGGATTAGAAAAACCACTATTAGAATACATGCAGTTTATAAGTATGGATAATCTAAGTCTAAAATATGAACCACCACTGACATTTATAAGGATAAATGCTAAATTCATGTGAATACAGCTCTTGCCTTGTTTATTTACTAGTTATGTGTGTGATAATATTTCATACTCTTATAGATCAGAATTGAAGAGATTTGGTAATGTTTTATGGAGATGACATGCCATGTGTCACCCAAAGCGAACAAACAAGTGAACACATCTCGTTTTTATGGAACAAAGTTTATAGTGAAACATGGACTGATTTGTGGCATACATACACTTTGAATTAGCTGCATGCTTTTTATGCTATTTTGGATTTTCATTGCAATCAGCGAGTTTTTATATCGCTGAAAAGACATCTTGACCATAGTAAAAATGGGGAAAAATTGAAATTAGCAGCATCTGAAATTAACGAATTTAAACACTTAGCTAAATCAGCTAAAAAAGACTTGTTTTGCAGTATACTGTAAATTATTAATGTACAAGCTGTTACTTGTTCAATAAAGTAAGCTATGTGCTATTTGTTTCCAGATGCTGAAACACTTTATCATATTTATAAGATGTAGTTCAGTGATCTGAAATTTATCCTAAAAAACATCACATGTAGAATTCATTTAGTATTGATGACACACATACACTTGATATATGAGTTTTGCTGTTCCTACTAAACACATACCAAATTTGATGACAGATTCATTGTAGAAATAAATTTGCGATGATCAAACCTTTTCTGGATGTTGGTTATAACGTACTTGTCAGACTAGATTTTTGTGATGTGTTTTGTTTTTTATATTTTTGACATAATTTATCATCAAAGATTTGAATCATACTCTGAGGAAACATTTTACACACAAACTACATTTAATGACACAAAAACACTACAATGGTTCACATAGTATGCACATTTGCCTGCCCTCCTCATTATTTCGTTTCAATAAAATTCTAAAATTATCTATTTGTTCACAGAGATTAGGGATTTGTTTTATTGTCTCCAAACAAACTGTAAACCCATGTCACATATGGTGCTAATTCAATATGGCTGACCAGGATGTGTTTCTAGGCAACACACTCACCAGTAATGATGGCCGTCACATACCAACATTTGTAATGCAACCAATCCAAACATATATGAGTGGTTGTTCCACGCAGTCTTGTCAAGTAAAAATATATACCAGTAAACCACTATGAACATTGCAGCACTAACCCTGTAGAACAACCCAAGCAGCATTCCAAAACCACCTGAAATTAAAAATTGGTAAAAATGTATATGCACTGTTCATTATCTTTCATAGAACTTATGATCATTTAAATGTCGACAATCAACTGTCTTTAAGTGACTGTAAATAACCATGCAAATGTCTGTGGTATATTATTATTATTATTATTATTATTATTATTATTAGCCTTTATTTAGTTAAGCCTTTGGCTCTTCTCACATAGTCTTGAGTTAAATAAAATTTACACTACGTACATTGAAAAAATATAGTAAGAAATTTGAAAACAGAAAAATTGCAAAAATGTATAAACACAGAAAGTAAACAAAGGAAATCGAAAAACAAATAAAAAAAACTACATAAAAAGCGAGAAGTTCCATACTATTTGGAAATATGGCATTTGCAGTTTCTTTAGAACGATTCAAGTGAAGAGCTAGATTTAATTGCTCCAGGTAATGTATTCCATATTTTAAACCCATTGTACGTAAAACTTCTTTAAAAAAATTGGGTTCTATGCCCTGAAATATGTAAATCTTCTGTTTGCAGACCTATTGTTATGTCGGTGGATTTGCTTTACACCTCTAAAAACATTCAGATAATCAGGAGCAAGACTATTCATAACTGTATACGACTGTAGATATGCAATTGCCAGTACCATGATTAGTCTTCAATGTAACTTTAATGGTATTCATACATGTGTTTACCATATGAATTTCACCGTTCAGCACCCACCCACCCCCTCCCCCTCCATGTACATAAAGAGATACACCTTCAAATTTACGTCTTATTGTAGCTGTTTTGTGGCCAGGGTGAACCATATTTCTTGAACAACGTGCAATGACTTTTGACCTGTTTATCCTAAATCTCTGTAAACAGACAGGTCCATCCTAACCTATTCTCGCTTGAAGACTTTTGTCTAATTATTCAAAATCGCAAGTTGTTTTTAAACATCCACAATCTAGAATTGTCCACAATCTAGAATTGTCCACAATCCGACCTAGCATTGTCAATTTGAGAGACAGTTCCATAGAGGACTTCAATTTGTATATTTTTAATTTTCACTTTTGATATTTAAGAGAAGTGAAGTACATAATAGTCCCTCTAACAGTCTACGCAGTGTGTACAAGAAAGTAAAAATTCATCATCTGAAATTATTGCTAATTAAAAGTAAGTTGTTCAGTTCCATAGACCTGTAAATGATTGAAAATAAAAAATGAAAAACAAGCTAATGATCAAATAAACCATTTTACTTTCCTTTTCCCCCACACTGTAGCCAGCTTTTTGGAACATAACACCAATAATGCCACATTGTTGAGTCTATTTAAAAACTATTTCCGGTATCATATAACTTCTAAATGATCTCAGGTTCAATAAATTTAATTAACTTCACAGTAAATGAGGATATATGTACAGCAAACTACCACTTGACATTTCAATCAGACTGTCATGGGAATTTAAACAAATGTGATTCCAATCTGAATTTCTACATCACAATCGATCAGGTCACAATTTTGTGGGAATTTTTTCCACTTGTTACCGCCTGACACATTTTCTGAAATGAAATCAATAAATTCTATGTGTATGGTTGCCATGACTAGCTTATCACTGACACTTCAAGTTAAGCCACTGAGTCAATTGAAGAATAAATGTCTGCTAGTATGTTGTTTTCCAAGCAACTGAACAAGAAAGGAAGAATTGATTTAATGAAATTTTCAAATTTAAAGAGAGATGAAGAGATGATACCTCCCTCTCTCATTGCCAAATTACCAAAACCTAGAAATAATTCTCTTAAATAACTCTGGTATTGTGCATTTATGTTTTATGGTATCTTTTATTGCCCCATAATACATTGCTCTTTGGCATATGCTAACTTGACCTTTGGGTAAGAATTTGGTTAATTTTGACTCGTGGACACTATTGATAAAGCTTCCATTCAATGCAGTGGATTTAACTGTGAACAGTGGCAACAAGTGCAATGTTATGACCCATTAAGTTACGACCCATCTCATCATCTGCAAGTTATATGTATAGATGCTGCATTTTAGCAAGCTAAATGTCAGCTATTTCAACATGAATGATTGAGTTTAACCCATATTATGATTATAAAAGTAACAGAACTGTACCAGGGCTTTGAACCCATATTGTGATTATAAAAGTAACAGAACTGTACCAAGGCTTTGAACCCATATTGTGATTATACAAGTAACAGAACTGTACCAGGGCTTTGAACCATATTGTGATTATACAAGTAACAGAACTGTACCAAGGCTTTGAACCCATATTGTGATTATACAAGTAACAGAACTGTCCAGGGCTTTGAACCCATATTGTGATTATAAAAGTAACAGAACTGTACCAGGGCTTTGAACCCATATTGTGATTATAAAAGTAACAGAACTGTACCAGGGCTTTGAACCCATATTGTGATTATACAAGTAACACAACTGTACCAGGGCTTTGAACCCATATTGTGATTATACAAGTAACACAACTGTACCAGGGCTTTGAACCCATATTGTGATTATACAAGTAACAGAACTGTCCGGGGTTTTGAACCCATATTGTGATTATAAAAGTAACAGAACTGTCCAGGGCTTTGAACCCATATTGTGATTATAAAAGTAACAGAATTGTCCAGGGCTTTGAACCCATATTGTGATTATACAAGTAACAGTACCTGGCACTGGAACCATGTTGTTGGTTATACATTTAACAGTATTTCGGCCTCGGGAAACAGTCTGTTTTTGGGGGTGACTCACAGTCCCTTGGCGTACAGACGTATTCTGTTGCCCTCATGGCCAGTCAATATGTGTTTTAAACACACCTTATCCACAGTCATGCAAAAGAACATACCATACACAAAACTTGTCACATGTAATATGTTGGAGTGGTTCGGCAAGAATTTTTTTTTTCCGACAGGGTCACAATACCTCTACAGAACGTTCACTGCACCTTTGATTATCGTTTTCGTCCGTTTCGAGTCCTTGTTGGCAAGCAGAGAATTCTGTTCTTCTTCAGAAAGTAGGATAAACCGAAAAATTTCTCGAATATCGTTTCGCTCAGCCGCAGATGACATCTTTGTTTACATTCCAGTTTGCGCATGCGCCAGTGTCGTTTTTGACGTCAGCAGGCATCATTTTTCGGAACTGATGCCTGGCAGGCAACAGTTCCGACAAATGATGCCTGATGACGCCGTTTACGTGGATCAGCACAAAAAGAACGCACCCCACGTGACTCAATTGACGAATTAGAACACAGACTGCGGATGAGGCGTGTTATAGTACTTACTGTACCTGGCATTGGAACCATGTTTTTGGTTATATACAGGTATTAGTACGATACCTGGGCTTGGAACCAATATTGTTGGTATGCACGAAACATGAAACAGTACCAGGTATATTTATTTACATGTACCTGTATGTAACAAACACAAAAGGAGAGCGATATAGTACACATATATGTCTCATTAGTATGTCTATAACCATACCATACATAATTTCTGCAAAAAAAGTACACTATGAGGAATATTAACTCACCAAGAAACATGACTAGGTAAGCAACATACATCCAATCAACCGGCAAAGGTTGTAAGAAATCAAACAATGGAAATCTGCATTCTTCAGTATCACCCCATCTGTAATCTGCCACTGTGAAACCTCTCTCATAAAGGGTGTCTATCATCATCAAAGCACCTGCAGAGACAACAGCAAACGTAAATTATTGCTATCAACTTTGCAATTTTCAGTGTTCATGCAGTTTTCAGAGATCTAGCAAAGAGTTTCATCTACCCTCCCCTCACCCTCTCTAATTTTCAGTGTCTTGATGATGCACCCTCCCAAGATTCATTGTTAAAAGGCCAGCTGTAACTTTATTCACTACATTTATTGTTTTGTATGTCAATTGCAAGTTCTTGCTATCCTATCAAAAGCATGTTGAAACATCCACAATTCAGCTTGTCAAGACAGCGTCTACCGGTATATGTGTAGAATACACTGTTATTGTTTACATTTGAATTCTAGTCTGGACTACAATTCACTTGTCACCAATAACAATGCAGTCTACACATGTACAGGCTGAATTGACAAGCTGAATACTGTGTATATAGACATGCTTTGGGGAGAAGAAACTAGATCACATGATGAAGAGGACTCTGGTGACTACATGATGATTACACACAAGTCATTGCATCAACTTCATGTGAAGTCTGATGACAGCTCTCACAGTAAACTCAAAAACGAAATGGCTGACTACAAACTGAATGGTGAAGATATTTCACTAGTGAATTTATCTTGAAGGACGTTTACATGAAATCCGTTCACGCATGTATAAGTAGTGGCTCAGCATGGGATGAAGATAAGTCAGATGATGGATGAACAAAACAAATAACAACCTTGCAAGCAATATATGTTTAATCCTCAGAAAATTGAACACCTGGGTCATAATTTACAGTTTTAAATGCATAACCAGGGAATTAAAATAAGTTGCTTTTGAGTATTTACTCATTATACAAACAGAATAAATCATATTGGTTGTATTTGCCTTTGACAGACCAACACTGCTTTGTCAATAACTTGTGGAAATATTAGTTTCAGAAAATGCAATATATCTCATTATTTATGTGCCTCATTATCCTGATAGCAGTTTACTATCAAGACAGATTATGAAGATACATTGAACAATGGTGGTAATCTTTAATTTTTTATGATCGCAAACTAAAGGAAAATTTGGAAATAATCACAGAGCATGTTCCTAATAAAAACATAGGGCCAAAGTCCCTGAAGCTACAATAGACATGGACACAAAATTAAGTATTTCCTGACTGTATGAAATTATCTCACTAAGGTCATCCTAGGGACTTGTAAACCAAATGTTAAAGCTGTCTGACCAGCGGTTTTGAAAAAACAAGCAACTCAACAGTTGACAGAGCTCTGCTGTGTTATGTAGAGAATAACCTTTTGTGACACATGTATTGATAAAGAAGGTGGATATCTTTCATTAACATTGTAAGTGAGTTCTGTTGAATAAGTTGAGACTGTACATACTCAGAGAAAGCACACTGAAGAGACAAATGTTTGAAACTTAAGAAGTTCAAGGTCATCAAAAGCATTATAAGGAATCATGTAACTTTCATTGCACTGTTTACACAGATTGCACAATTGCTATAAATAGCACATGAGGAATCTTACAGCCAAGCTTTACCATAAAAACCCTATCACTTTGACCACTCTTTTAATTGACCACTCTATTTTTTTCCTCAAAAAGTAATTTTATTTTATCCTTACCAAGTCAACCATAAATGGAAATTAGAACTTTCTCTATCTCTATCTCTATTGACTATTTTGAGCAATTTCTTTTAGATAACATACAGGGCACAATAAATGACGGTTCAGAATATGTCAAAGTTGGGATTCAGGAAAGTTGCCTTTACATGTTTTAATCCTCCAAGATGGTAAGCATTTCACTATGAACTGTCAAAAAAAGGTTGAACTTTCTGATAATTCTACATAAAAATTATTTTGGCTTTGATGATTTCCTAATTAATTCAATTATTTAAAATCATATTAATTATTTTTTTCTGGGTGAATTGATAGGGTTTATACAGTACAAGAATTACATACAATGCAAGTCAAATTTTGACCAAAAATGACAAAAAAATTCCTTAAAAATACACATTTGCATATTTCATCACAATTTGAACAAATCTAAGTTGGGTTACCCCTAGGGACCTGTATACCAAATAACAAAGCTGTCTGACCAGCGGTTATGAAGAAGATGATTTTTTATCAAAAACACCTTTTTTGGCATTAATTTGCCTATTTTCAACAATATCAAAAATTAAAAAAAAACAGTTTCTCAAAATCATATTTTAATCAACACAACAAATATCGAATCAGTAAGTACTGCGGTTCTCAAGATATTTGAGTGGACGGACGCCTCACAAACGGACATACATACATACATACATACATACATACATACCGGTACATACAGACTGACAACAGACGCCGGACGGATACCCATCCCAATAGTTCTATAGACTATAGTCTATAGTAGCTAAAAACTAGGAATATTTTATAATGATGGGACCCTTAAGATGAGTAACAAATACTGTTTGTATGTTGCATTTTATTCCAAATTGATATGGCATTTGGCACATACAGAATTTCCTACAGTAAGTTTAAGCCACTACCTGACAACTTGGACATTGTTTGAAGGGCTAGCAGCTCTGTAACTTTTGGTGATTTTTTCCACTATTTGTGTTCTGTATGACCACTACTGGTACAGTCTATTGTTCTGCTGTCAAAACCTTATATAGTGACACAGTATTCAGATTGTATGTAACCTGTATTGTTATTGTTGACAAGTGAATTTTCATCTGAACTAGAGTTCAAATGTAAACAATAACTGTACATTTTGCATGTATAGACACTGTGTTGACAAGCTAAATACAGGGTGTTTTAACGTGCTTTGGGGAGTAGAACAAAATTTGTTATTGAAATAAAAAACAAAGATAGTGAGAAAACTAATCAAAAGTTTTATCTATACTGGCCCTTTAAATGATAAAACGTGGTTAAAACTCTCACCAAACATAACCCTTGAAACACCGAGAGACGACGGATCCCGTGGTTCATTGAGAAGTTTAACTATTCCTTTTTCCTTAATATCCCGGATATCAAACCCGAGAAGTTTCTTCATAAACCTGTCATTGGAATTCACATCAGATGTGACGGCTGATGGTTTGATGTACGCATCTTTGCTTTCCTCTTCCTTAATTTCTGATTGTTTTCTGTGTCTGATATTGCTACCTGTACAAAACAAAGACAGCCTTTAATCAGTGTCATGTTACATTGTAGCTGGTTCAAACTATGTTATCATTGACATTGTAACAACAATGTGCAGATGGCAGTAGAAGATCTGGGTGTCTTCTTCGTTTGATGAAATCCTTCGTTCAGTACCTTGAGCATATGTGATTTTCAATGATGGACATATACACCCAGAAACTACAGACAAAGAGAAGGGTTATTTGACAAATGGATATTCGAAAACTACAGACAGATGGTGCACTGTTTTCATTTCTTGTAAATTGATTTTTTTCTGGTTTTGAAGGTGTGACATGAAAAATGCCTGAATTTGTGATAAATGAGTTGCTAGGCAACAGATTCTGATCTGTAAAAAAAATGAACTTTTGACCTTTGTGCTTGTCATGTGTGAATTTGTAGTTTAGCAGCACAGTAAATTATGATAACTAAAGAGAAATGACAGTTGTTTTTAATGACATACTATTATCAATTTACATACATACTGGTTTCTCAGAAGTGCAAAGTTGACTGAGAATGCCGGACGACATAGTCAATCAATTTACCTCTATAGCTCTTCGTCTCTGACAGTGGAGCTAAAATACAAAGTATGCAAATTACGTTTCAAACATGAGCCTTCCATATTCTGTATTTAAAGAAATCATAAGTCAAATTGTTCGCACAGTGTCTACAAAACATGGATCAGGAAATTAAACATAACCTTGAAAAGGTAAACTATAATTATCTTGTTTTCTGTAGCTACTGTAATATTGCATATACAAATATCTTAGCCATGAGCAACTTTTTGACAAAATTAATGTGATACATCATTTGGCAAAGATTTTGTTATAGGGATAATCAAGTGTCACTTTTTTTTGCGCTTTGATGAGATTTTGATCACAATTCCATGAAACAAGAAGTGGCAGCTGTTTCCATGACAACCAAGGGCATTTTTGTCTGACCTGCCTCCCATATTTTTTCCTGTATGCTGTATTACAGTTTGAATTTTGCTCCATTGTGTCAGTCAATCTTTGTCTAAATAATGAAAGCATGCACACATTAAACAAATTTCAAAAGTGCAGTGAAATACCGGTATTAAACTAAATTAAAAGTAGATGGCCTGCAGGTTACAATCCAGCATTAAGTGTGTCACAACAGCTGGTACAGCCACCCTTGAGAAATACAGAATGAAATTATCTTCAGTTATTTTAGCATTTCAACTTGGTACCATATGTGTGTGTAATTGAATTTATTGCGTACAGAATGACTAATACTCCAACGCTATTGGTATTCAGCATGTTTTTCTCTAATGGCATAACCTGTGTACTTTTATTATCACTTTCAACTAGACCTTGATTAAATCATCTTGACCCATAAAATTTGCCACTGATCTTGTTTCTATGGTGACAAACTGATTAAGAGTGTCTTTGATTTTTTTTGCAGTGAATATATTATGACTTTTTTCTTAGAAAAGACAATTCATTCCAGAATTCCTTATTTGCCCTATATTTATGAGGGTATAAAGCTCACACAGTAAATGTTTCACAAGAACTACAGATTTCACCAATTTGTGGCAAACACTGCACACTGAAACTTTACAAAGTATTGTGTATTGCTAAGGATCTGCAAATTTATCAAGAAATAAATATGATTATGAGAGATCATGAAATGTAATTTTAAATTTGAATCAATGCAGCTTCATACCAAACAGAATTGCATTGTTTATATACATTTTTGTATTTAATCCCCATACGGTACTCCTGTAGAGATATGAATGCATCATAACTGAAATATCAAAAACAAATTTTTATAAGACTGTTACTGCTAGTGATCACAGACTATCAGTTTTGAATCAATGCCATCTGAAGTACACATTTCACAGTGTGTAATGCAAGGCAGTCTGATAATGAACTACTGACGACTAGTTTCAGTTTACCAACGGCATCAGTGAGCTGAACACTTTCATTACGTCCAATGAAACATTATCATAAATCAGCCTCCAACCACCGGATCTAATCAAACGAGATTATACGAAAACCTTGTGACCAAATTTTAATATTGCCATCACTACATGACAACAAATACGTTCATTTGTCTCAGCATCTACATATAGTTAAACCCTGATAGCTGGATCTTTTTGCATTGCTTACAATAAAAAATATATCTTGCTCTGAAAATGTCATTTTTAAAGCATGGCGATTGATTCCATTTCTAGGTTGTGTAACACTCTAGAGACATATATGTGGTTTCTTGACGAGACTTGAATAATTCTTGTTGGGAAAGTGATCATTGACGTCAAACTCAGTGTTTCCTCTGGCTTATTCTGCTCTGTGCCAAACTTACTGACAAACCACAAGAATGTCCTAGCCAGGATTAGCCAAAGAAGTGTGCTTCTGAGAGTGCACTGCTGTATATGACACTGTGGCAGCTTTGCAGCGACTAAAAACTCTGTGTGCGTATTTGAGCTGTGAGTTGTGTAAAGAATTAAACAATGATGGCTGCAGACACATCTAAATCCTAGTACAAAATATTGTGAAAGCATGAAGGGAGAGTGTTGACACCATTTCAAAGAATGCTGTGACAGATATCCTGACACAGCTCTGTTCTCAGCATTTTCATTTTCAAAAAGTTCTTCACATCACTGTTTAATTTGCTTTCATCGTCACTGCAAATAGAGTAACGACACGTTATGCATTTAATTAGCCGATTGAATTTTTGCAAATAGCCAAGGAAATGAATGCCAAAAAAAATGTAAAAGAATGTAAAGTTTACAAGAACAAAATTTAATTCTGACTATTTTGATTCTAAATCTCCCTTATAAACAAGTCATCGTTTATGACACAGTCCCCACTTGTTAATGGGTACTTTGATTACATGTCCTCAGAGAGGATAGAGTCCTCTTCATTAATTAGGTCTGTGATAAAAATACTTTGTTACAGATAGCGCTCAATGGCCAAGAATGACCTACATACAAGAAAGACCTACATATGTATGACATAGGTTATGTCCTTGTACCAACTTTGAATAAAATCGGTTGAGATATGCCTGAGTATTATGGCTCTGTACATGAAAAAATCGTAACAAAATGGCCGCACATAACAAATTGACATGCATATGTATGACAGTAGTCAATCTCCTTGTACCAACTTTGAATAAATTCGCTTGATACATGTCTGAGTATTATGGCTCTGTACATGAAAACATCGTAATAAAATGGCTGCCTAGCGGCCATATTGGATCGTATCACAAAACAAATAGAGGTACATATGTATGACACAGGTCAATGTCCTTGTACCAACTTGGAATAAATCCGTTGAGATATGCCTGAGTTTTGGCTCTATACATGAAAAAATTGTAATAAAATGGCCGCCTGGCGGCCATATTGGATCGTATCACAAAACAAATCGACATGCATATCTATGACATTGATCAATGTCCTTTTACCAACTTTGAATAAAATTGGTTGAAACATGTCTGAGTTATGGCTCTGTACATGAAAAAATTGTAATAAAATGGCCGCCTGGCGGCCATATTGGATCGTATCACAAAACAAATTTACATGCATATCTATGACATTGGTCAATGTCCTTGTACCAACTTTGAATAAAATCGGGTGAAACATGTCTGAGTTATGGCTCTGTACATGAAAAAATCGTAATAAAATGGCCGCCAGGCGGCCATATTAGATCCGATCACAAAACAAATAAACTTGCATATCTATGACATTGGTCAATGTCCTTGTACCAACTTTGAATAAAATTGGTTGAAACATGTCTGAGTTATGGCTCTGTACATGAAAAAATTGTAATAAAATGGCTGCCTGGCGGCCATATTGGATCGTATCACAAAACAAATCGACATGCATATCTATGACACTGGTCAATGTCCTTGTACCAACTTTGAATAAAATCAGTTGAAACATGTCTGAGTTATGGCTCTGTACATGAAATATCGTAATAAAATGGCCACCTGGCGGCCATATTGGATCGTATCACAAAACAAATCGACGTGCATCTGTATGACATATGAAGTAATCCTTGTACCAAGTTTGAATGAAATCGCTCCTTGCATCTCTGAGATATCTGCGTGAACGGACGGACGCACGGACGGACGCACACACGCACGCACGCACGCACGCATGGACATGACCAAACCTATAAGTCCCCCCGGACGGTGTCCGTGGGGACTAACAAACAAACACAGAGTAAACTAACAGCACGCTTGGGAAGAAATACTGTGGTGATGGTTTAAAAAAGAAATATCAATATGGAAGAAGTACTGGTATCTTATAACTTAAGGTTATTCACAAAATACCAGGATTTATTTCTGAATACATCATACAGTGGAGACATTTTCGAAAACTCGAAGCGTTGAGGACAAAACCAAAAGCTATGTTGTACAAGGCCATAAATGGAAGAATTTTGTGAACAACTTTATATTATACACCTTTTTGGTCAGATTATACGAAAAGGCAAAAGTGTACCTTCAGAATGCCCTGCCATACATTCTGACACATGATTGCATACAGACAAGGTGTGGCACGATTGCATGCAGACAAGGTGTGGCACGATTGCATGCAGACAAGGTGTGGCACGATTGCATGCAGACAAGGTGTGGCACGATTGCATACAGACAAGGTGTGGCACGATTGCATACAGGCAAGGTGTGGCACGATTGCATGCAGACAAGGTGTGGCACGATTGCATGCAGACAAGGTGTGGCACGATTGCATACAGACAAGGTGTGGCACGATTGCATACAGACAAGGTGTGGCACGATTGCATGCAGACAAGGTGTGGCACGATTGCATGCAGACAAGGTGTGGCACGATTGCATGCAGACAAGGTGTGGCACGATTGCATGCAGACAGGTGTGGCACGATTGCATGCAGACAAGGTGTGGCACGATGCATGCAGACAAGGTGTGGCACGATTGCATGCAGACAAGGTGTGGCACGATTGCATGCAGACAAGGTGTGGCACGATTGCATACAGACAAGGTGTGGCACGATTGCATGCAGACAAGGTGTGGCACGATTGCATGCAGACAAGGTGTGGCACGATTGCATGCAGACAAGGTGTGGCACGATTGCATGCAGACAAGGTGTGGCACGATTGCATACAGACAAGGTGTGGCACGATTGCATGCAGACAAGGTGTGGCACGATTGCATGCAGACAAGGTGTGGCACGATTGCATGCAGACAAGGTGTGGCACGATTGCATGCAGACAAAGAATGCCTTAAATATGTCACATTGTTTGTACAGAACAAAAATTCAGGTGCACAGTGCAGCGCATGTGAAGAGTTGCAGTTCAGCAGGATTGTTTCATACAAATTAAATTGTGTAAGTCGCAGACACTGCAAAGGTCAAACTCTTACACTATTGGTATACATATACATGTATGACCAAAGTCAACAAATGTTGCTTCTATTCTATAAAGATTAATGACTACCTTTCAAAGATACAAAAACATTGCCAATGAGAAATGGTCACTATGGGTATATGGTGCCTGCTTAAGAATGTTATATTTTAATTATTTGATGAAAACGATGCCAGATAACATGACTATACTGAACAATAAATCCAGTTCCTGTATTTGTTTGGGGGACAAAAACAGCAATTGTGTAGTAAAATGGTACAATTCAGTGTATTTGATGTGATCAATGGCACAGTTGAAGGAACAAGGCAAAGATAATGCAGAGGTTTCAAAATTGACAGGTTAAAAATGATGAATTTATTTAGAAATCTACCGTAGATAAACAGACTAGTGGAAATGGAGATATATTTCAGTTTTATGGCCAAACCATGATCACAGGAATTTCTTTTGCAATTAAAAGGGGCCTACAGGCTGTCCATTTACTTGAATTAGGATGTCAGAGAAATTACAAGTTAGAATTACAATTTGATGCTTTGGACCGGCACAACATTATCTAAAATGCATGAGACTGCAGATACTATGAATTCCATTGGTTGACAAACCTAGGATCCATTGAAATATATGAGGTACAAATTTAAAATATCACAGAATATCGCAAATCTATACATATACGCATTGATTCCTACATTCATTAAAATATACCATCAGTGCCAGAAATCAGTTGTTACAGTCAGGAACACAGCCCAGTAGACTGTCTCATAGCTAGCTAGCTATATGCACAGTGGCTTAAACTCAGCTTAGTAAGCTAGCATAGCCAGTGATACGCTCACTGTGCTGGCTATGTATGCTTGTGTATGAGCAAGGCTATATCAGCTATAATGAGTGAACTCATTGAGAGGCTGTGAGTTTCAGAGACTATGCCTAAGCTTCTTCAGCCATTGTGAGTATCATGATTGAGGTACTGAGTGATAGTCTGAGCCAGTCCATATCTGCTATAGTGAGTACTATCATTGAGGTAATGAGAGATAGTCTAAGTCGGTCTACATCTGCTATAGTGAGTACTATCATTGAGGTACTGAGAGAGGGTCTAAGTCAGTCCACATCTGCTATAGTGAGTACTATCATTGAGGTAATGAGAGATAGTCTAAGTCGGTCTACATCTGCTATAGTGAGTACTATCATTGAGGTACTGAGAGATAGTCTAAGTCAGTCCACATCTGCTATAGTGAGTACTATCATTGAGGTACTGAGAGATAGTCTAAGTCAGTCCACATCTGCTATAGTGAGTACTATCATTGAGGTAATGAGAGATAGTCTAAGTCAGTCCACACCTGCTTAAGTGAGTACTATCATTGAGGGGCTGAGAGAGGGTCTAAGTCAGGCCACATCTGCCATAGTCAGTATAGTTATTGAGGGGCTATGATAAAGTCTTGTGGCAGTTCTTCTGTAATTTGAATTTAAATTAATTGTTTTCAAAACCTTTGTTATGCATTGCAAACAATATAACATCATTATTACAATGTTAGGGTATAAAACTTAAATCACAATAGAAAGACTAGATTTAGTCAGTACTTCAAGAAGTCTACATACTGAAGAACAGGATCACTAAGTTACAGTACTGTGCAGGAAATTTGTACTGATATGTAGCTTTGTTTTGAAGTATTTTGAATTTTTTGTTTCAATTTACAGAAGTTAATATACCTTGATTTTTGACAATTTCCTGAACAGAAAAACCTAACAAAGCAAAAGACAAAATATAAGATCTTTCTTTAACTTTTTCAAAGTATGATGTACACTGCCGATTGTCAATATTGAATTTTTACCTCTCAAATTATACATCACAATTATCTATACTATTGAACTAAGGATATTTTAAAAAGCTAACATTAAAGTTATAAAAGATAGCATTAATAGGTACATCAAACACTACATTTGACTTGGCTCTGTAATACGATGTAAAATATTTTAACTTTCATTGTAATGATCCAAAGATTTCGATGTTAAATGTAGTGAAACTAAACAGGCAGACAATAGTGTGTGTTGTATCTGAATTACACAGAGATGTCTTAAAAATGACCAAACTATCAATGCATAAGTGATAACAAAATGATTAAACCATTATTGGATAGCACAATGTAAATGGGCAATTAGACATGCTACAAAAATGTAAAAAAAGGACTAAAAACCACCAAAAATTACAAATAAAGTTGTAAAATAGTAATCAGAAGTAACCTGAAAATGTGATATAAGTTTCATTAAGTTGATGGTTTGCAAGTTTTGTACACATCATCATGGCCTAGCGTGTTTAAAAAGCAAATATTTTAACAGGAACAGGTGTTTTTTCAAATGATAACTTTTAATCCCATGCATAGCAAGCCAAGATTAAATGTTTTCCGTACAACATTAACACTTGATACACCAATACACCATTGAAAATCTGAATTACAATATGCAGTCTTTTCTTTGGAACATTAAAACACATTGGAGATAATACTGTGCCTTCATACATTAGAGTAATTTCTGTTATATTTGAAAACATTTCATCAAATATGAAAAATAGTTGGGTACAGAAAGTATCTTTTTAGAAAATTTTGTCATGAACTTTAAAATCTTTCTTTTTTATACAATTTAGGAAAATTTTGACTTCTAAAATGCATAGCCTCACAACTGATATTAAAATATGATTGGACCCATATGCATATTTCACATCTGCACATCTTGATTTTGAAGCATAGTAACATTATGAAACTGGCCTGTAGAATTCACCACTTTTGCATAAAACATTTATAAAAATCTGAATGGAAAACATGCCAAAGAAAAGTCATAATTAGTTCTAATATGAATAACTTTGAAATTGAGAATATATATACCTTCTTTCAGCATGATGTATAAAGGCTTGCTTCAGATCGTCAGAACTTTGAGTTGAGTTTATCAGTTTGAGGTAACACCGATAGCTGAGACTGGAGAACAAGGATAACAGTAAGAGACTGTAAATACAGCTTGGACTACTCCGAGATGAATTCTGAACCTAGCTTGATACATCAATGACTTTTGAATGTAATGCTTAAGTTGGCAGATGACAAGGTCAAATGGAACAATCCATTATTGGAGGCTGAGATTCTACATTGCTGAAAGTTGCAGTTGTAGTAGTTTAAGATAGCTAAATCCATGTGATTTGTATAAATTATGATTTGACTGTCCGCGGAGTGTTTAAAAAATTGCAAAAGTGGAAAAAATACCAATATTTGACTAATCCTAATTGATATTTGTTGATCAAATCCAAGCACCATTTAGTGTCTTGATCAAATCTATATCCTATTTAGTGTCTCAATCAAATTCATACACTATTGAACTTAATGCAAAAATGTTTTCATTAGTATGATCTTACATTTTACGTTGACTTTGTTGCAACCTCAGAGAACATGAGTGCATTGCAAATTTCAGAGATTGGATAGAGTCGTCACCCCTCCCTAAATGTCTTCCCCCTTGATATTATGGAATGGTCCTCATCATTTGCATGTTGGCCTAATTCATTTTCCCGAAGGAGGTTGGGAATGACAGGTTAAGAGAATTCAATTTGCGCATTTTGTACGAAGGTAGGATAATACATATGCTGTGATGATTTTATCAGTATAAAAATAATAATATCTGACTATCTTGTCATAGAATAAAACATATGGTATCATGATGATTTTATCAGAATACAAATAATAATTATCTGATTGCCTTACCAACAGATCAGAAAAAAGGTTATCAAATCAATTAAAATTCATGAAAGGAAGCATTTATTCAGCTGTAGCCTTTCACTTGAACCATGGAATTCATAAAAATGATGTAGTTTATCATTTGAAGTAGTAAAAGCAATAAAAATGTACAGCAAAAGGTTACACGATGTGCAATTCTCAATGTTTTTGCCAGACCGCTTTGAAAGTCTATGACAATCTATGGTTGTGTATCTGATGCATGAAATCTACGTCTCACATGGATATGGTCGATTCAGGATAACAGTTGCATGTAATTCATGTTTTCTGCATGGATAAACACACTTGGTGAATGTATTTCAGATGGGCTATCATATTGTTCTCTGAATGTCAATATTTCTTAACTCTGTGAGTCAATGTAGAAATTTATGGAAATTTCATTGTGTAAGTTGTGTACCAATAAATGTACCTTTATATGCTATGCGCACTAATATATGTCATGTATACAAATTTCTTGAATGTAACATTTTTTTTGAGTCCTCGTCAAATCAGATTAGCTTTAATAGAGGATGCAAACAGGGGATACAGTAATTGAGTAAAATGATTAATTTGATGTTGTTATTGGATTAAGAGATGTTAAACAGATATAAAGGGATGAATGAATATGTGAATAAATGGATGGATTTTGTTATCAGGATACTATTTTGATAGATGGGTTGATCAGTGTAGTTGGGCTAGTCTGGGTGTGGGTGATTGGTTGATCCGTGTAGTTGGGCTAGGTGTGGCTGATGGGTTGATCAGTGTAGTTGGGCTGGGTGTGGCTGATGGGTTGATCAGTGTAGTTGGGCTAGGTGTGGCTGATGGGTTGATCAGTGTAGTTGGGCTAGTCTGGGTGTGGGTGATTGGTTGATCAGTGTAGTTGGGCTAGTCTGGGTGTGGGTGATGGGTTGATCAGTGTAGTTGGGCTAGTCTGGGTGTGGGTGATGGGTTGATCAGTGTAGTTGGGCTTGGTGTGGCTGGGCAGCAGGATGTTGGGTTTAGCTTGATAAAATCATGGGAAGAAGTTTTGTTGGGAGCAGGATTGTTGGGATTGGGGCTAAAAAAATTGTGGGTAACAGGGTTGTTTAGTTTGGGTTGATGATATCATGGGTGGCAGGCTTGTTGGGTTCGGGGTTTATAAATTCATGGGTAGCGGGGTTGTTGGGTTTAGGTTGATAAAATCATTGGTAACAGGATTGTTGGGTTTGAGTTGATAAAATGGGTAGGGGAGTTGTTGGGTTTGGGGTTAAACAATCATGGGTAACAAGGTTGTTGGTTTGGGTTGATAAAATCATGTGTAGCTGGATTGTTGGATTTGGAGTGGATAAATTAATTAATTAGTAGAAACGCAGCTTATTTTATTAGCTGAGTATATTACACTGATACAGATAATTTACAATGAAAAGGAACAAGTGTGATTTATTATTCATGACATTTTCTGTACCTCACCATTGCATTAACACTAGACCTTCCATGCGTAAATGAAGGATGGTATTTTATTTAACCCTGTAGTCCCTTGTTTTGCTCCCTGTAATTACACTAAATATCAAAATTAAATCAATTCCCATAGCAATTCTCTGAGGTGTAATTTTCTGATCCCAACAGAATCCGTACAAGTCTTTGTGATTCCCAACTGAGCACTGTAAATGCCAAGTCAGACTAAAGCCGTTGAAATAATCCATTCTATTCTACAAGGCTTCACCAAGGGATGAAATTAATGGATTTGGAAATCGTACCATTGCACTTATTCATTTCTGAAGTTACTTTGTACCATTGCAGTGAAATACAGGTATGCCTTAACATTGAGTATAGATCTCCACTGAGAATAGAACAAAAGCATGGTTGCCAGGCAACCGTGATGAAGGGTCCGAGTTCAACAAAGCTAATTTTGCAGATTTCTTTTTAATTTATCCCCTGCATCAATCTCTGACTCCTAGAACTAAACTCAAGACAAGTACATGAAATCATTGTATCAGCAAAAAAACCATAACTTTCACAGCTTGATAAGAGTAAACAACTGATGATTTAAAATCTGAATATTTTAACTCTGCATTTGTCTTTGTATTTTAGACATTCACAGGTAAGCACACAACTACACACTTCACATCTTGGCAGACATGCATTTATATTGGTGGCAATTAATCTTTTTTTGAAAAATGTCAAGTATAACAACATTTCTGTCCTTCATCTCGGTGTATCAGGCATTTTTATTCTTCTACCTGTGAAACTCTTGATCATTAAAGACGGAAAAGAATAACATACAATGTCCTCTGGCTACAGTTTGTATGATTATACATTAACCCTTTCACCCCCAGTTCCCTGTATACGGTCCAACTTTACCATAGAAAACAATGGATTTGGGACAAACCATGGTGGTGAAAGGGTTAAATTGAGTGAATTTAAGATTTAATTCATTTCATCTGCAAACAAATCAATGTCACCTTTCAGCACTTTATGATTGGAGCTTAAAAATTACCATGGAAACTGGAAATCATAATTTAAACAAGCAACCGGAAACCTTAATGTAAAATGCATCTAGTGACATGAACTCTTAAATTTTTACAATTGTTTTTTGATTTACTACTTGCAGGGCTCATTTTAAAGTTTTTGGAATGAAAAAAAAAATTGTGTCTCACTTGTTTTTTAATATCAAAAGTTTCATTTTATCCCATAGAGTTAAAACAGGAATGGCGCCCTTTTTGAATTTCAAATATCGGTAAATGTCCAGTAATTTGTTTCTCTATTACAAAACTTTGCACAGTGATCCCTGATTTTTATTCCTGATTTGGTAAGAGTACAGTTGACAGTTTCCTTAAGGAAAGTTTGAGCAAAAGTTTAAGTCTTTCACTTTCAAAGTGAATCTAAACACACACTGTATGAACCAAGTTCATATGAATCTAAACACACACTGTATGGACCAAGTTCATATGAATCTAAACACACACTGTATGGACCAAGTTCATATGAATCTAAACACACACTGTATGGACCAAGTTCATATGAATCTAAACACACACTGTGTGGACCAAGTTCATATGAATCTAAACACACACTGTATGGACCAAGTTCATATGAATCTAAACACACACTGTATGACCAAATTCACATGTTGAATACTCTCAACATGATTTAGGAGTACAGCAAGAAAGGGTAGCTGACATTAAAAACCAAAATGGGTGAAAAAAAATCACAAAAATTACAGCTACTGTTAGGAATATGGCCCAAACTCCCACACACTAATGCTTTCAAGATTAGTAAATGAGGTAAAATCATAGTGCGACTTCTTTGTAATAAACATTTGGCCTTGTCTTTTGAAACTTGGTTTATTTTTGATGATTTTTAAGTTTACTATAAGTTATCTGTACATCAGGTACTAAAATAGTCATCTGTATATTACTATAAGGTAGTGTAATAACTCATCTGTATATCAGGCAATGTAATACAAGAAATATTTTGTTCATTCTATCAGCTTCACTAACCATAAATAAGCAGGACCTGAATCTTGCAAAACATCTTTACTGGTATATCTGATGTACAAGCCATTATCAGTAACAAAGGGGTGTACCGGAAACATGCATTTATAGTTCCTATTCAAGTGTTTTGATATTTTTCTGATTTTTTGATAAAAGTCAGGTTGGTTTTCGTCCCCGTGCAGTTTTTTCCCATTTTTAACTGCAATCATGGTGGTCAGAGGTAACAGGCACTGTTACTATGGTAACAGTGTTGCCCTGGAGTCAGGCACTAACGGTACAGTACCTTCAAGTGATCAAATTTGGACACATAGACTACATGATAAATCTTGCTCAGAGAGGATCATGGTAAATCTTGCTCAGAGAGGATCATGGTAAATCTTTCTCATAAAGGATCATGGTAAATCTTGCTCAGAGAGGATCATGGTAAATCTTGCTCAGAGAGGATCATGGTAAATCTTTCTCATAGAGGATCATGGTAAATCTTTCTCATAAAGGATCATGGTAAATCTTGCTCAGAGAGGATCATGGTAAATCTTGCCAAGAAATGGTTGTTTTATCCTTACAGCCACGTCCTGGTCATACATGTAGTTTGTTTGTTGATAACTTAAGACAAATGACAGCCTTATCAACCACAGATCATTTAATCGTCATCACTTTTACTTTTCACACAATATCAACTCAAGCATTCACTAAAACATGAATATATATACAAACTGTTGGTTAAGTCTTGCCCACTGTCATGATATTTGTGGCTTCAAATTCTGTTATTCCTGGTATGTTGTGTATAATATGATTTCATACAATGCCACTGAAAATGACATATGGCCCCTGGATATATTTCTGCAGTCATCTGGTCAATGAGATAATTAATTCAATCCGGTCATAAAAAGAGATTTACTTATAGTAAATTTGTTATCTGAAGTAAAGGATGTCCTTTACTTCTTTAAGAAAAACGAAAGTTTCTCTTTATTCACAAGGTTCTTCAATTTCTTATGTAAATTAATGAGAACCAAATAAAGAGAAATTTGTCAAAGTGGTTCAAAGCTGTATCTCAATGCTAAACATCCCTTGAAATTTTTGTCTTCAGTTCACATGCAGTGATTCCATTAAAATTTACAACATGGAATATAAGTCAGTGGGTAGAAGCCGGAGGATATGTTCTAGTATTTCAACGGTCAAGTTACCTCTGTATATCCATGACGATAAATCAACCTAGGGAAAAATGCATTTCACATTTCATACATACATCATGTGCATGTGTTCCGGTAATAGTGCAACAGCTGTGAATATTTGAATAAAATTTCCATCTGCAAACAGTGCACACACTTTTTCATTGCTGCCTGCAACATTCACTGTCTAAAAGTAATTCTAAACCTAGTTTCATTTGCCTCTATTCTACAACGTCTTTGATGCTGAAATGGAGTTTGGTTTGGTGAACCGGGTCAAACACACATTAAAATGAATTTTATAAGATGATATACACAACAATAAACTGATAATTCTGATAAAAATTCTGTTGAATGAATCAAGGACAGTCATATACCACATGTATTGTACAAACAATGAAGTCAGCTGGCATCCAATGAGTTGAAGTACAGACTACAGTAGTTCTTGGTTTCCCCACAGGTCGAGTAGGCATTATTTGTGATGATTTTTCCTATTATTATCATAACAAATGATTATGAATATTAATAAATTATTAATATGAATGTTACAGAATATAAAACATTTTTCTACAAACAATGTCGTCTACTTTGTGTAAATACCGTCTGGAAACCCCATTGTTGTGATAATTATGATTATTAATAAATTACGATTATGATTAATAAAATCATATTTTACACATTGTAATCTGCTTATGTGAACAACCCTCTGGAAACTCTTATATAGTTTCACAATCTATGCCAAAATATACAAGTGACACCATTGCCCAGGTTCAGTCTACGGCGAGAGTTACCATTGCCCAGGTTCAGTCTACGGCGAGAGTTACTACACATACACTGTGTAGTAACTCTTGCCGTAGACTGACCTGTGTTGCAGCTAGCACCCAGGTTGACGATAAAACTGGCTGAGTTTAGACAATGACATCATACTCAGTGGGTGGCAGTGTTAAAGAAACAGTAGCTCTTAATATATTTGTTTCATATGCCGACTACACTTTCTTGTAACTTCTAATCCCCAGAAAGCATATTCACCCTGTCAACTCAGCCTGTACATGTGTAAACTGCACTGTTATTGGTTGACAAGTGAATTCTGGTCCAGACTAGAATTTAAATGCAAAAAATAACTTACAATTGCATTTTACACATACAGATGCTGTGTTGACAAACTGAATAGTTGGTGTATGCATTAAGGAGTACAACAAGAATTTGCAATTGACATTGAAATGAAAAATAGTGAAATGAAACATCTAAAGTTACAGTTACTGGGCCTTTGACTTATTAGGCATGGTGAAGTGTTTCATTCAGGATGTTCACAGAGGATTTCTTTGTTATAGTGTATTGTATTTCATCTTGTTCCCCAAAACAAATGAACTTGTCTGCTGTAATTCTATGACTTTTGTCACTCTGCAGAATTGCAGTAATCAGTGAATGGACCTTCTATATGCAGTCAAACTCACTGAAAAGGAGTGATTTTTGATTTAGATTTTCAGCTGGAAAAATTCTCAATACGATTCAGTCTACCCGTATAAGTGCTTGTCAGCTAAAGACTGTTCTTTCACCATAGAATTGATGACAATTTTGTAATATAAAGTGACACATTAAAGCTCTGTTTAGGAAAATCCTGTAGACATGCTTGATGTGTCCGTATGTTGTGTCCATATGAATAGCCATATGTTTCAATTTCATTATGTACCAATTTACCCCTACAATGCAAAATGGAATAAAAAAGCTGAGGCAATCTTTCATTATTAATGCAGATGACTCAACGTCAGTTTTGAAGATCATCTACAGCTTGTAGTTATTGTAAAATGAAAAATTCAGCAATATTTTTCAAAATCTGAAAAACAGTTGATCTTGGATTTTCAAATTGGATTTTCAAAATGCATGTTAAATCACATGATAGATTGACTAAACCTTGCACAGCTGATATTAAGAATAACACTCCGGTGTTTGTGAATATGAAATCTATATATCAATGTCAAAAAACACAGATTCATAGGTTTGAAAATTTTAGAAAAAATGATTTGTTTGTTTCAATTCAGATCCAGCTGATAGTTTCTCACATCTGTTTCACTGAAATTGAAAGAGATTGTCCTGTACCTTTCATATTGATTTGAAAAAACAAGCCAGTCTTCACGTCTGAAAACTATTTCTGGAAAGAGACGTCTACTTAAATGTGACTTGTACAGAAGCTATCCACCTACTCATTTCCTGTTATTATTGCACTTATTGGCTTGTCAGCCACAAAACGTCAACTTTCATGATTTGATTTGCCACTTTATGATCTTCGTGATATACAGAGTGTCGTGACTGTGTATTAAAAGACATATTAAAACAGATACAATGCCTGTGAAATTATAACCATTTACGAGGCTTCAAATCACCGGGTCAAATACTGTGCTTATCCTGATTACACCATATAACAAGTCAAACAAAGTGACTTAAAATATCCCTATGACAATTTTTGTAATATTTCATTTGCATTATTATTATTATAATTTTGAATAATGTTTCTCGGATGATTGTTCTAAAACTGATTGAACAGATACTAGTCATCCTCCCTAGTTAATTATCTGGAACATGGCATTTTTATATCAGATATTATGGCGATTCTGCCGAGTCAAATATCGAGTACCACACGAAAACACATTTATGACATTGTTGTTAAAATGTAGCACATGATGTGAGACTGATAGAAACATTGTCTGCTTACAAAGCTAGGGGGGCACTGGGGGAAGACAATGCAAATTGGTCATATCACAGTCCATCTGGAGAAACTGTGGTTTAATGCACATGTTAGACCTCAGACCATACAGTGTAAATATGTGATAGTTGGTACATGTACTGTATAGGACAGAACAATATGGTTGATTTAACCTGTTACCCTAATTTCCTATAAACAAGACCACACTTATAATTGATAACAATAGCTTTGGGACAAACTATTGAGGTGAAAGGGTTTGTGATATCTTGCACAGCATGCCAGACCTCATCCAAAAAATTTGATTTACAGAGATTGAATATATGTAAAACTTGATGTACAGTCTTTTCTGACAATGAATAGACAGATTTGGAAGCTACTCGCCGGTAATTTAGTCCTCTGCCATGCTCATTAAACTGTATGACAAGACACAGTCATGAAAAGAAAATATATTGCCATGTGTTTTAATGATCTTATCACTGTGTCTAACTTCAAGATAAAATAATATTACTTCTTTTGTTACATCGTCTTGCAAACAATGTCAATTTGTATCCTAATTAACTGATTTGTAAATAATTTACTTATTCATATAATTACATGTCCAGAATTTGTAAATACTGGCAAATTGTTCATCTCTGAATAGTCTCCATCTCAGTGACGACTGTACAGTCCATGTTAGTATTTAATTACCCTGGTAATACAGCTATAAACACAATACCTGAAACACTTTTGTCAATTTTTAGTTGGACCATAGTAGAAATTTGTATACCTTATCAATTTAAATTGGTTAAGGGTCTAGTTCTGTTGATAAAGATTGTCATGTGAATAAGTTCAGTACATCCTTGCAATTCAATTACCAGACTTCTCTTGTGTTTTCATGAAAAGTTACTGAAATGTATCAGAATGACTCAAGCAGCGGATTAACTCTGACTATGGATTGATTGATGAATGGAATGAATGCTAGCTTGAAGCATTGGCCAATCTGTCATCAAGTCTGTTACAGCAAAGACACTGTGAACACAGACTCTGCTCTCCTAGGTTGAGCATACATATACTTTCATTGATTTCATTCACAGATGTTTACACTGACTATGAGAAGGTGACAGTTGGAAAATTTAATGATGTCTGGGTATTGCGGACTACAGAGATTTCTTGTTCAGTTCAGTGTTAGTGTGTTAATAAAAGATGGAAATGTGTGACTTTCACACAGAATCTGAATTCTACATCATCCAAAAGTCAAATGTCGCATCATTATGGAATCTGCTAAATGTCATGGCATCATCGGGAAGCTAAGCTACATGTCTGAATTGAACCGTGAATCTAATATCCATCGGTCACATAAAACATTTTCAATTCAAAGACATATACATGTGTGAGTTACTGATGCAAACTGGGAGGGATATCTGAGTAACAAATCAAGGACTGTGTGCTTAACAAAAAACACTAGTAGAAAAGCAGTATTAGCTGTTGCTTGTGAAACTTTTACAATGTAGTTTATGGTGAGCATTCAATGTCCTGAACAAATATGAAGTTTTCGTAATTTAATAACAACATGAAAATAATAATAAAAATTACCATTATGATAAAACCAAACGAATATTAGAATTTGCTTTCAATAAATCAATGAATGAATGAATGAACAGGTTTGAAATTCTGAAATAAGCTGGTTGATGTTTTGAAAACTTCACATCAAATTAGACCATAAAGTGATCATATAGACTCTTTTCTTTGTCAGAAAATATGTGTACCTTTTTTAAATGAAAAGGACTTTAATTTTAATGGAATCAGATTGATTTTAACCCTTTCACCACCATGGTTTGTCCCAAATCCATTGTTTTCTATGGTAAAGTTGGACCTGTATACAGGGAACTGGGGTGAAAGGGTTAAGAGCTGTCAGATCTGCAGACTTCATATACACAGACACAGAGCTATATGTATTTGGTAAACAACAGAATCTGAACTACTGGTACCTGTGTAACACATTATGAATTTTCTCAAATCACTACTGTTTCCAATCAAAAGACAGGAATTTACCAAAACACTGAATTTCTAAACACTACCATCTTCTGAAGAACACAAATTTGGCAACAACACCAACAGATATACTTGTACATCAAAGAGTTCTTTCTTCTGAGGGATTTTTAACAGGTGATGTTTTTATTGGCTATGAAAGTGATAGAAAAATACTGAATTTATATAACTATTGTATATTTGAAGTAAAGACCACAAAATCAACTTCTGATATCTGACAACATTTACAGAAGATAAATCATCAACACATAATGTAAACACCATAAAATGAACTCATCTCCTCATAAATAGAATCATCGCGTGATGACTAGCTGGAAGTCAGTTTTATTACAACAGTTTAGGGTACTCAGTAAACAAGCTTGTAAATTACACTGTTATTCACAAAATACTACAGCATACAAAAAAGATTTCAACATGTGACACCGGGTTATAGGTGAATCAAACGTGATATTTACAACCCATCCCTACGTGTACAGTACATGGCTGTATTTCCTGTATTCCTTAATGTCTATACGTCTTCTATTTATATGACTAAATGATCTCTAAGTTGAGACTTTAAACATTTGCTGTAGTGCCTTGGCAATACTTGCTTTGATTTTCACCGAAGCATCTTCAGTTTCAGATGAGAATTCATTACAGGATCATGCTACATTATCAAGCATTGGTGATCACATAATTTTTGCACAGGCAAATTAATGTTAATTTCCAAGACTACAACCCTGGCCTCTGTATAAAATTTAGAAAGTATAGGCATTAAAACTGAAACTGAACCAGCACTAAATGAAGACATTCACAGAAATGAAAACACTATGGTCTGAATGATGCATTTATATGCATATAGTACTAGCATATCATACAGAATTTTAATGCAGTCACCACAGATAAAAGGTTTATATTCTATCAACTGACAACTATGTCTGCACTCAACAATGACTTACCTTTGAAATTAGTTTTGGATATAGGAGAAACTTCAAAACTGAAAGACTCAAAATTTTGCTCAAAATTCCAAATCAAGAAAGGAAATAACAGGTCACCTTGTTCGAAATCGGAAAAAAGCTACCGAATTTTTACCAAGACTTGAAATTCAAAATGGCTAATGATCCATGTGTCAACTCTATGGAGAAAGTCAAATTTTTGATTTCACAAAAATAACATAGGCAGTCAAGAGCTTCAAAATTAGCCCCTAAAAAGCAGTAGACCAGAAAAGTACTGTTAAAATATGAGGTAGAATGCCAAGTTATGGTTGCTCATTTTTAAGCTTATGGAGTAAGACCAATTTTCAAATTTTAGTTTTTTTGAAAATCAAAGTTATATTTTTCCCAGTAGAGTTTACACAGGGATGGTGGCTATTTTGAATTTAAAATAAATGTATAAATAAATGTCGGGCAATTTGTTCCTCTACGACCACACTTTCCATGGTGACCCGTGATTGTTATACTTGATTTGGCAAGAGAATAGTTGAAAGTTTCCATGAGGAAAGTTTGAGCAAAAGTTTAAGTCTTTCACTTTCATGGCGCATACTACCTTACAGAGAACACCATGTGTCATTTGGCCAGATAACAAGTAAATTGGCGGTCAACTTCAGTGGTCTGGTACAGTGATTGTAATACAAAAGTCAGCAGGAAGCCCAACTCTGGCCATAAATTGATACTGATACTACAGGCTGCGAAAAAATCGCACAGTGGTACAAACCATTTCTCTCATGGTGTATCTTAGAAAATAAACTGAATCGAATGAAGAATAATTCACAATTGACACCAATTGAGATTACCCGCTGATTTTAGTGTTTGCAATTGCTGTACCCAACCTGTGAAGTTGATCGCCAATTTATTTGTTATCTGGCCAAATGACTCCCTGTCTCACTAGGCATTTTGCTGAATGGCTTGACTGGTTAATGTGGTGTTCTCTGTAAGAATCTGAATAATTGTCCCTGAGGCACATATTTCCTTAAATTGGTTTCATCACATCTAAAGTCTGTGAGAGCTGACAACATTTAAGGAATATAAATGATCAACACATCATTATGTATTCTGTGAAGCAAGTAGCACATTAGACAGTCAAATACAACAGAGATTCTCTGTCGTCAACCATTAGTTAAAAAGATGGAAGGATTAACAAGACAAATTTGTCAATTACTGCAGTGGAGACATTTTAATCTTGATACTGTTATAAATCAATGCATTCAATTTTGAAGTTCGATTACTTGTCAATGGCTCATCTATTGTGGGGAAATAAAATAGCAAGTGACCAATTAGGAATAATTGGTGCAGTAATTTGAGACAGCTATTCGATGGTGTTTAGAGTCAACTCATCTACAGACTAGATACCCAATAAACTGAATAAAATATTTGCATGGTTACAGCTGTAGAAATGCATACAGGTATTAACAGTGAGAGGTACAATTCCTGAGTTGTCATCTTGTATCTAGTCCTTGGTTTGAAGTCAATAAAAGTACTTTTGTTGCAAAAAAAATAGGCTAGACACTAGACTACATGTATATGTTCATGCTTTCTTTATAGGTATGCTAGCTGCAGTACAGTAGCTCAAGGTTTTGCCTGGGTATTTAGGTTGGACCCAGTTTTTGCGCCTGACCCAAATACCCAGACAAAACCTCGAACTACAGTACTGCAGCTGTAGGTATGCATGCCAAAACCTAGCTTCAGCACTGCAGCTGTAGATATGTATCAGCGTTGGAAACTACCGCCCGTCCTCCCGTCCGAGACGGGTAACTTTTCAGTCGGACGGGAGGAAAATTGTACTTCCACGTCCGTGTGTCGGGCTCTCGATAGTAGCCCATACGGCATACCCAGTAATCTCATCGATCAGCTGCTTCTAGATGTTGTGTAAAATAAACGAAATGTAGTATACCAATACGTCCGACTTCGACGCGCTTATGCTACTGAAACTGTGCAACTGTGTGACGCCGGAACGCAATGCAAGCGAGACATGTAAACACGGGTAAACAGGAAGTCGCTCATACTAAAAATCTCACACTAAGCGAGATTTGCGCGATATCAGCCAGTGCTATAAATATAAAGATATAAAGGAAAGATATAAAGATATAAAGGAAAATGAGGGCAACTCCACACATCGGCTCTACCAAGATTGTTTAGTATTACGATATGGTGAATAAAAGGATCATTGCATTTATTTTGTGTGGAATACATGGCGAGACACCGGTGAATCGATAGTGCTTTGACCCTAGTCATGTGATTTGGGTCCCCGGTAAACCGGTTTGTTGATTGAGTGATTCGTCTTAACGGTGTTTCGGAACCAAAAATGGGGTTCCTTCATCAGTCGCTCTCTTGTTTTGTATCCCATCCGCTTGGTTGTGTGATGAAGTCATCTTCGTCCTCGAGGAGGAGAAGCCAGATTCGTTATTGAGAGAGTTAGCCACTATTGACTGACTCTATAGTTAGCGATCCGGTGTGTGGCGTCATATTATAATTAACATGACCCAACATCGACCGGAGTTTCTGGGCTTATAAGGATTTTTGTTTTAGGGCATATTTTGAGCGTTGCTAGTGCTCGTTATGTTAACAGTAAATGTTGTACTAATCTGTCGATGATTAGTTTGTTTTAGGCATTTAAATCGATTATCCGAATTTTTAGTTTTGTGTCAATTTTTTCGTGGACTTTGTAATAGATTTCGAGTCGATATTGGTGCCTGCTTTCCGATGTTTGAAAAGCATGTTGTGAAGTGCTGCTTCGAGAAATAAATACTGTTTCTCTGTGTTTAGCCATTCCCAGGTTCCATGGTTTCGTTAACAATATTGGCTGTAAACGGCCTTTGAAATCGGTTTGGTCTGAGGAGAGTATTGGTTTATTTAATTCATGCCGCCAACTTTGATTACTTATATGGCAGCTCTCTCAGTTTTTTTATTTTCTTTGCCAGATGATGTTTTCTGTATTGCTCAGCAATCTTTTCATTTTGGTTGATTGTAGTACCAATTCGATGACAGATTGCATCTTGATTTTATACGATAAAGTGGCATAAAATGGAGGCAAATTAAAAAAAATTGTTTCCCGTTGTTAAAACTGCTATTGTGAAACCTTTTAACTGTTTGAGCGATATGGACAAAGTGTGTTTGAATTAATTAATTAATTAATTAATCATAGTGTTATCAGCATTGTTATTGTAGAAATTTTGTATTCAAGTCTGGATTAGAATTCATTTCAAACAGTGGAATTCAGAACAGTTTGTTTGTAAGATCACAGTTAATACTCATGTTGAAAATAAAGTTGTTTACAGTTTGAAGTACATAATGGTTTTGTGTTTTTTGAATGAATGGATTTGTCAAAAATGCAGGACAGGCAACTTTCTTGCAGGACAGGCAAGTTTTGAAAGTTACCAGTCCTGATGTCTGGTAAATATTTTGGCCAGTTTCCAACACTGTATGTATGCATGCCAAAACCTAGCTGCAGTGCTGTAGCTGTAGGTATGCATGCCAAAACCTAGCTGCAGTGCTGTAGCTGTAGGTATGCATGCCAAAACCTAGCTGCAGTGCTGTCGCTGTAGGTATGCATGCCAAAACTAGCTGCAGGGTTTTTGACTGGGTATGTGGATCAGATGGCAAAACAAGATTTTAGTAAGATTTCAGCCCTTTGACCCTCACACTCGGGCAAAAACCTGACATATCACTGCAGCTAGCCAAGACTCTGCTATCTGTCCATTTGAGCTGGTAAGCTTGTAGAAGCTATGGCTTCGAGCAAATTGTGTTTCAAGGCTTCCACTGTTCATCATCAGCTGAAGAGGTTACCAAGGTATAGTTTGAGCGATAGATTTCTGAGAGCTACTTGCAAATGGATGACTGGATCAGAAAAGGATTTTAACAACCTGAGATTGGTGCTCTGAGTACATGACTTTAAAGGATACCTCTGTGCAAAAAAAAAATACTGCATTATATTTGTCTGTGTTCCATTGATGCCTGTTTGTGAACACTCGTATTTAAGCAATAAAGCGCACCCAGCGACAGTATGCCACGAGATTTTGACCAGTTCACGACATATATGCACGAGGGACAGCGAGTGCATACATGAGGTTAACTGGTCAAAACTGAGTGGTATACCATCGCTTGGTGTGATTTATTGCTATCATAACAGTATATTGAAATTCAGGCGTGGAACGTCAAAAACGGATTTTTTCTCAAGCTCAGAGCTCGTGCGTAAGCCAGCCGTGGTATATCACCAATATACCACAGTTCTTTTCACGTCTCGACCAATCAGATCGCTGTATTTGCGCCATCAATATACTGGTATGATATAATACAGCTTATCTCATAGACAGTAATTACATGATATTGAATCTACCAGATGAAATAAATTAAATTCAAACTCAAATTATGCTTCTGTACAAAATTGGCAAATTAAAATGTCCAACACTGTGATCAATACACATTTAATTTATTACTTTACAAGTACCCAGATTAGGATTTGACTTTAAGCAGTTTAACTTTGCTTGAATATTTTCTTGTTAATATGTATTTTGTAACTCCGTGTAATTTATGTGATCTGTGCTGTAATGTTTACATCTAAGCTTTAATTCTATGGTCATATTTCACAACACTGTTTCTATGAAAAAGTCTGCATATCTCATTTTCAATGATATATATATATATATACACACCGGTATATAGTTTAATCTTCCGTTACAAGAAGGAAATATAACATCATTCTGATCTCATGTGGGATTGCTAAAATTGTGCTGCTGGTTTGTAAGTTCAAAGTTTTAAGAGAGAGAGGATTTAGTTTTTGTTTATTTATTTATTTAGTAATTAATTACACACTATATATGATTATGAAAATGATGATGATGATGACGACGATGATGATGATGGTGACGAATCAAGCATTTGCACTTTACTTCTTGATATCTGATCAATATAAGGGGAAGCCGTGGCTTTTAAGTAAATTGCAACCATTTATATGCATTGGTGTACACTGACATTTTAATAATGCGCTGTCTTCTACCCAAAGCCTGAATGATCATCGTTGTTGTAGTATGCATAGCTGAGATTTGTACATACACAAGCCCTTTATATGATGCTATACATGCCTGACGCTGAAACTCGCACAACAATGCCGCCGTAGCTCTGACGCCGGAAGCACACATGGCTAAATTTGGTGGCATCCATCGCGCAAAACAACTTGAGAAACTATGGATGTCTCAGAATAACTCACTGAGTCCAGTCGTCTGCGTACACAGTCATTGATCGTGAACGCCGAGACCGCACCTTATCATCATCAATCTTTCTGCAATATAATCCACTTTAAAAAAGTTATCCTTTCGCATGAAAAATGTTCGTTCAAACAAGCAAACTATGGTTGATCACACATTCCGAAATAAAACGACTCGATCTATCATCATTTACCTCTCTTTCCAGTGGCGGCCATCATGATGGCAGTTTGCGTCTCCGGTTACCGTCGCGTCGTGACCTGGGTCAAAAAAGTTTAGAGCAATCCCATGGTTCATCTGAGCATCAAAAAACTTCGGGAACCGACGATGAACTACGCCTATGTCTAGTCATTCCTACCGCGGTCACTTTAACTTGTGATTGAGTTTACACCTGGCAGCTCCTATGACATGTTTATATCTATTCAAAAACGAATGTAATTCCTCCTAAATTCAAAGAATTTCACCGTCTCTTGAACGTAAATACTTCGAGTACCTGTCGCCCAGTTACGTCATCAAGTGACCTATGATGTCACCAGCGATAGCTGACCTTTGTGTCTGATAATGAATCAGCGATAACACACGTTGTTCCCTGTGGATATGAGTGTGATGGATGATAGTACATATGAAAAATAAACAGTTATTTGAGCAGTTTTTTCATCATTTATCATCCCTTGGGAGTGGCCGAAATGTCCTCGGCGACAGAGTCTTGCGATCGTGGCATGTATGTAGAAAACATGAAAAAGATTATGGAACAGCAAGGAATAAGGAATTATCATTATTATGGTGTTTGCTGACCCCTCCAGTAGCTACCTAAAGTTAGCTGTTTTCAGTTTAGAGCTACGTTTGTACTAGCTCTGCATGGCAGGGCTGTGTGTTACCGGCGTTAAACACGGCCTCCCACCACATGCCCTGCCATGCAGAGCTACGTTTGTACTTCAATTCAATTTACTTGGATTTATCCATTTGATAGTGTTCAGTTTTGAACATGTTCTTCTCTCATCTGAAATGTACCAGGCCATACCACACTCCCAGTTAGTGCGTGTTGAGTGATAAAAGATTGATGATTGATTGATTGATTGATTGATTGATTGATTGATTGATGTAACACTGTCGCGGTGCGGGACCTGACTGAATACAATGAAGCAAGCACAATAAGACAAACAACCTGCGGACTAAAGAAAATAAAGTCTAATTGGATAAAAGGGGAAAATAGACATATAGGTGAACGGAAAAATAAACACAAACGAATTGACGAAAATAAAGGCGTGGCTGCACAAAAATGACGAATATGTACAGAAGAGCCTTCCAAATAAATGTACGTAAACCCATGCTACTGGCGGGTGCGTCTTACAGGAGAGGGGGTTACTATTCCGTTGCAGCGTAATGTGTGTTTATTTGTTTGTTTGTCTGCATGTTTGTTTGTTTAGTCTTTTGTTTGTTGTCTTTTTATTTGGGCCAACTTCTCTTTTTCCTCTGTCTTCATATGTAGTGGTTTTGTTCAAGACTATTCCATAATATTCACAATCACACTTGTGGCTGCAGCACTGCACTGTAGCTCTAAGTTTTTTCCTGGCTGAGTGTTGTCAATTTTTTTCCGTCTGACCGGCAACATCATGTAAAAGCTTGATCTACTAGGCCCTATATTGCAGCATGGAGGTAGCACACAGAGATTGTAGCTATAGCTAGCCCAAGACACGCCTGTTGTGCCATTCTACATCGAAAGTGATTTTGCATAAGAAAGCGGAGCAAACAAATTTGCAGTCATCAATGCGCCGACATTACAAATGCATCAATTGACGTATCTTTGTGTCTGAAGTTGACGTTAAAACCGGGTTTAACTAAAACAACATACCAACTGAATGTTGCTATCACTGTAACCAGACATCATTGTAATCAGGATATATTCCGACATCTGATTTCTAGCCTCATCAAAATATCATTTTGATCATTTCAAATTTATCGATAGATGTTATCGTAACCCGTTTAAATTATCACGCGTGTAGACCTATATCTTTGTCAAGGTGTGTGGTAGCCTGTTCCAAACATACTTTTTGTTTAATTGAACTTATTTATTCAAAGCTTCCTAAATGATCTGATATTGTCTGCGTGATCTGTATTAGTAATACACTCAAATAAAGCGTCTCTTTAAGAAACATACATATTTAATCATCATAAAACAATTATTGGACAGACAATTGTATGTCGACACTGACACCTGACCTGACTGACTGTGGTGAACGCCTACTTCAGAGCGATATGTATGTCACAAATCTATCGAAGGAAGTTCTGATTCTTGTATTACTGATATTGAACTAAAGCTGTTACCTGTTGTCTGACAGTAACAAACTACTTTATTGTGTTTTCGTTTTCACAGCAGGATGTGGTCGATTTGCATTGCAGTGTACGGTACATATGAATATTGCATTGTGAGAAAATAAGTATCACGTCAGAACAAAGTTTGACTGGTATACGGGTTGTAATTAATAAAGATCAACATAGGTTTGAAAATCGTGGTCGATTTTGGCACATTTGCTGGTTTCTTCATCTCGAAGGAATGGCATCAAAATGACCGTGGAGAGTTCTGCTGCATGCTAGAACACGCGGCAAAAAATTACAAACAAAACTATAATTGTAAGCAAATTGTACAACAGAATATGAAATCACACGAAAGGTATGAGTTAGTGAACTGACACAGATGTTAATACATATGATACATATAATACACATTATGTCAGGGCACAGACGACTAAAAACTCAAATTCTTTGTAATCTGGATCACGATCTATCTTAGATTTGGGTATACGTATATAATCGCTGCTAACTATCGCTATGATCGACGACATGATGTATCAAACATTGAAGCAAACTTTTCAGAAAAAGCATGTCGTATTTAATTTTTGATGACTTTTTTCACTATTTTTCTGTCAACTGCAAGTTCGTGTAAACTCAATCAATTGAGCTTGTCAACATAGCATCTCTATGTGTAACAAGCGCTGTCACAGTTTCGGCCAACATTTGAATTCTAGTCCGTACCAGAATTCACTGGTCAACCATAAGAATGCAGTGTACACATATATGGGCTGAGTTGACAAGCTGAGTACTATGTTTCTCAACAAGCCTTGGTAAGAAGAACAAGAAATTGTAGATGAGAATGCGCCTCGAGGTCAGATATTCGGACTTTCAAATTTTTATAACACTTTCTTCGTATGCTTCTGGCGGGGGCTCATTTTGAAGCTTTTGGAGTAGGTAGGATTTTCACCCTCTTAGTTTTTTGAAAATCGAACGTATTTTCCTTAGAGTTAACACAGGTATGGCTGCTATTTCGAATATCGGTAAATGTTAGATAATTTGTTTTTCAAGTACCAAAAATTGCACGGTGACCCGTTTTTTTTCTAGTTTTCGTTAGACCATGGGTGAAAGTTTCAATGAGGAACGATTGAGCAAAAGTAAAATTCTTTCACTTTCGAGGCGATACTACCTTAAAGACAAAAATAGAGAAAAATCACCCAAATTCCTGGCCGACACATGCTCCAAAGTATTTTTTGTGGTGGATCACACCTAAAAATGTCTGTCAAAGGAATGCAACTTCCGTTTTTTCGTCTATATTCCCATTGAATTACTTCTCTCCGTCTCGACATAACGAGTGTGCGATTCCTGATCCTAACGAATATAATGCTTTATTAAGTCTGGCTTTCCATAATAAACATACCTACAAATTTCACCGAAAGCACTGTTGAGTTTCTTTATATTTTCTTTGTTGTAATTTATTTCTTTATTTCGGTTTTGTGGGTAGAGATAAAAATTTCGTATGAAGGTGTGTATAGTATAGTGGGCTTCCCACCATTCATAGTGACCAATAAATATTTTCCAACTCTCATCCCAATTTGGTTTGACCAGAGAATCATCTTCTATGTGGATAAGTTCCGGGTATTGGATAGCTAGAGCGTTAGGGTACAAGATGGAATCACAATTCCAACACTGTCGTCTATAATATCGATAACCTCTGTAGTACCATCTTAAAAATTTGGAATCCGACTTTGCGATGATAACGCCGTTGTTGAGTCGAGTCTCGCTCTCCCTTCCCATAGCAAAGCTATAATGACGTAAAGGCTCCAATGATTTAACCACGATGACGTCATTGTCCATGTACACACCGCCGTATTCCATGAGAATCTCAAGTCTTGCTATGTCAGCTTTATGTTGTATTTTTGACTTCATCAGTGAATAACCAAAAATGCTCTCTGGTTGTTCTCTTTTAATGATTTTAAGATTGTCTATCGTTTTTCGCGCCTCTTCCCAGTATTCTCCGGTCGGTTCATTGTCTGTGTGAAACATGATTTTGTTGGCCTTCATAATTCTGTAGGCACTCAACAGAGATATCAGGTGATCAAAGCGAAACGTCTGTTGGCCAAACCAGACATAATGAGCAATATTTGGTACGATGGTCGTTTGGTGTCGACGCGCTGTGAATTGTTTTAGCTTGTTTAACGATGCACCTCTGCAAACCGGCAAAAGGTCCGCTTCATTGCTGATATTAAATTCTTTACCTTGATGCAGCAAAACTTTCAATGACTGAATACACCTGAAGGTTATCCGTTTTATGTTCCTTGTCGAAGCTTCAACGGAATGTTTGTTGACAGTTTTTTTTGGAATTGTGGATTGCGCCGTCTTATTATGATTGGTACGCTTTGTTTGTAATTGTAACTTGTCGTGTGGAAACCAGTGTGACATATTAAGAGATGTACTTTCTGTGTCATGAAATTCATCATTTTTAGAGAAAAGTTTCATAACGTCAAAGATGAAGGCCAAAAAGAGAGACAACACGAGCACGAAAACCAGACGACGCCACCAAAATCTCAACATGGTTGGCAATTCAGTGCTTCTTCAACCTGCCAGTACTCAGTTCGTCTTTCTTTTCAAAGCGATCGTTATTGACATGATTTATACTGAAGGATATCCGTTATTTTCACAACTCGGATAACCTGTTGATATGAAAGAAAAGCAAATTAAATGTTAACATTTTCAGGCCTAACTTTCTGGTACCTTTTACCCCTATATATATCCGAGACTATTAATGCCCGAGAAAGTCAATACTGTTGCCAATACTTGTCAGTGCCTGAGTACACAGTATACACGATTTGCACCTCGAACGTTGAGGGCGGCTTCTCTTTCGAGAGCACAAACAACGACCACAATGAGGGAAAGTGTGACAATTGTGTTATATGAAAGTATTTTATTGTAGATTAACAATATGAAAAACATTACTCTTTTCTTTTCTGCTTACGTTCAGTTTTTTAGTTTTCTGTTCTGCGATGAGCAGGTAAGAGAACAGCTGATGTCTGTGTATTATCTACCTGTAATTATGCGCCTCGAATTGAAAGTAACTTTTATTCAAATTTTCTCAAGTAAACTTTCGTCCTCTCTTTCCAAATCAAAAATGGAAATCGGTGGGGGGGGGGGGGGGTGTCACCTTACAAAATTTTTTGAGTAGAAACAAACTTCCTTAAATTTATCTAAATTGTAAATTCACAATGATCGCCTTCCCCTTGTTTAACTCCATGAGGTAAAATTTAATTTTCGATTTTCACCGGCGAAAATAAGACGGTGAGCCTACTTCAACGGGATGCATTTTATCTCAATAATATTAATTTGTCAGCCAGGCATGACTGAAGAAGCAACGTCATCACGGCGATTTTGATATTTATATTATCCCGCGTTGTAAAAGTAATCTTTTTCATGAAATCGACATGACATCTATTGCTGTATACCATCATGCACGATGGGAATAGAGTTTAAATGCTTTCAGTTCGATTGATGAGAAAGTTTCGGTAAAACCTTCACTGATAACAGCAGTAAGCTTAATTAGTTTGTGTGACCGTGTCGATTTGGCTTCCACTCCCGGTGGTGGCGCTCTCAGGGCAAAAGGGCCCTGCCTGTTCCCAAAATCACAGAAAGGGTGGGGGGGGGGCAGTTTTTGGTTCATTATCACTTGAAACGAGACACTTTCTCAGTCAGTTAAATGACTGAAATGACTTATTATTTCAAGGGTCAACATTTTTTAATAAAAATTATTCTAAAATATCAATTTGATTCCTGGTAAATATTTTCTTAAATGTACAGCCATACAAGTGCTAAATTGGAAAGTACATTACTTCCACTAATGACGTCATCATGCAACCTCATTTTCCAAAAGTTATCATATTGCGTCAGACTTCAATGCTCGCAACAACTGAAAACACTAATGTGATAACACCATCTCATTGTTATATACGTCATTGGTCGTATCTCTCCCTCTCCTCAATTTTGTAAATTCGGGACTGTTTTTGGCCAAATTTTCTCCCGTGCTTCTTAAGGGTGCCTTGTTTCTTGGAAATGCCAGATAAGGGATCTTTTGAAATTTAGCGAAACAAGCGTGGGTTCCAAGCCATGCTCTGAGTGCAAACGCTGGGCTTCCATCCTATACTACTCTATTATTCTGTAAAGTGGAGGAGCCAGATACATCGGATATATGCCAAATCCTGCTTCACCTCTGTTGTATCTCTTCCCCGAATATGAACAATAGCGACATAATTCGAGACACAATTTTCATCGCATAACAGCAAACAAGATAAAAAAAGCATTAAAAGTGGCACTGGGAATAAAAACCTACCTTCTATCGCATGTTTCGTGTGACTTCATAATGACTCCACGCTAACAAACTATACGTGGTGAACGTTCGCCGTTCAATATCTGTATATTTAATGTATGCCGTACCAGGCAGAACAGTGCGGCTGCTGCCGAGTTTTAATCCTGTAATATGCTAAGGCTGTCATCACAAGCTGTGAGCGCTTATTGTGTGCGAAGTCTCACATAGCTAACGTTGGAAAATATTAAGAATTTCATCCCTTTAATACAGATTCGTGAACAGAGCTTTGATATTTTGTAAAGGAATAAGTTGACCAACCCATTTGTGAAACACCTATTTGTTCATACAACAAGGTGCCAAGGGCACCGAAAATGAAAAGTAAAGACTTAAAAGTAACTGTTTGAGCATTATTTTACTTCATATCTATCAGCAATCTTTTTTTATTTTTTCCTGCTATCCTTGGCTGGATTTGTTTTTTAAAGGCAACTACTACAAATCTCTCTCCCTCCTAAGTTTACCCCTAATTGGGACTTTTTGCTGACCAAACTACATTGCAGATTAATCTAGAGTCCAAACTCATCTTTCAGTGATACCAGTAATTTTAATGGCTTGTAATGTATCTGTTCATCATGTTGAAATGTACTGTTGTTACAAAACCTTGTTGTCATAATCTGCTTCATTCCCGTGTGCTCTTTCTTGTGTTATGCCAAAGTTACTTTATTTTGTCGTATTTATTCTATAGCATTTTTTCTTTATTGCATTAATATTTTACCATTTTGCTTCTGTTCATCATCTTCACCCCGTGAGTGTCCTTGCATTGTTCTCATTTCTATCCAATTAAATGCAACATTAAAATTGGAGATTCCATACTACTCTTACGTATTTGCCGGTAGAATCATTTAAATTCAAATCACGGTCTCTCCTCGGTGGAGTGACCGTGCATCAGAAAAGAAGAGATAGTCACATTTTCAGAATAACGTTCCCTGGCGCCCGAGGATACATGTATTTGCCAACTAGTGCACCTTCGCACAGAAAAAACTCTATAGCTCTGATTTTACCGTCCAACACACAACCCTAGGCGACACTTCGAGCTGCTGTATTGCAGCAATTGGTCAAAAAGACATGTATGAACATATCGGTTGTTAACACCGAGATTTTAGGAACCAGTATTTTTTAGTTAAGACATATGAAATTTTATTCATTTTTGATGATGTAAAACTTTAAATTTATTTCTTGATTATTTGTTAAGAGTATGCTACTAAAAAATAAAATTATGGTACATATTCATGTGTAAATTGAACAAAACACCGTGCTGCAGTCTCGAACTAACCAGTCTCTGACAGTGAGTCCCGTATTCTAACCACTGCCCCACGGTGCCTCCCTAACTTACATTTCAATATCAGCAAATTACTATTTTGCAACATTTTCAAGTAAAGCTAGTTGTTGTCAATCTGGGTCATTTCCAAAGTTGGCGACGCTATACCATAATATGTTTTCACCATTAGCCAATCAATGGTCAGATTACGTCATCGCAAACATTGTAGTCACTACAGGTTCGTCAGTAGACTTGCTCCAAGTCTGTGGGCATATACATTTCAAAACAGAATAAATTGAAGGAATGAACCTCAGCAGACTGGATAGACTAGGTGGTAGGCTGGTGCTTAGATCGTGGAGTGAACGCCTTGCCCGGACAGTGACCACTCTGGCGAGGCAAACCAAGCAACTGGGGCCAATTTAGTTCGCCAGCATTGTATGGATCACTGTCGGCAAGTTTCGGCCCTCGTGTAGGCCATACAATCCAAAACTTCGCACTTCTTTCATGATGAACATGATTCTATTGACACGGATCTACGGGAATGGTGCCGCGGAGGAGTTGAAAGCAAGATAGAGTTCAACACACTATGGCGTACGTAAGTTCCATAGACGCATGAGGCACTGGCCACTGATTGCTAATGATACTAGGAAAAAATATTATGGTAAAGCGACGCCAATTTCGGAAATGACCGGGACTGGTAATCTATGTACATTGCTTGTGATGTTGGTCATAACATTTTTATAGGAGTTTCAAACTAGAAGCAATAACGCAGCAAAAGTGTCAGAGAAAGTAAATTTACGGGTGATTGAAAAACGGAAGCACATCATCGATACTTTTAGAACCGAAAGCTGATCACAATATTTTTTGAAAAGCTGCATGTACCCTCTTGATTTAATTAAAAAAGAGCAGTGTTAGCTGTAAAGAACTTTAATCAATACGCCAATAATATTTGGTCAGATAATAGAAAAATATGACTCAAACCTTTCTGTGGCCTTTCTGTTCATCGAAGTTTGATACAACCTGTTACATTACAATCGTAACCCTGTCCTTCTACAGAGAATAAGAAGGTTCTATTTACTATAATTGTAACTCGAGTCCATTAAAAATACCACAACAAAATAAAACTGATTAACATATCATTAAATTTTATATACGTAGTATCATAACTTCACTGTCACAAGATACTGGAACTGTCTTAAGTAGGAATTTGCAGTTAAAATACTAAATAACTGATTTAACCTCAGAAACGCTGAGGACTGTGGTAATAAAATCAACGCCCTAAATTGAAATGAACAATTATTCATTGGAACGTAACCGCTATAGGGTGAAATATTAGAAAACAACTTGATTGAATGAATTAAATCTAAGATGAACGATTTCAAATAATTTCCTCATTCATGCGCATATCAGGTGATATCAATTGACGCTTCCTCGTATATATCATATACTTGTAAAAATTATACGGTGTATTTCATATAGTAGCACTGGTAATTTTATCGACTGGTGATATTTCCAAAACAGTTATAGATTAAAACTTTACACCCAATAGTTGATTATAAATGTACGAACTATTTTTACCATTGTAGTTATGTCGGCTAAATTTATGTACATATATCATTTAAGGTGCACAGTTTTTAAACAGTGCTAAGTTGAGTACAAGCGATATCACTATCGACGTCATAAAGCAACATTTAATCGTATTTCATGTAAAGTAAAGTTGCTGTTTTTGCAATTTATTTAAAAATTGGACACCGTTAGCCACATTGTATCTTAATCAACACAATGTTTGTACTACTTGAGTTTGCTAGAAGTTTGCGGTTTTGCTGACGACAAACATGTTTTACACACATAGACTCACACGGTTTGTGATATCATAAATTCACAATTGTAGCAGTTGTATGGAAAGATACAACTTCTACAGGCTATTTGATATACCTTGATAAATATTCATAATGGTAAAAGATTAATAAGTAAACCTAGTTCAGATATAGCTGCCATTCAAAGATTTCTGTTTAATTATTGAAAACGAATTCATAAATTATACGCTACTGTAACTAAATATCGGGGTACATTTTCAGCTGCTCACACATGCAATGTAACTGAAAACAAGTAAAAACTCTAACCCTCCAACTTGTTTAGAATTGTCGATAGTTGCTCGCTTACGTTCTCTGTATACGCTGCAGGGTTAGGAGAGGTGGCACTTATTCGGCTTCATGTAAATCGTCTATCCATTTAACGAGTAACTGAACATCACTTTCAGTAAGGAATTGTTCGCCATTCCTTTTGAAAGTTTCTTTCATCAAATTAAAGATTTTTTAAATCCCTCGAGATACAAATCAATCTCAAACCAACATGCATATTCAAAAAGAATGTTGAGTTTCAGGGCAGAAACCATGTCTTCTTGCAACAGACATTGACGGATAAAGTATCTAACTCTATTTAATACTATATTTTGACCAGTTGTTCCTGTTACACGCTCTCGATATTCGTGTAGTTCATGGTCGATCACCATCGCGGGAAGTTCATCGGTGTCGATATCATAAGGGGTACCTGTAATAAATGTGATTAAAAAACAATTAGAAACATATATGCCTATGTAAACGCTTAGATCTGACAGCTGGGTTGCTGCATTGCTGCAGCTGGAGGGTTTGCCTTGGTATGTGGGTTGACGCTTTACCGTCCGACCCACAAACTACGCAAAACCCGAGCTACAGCACTGCAGCCAGTTTCTCCACTGAACAGACTAGCAGAGCCACGACAGGAAGTCCGTTACATTGTCGTGTAATTTTTGCTCAGGTGTTACAAGCAGTTGGCGTCTCAAACTAAAATCTGTGGTAGTGTAACTGCTGTTTTGTAGTTAAGAAGTTAATTTGTTGGCAACAGGATTTTAAGCACATAGGCCTAGAGGTTATACAAATCGTTAGAACAACAACATTGACCAACTATTCTTGTGTCACAACAAAGGTGTCAAAATCATTGGGCTGATCTAACATTTATGGAAAAAGATCGAGAACAGTAAAATTGGTGGATATGTCATAATCCCAATCAGGCTAGTTTCTGTGTGGGGAAAAGATGAAATGGTACGGTATATTATGCTTTTTGAAAATGTTCCGAACGGAACAAACCCTAGATTTACTGCGTCGACACAATCTCTCATGAAACCGAACCCTCTTCAGAAAATAATCCCTTTCATCAGACTAGAGCTACGCTCTGCAGATTTGAGCTTCACCTCTCGTTCAGAACCAAGCTGATCGTTTTATAAATGTGAAAAGTCAAAACACCTCATATCTTCAAAAGCTTTCAGGTATTTGTCACAAATGACTTGGTTTGTACCCAAAATTTCAACTTACATTAGTTTTTCGTCTTCATCATGCTACATCAATTTGTACACCCATTGTACACTGTGATAATTGATTTGTAAACCCATTGTACACTGTAATAATTGATTTGTAAACCCATTGTACACTGTGATAATTGATTTATAAGGTTTGTCGCGAGCTATATGTGTTACATGGTTCCGGATTAAATATTTCGGAAACCAAACTGTATCTTTGGTTCACGAGAATTCGTCATCGAAACTCTATGAAACCCACGTACTTTGGCCTGTTAGGATTATATAACCAGTCAACCTAGTAGATTTTTGCATGCATTGAGAATTCCCGGAGGCGAGAAAGAACTGCAGTACCTTCAAGTGGTCTATCCATGGACCTAAAAAGATGGTCTATCTAAGGATTTCATAGGTTTGGAATGTTGTATTCGATATGTAATCTGAAAAACGACATGATAGCTGACAAAGTCACTTCACGCCTGGTTTCTTAAATTGTGTTTGGTATTGGAGCGAAATGTGGCTAATGTTTGATTTTCGACCATTCAAAGTCACTTCGTGACCGCACATTCCTTAACTACTCGCTACTTTGTTTTCTATACACTACCATTTTGCAGTCAATATTTTGAGAAAATGTCCGTTATCGTCCGCTACCCTTCTGTACCGTGTATTCAACACGCTAGTACAATATAGAAGCCAATTTTGAGCAAAACATCTGTCCGCCACCTTTCGCTACCCAACAGCTATCTTGTTTTCTGTATGTTACCAATTTTAAAATAATGTTTTCGAGGAATAGTTGTTCCATCCCATCAGCTATCCTTTGCTACCTTGTTTTTTATAGGCTACTATTTTGCAGTCATTGTTTTTTCAGAAAAAAATTGGCGGCTATCTATCACTACCCTTACGAACCTTGTTTTCTATACGATATCATTTCTATACGCTATCGTTTTTGCGGTTTTTGGCTACCTTCCGCTATCCTTCACTACTTTCTTTTAAGCTACCATTTTCAGTCAATGTTTGACAAAAAGAGGCCCACTACCCTCTGCTACACTTCACTACCTTTGTTTACTAATTAAATATACTATACACTACCATTTTACAGTCGCGTTTCTGAAAAAAAACCAAACGTTACCTTCCCCTGCCTTCGCTGTCTTGTTTTCTGTAAGCTACTGTTGCTCTCGTCGTTAGGGAATTACGAGTTGATGTACCAGTCTGGATCGTATTACTTCCAGTAACTGAAGTCAACACACCAAGATGTTGATTGCTGCACAACCTTAAATCTTTATTAAAGATGGCAACATGAGACTCCACCTTTAAAGTTCTAATCGTCAGTGTACATTCGCTACAAAGTTACATACCTCTTCTAAACTTACGTAACTACAAAATTATCATCATTATACAATGGTCATCACTTGGAAATTTCCCGCCAGTCTTTGATTATTTCTTGAGACTGAACAAGGTCACACTATGGAATATCCGGTACTCGATTGTTTAAAAATATGATGCTATCTCCTATCTCCTTCTCGTACGATCTTGATCTAACCTTCACACGCCTTGGCGACGTGAGGCACGCTTCGAGAAAAAATCTCTACAAGGGAGGGCATTAGGCTGCGTTCACAAATAACGGTTGGGGAGGGGGCTGGAGGAATCGCGATTGAAATTGTTTTCAGATCCCCCCTCAGTACCCTCAAAATTTTCAAGTCTCCCCCGTCTGTATGATCAACAATTTTCAAGTCCCCCCAATTATCATATAGCCGCATATTTATTAGGGATGCACGCAGACAAAAAATAAACATGTATTTGGCAGTTTTGCTCGCAGATGTTCAACACTGACACTATCTGTTATTAGCACATAGTATAGCCATATTCCTCAGGCAAATTCTTAAACAGATTCATATTTAAACGCATCAGTGAACTTTAGTCAAAGCCTACTTGAGTTAATAAAACTCGATCTTGCAACGCAAATATGGCACCTGCTGAAGAGCACACAAAATGATGATCACTATATAAGAGTAATGCAAATTATGAATTTATTGCTACATTAGATTTTATATAAGATTTTATTGTTCTCACTCCAGGCCATCGGCCCTTTGAGTTACAGAGAAGTAAATACATAGCATATGTTTGGTCATAGGTACATGTTCACTAATGTACAAAGCAAGTGTGTTTATACAGATATGACTTCTTCGTTCCTTTTCTTGAAGGCATGAAATAAAAATTTACATGTTTGTTTTAAAATTTTTGACACGAAAATTCTCGCCCATTTATATTGTGGCAGTGAATTTTGGGGGCATTGAAGGAAGTAACATTGAAAAAGTACATGTTAAGTTTTGCAAACAATTACTTGGACAAAAAAAAACACGTTATTGACGCTGCAGCTAGAGGTGAAGTCGGTAGATTTACGATTAGGACTCTGAGATTGCCTAAAATTGTAAAATACTGGTTGCACATTTTGAAAATGAACCACAACAGATATGTATACCATGCCTACCGGGTGCAATGCCAAATGGCAGAAAATGATAAAAAATGTTGGGCTTTGAGTTTAAAAATCATTCTGTTCACATATGGGTTCGCAGAAAGTAGGTTTAACCAAGGGGTTGGAAATTAAGAATGGTTTTTGTCAGAATTTAAACAACGTTGTCGAGACATGGCTACATTAGATGATACTATAAGATTTACAAACTTGACAATAATCGAAAGTTAAAATATTCCATCAAATAAACGTTTTAATCTCTGAAATATTTGGTGTAATAATAGTAAATTTGGTTAAATTAGATAATTCTATTTAGCCACATATTTTTCATTTAAATTAGCGTCTTTACTGTACAAAGTTTTACTTTTGTATTAGTTTACAATGAGAATGTGAAAATTTAGAAAATCAGGCATGGTGACCCCCTCTTTTTTTCTTTAATATTTCATTATTCTCATATGCCCGATAACTTTCAAGTCTCCTGGTCTTCCATGTGTTGCTCTCTGGTCTGAGCTTGTTCACAAGTATATTGCACTGTCATGTCACTGCATGTCATTTGACCTTAACTCCCATCCAGCTCGTAGTCAGAGCTATCCTTGTCACTGCCGGTATGCAGAAACAGTGACACTGCCCATAGGCAGTAGCAGGGCAGTAGCTGTATTAACTTTAATAGTTTGACGATAATTTTGTTCAGTTTTATAGAAGTGCATTCTTGTTTAGTTTCTACAGCATGTTGAACTGTCCAGTATCCAGCTTGCAAACATGTATGTGTACTATGCATTTTTATCATAACGTTATTATTTTGAAGTCAGTTTTCTTGGGGAAAATTGTCGCTTTCCATCCGCTCCCTTCGGTACCTCCTTTTTGGCCTACGCGGTGGGCGTAGCACACCAAAGTGGATCCATGTCGCAGGTTGGTTCGTTTTAGTCTGTATGTGTGCCTGTAACGTGTCTGAGTGTGTGTGTGTGTGTGTGTGTGTGTGTGTTCGTTATGAGTTTTGTGCCGTCGATATCTCTCAAAAAACTTCATCAAATGTCATGTAATTAGGTACACGGATTCTCAAAGTTGATAAAAGATGGGGCTTTGTGGGTTTTATGATATGGCATAAGTGAGTTGTTGAAGTAATCAGTATTTATTTTTGCTCATTTGCATAGCAAGGGAGGATGCACTAAATTACGACCAGTGGACAAATGTAATGTGTAGCTGTGATTAGAGTTTTTTTAGCTATCTCTTGTGTTTATTCGAATGCACTATCGTGGTACTAATGTTTAAAATTATCTGTGTATGTATATGTTTAGCATTAGGATTTTGATATCACCCAAGTATTTTTTTTTTTGCGTCTTCTATCTGTCTACGTTTTATCGCGATGATACAGTAATTTGCATATTTAATCGCTTTACCAATTAGGGACGTGAAGGAGTAAAGGTAGAACATGGCCAAAGTTGATGAGTTTTGCTATTTTGACAGGGCTCGAAATTAACTTTTTTCCCTGGTAGTCCCCTTTGGCTACCATTTTCTGAAGTTGGTAGCCCAGTGACAAGGTCTGGTAGCCCATGCATGAATGAAGAGGTTTTTTTGTAAAGGATATGACATTTTTATTTATTATCTAGACAATGAGAGATTTATTTTGCATGATTCTATCCAGGAAGTGAATTTTCTAGCCGTTTGACATCAACGCCTTAGGAGAACGGTAGCATGTGTAGTGGACAACGGTGACGCCTCAAAGTTTGACGACCTATTCACACATACATAGAACTTATATACAAATTTTGATGTTCGCCTTGACAACTTTTCACTCAGCACGTGTAAACATAACATGGCTAAAAAATTCAGGATGACAACTTGATACAGTCATGTTCCTAATACTTTCGTGGCAATTGGCTATATTTCTCCACCATAGTACACTATCATGGGATGATCTGGTACACTACGGAAAGCGTAATTTGTGGATGGCCCGACGGTTATTTCTTTCCAGTTTGAATAATTTTGTGTATAATAATTGTGATTGATACATTGTGATTAAATAACTATGAAAATGAATTTTCACTGGCCATCATTTCCCGAGCCTGTCATCCAAGTACATGTAAGTTCAGATAATGATATTTTATTGAAAGGTTGTCGCAACAAATTCGACTGCACTGTCGCATTATAATTTGCATGACAAAAGTCATAGTCTGGCGTTTCTGTGTCAAGCTGGGTTGACTGTCGGACCGAGCGTAGGTCATCTCAGAGCGATCAACATCATGTCGACAAATAAGTAATTTCATGTCCCAGGGTTTGGTAGTCCGTGTGGGCTACCATTTCATGGACTTTGGTAGCCCCAGGGAAAAGTTGGTAGTCTGTGGACGCGGGATTACCGCTAATTTCGAGCCCTGTTTGATGATAATTACATACAATATTGAAATACATTTATCATTTTGATGTCACCTAATTGCTTATTTATGTATTTAACTACCTTTACATATAAATGAAATTTAATGGAAGGACTGAGCCAAAGTTGACGAAACTGGAGGTTATGGTAAAAGTGATGGTAATTTTGCAATTTCACATCAGGTTATTTGTAGTTTGCATAGCTTTCTTTGAGGGCCATACAGTGATATGTTGTGGACATACAGGTAAATTATTCTATGGCTTTACCAGAGTGCGAGGTGTCATGTCACAGGACTGCAAATAACGTACGCATAGATAACTCGGATAACTTCTTCCTAGTGTTATATTAGATATTATTCCCTAATATTTTTCTTCGTTCAGCGAAGGAAAATACTCGTGACGTAATGACCGTGTCACCACTCTCGTCTCGACTCGTTGTGACACCGTCATTACATCACTCGTATTTTCCTTCGCTGAACGAAGAAAAATATTAGGGAATAATATACTTATCATATGCACAAGCCAAGAATTCGTTATTTTTTGCAAAATAAAATATGTTTTCCATGACGATTCCGCGTTTAAACTTTTGAACTTCTTTAGGAATAAATATCAGTACGCCGTGCACAAGTTGTCAATCATTTCAAGTCGTCCGTCGTGTGCGTGAGCTCTCACGTTCGTTCGTGTGTGGAGCAAATGACATCTCTCGGTGTACACGTAGGCTACCTTCCGCAAAGTTATACTCTATTTCAAAGATAGTATAGTCCTAGAAATTTATCACAGACGAAGATACGCTATTTTTCAGGAACAAATATCGACTGAATCTCGACGGCGCGAACACTGTAAACGTCGCGCCTGACCCTGTTTGCAATGCGTACGGAACCCACGTACAGCGACCAGCTTCGAGTTCGTTGTTTCCGCAAATTATTCACGTAATTCTTCGGAATATACAGGCGGTACACTCTCGTGTTACATTGTTCGAATTAGTAATGTCGTATTCTGTGAAAATATCGATTTCATTACATGACTTTTGATCGTGAGAGAAACATCGGCCGCCATGTTGTTTGTTTACATATTTACGAGCACCCCAAAGATAGACAAAAAAAGGTCCGACTCAACCAAAATTGAGACATAGACGCGGGTTGTCGTGACGTAGAACGACCAGAGAATAAATCCCGTATTTTTGTTCGGAGACGACAAACTTGGCTTGTGCATGTGATAATATAAGGTTATTCACAAAATACAGGGATTTATGTTCGATTACATGGTGTACATAAATCCTGGTATTTTGTGAATATCCTTATTATTATACACGTTTTTCATCCAATTTACCAGAAGAAAAATCCACATTACGCGTTTTAGGATGCCCGTCGCTGTGTTGGGGGGGGGGGTGGGGGTGGGGGGGGGGTGTTGGGTTGGGTTGGCTGTATTTCGATTACCGGACACAAAAAAGCACTACAAGTTTTTCTATATATTGCAACATCTCGCTACACGTTTTTTGTGTATCGCAGAATATCGCAACAATGTTGGTGTACCAGGCGCAGGCCAGTACGGCACCGGGCCTACACAAGCATTCTTTTGACATACATGTTAATCAAATAACGTAACAATAATTTTGGATACACAGTTTCATGTCATTTTATTGGTTGCGTCATTGTTGATGTTGGCACTGAACAAGAAATTGATTTTAGGGTGGGGGGTGTATGGGGGGGCTGTCGGTAGCGTATGCATGATTTAATAGCAACGTAATTACAATATGGTATGTTGGCTGCCTTGCCAAGACAATCTGACCAATGTTAATTGAGATTTTAACAATGTTTACACTTTTGTTGCTCTTAAGCATATTTCAGTAATGTTGACTTCATTTGAACAAATACTCATTTACAGTTGAGCATGTATCTACCACAAATACACAGGTGAAATGTGCAGCAATTCTCCTTTTTTTGCAATTTGACCAGGGACTTCAAGAATATCATATTTAGCTTTTTTTTAATAAAACAGGCAAAACTTGGTCCATATATTACTTGATCTGTACCCAAAACTCTTTTAAACACAAGATATAGATATTTCCATGCTGTGTATTTTGTAAAACAGTATGTCAGCTGCAATAGTTAAATATAAACAATAACAAACTTCTGTCTTCCAATTCACTCATATTTACTTATTCAAATTTCATCAATATTTGATATATGGTAATCAGATGATCCTTAAGAACTTAAAAATCAAAATTTGATACCTGCTATCTGACATGTGATTCCTGAACATAACATTTTTGACCAAAAATCGAAAAACCTTCAAGAATACATACATACATTGTTTAACAAAATATCGCATACATTGTCCCTCACAATATATGTAACAAATAACAAAGTAATAACTTTCTTATTATTAGAAATATTGCAGGTTATGACAAATTATATTCTTTTCCTTATTCTTTTACCATGTTTACAAGATTGCATTTTGTTTATAGATAGCCATCTAAGCATTCCACATTTCGAAGCTTGCCACATTTAATGTGGACATCATTCAGTTATGAGCACCACTAACTTGGTCTACAGACAGACTGACGGATAGATGGACATACAGACAGACTGACATACACAGACTGGCAGTGATGACGTTGACCCCCATAACTTGACCCATAGAGAGTGATAAAGATATAACAAACAGCTGGATGTAATGATTAACTGGTTATATATACAGGCACTCAGGTTGAATATATAACATCAATTTGATTAGTTTCTTGTCCTCTTTCTACTTCATATGTGATAATTTCTAAGACAATCAACTGCAATGCAGTTATGTGTTGAGAAATATGTTGTCTTTTACAGGCACACAGTTAACTTTTCTTGATTATTTAGTTATGAGCTCTTCAAACTTGGTCTTGGCCGACTTGTCTAGCTTGGCCCATGGACAGTGATAAAGATAGTATAACAAACAGCTGGATTTAATGATAAAATAGTAAAATATGCAGGCACTCAGGTTGAATACTTTTAGACGTTGCTTCATTTCCTTCACTGGAAGGAATGTTAGAACTCATTGTACCTCTAAAACATGAGACTGTTTCGTCATTGGTGCTTACCTTTGACGCATGAGACTGGAGGAATATTATCATATTTCTCCTCTTGAAGTTGTAAGTCTTCTAGTAATCCCATGTACTTGTCGACTTTCCCAAGATACTTCTTGGCTTTACGGGCGTAACGAATAAGTCTTTTCACCTTTAAAGCCTTTCTTCCTTGTTTTGCAACAGTCAGAGCAGCACGACCTACTTTTGGCGCTTTTCCTGCTACTCTAACAGCTCGAGCACCCTAGCAAGAGATACAAGTTAAACATACGATAAGGAAAATATGTTCATGTGCCTCATTCTTTAAAATCGAATGTCACAAGAGGAACAAAATGGCAGGCTATATCCTCAAAATTATACTTCGAAATTGAAGAATTCGAAGGTCATGAGCATTTCTGGCTGCCTTAATGTTAAAAAGCTACTGTAATGTATGAACCAAGAAGTGCTGTCCTCAAGGATGCTTTCATAGTTGTTAAAAGGGGAAGCCTCTGAGTGCGCATATGAGGTTACGCTGAGAATGTTGACCCTTGGTTGACCCTAGGTATTCAAATTCAATTTCGTATCAATTTCGGGTAGATTTTGTTGGATCATATAGTGACCAATACAAAAAAACCAAACCTGTAAAATGTGTAATATAGGCCGAAATCAAGTTTTGATGATTGTTACATTGTACGAGCTATCGTCCATCATGTTTGTTGGCAGTTTCTCGAGCTACCCAGACTGGACAATGAGGGGCAGTGAAATAGTACCCGAGTTTCACACTCCATCAGTAAGTGTAGCGTAGCGTTTTATTGTCCCGTGATAACCAGACATCGCGTACATGTAGCACAGGCATTCTTTACGGCAAAACGACACTTCTACATGTACATGTTGTCATAGTTACTTATGGCATTTCTGATTTGTATTCTGCATGTGCTGTTATTCGAGCCATGTCAAAGAAAACGTCTGAGAATGAAAATATTCTCAAAAATGAATTCACGGACGTTGATTTAATGACACATTTTCCAGTCATTTGTTTGATGAAGATTATTTCATTATCCCTACTGGAATTGAAACCTGCAGTAAAACTCCTGCTGACCAAGGTCAGACATTTTCTAGATCACATCTTATTGCAGAACAAAGCAAGGACCAAGATATTTTGTGTTTGTTTGACAGGGTTGTTGACGAAGCTGAAACTTCAGATAGTCATGTTTGTTATTACACAAAGTCTGGTATTCTCATGCGTAAATGGAGACCTCCAGATGTCTTGGTTGATGACGATTGGGCAATAAAACATCAAATAGTGGTTCTAAAGTCCTATCGTGCTGAAATATCGCGCCTTGCTCATTAAACTCACTGGGCTGGTCATTTAGGAAAACCTATCATAAAATTTTCATTCATTTTTATAGGCTTAGTCTCAGGAATGGTGTAGCACATTTCTGTAAAACTTGTCACACATGTCAAATGGTAATGAACCAAAATGAGACTATTCCAAAGGTCCCTTTACAGGTAAATTCCTGCATTTCAAGAACGTTCAGTAGGATACTTAAGACTGTGTTAGGCCTCTACTGAAAACTAGATCAGGAAATGAGTTCCTGTTGACAACAATGTGTACATCTATGAAGTTCCAAGAAGCCATACCACTGAGGTATACAAACAAAAGCTAGAGTGAAAGCTTTAGTCAAATTTTTCACTTTATTTGGCCTTCCTAAATGTGTCCAGTCCGATCAAGGCTGCAACTTTATGTCTAGAATTTTTCATAAGTCATGGATCAGCTAGGCATTAAGCAGTACAGGTCCTCTATTTATCACTCAGAAAGTCAGGGTGCTCTTGAGTGATTTCATCAGACGTTGCAAAATATTATCAGGACCTACTATTTTGACATAGAGAAGAAGTGGGATGAGGGAATTCATTTCCTTCTTCTTGCTGTTAGAGAGTCAATTCAAGAGTCTCTAGGTTTAAGCCATTGGAGAATCTTGAGTCTAATTTGACACATCTCCAGCCATAACAGCAATGACAGTTGAAAGAACTGATCCACTAATATGAACCCTTGTACTGAGATATTCCAACAAAATCAAACATCATTGATCATGATTTTGATGTCAGCAACACTAAGCCTGTGAAACAACATTCGTACAGATTGAATCACACAACGAAAGAAAAATATCTCCAGGAAGAAGTAAAATACCTGGTGGACAATGCCTTTATTGAACCAAGTAACAGTAACTAGAGTTCACCATGCATACTTGTGCCAAAACTTGATAAAAGCTATCATATGTGTACTGACTACAGAAAAGTGAACACTCTCAAAAAGACAGACACTTTCCCTCTCCAGAGGATTGATGGCTGCATCGATCGAGTGGGAAAAGCCAAGAATGTAAAATATTTGATCTACTCAAGGGATTCTAGCAAGTCCCTCTGACGGATTGTAGTGGTAAAATAGCCAGCTTTTAACACTAACAGATTTTTCCAGTATAAGGTAATGCCATTTGGAATGAAGAACTAGCTGGCCACATTCTAACAGAAAAACAACAGCATCATATCCGGATTAGAAGAATTGAAGCTTACGTCGACAATATTGTCCTGTACAGCAACACCTGGAGGAACTCATCGATTTCATGAGGAAGTGTTTTGAAAGACTGAGCAAAACAATGTTGACTGTCAACCTCGCAAAATCTTAGTTTGATTGGGCAAGGGTGACTTACCTTGAACATAATGTAGGGTAGAATGAGGTAAAACCTGTTGATGACAAAATCAGTGGCATTTAAAGATTTCCTATACCAAATTGCAAGAGAAAACTGATGCGCTTTCCTGGTATGGTTGGATTCATACAGGAAATTTTGTCCAAATTTCTCCACCATTACTGAGCCCTGATTAACTAACTTAAAGAAAAAGTGTGTTTAGTCAGAACAATGCTACCAGGCATTTGGTACACTTAAGGTGGCTGGAAAGGCTATTTTTGCACCAATTCTTTTCCCAGAGTTAATGTCAAGTTTCAAGTGTTAGAATCAAGATATTAGTTCAAATTTTCAGGATAACCCCCTTACTTATTACTTTCTCCAAAGAATATGAAAATTGTATATTTGCAGCCATGATTTTGAAATATGACACAAAAAAATTTTAAAAGTTTAATTCTTCATATTTTTTTTACATATTTGAATTTAGTTTTAATTGGATAGTACTTAATGTTACCAAATTAAGTTATCAATATGTTGACACTATTATTGGTAAGATGTGTACAGCAGGATTTATAAATAAAATTTGTTTTTATGATATTACATGGGTTTACATATCAAAAAATTATAAAAATTTCTTTCAAATTTCAAAATATGATTTTCAAAAAGTACTTCAAATACAGGAAAATTGTGCCATAGTCATCTTGTCTGTAACCTTGATAATAGGCTGTAAAGATTCCATGTCCATATCTCATTTCATAGGTTGGATTCAATTGGCATGTAGGAAAACTGTTATTCTGTCAAAAATGTTGAAAACAAGCCATATTTGCACCCCTCTTTTGAAGTCACACAGCAGTCTTTTTCGTTAATCTCACTTTGACACCTCTTTGATACTCACAGAATCTAAAAATGCATTATAATAGCAGTCACTCACTCTGAATGCAAGCACTGCCTTGTTAAACTTTCCTGAAAAACAGCAAATAATGACTTTCCCTTTTCAAATATTTATTAAAACTAGGGGACCACTACCATAGTTAATACACTAAGGACTCCCCAATTCTTCTTATTTGGTCAGTTTTTCAGAAGTTTCAACAGGCTATAACTCTGCAATGCCTTTGAGCCTAAATGTCTATTTTTTTTATTTCACAGCGAATGTTGACTACTTTCATATTTTAATAGTTTTATTGAAGTTTATAACTGACGCTTTAGCCTTTCCAACCACCATAAAGCCATACTTCAAAGTGTTCCAGTCTTGTCTGCACCAGATTTCTGTTTGCCATTCAAATTACCTGTAGATGTTTGTGATGTGGCTGCTGGTGTAGTGTTATTGCAAGAGGATAGTCATGGCATAGATCATCCTATCTGCTATTTTTCACGCAAATTTTACAACTTGCAGAAAAACTACTCTACATTTTGAAAAAGAGTGTTTGTCTTTGATATTAGCTTTACACCATTTTTTGCTCACGTGTTCACACACGTGAGCATATGTCGCAGCGATGTCTGTCTGTCTGTCTGTCTGTCTGTCTGTGTGTCTGTGTGTCTGTCTGTCTGTCTGTCTGTCTGTCTGTGGGTACGATATCTCAAAAACGGCTTATCAGATCAGAATCAAATTTGGTACATAGATTCAGTTTGCAAATGGCAAGAACTGATAAGTTTTTGGTGGGTGTAGCTTGCTTACTTTTTGCTCATTTGCATAATTAATGATTGTAGAAAAAACGGCTATACATTGAGAACAACTGCACACAATTTAATTAGACTTTCTACAAATATTATTCACACCAAGATATATCAGCAGTGGGAACCATTAAGGGGTGACATGGAAGATAGTTGCTAATTTGCATATTCAATGAATTTTCCTAATTAGGGATATATATCTGATTTGACTTGATCAAAATTGACCAAACTTGGTATATGTATTGAAGATACTATGATACAATATTATTGAAAGTCATTTAGCATTTTCTCTTCAGCCAATTCCTAATTTGCATATTTAATGAACTTTGCTAATTAGGGATATATCTGAATTGACTTGACCAAAGTTGGCAAAACTTGCTACATGTATTGGAGATATTATAATACAACATTATTGAAAATCATTAAGCATTTTTACTTCAGCTAATTCATAATTTGCATATTTAATGAACTTTGCCAATTAGGGATATATATCTGAATTGACTGGACCAAAATTTATGAAACTTGCTATATACATTAAAGACACTATGATACAACATTATTGAAAGTAATTTAACAGTTTTACTTTAGCCAATTTAGAATTTGCATATTTAATGAACTTTCCTAATTAGGGATATATATCTGAATTAACTTGATTGTAGTAGTTGAAACTTGCTGTATCAAAGATACTGTGATATAACATTATTGAAAGTGAAAAGACACTTTTACTTCGGCCAATTCCTAATTTGCATATTAAATGAATTTTCATAATTAGGGATATATCTGAATTGACTTGATCAAAATTAATGAAACTTGCTATGTACATTAAAGACACTATAATACAATATTGAAAGTCATTAAGCATTTTTCCTTCAGCCAATTCCTAATTTGCATATTTAATGAACTTTGCTAATTAGGGATATATATCTGAATTGACTGGACCAAAGTTGATGAAACTTGCTATATACATTAAAGATACTGTGATACAACATTATTGAAAGTCATTAAGCATTTTTCCTTCAGCCAATTCCTAATTTGCATTTTCAATGATCTTTTCTAATTAGGGATATATACTGGGATTTACTTGATCAAAGTTGGCAAAACATGCTGTGTACATTGATGATTATGCCAAGTTAAAACAATATTGAAAGTCATTTCACATTTTCATGTCAGCTAATTTATAATTTGCATATCTAATGAGCTTTCACAGTTTGGCATATATGGCTTAAAACTTGGCTAAAGGTAATTACACTTGCTATATAAAGTGGTGGTACAATGACAGCAGTCAAAGAAGGTATTTTTATTCTAGCTAATTACGTATTTGTATACTTCATGATCTTTTAGAACTAATCAGCGGTGAATATTGTTCATTATGTTGATCATAATACTTTCAATGAAGTTGCAAACATGTGCCAAAGGTTCAAATTTACACATAACTGCAATAATAATGAAACACGTGAGCATTTTCAGTTCATATCTGGTAAGTTTTATGTTACTTCTTCAAGTCAGCCAATAGTGGTTTATATTGATCACAACCCTTTTGTTTTTCTGAAGAAATAAAAGGCAAAAAATCAGAGATTGTTAAGAAGGAGTTTACTATTTTAGGAGTTTAATCTTGACATATCAAGGGCAGAGACAATTTGATTGCAGACTGTCTCTTTCGTATTTAGAGTATATTATTGCTTACAATTTTGATATTACATTTTTATTTTTTATTTATTTATTTATTTATCAAGATTTATCCAACGTAGACTAGAACGGGGTCTACATGGGATTGGGTGACCAAAACAGGTGCAAATCACCTATACAATGTCAGTCCCCCATAAAACACTACACAACGAGCAAAAGTTAAGAGCTGACATAAAATGTACAACAATTTAAATTTAAAAAAATGAAAACATTTTTCAAATACAACTAACTTTTCATAGGTCTATATTTACTACAGAAGCAGGGGATTTTCCATGTACAAGTGTTCTGAGGATCAAATGAAATATGAAATTTGTTCCTATACCATTTTTTTATTTTCCGGTGAAATGTATGCGTTGAATTTATGGTCCTCAATGCCCTAGGTAAATTATTCCAAAATTAGCGATGTGATTAAAATAAGAGGTGATGGTAAGAAAGAGTATTAAAATGTTTAATCGTAATGAAGTTGAATCGGCACTGAAATGGGTGTGAATGTTAGAAAACTTGTGCGTGTTCATAGTATATAATCCAGTAATACATTTATGAAAGAACATAAGGTCATGCACCTCTCTGCGAAATGACAATGGTAAAAGGTTGACAGAAACTAATCTCTGTTTATAATCAACACCTATAGGATAATGGAGCATGAGTCTAGTCGCTGCTTTCAGGATTCTGTCTAACTAGATTTCGTTTAGAATGTGCCGTCCAAACAACACTCCCATACTCCACGTGGCTACGAATTAGTGAACAATAACTCTGAGAGTTTCTGTGCCACACTTATATAACCACAAGTACACTTTACCATACCGAGTAATATGTAATACTTCACGTAAATGCGATCCAGTCAAGGTTGGATGTAAGATTAACACCTAGATCACAGTATTTCTTAATAGACTCTAAACATTTGCCATTCATAACATACTCAAAGTTCAAGGAGGTTTCTGGATCTTGTAAACCTGAGAACGTTACACTTTGAACACGATTTGAACTAATTTGGGATAATTGGATTTTCATATTTTGCAAATTTCTCAAAAGTGTTAGGTGCCGTATAGCTGAATGTTGCAATATCGCATATTACTCATAAAAACAAGTGTGTAATATAAAAAGAAAAGCAGATGAGATTACATTTGTAGATTAACTCGACATTACTTCACCATCCAATTATCCCAAATTAGTTCCAATCGTGTTTTTGTTGCAGTTATAACACATCCAAGTTCAGTTTAAAGTCTTTATTGCCAGGATACAGCTCACAGTAAAGTATATTCCATCGACAAAACAGAAGAAGCCGCGGCCTAAACTCAACACAACAAAAGAACACAGCTTTGGGAATTTTCCACTCTCTCTCAGAGCGAGGCTGTTCAAAGAGCGCCCTCAAACAGGCACTGATAAACTTTTGTTTGTTACATCACTTTCCCCAATGAAGGAGTGTCCTCCTGGACACACCACAAAGCAAAGTCATCAAACTGAATTGAAATGCAGAAATAAATACTTTTCCTAAATAGATTTTTTTTTCTTTTTTCAAAATATCTTTTCAAAAATAAGATCAATATTCAAAAGTCATGTCCCAAAGTTTACAAACATTGTACCAAGTGTTTAAGTTATCAAAAACATCATAATATTTGCACTGCAGTAATTATTTCACAATTCTACTGCTATCACAAGACACTGGCACCTATTCCTCTCCTGTTAATTGCATCTGCAAACAACACATTCCTCTTCTTTTCCACATATCTGCAACATAAACCACATTCCTCTTCTTTTCCACATATCTGCAACATAAACCACATTCCTCTTCTTTTCCACATATCTGCAACATATAACACATTCCTCTTCTACTCTGTGTATCTGGCAGGTACTCTTGTGATTCTACCAGATCGAGTAACTGGAGGGCGCAATAAGGGCTGGTCATTTTCCTCCTCTAGACTGTCTCCTTCTTGGAACACATTTTCTGGTAAATTTTAAATCTCTACATGATTTTCCTGTTGGTCATTGTCACTCACTCCTGGTGTCTCGACTTCCTGGTTTTCCTCTTGACATTCTTGCTGTCCACCTGGAATAATTACAACTCCCCTATTTGGCAAGTAGGACATTTCTTCTGCAACTTTCCAGCCGGCACATTGCGATAGTTATTTTCTGGTTTACTCGTCTGCCTCTCTTGATGGCACATCATCTGTACATCACTATTACATCCCATTTTACAAGGCTTTAAGCGATTATGATGGACCTTCTCCGCCTTGGACCATCTTCTTGCACACGATATATGACACCTGGGTTTCCATCTGGGCCTGGAATGCGTCTCTTGACTGTAAAGGACCAACCCACGGTAGTCCTAGTTTCTGAACTCTGCCACATCTTGCCCTAGGATCGTGCAGCCAAACTTTGTCACCCTCACTATATGGGTGATGATTTGCCCACCTGTCATATCCAGTCTTCTGCCTTCATTAAGATTGACCAAGTGTTTCAGCGGTGTGTTTGAAGGCAGTTCTAAACTTATCAACCACACGTTTAGCATAAGTATTTGGCATTGTAGGTGGATCAGGTGTACTACCATATACTATGTCTATGGGTAGACGAGCTTCTCTCCCATGAGTAAGGAAATATGGAGTTTGCCCAGTGCTGTCATGCACACTAGTATTATATGCCAATGCAATTTTGGACAAATGGTCATCCCACTCATCCCCATACTGTGCTACACATTTGGCCAACATCTCTTCTGCCATCCTGTTAAATCTTTCTACTATCCCGTTTGATTGCAGGTGGTAAGCCGTAGTATGTGATTCGGTAATTTGAAGCAGTTGACACACTTCCTTCATTACTTGCGCTTCAAAATTGCGTCCTTGATCAGAATGAAATCTTTCAAATACTCCATGCTCCGTAATATATCCTCAAAGATCTTCCTGGCCACGGTAACAGCTGTCTGGTTTGGGAGTGCATAGATATTTACATATTTAGTGAAATAGTCCATGATCACCAATGCATATCTATTTCCTTTCTTAGATTGTGGAAGCTCATTGAGGTCAGCTGCTACCATCTCAAAGGGTCGTGTCACTGATATACTCTGCATGGGTGCCCTTCCCTTTGTGTTGGCGATTTTCTACGTTGACAGATTTGGCAACACTGAATCCACTCTTGAATGTCTTGGTTCATCCCTGGCCAATAAAATCTCTGTCTACACTGAGCCAATGTTCTTCTTACTCCCATATGGCCAGACACAACACCCTCGTGAAGTTCTCTTAACACACCCCTGATCATTTTACTGGTAGCAGTATTAGATTCACTGGACTGGAAGACAATGAAATCCATTGTCTGTACATTATACCATGCCGAATTCTCAGTTTGTCAAAGTTGCGCCACAGAACTCTCAACTGCCAGTCTCTCCCTTTTAGAGTATGTCTGTTTGGTTTCTTGCCAATCTGTAACCATGAGAACACTGTCTGCAACACTTCATCTTCCTGTTGCTCCTTTCTCAGTTGAGTTAAATCACTGTCATTCACTAAGGTTGTACCGTGTGACATACCGGTAGAGGGATGTGAACTCTGAATTTGGTAAACGCTGGAAGTTTGTTTCTGAACTGGTTTTACTGATACAGGTCTCGGAATACACCAGCCGATTTCCTGTTCATCATCTTCCTCTTGTCCCGGGAAAACATCTTCTGCCTCACACTGTGGTTTCAATCTCGACATAGCATCAGCATTGGAGTGTGATTTTCCAGCTCTGTGTCTTACGACAAAATCATACATGCTCAATTCTATTGCCCATCTCTCTCTTCGTCCTGTAGGGTCATTACCAGCTTTAATATCTCTAAGTCCGACCAAGGGTTTGTGATCTGTCACAACTTCAAATTTAGCACCACACAAGTATGGGCGGAAATGGCGAATACCCCATAAAATGGCAAACAGTTCCTTATCATACGTGGCCCATTTCTTTTCAGTTTTATTCAGACTGTGACTTCCATATGCTACCACTCTCTCACCCTTGATAGATTTCTGAGACAGAATCACTCCGACTGCCGAGTAAGATGCATCTGTGTGCAGGTAAAATGGCTTGCTAAAGTCAGGGTAGCCAAGTACTGGTGGATTGGCTAAAGCAGTCTTTAAGATATGAAAAGCATTTCCACACTCATCTGACCATTGAAATTTTACTTCTTTCTCACACAAATGATTTAATGGTGTTGCAATTAATGCAAAGTCCTTGACAAACTTTCTGTAATACGATGCTAACCCCATAAATCGGCGAACATCTGCTGTACATGATGGAGTAGGATATGACTGTATTCGCTCGGTAATTCCAGGATCTGGTGACACACCATCCTTCGATACCTTATGTCCCAGGAAGATAACAGTGTCTCGGAAGAATGTACATTTCGCTGGTTGTAACTTCAGACCTGCTGCCTCCATACGTTTAAACACGTCTTCCAAACTTTGCATATGCTCTTGAAAATGTCTGCTAAAAATGATCACATCATCCAGGTACACTAAACATGTACGCCAGTCTACCCCTGCCAATACTAGTTCCATCAATCTTTGGAAAGTTGGCGGTGCATTTGTCAAGCCGAAAGGCATCACTTTGAAATTGTATAGTCCAACTCCAGTCGTGAAGGCTGTTTTGTCTCTGTCATCAGGGTGAACCTCAACTTGCCAGTATCCAGATGCTAAATCGATTGTTGAGAACAAAGTTGATCCCGATAGAGCATCCAGAGTATCATCAACCCTAGGAAGTGGGTGCGCATCTCTGACAGTCACTGAGTTTAGTTTCGATAGTCAACACAGAACGGAATAGTGCCATTTTTCTTTCTTGCCAATACCACTGGGGACGCCCACGAAGAACTGCTCTCTTCAATGACATCATTCTGTAGCATGTCTTTCACCTGATGTTGTATTTCAGCCTGCAAATGTACCGGTACACGTCTTGGTCGCTGCTTTATGGGAACAGCATCTCCCGTCGGCACACGGTGTTGAACCAGATGTGTACGTCCACGGTCACCAGGATATTTACTAAAATTGTGACTATATCTATTCAACAACGTCTTAGCTTTAATCCTTTGAGGTTCTGAAATTGCAGTCGCATCAAGCGAAATTTCTGGCATAGACTGTGTCTCCTTTCTTACATTGTTTGTAGTGTCTATGTGTGACACAACAGTAACTGGCCCTGTGTCACACAGTTCATAAGTATGTATACGAGATACTGTACAATTTTCCTCTCCAGACGTTGCAGCAACAAAAGTTCCCAATGGTGTATCTTGAAAAAGATCTATTGGCTGCTCTGTAATGTTTATCACTTGTACAAATGCAGTACCATTAGTAGCACAGGAAGCAGTTCGAGCTACACCTAGACCCCTGCTATCTTTAAAAGCATCATCTGGATCTACAATTCCCATATAACCATGTGGTAGTGGCTCCCCACTTGTTGCTGTTTGCAGTCGTATTGACACTGACATTTTAGTACGTGCTGGTATGGTGACAGTTTCATTTGCTATAGCCGCACATACATCCGGTATTAACTGGCTTTTATGCAAAAATGGAGTTGACTCGCCATAGATCCACAACATGCCATGTGCACTGTCTACATTACCAGCATGCTGCCTAAAGAAGTCCCAACCAAGTATAACTGGGTTGATCATATCACGAATAACAAACATGGTGTGATACAATTCATTGTTGCCTATGCGCACTCTGGTTTGTAGCGTCCCCATTATGTCCAATTTCTGCCCAAGAACTGAAGTTGCAACCATATTTACAGCAGTGTTCAAATGTCTCTTTCTCAAATATGGACTCTTCATCCGAAACTCTTCACTAATGAGTGATATACCTGAACCTGTATCAACCAAGGCTCTCACATCGGTATCCCCAACAACTATCATAATCATATTTGTAAAATCTGAGTTGATAGCATTGGTAGTTTTCATAGTTTCTAATCTCGGATGGGCCTCCTCTTGCGCTGCTAATGTGTGGCCCCTTACATCAGCAGCTACCAATTTCCCTGTTGTGAATGTTGACTGTGAAATGAAGACTGTGAAGACTGTGGCTGACTGTATTGCTGGCGTTCACCTTGGGCATAATTATTATGAACATTAGAGTTTTGTACATACTCCCCTTGTCTTGGGCACTGAAGCTTTCGGTGGCCATATTCGCCACATACATAGCAGTTTCCTCTAAAGACATTTCTTATCTGTGTCCGTTGAGTAGGATTACTTGTATAATTCCGGTTCCCCCTACTGGCAAATCTGTCATACCCTCGTGCTTGGCTATCTCCGCTATCCCGATTGGCAGTCTCCCTTCCAACTGTTAACTGTTCTATTTTCTGTAAGAGGGTAGTCTCCAGTTCTTTAAATCGTTTATCTATCAATTCATTGACGTGTACATTATCCACTGCATTGACACTCTGGGTAAGTTCTGGTTGGTTTGGTACATTACTAGATGACATTTTTGTAACAGCATTGTGTGCTGCTTCACTTTTTCGCACTAGCAGTACTACTTCATCAAGTGTCTTTTTATCTGCATTCAACACCTTTTCCTGAAGTGAAGTATCTCCAAGTCCGCAGATAAACTGATCCATAACCATCTCTGACTTAATAGCAGCATCTAATGTTGGATATGCTATATCAGCTAGTCGCACTAGTTCTGTTTGGTACTCATCAGGGGACTCCCCTTTATGACGTGTCTGTTCTCTGAACTGCAGTCGATGTAAACTGATATGTTCTTTACAGCTAAATTTTCCATCGAGGGCAGTTTTCAATCTATCGTAGTCATTTTTATCATCCTCTGTTAATTGTTCATACACTTGGAATGCATGTCCGTCTAATAAAGCAGGCAAAAGGCCAAGTTTAGCTTCTTTTGACGCCAAGTCCTTCGTTGCCCTCGCAGCCACTTCAAATTTCCTCACCCATTCTTTAAAGTTCTCACCTGACGAACCTCGAAACTTCTCCGGTAGTTGTACGTAGGCTGAAGCCATATTGTATTACGCAATCACAGTCAAACACTTTTGACGACGACACCAATGACTGTTCCTGGTCAACAGTTCTGTGACATACCTGGCTATTATGTTCGTCGCTGCTCACCGCTGCCACCAATATAACACATCCAAGTTCAGTTTAAAGTCTTTATTGCCAGGATACAGCTCACAGTAAAGTATATTCCATCGACAAAACAGAAGAAGCCGCGGCCTAAACTCAACACAACAAAAGAACACAGCTTCGGGAATTTTCCACTCTCTCTCAGAGCGAGGCTGTTCAAAGAGCGCCCTCAAACAGGCACTGATAAACTTTTGTTTGTTACATATTGAAAGACATGCCCAATTTGACACTCCAATGGTATAGAGCACGAATGTCACCTTGTAGTTCAACACTATCTCGCTGAGATTTGATAGCATGAAAGCATTTTGAATCATCAACAAGGAGAGCTAAAGTAGACTGACGGGATACACAGATTGGCATGTCATTAACATATAACAAAAATAAAAACGGACCCAAACAGATCCCTTAGGAACCCCTGAAGAAAAAACAAAATTATCATGACGAGTTGCATGAATTTCGTCGTGATTTGTGTTTTACTTACGCGGATTACTTTCATTTAAAGAGTAAAGTGGCCCGTCACCCGGGAGCTACTTTCATTCATAAATTCCATCGAGCTGAAATTTGATACATCGAATGGTATCCCTACCAACCAGATGAACGTGTCAATCATTGTCTCGTGCTGTACCAATGACAAGGCAAGTTGGCCATCGGCGACATAGCTTCTTTCACCATGCTGGCGACGGATAGCCATAGTATTCAGAGTTATTAGAATATTTACAAATAGATTTATAAAGTAATGTAACCACACGATCGAAACAGTAATTCTCTTTCTCAGAGATGCTGTGGCTTCTCAAAATATCACACAAGTTTACGACTATGGCGAGCGCGATAGGGTAGTAGTGCCTATCGACGCGATCATCGTATCTACAGACAAAAAAATGCTGTACCGACACGATGACCATGTTGATAACGCGGGGGTGTGGGGGGTGTGTGTCTTACTTATTGACACGATGATCGTGTCGATAAGAAGCATTTTTCTGTTATTTGCACGATCATCGTGCCAGTAAGTCAAAAATCCCATAATCGACACGATGATCGTGTAGATAAGATAAAAACTGATTATAGACACGATCATCGTGTCAATAAAGCATTTTTGTCTATAGACACGATGATCGTGTCGATTATAATATTTTCCCGCTTATTTGCACGATCATCGTGCAAATAAGCGGAAAATGCTTCTTATAGACACGATCATCGTGTTGATAAAGAACAACACATACCGACACGATCATCGTGTAGATAAGAAAAACAAACGGATAATCAACGCGATGATTTTCCGCTTATTTGCACGATATGCAGTTTTTGCTCACATGTTTATACACGTGAGCATATGTCGCAGCGATGTCTGTCTGTCTGTCTGTCTGTCTGTCTGTGTGTCTGTCTGTCTGTCTGTCTGTCTGTTGGTCCGATATCTCAAAAACAGCTAGTCAGATCAGAATCAAATCTGGTACATATATTCAGTTAGCAAATGGCAAGAACTGATTAGTTTTTGGTGGGTCTGGCTTGCATACTTTTTACTCATTTGCATAATTAATGATTTTAGAAAAAACGGATATACATTAAAAACGACTACACACAATTTGATGAGATTTGCTACAAATGTTGATCACACCAAGATATATCAGCAGTGGGAACCATTAAGGGGTTACATGAAAGATAGTTGCTAATTTGCATATTTAATGAACTTTCCTAATTAGGGATATATGTCTGATTTGACTCTATCAAAATTGACCAAACTTGGTATGTATATTAAAGATACTATTGTTTAACATTATTTATTTATTTATTTATTTATTTATTATTGGCTGGGAACAACGGGCTTTCGCCCAATTACAGTTCCAGCAAAAGAAAAAGAAACTAACAAAGAGCACAACAATGAAACAAGACAGTAACAACACAGTTAAAAAAAAACAATCATTGGTAAAAAATACAGATCTAAAAAGAATAAACATTATTAAATAAAAATCTGCGAAATTGCCCATAGTTACAATTAAAAATATCAAAAGTCTCATTGTTTAAAATACCATTCAAATTTTTCATAGTTCTCTGTAAAAATGCTGAGGAATGAGCAATGACTCTTGATACATTAGGTTTAAAATGTTGTTTTGAGCGCAGAGTGCGAGAAGGCACATGCAGACAGATGCGCTCTAGAATTTCGGAGCTGTTATAAAAAGAGAACATACATTTGTAAAAGAAGGTGGCATCCATAAAACTCCTACGCTCTTGTAGAGATGGGATTTTGAAGAAGGTACAGAGTTGGTTGTAGTAGCCAGATGAGTAGGTTATGCCAGTTTTACCGCACAAGTATTTGAGAAATTTACACTGAACTCTTTCGAGACGGTGAATGAGATACAGCTGGTGTGGAGACCAAACTTGACTGGCATACTCAAGCTGGCTCCGGACAAGTGTTATATACAGGGTTATGAGAGTGTTGACATTGCTAAAATTACGTGAGTTACGTTTTATAAAACCTAGCAGCTTGAAAGCTTTTACAGTAATTGTATTAATGTGCGCAGAGTAGTTTAGATTTTGGGTGAGAAGAACACCCAGGTCTTTAACTGATGTTACTCTGCATAAATTGTCACCATTAATACTATAATCATACATAATGTGAGTTTCTTGTCGTAAAGGAAATTACCATACATTTTTTAAAATTCAGTTTTAGTTTCCATGTCGTGCACCATCTCTCAATGTGGTTAAGGTCTTGTTGGAGAGAACTGCAGTCCGAGTTGTTAGAAATTTGCCTATACAATTTTGAGTCGTCTGCATACAATGACATTAAACTTGAAACTGAAGAACTAATATCATTAACATAGAGAACAAATAGAAGCGGACCTAACTGAGACCCTTGAGGTACACCAGAAGTTACTTTACTCCATGAGGAGAAGTGCCCATTAAGTACCACACGCTGCACTCTATTACTAAGATATGAGTAGAACCAATTCAAAATGTTACTATGAATGCCAAAGTGGGAGAGTTTATGCAGTAGAAGTCTAAGATTGACTGAGTCAAAGGCTTTACTGAAATCAAGGTAAATAGAATCAACTTGGCCACGATCATTAATAACTCTGGATAAATGGTCGGTGTAAGAAACAAGGTTGGTGACAGTGGAGCGCCCCCTAACAAATCCGTGCTGATTGTCGGCCAGTGCATTCTGCACGTGATTATAAATGTGGGGAAAGACAGCTTTTTCAAAAACTTTACTAAAAATAGGGAGAAGTGAGAAAATTATTGAAAGTCATTAAGCGTTTTAACTTTAGCCAATTCCTAATTTGCACATTTAATTACTTTGCTAATTAGGGATATATATTTGAATTGACTGGACCGACGTTGATGAAACTTGCGACATGTATTTGGAGCTACTATGATACAACATTTTTAAAAGTCTTTAAACATTTTTACTTCAGCAATTCCGAATTGCATATTTAATGAACTTTCCAAATTAGGGATATATATCTGAATTAACTTGATTGCAGTTGTTGAACTTGCTATATACATCAAAGATACTGTGATATAACATTATTGAAAGTCAAAAGACATTTTTACTTCAGCCAATTCCTAATTTGCATATTAAATGAATTTTCATAATTAGGGATATTTATCTGAATTGACTTGAGCAAAATTGATGAAACTTGCTATGTACATTAAAGACACTATAATACAATATTATTGAAAGTCATTAAGCATTTTCTCTTCAGCCAATTCCTAATTTGCATATTTAATGAACTTTCCTAATAAGAGATATATATCTGAATTGACTAGACCAAAGTTGACAAAACTTCCTACATATATTGCAGATACCATGATACAACATTATTGACAATCATTAAGCAGTTTTACTTAATTCAATTCCTAATTCACATATTTAATGAACTTTGCTTATTAGGGATATATACTGGGATTTACTTGATCAAAGTTGGCAAAACATGCTATGTACAATATCGAAAGTCATTTCACATATTCATGCCAGCTAATTTATAATTTGCATATCTAATGAGCTTTCACAGCTCGGCATATATGGCTTGAAGGACTTGGCCAACGGTAATTACACTTGCTATATAAAATGGCAATGACAGCAGTCAAAGAACTTTAATATTTTTATTTCAGCTAATTACATATTTGTATACTTCATGACCTTTTGGAATTAATCGGCGGTGATTATTGTTCATTATGTTGATCATAATACTTTCAATGAAGTTGCAAACATATGGCAAAGGTTAAAATTTACACATAACTGCAAAATATAATGAAACCCGTGAGCAGTTTCAGTTCATATCTGGTTCTTACTTATTGACACGATGATCGTGTCTATAAGAAGCATTTTCCGCTCTTTGCACGATGATCTTGCAAATAAGCGGGAAAATCTTATAATCGACACGATCATGAGGCTTTGTTGTTTTGCGAACATCAAAGACAGCAAATCCCCTCATCGGGCAAGCAAATTTACTTTAAGGACAATGTGTATAGGCGCAATTGTCGTCCTTATAGCCTAAGGCACGATGCTTTGTAATTAATTTTACAGTTGTGATTCTCCATCAAAGGGCATCATGGGTTAACCTTACTAATTTAGGTATGAAGATTGAGTTTATGAAATGTCATGGGTTAGCGTCATTAAAATTAAATAAATATGCTGCCCTGTTTATGTATTCCTTTGGCTGTTGATATATGATTGAAGTTGCAACAATCATGGAAACTAACTTATTACAAAGGTGTCATGATGTTCAAAATTGTCAAGTCTCTGTACAAACTTTTTCAACCTGCAAACGTTCATTTGGCAAGATCACTACGTTCAACTTCGTCCAACAACTTGTATTTGCCGAGAATATGACCATAAATAATGAGGAAAATACACTTTTATACAATGAAGTCCTTCTGTCATTGAGAACCAGACGCAACTCGGCGGAGATTGTCAAATGCAATGAATTTAGCGAGAAAAGAGAAAAAATAGGAAAGAAGAGTAAGAGAGAGAAGAGAAAAATTACAAAGTAACTGACAGAATAAAAAAGAAAAAGAAAAGAAAAGAAAAATCACCAGAGCGCGAGCGGGATTCGAACGTGCTCGTTATGGGCGAAGATTATCTCATTCACCGTGACCTCTCTGCGTACACATTACCACTCGATGGCAGTGGAGGAGAGAGACAATAAGCGATATATATAAAAGAAGTATTGTTGTCTCGTTTTAGCTGTCATTTTGTGTGTTATGCTCTCTAATTCAATTCTTTTTGGCAGTTTGAGTCTCAAAAACGTGAAATATAGAGATCGCGAACAAGATTTCATTGGTTGATTGCAAGCGATGTCAGCAATTCAATTGTCAATTGAACAAGTGGGCCTTAGGCTAAATATGGAGAATACACTTTTTGTCACACGAGGAAACTTCATGTCAACACGAAAGCCGTACATTTGAGACCATTTGATAAAGCAAAACGGTGACATAAGTGTACAACGTAATCATGATCGTGTCGATAAGGGCTTTCTCTTGCTTACCGACACAATCATCATGTCAATAGCCACAACGGTGCGAAAGATTCCTTTCGATGACACACAGGGTGTGTATGTACCTCATTGCATGTTTGTGCCCAGAACGCTGCCATCACCGGTCTCTGTCGGTGTCAACGATCTCGGTAGTCAATACGGACTTTGATGACTTTGATGTTTGCAGTGACACATATCTCGCCCGTGGATACATCCTACTTTTGTTCCTTGACGGAAACTGTAATGAGTGTTGTCTCAGTCAACTTTCGAAGTATATCGGATTCCACAGCGCTGCACACAGCCTTATGCTTCGCTGCAAGTTTGATTCCGAGCGAGAATTCACGGAATTTTTTGCGCAATGAAGGAAATTTATCGTTGTTAGTTGAATGCTATGTCGCTTTCCCGAAGATTATACTGTACTCATTTATTCAGTTGAACTTACGTTGAGGTGTAGGTTTCGGTTTTATCGCCAACCGGGATCGCCAGATACGGCGTCCACATAAGCCTACGCGACTCGAGTGGAGCCGCGACGTTACTGAGCCATTAAATAAAACGATCGACGGAATCTCCATTCGATTCTCGGGAAAAGCTATAGTTTTAGCGACTCGAAATTTTGTTGAAAAATATGCCTTCTATATTTCCATGTCTGGATTTATCGGGTCACCTTTAAGTAAACATGTCGTGAGAGCTAGCACGGCATCGATCCACAACAAATCTGTCCTAGTCGCGACGCCTGCATATATGAACGGTACAATGCTCGAAAAAGTTCCGGTCGATGACGTACAACAGGGGTAATTCGGATTTCTTATCCGTCCTTTCTACGTCACACAGGTGGCGATTAGGACCAGTGCATGTGATAATGCTGTTATTAAGCAATATTTCAACCTATTGCGTGCCGTAGATTTGACTTTCTGTATGCTTACTCACAGTATGTAGTAACTTCACCCCAAGATCCTTTGTCTTTTAGTTTAGCTTTCAACTGCCAATTTATATTAGAAACGTTTCAAAGATTTTGCTTTAATTTTGATAAAAGTAAAAAAAAAACCAAGAAAACAAAGGCATTAACAAATATTATATTACCATTTTAATTGGTCAAGCTGAATCACGTGACTGCCCACAAATACACACACTGCATGAAAACCCAATAATTCAGATAAATTCACATTGATGAGTTGCCTGTATTATAGTGTAATACACGTGAATTCACATGAATCCACATGAATACAGGCTTGCTGAATACAAAAAATGGGTTCTTGACTGTATCCATCTGTATATGCACTCTTCAGCTAAAATACAGGCAATAATCCATGTTAATACAGTAAGTGTTATAGGGTTTTTATGCAGTGACAGTAATGGTTCGTTTACATGCCCGTGAATATAAATGTATCATAAACACAGTAATTTTACAGCTAAAACGAAAATTGTGATTTGAACAAAGATAATAATCAACCACAAAATAAAATGGAGCACTTGTGGGCCAAGTTTAGACACTTTTTTTCAGAAAATTCTCCGGATTTGCAAAATGTTTGCAGCGCGCTTATTACTCACTGACAAGTTCTGGGGCCCCGTTGTCGTTCGCACGGGACATTTTCGTAAATTTGACGGTTTTTGGGTTCGTCGATAATATAATAGAAATAACAGACTCCGCGCTGACCATTAACGTTTATTTATGGGCGCGGGCGAGAGGAAAGCCAAATTAACGGGCTCGGCAAGCCTCGCCAAGCCTATAATAAACGTTAATGGTCAGCGCGTCGTCCGTTATTTCTATAATAATGAACTCACAAGCATCGTGAGATTGCAATGGCAATCTAACGAGATGAGAACTTACTAAGATCCCTCTGATATTTTTCATAATAGTCTTATGGTCGATACGTATTTAGTGTCTAATATTATCATTTTATCTTACCTGTGCCCATCCAAAAGTAAATACAGAGGCAACGTCTACCGCAGTATTAAAACAAAGGCTCCCAAGGCTTCCGATTCCTTTCCACGTCGACCCATTTGCAAAGTGATGGCATGCATCGACCACATCCTGTACTTCAGCTGCAACAGGTATACATGCGATTGTAGCGTGCATCAAACTTTCAGACTCTTCAGGCTCTACTTGAAGATCAACAGATGTTTGTACCTGAAGTTGCCATGTTTCTGTTCTATTCGGAAACCCGTTGACGTGTAACTTCCGCTTGCTTTTAGGGTTGTCCCCGAATTTTTTGTCCCTTCGAAGGTAAGGGTGTGGTGAGAGAATCGAGCTGTGAACTTTACATCAGTATTGTGATGCTACCATCAGTTATACGGAAAAAGCCATATTTCTTATCTTCGCCAATACCACCGAACCTGACGTTGCCATTATTAGCCACCTGTGCGTGCATTTCACGGTCTCTTCCTGATCCAAAATTTCCACAGCTGATATTCCAGTATTCTATTGACATCCATGTAGCCATTTCTTCTCTTTTTGTTTTCAATTATTTTCTAGGAGATGTTAAAAAGAGAACGTAGTGCATGAATGTTGAGATACCAGATAATGATAATGATTCTTGAACAACAGTTAGCAAAGAAACCCAATCCAGTGCTTTAGAAAGAACATCCATATTCAAGCAACAACGTAGCCCCTCCATGCCACGAGGCTAAGCCGACAATATTATGTAGCGAAAAGTTACTTCAGTCAATTATGGGTAGGGGGAACATCATTGCAATTATTGTATAGCTTTTGTAATACCTTTGAGTTAATAGATATTAAAAAACATCTGGCACTTCAATGCTGGCTAATTAAATAAAATCGGGGGGGGGGGGGGAGAAGGGGTGAAGTACACATGGCAACTTTCCAACACACAGATTTAGACGTGGTGGGTATGGCCGATTTTGGGCTATCGGCAGAGCAGACTAGCGTGCTTGTAGAAACCGCAGAAGTGGTCGAGGCCTTTCTTTTATTGTACATCGGTCTTTGGTCCTGGCACAGTCGTTTGGAGAGCTATTCAGCGCTGGGACTATTCGCCCCATAGACGAGTGTGCAGAAGCGAGAAATACCCCAAGTCAGGAAATGAAATGGCTATTTCGTATAGGGATTGTGCCACCATGTCATCTTCGACGTTCGATTTTACCGGGAAAAGTAGCAAGTTCATCTATCATGTAACCGTCGACCGTTCCCTATCATTCTCAAAATTCATACCTGGTACTTGATTTGCTTCACAAACGCTCGTTTCGTGTGATTTTCGGCCGAATTCGACGGACACGTCGCTAAAACATAAGCGTGAGCAACATTCCGGTCACCTTACAGTGGACGTTGGCACCTCCACTTTACTTATGTTAGTGCCGCGTACCCATGAGGGTGACTGGAAGGTTGTTCATGCCTTATGTTTTGGCGACGTGTCTTCTGAACTGGGCCGAAAATCACACGAAAATTCATACCTGATACTTCATCTGCTTACAAAATGCTCATTTCCTGTGATTTTCGGCCGAGTTCGAGAGACACCTCGCCAAAACATAAGCGTGAGCAACATTCCAGTCATCCCTCATGGGTAGGCGGCGCCAACGTCAGTAAAGTGGAGGTACCCAAGAGGTGACCGGAATGTTGCTCACCCCCAGGTTTTGGCAAGGTGTCCGTCGAATTCGGCCGAAAATCACACGAAACAAGCGTTTTTGAATCAGATAAAGTATCAGGTATGAACTTTTAGAATGATAGGGAACGATCGACGGTTGCATGATAGATGAACTTGCTAATTTTCACAGTGAAATCGGACACGGAATGTTACATGGCGCGGTTTTTATAGCCATTCTGTTTCCTGACTTGGGGTATTTCTCGCTTCTGTATACTCGTCTATGGGGCGAATAGTCCCAGAGCTGAATAGCTCTCGAGCGACTGTGGTCCTGGCAAAAATTGTAGCCACTGAAAACGTGTAATGTGTCATGTTTTCCTTTGTTTCGCTAAAATGCTAATGAGACTTTTAATTAAAATGTTGTTTCTCAAGTCACCTACCCAACTACTTCAAACGGATGATCAAGATGGTCAGAACAGCCAGTTTTGACCAACCAGGTTCAAGAACCTGGGAAAAGGTGCTAAAAGCGTGCGATAGATAATTGATGAGATAAATATTTAAAGTTGTAGGATTGAGAGAGGTGTGACTGTTCCAACCTGTTCAGGTTCTGTGTGGGAATTGTAGGAATGATATTTTCTGAAAGCAGTGGCATTGTATGTATTGGTGGCATTTATTGGCAGCCTATTTTACTCTCTCCGTCAGTTTTATCGTTTTACTATTTTTACCAGTGAAGTTCTCAGCAAATTTTATAATATTTGGTTTTTAAACACTTTCTGCCTTGGATTCCTGATAAAACTTTAAGATATGCTATGTTTGGAAGTGGTTTTGTTAGTGTGTCGATGTTGGGCAGTGCCTGGGTGCAAGCAGAAGATCTTTCAAAATGGCGGCGAAGATGTCCGTTTGTCGAGCTCGGCCTACCAAGTTCTTTTTCGACCACGTGGATGCAAGGCTGGATGCAAGCATCCAAAACCAAGATATAAGATTTCAATGATAGTAAAAAATCATCGTACTCAAAATATTCACGTGCAAGAGTTCTCCATTTCATTTAAGCCCTTTCACAGAGACATTCACACTATGTCCCGGCAGCCATTCAAACTGTACTCACCACTACTTCAGCACAACCACCTGCACATAAGGGAGCGTTCAGTTTTTACGGCCGGGGGGGGGGCGGCAAAATCTTGTCGCCGGTGTTCAAAAAAATATAGACCCCCCCTGCATTTTTTGTGAAAAAAGATGACCCCCCCTTTGTCAGACGAAAAAAATTGATGACCCCCTGAAAAATAACCAAAACCCATATGTCAAATTTACCCGCATGGTTTGGATTTGAACTCCGGTACGCGGCGCACTTTATTCGTGTAGCAGAGATGCCAGTGCACAAACTTCTCAGCCACATCCATTGAAACGTCTGTTAATTAGGACGACTGTAAGGCAATTTTTAACTTCATTTCCATAGACAACTCATGTCCATGGACATTGTATAAAGTAAACTTTATTGGAGTGGTTCGCCAAAGGCAGCCCACGGTTAAGAGGGTCATGGGCCATTACGTAAAGTCAACTTTATTCTAGTGGGCCACTAAAGGTGGCCGCCGGTAAAGAGGGTCGATCATGGCTATTGCATAAAGTAGACTTTACTGGACAGGGCCGCTGAAGGCACGCGGCCATTACCATTATTCAGTGCGTGATCCCAGCGGTCCCTCAAAAATGTTTCTAATACAAGCTGCAGCTTCAATTGGGAATTTAACAGTAAGATTGCCGTGGGGTATTACATAAAGTCAATTTATTGTAGTGGGCCGCCGCAGGCGGCCCGCCGGTAAAGAGGGTCGGATCATGGCCATTGCATGAAGTAAACCTAATTGGAGTGGGCCGCCAAAGGCGTCTGCCCGTTAAGAGGGTCATGGGTAATACATAATGTATATTTATTGTAGTGGGCCGCCGAAGGCGGCCCGCCGGTAAAGAGGGTCGATCGTGGCCATGGCATAAAGTGAACTTTATTGTTGGTATTATGTTTTTGAAAATGTGGTGACCCCCCCTTTCCTACCAGTGAAAAAGCGATGACCCCCCCTTTGCGGATTCCAAATTACGATGACCCCCCCCCCCTGGATTTTGCCGCCCCCCCTCCCCCGGCGGTGTAAAAACTGAACGGTCCCTAAGCGAAACTGCGCTCTTGTGAAAATTACAGGACATCTTTCTGCTTTAATAAACTAAATTTGAATGCTTCTCTGTGGAAAGCATGCTCTCTTAATGGTAAATCGATGACATTGCATGTACTTTACTTGAAGGAATCTGGACATCATGATTATCACTGAGACACGGCTAAAGAGTCAATTGACCCTGTCATTTTAAATGTAATTCTGCATTCAGCGTGTTGAGAACAAGAGTATGTTTATTGCCTTTTGCCTATTGGCATATTGTCTCACTGTCAATAACCAAGAGACTTTCCATATTTTTATTGTACCACGCCCTCTTTCACGGGCACGTGTGTTCTAAGACTTTGGCGGAATAAAGCTGAGTTGAGTTTTGCTGTTGCCAACTGAACCACAGGGTGTTGTCTACATGCCTTCCCCAGGGGTGGGTAGGTGTTTCGTTGTATCGCTAATAAAGATATATTCTACCAACCTTTGGTGTTTCAGGTCTTAACTTAGCACTGCCCTTGACAATCTTGCGTATTGCTGGTGCGTTTGTTATTGACTTTGTCAAATTTAATCCGGTGATAATCTGGTGAGAGCGTCCACAGATTAGTAATTTACCCTTGATTACTTTGGCTAATTAGGCACTCAAACTCATCAGATAATAGACGCAGCATGTTGATAAAACGTTTACGCAAGATTGTCAAGGGCAGTGCTAAGTTAAAGGCGGAGCCTCCCTTTAAAAGGACGCCAAGGTATGGCGGCGTTCACTGTCTAAGTGGACACCAAACAGGCAACACGCGGGCACACGCTCCAGAAATTGCCACTTTTTAGTTTTCCCCGGCCGCAAAAACACAGACAGACTGCCAAGCGGTCAGCGTGAAGTTGCTGCCGATCGAACTCTGTGGTTGTATTCAAAGTTTAACGCGACTGGAAGACTATTTTTTAGGAAATTCGAGCGTTTGTAGTGGGGAATCAATGACCGTAGGCGATTTGAACCGACCGTCAATCAAAAGCTTGCATAAACTCTGTTTGCAGGATTAGCAAAATGTGACAAAAGGTTGAGATCAGTTTGTGTAATTAATGTTATAGAAATCAAACATCATACTGGCCATGTGTTTGACTGGGAGGAGAACTCCACTAATGCGAGAACCTGGGATTGAAAAGTGCGGCTTTAAGACTGAAACACCAAAGGTTGGTAGAATATATCTTTATTAGCGATATAACGAAACACCTACCCACCCCTGGGGACGGACATGTAGACAACACCTGTGACTGAACACGTGCGTCTGTTCGTTCTGTTCTCTGGGTATCTACGAACCACCTCACCCCAAGCAGTCACATTTTGGTGCCGAGACCAGGATACAGGTACTCTGAGACGAGATTGATATGCCAGAACGAATAAAACTCAGTAGAAGAGCACATCGCGGTCAAATTACCAAAATACTGAACCAACTAGACAAATTCACGGAGACAGCAGAAGATGGGCTGAACGAAGCAAAATTAGACAAGATCCAAGCGAAGCTAGAGTTGGCTTCCGCCAAACTTCAGCAACTACAAGTTCTAGACCAAAATCTGATCGACAAGACAGAAGATGCCGATTTAGAAACCGTCATTGTCGAAGCAGATGACTACCATAGCACTAATAAACAAAGGTTAGTCGTTTGTGAAAGACACTTGAACAGACTGTCCAACAAATTTACCAAGAGTACACAAAAACTCGATCCATCGGCTGCAGAATTCAAGCCAACAACTGCAATGTTACAAAAGCACACCCAAACTAGCTTTAGCCAAATTTTCCGGAGACATTCTGAAATGGCAGAGCTTTTTTTGATGGTTTTCAAGCCGCTGTACACAATGATCCTTCACTGGACAATATTCAGAAATTTCAGTATTTGCGAGCCCAACTATCGGATGAAGATCCAGGGCAATAAAAGGACTTTCCCTCACCGCCGCAAATTACTCAAATGCTATCGAGCTGTTGGTTAAACACTACGGCCAACCCCACATGGTAAAGGCTGCCTACATGAAGGCCTTGTGGGAACTACCAAGACAGAACGGTGATCTTGCCAGTTTACGTGAATTCTACGACGCCACTGAAACTTACATCCGAGGATTACAATCGTTGGGAAAAGACGAATCATTGTTCGGTGACCTCCTCGTACCAATCATCATGGAAAAACTACCGAGCAGAATACGCGAATTCATAACAAGAGATCATGGTACATCGCGAGAATGGTCACTTCAGGAACTGAGAGAAGCTATATCTAGTGAAATAGATGCGAGTCTAGCTGGACAGCCGCTATTTGAACTATTGAAAGGTTCATCTAACCATGGAGTTTCTCAACCGCTCGCAACCGCCGCATTCTTAACCAGAAGTGAGACAAAACCGCCGCTACCGCGGAAAATGCGCCTTCTGCAAGGAACTACAAATAAACTGCTGAACTGTATCAAGGTCAACTCGCCAGAGCAACGCTTAGAAATTGTCAAGCATGACCGCCTGTGCTTCAATCGCCTAGCTTAATCTGATTGCAAATCGAAATACCGCTGTAAAAACTGTAAGAGAAAACATCATGTTCACCGTCGCAACCCACCTCCAAAACGGACACAAAACCAAATCAGTTAAACCCGCACCGCAGAAGTCCACGCGAAATCAGTAGCTACAGGTGTCGGTGACGTTACCCTCGCGACCTCATCCAATGTCGGAGCTGTATTACTAAAAACTGCAGTCGCTCAAGTTTCAAGTCGGTCGGTAACTACATCAGCAGCGATTCTCTTCGATGAAGGCGCGACGAGATCGTTCATCACACAGGACATGGTGGAAGAGTTACAATTGGCACCAGATAGCTCGCAAATAATTGAATTTGCCACGTTCGGAGACAAAACATGTCAAACAAGGTCTCTGAGTCAAGTTACTTTCTCGCTACATACTACATCCGGGACAAAAGTAGACATAACCGCATTGATCGTCCCCAAAATTTCTACTCCCATGCGAAATCTGATAAATCAATTAGTACTAGTTTTGCCACATTTGAAAGGGCTACATTTTGCTCATCGGCGCTCGGACACTGACACATTTACAATTGCTGTACTCCTTGGTGCAGATTATTACTGGCAGTTGATCGAAGACAAGATTATTCGCGGAAATGGTCCCACCTCTGTGAAATCTAAACTGGGATACCTTCTGTGGGGTCCAGTTCACTCCCGCGGTACAAAGATGAACACTGTCCTTTGTGGGGATAAAGTGACGATGAGAATCCCCGGGGTGGGTTCGAGTTAAACTGACGTCGAAACAGAAGCGAGTGATTCGGTTCAATGTAAAAACCAAGGTTGGTTTATTACAATTCGAATCCAACAACAATAACTAGTAACACCAGAGTAGCAAGGCTTGTCCAGCCATACTATGAAGCATCAACAATCTATCGAGCTCTCTCTAAACCATGCGCTAAACTAGAAGCGTGGCAAGTTCCTATCCAACCTCGTGATGTCGACTATGAACGCTGGAGAAAACATCAGGAAAATTAGCAATTTGAAAGTAATTTGAGCGGGGAAACATACCAAAGGCTGATTGGATATAACTAAACGTCTATGATTGGCTGAGAGTTTCTATCTCAGGATCCTAGTGTCAGTAATGAATAAATTTTGAATTACGTTCTACACTTCTCCAAATTCTCCGCCGCGCGAAAAATAGAAAATACGTAAGGCTGCGTTCACAAAAAACGTTTAGGGGGGGGGGCTGGAGGAATTCAGGGGGGGTTCGAAAATTTTGGGGTAGTGGAGGGGCGGGACTTGAAAATTTTGCTGTACCTGTAGGGGGGGACTTGAAAATTTTTGGGTCTGTCCCTTTTGAGTTTTACATTTTCCATTTCCAGTTTTTGTAGGTAATTCAATGAAATTCAATTCACAGGCCACAGGCCCGCATATAAATTCAATGTCATCAAAATATTGTAATAATAGTAATAATTAACAGAATCTAGAACCATTTTGTCACATTTCATGACTTTTATCTCGAAAAAAACTAAACGTGTGATTTGTCGTAAAAAACAAACTTGAGCCTGGTAACAGGGCAGAAGCTGCAACTGTTAATGATTTCTGCAATATTATTTCTATGCAAAATAACAAATACAGTTTCTTGCTATCCCCTACAGCATGCTCAAACACACAATATTTAGTTTGTCGACAAAGCCTGTATATATAAATATAAATATGTATTTGGTGATAATTTAATTGGAGTCCAGACTGACAGTCAGTTGTCAGTGATACAAATGCATGGTACACATACATACATGTAGGCTGTGATAGCAAGCTGAATACTGGACAATTCAACATGCTGTAGGGAGTAGAACAAGAACGCAGTTGTAAAACTGAACAAAAATATTGCCAAAATTATCAAAGTTAATACAGCTACTGCCTACGGGTAGTGTCACTATCAGATACTACCCTGCTACTGCAGTGTCACTGTCACTGCATACCTGAACAGTGACAGAGACAGCTCTGACTCTGATGTACATGGTAGTTGAAGAAGAGTTTGGTCAAATGACACTCATGACAGTGAAACTCACTTGTACACAAGATCAGGCCAGAGAGCAACACATGGAAGAAAACATAGAAATGTTTGAATTCTGGCATATGAGAACAATCAAATATTAAAGAAAAAAGATGGGGTCACCATGCTTGATTTTCTAAATTTTCACACTCTTATTATAAAATGATACAGAAGTAAAACTTTGAATAGTAAAGACTAAAAGAAAAAATATGTGACCAAATGGAATTATTTATTTTTTAACCAAATTTGCAATTATCACACCCAAAATTTCAGAGATTAAAGCATTTATTTGATGGAATATTTTAACCTTCCGGTATTGTCAATTTTGAGTAGCATCTAATTCATATAGGTCCTTTAGTTTTGAAACAATTTTTTGGTAGGTAACTGTGCAATACGGCAATTAGCCAGAATTCACAATTTTCGTACTCTCTCATGATGCATTTTGTGTGCTCTTCAACAGGAGCAATTGACCTGGCCAGAGTTGGATTAACTCAAGTTGGCTTTTAGACCATAAATCTAAAAGATTCACTGATGCATTTAAAGAACTTGCCAATGGGAATATGACTATACAAAGTGCTAATACAGGTAGTGTTGAACAGCTGTGAGCAGATCGGCGCAATACATGTTTACTTTTTTCTGCGCTCACATCCTTTACAAATATGCGGGCCTGTGGTAGTTGGGGGGGGACTTGAAAAATTTTGACCATATAGAGGGGGGGCATTTGAAAATTTTTTAGGGTACTTAGGGGGGATCTGAAAAAAAATAAGATTTCAATCGAAATTCCTCCAGCCCCCCCTCTAATCGTTATTTGTGAATGCAGCCTAAACACCGTGAACAGAGAATCTCAGAAAACCTGAAAGTTAATGCGTATAAAGGTCCACTAATATGTCCATTACACTATAGAACTTTAAAACGTTGCTCAAATTGTCCACAAGAGCATATTTTGACTTTCAACAAACACGATGGAATAAAGAATGCATGCAAATCGTGTAAATTGTCTGAGTCAAATAAGGTCCGCTATTCGTATTCGAGCAGCTACAGCAGAATCTCTCATCGGTCATCTAAGAAAAACGTCATCCGCCTCTAAGTGTTGTCATCGGGAGTACGCGTCGAATTCAGAGTAGCCCCTGAATTTGTATTGGAGTCTGAGCAGACATCTATAGCTCCTTCTCATGCTCTGTTGTGGTCAGCTGTTCAGACACGACTCCCAATGGATATAACTTCTAGATGGGTCTGTTTGTGGGGCCGTTTGCTGTATTCAACTCTGCAGATCGCACCAGTTTGTCGTTACCGTATATCAACTTTGTTACAGTTCCAAGATGCCATTTCTGACGTTTTTCCGTGTCACTGTGTATAATCACTACATCACCAACTTTGATGACGTTGTTGCGACTTCCTGTAGGCAGATGTCGTTCTAGTAGGGCTGTCAAGTACTAAGACAACCAACTTCTCCAAAATTGCATGTGTAGTCTGGATAAATGTTCATATCTCTTGTTGACCTCATGATGGTCTGAGTACGGTGTATCGGTTACCTCTTCGTCGCGGTGACCTCAATGTACGGCAATGAAGTTAGTGTCCTCCCATGCAGCAGGTGGTTTGGGTCAATTCAATCTTGTCGTGTATACTGGATGACACATATGTTAATGGTCTGTCATTCAGGACGGCTTCAATTTCAGTTACAACTGTTGAGAGTTCGTTGAAGGATATGAACGCTCGACAGAGGGTTTTCTTTATCGCATTTTTTGTTAATGCAATCAGTCTCTCCCAGAAACCGCCAAACCAGGGCGCACGCTTTGGTATAAATGTCCACTCTACTTGGTGTGGCGCGAGAAAGTTGTTGACTTCTGGGGTGTCAAACAATGTTTTGATTTCATCGGCAGCTGCTAAATAAGTCGAAGCGTTATCAGACAGCATACGAGTCGGCAAAGATCGTCTTGCGGCAAATCTTCTGAATGCCTGCATTAATGTCTTTGTTGACATGTCCGGTACGAGCTCTAAGTGAATGGCTCGTGTCACCGCGCACGTGAATAAACAGACGTAAGCCTTTCCACGCGTTCCATCTTTCGCTTTCGTGAATAGATTTCCCGTGAAATCTACACCGGTTATGGTGAACGCTGGAACCATGTTTACTCAGTAGCTTGGCAACGGTGCTTGTACAGGATTTGCGTAAGGTTTCCCTGTAACTTTGTTGCATATAACACAGCCTTGTAGTACACTATGTACGATGATCCGTATCTTAGGGATCCAGCGTCTCTGTCGTATTTGAGTCACAGTTGACTGGACTCCCTCGTGAAGCATTAGTTCATGTGCTTTCCATACGATCAAGTTTGTTAGTTTGTGATGCGACAGTATCAAAGCGGGAAACTTTGTTACGAAATCGAGGTGCGCGTTATGAATCCTACTTCCACAACGGAGTATGTCATCTGTTAATTTATCCACAAACAAGTCTAGTTGTCTCACGATTGGGGCACACTTGCTCAAATTCAATTTCACCAACTGTATTGTGTCCCCATATTGCTGACGTTGGACATGCTTGACCCACATATTTTCAGCTCGGTTCAGTTCATCAGGGGTAATTCTTCCAGTCTTAACATCGGTGGATTTCTTCATCCGGGCGATGAATCTGAGAACATAGCTTGTTACTCGCAACAACTTATCCAAGTTGGTAAATCTGGACATATCTACTATGCTGTGGATGCCGCAGTTATTTGGATTAGTGTTCTCTGGTATGTCATCAGTCGTGGTTTCTCTGGGAGGAAAGAGTATTTCTCTGTTCTCAGTAGTTGAGTCACTGGCCTCGTTCAGATGTGGTTGTATCATGTCAGTTTCACTTGGCTCAATCACAGAATGCATTACATCTGCATCGAATACAGAACTTGGCCAATCACTTGTTTTCAGCCATAGTGGTCCATTTTGCCATAGGTTAGAATGTTCCCGGTTTTCGTAGGTAATCCCTCTGGTCAACAGGTCAGCAGGGTTGTCTTCGGATGGGCAATATTTCCTTGTAGACTGAAATGCACAAATTTCATCCACTCGATTCTTGACAAAAATAGGCAATTTCTTTTCACCGTTCAGTCAGTGAAGGACAATATGGCTATCACACCACAGGTAACAATTAACAATGTCCTATTTGGTGAGAGAGCTTCTCTGACATATTTACTGAGGCGCGTTGCTACTAGTGCGGCCATTAACTCCAGTCTTGGGAGAGTTGTCTCAGTCACGGGCGCGACTCTGGTTTTTGCCATAACAAACGAGGTTTGATGACCGCATTTCAGATATATCACGGGTCCATATGCCTTTGGACTAGCATCTGCGAAGGCGTGCAGCTCATAATCACTGTTGACTTCCGGTTCATCAAAGTACTTTCGTTTAACTCTTGTGTCGCGCGAGTCATTGATATCTTCTGCAATATGCATCCACTGTGTGTATAAATCTTTGTTGATTGGTTCATCCCAGTCTAGTTCTAGTCTCCATAGTAACTGGATGAACAGCTTGGCTTTAACAACCACTGGGGCGAGATATCCAATGGGATCAAACAGTGATGCAGCATAACTGACAATGTCACGCTTCGTTATGAGTTCGCTGGGTGATGACATATTGTTCACCTTGGAGTAGGTCAACTCATCAGATTTCGTTAACCATCGCATTCCCAAAAGAGAGACATCTCAGGTTCATTGCGATTGTCACTTTTGGCAAGGTCGTTTATTTGTTGACAGTTCGATGACCACGATCTGAGCTTGAATCCACCTGACGCCATTAACTTGTTGGCCTCATTGTGTATTCTGTGGCCTTTCTGACAGTATCAACTCCATCGATCACGTTATCAACATAAATGTTGTCTTTCAGTTCGTTGGCAGTGGAAAGGTGAGCGTTGTTCTCCAAATGCGTCTTGATAACCGCGTGTAGTATGAATGGAAAACATATGGCACCGGATAATACAGTCTTAAACTGAAAGGTCGTGAACTTATTTTCTGGGTCAGTAATGTCCGACAACCACAGAAATTTCGTAAACTTTCTTTCGTCTTCTTCAAGCTGAATGTTCAGAGGAACGCCTTCTTGATGTCACTTGTCAGGGCAACATTATTAGCACGGAATCTTAGCAGTATCACAGGCAAGTCGTTTATTAACGATGGTCCCTTTTGCAGGCAATCATTCAAACTTGGGAAAATGGCGCCCTTCTTGCAAGAACAGTCGTACACGACTCGAATGGGCGTGGTTGCCGAATTTTTGATCACCGGTCGATGTGGTAAATAATGTCCGGTATCTATGTAATCTTCTTCAACCTCTTCAATGAAGTTGGGACGTTTTTGTTCGTTGATTATGTCATCATATTTCTTGATGAGATCAATGGGTAGTCTGCGGATCATGTTGCGCGTACCGATTTACTACTGTAATATCATAGTTAGTTGGCAGTGGAGGGTGATCTTCCTTCCACGGTAGTTTAGCGCAGTATTTTCCTTGATCTATTCTCAGGTGTGTTTCTCTGTAAGATTCGTACGTCAACAGTTTATCGACTTCCGGATTGTCCTTGACACCAATCAATTCCAGGTCCCACATGTTTTGGACCTTCGGTTCTCCGTCTGAGCGAGTGGTAGTAATATCTAGTGGTGAGCAAACGTCATCGGTTGTGAGATCTCCACAAAGCATGTCAACAGAGTTCTCCATTCTAGATATTACATGTAACATACGTACATTAGAATCAACTTTATGAGGCATTCCGGTAGGTCCGGAGAGTAAATATCCAAATTTGGACGATACAGCAGTTGGGCCAGACATACCTGAAATAACGTGGGAACCAACGAAATTCCAATACTGGTCGGCGCCGATAAGAACATCAATCGGCCATGACTTGTCACTTGAGACTGGATGTGCGAAAGGCATCAGTCCTTTCAAATGGCTCATATTGTGAACTTCCTGCGAAATGCGATTAGTTAAGTCCGACGATATCTCAGAAATAATCATCGCGTCAATGGTTGAAGTATTCCTGTTCAGTTCGTGAGCAGTTAGTTCGGTGAATGCCATGGTACGCACATTTGAAGTTTCGTCGCCGAATGTTGACAACTTGATTTGTTCGCGACGCGTAACTTTCGCCGATACTTGACGCGCGAATTTCTCAGAGACGAATGTTTGGTTTGCTCCTTCATCAAACAAAATAACAGCGCGAATGGGAATTCCGTTGTGTGCAGAGATTGGTACATACGCAGTCTTTAGTAGCACGGGTCCAGTGTTCACTTTCTTGTTTGGGAGAGAGTCAGCTTACGTAAATGTTACCGTTACCTCAGTAGTTGTGGTTTGGCGCATCTCTTTAACGTCCACAGTGGTACTTGTTGCCACGGCAACACCATCATGGCTTAGCGCAGTGTGATGTCGTTTCTTACATTTCTTGCATGAATATCGCGACTTGCATTCGGAAACTCGATGTCTTCCGAAACAATTGAAGCACAGTCTGTCCTTCTTAATGATGTCTAGTCTCTGACGAGTATCTGTGATCACGGAGCAGTTCGATGCGAAGTGCGATCCCTTGCAAAACGGGCAGGTTTTTGGAGCAGTGCGCGACTTTTGTCGGTTCGGCGATTGCGCGGTTGTGTGAAACGCGGCTGTGATTTCTGGCGGGCTCAAGTCGTATGTTGTTGACATCTCATCCATGGGTTTACCGGCTTGTAGCGCGTTTATCTCATGTAGAATTGCTTGCCGTAATTCCGATAGTGTCCATGCAGAATTACCATGGTCTCTTGCTATCTCTTTTCGGATGTTTTGAGGCAATTTTTCTCGTATCAATGGAACTAAAAGTTCGCCGTAAGTGCGTTCCTCTTTGCCTAACGACTGCAGACCGCGAACGTGGCTTTCAATCGAGTCGTAGAAGTTTCTTAAACTTTGAGCGTCGTTTGTGGGTTTCTGCAGGTTCCATAAAGCTGTCATATGGGCATCAACTATGAGATGAGATTGTCCGTATCGTTCTTTCAATAGGTCAATCGCGTGAGAGTAGTTAGCTTCGGTGAGTGACAATCCACCGATTGTTCTCGCTGCCTCGTCTTTGAGCATGCTTCGCAGATAGGTAAACTTCTGTATGTTGCCCAGACTAGAGTCCGAGTGAACTGATGAGGACTTGAAAACGTCGAAGAAAGTCGACCACTCTAGTACATGACCTGAGAAAGTCTGTAGCTGGAGCTTCGGTAGAGCGACTGTTTTACGTTGCGTGTTACCGTGAGACGACGTGTTGCCATTCGGCATTGTGATGAAATCGTTTGGTGTTTGCGTCTCTGGTCTGTTTTTCTTCACAAATGTTGCAATGCCGTGGCTTGCGCTCGTAGATTTCTGCTTGGTAATCGCCTTAAGCTTCATTTTCTTTGTCAAAGTGATCTTCGTCGGTCAGATCGAGGATTTTGATCTCGAGGTCGGCGAGTAGAGGTACCTTACTTGAAAGTTGACCGTTCAGCGCTTCCAGCGTGTCGAGTGTAGTCATGTGGTCGGTATCAACGTCTCCAAACTTATTTTCATGAGAGCGTCAGCCCGGTTGAATAGTCGGGTCACTTGTGCACGTTGACCGCGACGTGATCTCTTCAGTTTCAATAACGCTGTGGCTGTCTGGTCCTCGTTGTTTTGTCTATCTGGTGGAGGGTTGTGTTCTTGTTCCGACATCTTTCTCGGGTATCCTGGTCTCAGTACCAAAATGTGTGGGGAGTAAAGTGAAGATGAGAATCCCCTAGGGGTGGGTTCGAGTTAAACTGACGTCGAAACAGAAGCGAGTGATTCGGTTCAATGTAAAAACCAAGGTTGGTTTATTACAATTCGAATCCAACAACAATAACTAGTAACACCAGAGTAGCAAGGCTTGTCCAGCCACAATCTATCGAGCTCTCTCTAAACCATGCGCTAACCTAGAAGCGTGGCAAGTTCCTATCCTACCTCGTGACGTCGATTATGAACGCTGGAGAAAACATCAGGAAAGTAGCAAAGTAATTTGAGCGGGGAAACATACCAAAGTCTGATTGGATATAACTAAACGTCTCAGGGTCCTAGTGTCAGTAATGAATAATTTTGAATTACGTTCTACACTTTTCCAAATCCTTCACGTCACTACTAATCTCAAACAAGAAGAAACTGATATGAACTCATTTTTGAATTAGAATCGATCGACATTAGGGACGACCCACAAGCTACAGCTACTGCAGTACCAAAATAGAATTCCATGGCAAACGGTATGTTGCAAAACTTCCCTGGAAACCGGACCATCCACCGCTCCCGACAAACTTCTCAATCAGCGAAACGCGCACTCGTACTCGCTCAATGGTGAATAGACTCAGCGGTCATCTGCGCAGCACATACGACAAAATAATACAAGAACAAGAGCGCAAGGGCTTCATAGAGAAAGTCATAGACAATGAACGTCACAAGGACACTACCTACCGCACCACCCGGTAAAAAAGGACTCAGAAACAACCCCCATAACGAATCGTATATGATTGCAGTTGCAAGGCAGGGAACGGAGTCTGCAGTTTAAATGATTATTTAACAACAGGAACGCCGCCACTAAACGATCTGGTATCAATACTGATTCGCTTCCGTTTTCATCGCTATGCCTTGTCAGCCGACATAGAAAAGGCATTTCTACAAATTGGATTACATGAAGACGACCGCAACTTTACGAAATTCCTACGGTTATCGGACTGTAATAACCCAATTGGCGATTTCGACGTTTACCGTTTCAAATCTGAGTCGGTGTTGTTCGGAGCAGTCTCTTCGCTTCGCCGTTCATTTTGAACACAGTTGTTGTCTGTTCTCACCTTGAAGCAATTGGATCCAACGTCTGTCAAGATCTAAAGGAAAACATTTATGTTGACAACGCAATGAGCGGAGCACAAACCAGAGAAGACATACTGAATTATCATAACGAAGCGAATGGGGTAATGTCAAAAGGCGGATTCAACCTCCGAATGGTTCGTGGGCTTCAAACTGCACAGAACTCCGCGACCTTGAACTTTAATAGACAGCGAAACGACCGTGAACGCCTTGGGCCTACTTTAGAATACAGAGTTGGATAAGTTATCCTACAAACAGAAAGTTATGGAAGACAGACATTTAGTCACAAAGAGAGAGGTCATACGGAGTACCGCAAGCATATATGACCCGCTTGGATTTCTTGCGGCAGTTCACGTGAGGGCAAAATGCTTTATCCAAGAACTCTGGAAACGTGATACACAATGGGATGAACCGCTACCGCGATCACTCAGTGATACTTGGTGTACTCTCCGCGCTGAATTATCTGCCGCCACAAGCAACCTTTCCATTGACAGGAAGTACTTTGGTTTTACGGACTCTTGCAGAAAACCCTACAAGTTACATGTATTTGGAGACGCCAGCACCAAAGCTTACGGTGCTGTGGCCTACCTTCGCCATGAACAAAATACCAACAGTAACACTTCCGCGCCTCGAATTGATGGCCACATTGATTGCTGCTAGATTATCGAAATTCATCCTTGAAAGTCTCGCAAAACTTGTGAACATCACGCGTTGCGTGTTGTGGTCAGACAGCCAGATAGTACTTCACTGGGTCAACAATAATAGTCAAAATTACCTGTCTTTGTACAAAACCGCGTAAGAGAAATCAGATCAATTTCTGTCAACGCACTGATGTGTTGTCCTACGAAAGACAGTCCCGCGGACATAATCACAAGGGGCATTCCCGCATCTGAACTTCAAGAAAATTCACTGTGGTGGAATGGCCCACGTTGGCTTGGAAACGGTAATTGGCATTGACAGGAAGTACTTTTGTTTTACGGACTCTTGCAGAAAACCCTACAAGTTACATGTATTTGGAGACGCCAGCACCAAAGCTTACAGTGCTGTGGCCTACCTTCGCCATGAACAAAATACCAACAGTAACACTTCCGCGCCTCGAATTGATGGCCACATTGATTGCTGCTAGATTATCGAAATTCATCCTTGAAAGTCTTGCAAAACTCGTGAACATCACGCGTTGCGTATTGTGGTCAGACAGGCAGATAGTACTTTATTGGGTCAACAATAATAGTCAGAAATACCTGTCTTGTACAAAACCGCGTAAGAGAAATCAGATCAATTTCTGTCAACGCACTGATGTGTTGTCCTACGAAAGACAGTCCCGCGGACATAATCACAAGGGGCATTCCCGCATCTGAACTTCAAGAAAATTCACTGTGGTGGAATGGCCCACATTGGCTTGGAAACGGTAACTGGCCAACTTGTGCTATGAATGACGTCACACCACAGTCAGATGTTGACATCATCACCACATGCGACTCAGAAGAAACACAACGGCTGCATTTAAAACCATCACATGTCAGTGTGACACTTACGATAATATCAAGAATATTATTGATCCAAGCCGGTACAGCTCATACAACAAACTTCTACGCGTAACTGCGCTCGTGATGAGATTCACATCAAATATCGCAAAGCCTAGCGATAAAAGAATGCTCGGACCGCTATCCGCTATAGAAATCCAAGCGGCTGAAACTACGTGGATTAAGAGCATTCAACGAGAACATTACACGAATGAAATAAATACACTGCAAACGAAATCTCAAAAATCGGATCATTGTGCAGACAACTTCACTTGTTTGTAGATGAGCTTGGTTTACTTCGCGTCGGAGGCAGACTACATAATGCTCCTCTAGACTTTGAAACTAGTTCCCATTGCTTCTGCCAACACGCGAACATTTCACACGGCTGCTCATATCAGACGTGCATCAAATGTCGCGCATGCAGGACTGATCCATAGACAGTTCGTTACCACTCTAAATTTGGAGGGTCGTTTTCGAACGACTGCGCATGCCCAGATCTCAACTCGATTACGTCACTGACTTCGAAGTCTTCGTGTTTTGATTTTGACATCGGCTAATTTCGGCCTTTGTTTTAAACGCTATGAAAGGCCAAGTTAGGAAAAATTCGGTCGTGGTTAACCTCGTGACTAACCTCACTACAACATCATGGCAGCAAGAGAGCATGATAAGTCATAATTTGCCAACTTTTTGAGCTTTCTGTTTGACGTAGTGCGATCGTGACCTCAATGTTTTCAGTATCGGCAGTGACAGGTGAAGCACCTGCAGTTCAAAATGTCCCATTTTCGCATACTTATGTGTTTGTGAGCAATGTCATTCAAGTTATTCAATCGATAAATATAGATGAACAAAGGATGGCAGTTTCATTGAGCTAAGTTGATGGGGGACGTTGGGGACATTTTTGAAAATCGGTTACCCTCCCAAATTGTATTCGTTTAGCCTGGTCAAGCCAACGAAATTGATGATCGCCGTTAACTGTGGATGGTTCAAAGACTTTGGAAGTGCAGATTTTTGATAAAGAGCTATGTTTATTGACTGAATGTTTCCAAGTTGTCTTTCCCGGGGTTGAGGCATTTATCAAACTTCATAAGATTATTTCCAAATACCCCACACTAGGGTAGTACGTGGGTAGGGGTTGACATTGACTTCGTACTTTCCACTGTCCCTTATAAAGTTAAACCACATCGTAAATATGTTAAGCTTCAGCATGCTCGAGATACAGGTTTTAATACAGATACACTGCTGTTAGTCAAACACGTGTATGTCACACATTCAGAACGACCTAGACACATTGGGCACGGAGTGAAATCAGTTACTTAGCAAGTCGCCTTCAAGTTCAACTTAATTCGCATTCCGAAACTTCATCATTATAGTACATACAGTGATAATACCAATGAATTGTCCCCGGGAATGGGCGCTCAGTTATGAACACGGACAAAAATGTACGGCAAAGCGAACATTGAGGTCTAAATCAGCTTGAAATTGGTGTGTAAACAACCTATTTACCTTCGCTAAGTGATCGGTCCCGGCATTATTAGCCTACCGGGTACCAGTCAACTCGCACCTTTTCCAACCCGCCCAGAACCAACTCGCCCGATTCCGACTCGCCCGATGCCAACTCGCCTGATACTATTTTGCAATTTTTATGAGTACTTGGTACGTAAAAAAAAAGTTTTATTTCTTAAAACAGCCTACAACAAATATATCTAACATTGAGAACTGTAGGTGCGGCTAGGTCTTGAAATATGTGCGAACGCGGAAAGTTTTTATTTGCGAATTTCATGTTTTGCAAATCTCTTGAAAGAATAAATTTCGTTCGGTTTCTTTACGTGTAGGGAAGTTACAGCAGTTACTGGCTCATGTCTTTAGGAACAGTAGGACCGTCTTTTACGAGTTACTGGCTCGGCATGAAAATAGCTGGCCTCTAGCTCTGCATGGCAGGGCTGTGTGTTACCGGCGTTATACGGCCTCCCACCACATGGGCAGAGCTAGCTGGCCTCGGGCCATCGGGTTTGCGTACATGGAATCTACAACTACATCTCAAACAACGAGCAACTTGGCATCGGGCGACTTGGTATCGGGCGAGTTGGTTCTGGGCGGGTTGGGAAAGGTGCGAGTTGACTGTAATTCGTTACCCGCGGCTGCACTGTGGCCGGTCATCGTCCATTTCCGCGTCAGATAACGTAGGCAACACGTACGTACATAGATTCCCACTGTAATCTGTTTGATGCATTCTGGGATTGAATACGCATGCGCATATCAAAGTTCACCGAGGTCATCCAATCTGCGATTGCGCAAACGACCCTCCAAATTTAGAGTGGTAACGAACTGGTAGAAGGTTCTGGATTACCAAGATACAACAATCGTAAAATCCATTCTACACAAGTGTATTGTGTGTAGGAAGATAAACAGCAAACCCTACAAAATTCCGATACCAGCCCCACTTCAATCGATGAGATTACTAGAAGCGCCCCCATTTGGCAGATAGTCTATGTAGCCGACACGAACATGGGGTTACACGAAAAATATGTAAATGAGAAGACAATAATAGATGACACGGGCCTCTGCCCTCTTGGCAACTTACTTGACAACTGGAAAGTTGGTGAGGCCCCCGACAGCTTGCCAACTTACTTACTTGCCAACTTTCATGAGTCTAGGTTGGCACAGGCCCCTGCCAACTTGGCAACTTACTTGCCAACTTTCAGGGGTGGAAGTTGGCGGGGACCTCTGCCAACTTGCCAACTAACTTACTTGCCAACTTAATGGGTGGAAGTTGGCGGGGGCCTGTGCCAACTTGCCAACTTACTTGCCAACTTTCATGGGTGGAAGTTGGCGGGGGCCTGTGCCAACTTGCCAACTTACTTGCCAACTTTCATACAGGGAAGTTGGCGGGGTCTGTACCAACTTGCCAACTTATTTACTTGACAACTTTCATGGGTGGAAGTTGAGGGGGGGCCTCTGCCAACTTGCCAACTTACTTGCCAACTTTCATACAGGGAAGTTGGCGGGGGCCTCTGCCAACTTGCCAACTTACTTACTTGCCAACTTAAATGGATGGAAGTTGGCAGGGGCCTCTGCCAACTTGCCAACTTACTTGACAACTTTCATGGTGGAAGTTGGGGGGCCTCTGCCAACTTGCCAACTTACTTACTTGCCAACTTTCATGGGTGGAAGTTGGTGGAGGCCTCTGCCAACTTGCCAACTTACTTGACAACTTTCATTCAGGGAAGTTGGCGGGGGCCTCTGCCAACTTGCCAACTTACTTACTTGCCAACTTTAATGGGTGGAAGTTGGCGGAGTCCTGTGCCAACTTGCCAACTTACTTGCCAACTTTCAAGGGTGGAAGTTGGCAGGGGCCTGTGCCAACTTGCCAACTTACTTACTTGCCAACTTTCATGGGTGTAAGTTGGCACAGGCCCCCGCCAACTTGGTAACTTACTTGCCAACTTTCAGGGGTGGAAGTTGGCGGGGACCTCTGCCAACTTGCCAACTAACTTACTTGCCAACTTTAATGGGTGGAAGTTGGCGGGGGCCTGTGCCAACTTGCCAACTTACTTGCCAACTTTCATGGGTGGAAGTTGGCTGGGGCCTGTGCCAACTTGCCAACTTACTTGCCAACTTTCATACAGGGAAGTTGGCGGGGTCTGTACCAACTTGCCAACTTATTTACTTGACAACTTTCATGGGTGGAAGTTGGGGGGGGCCTCTGCCAACTTGCTAACTTACTTGCCAACTTTCATACAGGGAAGTTGGCGGGGGGCCTCTGCCAACTTGCCAACTTACTTACTTGCCAACTTAAATGGATGGAAGTTGGCGGGGGCCTCTGCCAACTTGCCAACTTACTTGACAACTTTCATGGGTGGAAGTTGGCGGGGCCTCTGCCAACTTGCCAACTTACTTACTTGCCAAATTTCATGGGTGGAAGTTGGTGGAGGCCTCTGCCAACTTGCCAACTTACTTGACAACTTTCATTCAGGGAAGTTGGCGGGGGCCTCTGCCAACTTGCCAACTTACTTACTTGCCAACTTTAATGGGTGGAAGTTGGCGGAGTCCTGTGCCAACTTGCCAACTTACTTGCCAACTTTCAAGGGTGGAAGTTGGCAGGGGCCTGTGCCAACTTGCCAACTTACTTACTTGCCAACTTTCATGGGTGTAAGTTGGCGGAGGCCTGTGCCAACTTGCCAACTTACTTGCGAACTTTCATGGGTGGAAGTTGGCGGGGCCTCTGCCAACTTGCCAACTTACTTACTTGCCAACTTTAATGGGTGGAAGTTGGGGGGCCTCTGCCAACTTGCTAACTTACTTGCCAACTTTAATGGGTTGAAGTTGGCGTGGGCCTGTGCCAACTTGCCAACTTACTTACTTGCCAACTTTCATGGGTGGAAGTTGGTGGAGGCCTGTGCCAACTTGCCAACTTACTTACTTGCCAACTTTCATGGGTGGAAGTTGGCGGGGGCCTCTGCCAACTTCCCAACTTACTTACTTGCCAACTTTCATGGGTGGAAGTTGGCGGGGGCCTCTGCCAACTTGCCAACTCACTTGACAACTTTCATTCAGGGAAGTTGGCAGGGGCCTCTGCCAACTTGCCAACTTACTTACTTGTCAACTTTCATGGATGGAAGTTGGCGGGGCCTCTGCAAATTTGCCAACTTACTTGCCAACTTTCATACAGGGAAGTTGGCGGGGGCCTCTGCGAACATGACAACTTACTTACTTGCCAACTTTAATGGGTGGAAGTTGGCGGGGGCCACTGCCAACTTGCTAACTTACTTGCCATCTTTCATGGGTGGAAGTTGGCGGGGGCCTGTGCCAACTTGCCAACTTACTTGACAACTTTCATTCAGGGAAGTTGGCGGGGGCCTGTGCCAACTTGCCAACTTACTTACTTGCCAACTTTCATGGGTGGAAGTTGGCAGGGGCCTGTGCCAACTTGCCAACTTACTTCCTTGCCAACTTTCATGGGTGGAAGTTGGCGGGGGCCTCTGCCAACTTGCCAACTTACTTGACAACTTTCATTCAGGGAAGTTGGCAGGGGCGTCTGCCAACTTGCCAACTTACTTACTTGTCAGCTTTCATGGGTGGAAGTTGGCGGGGGCCTCTGCAAACTTGCCAACTTACTTGCCAACTTTCATACAGGGAAGTTGGGGGGGGGGGGCCTCTGCGAACATGACAATTTACTTACTTGCCAACTTTAATGGGTGGAAGTTGGCGGGGGCCTCTGCCAACTTGCTAACTTACTTGCCATCTTTCATGGGTGGAAGTTGGCGGGGGTCTGTAACAACTTGCCAACTTACTTACTGCCAACTTTCATGGTGGAAGTTGGCGGGGGCATCTGCCAACTTGCCAACTTACTTGACAACTTTCATGGGTGGAAGTTAGTGGGCCTGTGCCAACTTGCCAACTTACATACTTGCCAACTTTCTTGGGTGGAAGTTGGCGGGGTTCCTCTGCGAACTTGCCAACTTACTTGACAACTTTCATTCAGGGAAGTTGGCGGGGCCTGTGCCAACTTGCCAACTTACTTACTTGCCAACTTTCATGGGTGGAACTTGGCGGAAGCCTGTGCCAACTTGCCAACTTACTTGCCAACTTACTTGCCAACTTTCATGGGTGGAAGTTGGCGGGGGGCCTGTGCCAACTTACCAACTTACTTACTTGCAAACTTTCATGGGTGGAAGTTGGTGGAGGCCTCTGCCAACTTGCCAACTTACTTGACAACTTTCATTCAGGGAAGTTGGCGGGGGCCTGTGCCAACTTGCCAACTTACTTACTTGCCAACTTTCATGGGTGGAAGTTGGCAGGGGCCTGTGCCAACTTCACAACTTACTTCCTTGCCAACTTTCATTGGTGTAAGTTGGCGGAGGCCTGTGCCAACTTGCCAACTTACTTCCGAACTTTCATGGGTGGAAGTTGGCGGGGGCCTCTGCCAACTTGCCAACTTACTTGCCAACTTTCATACAGGGAAGTTGGCAGGGGCCTGTGCCAACTTGCCAACTTACTTACTTGCCAAATTTGATGGGTGGAAGTTGGCGGGGGCCTCTGCCAACTTGCCAACTTACTTACTTGCCAACTTTATGGGTGGAAGTTGGCCGGGGCCTCTGCCAACTTGCTAACTTACTTGCCAACTTTATGGGTGGAATTTGGCCGGGGCCTGTGCCAACTTGCCAACTTACTTACTTGCCAACTTTCATGGGTGGAAGTTGGCGGAGGCCTGTGCCAACTTGCCAACTTACTTACTTGCCAACTTTCATGAGTGGAAGTTGGCGGGGGCCTCTGCCAACTTGCCAACTTACTTGACAACTTTCATTCAGGGAAGTTGGCGGGGCCTGTGCCAACTTGCCAACTTACTTACTTGCCAACTTTCATGGGTGGAACTTGGTGGAAGCCTGTGCCAACTTGCCAACTTACTTGCCAATTTTCATGGTGGAATTTGGCGGGGGGCCTGTGCCAACTTACCAACTTACTTACTTGCAAACTTTCATGGGTCTAAGTTGGCGGACACCTGTGCCAACTTGCCAACTTACTCACTTGCCAACTTTCATGGGTGGAAGTTGGCGGGGGCCTGTGCCAACTTGCCAACTTACTTGCCAACTTTCATACAGGGAAGTTGGCGGGGGCCTCTGCCACCTGCCAATTTACTTACTTGCCAACTTTCATGGGTGGAAGTTGGCGGGGGCCTCTCCCAACTTGCAAACTTACTTGCCAACTTTAATGGGTGGAAGTTGGCAGGGGGCCTGTGCCAACTTGCTAACTTACTTACTTGCCAACTTTAATGGGTGGAAGTTGGCGGGGGGCCTGTGCCAACTTGCCAACTTACTTGCAAACTTTCATACTGGATAGTTTGCGGGGGCCTCTGCCAACTTGCCAATTATTTACTTGCCAACTTTCAGGGGTGGAAGTTGTGGGGGCCTCTGCCACTTGCCAACTTACTTGACAACTTTCACGGATGGAAGTTGGCGAGGGGCCTCTGCCGACTTGCCAACTTACTTTCTTGCCAACTTTTATGGGTGGAAGTTGGCGGGGGCCTCTGCCAACTTGCCAACTTACTTGACAACTTTCACAGATGGAAGTTGGCGGGGGCCTCTGCCAACATGCCAACTTACTTTCTTGCCAACTTTAATGGGTGAAGTTGGCGGGGGCCTCTGCCAACTTGCCAACTTACTTGACAACTTTCATGGGTGGAAGTTGGCGGGGGCCTCTGCCAACTTGCCAACTTACTTTCTTGCCAACTTTCATGGGTGGAAGTTGGTGGAGGCCTGTGCCAGCTTGCCAACTTACTTGCCAACTTTAATGGATGGAAGTTGGCAGAGGCCTCCGCCAACTACCCCATTGAAAGTTGGCAAGTAAGTTTGCAAGTTCGCAGAGGCCCCCGCCAACTTCGGCCCATGAAAGTTGGCAAGTAAGTAAGTTGGCAAGTTGGCAGAGGCTCCCGCCAACTTCCCCATTGAAAGTTGGCAAGTAAGTTGGCAAGTTGGCAGAGGGTCCCACGAACTTGCTAACTTCCACAACTTGGGAAAGGGCGCCACCAACTTCCACGCATGAAAGTTGGCAAGTACGTAAGTTGGCAAGTTGGCAGAGGCCCCCCCAACTTCCCCATTGAAAGTTGGCAAGGAAGTTGGCAAGTTGGCAGAGGGTACCACGAACTTGGAAACTTCCACAAGTTTGCTATTAAATTATGTAACAGACGATAGCCACCGACTTGGTATTTCATAGTTTGAAGTTGTACCCAAGGGGGGAAGTTGGTCGACGAAACCTGAAACTTGTACATTCTGCATATCAATAGCATCTCATTGTCGGCTACATGGACTGTCTGCCGGAAGTTGGCGGGGGCCTGTGCCAACTTGCCAACTTACTTGCCAACTTTCATGGGTGGAAGTTGGCGGGGGCCTCTGCCAACTTGCCAACTTACTTACTTGCCAACTTAAATGGATGGAAGTTGGCAGGGGCCTCTGCCAACTTGCCAACTTACTTGACAACTTTCATGGGTGGAAGTTGGCGGGGCCTCTGCCAACTTGCCAACTTACTTACTTGCCAACTTTCATGGGTGGAAGTTGGTGGAGGCCTCTGCCAACTTGCCAACTTACTTGACAACTTTCATTCAGGGAAGTTGGCGGGGGCCTCTGCCAACTTGCCAACTTACTTACTTGCCAACTTTAATGGGTGGAAGTTGGCGGAGTCCTGTGCCAACTTGCCAACTTACTTGCCAACTTTCAAGGGTGGAAGTTGGCAGGGGCCTGTGCCAACTTGCCAACTTACTTACTTGCCAACTTTCATGGGTGTAAGTTGGCACAGGCCCCCGCCAACTTGGTAACTTACTTGCCAACTTTCAGGGGTGGAAGTTGGCGGGGACCTCTGCCAACTTGCCAACTAACTTACTTGCCAACTTTAATGGGTGGAAGTTGGCTGGGGCCTGTGCCAACTTGCCAACTTACTTGCCAACTTTTCATACAGGGAAGTGGCGGGGTCTGTACCAACTTGCCAACTTATTTACTTGACAACTTTCATGGGTGGAAGTTGAGGGGGCCTCTGCCAACTTGCTAACTTACTTGCCAACTTTCATACAGGGAAGTTGGCGGGGGCCTCTGCCAACTTGCCAACTTACTTACTTGCCAACTTAAATGGATAGAAGTTGGCGGGGCCTCTGCCAACTTGCCAACTTATTTGACAACTTTCATGGGTGGAAGTTGGCGGGGCCTCTGCCAACTTGCCAACTTACTTACTTGCCAACTTTCATGGGTGGAAGTTGGTGGAGGCCTCTGCCAACTTGCCAACTTACTTGACAACTTTCATTCAGGGAAGTTGGCGGGGGCCTCTGCCAACTTGCCAACTTACTTACTTGCCAACTTTAATGGGTGGAAGTTGGCGGAGTCCTGTACCAACTTGCCAACTTACTTGCCAACTTTCAAGGGTGGAAGTTGGCAGGGGCCTGTGCCAACTTGCCAACTTACTTACTTGCCAACTTTCATGGGTGTAAGTTGGCGGAGGCCTGTGCCAACTTGCCAACTTACTTGCGAACTTTCATGGGTGGAAGTTGGCGGGGGCCTCTGCCAACTTGCCAACTTACTTACTTGCCAACTTTAATGGGTGGAAGTTGGCGGGGGCCTCTGCCAACTTGCTAACTTACTTGCCAACTTTAATGGGTGGAAGTTGGCGGGGGCCTGTGCCAACTTGCCAACTTACTTACTTGCCAACTTTCATGGGTGGAAGTTGGTGGAGGCCTGTGCCAACTTGCCAACTTACTTACTTGCCAACTTTCATGGGTGGAAGTTGGTGGGGGCCTCTGCCAACTTGCCAACTTACTTACTTGCCAACTTTCATGGGTGGAAGTTGGCGGGGCCTCTGCCAACTTGCCAACTTACTTGACAACTTTCATTCAGGGAAGTTGGCAGGGGCCTGTGCCAACTTGCCAACTTACTTACTTGTCAACTTTCATGGGTGGAAGTTGGCGGGGGCCTCTGCAAACTTGCCAACTTACTTGCCAACTTTCATACAGGGAAGTTGGCGGGGGCCTCTGCGAACTTGCCAACTTACTTACTTGCCAACTTTCATGGGTGGAAGTTGGCGGGGGCCTCTGCCAACTTGCCAACTTACTTGCCAACTTTCATGGGTGGAAGTTGGCAGAGGCCTGTGCCAACTTGCCAACTTACTTGACAACTTTCATGCAGGGAAGTTGGCGGGGGCCTGTGCCAACTTGCCAACTTACTTACTTGCCAACTTTCATGGGTGGAAGTTGGCGGGGGCCTTTGCCAACTTGCCAACTTACTTACTTGCCAACTTTCATGGGTGGAAGTTGGCGGGGGCCTCTGCCAACTTGCCAACTTACTTGACAACTTTCATTCAGGGAAGTTGGCAGGGGCCTCTGCCAACTTGCCAACTTACTTACTTGCCAACTTTCATGGGTGGAAGTTGGCGGGGGCCTCTGCAAACTTGCCAACTTACTTGCCAACTTTCATACAGGGAAGTTGGGGGGGGGGGCCTCTGCGAACATGACAACTTACTTACTTGCCAACTTTAATGGGTGGAAGTTGGCGGGGGCCACTGCCAACTTGCTAACTTACTTGCCATCTTTCATGGGTGGAAGTTGGCGGGGGTCTGTAACAACTTGCCAACTTACTTACTTGCCAACTTTCATGGGTGGAAGTTGGCGGGGGCCTCTGCCAACTTGCCAACTTACTTGACAACTTTCATGGGTGGAAGTTAGTGGGCCTGTGCCAACTTGCCAACTTACATACTTGCCAACTTTCTTGGGTGGAAGTTGGCGGGGTTCCTCTGCGAACTTGCCAACTTACTTGACAACTTTCATTCAGGGAAGTTGGCGAGGCCTGTGCCAACTTGCCAACTTACTTACTTGCCAACTTTCATGGGTGGAACTTGGCGGAAGCCTGTGCCAACTTGCCAACTTACTTGCCAACTTACTTGCCAACTTTCATGGGTGGAAGTTTGTGGGGGCCTGTGCCAACTTACCAACTTACTTACTTGCAAACTTTCATGGGTGGAAGTTGGTGGAGGCCTCTGCCAACTTGCCAACTTACTTGATAACTGTCATTCAGGGAAGTTGGCGGGGGCCTGTGCCAACTTGCCAACTTACTTACTTGCCAACTTTCATGGTGGAAGTTGGCAGGGGCCTGTGCCAACTTCACAACTTACTTCCTTGCCAACTTTCATTGGTGTAAGTTGGCGGAGGCCTGTGCCAACTTGCCAACTTACTTCCGAACTTTCATGGGTGGAAGTTGGCGGGGGCCTCTGCCAACTTGCCAACTTACTTGCCAACTTTCATACAGGGAAGTTGGCAGGGGCCTGTGCCAACTTGCCAACTTACTTACTTGCCAACTTTCATGGGTGGAAGTTGGCGGGGGCCTCTGCCAACTTGCCAACTTACTTACTTGCCAACTTTAATGGGTGGAAGTTGGCCGGGGCCTCTGCCAACTTGCTAACTTACTTGCCAACTTTAATGGGTGGAAGTTGGCCGGGGCCTGTGCCAACTTGCCAACTTACTTACTTGCCAACTTTCATGGGTGGAAGTTGGCGGGGGCCTCTGCCAACTTGCCAACTTACTTACTTGCCAACTTTCATGGGTGGAAGTTGGCGGGGGCCTCTGCCAACTTGCCAACTTACTTGACAACTTTCATTCAGGGAAGTTTGCGGGGCCTATGCCAACTTGCCAACTTACTTACTTGCCAACTTTCATGAGTGGAACTTGGTGGAAGCCTGTGCCAACTTGCCAACTTACTTGCCAACTTTCATGGGTGGAAGTTGGCGGGGGGCCTGTGCCAAATTACAAACTTACTTACTTGCAAATTTTCATGGGTCTAAGTTGGCCGGGACCTCTGCCAACTTGCCAACTTACTTACTTGCCAACTTTCATGGGTGGAAGTTGGCGGGGGCCTGTGCCAACTTGCCAACTTACTTGCCAACTTTCATACAGGGAAGTTGGCGGGGGCCTCTGCCAACTTGCCAACTTACTTACTTGCCAACTTTCATGGGTGGAAGTTGGCGGGGGCCTCTCCCAACTTGCTAACTTACTTGCCAACTTTAATGGGTGGAAGTTGGCGGGGGCCTGTGCCAACTTGCCAACTTACTTACTTGCCAACTTTAATGGGTGGAAGTTGGCGGGGGGCCTGTGCCAACTTGCACACTTACTTGCAAACTTTCATACTGGATAGTTTGCGGGGGCCTCTGCCAACTTGCCAACTTATTTACTTGCCAACTTTCAGGGGTGGAAGTTTGTGGGGGCCTCTGCCAACTTGCCAACTTACTTGACAACTTTCACGGATGGAAGTTGGCGAGGGGCCTCTGCCGACTTGCCAACTTACTTTCTTGCCAACTTTTATGGGTGGAAGTTGGCGGGGGCCTCTGCCAACTTGCCAACTTACTTGACAACTTTCACAGATGGAAGTTGGCGGGGGCCTCTGCCAACATGCCAACTTACTTTCTTGCCAACTTTAATGGGTGGAAGTTGGCGGGGCCTCTGCCAACTTGCCAACTTACTTGACAACTTCATGGGTGGAAGTTGGCGGGGGCCTCTGCCAACTTGCCAACTTACTTTCTTGCCAACTGTCATGGGTGGAAGTTGGTGGAGGCCTGTGCCAGCTTGCCAACTTACTTGCCAACTTTAATGGATGGAAGTTGGCAGAGGCCTCCGCCAACTACCCCATTGAAAGTTGGCAAGTAAGTTTGCAAGTTCGCAGAGGCCCCCGCCAACTTCGGCCCATGAAAGTTGGCAAGTAAGTAAGTTGGCAAGTTGGCAGAGGCTCCCGCCAACTTCCCCATTGAAAGTTGGCAAGTAAGTTGGCAAGTTGGCAGAGGGTCCCACGAACTTGCTAACTTCCACAACTTGGGAAAGGGCGCCACCAACTTCCACGCATGAAAGTTGGCAAGTACGTAAGTTGGCAAGTTGGCAGAGGCCCCCCCAATTTCCCCATTGAAAGTTGGCAAGGAAGTTGGCAAGTTGGCAGAGGGTACCACGAACTTGGAAACTTCCACAAGTTTGCTATTAAATTATGTAACAGACGATAGCCACCGACTTGGTATTTCAGAGTTTGAAGTTGTACCCAAGAGGGGGAAGTTGGTCGACGAAACCTGAAACCTGTACATTCTGGATATCATTAGCATCTCATTGTCAGCTACATGGACTGCCTGCTGGAAGTTGGCGGGGGCCTATGCCAACTTGCCAACTTACTTACTTGCCAACTTTCATGGGTGGAAGTTGGCGGGGGCCTCTGCCAACTTGCCAACTTACTTACTTGCCAACTTTCATGGGTGGAAGTTGGCGGGGCCTGTGCCAACTTGCCAACTTACTTACTTGCCAACTTTAATGGGTGGAAGTTGGCGGAGGCCTGTGCCAACTTGCCAACTTACTTGACAACTTTCATGGGTGGAAGTTGGCGGGGGCCTCTGCGAACTTGCCAACTTACTTTCTTGCCAACTTTCATGGGTGGAAGTTGGTGGAGGCCTGTGCCACCTTGCCAACTTACTTGCCAACTTTCATGGGTGGAAGTTAGCGGAAGCCTGTGCCAACTTGCCAACTTACTTACTTGCCAACTTTAATGGGTGGAAATAGGCAGAGGCCTCCGCCAACTACCCCATTGAAAGTTGGTGAGTAAGTTTGCAAGTTCGCAGAGGCCCCCGCCAACTTCGGCCCATGAAAGTTGGCAAGTAAGTAAGTTGGCAAGTTGGCAGAGGCTCCCGCCAACTTCCCCATTGAAAGTTGGCAAGTAAGTTGGCAAGTTGGCAGAGGGTCCCACGAACTTGCAAACTTCCACAACTTGGCAAAGGGCGCCACCAACTTCCACGCATGAAAGTTGGCGAGTAAGTAAGTTGGCAAGTTGGCAGAGGGTCCCACGAACTTGGAAACTTCCACAAGTTTGCTATTGAATTATGTAACAGACGATAGCCATTGACTTGGTATTTCAGTTTGAAGTTGTACCCAAGAGGGGGAAGGTGGTCGACGAAACCTGAAACTTGTACATTCTGCATATCATTAGCATCTCATTGTCGGCTACATGGACTGTCTGCCGGAAGTTGGCGGGGGCCTGTGCCAACTTGCCAACTTACTTGCCAACTTTCATGGGTGGAAGTTGGTGGGGGCCTCTGCCAACTTGCCAACTTACTTACTTGCCAACTTTCATTGGTGGAAGTTGGCGGGGGCCTCTGCCAACTTGCTAACTTACTTGCCAACTTTCATGGGTGGAAGTTGGCGGGGGCCTCTGCCAACTTACTTACTTGCCAACTTTCATGGGTGGAAGTTGGCGGAGGCCTGTGCCAACTTGCCAACTTACTTGCCAACTTTCATACAGGGAAGTTGGCGGGGGCCTCTGCCAACTTGCCAACTTACCTTCTTGCCAACTTTTATGGGTGGAAGTTGGCGGGGGCCTCTGCCAACTTGCTTGACAACTTTCATGGGTGGAAGTTGGCGGGGGCCTGTGCCAACTTGCCAACTTACTTGCAAACTTTTATACTGGTTAGTTTGCGGGGGCCTCTGCCAACTTGCCAACTTATTTACTTGCCAACTTTCAGGGGTGGAAGTTTGTGGGGGCCTCTGCCAACTTGCCAACTTACTTGACAACTTTCACGGATGGAAGTTGGCGAGGGGCCTCTGCCGACTTGCCAACTTACTTTCTTGCCAACTTTTATGGGTGGAAGTTGGCGGGGGCCTCTGCCAACTTGCCAACTTACTTGACAACTTTCACAGATGGAAGTTGGCGGGGGCCTCTGCCAACATGCCAACTTACTTTCTTGCCAACTTTAATGGGTGGAAGTTGGCGGGGGCCTCTGCCAACTTGCCAACTTACTTGACAACTTTCATGGGTGGAAGTTGGCGGGGGCCTCTGCCAACTTGCCAACTTACTTTCTTGCCAACTTTCATGGGTGGAAGTTGGTGGAGGCCTGTGCCAGCTTGCCAACTTACTTGCCAACTTTAATGGATGGAAGTTGGCAGAGGCCTCCGCCAACTACCCCATTGAAAGTTGGCAAGTAAGTTTGCAAGTTCGCAGAGGCCCCCGCCAACTTCGGCCATGAAAGTTGGCAAGTAAGTAAGTTGGCAAGTTGGCAGAGGCTCCGCCAACTTCCCCATTGAAAGTTGGCAAGTAAGTTGGCAAGTTGGCAGAGGGTCCCACGAACTTGCTAACTTCCACAACTTGGGAAGGGCGCCACCAACTTCCACGCATGAAAGTTGGCAAGTACGTAAGTTGGCAAGTTGGCAGAGGCCCCCCCAACTTCCCCATTGAAAGTTGGCAAGGAAGTTGGCAAGTTGGCAGAGGGTACCACGAACTTGGAAACTTCCACAAGTTTGCTATTAAATTATGTAACAGACGATAGCCACCGACTTGGTATTTCATAGTTTGAAGTTGTACCCAAGGGGGGAAGTTGGTCGACGAAACCTGAAACTTGTACATTCTGCATATCAATAGCATCTCATTGTCGGCTACATGGACTGTCTGCCGGAAGTTGGCGGGGGCCTGTGCCAACTTGGCAACTTACTTGCCAACTTTCATGGGTGGAAGTTGGCGGGGGCCTCTGCCAACTTGCCAACTTACTTACTTGCCAACTTTCATGGGTGGAAGTTGGCGGGGCCTGTACCAACTTGCTAACTTACTTACTTGCCAACTTTAATTGATGGAAGTTGGCGGGGCCTGTGCCAACTTGCCAACTTACTTACTTGCCAACTTTCATGGGTGGAACTTGGCGGAAGCCTGTTCCAACTTGCCAACTTACTTGCCAACTTACTTGCCAACTTTTCATGGGTGGAAGTTGGCGGGGGCCTGTGCCAACTTACCAACTTACTTACTTGCAAACTTTCATGGGTGGAAGTTGGCGGAGGCCTCTGCCAACTTGCCAACTTACTTGATAACTTTCATTCAGGGAAGTTGGCGGGGCCTGTGCCAACTTGCCAACTTACTTACTTGCCAACTTTCATGGGTGGAAGTTGGCAGGGGCCTGTGCCAACTTCACAACTTACTTCCTTGCCAACTTTCATTGGTGTAAGTTGGCGGAGGCCTGTGCCAACTTGCCAACTTACTTGCGAACTTTCATGGGTGGAAGTTGGCGGGGGCCTCTGCCAACTTGCCAACTTACTTGCCAACTTTCATACAGGGAAGTTGGCAGGGGCCTGTGCCAACTTGCCAACTTACTTACTTGCCAACTTAAATGGGTGGAAGTTGGCGGGGGCCTCTGCCAACTTGCCAACTTACTTACTTGCCAACTTTAATGGGTGGAAGTTGGCAGGGGCCTCTGCCAACTTGCTAACTTACTTGCCAACTTTAATGGGTGGAAGTTGGCGGGGGCCTCTGCCAACTTGCCAACTTACTTACTTGCCAACTTTCATGGGTGGAAGTTGGTGGAGGCCTGTGCCAACTTGCCAACTTACTTACTTGCCAACTTTCATGAGTGGAAGTTGGCGGGGGCCTCTGCCAACTTGCCAACTTACTTGACAACTTTCATTCAGGGAAGTTGGCGGGGCCTGTGCCAACTTGCCAACTTACTTACTTGCTAACTTTTATGGGTGGAACTTGGTGGAAGCCTGTGCCAACTTGCCAACTTACTTGCCAATTTTCATGGGTGGAATTTAGCGGGGGCCTGTGCCAACTTACCAACTTACTTACTTGCAAACTTTCATGGGTCTAAGTTGGCGGACACCTGTGCCAACTTGCCAACTTACTTACTTGCCAACTTTCATGGGTGGAAGTTGGCGGGGGCCTGTGCCAACTTGCCAACTTACTTGCCAACTTTCATACAGGGAAGTTGGCGGGGGCCTCTGCCAACCTGCCAATTTACTTACTTGCCAACTTTCATGGGTGGAAGTTGGCGGGGGCCTCTCCCAACTTGCAAACTTACTTGCCAACTTTAATGGGTGGAAGTTGGCAGGGGGCCTGTGCCAACTTGCTAACTTACTTACTTGCCAACTTTAATGGGTGGAAGTTGGCGGGGGGCCTGTGCCAACTTGCCAACTTACTTACTTGCAACTTTCATGGGTGGAAGTTGGCGGAGGCCTGTGCCAACTTGCCAACTTACTTGCAAACTTTGATACTGGGTAGTTGGCGGGCGCCTCTGCCAACTTGCCAACTTACTTGCCAACTTTCAGGGGTGGAAGTTTGTGGGGGCCTCTGCCAACTTGCCAACTTACTTGACAACTTTCACGGATGGAAGTTGGCAGGGCCTCTGCCAACTTGCCAACTTACTTTCTTGCCAACTTTAATGGGTGGAAGTTGGCGGGGGCCTCTGCCAACTTGCCAACTTACTTGACAACTTTCATGGATGGAAGTTGGCGGGGGCCTCTGCCAACTTGCCAAATTACTTTCTTGGCAACTTTCATGGGCGGAAGTTGGTGGAGGCCTGTGCCAGCTTGCCAACTTACTTACTTGCCAACTTTAATGGGTGGAAGTTGGCAGGGGCCTGTGCCAACTTGCCAACTTACTTACTTGCCAACTTTCATGGGTGGAAGTTGGCGGGGGCCTCTGCCAACTTGCCAACTTACTTGACAACTTTCATTCAGGGAAGTTGGCGGGGCCTGTGCCAACTTGCCAACTTACTTACTTGCCAACTTTCATGGGTGGAACTTGGCGGAAGCCTGTGCCAACTTGCCAACTTACTTGCCAACTTTCATGGGTGGAAGTTGGCGGGGGGCCTGTGCCAACTTACCAACTTACTTACTTGCAAACTTTCATGGGTCTAAGTTGGCGGACACCTGTGCCAACTTGCCAACTTACTTACTTGCCAACTTTCATGGGTGGAAGTTGGCGGGGGCCTGTGCCAACTTGCCAACTTACTTGCCAACTTTCATACAGGGAAGTTGGCGGGGGCCTCTGCCAACTTGCCAACTTACTTACTTGCCAACTTTCATGGGTGGAAGTTGGCGGGGGCCTCTCCCAACTTGCAAACTTACTTGCCAACTTAATGGGTGGAAATTGGCGGGGGCCTGTGCCAACTTGCTAACTTACTTACTTGCCAACTTTAATGGGTGGAAGTTGGCGGGGGGCCTGTGCCAACTTGCCAACTTACTTGCAAACTTTCATACTGGATAGTTTGCGGGGGCCTCTGCCAACTTGCCAACTTATTTACTTGCCAACTTTCAGGGGTGGATAGTTTGTGGGGGCCTCTGCCAACTTGCCAACTTACTTGACAACTTTCACGGATGGAAGTTGGCGAGGGGCCTCTGCCGACTTGCCAACTTACTTTCTTGCCAACTTTAATGGGTGGAAGTTGGCGGGGGCCTCTGCCAACTTGCCAACTACTTGACAACTTTCACAGATGGAAGTTGGCGGGGGCCTCTGCCAACATGCCAACTTACTTTCTTGCCAACTTTAATGGGTGGAAGTTGGCGGGGGCCTCTGCAACTTGCCAACTTACTTGACAACTTTCATGGGTGGAAGTTGGCGGGGACCTCTGCCAACTTGCCAACTTACTTTCTTGCCAACTTTCATGGGTGGAAGTTGGTGGAGGCCTGTGCCAGCTTGCCAACTTACTTGCCAACTTTCATGGATGGAAGTTGGCAGAGGCCTCCGCCAACTACCCCATTGAAAGTTGGCAAGTAAGTTTGCAAGTTCGCAGAGGCCCCCGCCAACTTCGGCCCATGAAAGTTGGCAAGTAAGTAAGTTGGCAAGTTGGCAGAGTCTCTCGCCAACTTCCCCATTGAAAATTGGCAAGTAAGTTGGCAAGTTGGCAGAGGGTCCCACGAACTTGCTAACTTCCACAACTTGGGAAAGGGCGCCACCAACTTCCACGCATGAAAGTTGGCAAGTACGTAAGTTGGCAAGTTGGCAGAGGCCCCCCCCAACTTCCCCATTGAAAGTTGGCAAGGAAGTTGGCAAGTTGGCAGAGGGTACCACGAACTTGGAAACTTCCACAAGTTTGCTATTAAATTATGTAACAGACGATAGCCACCGACTTGGTATTTCATAGTTTGAAGTTGTACCCAAGGGGGGAAGTTGGTCGACGAAACCTGAAACTTGTACATTCTGCATATCAATAGCATCTCATTGTCGGCTACATGGACTGTCTGCCGGAAGTTGGCGGGGGCCTGTGCCAACTTGGCAACTTACTTGCCAACTTTCATGGGTGGAAGTGGCGGGGGCCTCTGCCAACTTGCCAACTTACTTACTTGCCAACTTTCATTGGTGGAAGTTGGCGGGGCCTGTGCCAACTTGCTAACTTACTTACTTGCCAACTTTAATTGATGGAAGTTGGCGGAGGCCTGTGCCAACTTGCCAACTTACTTGACAACTTTCATGGGTAGAAGTTGGCGGGGGCCTCTGCCAACTTGCCAACTTACTTTCTTGCCAACTTTCATGGGTGGAAGTTGGTGGAGGCCTGTGCCACCTTGCCAACTTACTTGCCAACTTTCATGGGTGGAAGTTAGCGGAAGCCTGTGCCAACTTGCCAACTTACTTACTTGCCAACTTTAATGGGTGGAAATAGGCAGAGGCCTCCGCCAACTACCCCATTGAAATTTGGCAAGTAAGTTTGCAAGTTCGCAGAGGCCCCCGCCAACTTCGGCCCATGAAAGTTGGCAAGTAAGTAAGTTGGCAAGTTGGCAGAGGCTCCCGCCAACTTCCCATTGAAAGTTGGCAAGTAAGTTGGCAAGTTGGCAGAGGGTCCCACGAACTTGCAAACTTCCACAACTTGGCAAAGGGCGCCACCAACTTCCACGTATGAAAGTTGGCGAGTACGTAAGTTGGCAAGTTGGCAGAGGGTCCCACGAACTTGGAAACTTCCACAAGTTTGCTATTGAATTATGTAACAGACGATAGCCATTGACTTGGTATTTCAGAGTTTGAAGTTGTACCCAAGAGGGGGAAAGTGGTCGACGAAACCTGAAACTTGTACATTCTGCATATCATTAGCATCTCATTGTCGGCTACATGGACTGTCTGCCGGAAGTTGGCGGGGGCCTGTGCCAACTTGCCAACTTACTTGCCAACTTTCATGGGTGGAAGTTGGTGGGGGCCTCTGCCAACTTGCCAACTTACTTACTTGCCAACTTTCATTGATGGAAGTTGGCGGGGGCCTGTGCCAACTTGCTAACTTACTTGCCAACTTTCACGGGTGGAAGTTGGTGGGGCCTCTGCCAATTTGCCAACTTACTTACTTGCCAACTTTCATTGATGGAAGTTGGCGGGGGCCTGTGCCAACTTGCTAACTTACTTGCCAACTTTCATGGGTGGAAGTTGGCGGGGGCCTCTGCCAACTTACTTACTTGCCAACTTTAATGGGTGGAAGTTGGCGGAGGCCTGTGCCAACTTGCCAACTTACTTGCCAACTTTCATACCAGGAAGTTGGCGGGGGCCTCTGCCAACTTGCAAACTTACTTACTTGCCAACTTTCATGGGTGGAAGTTGGCGGGGGCCTCTGCCAACTTGCCAACTTACTTGACAACTTTCATGGGTGGAAGTTGGCGGGGGGCCTGTGCCAACTTGCCAACTTACTTGCAAACTTTCATACTGGATAGTTTGCGGGGGCCTCTGCCAACTTGCCAACTTATTTACTTGCCAACTTTCATGGGCGGAAGTTTGTGGGGGCCTCTGCCAACTTGCCAACTTACTTGACAACTTTCACGGATGGAAGTTGGCGAGGGGCCTCTGCCGACTTGCCAACTTACTTTCTTGCCAACTTTAATGGGTGGAAGTTGGCGGGGGCCTCTGCCAACTTGCCAACTTACTTGACAACTTTCACAGATGGAAGTTGGCTGGGGCCTCTGCCAACATGCCAACTTACTTACTTGCCAACTTTAATGGGTGGAAGTTGGCGGGGGCCTCTGCCAACTTGCCAACTTACTTGACAACTTTCATGGGTGGAAGTTGGCGGGGGCCTCTGCCAACTTGCCAACTTACTTTCTTGCCAACTTTCATGGGTGGAAGTTGGTGGAGGCCTGTGCCAGCTTGCCAACTTACTTGCCAACTTTAATGGATGGAAGTTGGCAGAGGCCTCCGCCAACTACCCCATTGAAAGTTGGCAAGTAAGTTTGCAAGTTCGCAGAGGCCCCCGCCAACTTCGGCTCATGAAAGTTGGCAAGTAAGTAAGTTGGCAAGTTGGCAGAGGCTCCCGCCAACTTCCCCATTGAAAGTTGGCAAGTAAGTTGGCAAGTTGGCAGAGGGTCCCACGAACTTGCTAACTTCCACAACTTGGGAAAGGGCGCCACCAACTTCCACGCATGAAAGTTGGCAAGTACGTAAGTTGGCAAGTTGGCAGAGGCCCCCCCAACTTCCCCATTGAAAGTTGGCAAGGAAGTTGGCAAGTTGCAGAGGGTACCACGAACTTGGAAACTTCCACAAGTTTGCTATTAAATTATGTAACAGACGATAGCCACCGACTTGGTATTTCAGAGTTTGAAGTTGTACCCAAGGGGGGAAGTTGGTCGACGAAACCTGAAACTTGTACATTCTGCATATCAATAGCATCTCATTGTCGGCTACATGGACTGTCTGCCGGAAGTTGGCGGGGGCCTGTGCCAACTTGGCAACTTACTTGCCAACTTTCATGGGTGGAAGTTGGCGGGGGCCTCTGCCAACTTGCCAACTTACTTACTTGCCAACTTTCATTGGTGGAAGTTGGCGGGGCCTGTACCAACTTGCTAACTTACTTACTTGCCAACTTTAATTGATGGAAGTTGGCGGAGGCCTGTGCCAACTTGCCAACTTACTTGACAACTTTCATGGGTGGAAGTTGGCGGGGGCCTCTGCCAACTTGCCAACTTACTTTCTTGCCAACTTTCATGGGTGGAAGTTGGTGGAGGCCTGTGCCAACTTGCCAACTTACTTACTTGCCAACTTTAATGGGTGGAAATAGGCAGAGGCCTCCGCCAATACCCCATTGAAAGTTGGGAAGTAAGTTTGCAAGTTCGCAGAGGCCTCCGCCAACTACCCCATTGAAAGTTGGGAAGTAAGTTTGCAAGTTCGCAGAGGCCCCCGCCAACTTCGGCCCATGAAAGTTGGCAAGTAAGTAAGTTGGCAAGTTGGCAGAGGCTCCCGCCAACTTCCCCATTGAAAGTTGGCAAGTAAGTTGGCAAGTTGGCAGAGGGTCCCACGAACTTGCAAACTTCCACAACTTGGCAAAGGGCGCCACCAACTTCCACGTATGAAAGTTGGCGAGTACGTAAGTTGGCAAGTTGGCAGAGGGTCCCACGAACTTGGAAACTTCCACAAGTTTGCTATTGAATTATGTAACAGACGATAGCCATTGACTTGGTATTTCAGAGTTTGAAGTTGTACCCAAGAGGGGGAAGGTGGTCGACGAAACGTGAAACTTGTACATTCTGCATATCATTAGCATCTCATTGTCGGCTACATGGACTGTCTGCCGGAAGTTTGCGGGGGCCTGTGCCAACTTGCCAACTTACTTGCCAACTTTCATGGGTGGAAGTTGGTGGGGGCCTCTGCCAACTTGCCAACTTACTTACTTGCCAACTTTCATGGGTGGAAGTTGGCGGGGGCCTGTGCCAACTTGCTAACTTACTTGCCAACTTTCATGGGTGGAAGTTGGCGGGGGCCTCTGCCAACTTACTTACTTGCCAACTTTCATGGGTGGAAGTTGGCGGAGGCCTGTGCCAACTTGCCAACTTACTTGCCAACTTTCATACCAGGAAGTTGGCGGGGGCCTCTGCCAACTTGCCAACTTACTTACTTGCCAACTTTCATGGGTGGAAGTTGGCGGGGGCCTCTGCCAACTTGCCAACTTACTTGACAACTTTCATGGGTGGAAGTTGGCGGGGGCCTTTGCCAACTTGCCAACTTACTTTCTTGCCAACTTTCATGGGTGGAAGTTGGTGGAGGCCTGTGCCAGCTTGCCAACTTACTTGCCAACTTTCATGGGTGGAAGTTGGCGGAAGCCTGTGCCAACTTGCCAACTTACTTACTTGCCAACTTTAATGGGTGGAAGTTGGCAGAGGCCTCCGCCAACTTCCACCCATGAAAGTTGGCAAGTAAGTAAGTTGGCAAGTTGGCAGAGGCCCCCGCCAACTTCCCCATTGAAAGTTGGCAAGTAAGTTGGCAAGTTGGCAGAGGCCCCCGCCAACTTCCACCCATGAAAGTTGGCAAGTAAGTAAGTTGGCAAGTTGGCAGAGGCCCCCGCCAACTTCCCCATTGAAAGTTGGCAAGTAAGTTGGCAAGTTGGCAGAGGGTCCCACGAACTTGGAAACTTCCACAAGTTTGCTATTGAATTATGTAACAGACGATAGCCACCGACTTGGTATTTCAGAGTTTGAAGTTGTACCCAAGAGGGGAAGTTGGTCGACGAAACCTGAAACTTGTACATTCTGCATATCATAGCATATCATTGTCGGCTACATGGACTGTCTGCCGCCCATTTACAGTGACTGGTGTCGACTTCACTGGGGCACTTTTCGTGCTGGGTGAAAGGCGTGAAGAAAAGGCCTACATATGTTTGTTTACGTGTTCTGTTTCTCGTGCAGTTCACCTTGAACTCGTACATGACCTCTCCACTCAAACTTTCCTACGCGCATTTCGTAGATTCTGTGCAAGGAGATCAATACCTCGCTACATGATTTCGGACAATGCCACAACCTACGAGTGCGCAGCAGATGAATTGAAAACACTGTTCAGTTCGCCAGCGGTCAAGTCCTACTTAGCAAATCGCAGAATCGATTGGAAATTTATTCCTAAGCGCACCCCGTGGTTTGGGGGTTTCTATGAACGCCTAATTGGTATAACAAAGATCGCTTTGAAGAAGGTACTCGGACGATCATATGTTACGTTCGATGAACTACAAACAGTAGTTACGGAGATTGAAGCGATCATCAATGATCGGCCTCTCACGTATACGTCTAGTGATTTCGACGATCCTCAGCCTTTAACGCCGTCACACCTCCTACATGGTAGACAACTTACTAGATTACCTTACGACACGCCGGATATCGAACAGTTGGAAGATCCGACATACGGTGTGACAAAATCAGCTCTCCAGAAACGATCGGACCTTCTCGCGAAATTGCTTAGCCACTTTTGGCAACGCTGGTCAAGGGAATATCTCACCTCACTTCGTGAACGTGACAGTTTGAACACTACGAAGGGAACAACTGAGAATGTCATTAACGTCGGTGACATTGTTCTAGTCGAGGACAATCGTGTACCGCGAATGAAATGGAATCTTGCTGTCGTCGAGAATTTGAACTATGGTAACGACAATCTCGTACGCTCGGCAGAAATCAAAACAAAGTTTGGTCGCACAAATCGACCTATCAAGAAACTATACCCAATTTTGGAACTGGGTGCGGACATCGACGGCAACAATTTGTGTGATCTCAACAGCTCTGAAACCAATGATGATCAAACGGATTGCAAGGAATCAAAGACTGTTACACAGCCGGACAAACTTACCCGCGCTGCTGCCAAGAAAGCGCGTCAATGTATAAAATACTCACCATACGAGGACTGACTTTAATTTCACTTGTCATTACGAATATTTGAACATTGCCATTGCATGACATTAGTATTATCGAGTTTCATAGAGCATCATTGGACATTTGTGTGATACGTCAAAGTAATAGTGTTTTTAAAATCGGACGCAAACGTTGACCTTTGGTTTATAGTCGCGCCAGCGGCTTACTGACTACGCATGCGCTTATTCATAATATACTATGCGAGTAACCGGAAGTGTACCCTTCTTTCGTGGGCGCCGCCATGTTTTTTTTTTGAGTACTCGTAAATAAACAAATACGAAACAAATTATTATTATATAACATGCCTTTATAAAATATACCTCTTTTATTAGCCAGTAAATGTTATTATGCACCTTGTCACTCATACTGAATATCGTTAATATAGACAAAGGGAGAAAACAGTCGTGCATATGAACGGTGGCATACGCAAAGAATGCTGGGATTGAATTTTAGAAAAGCGCCCCAGTGTCAATAGTTAAATTCAAAAATTGCCAGTTTTTAGACGGAACGCTATAGTTTTCAGCTTGCAAGTGGAAGTTGGGCAGTGCGGTTACCATTGCAATGATAATGATTGCATGATACGTCCCTTGTTTACAAAAATGTAACGCTATAGGCTGTTATCAATGTAAAACTTGCCAATTTTTGTCCAAATTTTTACACGTTACAGAAAATCTATAGGCCTACCTGCACTGCTGCAGGGTTTGACGTCCGCGCGTGTACGTACGTGAACTGCTTTCATCAGAGGGAAACTGGGCATAGTTGTCATATATACGTTTATGAAGTAACAATTAATTACATTTTATCATGAATCAATACAAATAACATTTCCAATCTTAACCCTGGCGCGACACCAAGGGCTGAGCCCTATATAATATTAGGTCAAAAAATTTGATTTCCACGTATTATTGCAGACTTGAAGGAGTCATGTTTATCATCGCGCTGTTATTGTGTTTGCAGATTCAGTTACTGTTTAATTCAGTTGTTCAGTAATTGCAGCACTTTCGCCGGGCGGAGTAATGTTGAGAACAAGAGTATGTTTATTGCCTCCTGCCTATTGGCGTATTGTCTCGCTGTCAATCACCGAGAGACTTTCCATATTTGTATTGTACCACGCCCACTTTCACGGGCACTTGTGTTCTGATACTTTGGCGGAATAAAGCTGAGTTGAGTTTTGCTGTTGCCAACTGAACACGTGCGTCTGTTCGTACTGTCTCTGGGTATCTACGAACCCACAGGCGCTTGGCACATTGATGGGATAATTGTATTTAATATGTAGAATGTCTATATACGACTTGATTATTCAATAAAAGAATCACCATACGTGATATTGGTGTAGGCCTATATTGAAAGACAATACGTCATCTGTGAAGGGTTGTATGCAGTACGTCATTGCATGCAGCTGATTCAAAATGGCCGGCGCTGGGTTGGTGTGCCCAGCCGATTTCAGGACGATTTCTCGCCAGTAGCATAAGGTAAGGTATCATTTTAGGCAAAAGATACCAGTCGATCGATTATTTATGCGACCATCTGACTGTTGACCAGTTGTTATCACCGGAAACGCTCAGAGTTCGTGAATTTCGCTGATTTATGAAATCGGGCGGTGAAAAGCTTTCTTACCTTTCCATCCTGTCTGTGCAGCAGTGGACAACGGGCCCAAGCCCTGCAGAGCTCTACAGCCGCTCGGTTAAGCTAGCCGACATGTACAGTAATATCACGTACCGTTATTCTTTATTAAATAATCAAGTCATGTAGACATTCTACACATTGATGATTATGCAGTGCGTTCGCCGGGCCCGAGCCAGGCAGCCATAGCCATTCGCCCCAGTCAACATGTAGGCCTGTAGGCCTACACTAATATCACGTATGGTGATTCTTTTATTGAATAATCAAGTCGTATATAGACATTGTACATATTAAATACGATTATTATCCCAGCAATGTGCCAAGCGCCAGTGTACGAACCACCTCACCCCAAGCGGTCACACAGCGGTTATAACTGCTAGGTACCGTACGTTGTAAGTTCGAACCCTGTTGAAACCACCATATTTTACCATCAGTCGCTCCTCAAACGAAGAGGAGGGGTGGCTGTTTTTGCTGGTTCAAGCCTAAGAGTTCTCCTGTACGATTTGGAAATCAGCAAATGGTGTACATGCATGGACGGGGTATCTAAGGTAAACCAGATGTGAACTGAATGTGCTCAGGTGGTTTACACAGGTTCATTAGATAGTACTACGCTTCACAGAACAGTTAGATAGCTGATAGCAGTGTGCGAAATTCATGCAAAATCTCTACCGGCCAAGCGCCCCAGCAACTTTAACAAATCACTTGCCCTGAAGGAAATCAACTGGTCCGATCGTCAGGTAAAATTCAATAATAGTGCAGATTTTTACCCGTGCTCAGTATAGGGGCCTAGAATATTTGATTGAAAATAAAAAAAACACCAAATCAACATGCTAAAATCAAACTGTTTTTGTGTCTTTTAGGCCTAATTCTTTTAAGGGAAAGCAAATGAAGATGAGTATCAAAACCAAAAGTTTAGGCAACTGATTTCAGTGCCAAAAAATGAAAACAAAACAAACAAACAAACAAACAAACATATGAAATCCGTGAAAGGTTAGGCACAAACACATTTTGCGTTTCTCTTTTTTAAAACAGCCTTTCACAACAAATAATTCTAACATTAAGAAAACGACCACAAGCGTGGGCTTGAAATATGCCCGACACAGAAAAGCTAAGCGTCCAGAATTCCCATCAGGGATGGTAAGTTTTGGCACCACAAACACGCGATTCACACACAAATGGAGACAATACAACATGTGACTCTTTAAAAACAATTCTGGCTTCTCCTCTTTGAGGGAAGGTGACTGTCATCAAATCAAAGAAGGGAATACAAATAATTAGGACAACTGATGAAAAGAAAAATACTGAAGTGTCGAAACCCATGTCAAAGACGAATCACAAAAATGTAATTTTTACAGGTGACCAAGGCAAATGGCCATCAAGGTCAAGTTACAATCAAGGTTAAGGCTGATACATATCGACGAATTTGGGACTCTAGTAATTGATACTGGACAATTCTTGAATGATGTGCCATGCGTCTCAACAGGCCGGATCAGTGAAATCACGAATAGTTACTTGATATTTATCGGCGATTGGGACTCTAATATCGATACTAGTCGATTCCAGACTTTTAAATCGCGGGGTAAATATCCAATATATATCGGAGATTTTACCACCTCACAGATCTTGACAAGCCCGACTTGCTCAATCCGACTCTAACTTCGATACTAGACGATACCATACTTGTCATATGGCGGGTAAATATTCAATTCATGTGAAAATAGCTGGTCTCGGGACATCGGGTTTGCGAGAATTTCGCACGCTGCCTGGAGTGTTCTTTGTTCTACGTAACTGTGAAGCCAGTATTCGTTGGCATTGAATATGGATTCCTTCCACCTACACCAAAGGTACAAATGTGTGGAATAGATTTGTAAAGCTACTGACAAAGCAAATTTCACACTGTAATTGAAGTGTTCATTTTATTGTCAATCTTTGGTCACTTTATATTGTCACCGTTAACCATAGGAACAAACTCTGACTTTTTGTTATTGTTTAGATAATTTTAGTCTCAAACAAAAATAAAGTGATACTCTTGTGGTTACAGATTTGAAATGGTTGTAGAGCGACCACTAACTGTACTTGGTTGGTAATAGGAACAGTGTATTTCATATATAGAAATCTTTCAATAGTTGGAACTGAGGAAAGAGACCAACCTAAGTTTCATTATCGTTTTAGATTGTCTTTCCACGTAAGTGGATGAGGAAAGATAAACTATATTATCGAATTCAAGTTGCCTACAGCTTTATAGCTGAAAACATACTGTTCTCTGTTGCGGTACTCAAATCCCAGGGCCCCGTGACTTGCGAGAAACACTGGGGTTACACTGACTTCGTACTTCGATAGACCTCTGTCCCCAGAGCAATCAGGCAATCATTTCAGTGAACGCGACTCAAGGCTGGTAAACAAGTTGTCCTACTGTTCCTTACTAAACTGCTTCTTCAAACTGATCACAACAATCATTGTCAGAGTTTCTTATCAAACACCTGATTTGAAATTTTAAAACTGCTCAAAAGCCCGGGCTTTGTCGTATATAATCCATATAACTGATGAAGATAAACTATTTCTTCTTCTCTTAATTTGTTCCTGGACCATAAAATATACAACTTATCATTCAAATGTAACTTTTGATTACTAAATGGGTAAAGGCAGTTTTTAAAAGAATATCGCTACGACAGAGTACTTGAGAGGAATTCTTAATCATTTACCGAAAATCATTGTTTAAAACATCAAAAACACTTTCGTAGTCCCCTATTGTACAGTCATTATTTGTCGTAATTTAATTTTTCCCGTATAATGAGCATTACGTGTGATAGTGTGTACAAAAAGACTTCTGCATTTTGTTTCATTTCTTTCAATGCTATTCTGTTTTTTACATTATTTTCTAGTTCAGCAGAGATAAGGAGTTTCGCAACATTGTTAAGTTTGTTAGGTACGCTTATAAATTCGAATGGAGATCGCAACGTTAAATGTAAAGACTGCGTAGTTACAAGAGCGCTGTGAAGTTCTCAACTACGTTAACTATGTCAGGTAACTAAAGGTGACAATGACAAATGGAGACTTCTAAGAACAATTTAAAAACTGAGTAGTTACCTGAACACCAATGAAGTTCCCAACTACGTTGACTACGTCAGGTACGGAGACTGGAGAAAATGGAGACTTCTATGTTAAAGTTAAAGACTGCGTAGTTACCTTAACACTGATGAAGTTCACAATTTCGTCAATTAGGTCAGGAACGAATACTCGGTAAAATGAGACGTCTACGTACAATTTGAAGACTTCGTAGTTACCTTAATGCTTATGAAGTTTTATGAGCTTAATGACCAGTTCAAACCAGCTCAAACCGGTGTAAACCAGTCGGGTATCTAAAATAGGGCATATGTCTACCCTTTTTATAATGTATTCCTTTAACCATTGGTAATAATACCCACAAACCAAAGTTACAAGAAGATGATGTTTTCGTGATTGACGCTATGTCACAATCATTACAGATTTTTAATTAGTATGTACATAGTTATAATTGCTTGTCACTGCGAATTTTGGTGCCAGGGTCCAAAAGAAAAAAACAGTGCCTCGGGCCGAAACTTTACATTCTCTGAGTAAAGAAAGGGGAAGGTAAAACGTTATTGTTTGGCCGCAGTGAAATATTTGTACTGTTGGCACCCGGTCGCATTTATTATCTTTTGTACCTCCCAGCACAAGAAACCCTCGTTAACGATGTTGCACATAGCAGAGCCTGATAAGATGGGCTTTGGTTGTCTTTGTGTGTCTACTCAGTGTTAACATTGTTATTAAAATTAAGCATGCGCTTGGCAATCCTTATCTTACGGCACTTGAGGCGGACAGTAACTGCCAATGATCAATTGAGGAAAAAGGTTTAAGGCTAGACCTCTGTCCCCAGAGCAATCAGGCAATCATTTCAGTGAACGCGACTCAAGGCTGGTAAACAAGTTGTCCCACTGTTGCTTACTAAGCTGCTTCTTCACACTGATCACAACAATCATTGTCAGAGATTCTGATCAGACGCCTGTCTTGCAATTTTAAAATTTCTCAAAAGTCTGGGCTTTGTCGTATTTAATCCATGCAACTGATGAAGATAAACTATTTCTTTAGGGGCCAAGCCGCCAGCTGGGCCCCTATTTTTATTGCTCGAGTTCTACTATTTCCTCTTCTTCCTCCTCCTCCCCTTCTTCTTCTTCTGCCATTTTTTGCCGACTAGATCTCTTAAACGGTCTAACAAAAACTTCTCAAACTTGCAGGGCTTATAGGTGTCAATTAGTACTCGTGCACCTGACCCTTGAAATTTTCACGTGACCTGGCGGCCATATTGGATTTTCCAAAAACCTAAAAATGGCTTCTCCTGATGATCCAGGGGTCTGGTCAATTTGAATTTTTTCATATAGCAAGCATGACCTAAGGTCTTCAGAATTTACAAATAAAATCGCGTGCGGTCACGTGACTTTGGCCGCCATATTGGATTTTCGAAAAATACCAATTTAATCTTTAAAAATCTTCTTCTCCAGAACAAACACACCGATTGAGCTGAAATTTTACTCATGTCATCCTTAAAGTGATCTCTTTCAAGTTTGCAAAGGACATTTGGATCGGTCACATGATTTGGCCGCCATATTGGATTTTCGAAAAATACCAATTTAATCTTCAAAAATCTTCGATTCCAGAACTAACACACCGATTGAGCTGAAATTTTACTCAGGAAATCCTTATAGTGATGTCTTTCAAGTTTGCAAAAGACATTTGGATTGGTCACGTTATTTGGCGGCCATATTGGATTTCCAAAAAAAATACCAATTTAATCTTCGAAATTAATTGCTTGTAAAATTGTTTAACTTTTCTTTTTTGTTCTTGGAAAAAATATCTGTACAAGAATCATTTCCAATACAGGTTGGAAGTTTGCATGAAGGTTCCAATGAGTGGTAGTACCATAACTTATTCAAATTGTGTTGACATGAACAAAATTAATAAATATTGTGAAGATATTTGTTTTATTTTTGGCGATTCTACAGGTACTTAGAGTACATAATGTGGTGATGTAGTATGCATTTGATATGGTAAACTGTATTATTTTTGGTGTTGAATGCTATAAAAATCATAAAAAGACAAAGGTGAAGGTGATTTTTTTCTAAACAAATCTCTGGTTTAATGCTTTTAAATTTGTTCAGAACGGCATAAAACAGACGTACATATATGATCCCACAGGCTTCTTTAGTATATATAGGTTGTATTTGGAAGTTTTCCCGATTTGTCTATGATACAGCAATGCTTGCTTAACTGGGTGGCAGTTTGGGACATACCATAATCATGTAGTGTGGCAGCAACATTAACAGTGGAAGCTCTACAGAATGCCAATAATTGCATATTACCGTCGTCTTCTATTGTCCAACCATAGACCTTACAGAGAGACCAAATATTGTCTACAGTAATTCTATGCAATACAATATTACATTAGAAGGGATACCTTTGGTTTGGTATGGCAGATTTTATCACTAATTATGATGTATTAGCCTGGTTGTATGGTATTGTATAAGTTTGTGTGATCAACGGTTGCAACAGTTGCCAACCATTGGTACTTCAATGGACGGTGCACGAACATTTGTTCAATGCACTTGACTATGAATATCAAAGGTAAAGATCCGTAGAAGCTATTAAATATCGTGTATACACTCATTGTAGCTTTTTTTTGTATTTAAATTGTTTTATTGGTAACATTTTCTTTAGTAACATGAACTTAAATTAAAATGAAGTACAGTGCTTAGTTATCTACAATTTTGTGTAAAATTGAAATCCATTTGTCGCAATGTCTCTCTAATTTGTCTTTTTCCAGGGCTATTTCGTACTGAGAGATGCCTCGAAAAATGTGTGAAACTCGGTCTCCCATATATAGTCTACCATTTAAGGTAGTCATAGACACAAAAACACTCATTGTAGCTTGACACATGTAACCAAACGTGGGCAAAGTGTCATTGACTCTACTTTGTGCTTAACCTTAGTCGTGGTTGGTATCTCTAAATAAAATCTTATATCAAAGAAGTAATTTTGTACGGCAACGCTCACAACAAATCCTCATAGTATTAAATACACTTGGTCCCAATGGAGTGCCGTTGCTTTTGTGAACTACAAAAATAGTATTTTTTCGAGTTTATCTGTGGTGAAAATATTGTCAAATGTATATGATTCAAGCCCTTGTCTTGCAATTACATTTAATGTTTTGTTTTAAGACTGAGTTGCTCGTATTAATTTGAAATTACGTGAAGTCAATAATTAAGTATTATCGATTACCAACAGCAGTAGTTTATGGTGTCTTAAAGTTTTGAAATCGTAATGAGCATGATCGCGTAACTTGCGCCCCAGTCGACCATGTTGGAATTCTGTGGAAGGGTATATAACAGATAGACATATATAGCAACAAGTGTTTTGCTGTACGGTACATTTACGCGTACTATATATAGTGTGATCGGCGACCACAGAAACGACCTTCAGGAGGCAATCTTCATTTACAGTTTGTAATTTAGTTTATGGCTGTCTGCGCTATGGGATAAAAGACATCACACGAGAGGCTAAAGGTTGGCGATTGGAATGTTGAACAAGCAAGCTGTTTAAGGGTAAAATTAGAGAGCTACGTCACGCATGCTGAACTTACACACATGAGCTTTATCGAACGCAGACAAAAGGCAAAGCTGAGCATTGGCAACTTGCTAGGCTTAAGACTGGTCTGTTCATCTAACTACGATTCAAATCTATTTGGTTTGTAGTTTATGCTGTCACAAAGTATTTTTCCTTTTTTCAATGATCGATGGTCTTCTTCCGAATTTGTTCATCTTATGTCCAGTCGTGCCTGAAATAGTCTAATGTCCATAACTAAGGTGTCGTCGTGAAAATTGTTGTTGAAATCAAAATTTACGATTTAAGTTTCGCATGGTGAACTTAGAACAGAGCTGCTTTATCAAACTAATAAAATACAAAAGTGTGCGTAGGCGAGTAACATGACAAAAACCTGATTTATCCAACTACCATTCAACTCTATTCTGTTCGCAGTTTACGCTTGATCGAAACATGACATATTGAATCGTTAGTTTAAAGATTTTCTGTCATCTGATCATGGGTCGTCAGTCAAAGCTTTTCATGTACAGAACTGTTCGTGCTTCCAATAGCGGAGAGAAATGACGTTAACAGTGTCTTGAAATGTGGTCACGGGATCATAGGAATATTTTTTCTTCTGAGCTTTTTAAAAATACGCTCGTCTCTTTCTCTATTAAAAGAGAAGATATCAATGGTTAGTGTCATTGAATCAAGCTGGTCAATTTGTGTGTGTTTTTTGAGGGGAGAGGGGCAAAGCTGAAATGTTCATACTCAACCGTTCTCAGCTACACCCAGTAGAAATGATGATGCTGTATTTTCCGTTCCGGTTAACGACTCAGTCCGCAGAACCATAGGACAATTTTCTATTCATAAGCTTTGTGCGGAGGTGTAAGCTGATATCAACGTCACAGTCACTGCCCACAATTAGCCCGTTCTCTGATTGGTTACTTGTTTCTGATTTGTAGAATTCATTCATACATTGTCATTGAAATCCGTTGATTGTTGTTTGTTGTTGATTCCAAATCATGAATTTAAATCTGTTTATCTTTCCTGGCACATTGACATTTGATTACACCCAAAGTATTAAGTCTCTGTGTTTCTAGTTTTACATTTATATCGGGTTCGCAGTCTTCCGCTTAATGATGACTGATGACGTGTTTGGCTGTAATTCCCGTCTTTTTCCATTGTTTCTCGTTCTGTACTTACAACAGTACTAAATATGACAAGTCCCTTCCTTCCCTGGTTCAGGTAAGGGTAGGGTAGTATAGTAGTACGTGGAAACATATTTCCCCTTGAAGTGTTCGTCGATGTGTCTGACTTACTCAATGCTTTAATGATGAGAATTTTGTTAAAAACGTTAACAGACCATATCGTCAGATCGCTGGTTCAGGAAAATAGTAGCCATCCAAAGGCACCCTGTTTTCACCAAGCTACAACCTAACACTGGCTGAAACTGCTAAACGTACCTCCACTGAAGACGGAAAGCTTGATAACGGTTTGATTTGAGCACGTAAATGTCAAAATTGTAAAAAAACCACTGAAACGATGAAATGGATTGTAAAACAGATGGATTCTTATGAATGATAATGATATGTGTATGGAGATGAATGTACCCTATATATTCATTTCTGCCACAAAATGAAATTATTCTTTGGTATGAATTCAATTTTATTGTTGATGGTTGGTTATTGTACAGATGATATTCTTTGACCGTGGAAAACGCAAGTGCTATTGAAAACACTAGTAAATACAATTCCATACATAGATTATGAGCTTCGTTAGTTAGTATCGTCGAAATGAGTGAAGCTGGGCGTTAGAAACTTCGAACACAGCGGTTTTATCTCATCAAGAAAATAGGTAGAGGTGTGCATAGGCGAGTAACTGGGCCAAAATCTAACAAAGACTATTTATCTACTGCAGTTCAAATCTGCCTTGATATATTACTGTACATTTTTGATGTTGTCGAGAACAAATCGTTAGCATTTAGTTTAAAGGTGTCTTTGTCCTAAGTTTTTTAGCTCACATTAAAAGGAGTGGTCCAGGTTACCACAGTGAAAATTCTGAAAGTTGATCTCAATGCAATCACCCTTGTGTAACATTGGTTCTGTAAGTTGTTCCAAAAGTGGATGCACCAGATGTACTGGAAGAAAACATTTACTTTTCCCTGTATGGTTTCACAGGTAATGGTTGTATGTTGAAATCTCTGCTTGTATCCGGTGTATGGGCAAAATGTAAACATTGGTTGCATGTCATGTATTTCAGTAAATTTCATCTATTGTTCATGAACAATCAAGAAAAGTTAACTGAGTGCAAGTAAAAGACAACATATTTCTCAACACATAAACTGCGTTGCCAGCTGATTGTCTTAAGGAATTATCACATACGAAGTAGAAAGAGGACAAGAAACTGATCAAATTTTTGTTATATATTCAACCTGAGTGCCTGTATATATAACCAGTTAAGCATTACACCCAGCTGTTTGTTATATCTTTATCACACTCTATGGGTCAAGGTATGGGGGCCAATATCGTCACTGCCAGTCTGTGTATGTTAGTCTGTCTGTATGTCCATCTATCCGTCGGTCTGTCTGTAGACCAAGTTTGTGGTGCTCATGACTGAATAATTTCCACATTAAATATGGGCATTTCGAAATGTGGCATGCTTGTATGGTTATCTTTAATAGAATTGAATGTTGTAGATATTGATAAAAGAATAAAGAGGGATAATGTATGGGATTTCCCCGATATTTGTTCAAAAGTCTTGTGTTCAGGAATCACATGTCAGATACCAGGTATCAATTGGATTTCATGTTCTGAATGATCATTTGATTAGCGTGTATTAAAATATTGATCACATTTGGATAAGTAAATACATGACCGAATAGGAAGACAGAAATTAGGTGCAGCTGACACGCTGTTCTACAAACAACTAGCATGGACATATTTATATGTTGTGTTTAAAAGACATTTTGGGGTAAAGTTCTAGTAATCAAATCAACGTTTTGCCTGTTTTATTTTTAAGAAATGCCAAATATAATATTCTTTAAGTCCATGGTCCAATTGCAAACAAATGGGAATGGCTGCACCTTTTGCCTGTGTTTGTGGTAGATACATGCTGAACTGTAAATTACTATTTGTTCAAGTGACGTCAACGTTATTAACAATGCTAATGAGCAATAAAAGTGTGAACTTGGTGAAAATCTCGATAGACATTGGTCAGATTGTCTTGGCAAGGCAGCTAACATACCAGATTGTACTAAAAGTGTTGCATGGAAGTCGCTATGAGTGAATTTTAAAAGAAGTTGTGGTATAAAAATCGTGTAAACAACCAGCCTTTCATTAACAAGATGCAGGATAGCATAAGTAAATTCACAAAAAGTGTCATCTGTATAGAGAGCAAACTTTGCTGGTTAATCAAGCAAGGTCAGGTAATTGATCACCAAACATGATGCAAATATGACAATTATGTGTGAAAAAAGTGCTTGATTCGGTTTGAAAGGATTTTGTTTCTTTCCATTGTCATATTGTATATTTATGGAATTGTTTGTCTGTGAAAGCCAAGTAATGGCTTCTACACAAATCTCTGGTTTGAAAGGGGTCTAAAACAGATGTACATATCCGATGCCACAGGCTTCTTTAGTATACTGGTATATAGGTTTGTGTTTGGAAGTTTCCCCATTTGTCTATGCTACTGCAATGCTTGCTTAACAGGGTGGCAGTTTGGGACATACCATTATCATGTAGGTGTGGCAGCATCATTAACAGTGGAAGCTCTAAAGATTGACAATAATTGCATGTTACCGTCGTCTTCGATTGTCCAACCTTAGACCTTAGAGAGAAACCAAATATCGTCTACAGTAATTCTATGCAGTAGAATATTATATTGCAAGGGATACCTTTAGTTTGGTATGGCAGATTTATCACTAACTATGATGTATTAGCCTGGTTGTATGGTATTGTGTGAGTTTGTGTGATCAACGGTTGCAACTATAGCCGAACCATTTGGTACTTAAATGGGCGGTGCATGAAAATTTGTTAAAATTCACTTGACTATGAATATCACAGCAAAGATCCGTAGAAGCTATTAAATATCGTGTATACACTCATTCTAGCTTGCCAAATATAACCAAAACGTGGGCAAAGTGTCATTGACGCTATTTTTGTACTTAGCCTTAGTCGTGTTGGTTAGTCGTGTTGGTATCTCTAAATGAAATCTTATATCAAAGAAGTAATAGTGTACGCCAACAACAACAGTTCTTCATAGTATTAAATACACTTGGTCCCAATATTGTGCCGTTGCTTTTCTGAACTACCAAAAAAAGTATTTTTTCCAGTTTGTCTGTAGTGTAAACATTATGTTTTTGTTTTAAGACTGAGATCCTCGTATTAATTAGAAATAACGTGAAGTCAATAATTAAGTATTATCTATTACTAACAGCAGCAGTTTATGGTGTCTTAAAGTTTTGAAATCGTAATGAGCATGATCGCGTAACTTGCGCCCCAGTCGACCATGTTGGAATTCTGTGGAAGGGAATATAACAGATTGACATATATAGCAACAAGTGTTTTGCTGTAAGGTACATTTACGCTTACTATATCTAGTGTGATCGGCGACCACCGAAACGACCTGAGGCAATCTTCATTATAGTTTACTATTCAGTTTATGGCTGTCTGCGCTATTGTGATAAAGACGTCACCGAGAGGCTAAAGGTTGGCGATTGGAATGTTGAAAAAGCTGGCTGTTTAAGGGCAAAATTAGAGAGCTACGTCACGCATGCTGAACTTAAACACATGAGCTTTATCATACGCAGACAAAAGGCAAAGCTGAGCATTGGCAACTTGCTAGGCTTAAGACTGGTCTGTTCATCTAACTACGATTCAAATCTATTTGGTTTGTAGTTTACGCTGTCACAAAGTATTTTTCATTTTTTCAATTGATCTATGATCTTCGTCCGAAGTATTTTCATCTCATGTCCAGTAGTGCCTGAAATAGTCTAATGTCCATAACTAAGGTGTCGTGCGTGAAAATTGTTGTTGAAATCAAAATTTACGATTTAAGTTTCGCATGGTGAACTTAGAACAGAGCTGCTTTATCACACTAAGAAAATACAAAAGGTGTGCGTAGGCGAGTAACATGTCAGAAACCTGATTTATCCAACTACCATTCAACTCTATTCTGTTCGCAGTTTACGCTTTATCGAAACATGACATATTGAATCGTTAGTTTTAAAGATTTTCAGTCATTTGATCCTTGGTCGTCAGTCAAGCTTTTCATGTGCAGAACTGTTCGTGCTTCCAATAGCGGAGAGAAATGACGTTAACAGTGTCTTGAAATGTGGTCACGGGATCATAAGATATTTTTTCTTCTGAGCTTTTTAAAAAATACGCTCGTCTCTTCTTCTCAATGGGTAGTGTCATTGAATCAAGCTGGTCAATTTGTGTGTGTTTTTTGAGGGGAGAGGGGCAAAGCTGAAATGTTCATACTCAACCGTTCTCAGCTACACCCAGTAGAAATGATGATGCTGTATTTTCCGTTCCGGTTAACGACTCAGTCCGCAGACCGCTGTTTGTTATATCTTTATCACTCTCTATGGGTCAGGTATGGGGGCCAATATCGTCACTGCCAGTCTGTGTATGTCAGTCTGTCTGTATGTCCATCTATCCGTCCGTCTTTCTGTAGACCAAGTTTGTGGAGCTCATAACTGAATAATTTCCACATTAAATATGGCCAGCTTCGAAATGTGGAATGCTTAGATGGTTATCTATAATAGAATGGAATCTTGTAGATGTTGATAAGAGAATAAAGAGGGATGATGTATGGGATTTCCCCCGATATTTGTTCAAAAGTCTTGTGTTCAGGAATCACATGTCAGATACCAGGTATCAATTGGATTTCATGTTCTGAAGGATCATTTGATTACCATGTATTAAAATATTGATCACATTTGGATAAGTAAATACATGACCGAATAGGAAGACAGAAATTTGGTGCAGCTGACACGCTGTTCTACAAACAACTAGCATGGACATATTTATATGTTGTGTTTAAAAGACATTTTGGGGTAAGGTTCTAGTAATCAAATCAACGTTTTGCCTGTTTTATTTGTAAGAAATGCCAAATATAATATTCTTGAAGTCCATGGTCCAATTGCAAACAAATGGGAATGGCTGCACCTTTTGCCTGTGTTTGTGGTAGATACATGCTGAAATGTAAATTACTATTTGTTCAAGTGACGTCAACGTTATTAAATAATGCTAATGAGCGATAAAAGTGTGAACTTGGTGAAAATCTCGATAGACATTGGTCAGATTGTCTTGGCAAGGCAGCTAACATACCAGATTGTACTAAAAGTGTTGCGTGGAAGTCGCTATGAGTGAATTTTAAAAGAAGTTGTGGTATAAAAATCGTGTAAACAACCAGCCTTTCATTAACAAGATGCAGGATAGCATAAGTAAATTCACAAAAAGTGTCATCTGCATAGACAGCAAACCTTGCTGCTTAATCCAGCAAGGACAGGTTATTAATCACCAACACTTACATCTGTTTATGTAAATATTAAATTTTGTATGAAACAAATGCTTGGAAATTCGGTTTCAAAGGATTTTGTTTCTTTCCATTGTCATATGTATATTTATGGAATTGTTTGACTGTGTAAGTCAAGTAATGGCTTCTAAACAAATCTCTGGTTTAATGCTTTAAATTTGTTAGAAGGGCTCTAAAACAGACGTACATATCCAATGCCACAGGCTTCTTTAGTATATATAGGTTTGTGTTTGGAAGTTTTCCCGATTTGTCTATGATACAGCAATGCTTGCTTAACTGGGTGCAGTTTGGGACATACCATTATCATGTAGGTGTGGCAGCAACATTAACAGTGGAAGCTCTAAAGATTGACAATAATTGCATGTTACCGTCGTCTTCGATTGTCCAACCATAGACCTTAGAGAGAAACCAAATATCGTCTACAGTAATTCTATGCAGTAGAATATTATATTGCAAGGGATACCTTTAGTTTGGTATGGCAGATTTTATCACTAATTATGATGTATTAGCCTGGTTGTATGGTATTGTGTGAGTTTGTGTGATCAACGGTTGCAACAATAGCCAACCATTTGGTACTTAAATGGGCGGTGCATGAAAATTTGTTAAAATTCACTTGACTATGAATATCACAGCAAAGATCCGTAGAAGCTATTAAATATCGTGTATACACTCATTCCAGCTTGCCACATATAACCAACGTGGGCAAAGTGTCATTGACGCTATTTTTGTACTTAGCCTTAGTCGTGGTGGTTAGTCGTGTTGGTATCTCTAAATGAAATCTTATATCAAAGAAGTAATAGTGTACGCCAACAACAACAGTTCTTCATAGTATTAAATACACTTGGTCCCAATATTGTGCCGTTGCTTTTCTGAACTACCAAAAAAATTATTTTTTCCAGTTTGTCTGTAGTGTAAACATTATGTTTTTGTTTTAAGACTGAGATCCTCGTATTAATTTGAAATAACGTGAAGTCAATAATTAAGTATTATCGATTACTAACAGCAGCAGTTTATGGTGTCTTAAAGTTTTGGAATCGTAATGAGCATGATCGCGTAACTTGCGCCCCAGTCGACCATGTTGGAATTCTGTGGAAGGGTATATAACAGATTGACATATATAGCAACAAGTGTTTTGCTGCACGGTACATTTACGCTTACTATATATAGTGTCATCGGCGACCACAGAAACGACCTGAGGCAATCTTCATTTACAGTTTGCAATTCAGTTTATGGCATGTTGAACAAGCAGGCTGTTTAAGGGCAAAATTAGAGAGCTACGTCACGCATGCTGAACTTAAACACATGAGCGTTATCGAACGCAGACAAAAGGCAAAGCTGAGCATTGGCAACTTGCTAGGCTTAAGACTGGTCTGTTCATCTAACTACGATTCAAATCTATTTGGTTTGTAGTTTATGCTGTCACAAAGTATTTTTCCTTTTTTCAATTGATCGATGGTCTTCTTCCGAATTTGTTCATCTTATGTCCAGTCGTGCCTGAAATAGTCTAATGTCCATAACTAAGGTGTCGTCGTGAAAATGTTGTTGAAATCAAAATTTACGATTTAAGTTTCGCATGGTGAACTTAGAACAGAGCTGCTTTATCAAACTAAGAAAATACAAAAGGTATGCGTAGGCGAGTAACATGTCAAAAACCTGATTTATCCAACTACCATTCAACTCTATTCTGTTCGCAGTTTACGCTTTATCGAAACATGACATATTGAATCGTTAGTTTTAAAGATTTTCAGTCATTTGATCCTGGGTCGTCAGTCAAAGCTTTTCATGTGCAGAACTGTTCGTGCTTCCAATAGCGGAGAGAAATGACGTTAACAGTGTCTTGAAATGTGGTCACGGGATCATAAGATATTTTTTCTTCTGAGCTTTTTTAAAAATACGCTCGTCTCTTTCTCTATTAAAAGAGAAGATATCAATGGTTAGTGTCATTGAATCAAGCTGGTCAATTTGTGTGTGTTTTTTGAGGGGAGAGGGGCAAAGCTGAAATGTTCATACTCAACCGTTCTCAGCTACACCCAGTAGAAATGATGATGCTGTATTTTCCGTTCCGGTTATCGACTCAGTCCGCAGAACCATAGGACAATTTTCTATTCAAAAGCTTTGTGCGCAGGTGTAAGCTGATATCAACGTCACACTCACTGCCCACAATCAGCCCGTTCTCTGATTGGTTACATGTTTCTGATTTGTATAATTCATTCATACATTTGTCATTGAAATCCTTTGATTGTTGTTTGTTGTTTGATTCCATATCATGAATCTAAATCTGTTTATCCTTCCTAGCATATTTACATTTGATTGCACCCAAAGCATTAAGTCTCGGTGTTTCTATTTTTACATTTATACCAGGTTCGCAGTCTTCCGCTTAATGATGACTGATGACGTGTTTGAGCTGTAATTCCGGTCTTTTTCCATTATTTCTCGTTCTGTACTACAACAGTACTAAATATGACAAGTCCCTTCCTTCCCTGGTTCAGGTAAGGGTAGGGTAGTATAGTAGTACATGGAAACATATTTCCCCTTGAAGTGTTCGTCGATGTGTCTGACTTACTAATGCTTTAATGATGAGAATTTTGTTAAATACGTTATTATAACAACAGACCATATCGTCAGATCGCTGCTCAGGAAATAATAGCCATCCAAAGGCATCTTGTTTTCACCAAGCGACAACCTAACATTGGCTGAAATTGCTATAAAACGTACCTATATACACTGAAGACGGAAAGCTTGATAACGGTTTGATTTGAGCACGTAAATGTCAAAATTGTAAAAAAATACAGAAACGATGAAATGGATTGTAAAACAGATGGATTCTTATGTGTAAGGAGATGAATGTACCCTATATATTCATTTCCGCCACAAAATGAAATTATTCTTTGGTATGAATTCAATTTTATTGTTGATGGTTGGTTATTGTACAGATGATATTCTTTGACCGTGGAAAACGCAATTGCTATTGAAAACACTAGTAAATACAATTCCATTCATAGATTATGAGCTTCGTTAGTTAGTGTCGTCGAAATGAGTGAAGCTAGGCGTTAGAAACTTCGAACACAGCGGTTTTATCACATCAAGAAAATAGGTAGAGGTGTGCATAGACGAGTAACTGGGCAAAAATCTAACAAAGGCTGTTTATCTACTGCAGTTCAAATCTGCCTTGATATATTACTGTACATTTTTGATGTTGTCGAGAACATAATCGTTAGCATTTCGTTTAAAGGCGTCTTTGTCCTAAGTTTTTTAGCTCACATTAAAAGGAATAGTCAAGGTTACCACAGTTAAAATTCTGAAAGTTGATCTCAATGCAATCACCCTTGTGTAACATCGGTTTTGTAAGTTGTTCCAAAAGTTGGATGCACCAGATGTACTGGAAGAAAACATTTACTTTTCCCTGTATGGTTTCACAGGTAATGGTTGTATGTTGAAATCTCTGCGTGTATCCGGTGCATGGGCAAATGAAAACATTGGTGCATGTTATGTATTTCAGTCAAGGCCGTCTATTGTTCATGGAAAATCAAGAAAAGTTAACTGTGTGCCTGTAAAAGACAACATATTTCTCAACAGATAAACTGCATTGCCAGTTGATTTTCTTAGAATTTCAACATACGAAGTAGAAAGAGGACAAGAAACTAATCAGATTGATGTTATATATTCAACCTGAGTACCTGTATATATAACCAATTAATCATTACATCCAGCTGTTTGTTATATCTTTATCACTCTCTATGGGTCAGGTATGGGGGCCAATATCGTCACTGCCAGTCTGTGTATGTCAGTCTGTATGTCCATCTATCCGTCAGTCTGTCTGTAGACAGAGTTAGTGGTGCTCATAACTGAATAATTTCCACATTAAACGTAGCCAGATTCAAAATGTAGAATGCTTAAATGGTTATCTATAATAGAATGGAATTTTGTAGATGTTGATAAAAGAGTAAAGAGGGATAATGTATGGGATTCCCCGATATTTGTTCAAAAGTCTTGTGTTCAGGAATCACATGTCAGATACCAGGTATCAAATTTGGATTTCATGTTCTGAAGGATCATTTGATTACCGTGTATTAAAATATTGATCACATTTGGATAAGTAAATATATGGGCGAATAGGAAGACAGAAATTTGGTGCAGCTGACACGCTGTTCTACAAACAACTAGCATGGACATATTTATATGTTGTGATCAAAAGACGTTTTGGGGCATAGTTTTAGTAATCAAATCAACGTTTTGCCTGTTTTATTTTTAAGAAATGCCAAATATGATATTCTTAAAGTTCATGGTCCCATTGTAAACAAATGGGAATTGCTGCACCTTTTGCCTGTGTTTGTGGTAGATACATGCACAACTACAAATTACCTTGTATTACCTCGAATGGAAATGATTATTTGACCTGTTTAATGTCATATTACTGTTTGTTCAAGTGAAGTCAACCTTACTAAACAATGCTAATAAGCAACAAAAGTGTAAACTTTGTGAAAACTCAATGGAAATTGGTCAGATTGTCTTGGCAAGGCAGCTAACATACCAGATTGTACTAAAAGTGTTGCATGGAAGTCGCCATGATTGAATTTTAAAAGAAGTTGTGGTATACAAATCGTGTAAACAACCAGCCTTTGATTTACAAGATGCAGGATAGCATAAGTAAATTCACAAAAAGTGTCATCTGCATAGACAGCAAACCTTGCTGCTTCATCCAGCAAGGTCAGGTTATTAATCAACAACGCTTACATCTGTCGATGTAAATATTACAATTTTGTATGAAACAAATGCTTGGAAATTCGGTTTCAAAGAATTTTGTTTCTTTCCATTGGCATTATTTATATTTATGAAATTGTTTGACTGTGTAAGTCAAGTAATGGCTTCTAAACAAATCTCTGGTTTAATGCTTTTAATTTGTTCAGAAGGGCTCTAAAACAGACGTACATATCCAATGCCACAGGCTTCTTTAGTATATATAGGTTTGTGTTTGGAAGTTTTCCCGATTTGTCTATGATACAGCAATGCTTGCTTAACTGGGTAGCAGTTTGGGACATACTATAATCATGTAGGTGTGGCCGCAACATTAACAGTGGAAGATCTACAGAATGCCAATAATTGCATGTTACCGTAGTCTTCGATTGTCCAACCATAGACCTTACAGAGAGACCAAATATTGTCTACATTACTTCCATGCAATACAATATTTGAAGGGGATGACTTTATTTTGGTATGGTAGATTGTATCACTAGTTATGATGTATTAGGTTTCCATGGTGTTGAATAAAAGTGTGTGATCAACTGTTGCAACAGTTGCCAACCATTTGGTACTTCAATGGACGGTGCACGAACATTTGTTCAATGCACTTGACTATGAATATCAAAGGTAAAGATCCGTAGAAGCTATTAAATATCGTGTATACACTCATTGTAGCTTTTTTTGTATTTAAATTGTTTTATTGGTAACATTTTCTTTAGTAACATGAACTTAAATTAAAATGAAGTACAGTGCTTAGTTATCTACAATTTTGTGTAAAATTGAAATCCATTTGTTGCAATGTCTCTCTAATTTGTCTTTTTCCAGGGCTATTTCTTACTCTAGATGGTAGTTGAATTTCACTTGCAACATAAAAGCTGCAAAGTGTGGTTTACTCTGTTTCATTTTCATGGCATAGATGTGTCTTTTGGCTAACAGTAGCAAGTGATTATGAATGTCAGAGACAGAGTAACCGTCAACACCAAAGAGCACTTCATTTAAGTTATGTCTCGTGAACAAACTGAGAGATGCCTCGAAAAATGTGTGAAACTCGGTCTCCCATATATAGTCTACCATTTAAGGTAGCCATAGACACAAAAACACTCATTGTAGCTTGACACATGTAACCAAACGTGGGCAAAGTGTTATTGACGCTGTTTTGTACTTAACCTTAGTCGTGTTGGTATCTCTAAATAAAGTCTTATATCAAAGCAGTAATTTTGTACGGCAACGCTCACAACAAATCCTCATAGTATTAAATACACTTGGTCCCAATGGTGTGCCGTTGCTTTTCTGAACTACAAAAATAGTATTTTTTCGAGTTTATCTGTGATGGAAACATTGTCAAATGTGTATGAATCAAGCCCTTGTCTTGCAATTACATTTAATGGTGTTGTTTTAAGACTGAGCTGCTCGTATTAATTTGAAATTACGTGAAGTCAATAATTAAGTATTATCGATTACCAACAGCAGTAGTTTATGGTGTCTGAAAGTTTTGAAATCGTAATGAGCATGATCGCGTAACTTGCGCCTCAGTCGACCATGTTGGAATTCTGTTGAAGGGTATATAACAGATTGACATATATAGCAACAAGTGTTTTGCTGTAAGGTACATTTACGCTTACTATATCTAGTGTGATCGGCGACCACCGAAACGACCTGAGGCAATCTTCATTATAGTTTACTATTCAGTTTATGGCTGTCTGCGCTATTGTGATAAAAGACGTCACCGAGAGGCTAAAGGTTAGCGATTGGAATGTTGAAAAAGCTGGCTGTTTAAGGGCAAAATTAGAGAGCTACGTCACGCATGCTGAACTTAAACACATGAGCTTTATCATACGCAGACAAAAGCAAAGCTGAGCATTGGCAACTTGCTAGGCTTAAGACTGGTCTGTTCACCTAACTACGATTCAAATCTATTTGGTTTGTAGTTTATGCTGTCACAAAGTATTTTTCCTTTTTTCAATTGATCGATGGTCTTCTTCCGAATTTGTTCATCTTATGTCCAGTCGTGCCTGAAATAGTCTAATGTCCATAACTAAGGTGTCGTCGTGAAAATTGTTGTTGAAATCAAATTTACGATTTAAGTTTCGCATGGTGAACTTAGAACAGAGCTGCTTTATCAAACTAAGAAATACAAAAGGTATGCGTAGGCGAGTAACATGTCAAAAACCTGATTTATCCAACTACCATTCAACTCTATTCTGTTCGCAGTTTACGCTTTATCGAAACATGACATATTGAATCGTTAGTTTTAAAGATTTTCAGTCATTTGATCCTGGGTCGTCAGTCAAAGCTTTCATGTGCAAACTGTTCGTGCTTCCAATAGCGGAGAGAAATGACGTTAACAGTGTCTTGAAATGTGGTCACGGGATCATAAGATATTTTTTCTTCTGAGCTTTTTTAAAAATACGCTCGTCTCTTTCTCTATTAAAAGAGAAGATATCAATGGGTAGTGTCATTGAATCAAGCTGGTCAATTTGTGTTTGTTTTTTGAGGGGAGAGGGGCAAAGCTGAATGTTCATACTCAACCGTTCTCAGCTACAGCCAGTAGAAATGATGATGCTGTATTTTCCGTTCCGGTTAACGACTCAGTCCGCAGAACCATAGGACAATTTTCTATTTAAAAGCTTTGTACGGAGGTGTAAGCTGATATCAACGTCACATTCATTGCCCACAATCAGCCCGTTCTCTGATTGGTTACTTGTTTCTGATTTGTATAATTCATTCATACATTGTCATTGAAATCCTTTGATTGTTGTTTGTTGTTGATTCCATATCATGAATCTAAATCTGTTTAGTTTTACATTTATATCAGGTTTGCAGTCTTCCGCTTAATGATGACTGATGACGTGTTTAGCTGTAATTCCCGTCTTTTTCCATTGTTTCTCGTTCTGTACTTACAACAGTACTAAATATGACAAGTCCCTTCCTTCCCTGGTTCAGGTAAGGGTAGGGTAGTATAGTAGTACGTGGAAACATATTTCCCCTTGAAGTGTTCGTCGATGTGTCTGACTTACTCAATGCTTTAATGATGACAATTTTGTTAAAAACGTGAACAGACCATATCGTCAGATCGCTGGCTCAGGAAAATAATAGCCATACAAAGGCACCCTGTTTTCACCAAGCGACAATCTAACACTGGCTGAAATTGCTAAACGTACCTCCACTGAAGACGGAAAGCTTGATAACGGTTTGATTTGAGCACGTAAATGTCAAAATTGTAAAAAAACACTGAAACGATGAAATGGATTGTAAAACAGATGGATTTTAATGATGATAATGATATGTGCAAGGAGATGAATGTACCCTATATATTCATTTCTGCCACAAAATGAAATTATTCTTTGGTATGAATTCAATTTTATTGTTGATGGTTGGTTATTGTACAGATGATATTCTTTGACCGTGGAAAAGGCAATTGCTATTGGAAACACTAGTAAATACAATTCCATTCATAGATTATGAGCTTCGTTAGTTAGTATCGTCGAAATGAGTGAAGCTAGGCGTTAGAAACTTCGAACACAGCGGTTTTATCACATCAAGAAAATAGGTAGAGGTGTGCAAAGGCGAGTAACTGGGCCAAAATCAAACAAAGGCTATTTATCTACTGCAGTTCAAATTTGCCTTGATATATTACTGTACATTTTTGATGTTGTCGAGAACATAATCGTTAGCATTTTTGTTTAAAGGTGTCTTTGTCCTAAGTTTTTTAGCTCACATTAAAAGGAATAGTCCAGGTTACCACAGTGAAAAATTCTGAAAGTTGATCTCAATGCAATCACCCTTGTGTAACATCGGTTCTGTAAGTTGTTCCAAAAGTGGATGCACCAGATGTACTGGAAGAAAACATTTACTTTTCCCTGTATGGTTTCACAGGTAATGGTTGTATGTTGAAAATTTGCTTGTATCCGGTATATGGGCAAAATGTAAACATTGGTTGCATGTCATGTATTTCAGTCAAGGCCGTCTATTGTTCATGAACAATCAAGAAAAGTTAACTGAGTGCAAGTAAAAGACAACATATTTCTCAACACATAAACTGCATTGCCAGCTGATTGTCTTACGGAATTATCACATCCGAAGTAGAAAGAGGACAAGCAACTGATCAAATTTATGTTATATATTCAACCTGAGTGCCTGTATATATAACCAGTTAAGCATTACACCCAGCTGTTTGTTATATTTTTATCACACTCTATGGGTCAAGGTATGGGGCCAATATCGTCACTGCCAGTCTGTGTATGTTAGTCTGTCTGTATTGTTACGTGCAGAGGATACGAACAAAGGGTGAACTCAGCAGTTACGTTTAAACAAAATTTATTACGAAAATAAAACTAATTGCTAAGTTAGGGATAGAATACAAGCTTTAAAAGTGTACAGATTACTTATCTCAGCTGGGACGGCAAAGCTCCAGTCTCAGAGTTGTAACAGTCAGTTGGATGAATGAACAGTCCTTGCAGGCTTGAAGATGCATAAAGTCCACAGTATAAATCCAGCGTTGGCAGTGAAGGTCTTGAAAAGTCTTGAGAATGACTACTGCTGGAGTTTAGTAACACACAAGAGACACGATCCCAAAAGTCTGACTGGAAGCTGTGCACGTCCCTTTTATAAAGGCATATAAGAACAATCTAGAACTTTTATTGACATGCTAATTACTGTTCTAAAATTATCTCCCTTACACAACTAATCAACTTTCCAGAACATTCCAAACATGACTAATTGAATTCAAGGTTGTGAGGTCATTAAGGGCAGTGACCTTGAGAATGTTCTAGACTAATTGAACTCAGGTCATGATGAGTGTGGGGGAAATGACCTACATAACACACCCCCTCTTCAAAAAAAGAAAATTTTTCAAAGAAAAATCTTTCTTTTACAAATGTAATCTTGAAAAAGATTTAAGTACTCAAATTTTTTTTTTACTCTAAAGTAAAATTTCTTGAAAGTGAACAACAATAAATTTCTTGAAAGTGAACAACAATAAACTCTAAATACGAGAGAGACAGTCTGCAATTAAATTGTCTCTGCCTTTGATATGTCTAATGTCAAGATTAAACTCCTGTAACATTAAACTCCATCTTAGCAATCTCTGATTTTTGCCTTTAAATTTCTGCAGAAAAACAAGAGGGTTGTGATCAATATAAACCACTATTGGCTGATTTGAAGAAGTAACATAAACTTCAAAATGCTGTAAAGCTAATATCAAAGATAACACTCTTTTTCAATTGTAGAGTAGTTTCTCTGAGATTTGTTAAACTTGTGTGAAAAGTAGCAAACAGGATGTCCCATGACTATCTTCTTGCAATTTGTTGTTGGAAAACTTGAAATGGCACTGAATTTGGCATAAAGTATGCACGGCAAAGTCCGGTTATTTTTACTGAGTTCGATAAAGTCATTGTTCGGCAAATACTTGGCTTCCTCCTGGAGATATTCCGCTTTCGCAGGATTCAGTCCGTCTGGATGTTGTTCCACTGGATTACTGTCGCAGACATCTTCGTTGTGGTAGATGATGTTTGTCCTCGTTGGAACATCTTGGAACAAATGTTCATGGATTGGTTCTTTCAGCTGTTGTTGGTGTTCTGGCTGGAGGTGTGCCAACTTTGTAGACTCCAGCTTCTCCAGGATTTCTGAGTTCTGAAGCTTGACCGAGCCCAGCTTTGAGTTTAGAGTATTTTCACTCAAGTCAGTTTCAGTATCACTATCTTCATAATGGCCAGAACTGATGTACTGACAGGCTGAGTTATAGTAAGATTATCCCTATCCAAATATGGCTTAAGCATATTTATGTGACATAGCTGTTTTTGTTTTCGCCTGTCAGGTGTTATTATGATGTAATTTAAATCACTCAATTTCTTATCAATTAGATATGGCCCAAAGTAACGAGCATGGAGTGGTTTGCCAGGAATCGGAAGTAGAACAAGAACCTTTTGACCTGGTTCAAACTTCCGTTTTGAGGTGCTTTTATCATATCTGGTTTTCATTGACTGCTGAGATGACTTAAGATTTTCTCTGGCTAATTCACATACTTTAGAGAGTTTTGTACGAAAATCTGACACATATTGCAAAATATTCAGACAATCATCGTCGTCAGACAGGAATTTCTCTTTAACGAGCTTAAGTGGGCCACGGACTGTATGTCCAAATACAAGCTCAAATGGGCTAAAACCAAGAGACTCTTGAATTGACTCTCTAACAGCAAAGAGCAAAAAATGATTCCTTCATCCCACTGCTTCTCTGTGTCAAAACAGTAGGTCCTAATCATGTTTTTCAAAGTTTGATGAAATCGCTCAAGAGCACCCTGACTTTCTGGATGATAGGCGGATGACCTGTACTGTTTAATGCCTAGCTGATCCATTACTTGTTGAAAAATACCAGACATAAAGTTGGAGCCTTGATCGGACTGGACACATTTAGGGAGGCCAAATAAAGTGAAAAATTTGACTAAAGCTCTCACTATAGTCTTTGTCTTTATGTTTCTCAGTGGTATGGCTTCTGGGAACCGAGTTGATGTACACATAATTGTCAACATGTACTCATTTCCTGATCTTGTTTTTGGTAGGGGCCCAACACAGTCTATTAGTATCCTACTAAATGGTTCTTGAAATGCAGGAATTGGCTGTAAAGGGGCCTTTGGAATGGTCTGATTCGGCTTTCCTACCATTTGACATGTGTGACAAGTTTTACAGAAATGTGTTACATCCTGCCTGAGATTAGGCCAATAAAAGTGACTGAGAATTTTATGATAAGTTTTCCTTACTCCCAAATGACCAGCCCAGGGCGTTTCATGGGCCAGGCGCAATATTTCAGCACGGTAGGGCTTTGGAACCACAATTTGATGTTTTATAGCCCAATCGTCATCAACCAAGACATCTGGAGGTCTCCATTTACGCATGAGAATACCAGATTTTGTATAATAGGAAACAGAGCTATCTGAAGTTTTACCTTCATCATCTACCCTGTCAAACAAAGACAAAATATCTGGGTCTTCGTGTTGTTCTGCAATGAGATTTGATCTAGAAAATGTCTGACTTTGGTCAGCAGAAGTTTTACTGGAAGTTTCAAATCCACGAGGGATAACGGAATGATCCGTGTCAAACACCTGACTGAGAAAGGTGTCATTTAAGTCAACATCTGTGACATTATTTTTGAGAATATTTTGATTCTCTGAAGTTTTCTTTGACATGGCTCGAGTAATGGCACATAAAGGAAATAATCAGGTATCTCTTGTTCAATTGGCTCTGGATCCTGATCTAAACTAGGATTATCAGTCACAAGTGGATTAGTAATGACCTTGTCCCCAGCAAGGTCGTTTCCAAGAAGAAGGTGAATCCCTTCAAAAGGCAAAAAAGGCCTAATACCTAAAGTCACAGGTCCAGAAAAAAGTCCGAAGACAAATAGACATTATGGAGAGGAACAGGAATAAAGTCATTGCAATCTACCCCCTTAATAAGAACTTTAGAACCTGAAAATGACTTTTCAGAAAACGGCAGGGTATCTGCCAACAAAAGAGACTGGGAAGCCCCGGTATCTCTTAAAATTTTGACAGGGGTAGCGAAGAGAAATCACTAGAAAGTGATAAAACCATCATGAATAAATGGCTCGAAAATACCCATAATGCTATCTTGAGAAGAATTGACCTTGACCTCATTAATTGGGATGAGAGGGGTTTAACCTCAGAAAATGTGTTGCACACATTATTAGACTCTAATTGAGTTGATGAAGAAATAAAGCCGGTGGGCTTAGATCCACTTTGACCACTTTGACCTTCACGTTTTCTTTTCAATTTGAAACACTCTGACATTAAATGGCCGTCTTTCTTACAATAATTACAAGAAAGTGTACCGAACTGTTTGTCAGAAGGAGATTGAGACTTGGGATCTGATGATGTGGGAGTGTTACTTGAACTCTGTGAACTGTTGTCATTTGATTTCCTACTGTCCTTTGAAAAATTCTTGGATGAAAAGGAGGAGTTAAATTTACCTGCATTGTTTCTGTATGAAAAGGACTGGGATGGTTTGCTGAGAAATGAAGATTTATGGGTCAATGAATAATCATCGGCCAAACGTGCAGCAACCTCTAATGTATCTGCCTTTTGTTCATTGATAAACGTCTTGATATCACTCCGGATGCACCTTTTAAATTCCTCAATCAAAACGAGCTGTCGTAATTTGTCATAATTCTGACTGACCTTTTCAGAAGAACACCAACGATCAAACAGTTGTTCTTTTGTTCGAGCAAATTCAACATAAGTTTGATCTTTCACCTTCTCACAATCCCTAAATTTCTGACGGTAAGCTTCAGGCACCAACTCATACCCTTGAGAATTAATTCCTTCACAGAATCATAATTTGAAGCCTGCTCTACTGACAACTGAATGTAAATTTCTCTGGCTTTACCCACCAAAGCACTCTGCAAAAGCATAGACCAGGACTCCTTAGGCCAATCCAGACTCTGAGCAATTTTCTCAAAATGAAGGAAATATTTATCAACATCCTTTTCTTGAAAGGGGGAACTAACCTGAAATGCTTAGTGATGTCAAAATTGTCTGAAGGGAAGAATTTTCCTGACTTTCTAAGCTCTAAACGTCTCATTTCTAACTGCAGTCGGTGTTCTGCTAATTCTCTTTCCTTTTCTTTTTCCTCTCTTTCTTTCTCCCTTTGTCTTTCTTCCATTTGTAATTCTTTTTCTTTCATTTCCAATTCCCTCTCTTTCTGTCTTTCTTCCATTTCTAATCTTTCCTGCCTATCTTTCTCTCTCTGTCTTTCTTCCATTTGTAATTCTTTCTCTCTCATTTGTAATTCTAGTTTCTTGATCTCCAAATTTGTCTGCATTTCTAATTCTAATTTTCTGAGTTCAGAGGTAGACTCGGGCTCATAATCTTTTAAGGCAGACTCCTCAAAATGGCCTGATTTAACTAAATGTTTTGCAATCTTGAACTGTATTTCTCGCTTGCGCATAGATCGTTTAACTTCTACCTTAAGGAAATTGGCCAGTGTTATGAGGTCGTCTTTTCTGAGGGAATCAAATGTGTCCTGATCAAGGTCATCCATTTCCTCTGGTTTAAATTCCGCCATGATTAAATTTCACTGAGTTCACAGTATATAGTAGTTTTGAAAAGCTGTCAAAATGTTGTCAACGGCTCAAAATATTCGTATCCCGGACAAGCCCCCAATTTTGTTACGTGCAGAGGATACGAACAAAAAGGGGTGAACTCAGCAGTTTACGTTTAAACAAAATTTATTACGAAAATAAAACTAATTGCTAAGTTAGGGATAGAATACAAGCTTTAAAAGTGTACAGATTACTTATCTCAGCTGGACGGCAAAGCTCCAGTCTCAGAGTTGTAACAGTCAGTTGGATGAATGAACAGTCCTTGCAGGCTTGAAGATGCATAAAGTCCACAGTATAAATCCAGCGTTGGCAGTGAAGGTCTTGAAAAGTCTTGAGAATGACTACTGCTGGAGTTTAGTAACACACAAGAGACACGATCCCAAAAGTCTGACTGGAAGCTGTGCACGTCCCTTTTATAAAGGCATATAAGAACAATCTAGAACTTTTATTGACATGCTAATTACTGTTCTAAAATTATCTCCCTTACACAACTAATCAACTTTCCAGAACATTCCAAACATGACTAATTGAATTCAAGGTTGTGAGGTCATCAAGGGCAGTGACCTTGAGAATGTTCTAGACTAATTGAACTCAGGTCATGATGAGTGTGGGGGAAATGACCTACATAACAGTATGTCCATCTATCCGTCGGTCTGTCTGTAGACCAAGTTTGTGGTGCTCATAACTGAATAATTTCCACATAAATATGGGCAGTTTCGAAATGTGGAATGCTTCGATGGTTATCTATAATAGAATGGAATGTTGTAGATGTTGATAAAAGAATAAAGAGGGATAATGTATGAGATTTCCCCCGATATTTGTTCAAAAGTCTTGTGTTCAGGAATCACATGTCAGATACCAGGTATCAATTGGATTTCATGTTCTGAAGGATCATTTGATTACCGTGTATTAAAATATTGATCACATTTGGATAAGTAAATACATGACCGAATAGGAAGACAGAAATTTGGTGCAGCTGACACGCTGTTCTACAAACAACTAGCATGCACATATTTATATGTTGTGTTTAAAAGACATTTTGGGGTAAAGTTCTAGTAATCAAATCAACGTTTTGCTTGTTTTATTTGTAAGAAATGCCAAATATAATATTCTTGAAGTCCATGGTCCAATTGCAAACAAATGGGAATGGCTGCACCTTTTGCCTGTGTTTGTGGTAGATACATGCTGAACTGTAAATTACTATTTGTTCAAGTGACGTCAACGTTATTAAATAATGCTAATGAGCAATAAAAGTGTGAATTTGGTGAAAATCTCGATAGACATTGGTCAGATTGTCTTGGCAAGGCAGCTAACATACCAGATTGTACTAAAAGTGTTGCATGGAAGTCGCTATGAGTGAATTTTAAAAGAAGTTGTGGTATACAAATCGTGTAAACAACCAGCCTTTTATTAACAGATGCAGGATAGCATAAGTAAATTCACAAAAAGTGTCATCTGCATAGACAGCAAACCTTGCTGCTTAATCCAGCAAGGACAGGTTATTATTAATCACCAACACTTACATCTGTTTATGTAAATATTACAATTTTGTATGAAACAAATGCTTGGAAATTCGGTTTCAAAGGATTTTGTTTCTTTCCATTGTCATATGTATATTTATGGAATTGTTTGACTGTGTAAGTCAAGTAATGGCTTCTAAACAAATCTCTGGTTTAATGCTTTTAAATTTGTTCAGAAGGGCTCTAAAACAGACGTACATATCCAATGCCACAGGCTTCTTTAGTATATATAGGTTTGTTTTTGGAAGTTTTCCCGATTTGTCTATGATACAGCAATGCTTGCTTAACTGGGTGGCAGTTTGGGACATACCATTATCATGTAGGTGTGGCAGCAACATTAACAGTGGAAGCTCTAAAGATTAACAATAATTGCATGTTACCGTCGTCTTCGATTGTCCAACCATAGACCTTAGAGAGAAACCAAATATCGTCTACAGTAATTCTATGCAGTAGAATATTATATTGCAAGGGATACCTTTAGTTTGATATGGCAGATTGTATCACTAATTATGATGTATTAGCCTGGTGTATGGTATTGTGTGAGTTTGTGTGATCAACGGTTGCAACAATAGCCAACCATTTGGTACTTAAATGGGCGGTGCATGAAAATTTGTTAAAATTCACTTGACTATGAATATCACAGCAAAGATCCGTAGAAGCTATTAAATATCGTGTATACACTCATTCTAGCTTGCCACATATAACCAAACGTGGGCAAAGTGTCATTGACGCTATTTTTGTACTTAGCCTTAGTCGTGGTGGTTAGTCGTGTTGGTAACTCTAAATGAAATCTTATATCAAAGAAGTAATAGTGTACGCCAACAACAACAGTTCTTCATAGTATTAAATACACTTGGTTCCAATGTGTGCCGTTGCTTTTCTGAACTACCAAAAAAGTATTTTTTCCAGTTTGTCTGTAGTGTAAACATTATGTTTTTGTTTTAAGACTGAGATCCTCGTATTAATTTGAAATAACGTGAAGTCAATAATTAAGTATTATCGATTACTAACAGCAGCAGTTTATGGTGTCTTAAAGTTTTGGAATCGTAATGAGCATGATCGCGTAACTTGCGCCCCAGTCGACCATGTTGGAATTCTGTGGAAGGGTATATAACAGATTGACATATATAGCAACAAGTGTTTTGCTGTACGGTACATTTACGCTTACTATATATAGTGTCATCGGCGACCACCGAAACGACCTGGGCAATCTTCATTTACAGTTTGCAATTCAGTTTATGGCATGTTGAACAAGCAGGCTGTTTAAGGGCAAAATTAGAGAGCTACGTCACGCATGCTGAACTTAAACACATGACTTTATCATACGCAGACAAAAGGCAAAGCTGAGCATTGGCAACTTGCTAGGCTTAAGACTGGTCTGTTCACCTAACTACGATTCAAATCTATTTGGTTTGTAGTTTATGCTGTCACAAAGTATTTTTCCTTTTTTCAATTGATCGATGGTCTTCTTCCGAATTTGTTCATCTTATGTCCAGTCTTGCCTGAAATAGTCTAATGTCCATAACTAAGGTGTCGTCGTGAAAATTGTTGTTGAAATCAAAATTTACGATTTAAGTTTCGCATGGTGAACTTAGAACAGAGCTGCTTTATCAAACTAAGAAAATACAAAGGTATGCGTAGGCGAGTAACATGACAAAAACCTGATTTATCCAACTACCATTCAACTCTATTCTGTTCGCAGTTTACGCTTTATCGAAACATGACATATTGAATCGTTAGTCTTAAAGATTTTCAGTCATTTGATCCTGGGTCGTCAGTCAAAGCTTTTCATGTGTAGAACTGTTCGTGCTTCCAATAGCGGAGAGAAATGACGTTAACAGTGTCTTGAAATGTGGTCACGGGATTGTTTTTCTTCTGAGCTTTTTTAAAAATACGCTCGTCTCTTTCTCAATGGTTAGTGTCATTGAATCAAGCTGGTCAATTTGTGTGTGTTTTTTGAGGGGAGAGGGGCAAAGCTGAAATGTTCATACTCAACCGCTCTCAGCTACACCCAGTAGAAATGATGATGCTGTATTTTCCGTCTAGGTTATCGACTCAGTCCGCAGAACCATAGGACAATTTTCTATTCAAAAGCTTTGTGCGGAGGTGTAAGCTGATATCAACGTCACACTCACTGCCCACAATCAGCCCGTTCTCTGATTGGTTACTTGTTTCTGATTTGTATAATTCATTCATACATTGTCATTGAAATCCTTTGATTGTTGTTTGTTGTTGATTCCATATCATGAATCTAAATCTGTTTATCCTTCCTAGCATATTTACATTTGATTGCACCCAAAGCATTAAGTCTCGGTGTTTCTATTTTTACATTTATACCAGGTTCGCAGTCTTCCGCTTAATGATGCTGATGACGTGTTTAGCTGTAATTCTGGTCTTTTTTCCATTATTTCTCGTTCTGTACTTACAACAGTACTAAGTACTAAATATGACAAGTCCCTTCCTTCCCTGGTTCAGGTAAGGGTAGGGTAGTATAGTAGTACATGGAAACATATTTCCCCTTGAAGTGTTCGTCGATGTGTCTGACTTACTAAATGCTTTAATGATGAGAATTTTGTTAAAAACGTTAACAGACCATATCGTGAGATCGCTGGCTCAGGAAAATAATAGCCATCCAAAGGCACCCTGTTTTCACCAAGAAACAACCTAACAATGGCTGAAATGGCTAAACGTAGGGAACGCTTGATAACGGTTGGATTTGAGCACGTAAATGTCAAAAGTTTGTCATGGTGAAATAAATCGTTAAAACAGATCGTTTTTGTGTGTATAGAGATGACTGTACCTCTATATATTAATTTCCACCACAAAACAAAACTATCCTTTGATGTCATATTTTCTATTTTTTCGTTGGTGGTCGATTATTGTCCAAATGATATTCTTTGTTTTGAACCCATTTCCATTTATATAGTTTGCGCTTCGTTGGTACTGTCGAAATGAGTAAAGGTAGGCGTTGGAAACTTCGAACACAGCGGTTATATCATATCAAGAAAATAGGTAGAGGTGTGCTTGGGCGAGTAACTGGGCCAAAATCTAACTGAGGTTGTTTATCTAATTGAAGTTCAAATCTGTCTTGATATGTTACTCTACATTTTTGATGTTGTCGAGAACATAACCGTCAGCATTTCGTTTCAAGGTATTTTTGCGCCAAGTTTTTTGTGCTGTCGTGTTGGTATCTCTAAATGAAATCTTATATTAAAATTTTTGAACCTCTAATTTAAACAGCCGACACGTCATGTCATTCTTAATATGTAAAAAGCTGTAGCTTCATTTACGCGTAAGCTCAACGATAAATACCTACTGAGTCAGGTCGTTATTAATTCCTCGAGACTGGTCACTCACAACGGACACTCCTTACATTAAAGCTCTGGCGTTTGAATTGACACGGTTTCTATGTGCTATCTCTTAGGCTACTAAACATACTTTAAAAGAATCAAAACATAGTTTTGTCTAATGTGCTTGCTGTCAACTTGACAGCGTGACCGCTTTACATGTGACTGATCACGTGCTCAAAATTTCCGTAAGATTGATGTATGTTTTGACAACTACACCATTGATACCAAAATCGATTGTATCTTGAGTCTATGTTGAAATTTCTTCCCAATTTTCAGATTTATAATCATCAATGTTTAACTATATGCAACTCGAAAGTGATAAAGTTTTATTGTAATTATTATTACTCATCAATGTTTTTTCCTTGGGTATTACGAGCCATATTTTACATCGACAAGTGAACAATCATATTTTGTATTCAAAAAAAAGTTGCCTGTGCCTTTTTCCCGTATATGTATATTAGTGCAACAAAATCAGTATTGTGAGGATGGCATGAGAATTAACAATCTGATTAAAATCAGATGTAGAGTACGGCGACGTCTCTGTACTTGCGCGGGTTTCTCTTGCTGTCGCCTCTAGAGGCGACAGCGAGAGAATACCGCGTACGCATAAGAAGACGTCGCCGTACTCTACATCTGATTTTAATCAGATTGGAGAATTACTGCATGGTAAGATTTAGAAGAATTTGGATTCGCTGGAAACGTTTTAGGACACATTCAAAAGTTATTTCGAAGTAACATCGCAGATTACAAGGCACTCGTATGATACCCTAGCAATCATCCCCTTGAAGTATAAATTCTGTACGGCAACGCTCCCAAAGCCTACAACAGCTCTACACACCCTTGGTCCCAATATTGTGCCGGAGTTTTTCTTCACTCCTAAAAATTGTATTATAGCTTATTTATCGTAGTATTAATATGGTAAACCTATACTAATCAAACCCTTATTTGAAATCACATATACTTTATTTGTTTTCAGACTGAGACCCTCGTATAGTAATCTCAAATTATATGGAGTAAATAAAGAAGCTTTCTCGTTTAATAACAGCAGCGCTTTTATGACCTGTCTTAACCTTCGGAAATGGTAATAAACATGGTCACTTCGTTTTCACTCCCGTCAACCATAGAATTCTTTTGAACGTTAAGAAGGATTGACATAGCAACAAGTGTTTGGCTGTAAGTGACATAATTTGCTATGTAGTATCATTGGCGGTCACCGAAACGACCTACTTCAAACGAACCACTTTAAGGCTGTTTGCGGTGTGGTAATAAACTGGTGACCGATTAACTTGTGGCTAGCGATTAGAACACGGAACAAGCATGCTGCTGATCGATAAAATTGAAGAGTGAAAGGACTCATGGTAAACCTGACAACATTAGCTTATCAAACCAAGAAAATATGTAAAGGTATGCGTCGGCGACTTAATGGGTATAAAACCATTTATCCATCTACCATACAAATCTATTTGATTTGTAGTCAGGCTGTCACAAGTAATATAACGAGCTTTAGTATGTTGTTCTTTGTTAATTTAACAAGGCATCTTCTTTCTTCTTGGTCTGGTTTGTTCTTGCTAGCTGTAGTATAGGGACAAAAACTTATGTTTCTTAGAATGTTTAAATCATAAGTTAATCGGATTGCTAGTATGACCTCTACTTTTATGGCCACTCAGCGAGGACAGGAACATTTAATTAAAGATACTCCAGTGTACATTACCGAATACATATTCGTTCATGCATGCAGCAATACTTCTCTGTGTGATCGCCATGTCTGTTATGTGATGCTTATCCCTTTTTATCAGTAATGTTATTCGGATTCATAGTTCTTTTGGTTAATTCCATATTTCCGACACGTTTATTGGTATGTCCACTAGTTTGATTAATGTACACGTTGTACCAGGACTGTAATATTAAATTAGTGATATCATTCTCAACAAATACCAATACTATAATTGTGGCCAGGTACCACTTGCGTTGAATAAACTTACTGTTACGATAGCTTTCATTTGTTTAAGCACGTGTTTTCATGGTTTCAGTGATATGAAAACTCTGTACATTACATTCAAAGGGAACTGTCATTAACGTGCCTTATTGTGAGACGTGTAAGGGAAAGTCCCCGAGTTTGACCATTGACATGGCAACTCACATGGACTTGATCTATGTCTTACACAGGTAAGCATTCTCCTTTTAAACATTTATTATTAGACCTGATTTGATGTCTAGTATCAGCTCATTACCTAGCCATCCGTTATCAAAACTTCATCAAAGTGTTTTTTGAGATCTAGAGTTTTGAGATCTAGATCTCAAGTAAACAACACTTGGCCACATAATGAACCTCAGTATTTTATTCTTTGCCCAAGACATATCCTTCTGGAGTTTTTCAAGTCTGTTCGTGCTAGCTGTATTGTAAGGACTTAAATAAAGGTCCATAGAAAGTTTAAACTCTAAATACATCAGGTTACTGTTATGACCCCTATTCGACTACAGGGCAAGCCTTCACATTCCGTCTGTTCTTAAGTATTATCATTCTTTTTTACTCTTATTTTCATTTTTATTCAAACCATCACCCAACAGGCAGCACTTCCCGATGAAGCTATGAGGAGTAAAGTGCCTAGGGCACAAAACCGTGCTGAAGTCTCGAACCATCCTCCTACAGTTAGTCTGTTACTCCTGCCCCACAGGGTCTCAAACTAACCATCCTCTGATAGTGAGATGGATACCGTAACCAATGCCCCACGGTGTCTCCCTTCTAAAGGGATCTTCTCCATACTCATATATTTTATCGCTACAGTGCACACTTAAAGCTATAGGAGTTCAGATTAGACGAGCCAGTTTTTGCATGATAAAGGTTTAGGTTTGCTGAGCATGGGGCGGGCGTAATCCAAAGTCGTTCTCAACTCAGCACAATGGCCAAGAAATACTCTCACCTCGCAAATACAACATATTCACCACTTATCCTGCACATGGTAATATTGATGACAATTTAGAATTAAATAAGTTTAGAGCTCGCTCGATTAAGACAGTGTTTAACATCACAAAAAGGGTACGGCGATGTCATATTTTCAGGCAGCTCTGAATATTTTGCAACATACTGACAACTTCATTCGAGCGAAGCACATATGACTAACGAGATAGAGGGCGCATTGTCAAGCTCAAGATAGTTTATTGCAACTCTGTTTCTCTAGGCTAATCGTTTCCTTAGAGAGAGGTCCTCTTTCTGATCAACCTATTTCACATGATCTCTTTCCTGTTGAAGCTGACCTGTCCAATTGTGCATTCCATCAAACCTTCGGAATGTCAAATCCGATCTGACCTGCAAGGTGCAGCACGGCGTGGTGATAGATTTTGCTCACAATAACCCACTTCAGTATATCTTGATTGTTTTTATTTCTGAATAATTTAGGCCTCCGGCTCCTTATATGAAAGTGCAATACTTACGCGACCCCAGAGACAAATATGTCACAGAAAAATATTGCATGACATATTAAACGTACATAGAAAATGGTGGAAATGGCAATAATTAAGCTTACATTTTCTCTTTAATTCTGAAAGCATGATAGACAAATAGACTCAGTTAGATTTTCTATTTGATTTTAAGCTTTTATACAATGATGCCGACCTGTAAAGATTATTTGGAAGGTACTATCCCATAAAATAGTCCCATGCACTAACATTTGAATAACAAGGATATTCATCCTCTATTTCTTTATGCCAAAGTTGACAAATCCTAAATTCTCTATCCACTCCCCTATGATGTCCAAATTCTATTTCTAATGGGTGGTTTCCACATCTAAATCTTGCCAAGGCTCGTCGATACGTAAAACGATTTATATTTGAAATATACAGTTCTAATGTTACTTCTGTCTTACAATTTCTATAATAGCTTATTTTCTCACATGTACTTACATCTCACCACAATTCTTGCCTTATTGTCTCTTTCACTCTGTTGATAAATCATAAGTTCTGTATTAGCAACACCCTGATTTAACCATACTATTCAATATGATGTCTTTCAGCATCTGGATGCCAGTCCGTACGTATATCACTTGTAATGTCAGATTCATTTTTGGAAGTGGTTTTCAACGTTCGTTTAGGTAAAGTGCCACCTCGAGTTTGCCTGGTCTCACACCGCGCACCGGGATCCTGGATTTTGCTCTACGTTTCGAATTATCAGCAGATAAAACAAGCATACCTTTACAGCCAGCGACGTAGTCCCACTTGACAATAGGAACGAGTACAGAGGCACCGACATCGCTGGAGTTTGACTTGACCACATAGTGCCCCTCAAGCCAATTGGCCAATCTCTGTCTGTACGTGTTCACGTCCACTTCCTTCGCTCCTCTTCACTCTCTCTACACCAACCGAATTTTACATGTTAAGTTCAGTTTCTAGAGGAGCGCCAGATTTCACGTGTGCACTTGATGACATCTCATTTGCATCTCCACTTCAGTATGTCTTTAATGTTGGTACTACAACATTGATGTGCACTTTGTGCAGCGCGGCGTCGTACCATTCATTCATTGTCTGGGTAGAGGCAATCTCATGACCTTATAGGGTCATAGGATTTACATACACACTTGAACAGAGTTGTTACGGCCTGAGAAATAGTAACGAGGGAAGCTGGTGCAATTCAGGAAAATGCTAATATTTTTCATGTGTGTATTTGCAGAAAGGCTTGTTCAGTTTGTGCCTGAGGTCCCATGCCGCTCGATTTTGCCCCAAATACGTCGCTTTGGCTTAGTCAAAGTTTCTAAGATACCGTGGAAAAGTATACTATTGACATCTTTATTTACGTGTGGGCCTAAATTAGTTGTACGTCTAAATTAAAGCCAATACGATGCACACTGAGTTTACTTTTGTTGCTTATTAAGCGTCTGGACAGAATTAGAAGAGGGTGCTGGCGCTATTCAAAACCTTGGTGTGGAAAATGAGACCTCCCAAAAATATCTAAATTCATGCACGAACAATCATGACCCTCTCCATCTCTATTTCTATGACAGTACATGTATAAGAGTGATAGTTATTACTTTCTAACAAAAAAAATTCCAATGAAAGGACGGGTACAATGCAACGGTGTCTTTTGTTTCAATTTGGATGAACTTCGGGTTGTCTCGGCCATGAATGTCAAAGTGCAATTATATTTACTTTTCTGTTACACGGAAAAGGGGATATTTTGAGACAAGAAGGGTTTATCGCAACTGTTACGACACACCCATAGACAGTAGGGCAGATAACCCATCCGATACGCTCCGCATTGTTGACTGCAAAGCTAAAAGTGGTGCAATCATGCAGACAAGATGGAATTAAACCGTTTGTGTATAAGAATTATGCAAAACGTGTTGATTTGGCAGCTATTTTATTGTGACTTACTTTCATTAATGAATTTGATTATCTTGATGATATCTCGTCAACACAAAGACTTAGAAAATGTTATATTTTTGCACAGGTCATGGGTATATTTTGGACGTTTATGTCATATATCTTAGAAACATCGCAAGGGGAATAGTGGTCCTCCGAACAATGCGTGCACAAATCATAAAAGCTCTCTGCAAATCACTTGCATGACAAATACTGACGATGCCCCCTCCCTCGCTAATTCTGTCCAGGCCCTTATCAGCTTAAGATTATGTCCTTGTCATCATATCTATTGGATTATCAATGAGGGTGGAAAAAGTACCGCATTTCCTCATGCTTTTCCTCATTAATTCAACAGTGCGAGTTAATTCGAAGATGAACGATTACCACTCATGTTGTTTTTATTGTCCATTAATGTTTTATTGTTCGCTTTGACGCTACAGTCGACATATATGGCCAACTGTAAGCAAGCAAAATAGTAGGCCGATCTTGGCAACTTTGACCTCTCCGGCGGACCTTTTTTTGAAAAAGATAAATTTATTTCAACATAGTCACGAATAGAATAAATCTACATAACTGTGAATGCATTAAAATTACAATGCGTCTTGTCTGAAAAAAAACCCAAATAATTAGCAGTTCAATTACAAAGATCATCATATGAATGCATTTAGCATGCATTCTTCTCCTTTAAGTCTTACAAGGCTTGAAAACTTTGAGATAAAATCCTCAGTTTTGTTCATCATCTTCATCATCATCTCAGGCGGACCTTTTCTTATGGCCGGGTGGCCCAAAACGCCCTCACACGACCGAGTACTCGACTCTGCTTCCTTTAGGGACAGCATTTTTTGAACCTATCTCCTCACCTGAATTTGCACATCCCCAACGCTGAAAAAAAAATGTTTTTATGACGTTGCTTCACATCTTAGTCTAAAGATCAACAAGCATGCTGCATGCAGGAAAAATCAAATGCAGGGACTACTTTGCTTACGGACTATCTTCGTTGAAAACATTGGAGGTACCCTATACTTGGTTTTCCGGTATAGGTTATTGTAGTGTTTAAAGGCATGGGTCGGGTGTCAGATTGTCTTGCCAGGAAATTTACTTACAAGATTACAATTTTAATGGAAAACAAAGGCTATGGCACCTTCATTATCCTCTTACAGACTAGAACAAACTCGATCCCTTGGATCGAGTCCCCTACCTTTAAAATATGGAGGTACCCTATACGTGGTTTTCAGGTACAGTGTTTAGGTAGTGTTTAAACAATGGAGATATCCTATGTGTGGTTTTCAGGTATAGAGTACCGTAATGTTTAAACAATGGAGGTACCTTATACGTGGTTTTCAGGTATATTGTATATTGTACCGTAGTGTTTAAACAATGGAGGTACTCTATAACTGTTTTTTTTTTTCAAGTACAAACATTTGCACTGTGACGCCTAATTTTTATTCTTGATTTTGACAGAATATGGTTGAAATATTCCTTGATGAAAGCTTGAGCAAAAGTTTAAGTTTTTCATTGAGGCGCATAGTTCCTTACGAACTATCATCGTTCGTAACCAGAACATTCCGCCTGGCAGTGAACTAATCTCCACAAAGTTTCAACTGACTTCAAAAACATGTTTAATTATCTCAAAAGAAAAATAAAACAGAAAAAACAAAACAAACCAATTTGTGATTTGTCTAATACAGAAATTTGCACAGTCACCCCGATTTTAAGTTATGATTTTGACAGAGTATGAATGAAATATCCCTTGAGGAGAGCTTGAGCAAAGATTTAAGTATTTCATTGAGGCGCATACTACATTAAGTTTACCTGCCTCTGGAAGCATTTTACCGAATAATTGACCTGTTGGGCGGCTTTTTGACTAGACATCTGAAACAAATTACCCGAGATTTAGCGATATTTAAAAGTCTACAAGACCGCCATCTCTGTGTTTACTCACGCTTGCATGCCTTTTGTTCCATGGTCGTGTCGGTAGACTATTGGCTTTTCATATTAAAATGAGCTTCAAAGGTGTTAAACTTTTTAGAGGCTTTGTTTGTGGTTGATAATTAAACGAGATTATGCGAAAATACGACGAGATGGCATCGTACTGCCAGTCGCGTAGCAACCATAGTTTACTTTGTGAGCTCTCAGGCCAGAAACACTGCTTCACGCCAATCAAAACATAACACGCCAGCAGTTTCATAAACATGTCCTTCCTTGACGCACGGTGTAAAAGACGGTATGACTGACCGTAAACCATTGAGTTAAAACCAGACAGTATCGATAAAGACTTTCAAATTTGGTTCAAACACACTCATATATATTCATAAAAATATGAGAGGAAATTTTAAAACGGTAAAACTCACTTTCCTGAAGCTCAAAACACTCCCATTTTCGCCAGCACGTCAATTCCGCTCAGCACCACACGACAACAACAACACAAACTTTGCCGAACATACTTTCGCTTAACAATTGGCGAAAATCCGAAAATTACCGAAGGATGCATGGTCGGCACTCTTCGGAAAAGAGAGACGGGAGCAACCTGAGGCGAGGCGAACATGGATGGGTTACTTAACCGCTTCACTCCATAAACAATACCCATTGCCACTCTGTCCATGTTCCTCTGTGGTTTACTCTAAAGGCGGAAAATATAATTTTCAATTTTCGGAAACCTAAGATGGTGAAAATGTTTCTTGCACAAGACCCCCTTTTACCGAGCGGAGTCGAGGATGCTGCCGTGTGCGGGTACACTTTCAGGAGCGCACAAATTTCCCAAAGCGGCTAAATTTCTCTATTTTGCTCATGAAATTCAAATCTTATACTCATGCATATTTATGATTTTTAATCAACATACCGCTGCCTAGTAGGTCAACTTTCAGCTGAAATTCTCCCTTCGTAGGTACACTGTAATTCAATCCCAAAAACTTCGAGTGCTATCTTCTTTTGACAGCTCCGTATGTTTACGAACGTGAGTGCAATCTTCTTGGAATTTTATTTTCACCGTCATACCGATTGGTTTGTTTGCACACAAAGATAATCCGTAAGCCAACTAGTACCTGAGTTTGAGTGTTACGACCTGCAGCTAAACTTTGTCACCTTTTGGTCAAACATTTCTCAAGGACTTTTTTCAAATCAAGAATAAATAACAAGGGTCACCGTCAGTGTGCGAAATTAAGAGACAATGACTTGTTTCATGCATGACTTTTCTTTTATTCGAGATTAAATTCAAGCTGTAATTTCTTAGATTTACTTTTTTCATTTAAGAATTGCATACGTTCTTAAATTTGAACCTAGTTGAAATATTGTGTTCGCTTTGCCCCTTGGCAATTCGGTTCTCTATGTCGTTTGATACCCATTGACTTTGATACTCTCCCAATTTACTCTAGCTCGGCGGACTAGTAAGCACCAAAGATTACTTGCCTGGCAGTGTTTTCTCTGCATGTTCACTGAAGAGGGCAATTTCTGCCCTATTCATCAAAATTAGGTTGCAAACTTGGCATTTTAGGAGGCAGAAACAACACAGCAAAATCACAGGTCACTACACTAAGCGCAATTGCGCAGTCGAGAGAAAACCCTGGTCCGGCCGTAAAAATGCTAGTTGATTTGCTCACCCCTATCATATTCATGGCCATCGTCTCCACTAGAACCTGTTACAGGTCTGACAGAGAAATTTTCATCATTTATTTCAAATTCCATGCAGTCGGTCACAAGGACAAACATGTTGCTAACCAGATCTGAATTGAAAATGCTCACGTGTTTCATAATATATTGAAGTTATGTGTAAATTTGAACCTTTGCAATATGTTTGCAAGTTAATAGAAAGTGTTATGATCAACATAATGAACAATAGTCACCGCAGATTTCTAAAGGTCATTAAGTATTCAAATATGCAATTAGCTGAAATAAAAATTTTTTTGACTGCTGTAATTGTATCAAAACTTAATATGGCAAGTGGAATTGCCTTTGATCAATTCCTTCAAGCTATATATGTGAAACTGTGAAAGCTAATTAGATATGCAAATTATAAATTAGCTGACATGAAAATGCGAAATGACTTTAAATATTTGTATAACCTGGTATAATCATCAATGTACACGGAATATTTTGCCAACTTTGATCAAGTAAATCCAAATATATATCCCTAATTAGGGAAGTTCAATAAATATGCAAATTAGGCATTGACTAAAATGTTCTCTTTAAATATGCAAATAAGGAATGGCTAAAGTAAAAATGTTAAACGACTTTCAATAATGTTGTATCATGGTATCTTTCACAGCTGATATATCTTGGTGTGATCAACATTTGTAGCAGATCTCATCAAATTGTGTCCAGTTGTTCTCAATGATATCTGATTTTTCTAAAGTCATTAATTATACAAATGAGCAAAGAGTAAGCAAGCCACACCCACTAATCAGTTCTTGCCATTTGCTAACTGAATCTTTGTACCAGATTTGATTCTGATCTGCTGAGCTGTTTTTTGAGATATCGAGTACACAGACGAATAGACAGACAGACAGACATCACGTGTGTGAACACGTGAGCTAAAACTCTCGGACCATCGGAAAATTTGCACACAGTGGTCACCTTGCACGTTTTGGTACTAGTGATCTGAAAGAAGGGGACTACTCAATTTTTGATGCAAGATAAATTGAAACACCTCTCAAATTGCACCATTGCACACATCAATTTGGCCAAAGGATTCAATCTGTAGCCTCTCCACTAGGCAATTGAATGCCAAATGTTGTGAGTTCAAACCCGATTGAAAACTAGCCATATTCATCTTGTATTTACGTTATCAGACAAGGTCATATTCTGAGTACAGCATATAGTAATAATTTTCTGTCAGTTTGAGGAGAAATTTCTTCTGAAATTGATTTAATCTTATTTTTGGGGGTTTGTATGTATTGTCATTTTACACTATTTGAGAGGAGGGGGCATAATTATGGGTTTACAGTTAATTGGCAATTTAAATTTTGTATTTTGGGAGGGAGATTTGACTGTATGTAATTTCAACTTTGGCATTTATTGTGTAATAAATTTAGTTAACATAATTTAAGCATTTGGTTTGCGTACAATCTTCTTAGATATCTTTGGTATGTATGTGTGTACATGTGCATGTTTGGATGAGTGTACATAAAAGAAAATAAGCATTTACTGTAAGTTAACAGTCCATACATGCAGTTTTGTTGACATAAGAGCCTGATTTAGATTCAGATTTACAAAATAACAATGATACCTGATTCCTGGAAAATTTTTGTATCACAGTTCATACATAACATCCCATGCTGACAGCAATTCAATCTGGAATCTTACAGCTACATATCTCAACCCAAAATTATGCCGTAGAAGAAACAGACACAAAAAACAATCTGTGCTGCCCATGCTTTTGGTATTAATCCTTTTTCCTTAAAGTGTAAGATTGTTTTTGTTTGGTAAAAGATGACCAGTATAATATCTAAAATGTTCCCTGAGTTTCTGTTGTTGTTCCAATGCAGGTACATGATACACTAGATTTGTGAGGCAGCTTTTGTTGTACTTATTTTCTCCGACAGGATTTTATGTTATTTATGGTGTTTTATATCCTTCTTTTGAAAGTTTCTCCTTCAGTGTAGAATCTCAACACTATTTACTAGCAAATCAAGTGGTGATATCCCTGATATCAAGTGGTGATATCTCAATGCTATTTGCTAGCAAATCAGTGGTGATATCCCTGATATCAAGCGATGATATCTCAACGCTAGTAGCTAGCAAATCAAGTGGTGATATCCCTGATATCAAGTGGTGATATCTCAACGCTATTTGCTAGCAAATCAAGTGGTGATATCCCTGATATCAAGTGGTAATATCTCAATGCTATTTGCAAACAAATCAAGAGGTGATATCCCTGATATCAAGTGGTGATATCTCAACACTATTTACTGGACTTTCGAGTTAGACACAGCCTATTAGCTCAAAAGTTAGTGAGGCAAGGGTTCTCAGAAAGTAGATTAGTGAAATCATTTAAAAAGTTCTACGGTAGATATGGAGATGTTGTATCAAAAAATGACCTGTCTGTTACTCAAATGATGAGTGACAGCATACCAAATTTTGACTTACAAAAGTATTTGGTGAATTCACCAAATAAAATGGATTTGTCGCTTTGGGTCAATCTTGACGGGTGCGGCTGGCAGGGTACGCTTACCCATTCCGGACACCTGGTACCACCACTATTTTGTGGTTCAAGATGACCCCATTGCCTTTGTCATTTTCAATATGTTCCTTGGACCTGGTTACTTTCTTAGTTACCTTGAATGATAATGATTATTGGACCTGATTTGATGTCTATAGCACCATAATGCATTGCTGAATGTTACAGAGATGGCAAAAATGTTACATGAATTTGGAATTTGATAAAGGATACTTGCAGGGCAAGAGGATAAAAGCTACCAGACCAGGTACCCATATTTACCTTTCTGAATTACATTAACCATGATGTAAGAAAAGTACATATCAACAAGTCATCATTAATGACACAGTCCCCACTTGTTAATTGGTACTTTGATTACAGGTCCTCAGAGAGGATAGAGTCATCTTCATTAGGTCTGTGACAAAAATACTTTTGAAGAAATTCGCTTGATACATGTCTGAGTTATTGTTCAGGACATGGAAAAATCATAATGGTGGCCATATTGGATTGTATCACAAAACATATTAACGTGCATATGTATGGATGGTCAAGCTCCTTGTACCAACTTTTAATAAATTCGCTTAATACATGTCTGAGTTATGGTTCATGACATGAAAAAAACGTAACAAAATGGCCACATGGCAGCCATATTGGATCGTATCACAAAACAAATCAATGTGCATGTGTATGACATAGGTCAATGTCCTTGTACAAACTTTGAATAAAATCGGTTGAGATATGCCGGAGTTATGGCTCTGTACATGAAAAAATCATAACAAAATGGCCGCACGGCGGCCATATTGGATCGTATCATACAACAAATTGATGTGCATAGCTATGACATTGGTCAATGTCCTTGTACCAACTTTGAATAAAATCGGTTGAAAGATGCCTGATAATGGCTCTGCAAATGTACATGAAAAATTGTAATAAAATGGCCGCCTGGCGGCCATATTGAATCGTATCACAAAACAAATCAATGTGCATATGTATGACATAGGTCAATGTCCTTGTACCAAGTTTGAATAAAATCGGTTGAGATATGCGTGAGTTATGGCTCTGTACATGAAAAAATCGTAACAAAATGGCCACACGGCAGCCATATTGGATTGTATCACAAAACAAATTGACATGCATATCTATGACATTGGTCAATGTCCTTGTACCAACTTTGAATAAAATCGGTTGAAACATGCCTGAGTAATGGCTCTGTACATGAAAAAATCGTAACAAAATGGCCGCCTTGCGGCCATATTGGATCCTATCACAAAACAAATTTACGTGCATATGTATGACATAGGTCAATGTCCTTGTACCAACTTTGAATAAAATCGGTTGAGATATGCCTGAGTTATGGCTCTGTACATGAAAAAATCGTAACAAAATGGCCGCACGGCAGCCATATTGGATCGTATCACAAAACAAATTGACGTGCATATCTATGACATAGGTTAATGTCCTTGTACCAACTTTGAATAAAATCGGTTGAAACATGCCTGAGTTATGGCTCTGTACATGAAAAAATTGTAATAAAATGGCCGCCTGGCAGCCATATTGGATCGTATCACAAAACAAATTGACGTGCATCTGTATGACATATGAAGGCAGGGTACGCTTACCCATTCCGGACACCTGGTACCACCACTATTTCGTGGTTCAAGATGGCCCCATTGCCTTTAAATTTGTCATCATCTATATGTTCCTTGGACCTGGTAAATTTCATAGTTTACCTTGAATGATAACGATTATTGGACCTGATTTGATGTCTATTGCCACGCCCAGGTGGATATGTCTGCTGGTGGACTTTAGTCCCCGAGCATATCAGTAGCCTGGTTATCAATAATCTATTCATGAATTTAAGTACTATAAGGAAGACCGGTTTGGGTCGAGACCGGAAAAACAAAACTACCTCTGATGGATTGTATAGGGCAAACAATTCATCAGTTGGACTGAGCCCTAGGCTAAATCTACATGACATTCTTAAGGAAAATATGGAATGTGATTGTTCTGTGTCACAGTGTCTGACTAGGAATTGCAAGACATGTGATATTCTGATCACTGACACTGTGACACGGAGTAAAGTCGTACCACACAAAGGCATTTGAACCCCTTTCATGCCAATCTAAGAACATCATTTATGGCATAGAGTGCACTTTGTGTGGTACGTCTTATATATGTTGGAGAGACCGGGGAAAAACTTTCTAAGAGGATGTGTGGGCATAGGTCAGGCATTAACAACAATCTGCCAACCTGCCTTTACACTCACTTCAATGGTCCTCTTCACTCAGTATTGAACATGAAAGTAAGAATATTAGAAAAATTTACCACCCTTCTAATAGTTCAATACTGAGTAGGAGTTATCGCAAACAACGTGAACACCACTGGATCACTGAACTTGGCACAGCTATATGCCTTATGGCTGTAATGATAACATACTAGGTGTGGGTAACCTATCTAGCCCCAGAGGAAAGACTGTCAATGTCATGGGTTTGTTTAATTCTCATCAGAGAAGACGACGAAGCCATGGCCATCGACACAGCAATAACACCTGCAGTAATCCTCAGTTCAGTGATCTACTACCCATGTTAAATCAACCTTTGGGTGTTCACAGGTAAGAACTGCATTTTTTGCATGCTCCTTGCAGAAGTTAAGATCACTTCTCCTGACTGTTGAAGCTATGAATGTATACGACCCTCTGCTGCCCGAATACCGGTTAATCGCCATTATTATGGATATAGGCAAATATCGCCTATTCAAACCTGTTCGGACAGAAAGCATCAACAGTCAGCAGAGATTGTTTTTCCCCTTGACGTTTGTTAACAAAGGGATTGACATGATTGACATCAGTAATATCTCACACAACAAGGATGTTATGGACAAAGTACCACCTTATTTTACATTTCAAGACCCTCCTATAGTGTCCTATACCTATTCTAAGACCATAGGTAGGAAATTGTTTAATTACAATAGGGTCTTGAAAGAAATTGATATTAGGAACAATGTTCAATGGTACTTGTGATTGTATGTCATCTCCCTTCTGTTACAAACCTCACGGTCTTATAATAACAGGTGACATGAAATAGTTCCACATCCTAAGCTTCGGCAGCTGTTCCAGTTTGGCCCAAAATATCGCGAGCCACCCAAAGTAAACTGGAACTTTAACTTTAAGTTAATCATGGATGCTGCTGAGGCTTATGCTAAGAAGTGGGCTGCCCTTGAAGACGAAGACGTTGGATGTCTTTCGGACTGGCTTCGCACAGTCCGTGACAAGGTAAAATCTCGCATTTCACGTCTTCGTTCTTTACACACTGTCATCAACACTACATCTGCCTTCGATGACCCTTCTGTACGGGAATGTCTAGATGCTTTACACGATAAATATGTTGTTGTGCCTGCAGACAAAGCATCAAACAACATCATTTTTGTCTGCAAGCAATATTACATTCAATGTTTAAAGAACGAACTTCAGATTAACTCAGATGATGAGAGTAGCACAACATACTCTCTTTCAACCTTATCTGAAGAGGAAATATTGCAGAACCATTCAACAGTTTTGAGTGAGTTTGGCATCGAGTTAGCACAAGATGACAAGGTATTACCTAATTATATTAAATTCCTAAGATCCATACGAATCCCTATAAACAACGTTTCATAGCTGGTTCCAGTAAGTGTACAACAAAACGCTTGTCACAACTTTTAACCATCATTTTATCAACCATTAAATCTGGTTTGGTACGGTATTGTGACAAAATTTATGAAACTAGTGGGGTCAATCAAATGTGGATATTAAAGAACTCCAAAGAATTGTTACATATTTTACAAAATAACAAAAACATGTACAATTCAATCCACACATTTGATTTGTCAACGTTGTACACAACCATCCCACATAACAAACTTAAAGACAGGCTATCATCTCTCGTGAAGAAAGCCTTCTTTTACAAGAATGGTAGTCGTAGGTATGAATACATTGCCATCAAGCGCAACTTAGGCTATTTCACCAACAACAGTGATTCCAAACTCAAATACAGTGATGTTGAGGTGATTCAAATGCTATATTTCCTAATTGACAACATATTTATCAAGTTTGCTGGCATGACATTCAGGCAAACCATAGGCATTCCCATGGGCACAAACTGCGCCCCACTTCTTGCAGACTTATTTTTATATTCGTATGAAGCAGAGTTCATGCAATCACTTCAGAAATCTGGGTGTAAAAGGATTGCCAAGCGATTTAACAACACCCACAGATATATTGATGATCTCATCAGTTTAAACAATCCTGGTATATCCAATTATCTACACCACATCTACCCAGATGATTTAGAAATAAAAGAAACAACTGAAAGTGTGGACTCGGCATCATACCTAGATGTATTGTTTGAAATTAGACATAATACTCTATATACTAAGCTGTATGACAAAAGAGACGATTTCAATTTTGAAATCATAAACTTTCCCTTTTTGTCGAGCAATATACCATCATCTCCAGCTTATGGTGTGTATATTTCACAACTCCTCAGATACAGTAGAGTATGCCATTCATATGAAGACTTTCGAGTTAGACACAGCCTATTAGCTCAAAAGTTAGTGAGGCAAGGATTCTCAGAAAGTAGATTAGTGAAATCATTAAGAAGTTCTACGGTAGATACGGAGATGTTGTATCCAAATATGACCTGTCTGTTTCTCAAATGATGAGTGACAGCATACCAAATTTTGACTCACAAAAGTAATTTGGTGAATTCACCAAATAACAATGAATTTGTCGCTTTTGGTCAATCTTGACGGGTGCGGCTAGCTGGCAGGGTACGCTTACCCATTCCGGACACCTGGTACCACCACTATTTCGTGGTTCAAGATGGCCCCATTGCCTTTAAATTTGTCATCATCTATATGTTCCTTGGACCTGGTAAATTTCATAGTTTTACCTTGAATGATAACGATTATTGGACCTGATTTGATGTCTATTGTACCAAGCTTGAATGAAATCGCTCCAGGCATCTGTGAGATATCTGCATGAATGGACGGACGACGGACGCACGCACGTATGGCATGACCACACCTATAAGTCCCCCGGACGGTGTCCGTGGGGAGTAAGGGACGATTCAGAATTTACTTCCAGGGGGGGGGGCTGGAGGATTTTCAGGGGGCCACCCATTTTTCCCAAGAAATTTAGGGGGGCCAGACAAAAATACCACAATCTTTTAGGGGGGGCCAAGGAAAAAAAACATCAATCAATATTTGCCCAGAATTTCTGATCTCTACAAAAGAGAACCATAGACGCTACCTGGGTTACAGATAAACTCAACATGTTTAGTTAAACTCCTTTAGCTGCCAAATTCGGTAATATTCACAGTGGATTGGTTTTATGCATCTACTGCAGTATCTTGTTCTCCTCCCTGAAGCGTCATGAAATGTCCAGTGTTTAGCATGTCAACACAAACCATACAGTGAACAGTCAGGGTTGTTTTTGTGAAAAGAGATCTCGGATCAAGTCAAGACTAGAATTCATTTATCAACAATAACAATGGTCATTTATGTTCACACTGGTATGTTGCTAAATACAGCATTGGGTGCTCTATGTAGTGATAGAATAACTAAAAATGCTGATACACAGAGATGAACATTGAACAAATGCTAAAAATTACAGTAAATGTCTTTTTAAGGTTGGGTTTACCTTGTAGCTTGTAAAGCAGTTGAAAGTTGTATGATAAAGAAGTGTTAATTTATGCAAATGTATGCAAATCACCCGATTTCTTGGCTTCTTTTGCCTCCCACTTTCAGAATTTCCAAAGAATTTAACTCCACTCCGGCTGGGTCAAATTTTCTGAAATTTCACATTATGTTTTTTACATGCTATATAACACGATGACTATCAATTGGTTTTGTTTGGCAATAAAGCTCATACATTTTTAATAAGAGGCATTTTGAACGGGATTTTGAATAAGAGGCATTTCAATTTTGCTGATCATGCTTTTAATCAATTATTAGTGTGTCAGTCTTTAAACCCTTACAATTTTAAAATGAGGATGGATAATGCCAAATAAAATAATTGTTTTATCTACATATACTCTCCTTTCAAGTGAAATATTACATTTCAGAAAAGACTGTCTAGTTTTTGAGTTAAATTAATTTTATCATTAATACCAAATTGAGGTTTTTTACCCCAAATATACACCCACTTCATCCTTTGAGTAAACTACTGCTACCATACTAAACTTTAGAGTCTCTGCTTTTTGAAAATATATGGTATGAGGGGGTTTCCTTGTCATCTTTGATGAGAAATATTGCTTTGAAAAAAACTGTGTTGGCAACATGCAGCTTCACCATAATTCAAAACAGAACGACTTGCCACTCTGCCACTTCTTAAAGTAACATGGTCACGTTGGTTCTCTGGGATTTTGTCAGTGTCAGTGTCTATGTCACTATCATATCAGAACCAACACCCATCATCATCACTCTCAATGACTCCATTGACAGAGGTTTCCAATTCAGAGTCACTGCTATCTGACTCTGACTCATCTGTGACATAAATTGTTACAATATTTTTCCCTGACAGTTTTCTTAAATTGAATGAAGGTTGTGCATGTATATGTGCGGTTATAATTTGAACTTTTTCAGCTTTCAATTTTTTTTTGTTTTGGTAATTGATGTTTATCAAGGTATTTTTTTAATTCTTTTACTTTTAAATTTTGCAGGTTCTCACTCAAGAGCAACTTTAACCAGTCATAGTCCTCATATTTTTTATCCTCTCTTCTTTTCTGCTCCTTTTTCTATGTTCATTCTCATCAATTCTACCCTTTCTAAATTTTTTAAATGTTCTTCATAACTTTTTACAGTGCTTACATCTACCATAAACTTTTTTGAAAATAAATTTATGGCCGACTCATCTTCAAGTTGCTTTTCAGCGAAAAGTTTTTTAATGTTTAAAATAAAAATATTATGTATTACTGTCAAAAATATATGGTGATAAATTTACAAAAGGGTTGATTTTCCAATAATCCTGTATGGGCATCCAGAAGATCATGTGGCACTGCATCAATGCTATGGTGTCGGATTGTTGAAATATTGTGTACACAAGAATTTGCTGTAGTCCAAGAAGTGATCTCAGTGTGTATGAGGCTAGGAGAAATGTGGATAGGCTTACACATTGTGTATTGATGCTAATACTTTTGTGTCCCATTCATTCTGATATGTATAATCAAAGATTTCACAGTGGCGGCTGGCAGAAAAGGCAAAAAAAAACAAATTAACATGTATTGTTTCGGGTCATCTGAAAACATGCGCATCATGACTATTTTAAATTAAAGTTTGTTAAAAAAATTGAAATATGAATGCTCTGTCAATTTTGAAAAATACTGCTGACAAAATGTGAACTTGACTTACACAGGGTTATCTGCATTTTAATATGAACATTGGATTGTGAATGGAATGAGCAGAATAACATGTGAATTCATGTTTTGGATAAGGTGTTTTGTTCAAGAAATGTTCTAAAATATTCCTCAGCAATAGTTGCTTTCAGTGGCAGCTACTTGGTTTTATGAAAACCAATTAGAAAAAAAAGAAAATTAAAAATAAGTTGGCTTTCACCAATTTTAATTCCTAATGTTTAAAACTTTCACCTTGAGTCTGCAAATATTCAGCATAATCAAATGAAAATGTATGCTTAACTTGTGCATGTACATGTACATCTCACTTTCCAGAAAATCTGGATATCTGCAAATGATCTACCATTAAACTTCAAGATATATATCACTTTGCCAATTATCTGCTCCTCTGATTTTCTGTTCACTATTTCTAACGTAACTGATATCTTTGCTTGTCTTTGTGTGCATCATATTTATCAGTGAGACATAACGAAAAAAATATTCATATTTAGTAATTAACTTTTCTTCAGAATTTACAACCAGATATGTTTATTGCTACCCTTTCCAAAAGTGTGCCACTTGCAGTCCCTGCAAATCATTCTTTTATAGTCACATAACCCTGAAATGATTTGTTATATCATCGATTATATGTCCACTACAGTATCTGCAACTTGTTAGACTGGATATGTCTATAATGTACAAGCATGCATGTATATATTGGGGGGCCATGGAAAAAACCCAGGAAAGATGAGGGGGGCCATAGATTTTTTCTATAATTTACTGGGGGGCCGTGGAAAAAAATCACCCAGAAAATAGAAAATCCTCCACCCTCCCATGAAATAAATTCTGAATCGTCCCTAACAACTGACAAGCAGACCAGAAATTATGACTGGAATCACAAGGTCAGGGCAAATTAGAATATGAATTTCTTATTTACACATTTTAAAAAACATAAGTTTTTCATAAAAAATTCAGCTGTTTTAAGCAGACAATTTTACACAATTGGAATTATTCAATGTCTTCATCAAAAGGATTATCTTACTTGATTTGTAGGATTTGAAGAGGAGACATGAATTGGATCCTGTGAATTGTCATGGCTGTAAATATTGGTAGTCATTACATGTGATTCAGAACACTAAATAAAAAATACCGCAATTATACGGTGTCGCTCAAATTTGATCAGAATTGGTACATACCAGTATGGGTACCAATGATCAACAATAAATGTTGTTGCTATCTGTTCAGTGCAGTAAAATTCTACGTTGATGTTATGACAATGATTTCTGCACAGTACAACCAGAAAAACAACAAGAAATATTCAAACCAGAAAAACAAGAATGACAAAAGTAATTAAGGTCTGAAACTTTAGGTACTGGAGGTCAACTTTAGCAACATGCATAGCAGAAAGGCAGCTAGCCCCCCTTAGTTTGACCATAGACGGTCTTCCTCCCCTCTACTGTCTATGGTTTGAGCAGGTCTGTTAATATGTAACAGTTCATAAACAATGACAGGAAATGACTCAAGTCAGTGGAGTAAGCCTGTTTCAAGCCTGTTTCAGGATTTCCCTTTTTCTTACCTCATTTGCACATTTTTGACACTGATGTGTTCACTTGAACAAATTCACATCTCAACCCCACATCTACCTGTACAACAAATACTGAGACGGTAGCTTTTGCGGTATGGGAGCCTTGTGTGTGACGGACATACATCCGCACATACCCACAAATATACAGACATACAGACGCTACTCAGACTCATCATATAAGCTCTTTTTGGTATTTATATATAAAACCAAATATGAGCTAAAAATGATAAATTTCCTCCTTTGGCAATTTACAAACAATAAAATCTTTATTAACGTAACTGAGGTATTGTATTTGTGTGTAATCCGACACTTGATGTAATTACCATCTATGTACAAGGTGGTGCCGATTATCTTTTGCTATTCATCCGTGAGTTGTATGTATGTACACCAAAAGCAAATTGCAAACTTGGACTTCAAAACATTTTCATCACTCTTATCACACCAAAAAAACACACCTACATAAGACTCAGTGGAAAACTTTATAAGTCTGACACACCGAAAACACACCTATCTTGGATTTTGTGCTCATACGAATGACAAATTAATTCTTTTCAACAATTTTGAGCTTTTCTTTCATATAATGGTAAACTTATAAAAGTTTCTGTAACCCCTCATAAAGAATCTGTTCGTAACTGAATTCTCCCTAAAAAGTATGGAAACATGTATTCTAAATTTCAAAATCACTCAGTACATTCACAAAAATCTAATAATATAAGCTGCATTAAGAAAAACAAATACTACAGGAGGTCACAGGTCAGGCAGATAATTACATATTCAAACTTCGACCTTACGACATCACATGTTGTAAAGCAAGGCATTTGATTGGCCCATTGTCAATGCCATCATTCAAATTCACGTAGTTGAGCAACGTCTATACATTGTACCTTTGCTTGGTTATGAGTTTCAATGTTTTAAACACTGTTTTGGTGAGTCAAAAAATATTGAAAAACATTGTGTGATAATGTTAAAGCCAACAAGTCCCTTTAACCTTTTGTTACATATTGTAAACTTTAATATTTCAGAGCAAGTTCTCAGACTTTCTATATTACTTTTCGAGTTTTCTTAAATTATTGAGTAAAAAACAAGTACTTTTCACATATATTTGTTCTTTTGTGTGCAATGGTGATGTTTGAGGGTGTTACAGGGGGTAAGCCTACCGGTAATTCAAGCGCCAAGGACCACAAGCAATGAGCAATGTGCTGTGTGTTGCAATCTGCACTGCAAGTGACCAGGATGACCTTTGACCTCAATTAAATGAATATTGCTATAAATCAGTAACTACAAGTTCTACACCAATGATACTTATAGACATGAGGCAACCAATGGCGCCACATCCTGTACATCCATTATTAATTATATGCATATCTGATTTTGGGCTAGCCAATGGGGGCCAGAGGTCTAATTTTTGCTGGACATTCATCATGGAAGGAAAGTTTGATCTAAAAATATCACGTGACTGGGATGACCTTTGACCTCAATTTAATAACTTTGCCCATACAAGTGCCACAGCCTTCATATTTGGCGTCACATTATGACCCTAATTAACTATATGTAAAAATAAAATGTTATTGATGTTGACTATGACATGAACAAGGACAGTCGATGTTTGTTAGGCATAAAAATTGGGCAGGGTCACTTTTTTCTCGCAAACATTTTTGAAGGGTCACTTTTTTACACGCTGCATCATTATGAAAAACATTGCCCTCCCTCCCTATAATTTTAGCCAAGTCCCTTATTGCCCAGCACATATTGAATTCATGAACATACATATTGGGAGTTCACCACTTCATGCATATAGAAGGTGATTTAACAGCGTAGATGAATCGATAAAGTGAATTAGAGTGAAAATGCAGCTATTTCTAGCTTAAACTGGAGATTGTGAATTGTTAAATTTGGCATGTGGCTCACGGCATGTGCACGTGGCCCTTGGTGCTTGATTTAGGCTTACCCTGTTACAGGTACATCTATAATCCACCTGAACGCTATTGATGCAACCAGGGGTAGCAAAATCTTGATATGTATGGATGGATTATGGGTGTGTGGTGCTTGATTTAGGCTTACCCTGTTACAGGTACATCTATAATCCACCTGAACGCTATTGATGCAACCAGGGGTAGCAAAATCTTGATATGTATGGATGGATTATGGGTGTGTTCTGCGAAGGTGTCATGTGTGCACCTACAACCCAGCAACAATTTTGTGTACACCTGGGGGTGGCGAAAGCAAGGTACTTTCAGGTGGGTTACAGGTGTGCTTCTTAAGGGTGTTACAGGTGCACCTGCAACCCATCTGAAAAATCATTTTCAGATGCACCTACGGGGGTGGGTAGCGAAATCATGATACTTTCGAGCAGGTAACAGGTGCACCTGTATACACACCTGTTGTGGTCAATATGGGTGGGGTTCAGGTGCACCAGGATGAGTGAACTTTCAAAATGTTGTCATGGCAATAGTCAAAAAGATTTTAAAATTTCCACTCGCTGACATGTCACAAAAATCTATCACTGACAAACACTGACTGCAACTAGTAACACTGTTGACTTGGCAGACATTCTTACCTTCAAATGATTTGAGTCAACTAATATGAATCTTTGTCAATAGATGGCGCTCTACAACTCTTTGATAACAAGTCACTGATATCAACAACTTTACACATGGCAGGATCATTATTTGTACAGAATTTCGTTTCTGGCAAATTTCACAATGTGCAAGAAGTCAAGTTCATCTTAAGTTCCTGGAACACATCATCCTCTTCAAATCCAGATTCACTGTAATCTGAAGCTGAGCTGTCATTGTTAGAAAGTTTCCTATAGTCTGAATCTTTCTCTGGCGTCAATGCACCTTTGGGCTGTTTTGTCCATTTTAGTGTGATATCACCATCAATGTTTGCTAACGTTGTGAGTTCATCATCATCGATCGTTGTAGTCTCCTCCTCCTTGGCAATCTTCGCTCTCTGCAATGCACTGCTAAAGTTCTTTAGTTCATAAGAATTCCCCTTTTGACTGCCCAGTTCTGAACCAAAGGATGGTGAAAGAGCAATGTTGTTGTTGGACAGCTGGGGTCTATGGTTTTCATGAAGAGAAAACCACTGCCATATCGAGTCTACAGCCTCACTGCCATGCCTCTTCTGTGATGAGCCATTGTGAGACAGCAGGTGAGCTCTACCACTGCCAAGTTTACGGTCTTTGTGTCGATTATCAATGGCAGTCTTCATGGCCATAAATAGGAACAGGTAATCAGCCTGTGGACAATGAAATTATTTTGCAGAATTAAATTTACATTCCAGGACTGCAACAAACCAACAGACATTTAACACTGGATAATAAAGGGTCAGTAGCTGTAACTTTTGATGATTTTTTCACCATTTTTTAAAATGTGCACAATGGTTTCTTTTTCTTTCCACCAAAGCATATTCAGATATACAGTATTCAGCTTGTCAACTCTGTCTGTACATGTGTAGACTGTATTGTTATTGTTGACAAGTGAATTCTGGTCCAAAGTAGAATTCAAATGTGAACAATGACAGTGCATTTTCAGCTCACATTTGGTACATGTATATATACCAAAGAGAGATTATATGATGAGTTGACGCTGTCTGTATGTATGTATGTATGTTGCTTGGTATTCAAAATGCCCATATGAGTGCGCTGTTTTTAAAAGTGGCCACCCGCTTAATATCTGTGATTGGTTAGATTTTCTCTTTCCAATAACTGTGGCAAAATTGGAAGAGGTGACAGTATACCTTCAACAGTGGTTGTATGTTGTAAAGCATATTGTAATAAAAATGAACTTTGATTTGATATTTGCAAAACATGGAGAAGTAAGTGAGCATAACGAGTATGTATCTGTATATATGTGTACCATATAGACTCAGAGAATATTACAATGCCTATATTGATACCAAGTCAAATAACACTGAACACACATACAAACATATATCTGTCAGGGCATTGTCTCTTCTGGTTTTTTTTTACTTTCTGACTGAAGTACCAACCAATCAATGTTGTTGTCTTTCTCACATTTGAGATTTGTGATTTTTTATTGTTGATAGAACTGAGATATCAATGGATCTTTTTTTGTAGTCATAATGAATGTACTTTCTAATGTAAGAGATAAACATCAATGCAGTATTGACATAATATTTGTTGGTTGAGATTTGGCACACAGTCTGATAAAAAAGAATACTCTATTTCCACTTGACTATTTCAGTTTAATTATGATGGCCAAATTTACCTTGGTATGAAAAATGCCAGGTCTACGAAGAGTATACAACATTGCTATCTCATAAACATTGATGATGTTTTCATTCTGAAGTTGCTGATGGAGGGTGGATAATGCACAGAATGTTGCAGCGATACAACCACCAAATCTGTTAAAAAAGGAAATATTTACAAATGTGAGTCATCAGATGTTATTGTTATTTAAAGTTTCAGTTAAGAATTTCATGCAACTCTGGGACAGATTAACTTAAGAAGTAAAGAGAACAGATACTCTATAGCTATGAGGAGTATCATAAAAATTATCATCATTATTATCATTATAGTTTTCATCATTATCATCAAATTTTCCTAATAGTGATAAAATCAATTAAAGCCCCAATAGCTGCAAATATGTAATAAACGGATCTCAAAATATCCCAAGTTTTCCAAGAAGTTCTCTTTGAATAAGATCCATTAAAGACTGAAAGAATGTACAACACTGTCATTAGTGTCAAAAGTGGCCTATAAATTCAAACGTTTTAACGTCATTTTAGATTCCCCGCTATTTTCGAAAACTAAGCACGTGACAGAGAAAATAAATATTAAAACAACACAATGTTGGCCATCCTGTGTTGTGCATTTAAGCAAATGGCATCATGCTTGTTTCTGTATGATCATGATGTGCAAGAAATACTGTATTTTTGTACTTTTCTGTGGGGCGCCATTTTATGAGTGCAGTACCCGTTTATTATTTAAGGTAGCGACTCAGGTTCGTTGTCACTATTTTCAATCCTCATTTTCATAAAGAAGACGTGGTCACACACCGACATGTGGTACTTTTTTTATCTGCTCGGTCACCGAAGCGTTCAGAAAATGTGTTAGTTTTTCAAAAACAGTGCGCATACGGCTGTTTTACTAAAAAACACGTGTTTTTTAGTTTTTTTACTCAAAAAAGTGTAAGTACAAATCTCCAATCGGCCTTGGTGATCTGTTTACGGCAATCGACGGCTGGGTATACTGGGCAAAAAACCTTGTCCCGGATTTTTGAAATTCGCTTTTGTTTTCGCACAATGCGCCTTCAAAGTGTCAACTTGACGTTTTTTGCATAAATTATCGGCCTTTGTTCACGTTTGTCAGGATATCTTCACTTCCAGGCCCTTTATCGGAAATCTGAGACACGTTCTTTCAGATATATTCATTCACTGTCCACAGGTGAAAAATCAGGCTAGTCTGTTCAGGCGCCGCCGACTTATACTTATTTGAATAATGTATGCACTGCGAAAAACGGAACTGAGAAAATCGACGATTTGAGTAAACTACCTATGCGTCACACATTGAGACCAAGAAGTCCGACTCGCGCACTATTTTCTGCGAATTTTCTTACACCAGGACTAGGTTGAAATATTTAGAGTCAGTTTTGGAATTTTGAATATGTTTAGGATTGCAGATCATGTGAAAATACAACGAAATTATACACTGAACTGGCAAATGCTTAGTGCCAGCAGTGGGTGGTATTTGCACAACAAACACAGAGGGGTAATTAGCGATTTAATCCATTTTTGGAACGTTTAACTAGCATATTAACTGTATACTGTTGTCTCAACGGTTACCATCTGGTTACCAGAGTTCACAGTCAAGACGAAGACGTCGAACTTGTGTAAAAAGTCTATCTGATCGAGACCTGTGTGCTGTCGTCACGCGATCGCGTCGGGCATTCACTTGTTTTGACTCAAGTTGTCTACTTCCTGTCTTGCGATCGGAAATTTATGCATGTCCTTTGTGAAAAATGATTGCCAAGTTCATGTTAGCACCGACACTGTATGAACGGGACGTCAGTTGCTAGTTTTCCTACCTCAAGATGAGACGAACACACGTAACTCTTGACAACATAAAATGTCTGTTGTATTTTCTTAGCTTTTGCACCGCACTGCAAACTTGTGGCCCTTCGTTACGACGGGAGAGATTAACTCATGTTATTTTTTTAAACTTTATTTATATGTGTTCTTGTATAATAATCACGCCATAGCATAGAACAGTGCAGGCTGTCATCGACACCGTGTTCCGAGAGAGAGAGTATCGACTAGTCTGCAGTGGAGTCACTCGACTTGTGCAATACCAGCGCACACATAATTATTTCGGAGATTTTTACTTTTAGTCAAACGTTTGATGACTGACCTCATATAGCAAAATTGCTAGTTTCAGCACTTCTAGAAGTTGAGCCGGGTTTGTTTTACGTTCAGTGTTGAGGTCCAGCTAGCAGCTGTGGAGTCTGCGGGTAATTGATAAGTTTAGACAACACGCACACAAGAATCATTTGTGAACCCTCGCAATTCACGTTTGACGTAATTAAATTTTTGGGTTATATTTAAAGAAAGAAAAGGCATGAAATAAAAAAAAAATTGCATTTCGTTTCGAAAAATTAGCAGATCGGTGAACTTGCTCTTGTGAATCTGCATTATGTGTGTATGAACTCCTGCACTCGCTTGGGAAACTCCTTGACATAAATGTCGCGTGGTGTCGGGTACGATGTTGTTCAAGGTTTCTCAGCAGACACGAAAAGACTGCACGATAGAAAGATGAAACTTCGAGTTTAAAAATATAAAAGAACACGATACTAACACCAAGCATGTACAGCAAGAGTGATAAAATTATCGCAACTAACAGAAGTTTCATCTCGCTCAGGCTAATTTTTGGACTCGGGTATGTAATCAGCATAGCCTAATATGTTCGAAAAGCAGCGTGTCAAATACTTTCATAGTTGATGAACTGAGCACGTCTCCGTTATTGTCTGCGTCCTCGGATAAATCTGACTCTTCACTGCATTCTTGATCGTTATTGTAGGGAGTATGAGCCAAAGTCGGACTGTTTTACATTTAAATCGACCTTTGCGCATGTTGCCGTCTTTTTCAGGTCTGCTTTTGTGGACCTCGCTTGCCTTTTCGATGATATGGAGAGCGAGCTCCGGCTTTGGTCTGCTCAACGTGTTTGCCGTAGTACATGCGGAGTTCAGAACGCTGAGCATAACATTGAAGCTAGCGCATGCACACTATACCGCCAAGCCTACACATAATCTCTGCATGTTTATCAAAGATATCGTGGTCGGTAATCCGCGACAGTTAAGACAAAAGGGAAATAATGGCACGCGGTGTAGCTGATAGTTTACCATTTTAGTAATATTTCAGGAATTTCCCGGTACGATGTGACCCAACACCTTTCCCCAAAAGAAAGACCACGTGTCGGTGGTTCGAAATTTGAAATAAAAAAAAAATTGCTAAAATTGACCTTTGAACCTGAGTCGCATCGTTAACCTGTTACAATGTGTAGGCATGGCCCAAATCAGTGAGCAGTGACACCTATACACGTCCTTCAGTTAGCACATTTACACTAACTAATTTTGATTTGAAAATAAAATGATGAAATTAATGAATAAAATTCGCAGCTTTTGGAGTTTTAATAAATTCACATGATAATAATCAAATTTGAATTACTTGTCATGCACTGTGACAGGTCCCTCAAACCGTTGTTTCCAATTCTGTATTGTAATTATGAATTCAAAGATTGACTCTGGTGTACAACTTTCTGGCCAGTATACATGCTGGAACTGACGCACATTCATCATGTAATCACCCTGAAAAAAAATAATAACAGAATCATTGCATTAGCTAGTAGTTGGAAGAAATCTTTGGTTAGGTTTTGAAAGCTAAGAATCTAGTCTCTGTTTCATCAGAATGAGATTACAAGAGTTGCAGAGAGAAGAGAGAGAGAAAGACAGAGAGACAGAAGCTTATATGGATATACTGTGTACTTGATGTATTTTTATTTCTATCTATATAAATAGCAGGGTCCATACACTGAAAGCCTTTCAAGAATTATTCAGCAATTTTCTAGGGCTTTCTTGGGAGGGCCAAATACCATTTTATAGATGTCATTTTTAAGTACATTATTTTTACATTCCAATTTATGTATCCTTTTTATGGTATTTATATAAATCCCATGAAATTGTTCGCCGCGTGATGTCATTGTATGCAAGTGTTGTTTCACTGAGTTGTACAACTTCGAGCAAAAGGTGAGAAGTTGTGCAGTTATCCGAGAAACATGAGTATACAAGACGTCACACAGACGAAAAATTCCATGGGATTTTGTATTTTTATTACATGTCTTCTCAATTTTCGTTTGATCTGGCTGGATTAAAATTATCGTCGAGGATTGAAATAATATTGTCACGATCTAGATTTTATTTCCCGGGATTACTTTCATTTAATGAGTAAAACGGCCCATCACCCTGGAAATATGCAACAGGGTACTTTCATTCATAAATCCCATCAAGTTGAAATTTTGATACACCAAATGCCATCTTAACCAATCAGACATATGGATTCAGTCACATGAATTTATCAAGCTCCACTATCAAGATACCAAAAGAAGTCTGCCCTCGGCTGGCAGGGGGCTTCACCATGCTAGTGCCTGACAGCCATGGTACTATAAGCAGATTATTTAGAATATTTTCAAATATATATATTAAGAAGACAAGGCAACAGTAATATCACAAGCGTACGATCTTGGCGAGCCTGAAAGGTTTAGTTTGATGGCACCCACTGTAAGCCAGACAAAGTACGTGGCCACAATAGGCCGTCACCACTGGTCTCCGCCAGTGACAACTAGTCAATCCCAATCCCGATCGTCAATGTTAATGTCTTTTACGAAATTTGATGTTTGCAGTAACACATCTTGCCTGTAGATATCTCAAAATTATGTCACTTGATGGAAACTCTGTTGTCAGAGTCAACTTTCAATAATTAAATACATCCACAGCGCTGCACTGCAGAGTTCACGCTACAGCTGTAGCTGACAGCTGATGTCTTTGCCACAGCGCTATACTGCAGGTTTGATTCCGATTCGAGAATTTACAGAATTTTTATGAGATAAAGGAAATTTATCGTTGTTTGTCAAATGATTTCATGTTTTTTGCCTTTTATTCACTTTCTGAAGTGTACTTATTTATTCAGTTGAACTTCCGTTGAGGTGTAGCTTTCGGGTTTATCGCCAGATTCAACGTTCCACCACGACATTGAGCTGTCCGTCCGACTGAATTGGAGTGCTAATTGTGACGACACCACATTCTATTCTTTGGAATAGCTAAATAACAGCTTTAGCAACTCGAAATTTTGTGGATATGCCTTCCATGTTTTCATGTCTGAATTTATCGCATTACCTCTTTGTAAAAATGTCACACAAGCACAGAATCAAACACGACAGCTTGGTCTGTGCACAAAAGCATCACAGCAAAGTGCTGGAAAAAAGTTCCGGTTGATGACGTTGAACAGGGGTAATTCAAATTTATTATCTGTCTTGTTCTATGTACGTCACACAGGTGGCAGACCAGTTCATGTGATAATATGACTGCATGATCATTTCATGATTTTCGAAAATGGTAGCTGGTGGCTTATCAATTTCCAAGATTCAAATTAATTTTGAAGTACTTTTCAAAGGCTCTCCAGTAGGTTTTAAAATTCAATGACCTTCTCAGGACATAGAGACCCTGCAGTGTATAATGCTCTGTGATATTTGGCACCTCACACTGTATTCCTCAGAGAAAGCACAGACATATTTAATGTCTGTCTGTCTGTCTGTCTGTCTGTCTGTCTGTATGTATGCGATTTCAATTTGAAATGGTGATATGAGAAAATAGCAAACATAGTGATGTAAATCCTACCTGACTTGACTGCAGCAGGAAATCCCTTGTAATCATATCCAAGTGATATTCTTCCTTCTTCAATGTTATGGTGAAATTACTGCAGTCAAAGTTCAAGTTGTCAACTGTTGGCCAATACACAACTAGGTCACCATCCTGCTGTCAAAACAGGGTAGGAATTAACACAGCATGAAAAGTGACACAGGACTACTTTCTGATGTTTGTATCTCCACTGATGTATATTGTGACTTAATATTCACACTGTCTTAGGTATCCGATAGAAATCTTGCTACACAATACAGAATTATTATTGATATGAATTTCTTGAGACTATACAGATCTATGAAATTAAATTTTAATACGAGGTGCACAATAAGTACAACTGTTTGGTAAGGTGCTATGTGCATGGTGATAGTACTTGTCGTATGCTATTTATTGATGTATGGCACAATATTCAATTATAATATTAAATGTCAACAGTGACGTCAATTTCAGTGGAATGTACTGAAACAACATTTTGCGCTAAGTCTTGTATATGAATACATGTAGTTTGATAAGCTGATGAGGCAATGCATCATCCAGGTGAACGGGTAAAGAAAGCAAGACAAAGCTGAGATATATCACAAATTACCATGAATATGACGTTGATGTGGACAGCTGCTTATAGAGAACTCTGAGCTGAAATATAATTGCAGTGAAGGTCTGGTGGAAAAAATGCAAAATTTAATCATGATGAGATACATTTAAACTGAATTACAACATCTTTGAGCTTGAAAACTTTTGCAGCAATTGTCATGTGATATAAAATGCACAGCTCATGTCATGTGTGTTATTGCAGAGGAGTCATTCAAAGCTGGCACACTGAATCAAATTTATTTTAATAGCATGTGACAAGTGCCCGGCCAGCCTTTATTGTTGCATATCCTGTCTTAGAAGGTAATATTACCATAGACATACATACATGAATGGAGATGTAAGAACACCTTGTAGATGTAAAATTGAGTTTTACCAACAGCTATTGTAAAAAATCTGTGTAAATTATTTTTCATTATTTCAACAACAGAACTTACCATACTCTCCATGCTAATTAGGCTGACGATAGTTTCTGAGTTGTGATCCCATATCATCCTCCAAAAATCTTCCACTGTGCTTTGCATAGGATGCTGGGTAATGATATATTCTTGATTTGACCTATAACCCTGTAAAGATACCAAGAACAACTGGTGAAAGTTGATAAAGTGTGCAAGGAAATTTATGTGATTGATATGGCACTATACAACCCTGATAATGAAATAACATTAACCATAACTTGAAAGTCGGTGATAGCTCCTTGAAGAAGACATGCCATGAATTATATCAAGAAAATTAACTTTGAAATTATCTGTCCTTAAGTAATTGTTCGACCTATAAATGCCTACGTTAATTTTTGTCTCCTGTATAAATTGTAACCTACCTATCCAATTTTTTTCATACTCAGACATTTATTTTTTAGATTGTTCCAAAATTTTTGATCAAAAGGTGTAGACCATGAAAAGTGATATCAATGTTGTCCAAAATTATACAAAAATTACAGACATAAAAAATTGGCGAAATGGTGCACTAAAAATTGGTGGAAAATTGCAGCAATTTTTCCCACCAAAATTCAAGTGCAACATTTTACCAATCTTTATGAATTTTTCTGTAATTTTTTTGATAATTTTGGATCAAATGAAAATCAAATTTTATTGGCTACAGTTTTTAATCAAAATTTTGGCAAAAATCTGAAAAAAATTTGACTGGGGTATATTTTATAAAGGTGACAAAAATTGACTTTGGCACTCAAAGGATTAATTCATGCCTCTTTACTACTAAATATGTTGATATACATTGAAAGAAGACAGCAAGATGAAAATGACCTGTGAAAGTTGTGTTCTAAAATGTAAAGTCACTTTTGTTGAAAACAAACCTGAAGGAAAGATGCGTTGATATAATCTGAACCATCTTCTGCTGGTTTTGGTACCAACTTTACTCTTGATCTTTCCACTGCAAATGTTAAACAATTTTTTTTATCATTTGTGGAATGATGTATCATGATGTAATGTGTTAGATGTGTTCTGATATTGTGAGGGGCTGTTATGAATTCTACTGAGGAAGGTCTGTATTTGTCACAGAAAGTTGAACAGAGAAATGTTGAGAATTGTGCAGAATTTGGAAAGGGAAATGCCTAAATTTTGAATCAAATGAATTTCTTGGAGTTCAACCACTTGGGTGTTATTGACACACTTGACACAGATGAAAGCTTTAAAAATGCATTTTTTCCAGTCTCCAAAGTACAACACAAATCTTCTAAATGATTATTTTACCTTATAAAAACACATGTCCCTGGATTGGAAAGGGCTACTGCAAAAGTCGCACTCTTGTTTTATTTTCAGTACTTTTTTGTTTTGAGCTTTTTAGACATTTTAATATTATTTGTATCTCATCTGTCTGTGTATTGTTGTTTTAACATTTGTTTCTCGATAATTTCTTTCCATTTTTGTATGTTATTTTTGTTGCTGTTATGTATGTTTGATTAGGGTGTTTTTTAGGTGCTTGTCAATTGTGCTTTCCATCCCATCCCAAAGTTGAAAAAAAAAGTAAATCAAAGAACTGTCATTTTTATATGCCCTTTTCTTTACAAACTTTACAACCTCGGTCCGCAAAACCCGTATCAGGGCCGTAAAGATTATATTCACTCTGGGTAGTGAGCTGACAACTAAAATATCCAATACTTGATATTACTTATGGTTAGGGTGATTAAAATGAAAATAACAATTTGCTAATTACAGATTGTTCAGCTTTCATGACATTGAGCAGCTTGTACAGAGCAAACACAGGAAGCCAGTCATGATACTGACAGTTTGATGGTCCAGGCTGCATATGAAATATAAGCATGGATGGTTTTATATATTAGCATTACTATGCTTCCATATGAATAGCATTTGTAAGTTTTGATAGCATTCAAATCAAACATCATCAAGCCTGCTCCACTAGACTGCCCCAGTGTCTAAGAACACCTGTCAATTATACTAATCGTTTTTATAGTGAATGTTGTTGACAGTTAAGTAACACACTGGCAGAACAAAAGTCTACGAAAGGCAGTTCAATGGTTATTCATATCAAAGACAGTGGATTATCAGAGTAACACTGATGGTGTTTTTTCCTTGATAATTTGTAGATGCATACCTGGCAGCATATCAACTTGAGGTCTTCGAGATCTATTCTTGACTTTATTGTAAGGATACAATGCTGACTGCAGTTCATATTCCTTTGGCACATATTTGTTGATTCTCTGAAAGACAAGCATTTTACAAGACAAATTAAGTCATGAATAACAACCATCACTAACAGTTAACAGTTCCAAAGATTGTCATTATATCATATAGCACAAGGTAACGGTGGCCAGCTTCTCAGACTTGCTTTCTCCACAACATACTTGATTGCGTATTGCCCATCCTTTCCCATGTTAATCTCAAACTATATACCTGGCTGGAGCTGTGAAGATGACAGCTCTGTATCAACTGCTAATCACCATCAACTTGATGGACAATATACATGAGATTTTCCTAACTTCTATTGGCTAATATGAAGACAACTGCTACGTTAACCACTTATAACATGACAAACTGAGTCAAGAGAGTAACCACACACAGTCAAACTCATCTCAGACTAATCTATTTGAAGACTACAAACTCTCTGCCTTGGGGACAGACATTTGGACTCAAACTTTTCCAATAATTTCTGATCCACTGACCAATGTAGGAGCACTCATTTTGAAGCTCTTGGTGTGGTTAGTTACATTTTCACCATCTTTGTTTTGTGAAAAACAAAAATGTAATACTTCCCTTATTTAGCGCAAACACAGGGATGGTGGCAATTTTAATATTAAATATTGGTAAATTTGAAGCAATTGTTTCTCTGGTAGGAAAATTTGCATTGTGACCCCTCATTTGCATTCTTGATTTTGCAAAGAGAGTGACTGACAGCTTTGTTCAGGAAAGATTAAGTAAAAAATTTAAGTCATTCAGTTTTTAGGATCGTATTGCCTCAGTTGATGCAAATTTGCATACATTCTCATGTAGTAAAGGAGGCATGTCATTCCTGTTTCTAATTTGTTTTGATGCAGAAGCACCACAAACGGTTTGTTGTGGTACATGTTTTGTCACATCGCTTTTGTATGGAAATTAATTATTGGATATTGTAACTAATGGTGAGAGGGTTGTTATTTTTCAAAACCAATGATCAGTTTTGTACAAACAGCTCAGATTGGAAAGTTACAGTTTTGTTTGCATGTACTTGTTAAGTGAAATAACAAAAAAGCAAGTCATCATTGATGACACAGTTCCCACTTGGTAATGGATACTTTGATTACAAGTCTTCGGAAATGATAGAGTCAGTTAATTGGGTCTGTGATTAAAAATTCTGTGGTTCAGATATGGGGCTTAATGGTCGAGAATGAGTTCCATGATGGTGAAAAACAAAACCAACCTAGACTGCACCCTAATTAAAAAGGTCATTAAATAAGTCAATTAGTAATTAATCAACAGGATGTTGCCAAACATTTTTGCATCCTATCATAACACTGACAGATTATCACCTGTACCATATTTCATAAAGTTTGATGCAGTGCTTCTGGACATTCACCCTAAAAACAAAAATTCATTATGTATATGCAAATTAGCAATTAATTTAAATGATACTGCTAAGTGTCATTGAATTGTATCTATAACACTGTGACATCAATATCTGTACCGAGTTTCATCAAATTGGATGGACATATCACTGTAATTAAGAAAGTTAATTAAATATGCAATTAAAATCAATTAACATGACACCAATAAATGTGTTTATTCACTGTCATAGCAATATGAGCTCAACATCAGTACCAAGTTTCATGAAATTTGAGGTACTATTTCTTGACATATCAGCCTAATTACGAAAGTTCGATAATTGACATGATACTGCTAAACATCATGAAACAAATGATGTGTATGTGTATGACATAGATCTATGCCCCTGTACAAACTTTGAATGATATTGGTTGAAATATGTCAGAGTTATGACTCCGGACATGAAAAAATCATTACAAAATGGCCACTGGGTAGCCATACTACATCAGATTGTGAAACAAACTGACAAGCATATCTGTGACATAGGTAAACTGTACCAACTAACGTGCCCGAGTTATGGCTCCAGACATAATAAACTCGTAACAAATGGGCGCCGTGAGGCAAAATTGAATTGTATCATGAAACAAATTGAAATGCATATTTATGACATAGATCAATGTCCCTGTACCAACTTTGAATGAAAATCGGTTGAGACATGCCTGAGTTATGACTTGGGACATAAAAAAATTGTAAGAAAATGGGTGCCATGCAACTATATTGGATCATATTTTGAAACAAATGTGCGTGTGCATGTATGACATCAGTTCAGTGATGTCCTTGTACCACCTTTGAATAAAATTGGTTGAGAAATGCGTGAGTTATGGCTCCAGACAAGAAAACAATCGTACCAAAATGGCCGCGCTGTGACCATATTGGATCATATCTCAAACAAATCGACAAGCGCATGTAGACATAAGGTGTAATATAATCCTTGTCCCAAATTGCTCCAGGCATCTCTGAGATATCTGTGTGAATAGACAGACAGATAGACACACACACCCTCACATGGACATGACCAAACCTATTAAGTCCCCCGGAGGGTGGGGACTAAATAAAACATGCTTCATAGAATCAAAGGTTATCTTTACCAGGAATTGTTTTTCCAGAAGGGAAATTTCAATCTTATTTGGAGCTAATATTTTCTGTTCCAAGTGGTCCAAGTAGGGCTTGTAATTATCTATGTTGATGTCGGTGTCACCGCAGCGAATTGCTTCCAACAGCACACCATGGAGGAAAGTGTATTGAATCTGTTGAAATGTAAAGTGGTATAAGGATGTGAATACACCACACATAATCCTGGAGTGGCTACATTAGAGCATACCGCATAGCGTTCGATGGACAGAGGGCTATCAATATTGCTCTATAATGATATATTTCGGATGAAATCCCTGAGGTTGCATGTTGACACACAGCTACAATGTTTTTGTTAACGCCCGAAATTTTACCTTCAGGGTTCCCCCCGTTTTATCAATGTAATCCTACAAAGGGACAACAGAAATGGTGTATGGTTCCCACAAAATTTACCTAATCTTCCAAAACACTGTGCTAGATCAAAATAAAACTTTTACTATTGTTGGACAGAAATTCTACAAATATAACTTAACGATTGAGAAGAAGTTGATAAGGCATGTCTGACACCTGTTGCATTCATGACTAAGTTTCATTTCCATAGAATAAACATTCTGATTTGTACATTTTATTTTCGTGACCATGACTTTCATGTGAGTTTTCAAAGAACTTTGGTATTTCATAGTCTTACAACTACAAAAAAATTTTCCCGAAATCAAGCCAGAATCACTGTACAACATTAGAATATTTCGCCAGTGGTACAGGTATATCTTACCTCTGTTTGTACAAGGTGGTTTCTTTGCTGTCTGATATGTTTCATAAACGCCACTACATTGATCTTTCCAGTGTCTTTGATTTTTTTCAGCATGGTGTCGATTACGATGTACGTTCCTGATCTACCTACACCAGCACTGGATAAAGGACAGAACAAAATTTATTTTAGAAGAATTAAAATTAGCTAATTCTATTGAGTGAAGTTGTATTAACACAATACAATACAAGCACACAGTAAATTCGTAATGAACATCGTTACGCCTCCATGAATGTGTAATTACATATTCAATACTTACAAAATACAAGTACAATTATCCAATGATTGTACATTTGCAACAAGTCATTGGTAGTTTTTTAACTCCAATACTGTATTTTTTGTACATGACACACTCATGGAACAAACATTACTTTATCAAACTTTTGAATTGAATGTGCTGAAAATTTTACATTGAATAAAATGTCAAAAGAGACACAGTGTGCACTGTTCAGTATGAAGTTATTGTAAAGTTAACGAACTCTTCCAGATTCAATCTCATGTACTGCCTCAATGATTTGAGCCAGACAAATGTGAACTAGAAAATTATCAATTATATTCACATGTGAAATTGTGGAATGTTATTTAGCAAATGAAATGTTGGGATGTAAATTTTGGAAGGCAAATTGCAGCCACTCAATAAGTACTGTATCATACCTGCAATGCACTATGATGGGACCAGCATCCGATGGATTTGCAGCTGAAGATTTTTTAACAAATGAAATCACCGGGAGACTATCTTCAGGTATGCCATGGTCCGGCCATGCAATGTAGTGGTACTGATACACCGTTCTCTCTCTGTGCTGACCTCTGACCTGCTGTAATGTAACAATTAATCCACACTGTGTTATCACAATAAAAGGTGACAAATGTTAATGTAATGTAATTCTGGCATGAGTTTGAAGATACAGTAACTTGTAGTCCTCTGATATGATGTAATTAAAACTCTAAATCAGGTACATTTGTAAATGTAATATCTTGCTCTTCAGATCCCACAATTACTACTGTTAACAGGGCAAAGAAAACCACACTTACAGTTTTGAATAGCTTGACTAATCCAAGCTACCATTAACTCTGTCTAAGGAAACTGACAAGCCCCTTAGACCTTGTTCTTCTAAGACTTATCCATGCTCTTATACTTGGTCTAATTTGGTTGATCCGAGCTCCTGAACTTTGTCAATGCTGACTAAACCACAGCCCCTGAACTTGGTGTAATTTAATGATCCAGATTTATCGATCCACACCATTGAACTTGGTTGTCAGTTGAACTTGACCATCCAAAGCCTCTTAAGTTTGACAAAACCAACCTGGGCACCTGAACTAATACAGTATTCACACAATCACTATTGAAACACTTCTGAAAAACCACAGGTCAATGGTTCTACTCCGGAATAAAAAGGACGCGATGCGTTCTGCAGCGATCAGTACGCCTAAGAGATCACGTGATCGCGGAACAAACAAACCCACATATGCACTAACGCGTATGGAAATACACGTTTGTCTATGCGCGTTTACACACATGGGTTTGTTTGTACCGTGTCCATTCGAATTCCGGGTTTGACCTATTAACGTACATACCCTATACCTGGCATAAAAAATATGTTTGAACGGTCCTTAGTGGTCCTGGAACATTCCAGATTTGAGACGGTGTTACTGGCCAAACCTGAGCTAGCTAGTGTATGGATTAAATTGTGTATCCACAACACACCAGTCTGAGCAAAAAAAGCCGCTTTAGGAACATTCCAAATTCCTTTATATATGCGCCAGCAGGTATTTGTAACGTGAAAGTTGATTGCTATAAGTATAACAATCAACTTGCTTTCATTATGATGGCTGCACAAACTACTGCATCTCAGGGCAACAATTCAGTCTGGTCGAATAAAAACATCAAACAAATGCTGAACTGGTCATGCTGGGACAGTCACATTTATGGAAAAAATGCTGAAATTAGACTATGCAAAAGGGGCTTGACCGGACAGCTGAGCATGTGCCACTCTGGAAAATCAGCTCGTTTTCCTCTTGGAATATTGTTTTAGTGCTACATTTCGTTTTACCAAAAGTGAATGGTAGATATATATGTGTCTGTTTTTGAGTATTTCAGACCATGGGCAATTTGTACATCATTGACATTCCTCCCTACATTAGTCATTTTGTTTGTTTGCGCCGATCATAATCAGTCAATTCATGACAAATATTACAAGTGATTGCCGATAAGTGCAGTGTAATTGGCATCTAACTTTTCCATTATCACAATGTCAAAAGACCATCAAGTAGCTCTTAACCCTTTGAGAACTGCAATTTTTCCCACCAAAATTTTAGTGCAACCTTTTTCCAATTTTTAGGAAATTTTTGTAATTGTTTGGATAATTTTTGACCAAGTGGACATCACATTTCATTTGCTGCAGTTTTTATCAAAATTTTTGCAAAATTCTGAAAAAAATTGACTTGGGGCTATTCTACAAAGGCAACAAAAATTGACTTTGGCACTCAAAGGGTTAATTTCCGTCACCAGAAGGCCAAAACAGCACAAACTGACAGACAAGCATCTCTTGAAAGTATAGACTATTCTTGATTGTGAGGTATTTATAGGTAACTTGTGGCTTCTTGCTTCTGTGTCACAGCAAGGTGAAAACTAATACGTTCAGATTTTGATCCACTTCTGAAATATTCAAGTTGCAATATACATGAATGACACATTACTTTTAGTTCTACTTTTTGTCACATAATATCTGTATTATTTGCTCTACTGTATCATAAGCAATCAGGCATGGCAGCCATTTTGAATTTGTAATATTGCCAACGTGTTGGGCAATTCATTTGGTATCACCAAACTTTGCATGGTGACCTCTGATTTTTTTTTTTGTGATTTGGTATGAGTACTGTTGAAAGTTACCTCACAGAAAGTTCAGGAAAAAGTGTAAGCCTTCAGCTTTGAGGCGCAAATACCTAAGTCTTACCTTTATAGTAAATCTTCGTAAAGTATACGCAGCCAGATTGTTTGTGTCCTCCAATGTGACTTCAATGGAACCATACTCCTCTGTACCCTCTGATGGCCAATACTGCTCACACTTATTCTGCAATAAAATAAAGGTAGGTGGTTTTCGGTCTTTTGAAAAATAAGACAAAATTTTGAAAAAGTGAACAGGGAATCCTGAATCCAATGTTGTCAGCTTCTTCATAGACCGAATGATTTATAAAAACATTTACTTCATAGATATGCAGATTCCATAATAATAGATATCCACAATCATTTATGGTGACCAACCAAAATTGGTAAGGTCAGGTGCAAGCTTAGAGTACTCATATGGCCTATTAGCCCTGCAAGTTTCAGAAGTTTATGTCAAGCGTTTTTGAGTTCTAGGTGAGCTAAAAAGTTACGGAACATGAAGAGGAAGAAGAAGAAGAATATTGATTGCCTACAAAAACAATAGGGGCCAAGCCCACAGGCTTGGGACCCTAATAACATTTCATGGCCTTATCAGATCAAAGGAACTATACAACAAGCCAAGTCATGTGATCAAATCTGATAAGGTCACAGTGACCTAACAACCATGCCAGGTCATGTAACCGGACATGATCAGGTGGCACTGTGACCCGACAACTTTGTCAGGTCACATGAGTAAACCTGCCTTTAGGGCAGTGACCTGACAACCTTGTTAAGTCGTGCGATCACTCCTGATCAGCTGGCAGTGACTTAATTGACAACATTGTCAGTGTTCCCAGTGACAAAATTTACATTGAAGTCGGAGAGATCTTAAAAACCTTGACAGGTAACGAGATGCTATACAATCAGGTAATCTTATCCAGTTGAGGAGATCCTAACAATATCAGTTACTGTCACCTCAACTTATGCTGTACATGTCACAAAATTTCTTCAACAAGTTGAAAGTGACTAACCTTGCCCTTTTCAATCAGATTTGTCAGCATAATGATGATAACACTGTTTTGTTCCCATATCATCCGCCAAAAGTCATTCACTGTCGACTTCAAAGGACCTGTACAAATGACAAAGCAGTGTAATATTAGTGGGTGTGTTAATATCTGTGAATAAAAATCTGAGATAAAGTTTTTTTGATCAAAAATCACCAATTTTTGAAAGACAGTTTTCATGAATAGCTTTTTAAAAAGGATGAACAATAAAGATTTATATCTGTATAAACTAACCTTGAGATGCTATGAATGCCTTTGGTTTGCGGTAGCCCTGAAAATCATATAATAATTCAGGAATTAAATACTAAATAAGTGATCAAAATTCATTGCATTGGAATCATAAAGACATGAACAATCCCTGCAAGTTTAAGATCACCTAAAGAAACTAATCGGCAATCAATATGCTACCGTTTATCTCATTAAAAGAAACATCACAGTACCATATTGTCACCGGCCAGTGCAACTCGGCTGTCAACTATGATTTTTTGAAAATTTTTTAAAGATCGCCTCTCACTTTAACACATGCCATACGGGAGTCTACTTCACTAAAATGTCAAGTTCAGAGACTGTAATTCAATAGTCATCCAGCATTTTGGCAGGTGTAGCAGCAACGTCTGTATAGTCACATTGCTGAAGTATTGGTAGACATTGCAATAATTTTTGTACTGTCCTGTGGAATCCACAACAAAAATCTTTCCCTTGGATTCTGTTAGTTTCAAATTCTACACTGTGATAATAATAATGTTACTTTGACGTACTGGTGCTATAGCAACCAGGAGTGTTTTGCAAAAATACATGTGAAAGATGTACATGCATTTCAAGTAAACAGCACACAAAATTTACAAATGGTTACTGGTAGGGTACCACACATCATACGAACTGGTAAAACTTACATCAACATAGTTGGCGTTTATGTAATCAGTATGCTTTTGTTTGGAACTTAACGGTGTCAGCTGAACTCTGCTCTGATCATCTGTAGAAAAGAATTAGATCATCAGCATGGTTGTCTCTATAAGCATGATTACATGTATGATCATACTGACTCACCGATCAACAGGGAATATGCTGTAATTCTTCTGCCCTCTCAAGAAAAACCAGCATGATAAGATATTAATCAATAACCGTTTCTCTCTGCTGATCAAAATCGCTTGATTTTCAGCATAATTTGTTTCATATCATAGATATGATAGGGAAAGGTAAAAAGCTTTACAGTGGTGAAAGATGTGTATTTCTCAAAACAATTGACACATACTGTTACAACAAGCAGACAGAATATGCCACAAATCTAACTAACAACAGCAAACTATATAGCTATAGAAATATCCCATTGCCTATTGCTAAGCAAGGCAACACATCATGAAACACTTTCAAACAAACTAAATCTGTCCATAACTGCTGATATGAGAAAAGTACAGTACTTACAGGCCACAATATCAAGGTATCTGTTCTTATGTTTATTTTCAGGTAATTTTGAATGCACACATGACAAATGTCTGGTAGATATCTTGCCTATTTCCTGAAAAGACAGATAATGAATGCTATTACTAGTAAGCATTAGAAAGTAAATATGCTGAATATACTGGTCGGTTTGATCATCAAGGTCCACTCTAGAGACAGAAAATTACTGGAAAATTCAGGTCTGAAAATCAAACCAAACTGTTTGTTCAAGTGTATTTCAAGCCTGCTAAAATAAGATTCACTAATACATGACACAAATAATTTGGGGATGCTGTACATTATATATAGAAGAGGCCAATTTTAAAGACTAAAGATAGAATGCTTGTACGTGTTAAAAATCCACTTATGACATCTGTTAGTGAAAATTTTGACAAAAAGTGTGCATCCATAATTTGAAGTGTGTACATAATCATGTCCATGCATTTGTTGATGTTTTCTGTCTATACAAACAAAATAAATGTGCACTGCTCAGGAGTTTTATATATGATGGGTGTACAACCAATATGAGTTAAGGTTTCAATTCAGTCTGGATTTCAATTGTTTCTGATTTGTTAGTGTCCAACTGGGTTTAGTAAACACCTATTGCCTGGTCATGAGGGCTATAGCGCCCGTCTATTACCCCGAGGGCTTGTGTGTTACCAGAAATTAACACATCACTATTCCCTGAGGCCATAGGCCGAGGGGTATAGCGATGTGTTTCTGGTAACACAAGGCCACAAGGGGTAATAGACGAGCGCTATAGCCCGAATAAAGACCAGGCTATAGGTGTTTTATAACACACCACATGCTCATGTTGTATTGTTATATAGTTTTTAATGTGTTTTGATATTTTGCACCGCAACAATCCATTATGACAAGTTTACCGGGCGATGAATCCACAGTGGTTTCAGTTGTACGTAGTACCACTTTCTTTCAAAAAATATTCTAAACATACCTAGCGACATCCTTAGTTGCACTTTTTAAATCTTTTCCGTCGATTACCTGTTCAAGTTCCTACGCTGTTGGAATGTTGAAAATTTTGGAAAATCTGTTTTAGATAATGTGTCGTCACCTATCCCGGACGCACATCACGTTCTAGTCACCCGCCATTGTTGCAAAGCTGCAGACGACCGGGCACTTTTCCAAATTTGGTCAAAACTACTTCCCTAGGGAAATAGCTTTTCAAAAAATGCCCTCTGATGTCACTTTTATCAATCCGGTGGGGACTAGACGTATCTATTTTCTCGTCACGTGACGTATTCTGGCGAATCGCCAAACGGAATGAGCATGTGGCGTGTTATAATAAAGTCTATGTGACTGGGAATTTGTTCAATAGCTGGTGTCTGTCATTCTTCAGAAATCCTTTATGGTAATGTTGAGACAGTTGTTGGGAGGCATGAAACAAACTATTGCAAACATAGACAATAGTCTTTTGCTCCATTGTCTATGCTGCAAAATATTCACAAACATTGTTGTCGATAGGTATGCAATTATTGAGGTGTGCCTCAGGGACAGATATTCAGATGAAGCTCATGGGGTTGATAAAAATTTCATGGGCTTAGTTTTGTGAAAATTGAAAAATCTTTTAATCTTTTCTTTCGCATAGAGGTAACAGAGGGATGGCAGCCATCTTTAATTTTGAATATTGGTAAATTCAAGGTAATTTGTTTCTTCGATATCAAAGTTTGCAATGCAACTCCTGAATTTATTCTTGATTTAGAAAGAGAATAGTTGAAAGTTTCTCTGAGGAAAGTTAGAGTAAGTTAAAGTCTCTCATTTCCAATGATGAAAGAAGCATTCATTTGGTTTTAATGAGCAACTCCTTGACATGCATACACCTTGTAGGCCATATAGGGAATGAAGACATTTTGATTGATACACACTACATTAGGAGTGCACAACATGAAAATTCCAAATAAAGCCATTGTTAATGAATCCTTATAAGTTGATTTAAGACCTACTTAAAGATCACCTAACTGATATACAGTATTTGTGCAAACGAATGCTATATTCTACCTCTGGAGATTGAATCATCAATAAGTCTTGAATGTCAATCAGCAAAAGCGCTCAAATTTCACTGACATATTTTTTATGTATACTGACACACATATTTACATATTTGATTCAAGTTTAATGATTGATTTGGAAATGATTTATGTAAACCAGGGCTCTAAATAATGCTTGTCTGCCTTGTCCTGAACAGGTATGTACTTTAGGGCCTTGGACAGGCAGTTTTGAAAAGTACTTGTCCCAGTGTACAGGTGGAATTTTCAGCCCTCAGTCAGAACTATATTGTACAATCTTTTTCCCGTACCATTTATTTGAAAATTTCAATCCATGTAACTTTAGGAATTTTCGAAACCATTATCTGGACGTTAACGATCAAAAACAAAACAAAACAGACTGACAATCATTTCAACACTGTTAACAGGAGGCAGCTATATTGGAACATGCAAAATGACACAGTTGAGGGCGCTTTTGCCGTATCAACAATTTACCTGATTAACAACAATGAAGAGTGTCACTCAACATACTTAACATTTTCCAAGAAATATCAGCTATCATAGAACACCGAGACCGAGACTGTTCAATATGGTTGCCAACCTCTCAAACGAGGTGTTATACAAAATAATTTTCTTTAATTTCTTTGGACTGTCTGTCTTAGATGAGTTTAATTTGGTACGTTTTCTGAGAATGAACAGAACAATTTGTTTGTGGACAGGCATTTTTTTTACTGGGACAGCTGGTACTTTTTATCATAACTTGTCTAGTGGATAGATGGTCGACAAAAAGTATTTTGAGCCCTGTAAACAATGTTCATTTCATACTTTTTAAATATTAAAAGTAATTGTCAGATTGGTGATATGGAAGGGAATATATTTCACAGGATATCATTGGTTATGTATGACAAACAGCTTACTAAGGTACATGCAAATAAAAATTGAACATGGAAATTTATTTTGGAAATTATTTGATTCCTACCTCAAATTCAACAGAGAAGCCATAGTCCCCATCTGCATGGAGCGCCGTCACATGTTTTTCAAAGTCCTCTTTTGCTATACTTTGAGTGGCTGATACAGCTGGACGCAAAACAAAACAGTTATTCTCACATAAATGATTCATGTACATACCATAAGTCCTTGAACTGAATCAACAGTGGACACCAATCCAATACTTTGGAGATGCATATATTAAGAATGTTAAATTCATTTCAAAGAAATATCCACATTTACTGAATGTTGATATTCAGACATCAAATAGGATTTCATGGTACTTTGTATATGGAATTCATTCTGGGTATTAGGGAACTATGACTAAAATCAAAGAGGAAAGCAATGCAGCGACACGTATGAACCAACGCTGTCTTTTCATGTTGTATCGGTAACTTTCAAATTTGACTTTTTACTCAACTTGATGCATTTCATCGGTAAAAGTGGCAAAAACCAAGTTTGTTGATGGTAAATCACTAATCCATGAATGCATGCCTCAAGAAAACATCATGATTTCCTCCACAATTGTGAAGAAGGAACATGAAACCGTGATTGCTAGTAATGACTTGGATAAAAACCATCTATATTTATTCAGTATGTGAAGTATACTGTCACTTGATCTTGCAAACTGGGTCAACACTGGGTTGGGTAGAGAAGAAGTACATAGAAACCTGAAGTGTACTTTTGCAAAATTTCTTCATGCAAGTAACGATCAGTTGTTTTCCCATATAGAAGAGTCAAAGCATATGTCAGCATGGGGTATGTAATCAAACATGTATAATGAATCAACATCTGACAGCTTCCAGCAGGAACAATTGCTATTAAGACCAAAAAGCACATCCCTGGCAGATATACTACAAAAACACATAATTACCAGGAAGTCCTAGCTGAGAAGACCTCACGTCACTGAAGTGTGTCTACCTTTCTGATTCCAATACAATTATTTTCATATGAAAACCCTTATTTCTCTAGTTAAGTTTCTCATTTCATGCATAAATATCTCCCATCCATGATTTGAAAGACGTTAAAAATTTTGCTATATCACATACAGTGTTTCCTACTCGTATTAGTTTGGTGAATCGATACTTTTGTAGTAAACTCCCTTATTAATTTAACATTACACCCAAATGCTACAGTGAGGGCTACTTCAGGTTGATAAACTGAGTAAAATACAGGGAAATGATATGAATGTATATGAATGATAGAGAGTGATTAAAGTGTGCTTTGGAATTCAGTTATTAAAAAGTTATAAGATACTCACTCTTCAAGTCCGGTTGCTTGATTTCAAGTGATGGTTGTACAGGTGATGAGTCTGATCTGGTATTATTGTTATGATTTGACTGTCTGGGCTTTCTGGAAAATTCCAATAAGTAAAGACGGAGAGATTATAGAATTTGAAAAACTTAAGGATGCGTCTCATAGAATGACTTCATTGAAATATATTTTCAATCCGCATTTTCATATTGAAGTAGTGGTCAAACACCCGACATGTGGTACTTTATTCAAGGAGTCGATTAGACTTGTTAAAGACCATAACTTTCATTTTACAGCAAAAGACTGGATGGCTGGACAGTCTCATATACATATTTTACTATTTTATACATTGCACAGAAGTTTTGTAGATAACATTGTAAAAAGAACTGACTCATGCAAGTGGTTGGATAGAACACACGAGGAAAGTGCTAAATTACTTATCGAGTTGATTGTAGAGACAGAAATAATCAGTACAGCACTCTGGCTAAACAAACCAAAATACAAGGGTATACGTAATGATGCCTATCTGTTTTATAGACACACAAGGATAAACAGTGGAGAGGAGAGGAGTGTCGTGTGATCTATCCAAACACTCAAATGAGTTGATTATTTTTATCTACAATGTTATCTACAAAACTTTTGTGCAACATACAAAAAGTAAATGTAATGTATATGAGACTGTCCAGCCATCCTGTTCTTTGCTCATGCATCAATATTGACAGTAAAAGGTGATATTTTTAGTGTAAAGTCCAAAATTATCAACTTAAGGCTTTTCTGGAGACCAATTTCTTGATGTTGACAAAATCACAATGTCATCTACATAATGAAGACATTTAACAGGAATGTTATCTATCAAACTTTGGCATATCACAGTTTTTGGGATTGAAAATTGTGGGTAAATCACAGAGATACAAATTGAATAAAGTGGGCTAAATTACACCCTTGCTTACGCCAAGCAGTCCATTCTTTGTTTTTAGTCCCCGCGGACGAAGTCCGGTGGGGACTTATAGATTGGGTCCCGTCCGTCCGTCATCAACAGTTTCTCAGACACTGCTGAACCAATTTTGTTCAAACTTGGCACAAAGGCATAGCACTATGACCTACAGATGCACATCGATTTATTTTGCAATACGATTCAATATGGCCGCAAGGTGGCCATATTTTTGCGATTTTTCATGTCTTTGAACAATAACTCAAACATCTGTGAATTGATTTTGTTCAAACTTGAAACAAAAGGAAAGCACTATGATCTACATGTGCATGTCAATTTATTTAGTGATATGATGAATATGGCCATGAGGCGGCCATTTTTTTTGCGATTTTTCATGTCTTTGAACCATAACTCAAACATCCATGTACTGATTTTGATCAAACTTGGCACAAGGGCAAAGCACTATGACCTTGATATGCACGTCAAGTTATTTTGCGATTCGATCGAATGTGGCCACGAGGCAGCCACATTTTTTGCGATATTTCATGTCATTGAACCATAACTCAAACATCCGTGAACTGATTATGTTCAAACTTGGCACAAAGGCAAGCACTATGACCTACATATGCATTGTGTTATGTAGGTCATTCCCCCCACACTCATCATGACCTGAGTTCAATTAGTCTAGAACATTCTCAAGGTCACTGCCCTGATGACCTCACAACCTTGAATTCAATTAGTCATGTTTGGAATGTTCTGGAAAGTTGATTAGTTGTGTAAGGGAGATAATTTTAGAACAGTAATTAGCATGTCAATAAAAGTTCTAGATTGTTCTTATATGCCTTTATAAAAGGGACGTGCACAGCTTCCAGTCAGACTTTTGGGATCGTGTCTCTTGTGTGTTACTAAACTCCAGCAGTAGTCATTCTCAAGACTTTTCAAGACCTTCACTGTCAACGCTGGATTTATACTGTGGACTTTGTGCAGTTTCAAGCCTGCAAGCCAAAGGACTGTTCATTCATCCAACTGACTGTTACAACTCTGAGACTGGAGCTTTGCCGTCCCAGCTGAGATAAGTAGTCTGTACACTTTTAAAGCTTGTACTCTGTCCCTGACTTAGCAATTAGTTTTGTTTCGTAATAAATTTTGTTTAAACGGAAACTGCTGACTTCACCCTTTTGTTCGTTTCCTCTGCACGTAACAGAATTGGGGGCTTGTCCGGGATACGAATATTTTGAGCCGTTTGACAACATTTTGCCTACCTTTTCAAAACTACTGTATACTGTGAACTCAGCGAAATTCAATCATGGCGGAATTTAAACCAGACGAATTTATGGATGACCTTGATCAGGACACATTTAATTCCCTCAGAAAAGACAACCTCATAGCACTGGCCAATTTCCTTAAAGTAGATGTCAAAAGATCTATGCGCAAGCGAGAAATACAGTTCAAGATTGCAAAACATTTAGTTAATTCTGGCCATTTTGAGGAGTCTGCCTTAAAAGATTATGAGCCTGAGTCTTCCTTCGAACTCAAAAAATTAGAATTGAAATACAGGCAGATTTCGAGCTAAAAAAATTGGCATTAGAAAAAGAAAAAGAATTACAAATGAAAGAAAAAGAATTACAAATGGAAAAGGAGAGACAGGCATTAGAAAAAGAAAAAATACAAATGCAGTTAGAAATGGAAGAAAGACAGAAAGAGAGGGAATTGGAAATGAAAGAAAAAGAATTGCAAATGGAAGAAAGACAAAGGGAGAAAGAAAGAGAGGAAAAAGAAAAGGAAAGAGAATTAGCAGAACACCGACTGCAGTTAGAAATAAAACGTTTAGAGCTTGGACAGTCAGGAAAATTCTTCCCTTCAGACAAGTTTGACATCACTAAGCATTTCAGGTTAGTTCCCCCTTTCAAGAAAAGGATGATGTTGATAAATATTTCCTTCATTTTGAGAAAATTGCTCAGAGTCTGAATTGGCCTAAGGAGTCCTGGTCTATGCTTTTGCAGAGTGCTTTGGTGGGTAAAGCCAGAGAAATTTACATTCAGTTGTCAGTAGAGCAGGCTTCAAATTATGATTCTGTGAAGGAATTAATTCTCAAGGGTTATGAGTTGGTGCCTGAAGCTTACCGTCAGAAATTTAGGGATTGTGAGAAGGTGAAGGATCAAACTTATGTTGAATTTGCTCGAACAAAAGAACAACTGTTTGATCGTTGGTGTTCTTCTGAAAAGGTCAGTCAGAATTATGACAAATTACGACAACTTGTTTTGATTGAGGAATTTAAAAGGTGCATCCGGAGTGACATCAAGACATTTATCAATGAACAAAAGGCAGATACATTGGAGGTTGCTGCACGTTTGGCCGATGATTATTCATTGACCCACAAATCTTCCTTTCTCAGCAAACCATCCCAGTCCTTTTCATACAGAAACAATGCAGGTAAATTTAACTCCTCCTTTTCATCCAAGAATTTCTCAAAGGACAGTAGAAAATCAAATGACAACAGTTCACAAAATTCAAGTAACACTCCCACATCATCAGATCCCAAGTCTCAATCTCCTTCTGACAAACAGTTCGGTACACTTTCTTGTAATTATTGTAAGAAAGACGGCCATTTAATGTCAGAGTGTTTCAAATTGAAAAGAAAACGTGAAGGTCAAAGTGGTCAAAGTGGATCTAAGCCAACCGGCTTTATTTCTTCATCAACTCAATTAGAGTCTAATAATGTGTGTAACACATTTTCTGAGGTTAAACCCCTCTTATCCCCAATTAATGAGGTCAAGGTCAATTCTTCTCAAGATAGCATTATGGGTATTTTCGAACCATTTATTCACGATGGTTTTATATCACTTTCTAGTGATTTTCTTCCGCTACCCCTGTCAAAATTTTAAGAGATACCGGGGCTTCCCAGTCTCTTTTGTTGGCAGATACCCTGCCGATTTCTGAAAAGTCATTTTCAGGTTCTAAAGTTCTTATTAAGGGTGTAGATTGCAATGACTTTATTCCTGTTCCTCTCCATAATGTCTATTTGTCTTCGGACTTTGTTTCTGGACCTGTGGCTTTAGGTATTAGGCCTTTTTTGCCTTTTGAAGGGATTCACCTTCTTCTTGGAAACGACCTTGCTGGGGACAAGGTCATTACTAATCCACTTGTGACTGATAATCCTACTTTAGATCAGGATCCAGAGCCAATTGAAAAGAGATACCCGATTTATTTCCTTCATGTGCTATTACTCGAGCCATGTCAAAGAAACTTCCGAGAATCAAAATACTCTCAAAAATAATGTCACAGATGTTGACTTAAATGACACCTTTCTCAGTCAGGTGTTTGACACGGATCATTCCGTTATCCCTCGTGGATTTGAAACTTCCAGTAAAACTTCTGCTGACAAAGTCAGACATTTTCTAGATCAAATCTCATTGCAGAACAACACAAAGACCCAGATATTTTGTCTTTGTTTGACAGGGTAGATGATGAAGATAAAACTTCAGATAGCTCTGTTTCCTATTATACAAAATCTGGTATTCTCATGCGTAAATGGAGACCTCCAGATGTTTTGGTTGATGACGATTGGGCTATAAAACATCAAATTGTGGTTCCAAAGCCCTATCGTGCTGAAATATTGCGCCTGGCCCATGAAACGCCCTGGGCTGGTCACTTAGGAGTCAGGAAAACTTATCATAAAATTCTCAGTCACTTTTATTGGCCTAATCTCAGGCAGGATGTAGCACATTTCTGTAAAACTTGTCACACATGTCAAATGGTAGGAAAGCCAAATCAGACCATTCCAAAGGCCCCTTTACAGCCAATTCCTGCATTTCAAGAACCATTTAGTAGGATACTAATAGACTGTGTTGGGCCCCTACCAAAAACAAGATCAGGAAATGAGTACATGCTGACAATAATGTGTACATCAACTCGGTTCCCAGAAGCCATACCACTGAGAAATATAAAGACAAAGACTATAGTGAGAGCTTTAGTCAAATTTTTCACTTTATTTGGCCTCCCTAAATGTGTCCAGTCCGATCAAGGCTCCAACTTTATGTCTGGTATTTTTCAACAAGTAATGGATCAGCTAGGCATTAAACAGTATAGGTCATCCGCCTATCATCCAGAAAGTCAGGGTGCTCTTGAGCGATTTCATCAAACTTTGAAAAACATGATTAGGACCTACTGTTTTGACACAGAGAAGCAGTGGGATGAAGGAATTCATTTTTTGCTCTTTGCTGTTAGAGAGTCAATTCAGGAGTCTCTTGGTTTTAGCCCATTTGAGCTTGTATTTGGACATACAGTCCGTGGCCCACTTAAGCTCGTTAAAGAGAAATTCCTATCAGACGATGATGATTGTCTGAATATTTTGCAATATGTGTCAGATTTTCGTACGAAACTCTCTAAAGCATGTGAATTAGCCAGAGAAAATCTTGAGTCATCTCAGCAGTCAATGAAAACCAAATATGATAAAAGCACCTCAAACGGAAGTTTGAACCAGGTCAAAAAGTTCTTGTTCTACTTCCATTCCTGGCAAACCACTCCATGCTCGTTACTTTGGGCCATATCTAATTGATAAGAAATTGAGTGATTTAAATTACATCATAATAACACCTGACAGGCGAAAACAAAAACAGCTATGTCACATAAATATGCTTAAGCCATATTTGGATAGGGATAATCCTACTATAACTCAGCCTGTCAGTACCGTCAGTTCTGGCCATTATGAAGATAGTGATACTGAAACTGACTTGAGTGAAAATACTCTAAACTCAAAGCTGGGCTCGGTCAAGCTTCAGAACTCAGAAATCCTGGAGAAGCTGGAGTCTACAAAGTTGGCACACCTCCAGCCAGAACACCAACAACAGCTGAAAGAACCAATCCATGAACATTTGTTCCAAGATGTTCCAACGAGGACAAACATCATCTACCACAACGAAGATGTCTGCGACAGTAATCCAGTGGAACAACATCCAGACGGACTGAATCCTGCGAAAGCGGAATATCTCCAGGAGGAAGCCAAGTATTTGCCGAACAATGACTTTATCGAACTCAGTAAAAATAACCGGACTTTGCCGTGCATACTTTATGCCAAATTCAGTGCCATTTCAAGTTTTCCAACAACAAATTGCAAGAAGATAGTCATGGGACATCCTGTTTGCTACTTTTCACACAAATTTAACAAATCCCAGAGAAACTACTCTACAATTGAAAAAGAGTGTTTATCTTTGATATTAGCTTTACAGCATTTTGAAGTTTATGTTACTTCTTCAAATCAGCCAATAGTGGTTTATATTGATCACAACCCTCTTGTTTTTCTGCAGAAATTTAAAGGCAAAATCAGAGATTGCTAAGATGGAGTTTAATGTTACAGGAGTTTAATCTTGACATTAGACATATCAAAGGCAGAGACAATTTAATTGCAGACTGTCTCTCTCGTATTTAGAGTTTATTGTTGTTCACTTTCAAGAAATTTTATTGTTGTTCACTTTCAAGAAATTTTACTTTAGAAAAAAAAAAAATTTGAGTACTTAAATCCTTTTCAAGATTACATTTGTAAAAGAAAGATTTTTCTTTGAAAAATTTTCTTTTTTTTGAAGAGGGGGTGTGTTATGTAGGTCATTTCCCCCACACTCATCATGACCTGAGTTCAATTAGTCTAGAACATTCTCAAGGTCACTGCCCTTGATGACCTCACAACCTTGAATTCAATTAGTCATGTTTGGAATGTTCTGGAAAGTTGATTAGTTGTGTAAGGGAGATAATTTTAGAACAGTAATTAGCATGTCAATAAAAGTTCTAGATTGTTCTTATATGCCTTTATAAAAGGGACGTGCACAGCTTCCAGTCAGACTTTTGGGATCGTGTCTCTTGTGTGTTACTAAACTCCAGCAGTAGTCATTCTCAAGACTTTTCAAGACCTTCACTGTCAACGCTGGATTTATACTGTGGACTTTGTGCAGCTTCAAGCCTGCAAGCCAAAGGACTGTTCATTCATCCAACTGACTGTTACAACTCTGAGACTGGAGCTTTGCCGTCCCAGCTGAGATAAGTAGTCTGTACACTTTTAAAGCTTGTACTCTGTCCCTGACTTAGCAATTAGTTTTGTTTTCGTAATAAATTTTGTTTAAACGGAAACTGCTGAGTTCACCCTTTTGTTCGTTTTCTCTGCACGTAACAATTGTGAAAAGTTTGACATATGGCCACAATGACGGTCATTGTTTTTGCAATTTTTTTATGTCTTTGAACCATAAATCAAACATCTGTGAACTGATTTGTTCAATTTGGAAAAAAACTTGTCACAGACACAGACCAGAACGAAAATACCATTTTTTATACATAGAGAGCAAAAACAGAATAAGAAGAATTCAGTTTGTGCTCACACAGATTTTCTGTCACGATTTTTTAATGTCAATGGACATTGTCGATTTTCGTCACGTGATAGCGCCACCCACTTTGTTATACCAACGGAAATGGGTCATTCATTGAACATTCTACAAATAACATTAGTTTGCAAATCATAGGCCTCATGCAATTTGCATCAAGGTCACACTACAGCAACCAAGACACCAAAGATTATAACCAAGCAGACAAGCAGGGACTGTGTCATCAATGATGATTTGTTATTTTATATTCTACATTTTCATACGTATTTTTAATAAGTCTGGTACATTGTTTCCAGTCACACCATATTATAGCGATTTCTGAAATAGGACAAACTCAGAGTTTGAAGAGAGTACATTGGGAGTGAGTTGCATTGGGTCATATAATGATAGACTTCTTATACTGTTTCTCATGACATCTACATTACGTTTGAACATGGTCCGTATAACCATACTTTGAAACAACAACAACACATTAGTTATGTTTGTTGAATTTTATTGGTCAACAACAATAACAACATGACAAATATAAATATAAACAACAAAACAACAACAACAACCAGTTTTTCGGTCCCCTGTGGTGAAGTTGATTATCCGCAGTCCTCTAACAGTTATTGGATGTAACCATTATAACTGGCAACTATGTTTGCAAAGTTCAAATAAATATTATAATGTTTATTGCGCAACAACACACTTAAGAAGTGTGGTAAGGCAAAATACCTGTACGTTCAACGAGTGTGGTAAGGCAAAAATACCTTTACAGTTCAACGAGTGTAGTAAGGCAAAAATACCTTTACAGTTCAACGATACAAGGATATACAACATTAGGGAATTTAAGGTGTAATAAAGGTGAAATACCATCCTGGAACGTGCAAAACACATGTACCAGTACATACTGAGCACTGATAAGCAATCACTGGTAGACATATCACAGAAAAGATCAGCAACACATAAGACTCAATGTATTATTACAAAATTTCCCACGTTTTTGCTTGTCATTTGCTGTTCTCATTTGCTGATAGTAAATTGCCCCACCACATCTGACCCACTAATATGAATTACTGCGTTCAAATCTCGCGCATCAGCCAGAACAGCTGACCAATTAGAAAAAGGTTTACATGCAACCATTTGTTATGGATTGCAGCATTGTATTTAAAAACAGAACCTGATTGGCTCCTGCAAAGCATGAGATTTGAATCCATTTCTCTATAGCAGTTGGCCAGCTGTAGTAAGGGGACTATCAGTTAATGAGAACAGCAAACAAAAACCAAAGGTGGAAAAGTTGCCATCTCTACATCTGATTTTTATCAGATTGCTCAAGAAAAACAGGTAATAATAGTACTGACAAATTTGATAGATTGATAAGGTCTCCTCAGTGTTACGTACCTGCAGCAGTTGAAGAACATGAGAGCACCAAGTACCACAATTCCGATGGCAAGAAGGGTTCCAATTATCTCAGCTGTTGTAACCAGATCATCATCATTGCTTACAATACCTTATATTTGTGTTGCACCTTGCATTTTCTTCATGTTATTGACGTGAAAGTAAACGATAGCGCTGTGGTTGGTGCACTGGTCTCCTTTGGCTCCAAACCTAATGGGCAACTAAATTTCACAAAGGAATTCATTTTAAACTGTTACATCAAATTGATATGATTTTAGTTTTAAGTCCTGTTCTACATTTAAGAAAATAGCCTTTAAAACTGTTCACCATACAATGCTCAACTTTTAAAAGGTTATCAACTCAACTTTATCTTTACTGAAGAAAAATTGAACTTATTTTTGTATCACACTTTTATTGCCACAAATGTGATGTAATCCTATATTTACAAGCAAGCAATAAAAATATTATTATTATTATTATTTAAAAGGTTATTTCTTTCAAATAAAGAGGTACATTTTTTTTTCATTCTCTGACTTCCCTCCTGGTGCATCTCTTTTAAGCTGATCTGCATATTAGATGCCTGACATTGGTAAAAATTCTACCATCTGTGCACAATATGGCCAAATAAATATCTTTCCAATAAAACAAGCTCACCCACCCTATTTTTAATATGCAGAACCTAAATATTACAACTATATTTTGCCAATTTTTGCAATTTTCTTTGAGTCATAGAAATAAAAATTACAAACCTCATTCCTAAAAGAAAACTGAACTTCACTCCCCAGATGCAGATTATGTAATTAAATTAGAATCACCTTAACTGACTGTGACTGCAAATGGCATGTAGGGTACAGTACTTCTGCTTAGGGATGTGGTATTATAATTCTAGCTCTTTATGGTGTGGTATACACCCTGTGCACTTAAAATGTACATAACTTTGCTTTTTAATAGAACTTATTCACTACTGATCGACTTCTGAACAATCACATGCTACCAAGGCAGTGTCGATGGTGGCCCTGGAACACACACTATACCGTATAGTTTAGTTTTAGTTTAGTTTATTCCCACAACAAATAAATCAAAATACAACAACAACAATATCAACAAAACCAATACACACACTGAAAACTGCAATAAACAGCAAAGTATGAGAGTAAGAGGTTGGAAAATAACTGTTGTGATCCAAATAAATGAGTCCACCTCATTCTATGAAATAGAACTATACTGCTGCTGATGAACTTTGTGGTGTCAGCAAATAAAATTCTTACAATCAGAGAAATTGAACAAAATACACTGAAGACAAAACAAAAAAATTCAAAATCAGTATCGTGACAGAAGAAAATTTCTGTATGCTATTTGAACCTGTGTCTAAACATGTATATCTCTTATCTCCTTGGAAATATTATTCCAAATTTTTGATCCTACAACTTTTATTGGAAGATTGACCAAATCTACCTCTGTACCTAGAGACTTGAAGGTCACTTTGACTTTTAGATCTTGTGTCACGATTGGCTGTGCTTGTGGTTGCAGTTCATTTAAACTTGACTTTTCTGTTTGAAAATACTTCTTTTTGCATTTTTTTACACAAGAACAGGTCACCTTGGGTTACTTCTCTAGTGCTGTTGCAGTTGTGACATTTTGGAATTGAAACTGTAGTGGCATCTGATAGATTTGTGGTTTCAGTGTGAGTACGATATTAGTTCTGACAACAATGGACTTGATCTTTGATACTGATTACAGAGTATTTTGCTAAGGGTGTGCAGTGAAATCCCAAACTTCATATCTTGACAAAATAACGTAAATTTCCATCCTTAGACATTAATGTACCCACGTTTGGTGATTTAGATGATGTTATCACTGAAGCAAATTCTTGAACTTGGAGAGCTCACGGGTTACAATGTGCCCACTTATCACAGCTGGGCAGACTTAAAAAAAATACGTAGCTATAAAATGACAGTATGTGGGAAATTGGGCAGTGAGATGCCAACAAAAGTACGAGTTGCAATTAAGGTGCAGAAAAATGGACCTCACCCAGTTTGCTGACTTCTTCTGTCTGCTAGTATGAAATCATTATATCCACATGAAAATTTACTGCAGGTTGGGATGTCAGGTCATATAAGCACAGAAATGGAACAAACAGACCACTGACAGTGCATGGTGCATTATGACATTTCAAAATAAAACACCAAAACATGACTATTAATTGATGAGCACTGACTTTATATGACTCACTGAGCCAATAATTAAACACACAAAAAGTTTGATGTCCATATTTATCAATCATTGCACAATCCCAACTTCAATAAATTCAGCCTGATCTTTATAACCTCGGATCCCCTTGGGAGAAACAGAATTGAAATGAATGGGTGCACATGGATACAGGCTGTACCTTCATGTAGAATCTGAAGTCAGGTTACCAGGAAGGCCTACAAACTTGGTAACATTGTGATGGTATGCACTAGTCGCCAAAATTGTTTTCATTATGAAAAATATATTTGCAAGTTTTTCACTGAGACAAAAAAAAAAGGCTCACGAGTGTGAGCTACACCTGTAAACCACTGGGAACACATACGTGTGCCAAAAATAAATTCTCAGGAGCTGGTTACTTTTGAATAGTATCACTGTCCTCAGTACTTCGAGACATTCAACACTGAGTTTTGTGTGCCTAGATATGACACAGGTACACACTGACAGAGGAAAAATGCCAATCACAGGTTGGAGTACAAAGGTTAACTTTATCTGTCAACACTGACTGGCCGTACCTGATAAGTCTGTGCAATCAGTAGCATTATAACCACTATACTGTATTTTTGTGAGGTTGTAACCCAGGTCCAGTAGGCATAATTTGTGATGATTTTTTCCTATTATTATCATAAAAAATAATTATGAATATTAATAAATTATTAATATGAATGTTACAGAATATTAAAACTTTTTTACAAACAGTGTCGTTTAGTTTGTGTAGATGCCATCTGGAAACTCCATTGTTTTGATAATTATGATTATGAATAAATTATGATTATGATTAATAAAGTCATATTTTACACATTGTAATGTGCTTATGTGAACAACCCTCTGGAAACCCTCATACAGTTTCACAATCTATGCCAAAATATGCAAGTGACAACATTGCCAAGGTTTAGTCTACGGCGAGAGTTACCATTGCCCAGGTTCAGTCTACGGCGAGAGTTACTACACAGTGTATATACTGTGTAGTAACTCTCGCCGTAGACTGAACCTGGGCAATGGTAACTCTCGCCGTAGACTGAACCTGGGCAATGGTGTCACTTGTATATTTTGGCATAGATTGTGAAACTATATAAGGGTTTCCAGAGGGTTGTTCACATAAGCACATTACAATGTGTAAAATATGACTTTATTAATCATAATCATAATTTATTCATAATCATAATTATCAAAACAATGGAGTTTCCAGATGGCATTTAGGCCTACACAAAGTAGACGACATTGTGTGTAAAAAAGTTTTAATATTCTGTAACATTCATATTAATAATTTATTAATATTCATAATTATTTTTTATGATAATAATACGAAAAAATCATCACAATTATGCCTACTGGACCTGTGGTTGTAATTCCTGTGTAAAAGGTTGAATAACGTACAATGACCTTACTATGACCCTTTGAAAAACATTCATTATGTTGCCACTTCAATTATTAAATGTGTCTATACATGTTGGATATATGCACTGATTCTGGCTATTAAACATTGGCTCAACTTCCAAGGAATTTGTAAAATAAAACAAACAAGCAACGTCCCACCTTCAGACTAGTTTTGGTTTCACATCATGATAAAATGAGCCTACAGAAAGGATTTACTGCTCATGGGTATTGTTCATTGGCACACTGTATATATGTTATTTATGGTACCCAATGGGATTTACTTTTCCATTGTTTTGTACTATACACCAAAATAGTTGCTATAGTTATCGATCTCTCATTGAACATATTTGCAAAAACTGGAATGTTAATAACTATAAAGGTTGACAAATTTACCCAAGTTGTGAGAGAACATTGAAAACATACATGGGCATGCAAACAAAAAGATCACCGAAATTATGTACAGGAAGAGTCAGGTTCAAGTAGATTGTCAGAGGAATGCCATTTTTTTCAGAACAATGACTGAGTAAATATCCTTGCTAAACAGACTACAGTTATAATATTCTCTCTTTCCATCGTGCAGCAGCCTGTACATATGGTTGGTGTGTTCATTGGCTCTGAGTGGCCTGTAACCAGACGGACAAATGACCTTAGGCTTTCCTTCAAGACAATTAAATGGTAAACTGACACCATCGGTCGAGTAAAATTCAAACAAAAAAGTCAGATCAAAAGATTTTTCGTGGCCACATAATTATTATGAGCAGAGATTAATTTAGTTTTATATGCAACTCCAATCCTTGCTGGAAAATATGTTACACTCAGATACATCAATGTACAAGAGTACTGACTGGAGAGAAAACTTACATTTAATATCTGTGAATGCTACTTTTGTATCACACTAGCAAAACAGGGAAAATCTTGTGTAAACCCAAGTTGATGACATGTTATCGATAAAATAAGGTACCTACATGTACCATTTTGACTCCAGTGGGACGGCCATGAAACAACCCTAACAGGGAGTATATCTTCAAAAGTCAACATTAATGAGCTATTTATGTCAATAAACTGACATTTACTGAAGATTATCTTGCTGTTCAAAGATTACCTTGCTGTTCAGTTTTATCAGTTCTTGGACCTGATCATTTTCTAATGAGAATGTTATCTCCACATACACAGCAATTAAATATCATCTTTGCCAACATTTTAACTGTATCTAAAATAAACATGTTTCCATTCATATCTACCGGTATGTCATTTCTGTAGCCAAAAGTACATTCACAGTACAATTGTATAAATTACATAACATTCACATTTACAAAGAATTTCACTACGTATTAAAGTTTTGGACAAAATGGCCTGTCACATAACACACACTGTAAAATCTGCGATGTGTATGTCTCATTTTATGTCCAAAACGAAACAATATCCTGTAAAAGGCATTCTAAATTACCTAAATCAAAGTTCATTCTATTTATAGAAACACATCAATTCCAGAAAATTTAGCTTTCGACATTATAGATACGGCAAAATCAATTCTGTCTCAAGTGACGGGAGTAAACATTCCTGTCTCCCTGACCCCTCCGCCCCCCACTATTTCACTGAGTGACCCCCCCCCCCCTAATTAACAACAACATGGAACGACATGTATTTTTGAATTTGTGGTTTTCCTGGTAAGTCTTATCCTTTCAGTGTAAATACACGCATACCAGAAGATATCGCTGCAAACAACATGTCCTTTTGAAAATATCTGACAAATGAGATTTATTGATTATTAAGATTTTGGGCTGAATTCCCATGGGTAATCTTTCAAGTGTGTAATTGACTATCACAGTAACACTGACAGACTGTGGGTTAAAACAACCTTTGCTATAAGGTGCAGAAGTCAAAGTGTCAATGAAATCACAAATATTTCAGTCACCTACCAAAAATGACGATCAGACAGTCGGTTGATGCCAGAAATCTGATTCCCATTCTTCAAAGGCAGGTAGATTCCCTGATCTAGAAGAAGTTTCAGATTTGAGTCAGTCTCGGGTGTCGGTGATCCCTTCAATGATTCATAAAACCACAATAATCTATCTTAATGCTATTCACCTGAGAAATACCGGTAGGTTGAGATAAAGTAAACCACCACCCCTTCACCGGTATCCAGTCACTTTAGAAAGAAGTGTCAAGCAAACACTGCTCCCACGCAAAGATGTTTATGATATTATTTCAACATGATAAAACACATGGAAGACTTTTTGGCCAATATTTTTTCAACCACATAGTCTTCCTCTCCACTATCGTACGGTTTTACCCATTTTAATGCATCCTGGACACCCCTCTTTTTGATAGTCTGGTTCCCTGACCCATTTCTACCCGCGGCTGTGCTGCTAAGGAACATAGGGTCAGGTATTGGCTATCGTATGCGTTGTTATCATTGGTCAATTTACTAGAAATGCAGTGATTGTGTTGACTTCATTTCTAACCTGGAGCTACCTTTGGATTTAGATTTCTTATACCCATTGAGTCATTTTACCTCCAGTTTCCTGAACCAAACATCCTATGTCGACATTGAATGAAAAACGAAAAACCATTTATTTTTGAGTGATTGCCGTATATGCCAAAGGTCACCAATGTCACCAGGTCATGGTGAGGCAAAAATCCTAGAGGATAATCGTCATTTCACCACTGAATACCATCATAGAAGAACAGAGTTGGAGACTTACTTAACGTTTGAAGTTTTGTCATCTAATTTCCGAGCTTGCCTGTGACTGTACTTGTGCCACTCACATGATCTTGTCAGGTGACTGTGCTCATTAATATGCAGTCAAAATTCTGACTAAAACATTAGCCTATACCTGATCTTATTTTCGTTAGCAGCGCAGCCAGTGGTAGAAAAAGGTCAGGGAACCAGACTACTTTGGTAATGGTATGGTCTAGACTGATCAATATGCAACCAGTAATCCCACCACAGAAGATTTACATACTGCTGGTACATGTAGTGTTGTTATTCTTTATTTACATGCTAGTCTTGGTACAAGTCTTATTGACAGAAACTATCATGCCGTTCATACACAGGCCATTAAAACGCCTCTGAAACGGTTCTGGGCCAATACTGGCACAGAAAGTTATGTGTGGACACTCCGAAGTGGTTCTGAAGCGTTTCAGATTTGAGACGGTTTAGTCGGCCCGACCTGAGCCGTTGTAGGGATTAACTTTATCTGCAAATCACTGTGTGGACGGACCGAGCCGCTTCAGAGGCGTTTTAAACGCCCTCACGCGACAGGTATTTGTAACATAAACAAACAACAACCAACATACAATTTTCACGTTGATCATGGCTGCCGAACACAGGTCTATACATCTCCTTGAAATAACTGGTCAGACAACGAAATAAGTTTGCTGATCTCAGTCTGGGCAGACGAAAGCATTCAAAGACTGCTAAAGAGAACGTGTCGCGACACCCTCCTGTACAAAAAAATTGCAGAAGAGGCTCTACAGAGAGGTTTAAACCGGAAAGCAGATCAGTGCCACTGTAAGCACTGAAGCTAAAATACAAAGAAGTTGTCGACAGCAACAGACCATGAAGGCGCGATTTTGCACAATTTTTAAATATCGGATATTTCCAATCTAGTATCGCAGTTTGACATATCGACGATTTCGTGACTAATATCAATACTAGACGATACTAGAATGAACTGTGGTTGTCCCATGAAATTGCCGATATTTACCGGCGATTTGGGGACTCTAATATCAATAAGCTTACTATGACAGAACCCCATGGACGATATAATACTAGATTCATTCAAATCGCGCGTAGATATCCGATATATATCGGAGATTTCACCACCTTACAGTTCTGACCAAACCCGACTTCCAAGGACTGACTCTAGCTTCGATACTAGACGATACTAGATTCTGTCAAATCGCGCGTAAATATCCGATATATATCGGAGATTTCACCACCTTACAGTTCTGGCCAAACCCGACTTCCAAGGACTGACTCTAGCTTCAATACTAGACAATACTAGATTCTGTCAAATCGCGCGTAAATATCTGATATATATCGGAGATTTTACCACCTTACAGTTCTGGACAAACCCGACTTCCAAGGACTGACTCTAGCTTCGATACTAGACGATACTAGATTCTGTCAAATCGCGCGTAAATATCCGATATATATCGGAGATTTCACCACTTTAAAGTTCTGGCCAAACCCGACTTCCAAGGACTGACTCTAGCTTCAATACTAGACGATACTAGATTCTGTCAAATCGCGCGTAAATATCCGATACCTATATCGGAGATTTTACCACCTTACAGTTCTGGACAAACCCGACTTCCAAGGACTGACTCTAGCTTCGATACTAGATGATACTAGATTCATTCACATTGCACGTAAATATCCGATATAGGCCTACGGTATATCGGAGATGTCACCACCTTACAGTTCTGTACAAACCCGACTTCCAAGGACTGACTCTAGCTGCGATACTGGACGATACTGGATTCATTCTAATCGTGCGTAAATATCCGATATATATCAGAGATTTCACCACCTTAAAAGTTCTGGTCAAACCCGACTTCCAAGGACTGACTCTTGCTTTTATACTAGACGATACTAGATTCTGTCAAATCGCGCTTAATATCCGATATTTATCGGAGATTTCATAGATCTAGCAAAGCCAATCTAACTTTGATATTGTACAGTCTAGTAGCCGTAAATATCGGATATCATATAAAAGTGCAATGTCGCGGTGTCCCCCAACAAACGGAGCGGCAGAGGCAGAAAATCGATGCCTTTCTTCGAATAACTGTCTCAAATCCTCGGTAATCGGCCATCTGTCAATCCCAGTTGAAACGCCAACAGAATACCTGTTAGCTATGCTAAACATTATTCTGAAAAACAACACATTCGAATTTAACAACGAATTCTACAAACAAACATGTGGGTGCGCAATGGGATCGCCACGTCACGCGAGATTGCCAATCGACATCACGTTTCACGAATTAGAACTGGAAATCATATGTGAACACACAATAAAAATATCACTATGGTGTAGATTCAGAGACGATATTTTCCTAATCTTCATTGGAACGGAGCACGAACTCCACACATTTTTAACAGTAAGTAAAAAAATGCATCCTACTTTCAAATTTTCATATGAAAGTTCTTCACACGAAATAACATTTCTTGACCTAGTCATTTACAAAGCTCAACGATACAACAACGGTAACATACTAGACACTAGAACGCACACAAAACCAGCAGACACATTCCAGTTCTTACACAGAAAATCATGTCATCCAAAATCAACCTTCAAGGGCCTGATCAAAGGCGAAACATTAAGGGGCATGAGGACATGTAGCAACAAAGAGGACTTTAACAACAAAGTCAAAACATTTAATGAAAAATTGCTACAGCGAGGATATTCACAACAAGAAATATCGAACATCAATGCGGAAACAAATTACGCAACACGAAGAACACATTTAAATCACAAACAAACAAACACACAACAACAACACTAATAAAGTGATATTTTCTACCACACATAATCCACATATCAAAACAAAAGACATCAAAAAAGCATTCCTGAAGAACTAGGAAGAAGTAGAAAAAGACCAAACAGTAAATACTTTATTGAAGATGAAACAGATCATCGCATACAAAAGAAAAACCAAACATTGGCGACAAGCTCATAAATGCACAAGTACACAATCTTACAGAAAAGACCGAACAAAATGAAACACAATCAACTGACTCGAATATAAATATTCTAGCCTCCTTACTGGACGAACAAAACACTGACAATGCACAAGTACACAATCTTTCAGAAAAGACCGAACAAAATGAAACACTATCAACTGACTCGAATATAAATATTCTAGCCTCCTTGCTGGACGAACAATACTCTGACAATGATTAAGCCACAAACAGTGGAAGAAAAATCCAAGGGGAGAAAATATTAAAAAAGCGACTGAGGAAGAAACCACACTGGTTTCGAAACGTAGCGTCAAAGGATCACACTGTCATTCGACAGCCAGATTACGGCTACGTCTCGCCATGGCTTATATCTACACCAATAGCCAAACGCACAAAATAAAACATGAACACAGAGAACGAAAAAATAGTGTAGGTGAAACGTGGAGCCGTTTTCCCTTTATTACAGATCTGAACGTATCAAACGCAAGGGCTAAATCAGTTAACGATTGCATTTGGTCTGCATTCAGATCATAAAGCGACGATGACTCGCTTTGGACCACATATGCAGCAGGTAAAAAAAACAGAAGACAAGCAGTACGACGTCGTTCACTTCAGCCATCTTGTTACAATGCCGTATGCTTGGTCATACACACCTTTTGAACTCGAGAGGGCGCATTAAGACGTCTTAAACACCAAAACAATGGCTTAATTTTGTGAGTATGGACGCAAGCGGACTCAAACTATTAATCCCCTGTGTTTACAAATCACAAATAGTGTTGCAGAAGCGTTTCAATTTTTACCTGTCTGAACGTAGCATAAGTTAGTGAATAAATGTTAGGAGAGTAATCCTGATTGGTTTTTTTTCAGATTTTAATGCAGTAGTGAGTTACACAGACTTGATCATCTTGTTTATGCTGCATAAAGAAAATTACATGTCTAGTTCTCAAATTGACCATTAATAAGAATGACATACATCATAGTATTTGAGTATTATGGGGTTAACTGATGACCATCCTCTCCACTGGGTTTTCAGATTTTTATGTGCTGATTTTTTTACTTCCACTAAGTCCCGCCAACCAATCAGAAAACCACCAATACAGCTAAAATTTTAATCATGATATCAGGACTAAAATTAAAAAACATTGTCTATGGACGGACATACAATGAAATTATAGCCTTATGAATGCTCTAAAACATATGCTAGGGGTAAATGTAAACAAAAAATCAAACATATTAACAAACAAACAAACAAACAACACATTGACAGCAGAATAGGAACTTCAAAAGCAAATTAAGTAATTTGTTTTAATATTTCACATGACAGACTGATTTGTAAATTGCCACACAAAACTAATAATGCCATAAGTATATATGTGACATGTACGTGATCAAAGCAGCAAATTCTTGTCTGGGACCAAGACACTTTCTCAGCTAATCCTAGTTGTATTCCAGAAAAGAATTCAATGCACAAACATCTAGGAAAGTGTATCAAAACACGTCTTTCTGGATGTGTTTTCTCCATTATTACAGTAATGTATTATTGATAGCGAGCGCAGCGAGAGCGGCTGAAGGCCGCTTGCGAAGCGAGCATTAAGACTAACGCGTGTACATGAAATTTAGAATCGAATCTCTATACCTACGAGTTTTGCAAGGAGAGCACTTCCATGGAGGCGGCCATTTTGAATACTTTTACACGGATTGCGTGAAATTAAAGATATAATCTACCACAAATCCTACTCGACAATGTGTATTTCTGACAAAAGAATCTCTTTGTTCCAAAGAAAGTGTGAAATTTGTTTCAAAATGACTATTTTCGATCACTTTTAAAAGCCCGGATTGGTCATCACTAGGCGCCGCCATTTTGAAACAAGCCAACTCTCGCGAGAACGAACGGTCAACTCACAATAGTGTGCTGAGACTACCACCGACGGGAATGGTACGTGTTTTACATTAGACTGCCTCTGTTCCCGCCCCTGTTACAATAAACTGATCTGAATTATATAATTTACCAGTTGTAAATAATTTTCGTTAGTGAACTTGGCATTTCCGAGTTAAATTGCTATAATAATCTATAAATGTTATTCTAGAAAACAATCGACAGCAATTCAACCTCAATTGCCAAAATATGCGTCATGCATCAACATCAATGACGATATACCCTACGCTGCGCTCGCTCTCAGGTCAAACCTGTTACATATTATGAGACTGACACTTCTTCCTGGCCGCTGCCATCTTGAAATTTGCGTTGCTGTTACCAACCACCATGACTACACTAACAACACTGTTGGCGCTGTACTGAATTATGGGCAATGCATTTACCCTGTAGTGAACTTCAATGTTTTTCAGTAATTACACAATATTCCAAAAATATGTAATGTGCATCATGTTTTTGATGTCACAAGGCAAGAGTGGGTGCATGAATTTCTAACTTATTCTACTCATGAAGCACACTGAATTCTCATCTCAGTTACCACAGCAGTACTCACACTGACACAAGCAGAAGCTAAGGCTTTATTGACTGCAGGGCTAAAATGTTCAAGAAAGTGAAATAGCTAGTAACCTTTCGCAAGAAACAGTATGTTAAAAATGATGAAAGTTGTGTATTTTGTCCTTTTAATTTTACTTACATGAGTATAATATTGTTCTGCAACTGGATTTTTATGTTTTCATCATATTCCACTATTCCTCCAACATCACATGGTAATGAGGTGCTGTAATTAAAAAAATAAAACCATTAAAACGTGAAACTTTCTGCACGTAGGAATTTCAAATGTTTATGCCTCATTTGAAACTGCTGAATTCTGTCACAGATCTTTGAGCCGGATCAGGTCCAGAAGTAAGCAGAGTAGTAGGCAGGAACATTGTTGTTCAGAGCTTTATAGGTGATGAGGAGATCTTATACTGGATTCTGTTGTGTACCATAATTCCTTGAGAATGGGAGTGATATGGTCTAACTTCCGAGTCTGAGACACAATTCTGACAGCAGAATCCTGGATGATGTTCATTGCTGGAGTAGAATGAAAGCTGATGATATGCCACACAGGAGTGAATTACAGTATCCTAGTTTTGATGTGATCAGGGCATGAACAAACATCAGACAAATTTCCTTGCTTAGGCCCCCCCAAAAATTGATTTGTTTCTGGTCAGCGCGCGCATCACTTCAAAGTGTGAGCGTCAACTCTTTTTTTTCCCTGTTTTTCATTTGCCCCTATGGAAAAAAGGGGAAAATGTATCAAATTCCACCAAAAATTGAAAAAAAAATTGCGTCGCCGCATCATTTTTGCTACATGTCAATGACCAGAAACAAACCTATCATTTTTTTTGGCCTTAGGTACCAGCGAATATCGAATATGATTTATGTGTCTGATATCATGTGCTACTATTGGCAGTAATTTTGATCTGCAAATCATGTTAATTTGTTCATTGTAGTTTCATCAAATGTCACACTGATATTCCATGCAAAGTTGAATGTTTCTACAGAAGTTGACAAGATCCAATGTTCATGTAGTCAATATAGTACAAGGTGATTGGTTGAACTTAGACATATGCAAACAAACAATCACACAAACAAATGATTTTCTTATACTATAGCCAACTTTGAATAAATACAAGACCAACACATATCAACAGAGGAATGTCGTAATTTTGTCAACAGATTTTTGAAAGCCACAAACAAGTCTCAAGGAAACGAAGTGAATAAGTTGCATGTGTGTTCTCTGGTTTATTGGCAAATGATAATCAAATGCTTTATTTCCATTTTAGACGAATATCCGTTAAAAATGGAATGATTTTCTTCATCCAATGGTGCAATGATATATTTAAACTACTGTTATTCAGTTTATCGATGTTTTTCTGCAAAATTTTCCGAAATCCAGATTTCTTATGCAAAACATGAAATTTAAACACTTTTACATCAAAAAGTTGTCAAGTTGAAAACAGTTCCAGGACACTTTCAGTCCAATGATGACTATGCTGCCCATAGTCTGGCTCCCCGCCCCTTTTCTAGCGCTGGCTGCGCCACACTCACGAAGGACCATATTGTGGAGTGTAGCTGTGGGTCCATAGCTGGTGTTCTCAGATGGGATATCTGACTTTTATGGGCTGGTTTTGACTTTTACGTTATGTGGTAGCGGCGTTAATGACGTAAAAGTCAAAACCAGCCCTTAAAAATCAGAAATCCCGTCCGAAAACACTACAGCTATGGACCCACACATAGTTACGAGTGTTTAGTAGCTCTGCATGGCAGGGCTGAGTGTTACCGGCGTTATACGGCCTCCCACCACAAACTATCGTAAGCTACCGTATAACGTATAACGTATGAGGCAGTATAACGCCGGTAACACACAGCGCAGGTGCCATGCAGATCTCTCGAGCTAGAGTCTTTAGATACATAGCGGCCGCCACGTAAAATGCAAAGAATTACGCGGCAGCCGCTATGTATCTAAACACTCGTAACTGTGGACCAACAGCTATGTCGAGTGCATCGCTGAATGTGATTTCCACCCTAAAATTACTGTTTCGAACAAGATGGGTCTCTGCGGTTTTTGCGAGTTTCAGTCTGATACAAATCAATGGTTGAACAAGGGGTAGCAAATGTCACATCAAGAGTACTGACATTATCTGCAACCATAAACAGTCTACTGTCTATGCTGCAACGGTGTTCTCCCTGAATAAGGTAACAGGGGCGTGGCACCCTCTTGTAAATTCCGAGCGCCCCCTTGCCAGAAATGAAAAAGATTTATTTTTTTGAAAAATAAAGCAATAAAATGTACGGGGGAAAAAGTTGACGGTGCTTACAGGCAAAATGCAAGCATGAGCGTCGATCCCGCCGGCTGCAAACGTACTTCTCATCGATCTTGCAAATCTCGTGAGTTTGTGATGTCATCCTAGATCATAAGCCCATATGCAGCTCATCGATGGGAGCCATATTTGCATGGCTCTCAGGCCGTAACGGTAGCCACGGTGCTCCATAGGGAAAGAGCATTAGGTAACCGACTTAGCTGAGTAAACATGCCAAGGAGCTTGAGGGTAACCAAGGACAACAGAGTACACTGAAGTTTTTATAGGAGGTTAGAATTTCACTTGTGTATTCCTTCCCAAAGCAAAATGACCAATTTTTAGGCTCGGCCAGACGTGTATCAGGCTGAGAACACGTGAGTGTTATGGTGATAATTTTGACATCGATGAATAAATGTACGTCTGTCGCTATGTTTTCATTTTCAAAAAATGTTATCTTCATTGAAATCAGTGAACTTGGAATAAAAGTTGTGGAACACTGTCTCAGATTTCTTTTCCTTTGAGTTTTTTATACGAAAAAATCTGAAAAAATACTTGCAAAGTGCCACCAAATAACACCATTTTAATCTGTTTTTCAAAAGCTTCAATGCAAAAGGGGGACACCCCCCTCCTGACCTCCCCCCCCCCCCGCGACAGCTTACGCGGTCGCTTGTGGTGCTTCACAACACAGGGTTCGACATTCACGCTGGCCCACTATCCCGAGTCTAGTAACTTTTTTTAAGGACTAGTAAAATTATTTTGTTGCAAGTCCGACGGGATAGTGACTTTTCGATAAGTAGCTTTTGGTTTAAACTGCAAATAAACACGATCTACTGATCGTCAGCAACTTCGAAGTGCACGGCCATTGAAAAACTACTGCGCCGGTGTTTTCACGCAGATATTGTACATGGCCGGTGGCAATGCCGCGGGCGCTGTATGGGGTGCGCACTATGCAATGCGCATAGTTCAATGGCATCGTCCATTCCGTTTGCTCGCAACTACTCGCACGATCTATTTTCAGCTCTGATTTTTTACTAATGATGGAACGTTTTTTGGTTGGCTATACTCCCCCGGCTGTCAAAAAGGCACGATCTACAGTAGAGGTACGACGATAAAACAAGTGCTACGATGATAATGTCCGGGTACGTGAATTTCAGGAGGCTTGGAAAACGAAATACACTTGGCTGTCCTATTTTGTCAGTAATGGTAAGGGCCAGGGGGAAATGTACTGCGAGGTTTGTCGAAAATTTGACGCTGTGGGCACCTTTGTGACGGGATGTTAGAATTTTAAATTAGATTCTGTTAAGGCACATGCCATCTCAGTTACTCATAGCAGGAATGTTGGTAAGCTGGAAGCCAAGCAGGCGAAACCTGGCGAGACTCGGGCCGATAAAATTATTCTATCTTTGAATAAAGAGGTTGTCAGCAGACTGGTTGTTCTCTTCAAAACGTCACATGCTCTCGCTAAACATGGCAGACCATTTTCCGATTTTCCTTGGTTGTGTGACTTAGATGAAGCAAAAGGTTTGAATGTCGGGTCTACATATAGAAATGACAAAAGGGCACGAGAATTTGTTTCTGCTATAGCCGATTGTGAGCGGAGCAAACTATCTTCTATGATTAATCAAGCGAGATGGTTGTTCATTATTTCGGACGTAAGTGCTGAGAGTTTTGCTTTATGTGAAATAAAACATTTTTCGAACAACAAGTTATTGCCTAGTTATGTCATGAGACTTTCAGACGGGACCACAGGCGCTTGGCACATTGCTGGGATAATAATTGTATTTAATATGTAGAGTTGATTATTTAGTAAAAGAATCACCGTACGTGAGATATTAGTGTAGGCCTATAGGCCTACATGTTGACTGGCATTGTACCGAGTGGCTATGGCTGCCTGGCTCGGGCCAGGCGAACGCACTGCATAATCATCAATGTGTAGAATGTCTACATGACTTGATTATTTAATAAAGAATAACGGTACATGATATTACTGTACATGTCGGCTAGCTTAACCGAGCGGCTGTAGCTGCAGGGCTTTGGCCCGGCTTGGGCCCATTGTCCACTGCTGCACAGACATAAACTCAAGGCATGAAAGCTTTTCACCGCCCGATTTCATAAATCAGCGAAATTCAGGATCTCTGAGCGTTTTCGGTGATAAAAACTGGTCATCGGTCAGGTGGTTGCATAAACAATCGATCGACTGGCCCTTTTGCCTAAAATCATACCTTACCCTATGCTACTGGCAAGAAATCGTCCTGAAATCGGCTGGGCACACCAACCCAGCGCCGGCCATTTTGAATAAGCTTCCTGCAACGTACTCGTCCAATGAGAGAAGAGCAATTGAAAGACAATACGTCATCTGCCAAGGATTGTATGCACAGGTGCATACATTTCATGCAGCTCATTCAAAATGGCCGGCGCTGGGTTGGTGTGCCCAGCCGATTTTAGGACGATTTCTCGCCAGTAGCATAGGGTAAGGTATGATTTTAGGCAAAAGGGCCAGTCGATCGATTGTTTATGCAACCACCTGACCGATGACCAGTTTTTATCATCGAAAACGCTCAGAGATCCTGAATTTCGCTGATTTATGAAATTGGGCGGTGAAAAGCTTTCACGCCGTGAGTTTATGTCTGTGCAGCAGTGGACAACAGGCCCAAGCCGGGCCAAAGCCCTGCAGCTACAGCCGCTCGGTTAAGCTAGCCGACATGTACAGTAATATCACGTACCGTTATTCTTTATTAAATATTCAAGTCATTTAGACATTCTACACATTGATGATTATGCAGCGCAGTGCGTTCGCCTGGCCCGAGCCAGGCAGCCATAGCCACTTGGTATAATGCCAGTCAACATGTAGGCCTATAGGCCTACACTAATATCTCACGTACGGTGATTCTTTTACTAAATAATCAACTCTACATATTAAATACGATTATTATCCCAGCAATGTGCCAAGCGCCTGTGGACGGGACTACCAAATCTTTTGCAGGACCACTGAATTAAACATTTTACTGGTCCTGCGGGATAGTGATCATTTTACACGAATGTCGAACCCTGCAACATCTTCGCCCTCTTGTAAAACATTCCTGGGGAGAACACTGTGCAATCTTGCTGTCTTCAATGGGCAGCTCAGACTTCGCACATACTTTGTGTCAGCTGTGATATCGCAGCGGTACTTGTTCCTGTGGCGGTGACCCTTGACCCGAGCGCCTTCAAGTACCGCGCGCTGCGATATTACAGCTACTCAGCTGTACTTTTGGTGTATGTCAGCCACGACCGACAGTTTTCGCGACACTCGGTTGATTAAACTTATCCAAAGTTATCAGATGCCGTTCTGCAAATAACACCTTCTACGATGTCTATTTCACCAATATTCTTTTAAGAACAAGTACCATATTTTCTTACCTCACCGTCCTCACCTAGTTAGACTGTGAACTTTTTGGTACAAGTACGCTTAAAGTCACTGCAGATGAAACAAGCTGCTGTAGTAAACTTCAGCGGAGTCACAATCAAGTTGACCTCCCCCCACAAGTGCTTTGCGCTCCGGGACTCTACGCCCCATCGACCTCGCGCGTCGGTCATTCTGCCGCAAATCTGGGCAAAATGGCAAGCAGATATTACCTGCTGACCTTTCGTTAGCACAGCGCAGCCAGCGGTAGAAAGGGGGCAGGGAACCAGACTACGCGGCCCGCGAAATCATCGAGGAGTTACACAACTTTCCCGTATTATGATTGGCTAAGAGTTCAGTTTGATTGACAGCTTTGTTACAATGACGCTGTGTACTGCACTATCACAGTCTGATCGGTCAGGATTTATTATTTGCATAAAAACCTACCTAAATTAGTACAGGTACTAGGTATTCAGAATGTACTCAAGCCAATCATGCCACTGGATTTACGCGTCAATCGACTAATTTCCCACCCTTGTTATGAAAATCATGAGCTTTCTTTTCACGCATATGTAGATCTCGGTAAGAAATATTAGCAAAGCGTACGGTCCATATCGTCAGGATGGAATTCTAGATAGCTAAGCTACGAAGTCCCACCTATGAGATGTAAAACACAGATAGTTGATGACAAAATCTAGGTTGTCAAGACGCAATTTTGACGATTTTCCCGTCATACATGCCGTTTCAACATGGCGGCCTAAGATAACGTCGATGCGAAGGCAGCAGTCGTGGTAAGTTTTTACCGTTATTTTTAGTTTTGAAGTGAGAAATCGTAAAAATGTATCGCCTTCCGGGTCAAATATCATGGAAAATGCCCTCGTGAAGTATTTTTGTCGAACGTTTGGTATTTTTAGAGAAGATAGATGTTAATTGCGGACTGCTGTGGGTCTACCAGCAGATCTGTGCGATTTTGCAAATACTAATAGGAAATAGAGCAAACTTTGCATGAGTACCATTTAATAAGCTAGACCCTGCACATACGGTAATCTCAAAGATCAGATGGTAGAAGTCGCATGTTGTATACGACCAAGTCAACGAGTGGTGATCTTAAATTGCACTGCACTGCACCATACCGTGTACCATACTTGTACTGATACGCACGTGGTTTTCTATGGATATCGCACAGATCAGCTTAGCAGACCCACAGCAGTCCGCAATTAACATCTATCTTATCTAAAAATACCAAACGTTCGACAAAAATACTTCACGAGGCATTTTCCATGATATTTGACCCGGAAGGCGATACATTTTTTCACGATTTCTCACTTCAAAACTAAAAATAACGGTAAAAACTTACCACGACTGCTGCCTTCGCATCGACGTTATCCTAGGCCGCCATGTTGAAACGGCATGTATGACGGGAAAAATCGTCAAAATTGCGTCTTGACAACCTAGATTTGTCATCAACTATCTGTGTTTTACATCTCATAGGTGGGACTTCGTAGCTTAGCTATCTAGAATTCCATCCTGACGATATGGACCGTACGCTTTGCTAATATTTCTTACCTAGGCCTGATATGTAGATCTCTGTTTGGAGATACCCCGCCATATTTGAAAACATTAAATCACGGTCCAAACTTACTTGCTCGGCGAGAAAAAAAATCACCGATGCTTTTTTGAAATATTAAATTTCGATTTTCGCGCCTGCATTGCATCTTGACGCTATACGTATGGTAAGTTGCGAACGACACAAAGATATACAATTATGACTAGACTAGAGTTTAATCGACATTGACAGTGCAAAGTGGTACTATTAAATCGTTATACCATTATCATGGTGAATGGACAGTTTGACAGCCCCGTTCTAGTATGTGAAATTGCCGGCCTACGCAAAACATCTCGCCGGATTCGGATTGCACAGATCTGGCCAGTGAAACTACCCCAAACAAAATATAACTCTCTCACTTTTGTGATGGGTAATTTTTGTACGTAACGTTGTAAACATTGTATTACGCGACATGGTTTGAATGCTGCTTATTTATCCTGACAGTGACAGTGACACTGACAGTGCCTGGTATAATAGTTCGCTATATGGGTCATGTACAATTTTGTTTTCTCTCATTTTGCCATGGTCTCAATATTTTATAAACATCTTCGTAGTGTTCGCACAGTACGAGTGTTGTGTGGCAGGGCTGGCCTTGCCATGCAGAGCTGCAAGCTGTATAGCTTCAAATTTTACAAATTCAAATTTAGGTTATCCGACAGTTGTGATCTTTGACTTTTACAACGGAGGTTGCGATTGTATCTATCGTGTCCAACAGGAGAAAACAAATAAAAGAATGTCATTTCTCATGTTTAGTTGAAACCTAGGGGAAGGAAAAGTACCTTTCACATTTTTGAAAACAAGTACTCAGTTCCCAGGCGGTAAGGCTGTGTTAAAATAAATGGTGAAAGGGGAGGGAGCTGGAGGAATCGCGATTAAAATTTTTTTTTCAGATTCCCCCCCTCAATACCCTCAAAAATTTTCAAGCCTCCCCCGTATATATGATAAACAATTTTCAGGTCCCCCCTCCCAAATTATCATATAGCCGCATAGTTATTAGGAATGCACGCAGGGTGAAAATAAACATGTAGGCCTATTGTGTAGTTCTGCAACCAGATATGATGTTCGACTCGACCATTATTCTATTTTGTCACACATTTTTTTCATTTAAATTAGATTCTTTACTGTTCAAAGTAAATTAATTTTGTGTTATTGTACGATGAGATGTGGAAATTTCATTCACTGCATGAACTTGAATCCATTGATTGATTTTAAGGGATTTGAGAAAAACTATGACTTTTCATCGCATATTTGTATAGGATCAAGTATGGTGGCCCATCTTTTTCTCTAATATTTGATTATTTTCATATGTAAGAATTAAAAAAATCCATGGTATTATTACTTCTTGGTCTCTGCCATGCTGGCTGTGATATTACCGCCTGAGCGCTGGCGATGACCCTTGACCCGAGCGCGTTCGATAGACGGTACTAGCACAGGGCACAGAAATCAGTCCCCTGGGGTGGGGGAGGGATGGGTTTTTTTTGTGCAACGGTTTACTTTATTCGATTTTTTTGACTGTGGTATTTCAAATACAGATTTCGACTCCACACCGTCTGACTGCTTTATATATTACCGACAAGTCCTTATCTCCTCTCCAACTTGTGTTTAAAACATTGCCAACTTGCTAATCCGCTGTCTGTATCAGCGGATTAATTGATTGAGTCAACACCACAGCCGTCACACACGTAGTAAAATAAGCTAATAATGAGGGGTTTTTCTCGCTATATGTTCACACGTCTATGGGGCGAATAGTCCCAGAGCTGAATAGACCATGAGTGACTGTGCTCTTACACAACATGATCAGGGACTATTTCAATCATCAGGGTTCTGCATGAAGTTCCTTTTGAAAATAGAAGGGAACACCAAATTTACAAATATAGTATAAATAGCATAAATGGCGTGATTGGCTGAAGTACTTTCTCAATACAAATTTATGTAGATTTTTTTATGCAAATGACAACTCCTAATATGGTTGATCGATTAGGCTGTGTACGGAGATTGGGTGACGCCGCCCCATGGTATCAGAGTATACACCGTCTACCACTGCTGTGATTGGAGCTATCAAGCCTCTAGCCGTCCACACTTACAGTGATCGTGTACACCTTCAGATATCAGCCACACACGCAAGAACGATGACCAGGTTTGCTCTGTACGATTTTTATGATGAAGCTGCTGTAGAGGTTGGTGAAACCAAGTGGATGGAGGATGTTGATGGCTACGATTTACGCTGCGATGTATTCGATTACGACAAAGAAGTCATTGTTCGGTGGCCAGCTAAAGGACGACGCGGTGGAAAAATCACCAGGTGTGCCGCTAAAGTGTTAAAGTTAAGCGGTATGTACTTCTTGATCTTGCATTATCTACGTCTATACGTGACCTTCATGGTCGTGTGATAGATAATCTATACATTTACAGAAAACAATTTTCGTTTCCTTCCCGTTTCGTCAAATTGTTACCAGTAGATTTGAAAACAACGATACTAATTACTATGGTGTTTTGTTCACAGTCGATTGTAATCTCGCACATTTCCCGTAGTCCTTCGATGTTACATACACTGCTTTTGATTTCTGAAAAAAAACGCATCGTGTTATAGATTGGCTCAGAAACGTCTCTCTTTTTGCACATTAGTCGCTCTGAAAAATAACCCTCGTTGCGTGATATAACAACTCCCTTGTTTCAAATTTGGCGGTATCTAGTGGCATGCATGGCATTATCCTGTAGTCTGGTCCCCTTTTCTAATTCTACCGCTGGCTGCGCTGCTCACGAAACTATTGGTCAGTAGAATGGTGATTGTGTTGAATTTAGAGAGCAGAGAAACTCAAAATTCGAAGGGGGCTCCACCATAGACAGTTTAACTGTCCTTCGAATTTGATTGCGTATGCCCATGGAGTAGTATTACGTCACAGTTACGAGTGGAGTGATACGTACCGGCCGCCGCGTACTATGCATATAATAACCAATTATTATATGCATAGTACGCGGCGGCCGGTACGTATCACTCCACTCGTAACTGTGTATTACGTCCATGGTTCCTGCACCAAGTATCCTATGTTGGCATGTAATTAAAACCGAAAAAAAGTTTATTTTTTAGCCATTGCCGTACATACAAAAGGAAGGATAGATTATTCTGAGTCTATCACCATGGTCACTCATGAGAAAAAGCCGTAGAAGATAATCTTCATTTCACCACTGAATGCCATCATAGAAGAACAGAGTCGAAGGGCTTAAAAGTGAAGCCATGCAAACAACTTCAACCTTCGATGTTTCGTCCGTCATCTAATATCCAAGCTTGATCACATGATCTTGTGAGGTGACTGTGCTTATTAATATGCAGTCAAAATTCTGACGGAAATATAGCCCATACCTTACCCTATTTTTATTAGCAGAACAGCCAATGATAGAAATGGGGCAGGGGACATGACAACAATGCTCAATGACCATTTGTCAAGTGATAAATGTATCATCTACGTCAATAAACAGTGAACCTTCTCTGTACTGCCTCACTTGGTTACAGACAACCGTGCAGAGCTTGTTCAGTTGATGAACCATCTCATCAAGGAAGGTTTTTGTGGTAAACCAGTCTTAAGGGACAAACGAAAGACGAAGATGAAAAAACGGTTGATCTCAGACAGCGAAAGTGATGAAGACCGTGTGAAGGTATTTAAAGATGTAGCACTTCAGAGTTTTAGGTCAGCTGTCAGTGACGCAAGCTTATCCGATAGATGGATGTGTGGCGTCGTTTGTAGTCTGTCAACTTATTATATTCCAAGTTTCTTCTTCGGAACAGCCAGGACGTCCGATTCCTTTAATATTTTAATATTTGGAATACAGGTCCCCAGGGATTAGCTTAATCAGATTTGTTCAAATTGTGATGAAATATGTAAGGCTGTGTGTGCTATGCACAGGATAGGTGCCAATGCAATTGTTTTTTACCTTGATGGAATAATGCAAATAACTTCACGAGCTGGTATTATATCGTGTAGTGCATAGTATGTTTGTAAGAATGTCTGATTTGATTTTTTTTCACACATGGAAGCCATTTATTCCTTCAGCCAATTGATTTCTGTGTTATGAAGAAAATAAAAATTGCTGAAAATGAGATACTGCATCCAAATTCAAATGTATCTGTCCCAAAGATAAGAAAACTGGAAACTGAAGAGGACATCTTGCAATGCCTAGTCAAAAAGGAGACAACTGAAACAGTCTCAGAAAAAAGAAATCAACAGCAGAGTATACATAGAGGCAACCCTTACCAGGTAAAATAAAATTAATATAAAGATCTAGCAGACAGGTCTTGTCATGTAAAAGTTATAATTTGACTGTGTACAGTATACAATGCATGATTTCATTTTCTGCCATTGAAATTAAATTTCTTACCGGTAAAGGATAACTGTTGTTTGAAAAAGACTTATTCATACAAAAGCAATAACCCTTGTAAATTGTGCAACACTTTTATTTGACATTGGAAGTATGGGTAAATAGATCAGGCAGTATGTCAAGGTATGTGGCGATCATCAGACATGTACGTACTTCAGTTATGGTAGAATGTTTCGGGCACAGATGCTGGGACTCTCAAACTTTCACAATTCTTTTCTGATCTACCGGTACTATTTGTGGGGGTTCATTTTAATGCTCATGGTGTGAGGAAAATATTCACCATCTTAGTTTTTTCAAAAAATTGAAAATTCTAAATGTATTTTACCTATAGAGTTAACATAGGGATGGCCGCCATTTTGAATTTCAAATATTGGTACATCTTGTTTCTCTAGTACTGACATTTGCATGATGACCCCTGGCTTTTATTCTTGATTTTGAAAGAGAATCGTTAAGAGATTCCTTGAGGAAATTTTTTGAGCTAAAGTTTATTAGTTATTGGTAAGTCTTTCACTTTTGAGGCACATAATGTACTTCCTTAAGGTACAATGACTGTTGATTCCCAGTGTCTTTTCCAGGTTAACTATCTCTAACAAAATAATGATAAATTATACTACTTTAATCACAGGTTAGTGTTTTTGATCAGTGCGAAGACTGTGACATTTTCCTGAATAGAACAAGAAGTAGAGAAGAAGATCATGGCTTAAGTGTAAGTGTCAGACAAGAGAGGATGGTTTCCTCTTTTTTAAAAGAGTTGTCTGTGTTGAATATTATTAGCTGTATAAAACAAGTGCATGAACGCGTACGTGAAAATCATGACTGTAAATGCAGATGTCTTAAACAGGAACTTCCATTGTAAAAATTGGATTATCGTAAATCTATGCAAACGTAAAAAAGTCATGCCACTGATTGGACATGCTGTGTTTGGTCCCAGAATCCCATAATTTTGCCATGTTTCACGTTCATTGTCATTGAATCTTGCATGTGATGTCTGCAAATATATAGGAACTAAACTTGAGTTGTAAATAAATTGCAAAATGTTCCGTTTTTTGTCAGAGAACAAACGCATATATTTCAAAATGTGTTTTCTGTACGACCATTTGACCCCTCTTTGTGTATGTCATAAACGTACCCATGATCATGATTATTCAAATTTATCATACGGTCAAAGCAGTCAAAGCAGTGCTGCAAGAATTCAAAAACTTCCGTCCAGTGTATACAAATAGCTGCATCACCAGTAATCCCCCTATTGTGCGTCCACCGTCGTGTAACTTCCTGTTTAACACAAAGCCAGGAATAAAAAACACTTTTTTGATACAGTATGCGATTTCATCACATTTCAATTTTGACATTAGGTTTCTTTCTCGTTGTTTAGACATCAACTCCAGGACAACATGAGAATGCAAGCAGTCAAAATGAAGAAATCCTGAGGTTACAGAGAGAGCTAGAAGAAAAAGAGAGAGAAAACCAAGCATTAAGAAATGCTTTGACATCATTACACTGTGAGTCAACATTTAAAATATTTGTTAATACATCACGCTGAAATGATAATTTAGATGAAGGGTGTATATCTACTCATCTTCAGTTTTTCTGTATTTGAAATGCTGAATTTAGGCATACAAAGCATACAAACCACTCTGCTAACTTTGTTGCCTCGCACAGTGATAAAATCATGGACAGACACTTGTATTCATATGTGCACACTTGTTTGAGTTTTGCTACAATACTCAAGCTTTTTATTTTCGTGTTGTTTTACACTTTAAAGGGTTGCCAGAGATTTTACCAAGATTAGAGAGGTTTGTGAATTCCACTTGTGAAGAGGACAAGTCTGTGACTCCAGCGAAGGAATTTATCAATATATCTGACAAAGATGTAAGAATATCATGTGTATTAGCTAAATCAGTAAACTTTCAAAATCTTTATATTACACACTGAAATGCTGGTACCGGTACCATCAGTATTTTAAAGAACAAAGCTTGCCTATGTTTTCTCACTGTTTTTCTGAATTTTTTTTCTGATTGTAAACAATCAGTTGGATGTCACATTTTGGCCCATAATTGATCTAAGCAATAATATTTCAGCATATGTTTAATTCTGAAACTCTTGAGAATTAAGTTTTTGAAGAGTGCTCTTGAATTCTACATTGACTGTTTTGGGCATTTTTTGATCAAAAATGCATGTGAAGTATAAATTTACTAGTGAAATGTGACTGAAATGGACATTTTATACATCGAAAAGTGAAAAGTTGTGGCCTATACTTGAAAAGTATTTAGAAGGCAGTAACTTACCTTCTGAGCTTGATTGAATGCTTTTCCACCAGTTTTCATTAATTACCAAAGTAACTTAAATTATGTTTTTCTTTTAATTGTATTTTCTTGTTTTATTAGCAATTATTTTATAACAGTTGAATTTTCATAAGATTATTCACTTTTGAAAGATCTCATTTCCATCACACTTACCTACATCCAGTACATACTTGAATTGATGCATCTGAATAATAGTAATATAGTCCTGCTCACAGCAATAGACTCAAAACATTTTCATGATTGATTGATTATCTGATTGTTTACTTGTTTTCCCATTCTACATCAGGTTTGCTTGGGTGAAGGTATCACCATCAAACAAACCACTTTGGCGAGAATATCATCACATGATTACAAGAAGTGCACCAGAGAGCTGCTGACAGCACTGTTTAACAGAAGAACGCTAGCAACCCACTCATTTACCGGTAAACCATCCAATGTCATGAAAGGAGGACACGTGAAACCTCAGTTGGAGCCCAGGACAGTAAATGCTATAATAGGTGAGTGTCTTAAAGGGCGGCTGTCGTCGCACTGCGCATGCTCATTAGGGTGTTCCCCTTGTTCTGCTTGTTGAAAACATATCCCAGAACACCTCAAGCGTTAATTACGGTGTTTGTGATATTGATTCTTGTTATGAATTCCCAACTTTCACAAAACTAAACAAGTGAAAAGTTTATTTACTTCACAAGCTTCAAATAGGCCCCCAAAAGTGGTAGCTAGGTCAAAAGATTATTGGAGTCCAAATATCTGTCCCCAGGAGAGTCCAAGTATCTACCCCCACACGCATTCTACCTTAACCCCCTTTCACCACCATGGTTTTACCCAAACCCATTGTTATCAATGGTGATCTTGGACCTGTTTACAGGGAACTGGGGGTGAACAGGTTAACATAGAGTTTATGTTATCTCAAAAGTATAAATAATCTTAAATTCTTACATGGTACAGTACTGATGAATTTCTATGGTCTGCAAAGTTTTATTTGTGTATGCATGATTTTACTTAATTACTCTTTTTTTATCTCACCAGTAAATCAAAGCTAATTTCCATTGAATTCAGGGTATAAAATGATATGTCTTTTGTCCAAAAAATCATCTGAGGGCAATATTCTTGTGCAAAATTAATAATGGAATTAAGTATTTTAAGTGTCATTTTTTCCCGTTTATTACAGATTATGTCATAACCAAGTTTAATGTCCCGGCAAAAGATGTTGTTGATGCAATAAAGAGCAAACTTAACTGCGAGAGCAAACTTTATGGCAGAGGGAAATCTGTCCTGGTGTGATTACAAAATTGGAGATCTTCCATTAAGTATTACTTTTTAAAAGTTTGATACTGATTAGTAGTTTTTTTTTTTAATGTTTGCATTTTCTTTACTTTTCAATTTTCCAATAAATATTTGGCCACTTTGATCTCTTTTCATCTAATTTTTAAAAGTGGATTTGCATGTCAATTTTGTTTGATTTTTTAATAAACTATTTGAAATGCCTACGTGTTCCCTGAGCCTGAATTCACAAGTACATAGTTCTTGGTATTGCTGGTTGATGATTTATAATGGCTGTGTGTTAGAGTAGTAATGGTATTGCTGGTTGATGATTGATTATGGCTGTGTGTTAGAGTAGTATTGGTATTGCTGGTTGATGATTGATTATGGCTGTGTGTTAGAGTAGTATTGGTATTGCTGGTTGATGATTGATTATGGCTGTGTGTTAGAGTACTATTGGTATTGCTGGTTGATGATTTATAATGGCTGTGTGTTAGAGTAGTATTGGTATTGCTGGTTAATGATTTATAATGGCTGTGTGTTAGAGTAGTATTGGTATTGCTGGTTGATGATTTATAATGGCTGTGTGTTAGAGTAGTATTGGTATTGCTGGTTGATGATTGATTATGGCTGTGTGTTAGAGTAGTATTGGTATTGCTGGTTAATGATTTATAATGGCTGTGTGTTAGAGTACTATTGGTATTGCTGGTTGATGATTTATAATGGCTGTGTGTTAGAGTAGTATTGGTATTGCTGGTTGATGATTGATTATGGCTGTGTGTTAGAGTAGTATTGGTATTGCTGGTTAATGATTTATAATGGCTGTGTGTTAGAGTAGTATTGGTATTGCTGGTTGATGATTGATTATGGCTGTGTGTTAGAGTACTATTGGTATTGCTGGTTGATGATTTATAATGGCTGTGTGTTAGAGTACTATTGGTATTGCTGGTTGATGATTTATAATGGCTGTGTGTTAGAGTAGTATTGGTATTGCTGGTTGATGATTTATAATGGCTGTGTGTTAGAGTAGTATTGGTATTGCTGGTTGATGATTGATTATGGCTGTGTGTTAGAGTACTATTGGTATTGCTGGTTGATGATTTATAATGGCTGTGTGTTAGAGTAGTATTGGTATTGCTGGTTGATGATTTATAATGGCTGTGTGTTAGAGTAGTATTGGTATTGCTGGTCGATTATTGATTATTGCTGTGTGTTAGAGTACTATTGGTATTGCTGGTTGATGATTTATAATGGCTGTGTGTTAGAGTACTATTGGTATTGCTGGTTGATGATTTATAATGGCTGTGTGTTAGAGTAGTATTGGTATTGCTGGTTGATGATTTATAATGGCTGTGTGTTAGAGTACTATTGGTATTGCTGGTTGATGATTTATAATGGCTGGTGTGTTAGAGTAGTATTGGTATTGCTGGTTGATGATTGATTATGGCTGTGTGTTAGAGTACTATTGGTATTGCTGGTTGATGATTTATAATGGCTGTGTGTTAGAGTACTATTGGTATTGCTGGTTGATGATTTATAATGGCTGTGTGTTAGAGTAGTATTGGTATTGTTGGTTGATGATTGATTATGGCTGTGTGTTAGAGTAGTATTGGTATTGCTGGTCGATTATTGATTATTGCTGTGTGTTAGAGTAGTATTGGTATTGCTGGTTGATGATTTATAATGGCTGTGTGTTAGAGTACTATTGGTATTGCTGGTTGATGATTTATAATGGCTGTGTGTTAGAGTAGTATTGGTATTGTTGGTTGATGATTGATTATGGCTGTGTGTTAGAGTACTATTGGTATTGCTGGTTGATGATTTATAATGGCTATGTGTTAGAGTACTATTGGTATTGCTGGTTGATGATTTATAATGGCTGTGTTAGAGTAGTATTGGTATTGCTGGTTGATGATTGATTATGGCTGTGTGTTAGAGTAGTATTGGTATTGCTGGTTGATGATTGATTATGGCTGTGTGTTAGAGTAGTATTGGTATTGCTGGTTGATGATTGATATGGCTGTGTGTTAGAGTAGTATTGGTATTGCTGGTTGATGATTTATAATGGCTGTATGTTAGAGTAGTGTAGTAGTATTGGTATTGCTGGTTGATGATTGATTATGGCTGTGTGTTAGAGTAGTATTGGTATTGCTGGTCGATTATTGATTATTGCTGTGTGTTAGAGTACTATTGGTATTGCTGGTTGATGATTTATAATGGCTGTGTGTTAGAGTAGTATTGGTATTGCTGGTTGATGATTTATAATGGCTGTGTGTTAGAGTACTATTGGTATTGCTGGTTGATGATTTATAATGGCTGTGTGTTAGAGTAGTATTGGTATTGCTGGTTGATGATTGATTATGGCTGTGTGTTAGAGTACTATTGGTATTGCTGGTTGATGATTTATAATGGCTGTGTGTTAGAGTACTATTGGTATTGCTGGTTGATGATTTATAATGGCTGTGTGTTAGAGTAGTATTGGTATTGTTGGTTGATGATTGATTATGGCTGTGTGTTAGAGTAGTATTGGTATTGCTGGTTGATGATTGATTATGGCTGTGTGTTAGAGTACTATTGGTATTGCTGGTTGATGATTTATAATGGCTGTGTGTTAGAGTACTATTGGTATTGCTGGTTGATGATTTATAATGGCTGTGTGTTAGAGTAGTATTGGTATTGTTGGTTGATGATTGATTATGGCTGTGTGTTAGAGTACTATTGGTATTGCTGGTTGATGATTTATAATGGCTATGTGTTAGAGTACTATTGGTATTGCTGGTTGATGATTTATAATGGCTGTGTTAGAGTAGTATTGGTATTGCTGGTTGATGATTGATTATGGCTGTGTGTTAGAGTAGTATTGGTATTGCTGGTTGATGATTGATTATGGCTGTGTGTTAGAGTAGTATTGGTATTGCTGGTTGATGATTGATATGGCTGTGTGTTAGAGTAGTATTGGTATTGCTGGTTGATGATTTATAATGGCTGTATGTTAGAGTAGTATTGGTATTGCTGGTTGATGATTGATTATGGCTGTGTGTTAGAGTAGTATTGGTATTGCTGGTCGATTATTGATTATTGCTGTGTGTTAGAGTAGTATTGGTATTGCTGGTGGATGATTTATAATGGCTGTGTGTTAAGGTAGTATTGGTATGAGAGTTGATAAATTGTATATCTCCGGGACAACGTCAAAAGATCAATGTCAGAAAAAAATGTTAACCCAAAATTAAAGTTGTCGATCCAACAGAAACGATAAAACAATGGGCCTGTCACATATGAATAGACCTGTAGCAAACCACGATGTATTAATACTGAGAATAAGTAAATGGTGAATTAGTAAATGGTGAATTGAAGGGAGTCGCACAACAAATTGACAAAATTGTAGGATGGGGGGGGGGGGGGGGAGGAGGGTAACGATGATTGTATACACCTGCATACAGTCTATCAATGACCTCCATTATTGCCAGTTGTAACAATGAAGCTCAATGATTCATCTCTTTTGAAGCGTCTAAAAAGATAACCTTGCCATAGAATTACATAAACTCATGAAACATCAGACTGAATCTCAATAAAAGATTGTGGCAATGCAATGTCTTGTTTGTCTTCGTTAGTGTATCAAAGTTCTCGCTTGCAGTTTTGTAATTTATGAATATAATCTTTGAAGCTTTCTTGCCCAGTCCAGATGTGTTGCATTATCATTAACATTTTAGACTTTTGCATGAGAGTTGAGTTCACAGATTCACACGAAGATGCTTTCATTTTTAATGTCTTGTGTCTACAGCAGATTTTGCAATGAATACCAATAGTGACATTGTGTCTATATGGTGGTGCCTACACACAAGGTGACAGTTGTCCAACAATATCCCATGGAATTTGACAATAACCAATATATAGATGGCAAAATTCACAGAGATCATCAATAATAGTTACAGTAATTTTATTGTCTTTCTACAGGGGGTGGCATGACAGAAGCGGTCTCAAATGTTTTACTTTTCCTACATACCTTGTAAGTGTAGCAAAGTCCAACCATTGTAATAATCAGATGGTGTATGATGGCGTGAGATACTTGTGAAAATCTTGAATAATGTTAAACCTGCAAACCCTGATTTCATACTGCAAGATGTGAGGAATATTCTGAATTTCAATTGTGTTTTTTTGTATTTTATGCATGGTGAATTAATTTGTCAAAATTATGATGAACAACTGTCTCGCTATGAAGTTCTTTGAAAACTTCTCAGCATTTTCACAATTGAGTGTACAAAGTAGGGGTCAAAAGGGCCAAATTTCAACCTCAATGTTTTGAAAAAAAGCCTTACCAGGACTTAAGTACATATGCCACATATATGGTGCGGAAATGGTTTCGCACAAAGTGTCTTAGTTCCATAATAAACAGACACTTCTTTATTGCATTCATACATGGTACGGACACACATTTTAGAGTATATACTGTGAACCATTGTAAAATTTAGTGGGTAAAATACAATAGTTTTACCAAAATGCAAATCAATACAGTTGGCCTGACATCAAAAAATGACTTTTGTTGAAAACCTTTGAATTCCACCATAGACCCTAGGGTCTATGATTCCACCTGGTGTGTATAGTGTTGTTCTTAAAATAAAAACAAAGGCAACACTTTATTTTTGAAAGAACAATGAATACATTTTATTTATTGCTTAATGATCTTCCACAGTGAATCACAAAACTTAAAATGATAAATGGCAGCATGTATAGTATCATTTCATATGTTTAGTCCATGCTGGAAAGTCTCCATCAAAATATTTCATTAACTCTCTACAAAGGGTATGGACACTACAACACAAGCCCAAAGCAAACTTGTAGTGAATATGATACATGTACACAAGTGTAGAAATAATAGCTGATTAATTGATGAAGAAACATGGTTTTCATTCCATTTCGCCTTATCATGTAAAATTTTCACCACTGTACAGTATCACTAATTGAAGATGTTATTCAACTATTTTTATGGCTCATGATTTAATGTTATTCAGAGAACAACACTCCTATATAAATTTTTCATCAATTATAAGAACAAATCGAACAATTTAAAGCTTTTTCATAAAATAGTAAAAATAATCAACCTATAAAATTTATAATATTAACCCTCCTCATTGATTAATACTTGTATTTAAATCTCGGTTCGAAAAGGCCCAGAATCGGGATTAACTATGGTGTAAAGAAGATTATGAAGTGTTTCTGTCTTTTTTTCTCCTTTGAAATTGCAATTGTTATATGTTGCTAGATTTTTTGATTTAATCCGCACCTGGCTTTAACTAGTTTGTGTGGTAGGGTACGAACACTATACACAAAATGTCCATTAAAATCGTTTATGACTAAATATTAGTCTGGACTAAAATTCATTTCACAATAAATGACGACCTTGTACATGTGTGTTGACAAGCCATATACTGGCCAATTTCACATGCTATTGGAAGAAAAGACAAGTGTGGTTAAATACAGATCAATAATTTTGAAAAAAGTCAAATTGCAGCAACTGCCTATTTTATGAGCAAACTTGTTTTCACAACACAAGTTGTATCAGTGGACCTGTCAAGATAACATTTTATCAACACATTGCTTGAAGTAGAAATAAGTCATTCTACTTGAAATAACGAAATTTACTCTTCATCAGTTTCTTTATTTTGTCAATGTCATGTGTATAGAAATGAAATTGTTCTCTCTTATTTGTCAACTGAGGGAGACCAACCCCACACACAACCGATTCAAAAAACTCCCATGATTCATCTCTCTTCTGAGTCCAAATGTACAGATTACTTCACCACACTTTTTCATAAACCTCAAGTGAATTTCCTCAGAATCTTCTGCTAGTTAAGTACCTGTTAAGAAGAAAATAAGTTTTTTAATCCTTAAAATAGAGTTAAAAGTGTCCAACACAATATTTAACAATCTCATTTGTGACAACAGGTGCCTGGAAAAAAAATATGCAGATCTTATGCTTACCTCAGCCATGTATGTGTTGACAGATCTCTTTGACTGCAGCATTACTGCAACACAATCTCCAGTTTTAATGAGCTCAGCTCCCAATGGTGGTTTAACATGCTGTAGAAACAAAAAACACTTGTATTATCCATCTTTACTTTAGTTATACAATACTATACTCACACATCAATATGAATTACTGCTTTTTTTTAATTTATATTATAAAACATCTTTATTCAGGGTATCTCAATAAGCCTAGCAAACTAGTTGGTCACCTTCTTTCCATTGAGGCCCTCACACAATAAAAACAACATACACTCCAGTCAATATACATGTACAGACAAATCACAAAAAACCAATTTAAGCAAATTACTAAACTGTCAAAAAATACAACAGTACCATGTTGTCAATTATACACCAGAATCTCTGTAAGAGGTTTTGGAAATGTCTAAAAGTTTTGGCTGGCTTAATTCATTCAAGAGACAGTGGCTGTATCTTGTGATGATTTTCAGTGTTTCAAACCTGTGTTTCAACTACACTTGCTTGTTTTATGTTTAGACTTCTAGTTTGTCAACTCATCTCAGTCACCTGGTGTATGTACAGACATTATTTTTATTATAGTTGTTGTTAAGCCCACACTAAAATTCAATGGTAAACAGTATCAACGTACTTTACTCATATACCATGAAGATAATATCCTGGGCATTTCAGAGTGGACATGAAGTGTAGTTGATAGTGACCAGAAATATTGACAAAACAAATCATCCAGTTTGTAGCTACTGTCCTTGACCAATCTTTGTGTGTATATTTCCTACTGCTGATGCTTGCGTTGTTTAGTTTACTTGCGGCTGTGCATGAAAAGTTTGTCAAGGAATATATGATTTTACAAAACAATGAACTAACAAAGCTGTTAATCTGTAGTAATTTCCTTTTCATTTTAAAAATGTACTTTTACTACTCTGTATTGTGGGAGGCATTAAAATGTAAAACAATGTGTCATAATACATATGCATGCTCCAGTTTTCTGTTACATGTGCAGCAGCTTTCTTTGGAAAGACAACAGTTTTGATTTTGACATTAGTTTCATCTTGCCTACAACCTGGACAATAACTCAACAACTTCACATCATGGCAGTAGGTAGTCTCTTCCTATAGCTCCATGTTCACATCGATGTGTAGTGCTTCACCAGTGTTCAATACAGAGTACACTTTGCAGGTTCCAGCCAAGGTTTTAACATCCTCACAAACAACTTTTGATTTTATTTCCAATTTCTTAAATCTTGCCTCTCATAATGTGGCTGCATCCGTACCCAACCCCACTATTTGATGTGCCTCAATGTTTCATCAGTCTTGAGTAGCTTGTCTTATAGCTTGTTTGTCATGATGACCAGAGCTGTACCATCCTTCTCGCTAAAATTTCCAACATATACCACGTTTTTGGAAAAAAAATTTCATCCATGAGACATAAGTAAACAACCAATTTTTTGCCACTAAAATGTCAGTACTTTCGTTTGTCAGGACACTTACAAACTCGCTGCCCAGTAACTGTGCTTCAATCTTGGTCATGATGACAGATGCCACCACATCCTGCATTTCATTGGCAGTTTGCTGTGATGTGTACGTAGCATTATCACCAGAGTTGAGGTGTTGTAGGCTAGACACGCCTTGTAGTTCCAGCAAGTTTAGTAGTGACGAATATTTCCTGGTAGATACATCTTCTTAGCCAGCCAGTAGACTGTATGCATGGCCGTGAGAATTGCGTCCTCTTTGTCCGTAAGCACATGAGTCACAGCAACTTGAAAATCTTTCTTCCATGGCTTTCCTATGATCCATGCTTTGTAGATGTCGATCCAGTGTCGATGTTCTGAAATTTGAGCATCCTCCTTTCTTTTCATCAGTGAATGGGTTTCATTTACCAGTGTCTTTACAAAGCCGACACTACATGCCTTTACCATCGGGATGATGTTCCAACCATCACAAATACCGGTATTAGGGTCTCTGAAGCCACGTTTCGTTGAATTTTCATTCCGGTCATTTCTTTTTAGACACATACGTCAGAGTCAGCTCATCTAGGTCGGAAATACTCTCACTGCGACCGGGATTTGCGGAAGTAGCCAAGTGTTGTGGCCTTGGAGTGCCATAAAAAAAAAATGATTCGTTTCTGTTTCCGAGACGGGACAGTATTGATCCAAGCGACATGTTCCCATGTGAAACTTTCAGTATCATTTACTTCACTGCTACCACGTGGTGTACGCACATAAACTTTCTAAAAAGCCATGAAAATGATGATGTCAATCACACTTTCATAAATATAAACATAACACTGTTCTACAGTATACACTGCCAGTCGCTATGCATTTTAGTTACATGCGCTCGCATCGATCGGTCTCTTTTAATATTGTTTATCATATCATGCATATCAAGTAAATTATGGCCTACATATATTGCATCATGGTGACCCAAGAAATTATTTTTTATGGACAAAACAAAATGGATTGCATCAAATGTCGCAATGCCACATGCTGGCTGAAACACTGGTAAAGCATTTCAAGCTTTCAGTAATTAGGATCAGAACCAAGTAACATGGTGATACAGTGTCTAGTCTTGCTGCTCTATAATTTGTAGAATGCTCTCCACAGTCATTCACCTTTGTCTATTTGTCAAAATAGGACAGAGGGTCTCTGATCACTGTTTCTATAAAGATTTAGATGGTTTGTAAATCATTTCTTTATAAGAAGAGGAAAAATTAAATCATCATTGACTAATCAAAGGTCTGTGTCATCCATTTTCATCACATACAAGTCTTTTGATCAAAAAGTAATTAAAGCATTACACACTTCTATAAATTGCAGAAATTATGACACCTTTACCTTCTAAAGTTACAGTTTTCCAGTCATGAAGTGAAATAAAGTTGTACTGTGTACAGCTGGAATACTAAAATCATATCTGGACAGTTTCCCGTTTCTCTTGGTCAGCAACATCATAAACGACTCCAATCTTTACATCTCTTAAACAACTGGATGGTGAAGATAGTGAAAAAATGGCAATGACTGAGAGGAATCAGAATTCTGTACCCAAGAAATGATAAATTTGCAATTTCCTTGTATCTCTTGCCCACCTGCATGATGAAGACGGCAAAAAAATGGCAATGACTAAAGAGAATGAGAATTCTGTACCCAAGAAATGATAAATTTGCAATTTTTGAAAAAGTTGACACATAACTACCTTGATTCTCTCAAAAATAAGCTGATAATACTTTATTTACTCTGAGTAGCTTCAAAATGAGCCTGACAAGTGGTAGACCGAAAGTACAAGTTCACGAGTCAGTCACGAAAGTCACGAATTCAATTGCCATCGGTGCCAGGGCCTATACAGGCTGTCTCATCCATGCTGATAATGTACCAAATATAGTTTGGAAATTTGTTTGACATTTTTCACATTAGCTCTCTGATAATCAGTTGATTCTGCTCTGTGGCATGGCGTTCTGTCTTTTGAGGCAAAGGACTGATTTTACATCGTGTACCTTTTTTGCCTAGTTTGATTGCACATATCATGGTCATTCATTGCTGACTTTAAATCTCTTCCCTTCCGTAGTTGGTAAAAGACGGAGTGTTTCTTCTTGATGATTGGAATACAAAAGTACGTCATGTCTTCAACCGTGGACAGTGCTCTTCTCTTCTACAAGATTAGCAAAGAAACATTTCATCCTTGAGAATGATAAATTTAAATCCAACAGTAGTTACTGTGGTTACACAGAGTACATGGTTACGATGCAAAAGTTGGTTTTGTAACTCTTCTTCGGTAGGTTTGTGCCTAGGTAGACTTGGTTCAAGTCTGTGATTTGTGAATGTTTGAGTGGAGTGAACGCAATGATTTGTATTCTGCTTTCATGTGAAACGCGCGCGTGAGTGGACGCGATGAGTAGGGTGAACGCGATGAGTGGAGTGAACGCTATGCAGCGGAGTTTCACCCGGAATCACAGACTTGGCTTTCTTGCACGGTCTGCGTTGCTATAAATTATTCATGAGATGACGTTTTCTTTACTCATATATTATTCATAAGATGACATCACTAAATTTTACACATTGGGAGGAGTTACCAATTGACCTAAACGAGACGTGCATAAAACTCACATGGCGTTGTTGACAAAATGTCGAGTGCGATCACTCCCACAAAAGTCAGCACGACCTCTGTTGTATCACCGAAAACGCGTGAAAATATCTGTGTTGTTTGTGGGGCCCATGTTGCAATATGCGAAAATCGTCGCCGGTTCTTCAAGGATGGAAAAAGACACCGTCCTTACAGTTGTAGACTGTTCTCTTACGTGCCCAAAGCGATGGAAATCAAAACAATGTGGGGCGACTTTGTATGTCAGTGATTTTCCGCTGCCGGTTGGTGCGTAGACAAACACATCTTTTCCCTCAATGTAACTCTCAACAAGCTTTCTTTGGTAATCTCGCATGATTAGCGATGGTCGACCGATCAGTTGTAAAACGCAGTTGATGTACGAACTTGATGCCATTATTCGCCCAGATATAAAACGTACTCGATGTCTAGCTTTGCACTGAGATGACAACAAACTTTTGAATGCATGCAGAGCATGCGTTCTTCTTATTGGCCAGAATAACGGCGGGGCTGTCAATCATTTTGTATTTGCTCTACGTCACTGTGTACACAGTCCGTCTCACCGCCTGTACTTGCAAGAAGTCCAAGTCGGTGAATTCGGCAGAAACTAACTCACTACTGCGCAGACTCAAACTCGACGCATTCAATAGCTGGGAAAACCTGGCGTGAGCTGCCAAATTCCGGATAGGTTTGTACGAAATAGGAGAGACACAAGAGAAACTATTATATATGATTTTTTTTTTTAATTCACCGACTTGAACCAAGTCTAGTGCCTAGGTTAAAATACCACAGTTACCGAACACATCTTGAAATGGCATGTGTCCGATGACTTGTTTTCATCTGTAGGACTTCTCATCAACAACTATCATAATATGTAAAGCAAGTGCCTTTCAAAATCCCAGTAGTACACTTCATTTGAGTTTTCCCATGAATAACAACACTTCATGTTTACAATGTTCTCGTTACAAATCTGAAGAGATATGAGTTTACAAGAAGTTCCTTTGTATAATTATTTTCTGATTTGGCTCCTTTTTTTGAGAGGACATATTTGGATTTGTTTACGACTCCTTTTTTATCTCAGTCACACTGGGCTCCATACTGGCAGATGATGCAGGGGCAGCCATGTTCACTACACAATGTATGCACACATAAGATAATGCATCATTTGTAAATACATGAATGTTATTCTTGAAGAGTGAAAAAAACTTATCAATTTTGAAAAATTTAAAAGTTCCAGAGAGTGAAATTATCATTTTTCAATCAACTTTCAAATATCAAAGTCACTCAACCTAAATACAGAGTGAAGAACAGGTACAACCAACAATGACAACAATGGTGCAAATAAAAACAATACAAGCTGCTATTTATTAATGGGCGTGTTTTTTCCTTTCTTTAAAGGAATTGAAAAAAGGCAACCTTGTAACACTGTGTAACTCAAAAAAGTGGTGATGTTCATGGTAGAAGTGTAGCTTATGACCAGCTGAAACCGTACCTATCAAAGAAGACGCCCACAATCACTTCAGAGAATGCAAAACAGTCAGAAGTTGAAGACCATGAAGTTATCAAACCAAGTACCAGTGATTATGGTTTAGTTTCCACTGTAAGATGAAAATTTTCATGCTATAAGATTACCTCAGCAGTTTGTACACCACAATCAAACTTGACTTGTGTAAATCTTTAAACATTTCAACCACAAATACATTAGTTAGTCTAAGAGTGAAGCATATTACTTTAAAACTGTGTCTAGCTTGACAGCGACTTCAAATGGTGAATATTCATCAAGGTCCAAAATTAGTTCTGGTCACAATGTACTGACAGCATTTGCATAGATTTACATCAATTTGTGCTAGCAGTGTGCCTAAAGTAGATTTTTGATATAAAAAATGTAAAAATAGATTGCATGACATAGGCTTCTACAGTTTGATAAAAAAGCCTTCTTCCTTCTACTTCTTCATCTTCAAACTCTTTTCATGTCCATCATCATCATCACACAAAATTGTTACTTGGTATTAACTCTAAGTTAAGCCCTTTGATGTTACATTTCTCATCATTTACCTATGAATATGTATGAGACAGACTAACCCTAAAGGTCACTTTAAATTAAGTTTTTCATGTTTCTTGTCTTGTAGGTTGATAATGAACAGAATACAGGGCTTATGTATGTGAACACCACAACCAAACAGCGTAACCAAGACACCTGGACAGTGGCTTACTGACCCAGCATCAAATACAGCCCATCTTCACTTGCCTTGGTCTCCTGTCCAGAGAGCGGGATGCTCCCTGAAATCAGTTAGAGGGAGTCGATAGTCGAAGTAAGAGACCAATGCAAGCAGACGATAACCATCTAGCCAGGCACTTCTTCAGGAGCAATTTCTAGCTGTGGATGGGTTGCAGGATGCTGGAGTCGTCACTGCAGGAGTTTTTGTTGAAACACCGTATAATCCATTCGTCCAGATACTTTTTTTTTGTATTTAAATTGTTTTATTGGTAACATTTCGTCCAGATACTTAACATCCACTGCAACCACTGGATCACCATCTCTAACTTCAATTCCCAAGAAGGGACAGTTAAGGTGTACAACTCCATGGTACCTTCCCTTGATGGCAATGCTGAGCCATTGTGTGGATGATCTACACCAGCAGAAAGAAGATGACCATCCAGTGGCCAACTCCTCATAAACAAGTTGGTTGCAAGGACTGCAGATTATTCGCCATTGTTAACGCCACTGCTAATGCCATGGACGTGACCTTGCAGAATTTTCCTGGCAGCAAGACCAAATGAGAATCATCTGGTCCACTCATTCCAGTGAGGGAAATTAGATGAGTTTCCATATGCTAGATGTTGCCGTGCCAACAGCATCTGCAAGAGCAAAGATGTGCAACTCTACTGCTACTGCACTGAAGACAGCCAGATGTTGGGCAAGCTGATATGTTGATATCTACAAAGTGCATGGACTGGTACCATGGCACATGTGAGAGGGTGCCAGAGACTGTGTGGTGTGATCCACAGCATGTATTTACCTGTAGTAAGTGTAGGCTATAGCAGTGTTGTATCTAGGATTTTACTTTCAGGGGCCATTTCGGCCCCTTTCACACAAAATGAGGGGCCATCACAGATTTTAAGGGGCCATTTTAGAAAATGTATACCAATAAAATACTATTACAATCCACTCAGTCTACACGTTTATTCTGTTCATTTTTCATGTTTGTTCTTTATTGTGACCGGTCAAGGAAGGGTATAGCATCCCACAGAGCCACAAGCATGTGACACTTGTAAGGACTGACTACAAACACTGAATTCTGAACAGTGAACACTTGTAACAGACTAAAAGAAAAACTAAGAACATTTTGCTTGTTAGTCCTTTCATATAGTAAATAACTGCATTGGTCGAGTTTTACTCAGTATTGTTCACTTTTTGTGAAAGATTCTACGGTCTTTTTTGGCAGACCAAACATGCAATGCTCGGTCAAAGTCAAATGACTCGATAGAAGGTCCTTCAATGTTTATAAACATGAGTTTATTTAGAGTGTCTGGTCCAAGTCTATTTCTCAGTGAAACTTTGATATTGTTTTGGACACTAAAGCCACGTTCACAATCTGCTGTTTGAACTGGGAGTATCAGAGAAATTTCACACAACTTCAATAAGTTTGGAAATAGATCATGATGAAACTTGAAAATCAACCCCCATAAAGTTGACAATTTATCCCTTGGATATTGCTGCTGTAAGACCAATTCTTTGACTAAAGCCCACTCTTGTCTGGTGGCATCTCTGTCAACAATACCATCATATTGATCAAGAAGTTGCTCTAACTTTTCACAACCAAACATTGGCAGCTCATCTTTTGGTACAAATGACAGAGTGCGAAGAGACAACACTGCAAATGAATCAATAATATTGGTAGAGTGTGTTGGAAATCTTTTATCCAGTTGCTGAATTAAATTGGTAATGAAATCTGCCCTGACTTTTCTAAATTTAGTTTCCTGTGCGTTAGAGTATGGCCATTCAATTCATACGAGTCTGAAGAGGTCTTCTCTAATGAGGACAAGAAGAGCTGCAAATAGTGACCGTCTTCAGTTTTAAAAAATTCTAACTGACGTTTAACTGCATCTACTGCTGGTCGAATGGTACTGATATCAATATCTTGCTTTTGGAAAACAAGACTGAGCTCTGTTAATGGGGGCATTACATCCATTAAAAAATGCATTGTTGCAATAAATTCATAGTTAGTCAGTTTTTTTCCAAACCCTTTCGCTGTCGGATCGCGATCACCGGTTTCAGAGGCGTAGGTTACCAATGCATCCCAGCTACGGTAAACGGCATCTAATGCACCATAAAAAGAAAACCAGCGAACAGCGTGAACTTCCTTTATTTTGAGTGTCGGGTCATCAAGGACATCTTGTATACGTTTAATGCGGACGTACGAACTGCGGAACGGCTGAAATAGTAGTACAAATCCGTCAGAGTTTTCTGATAAACATCGTTGAGATATGCGACGGCAGCAGCCGCCTGACTTGTAACGAGGGCCAGCCGATGTGCCACGCAGTGTATGTTGACGAGGTACGGATTGGCTGCCTTCAGTCTAGCGCTCACACCAGTTTTAGATCCCGTCATTACAGACGCTCCGTCGGAGCCCAACGCCATTACTTTGTCTAGTCCGATATTCTTCTCTTTTAGAGTTGCACACAGTTTATCGTACACGTTTTCGGCAGTACCGCGTCCACTTTCTAGAAGCACGTTTCCAAAGAAATAAGTTCGCGGTTGAAAGTCAGTGGGCGATACAACACGGACGTACACATTCAATTTCTTGGACACAGAGATGTCTGTACTTTCGTCGATAAGAACTGCTACGTAGCGGCTAGCATGGACATTACTAACAACATTTTCCACGATCACATCGGAAATCGCGTCGATGAACTCATCTGCTGTTGCTTTTGACGAGTAGGTAGCATTTTTCCCAACATCAATGTATTTGATATTTTCACAACCTTGCAGTTCGATCATTTTCATGAGCGAAGGATATTTATGCACAGCGACATTTTCTTTTGCCATCCAATAGACTGATCTCAGACCCGTTATAATTCCATCCTGAGATTTTGTTCGTGCCGTTTTAGCAGAGGTTTGAAAAGCTGACCTCATTGTCATTTCAGTCAGTGCATTTTGATGATCAGCATAGGACACGTGGCGAGTTAGAGTCGAGGTACGGAAATTACGGCATCCTTTACCTTCCGTGAACGCGTTAGATTTCTTGCCATCGATACAGACTTGGCATTTCATGCCGCCGTCTTCCTCAGAGTAGCGTACCCAAGGAAAATCGTTCAACCATCGACGCATAAATTTCCTCGTTTCAGTTCTTGGCTGTTTTGAAGGTGGCGGTTCCGAGCCATTTCCATCTGCGTCATCAATATTTGAAGTGTCGTCTGCACTGCCGCGACAGTGCATGTCTTGATCTGAACTTTCAGCATCACGGCGGGATTCACCATTGTCGCTCACCACCGATTTTTCGAACTCGGTCATTTCAATGTTCTCTGGCTCCGTGGAATTCTTGTTTCCCGAAAAGATCGGTTTGAAAAACGACGTTATGCGTGACATATTTGCTCTCAATCGGACAGCTAGAACGAAGTAGAACTTTCCTGAACTTTCACTCGAACGCAAATTTCGGAGCACATGTTAATTTGATTGACAACTGAATTTAACGGATAAGAGTTGTTTGACACGCGGTTTGAGGATGAAAATCATGACTGACAGACACTTTTACTGAAAACCAATCAGAATAATTATTTTTACATCGCGATATGCCAATCAGTGATGTAGGTGTTTTCTCAGGCTTGAAAAAACTACGTATTTGTAACATTGTATGTCAAGCTGTCAATTATTTTACTTGTAGACAAAACATCGCGATATGCCGATTATCAACGTCAGTATCAGTATTTGTCGCTGAACTCTGTGGCTGAGCTGAGAGACGCGCCACATCAGGCGCCTCGGTAATTTTTTTTAGGGCCATTGAAGAAATTATAGCGTCAATGGCGCGAAAACGCGTTCTAGATTCAACACTGCTATAGGGTGGCGTTGTTAGGACACATTAGACAATATTGAATATCAGGGTTTACATCATCCGCGAATATATAATTTCAGACAACTTTGTAGCAATTTGCTCTGTAGCGTCTACCAACACTATTACAAGAAGTATGAAAATGAACTCCTGCTAATAGCTAGAGATTGAGTCAAAACAAAAGTTCTTGATATTTCTTGTAGTATTTAGTGACAGTCTGCCTTTCATTGAACAGCAATATGTTTTGACTGTTATGGAAATGTTTGTGATTTTCTGTACAATATTTCTATCCTAATTTATTTTGTTTCTTTTTGTCTTTATTCCTGTTACTTATTTATTTCTTTATTTACTAATATAATCCTCAGAATAGCATCTTTTCAATCTGCATAAATAGTGACAAGTTAACCTATACTTATAAAGTTGCTATAAAATTTGATCTAGCAATACATGCAATTATAAATCAAACATATATGTATACAAGCTTATCTGTCCTATAAATTGAATAGCAAAACTGATTACATAATACTGTAATTTTTAGGATTTTGAGTACAATATTTCCTTTTTCTATTGATTCACTTTCCTTTACTTGTTAGTCTGTTTACCAGTTTAAATAGGGCCGTTCACAGTTCACGTCACTGTTCTCTCATTAATATGCAAAAATAAATATTTGTCCGCATTTTTAGATTACGCTTTTGAAAATTACGCATGCAAGAACGACGAAAATACATCTCAGTGGGCGACTGCTAGTGTAACAGTGAATACTAAAAAACATATTCACGACTCAGAGTACAAGCTGCAAAAACAGCCACGCATGCAACATTGATAAAATTTGTCCGCATTTCAAGCTGCGTGTCCGATGTCGCGCGCGTACAGCTATATTTAGTAACAAACCTATAACCGTGAACAAGGCTATATTGTAAATAATCAGCTGCATCATTTTACCTAGTGCTTGAATTGTGGTGCTCAATGATAAATTTTCAAAACACATTTGTAAGGGGATCATGGAAAATAATGCAAATATATATATTTTTAATATTTACACATTATTTCTAATTTCAAATTTTATCAATTTACACCAAAGAAAATTTGGCAAGAACTGTATTGTGTCATTATATTATTGAAAAAATAAAAATTTGATAAAATTTATACTTAGTGCAGGCAGTTATGGCAAATGCATCAGACATATTTTGTATTCATCTAGAATAAACAAGTACAAGACTGTAAATTTGTATGTTTGTCTGCTGTTACATCCTTTGAAAATAAGAGATATATAGTAATGGTAGCATTGGCAAATAGGTGGCAATGGTGGAATATGTGGCAATGGTGGAATAGGTAGCAATGGTGGAATAGATGGCAATGGTGGAATAGGTGACAATGGTGGAATAGGTGGCTATGGTGGAATAGGTGGCTATGGTGGAATAGGTGGCAATGGTGGAATAGGTGGCAATGATGGAATAGGTGACAATGGTGGAATAAGTGGCAATGGTGGAATAGGTGGCAATGGTGGAATAGGTGGCAATGGTGGAATAGGTGGCAATGGTGGAATAGTTGGTAATGTTGGAATAGGTGGCTATGGTGGAATAGGTGGCAATGGTGGAATAGGTGGCAATGGTGGAATAGGTGACAATGGTGGAATAGGTGGCAATGGTGGAATAGGTGGCAATGGTGGAATAGGTGGCAATGGTGGAATAGGTGGCAATGGTGGAATAGGTGGCAATGGTGGAATAGGTGGCAATGGTGGAATAGGTGGCAATGGTGGAATAGGTGGCAAATAGGTGGCAAAGGTGGAATAGGTTGCAATGGTGGAATAGGTGGCAAATAGGTGGCAATGGTGGAATAGGTGGCGATGGTGGAATAGGTGGCGATGGTGGAATAGGTGGCAATGGTGGAATAGGTGGCAATGGTGGAATAGGTGGCAATGGTGGAATAGGTGGCAATGGTGGAATAGGTGGCGATGTTGGAATAGGTGGCAATGGTGGAATAGATGGCAATGGTGGAATAGATGGCAATGGTGGAATAGGTGGCAATGGTGGAATAGGTGGCAATTGTGGAATAGGTGGCAATGGTGGAATAGGTGACAATGGTGGAATAGGTGACAATGGTGGAATAGGTGGCAATGGTGGAATAGGTGGCAATGGTGGAATAGGTGGCAATGGTGGAATAGGTGACAATGGTGGAATAAGTGGCAATGGTGGAATAAGTGGCAATGGTGGAATAGGTGGCAATGGTGGAATAGGTGGCAATGGTGGAATAGGTGGCAATGGTGGAATAGGTGGCAAATAGGTGGCAAAGGTGGAATAGGTTGCAATGGTGGAATAGGTGGCGATGTTGGAATAGGTGGCAATGGTGGAATAGTGGCAATGGTGGAATAGATGGCAATGGTGGAATAGGTGGCAATGGTGGAATAGGTGGCAATGGTGGAATAGGTGGCAATGGTGGAATAGGTGACAATGGTGGATAGGTGACAATGGTGGAATAGGTGGCAAATAGGTGGCAATGGTGGAATAGGTGGCAATGGTGGAATAGGTGGCAATGGTGGAATAGGTGGCAATGGTGGAATAGGTGGCAATGGTGGAATAGATGGCAATGGTGGAATAGGTGGCAATGGTGGAATAGGTGGCAATGGTGGAATAGGTGGCAATGGTGGAATAGGTGGCAATGGTGGAATAGGTGGCAATGGTGGAATAGGTGGCAATGGTGGAATAGGTGGCAATGGTGGAATAGATGGCAATGGTGGAATAGGTGACAATGGTGGAATAAGTGGCAATGGTGGAATAAGTGGCAATGGTGGAATAGGTGGCAATGGTGGAATAGGTGGCAATGGTGGAATAGGTGGCAAATAGGTGGCAAAGGTGGAATAGGTTGCAATGGTGGAATAGGTGGCAAATAGGTGGCGATGGTGGAATATGTGGCAATGGTGGAATAGGTGGCAATGGTGGAATAGGTGACAATGGTGGAATAGGTGGCAATGGTGGAATAGGTGGCAATGGTGGAATAGGTGGACAATGGTGGAATAGGTGCAATGGTGGAATAGGTGGCAATGGTGGAATAGTAGTAATAGGTGGACAATGGTGGAATAGGTGGCAATGGTGGAATAGGTGGCAATGGTGGAATGGGTGGCAATGGTGGAATGGGTGGCAATGGTGGAATGGGTGGCAATGGTGGAATAGGTGGCAATGGTGGAATAGGTGCCAAATAGGTGGCAATGGTGGAATAGGTGGCAATGGTGAAATAGGTGGCGATGGTGGAATAGATGGCAATGGTTGAATAGGTGGCAATGGGTGGAATGGTAGGTCAATGGTGGAATAGGTGACAATGGTGTAATAGATGGCAATGGTGGAATAGGTGGCAATGGTGGAATAGGTGGCAATGGTGGAATAGGTTGCAAATAGGTGGCAATGGTGGAATAGGTGGCAATGGTGGAATAGGTGGCAATGGTGGAATAGGTGGCAATGGTGGAATAGGTGGCAATGGTGGAATAGGTGGTAATGGTTGAATAGGTGACACTGCTGGAATAGGTGGCAATGGTGGAATAGGTGGCAAATAGGTGGCAATGGTGGAATAGGTGGCAATGGTTGAATAGGTGGCAATGGTGGAATAGGTGGCAATGGTGGAATAGGTGGCAATGGTGGAATAGGTGGCAATGGTGGAATAGGTGGCAATGGTGGAATAGGTGGCAATGGTGGAATAGGTGGCAATGGTGGAATAGGTGGCAATGGTGGAATAGGTGGCAATGGTGGAATAGGTGGTAATGGTTGAATAGGTGACAATGCTGGAATAGGTGGCAATGGTGGAATAGGTGGCAAATAGGTGGCAATGGTTGAATAGGTGGCAATGGTGGAATAGGTGGCAATGGTGGAATAGGTGGTAATGGTTGAATAGGTGGCAATGGTTGAATAGGTGGCAATGGTGGAATAGGTGGCAATGGTGGAATAGGTGGCAATGGTGGAATAGGTGACAATGGTGGAATAGGTGACAATGGTGGAATAGGTGGCAATGGTGGAATAGGTGGCAATGGTTGAATAGGTGGCAATGGTGGAATAGGTGGCAAATAGGTGGCAATGGTGGAATAGGTGGCAATGGTGGAATAGGTGGCAATGGTGGAATAGATGGCAATGGTGGAATAGGTGGCAATGGTGGAATAGGTGGCAATGGTGGAATAGGTGGCAATGGTGGAATAGGTGGCAATGGTGGAATAGGTGGCAATGGTGGAATAGGTGGCAATGTGGAATAGGTGGCATTGGTGGAATAGGTGGCAATGGTGGAATAGGTGACAATGGTGGAATAGGTGGCAAATAGGTGGCAATGGTGGGATAGGTGGCAATGGTGGAATAGGTGGCAATGGTGGAATAGGTGGCAATGGTGGAATAGGTGACAATGGTGTAATAGATGGCAATGGTGGAATAGGTGGCAATGGTGGAATAGGTGGCAATGGTGGAATAGGTGGCAAATAGGTGGCAATGGTGGAATAGGTGGCAATGGTGGAATAGGTGGCAATGGTGGAATAGGTGGCAATAGTGGAATAGGTGGCAATGGTTGAATAGGTGGCAAATAGGTGGCAATGGTGGAATAGGTGGCAATGGTGGAATAGGTGGCAATGGTGGAATAGGTGGCAATGGTGGAATAGGTGGCATGGTGGAATAGGTGGCAATGGTGGAATAGGTGACAATGGTGGAATAGGTGGCAAATAGGTGGCAATGGTGGGATAGGTGGCAATGGTGGAATAGGTGGCAATGGTGGAATAGGTGGCAATGGTGGAATAGGTGACAATGGTGGAATAGGTGGCAATGGTGGAATAGGTGGCAATGGTGGAATAGGTGACAATGGTGGAATAGGTGGCAAATAGGTGGCAATGGTGGATAGGTGGCAATGGTGGAATAGGTGGCAATGGTGGAATAGGTGGCAATGGTGGAATAGGTGGCAATGGTGGAATAGGTGACAATGGTGGAATAGGTGGCAAATAGGTGGCAATGGTGGGATAGGTGGCAATGGTGGAATAGGTGGCAATGGTGGAATAGGTGGCAATGGTGGAATAGGTGACAATGGTGTAATAGATGGCAATGGTGGAATAGGTGGCAATGGTGGAATAGGTGACAATGGTGTAATAGATGGCAATGGTGGAATAGGTGGCAATGGTGGAATAGGTGGCAATGGTGGAATAGGTGGCAATGGTGGAATAGGTGGCAATGGTGGAATAGATGGCAATGGTGGAATAGGTGGCAATGGTGGAATAGGTGGCATTGGTGGAATAGGTGGCAATGGTGGAATAGGTGGCAATGGTGGAATATGTGGCAATGATGGAATAGGTGGCAATGGTTGAATATGTGGCAATGACGGAATAGGTGACAATGGTGGAATAGGTGGCAATGGTGGTATAGGTGGCAATGGTGGAATAGGTGGCAATGGTGGAATAGGTGACAATGGTGGAATTAGTGGCAATGGTGGAATAGGTGGCAATAGTGGAATAGATGGCAATGGTGGAATAGATGGCAATAGTGGAATAGGTGGCAATGGTGGAATAGATGGCAATGGTGGAATAGGTGGCAATGGTGGAATAGGTGGCAATAGTGGAATAGGTGGCAATGGTGGAATAGATGGCAATGGTGGAATAGGTGGCAATGGTGGAATAGGTGGCAATGGTGGAATAGGTGGCAATGGTGGAATAGGTGGCAATGGTGGAATAGGTGGCAATGGTGGAATAGGTGGCAATGGTGGAATAGATGGCAATGGTGGAATAGATGGCAATGGTGGAATAGGTGGCAAGGGAAGATACATTTTTAATGAATTGAGATTTAAATGTATGACAACGAGAGAAATGTTCATGTAGTTTACCATATTACCATGAGCTGTCGATATGTTGTGCTGGAGTTGTGAACTTTTGCCGAAGGCTCTAGAGCATTGAGCTTGAATACGCAGGAGGTCAAGTCTAGACACCATCAACAGCTTACGGAAAAATGGTTGAAATTCATGTTTTTACAGTCCAGGTAGTTTGCAGGAATGGGAAATTAGCAATCTTAATAAAATGACTTTCAATTGAATGTCATCTCCCTTTTGTTACAAACCTCACAGTCATGTAATAACCCGTGACTTTAACCCTTTGAGTGCCAAAGTCATTTTTGTCACCTGTACTGAATATAGCTCCGTAAATTTTGTTACAGATTTTTACCCAAATTTGATCAAAAACTGCAGCCAATGAAATGTGATGTCCATTTGGTCCAAAATTATAAAAAAATGAAAGAAAAAATCATAAAAATTGGTAAAATGTTGCACTGAAATTTTGATGGGTAATATTATGGTACTCAGAGGGCTAACATCATTGATAATGGCAAACTCAGGCAGCTCTTCCAGTGTACCCTAAATATTCTGAGCCACCTAAGGTTAACTGGAACTTAAATTTTAAGATCATTAGACCAAGAAAAAATAATGTGTGTTTCTAATCCTAGACATATTGCAAAAATGATGCGGTGACACGTTTTTTTTTCTTCTCAAATTTTTTAAAATTCAACAAGAACACGCAAAAATATATGAACAATATACGACTGCACACAGAGATTATGCACAGCAGTGTTGCTTTAGTATTTTTGTTTCACATCAGTTCCTTGGTTTGATTTTTAGTGGCAGTGCACAGTTTTGACTGTGTAATATTACAGTGACATATATGTGTACAGTTCTGAATGGAATGTTAGTGTCAATGACTTTGTTTACAGTTCTGTTTTATACAGCACTGTGTTACGTACTATCATCGTGTATTTTTGTGTTTCTTTTTGCCATTTTATTTCCTCATGAACAGAAAAAAAAGGTTGACATGGTGGGTCTGAATTGACATGCATGAGGATGAGAAACAAACTTTTTATTTTTCTGCAGAAAAAATGCTGCACAATCTTTTGGAAGGAAATGGGCAGCATTCGAAGGAGTTCACGTAAAATGCCTTTCAGACGTAAGTGCTGTCCGAGATAAAGTAAAAGCCTGCATTCTACATGTATGTTCTTCAAATACAGTCATCAACACTCTAAAGATTGGCCTTTGGTGACCCTGCAGTACGCAAATGCCTAGATACCTTGCATGATGAACATGATGTTGTACCTGAAGACAAAGCCTCTAAATCCAGGGGGGGTTCATCATAATTTTGGAATCCGAGAAGGGGGGTCATCACTTTTTCACTGGTAGGAAAGGGGGGGGTCACCACATTTTCAAAAACATAATACCTACAATAAAGTTCACTTTTATGCCATGGCTATGATCGACCCTCTTTACCGGCGGGCCGCCTTCGGCGGCCCACTACAATAAATATACATTATGTATTACCCATGACCATCTTAATGGGCAGGCGCCTTTGGCGGACCACTCTAATTAGGTTTACTTCATGCAATGGCCATGATCGACCCTCTTTACCGCGGGCCGCCTGTGGCGGCCCACTACAATAAATTGACTTTATTGTAATACCCCATGACCATCTTAACGGCCGGACGCCTTCAGCGGCCCTGTTCAGTAAAGTTTACTTCGTGCAATGGCCATGGTCAACCCTCTTTTTACCAGCGGGCCACCTTTGGTGGCCCACTAGAATAAAGTTGACTTTACGTAATGGCCCATGACCCTCTTAACCGGAGGGCTGCCTTTGGCGAACCACTCCAATAAAGTTTACTTTATACAATGTCCATGGACATAAGTTGTCTATGGAAATGAAGTTCAAAATTGCCTTACAGTCGTCCTAATTAACAGACATTTGCATGGATGTGGCTGAGAAGTTTGTGCACTGGCATCTCTGCTACACGAATAAAGTGCGCCGCGTACCGGAGTTCAAATCCAAACCGTGCGGGTAAATTTGACATATGGGTTTTGGTTATTTTTCAGCGGGGGGGGGGGGGGGGGGGGGGGTCATCAAAATTTTTCGTCTGACAAAGGGGGGGGGGGTCATCATTTTTTCGCGAAAAATGCAGGGGGGGGGGGGTCTATATTTTTTTGAACACCGGCGACAAGATTTTGCCGCACAGACACGTCGATCGCGTTCCATAAACATTGAGCGTGTTTCCTGGAGCCGCCATTACCGGTAATGGCGGCTCCAAGAAATGTTTTTGGAACGCGATCGACGTATTTGAACAAATACCAAACCCCATACACGACAAGGTTAGTGTAGTACAGTGTTTAATCTTCAGTAGTGATAAATCAGTATGACCAAATGCAGTAAATATATGGGATTTTACATCAAAATGCCATGCCATGTGCAGCGTGCTTTATTTTGTATGCTTCAGGGCCTTCGGCATTGTAGCTCTACTGGTGAGCGATGTCGCAAAAACCAAAACTCACCGACCGCCTCACCGTAGAGCTACAAATTTGCAGCTAGATATTTCAGTAACAACACTGATGCCAAACATAAATACACTGATGGAAGTTATTAAGATGCTTCATTTCCTCATCCACAACATATTCATCAAATTTGCAGGCATGATATTTAGGCAAACTGTGGGCATTCCAATGTGAAGAAACTCTGCACCACACCTTGCAGATTTGTTTCTACATTCATATGAATTAAGCAGAGTGAGTGAGGGTTCATCCAATCTCTCAACAAATCTGGGCGTAAGAGAATTGCAAAACGTTTTGATTACACACAAACAGATACATTGGTGACCTTTTAAGTTGGAATAATCCAAACATGTCAAATTATCAGGATCATATCCAGATCAAGGAAAAGAACAGAAAGTGCTGACTCACCGAATGAGTTGTTGCTAGTCTCTAGCGTTCGTCATTCCCTATTGCCACTTATCTCGCATATCAGTCACGAATATACCTTGTCGAGCAAATGCGAGTGGGTCGTTTAAACCCGATTAGTTGTTGTACATTGCTGTGTAACCATAACACGCTTGAATATTGAATTTGAAACTTGTCCGCGCAGTAAATTGCCAGTTACGGCGGCGTCGAAGTGGTCACACGGTCGAGTCATCTGAATTATTTTACTCGTGCATGGTTATAACGAAACTCGTGCATGGTTATAACGAAAGGTGGCGCTATTCACTTTGACCGTAACCTCAGAAAAACGAAAGTATTCGCTTTTACAAACGTAGGTGGTGTCACGTTGCTCGGAGAATAGTTCCGTGCCGGAGGGATGTGCTGCTGTGGTAGAGAAAGACAATCTCTGCAAAATACCAACATTTTATCACATATCACCATTCTCTTTCCTATCGATCATAACATTGGAATTGATGTTTTTATTTTCCCTTATTTTTTATTGCCATACAAGAGGGGAGAATCCACTTTCAAACAAATCCCCGAAAAAGCTTCTTTTCGTTCTTTTTGTCCGTCGTGAATTGAACGTATTTGTCACAGTTTTTCTTCCAAGGTTGTGCCTTAAGGGCGTAAAAGTCACGTATTTTACAAAATGATATTGAGAGGGGGACTTCCTCTGGTTTTCTCCCAAGTATGCCGTCTTTTTTGTTTTGTCTCTTGAGAATGGAGCATGTTGCGCTTTCATGTTTGGGGCGTTTTGGTGTTGTGATGCATTTTAAGCCCTTGTTAAGTACCGTTACTCCAGTTAACGATAGTTTTGTGGGAGATTTTAATCTTTTAAGGGTACGTTGTGCATAACACATTGCATTTATGCTCAAAATCACTTTCTTAAAAGATTCATTCAAATTTCAGTAGTATATTAACCAAGGATTAAAATACTGGTAGGGTAAATTAAGTTTTAAGTTTTTAAGTTAAAAGGTTTTTAAAAAGTTTAAAAGTTTATGTTTTTAAGTTTTAAGCTTTAAGTTTAATTTAAGTTTTTGTGTTTATTTGCTCTCAGATACTTTCCAGCTAGTAAAATGCATGATGGATCCTTACTTTCGTACGTATTTATGAATACGAACACTCTTAAAGCAAGTATTTTATGTCAAAGCAATGAGTTGATGTATTAAACGATATGAATCCAGTAAATTACGATTTTGATTACGCCATAAGTAAATGTTGCAGTGAATTTTAATATTAGAAATATTCCTTGAACTTAAGTAAAGGAGGACACAATGTCAAAGATTGGAACTAATTTGGAAGAATTGGATACTCATATTTTTCGAATTTCTCAAAATTGTTAGGTTACATTTACAGATTAAACCGACATTACTTCACCATCCAATTATTCCAAATTAGTTCCAATCGTGTTTTATGTATAGTAACAAAAATTGTCGATACTTTCGTCCAGTGCTAGTTTCTCACTCCTTGTCATCTGTATAAGTTGCTCTTAGAGACTTTTATCAATCCTATGTGTGAAGAGCAAAAATAACTGAAAACTTCTTTTATAACATCTTCAGATCTAATATCCGTAAATGTTTCAGATTGATTCAAGTGTAAGTCTTAAACTTTTACTCAAACTTTCCTGAATGAATCTTTCAACCATTCGCTCACCAAATCAACAATAAAAAGTTTGCAAAGTTTGGAATTAGCAAAACAAATTACCCAACATTCTCCGATATTTGAAATTCAAAATGGCCGTCATTCCTGTATTAACTCCATAGGGGAAAATTAGGAAAATTAAATTTTGGATATTCCAAAAACTAAGACCGTGAAATTTTTTCTTTGACCAAGAGTTTTAAAATGAGTCCCTACAAGTGGTAGATCGGAAAAAAATTGTAGAAATTTGAGAGTCTGAATATCTGTCCCCGAGACGCGTTCTACCTTAGTCTTCAGCGCCTATATCACAGGTTTTTCTTTTTAATATTGTTGATCTCGCGTTTGCACGTGACTTCGAAAAAATTTCCAAATAACTACCAAGTTAAGTTTAAGTTTTTGTTTCTAGATCAAAGCTGACGACTTATAAAATTAAAAAGAACAGGATCTGCGTGTTCATTCAAACTTAAAGGGTTGATGCACTTAACACAGTGCATTTTGCTTGAAATGATATTGTGAAGAGATTCATTCAATTTCCAGCTATCAGTTAATCCAAGAATAAAATATATGGATAGGGTTCACCTTTTAGCCTGACAAGCACTCATGCGATGGGTGATAAAGAAGTATAAACGCATGCAAATGTATGTAAACCACTCTACTTCCTGGCATTCCCCCCCCCCCCCCCCCCCCCCCCCCGTTTCCAACAGTTCAAAAGAATATGATAATTCAACTCTGTATAGCTGGATCAAATTTTGTGAAATTTCAACATCACGTTCTTTCAATGCTACACAAATGAGATATTAATTTCATAAATTAATATAGTTTTCGAGTTATATGAATTTTTTATCATCAATACTAAAACCCAGGCTTTTACTAGAATACGTACCCCTTCATCCTTCGAATAAACTATTGCTATCATACTAAACTTTAATTTTTTTCTCTTTGAAAACATTTAGTATGAGGGGGTTTTCATGTCGTCTTTGATAAGACATATATTGCTTTGAAAAAGAGTGTTGCCTATACAGGTAAATGGAACTCCACCTTAACCACAATGTACACTGTAAGAGACATTCAATGTGATACTACTGACGCCTTTGTTTCACATGATACATTTTTTTCTAGGGTCAGTAAATTGGCGGAAAGCAGTTTGATGGAGGAACTGCGCTTATGATTATTGGTTTTCTGTTCATCGCTTTCATTTATGGCAGGGTAAAAACAAAACTCCTATTTCCAACGAATGCATAGCCAATGTCATAAGAGGAATTAGGTAAGCGATGAAGTAAATGCCATGCAAAATTATGTGACACTTGTTTTGCAGAATGTCAGAAAGTTGGAAACAAAAAACACCCCAAACAAACATATAATTCTTAGGAACAACAATGAACTCTTCCTGGCCCTATTATGTCTACCTATTCAGTTAAAGTGGATTCCCAACGTTTATTAAGCGTTTCTGTGACGACGCCACAAGGCACTGAATATGGGTTACGTTTGAACACGCACTATTAAAACTCAATGTAGTTCAAAGGGGAAACTCTCTCCCTTCCCCTAGACGTTTACTTTGGAATATTGCCAAACTTTCTTGATTGGACTCCAGTGAAATCTTTTACTGTTGCGTATGACTGAGTCGATCGGAAATATTCGTTATCGACATTGTTCTTTCGTCAGGTTGGTGAGAAATTCAATCGTCGAAAGTGAATGTAAACTTTGGGTGAGTATTTCAATTTCATTTTGTCGAACACTTGTAGAAGTCTTTCATTTATCGATGACATAGGTTGAGCAAGTTCGCGCCTTGTTCTACAGTATCGTCTGTTTGTTGGATTTTCTGATGACATGCTTCGAGATAATGACGATTAGTGAAGCGTCAATCATCGAATGCCTCAAATAGAAGCAGTTCTGTGTCATGTTCGAGTAGCTAGGGTTACAATGTTGGAAATATCACACTGACGAAAGCTCCTTTTCTGAAAGTTACTGATCCAGAATTGTTGAAAACTTGAACGACAGAGTGTGAATTTCAAATAAATCTGTAATTTGTAGATTGAAATACAAAATTAATAACAATGGTGCCTGCGAGTAGACTTGTCGGTGTGCAAATGACTTCACACTTAACTTGACGTGAAAGAGTTTATCAAAATACTTCGAAATCTTCTTTTTATCGCTTGACGTTTAACAAATTCACATATCCTACGAACAAATCCACATTCTAATTTTTGCTTTGGTACATACTTAATAGATTCAGCACTTGGTTGTAGACCGAGAGAACACACTTTGCAAATGCAAAATACATGCGACATGGCTGCAATACGATGAAAACCTATATTGATCAATTTCGTGTGTGAGGTTTGCCGAATAATATCGATATCTATTGTGAAGCTAGCACGGCTTGTATCATATCACGGAAGCTCTTTTTACTTGCACTGCGCTTGGTATCAAAATTCCCTTTCGGTCATTCTTTAAACGGACACTGGACACTAGTAATCGAGTAGAGGTTCCGGCTATTCGACTGTCACGTGACTAAATTGAGTTCACTCGGAGAATGTGAAAGTTGCAATCAAAAAGAAAGTTCTGTTTTACGTTGTTCTACAGACACCTATAATCTAATTACAATTACTAGGGAAGAAACAAAAAAACTAGAACAACAAATAAAACTTAGGTATTTAAAATACGAAGCTTTCACCCATTATGGTGTAAATTTCCTCCATGAAGCAAGATCACGACGCTTTTTGTTCTCCTTGGCGAACTCTGCACCTGCTGGTATTTGTCAATAAAATGAACAAAAGGGTCTGCTGTGCCTCAAGGAAACATGTTTGTGCAAGTTTTGAGGTGAATTGAGGACACACGCGATTCAAAAAGTGATGCCCCGTGGTCCGTGGGAAGGAAGTATTGTCGATTCTCTTCAACCACCATTTGATTTTCTTTGTCCAACATCTGTGACCAAATCTAAGGTCGTATGTAATACTTTCTTAAACTTTTTTACAAATTATCGATTATTCAGCGTCGCCTGTTCCATGCCGTCGATCACGCTTTCAAGTGAACACAATGGAAAGGTCAAGGGTCATCAGTTGAAAGCGTTGTGAAGTCATCCGCGACATAATTTGCACTTTTTGTATATTTACATGTGTTGGTGTGCGATGCCTTGTACTATTCAAAGATATCTTAAACACACAGTGGTTTTCATCAGACTTTGTGGTGGTGTTCCATTGTACTTGTGTAAGCTAACCAAATTATTGACAAAGTTGCAACAGGACAGAGACTAAAAACAACTTGATCTCCACTTCTGTTGGTATTTTAGTTAATAATAGGACTCTCACGGCTTTGAACTGATTCCACCAAATATAAAAACGCTAAAACAAAGACAAAATATTGCGTGGCAACGCAAGAGTTCCTGTCAACGAGGTCATTTGAGGTCACAGTGTTCTGATGAGAATCTCCATGGAGAACAACATCGTGACGTCAATAGTTGACAAGACTGTCTGACGCTCACTCTGTTGAGAGACGGGTTTCATAGATGGAGTACTTTCATCGATTTTTCTTTGGCAGTTGTAACAATATTTGCCTTGACATATGAAGGAAACCATGACAACAGGGGGAACACTATTACCGCATTCTGACAGAGTTCAATCACGATTAGAGTAAAATTACGGATGATCCGTTCCATCTTTGAAGGGATGGTCAGGATCGGAGATTGCCAAAATACGAATTTGGTTTCGCAATCCAAGATTTGTATGCTTAGATTTCTTGTTAATTTCACCATTTCCGTGGCATATTTTCATGTCAATTCACAACATTCTCTTATTTACGTCAAGACCTGCTAAGATGAAGTAGCCCATGGCGATGGCAGAACGAATCTTTCCAGAAATCAAGAAAAGATCCCAAAGTCATGGATAGGTCGCTAAATTAATTAGGCCTAAGGTACAACCTGATGCAAGCAAAACGCTCCACATAACTACCTCTCTCATAAAGATAGCCAGGTACACATGATACGAAAACTGTCGGTAGTATTGTCCTGGGTACTTTTAACCGCCGCCAAAATATCTGACAAAATAAAAGCTTGGTGAAAAACCTGAAATTCAACAGCTCATTTGTTATCCATCGAAGTCGTTTAATTGAAATCATGCATGCAGTTCTTTGCAGTCTTGTCTCATTGTTCAGCGACGGGTAGGACAGAATTCAAACAATTGTGAGTAGCAAAACACCTGCCATAGATCATAGTGTTGTCATGCCCTGGTGACGATTGTTTACCTGGGTGCACGGCACTGTGTAGCTCTGTTGTGAAAAGGTTACCAATTTAAAGTCATTTCATGCTTGCACAAAGAGGACGTTTTTGTTATTCGCGTGTCGTCCAAACCGTAACCATGTCGCCATTAATATGGTTTATATAATATAAGTGAATATGTAACCCGGATAGTTCGACTGTCAAATAAGGGAGCCTTCAGTAATTACAGGGGTGGGGTGGGCCGGGGGAATTGGGGAGAGGGTCACTTTTTAGAAAACAGTTCAAGGGGGAGGGTCCCTTTTTATAAACCTATCTTGGGGGGAGGGTCACTTTGGACAGAAGCTGATTTTATGGCCAAAACTTTGATTGTCCGTGTGATATTTCCTGAATAGGAAATCACCAACAAAATACGCACACACTTATAGACCGCCATGCATAGTGAATTGACATTTGGTGAGATTCCAAAATCAAATTTCTTGCACAACCATGGACTTGTAACCATTCTAGTCGTATCAAGAACAATAATGTGAATAATCAAGCATACATAAATGCACAGATTTATCTAATTTTGTACTGAAAAAAAATTATTCATAGTTTCATCATAGACCCCAATGCATAGTGAATCGACATTTTGGTGAAATTCCAAAATCAAATTTCTTGCACAACCATGGACTTGTAACCACTCTAGTCTAATCAAGAAAATTATTATCAATAATCAAGAGTACACAAATGCAAAGATTTACCTATTTTTGTAATGGAAAAAACTATTCATAATTTCATCATAAACACTATGGATAGTGAACCAACTTTTTAGATGGAATTCAGAAATCAATTTCTTGTACACAAATGTTCATTTTACTTCCCTATTCAAGCAAAGAACATTTAAATACGTTATCAAACATATATAAAATACCGATATAGCATGTTTTGTGGGGGTAAATTGTCAATAATTTGCCTGATAGACTCCATGTATTATGATTTGATATTTTTGGATGAAGCACTAAATCAGCTACATCTTGCCTTCCTATAGTTGCACAAAATATGGTGACCCTCCCTAAACTGTATGAAATACCATATCTCTTCAAAAATTCTTGCGTGATAAATTGCGACTGTCCCTCCAAAAACACCAGCCCTCCCCTCTGTAATTTGTCCCTAACATAACAATTGAACCAATTGTTATGTAAATTAGCTGATACTGTTTTAGTTATTCCCGGGGAGAATACCGCAGTGGTTGGGGGGAGGGTCAAGTTTTAGAATGTCGGACAAGGGGGAGGGTCACATTTAGACGGGAGGATTTGGGGGAGGGTCACATTTTACGGTACAGGTGTTCGCGAAATTCCCCCGGCCACCCCCCTGTAATTACTGAAGGCTCCCTAAACCGGACCCTGGTTCAAATTATACAAATAATAAACAAAGGAAAGAATGGTTATCGTACAATTTGCGTTGCAGTTTATATTCAAGTTTATTCACTACACATTAATAATGATAAAAAAGTCTACATTTATTAGCCGGTGTTATACTGTTTAAACAGAACAGTAAACTCCAGACACACCCCTATCCTAGTTCATATCAGTAATACACGTGTTCGCTCAACATCAACACGTGTTCGCTCAACATCAACTGTCCAGAATTGTTCAGAGTTCGGACTCCACGTCGATCCTGTTTCTACGGTTAGGCCTACAAATTCCTTGAGTAACTGCTTCCATTTCGGGCGGGAAACTGATACACACAACGTCCTCCAGACAATTCTCCTTTGCAATTATGGTAATAGCAGTCCAACAGCTTCCGTCAATGGGTTGGTATGTCGGGGAAATAGAAATTCATAAGCCATGCAAAAAGACCAACCACCGTCACGTCGTCTTGGTTACTGGCAAGAAGTACTATTTCCGATCCCTAGACCGAGTCTGTGCCCGCACAAGCACCACTCCATGCAGTATCTGTCTGCTCGCAGTGCATTGTTGGAGATAACGGCAATGAAGGAATTCCACCCGATTACTCAACTGTCATGTCATGGAATGGAAGATCAAATCACGTGACTTTAATACTTCGTAACCGGGGTACATAGGTAACTGCGTCTTTCTAAAGCTAACTGAGCGCCATCCTTTGCCAACTCTGCATTGGTGTAAGTTTGAATGAGGGAAAGAGTTTTGAGGAATCCGATTTTCAACTATTCCCTGAGTCCACATCCAAACACGAGATGGATGAGAAATGTAAATACAGACAGCAGAGGAAGTTGGGACGAGAATTACAATCATGACAACAGCCATGCAAAAGCTGTCATTAAAGCCACCATAGATATTAAAACGGTATGGTTAGGATTGAGGACACAAGACACGCATTATGTCATCCTTGGCGGTCAGACTCATTAGGAAACCTTCAATGTCAGAGCAGCATATACATTCTGTTTCACTTTCAAATGAAAGAATCCGTAATGTCATCATGATAATGATAGTGATAATATTTTGGACTATTGTTCCACGTGTCATTTCGATAATTACCTGTACTGAGGTACTATACGCTTCGAAACTGAACGACTTGCATACTTCTCACTTTTCTAAGCACAGTTAATGCTACAGAAGTAAATTACCTGGAATTTTCCGCTATTTGAAATTCCATTAGGCTGTTATCCCTGTATTCACCGTACTGGAAAAAAAATTCTGTTTTCTCAAAAGCAAGACGGTGAAAACCATTTTGGTTCCAGAAGCTTCAACACGAGTCAAAACAGACAGTATATCAGAAACGTATTGTAAAAGTTTGAGAGTCTGAATATTCACCCCGGGGGTGCATTTTACCTTCATGATAATGGCGCTGCGGTTTCTTCTCCCGTCAGATAATTGTGCAGTCGTTGTAGTAGCACCAACAGTGCACAAGATCGACAGGGTCTTGGTGTATGGCAAAGGTGGCTGTCACCTTGAATGAGGAAACAATTTTTTAGATCGTCTTCTTGAAAGAAACTCCGTTCTAAAGAAAAATGGGTTCAGGAGCAAGTCAACCTAAAGGTAAGAAATAATTGTTTGCAACCCCCCTCTCCCCCACCCTCGAAGAAAGAATCGAAGCATATTCCAATTCTATGATGGTTGTTGAAAGTCATACATTTTTTCCTTGTTGGTATAGTGGCTGCCTTTGTTGTCTGTGTTTCTATAAGCATAGACAGTACAGACGGTCCCCCTCTACTGTCTATGCTATAAGTCAGCACGTGTTAACACAGCGTTCGCTTTTTTACCAATATGACAAATTCCCATTTCAATTGTTGATATGAAGGAAGAATTGCATGTGAGGTACTTGTTTGTCATCCATTGTGCTCGCTGATTTAATTATTATCTCACTACAGATCCGCATAAAACAGGACAAATCTACATTACACGGTGATGTTTGACATGATATCGGGCATTACTGTTATGCGATGTGTGTGCACGTATCTGCTTTCTGTTTGCATACCTGCACTTGTGTATGCATGATGGAATAAACGACTGTAAATACTCAATTTTATAAAAGAGATGTATATACTTACTTAAGAACTAAAACATTCATACCACTCCAATCACGATGTGACTAGAAAAACAACGAAAACTGTTTAAAACACCACAAACTTGTTTCACAATATCAATTTTCAAAGTAGCTGTAAAATATCAACTAATTAGCAACAAAGTTCGAGATAAAAATTAACATGTATATGTCAATCAAAGGCATGGGGGTTTTTCGATAAAAACTTGGAAAGAAGTCACCACTTGATGACGAAAACATATTTCACGTGTAATTTTCACCGAGCTCAGCGTTTTACTTTATTTATTTAATTAATCCATACGAATTTTCCAGATCCAAGGAATTGAATCTGACGTTTCAATGGAATAATACCACTCATTATGAGTAAATCTTTGTGACGGATTTCTTTGGAAATATTCAATGAATCTTCTGTCATTGTCACTTTAATTGTAGTTCATCCTTTGTGTTCATATTTGATGAAACGTTACTAACACGATTGGAACTGATTTAGGATAATAGGATGGTGAAGTAATGTCAATTTCATCTACAAATGTCATCTCATCTGCTTTTCTTTTTACATTACACTTTTGTTTTTATAAGTAATTTGTAATATTGCAACATTAAATTATTAAGCACTGAACTTTTTTGAGAAATTTGAAAAATATGAAGATCCAATTATCCCAAATTAGTTCCAATCGTGTTTACTCTAGGGGCACTTATGGTATTTAGTATCAATAAGATACTTTCTAAAAATCCAATGTTGACTCCGTGACAATTATGGACTACTAATATTACACTTTCTTTTGAAAAATTTCTGTTTTTTATTCACCTTTTAGTCGAAACATTTTTTGACAAGTTTGACAAGAAGGAAAAAGCAATCGATGCCTCCAGGAGCAGATTGCGCGACATGCAAAGAATCGGACGATTTACTTTCTTACAAAAACTTGTGCTTCGAGACAACATCCTGTCAACATTACCGGACGAATTTACAAATCTCAAATTCCTGAAAGAACTCGATCTGTCGCTGAATCGTTTTTTGGAGATTCCGCCAGTCCTGTTTGCGATGAAGAACATCGCAATACTCAACATGGATGGAAATATCATATCAAGGGTGCCAAGAGATATCAGGGAAGCAGAAGGTCTCGAAGTGCTGTCGTTTGAATACAACAAACTCGAAGATTTACCATTGGCGCTGTTTCTGATGCCACAAGTGAAGCGAGTCAAGATCCGAGGGAACAAACTGTCAACTTTGCCTAAAGACCTGCACTTGCGTTTGGTGTACAAATTAATCGACGGAATTTATCTGACGGACAATAACTTTACGACGATTCCGCCCGAGGTATTGGGACAGCAGGGCGCGACAGAACTGTTCATGGATAAAAACCAACTTTCACACATTCCGAAGGAAATTGCAAAGCTGTCGAAACTGAGAAGAATTGAATTAGCGCACAATAATATCACCACTACACCACCAGAGCTGTTTACAATGCCAGACCTCAAGTACATATCACTCGGCCACAACCAGATTGAAGAAATCCCATCTTCAATCGGTAAGTACAATTTCTGCTATGGATAAGATCAAATACTCCATAATGCATTTCCCGGCTCATCGTCAAAACTTACTCCATGCATCTACTCACTGAATCAAAGTATTGTTGTTCCAATTTTATTCAACGCATCAGAATGACACTTTTAAAAGAATACGTATCTTGCTCAAAGGCAGCTGTTTCACCCCAAAATTATCATTTCATGTACCATGCACTTACAACACCGAAGGGAAAGAAAACGGCGCCATTTATAACCCTGTCGTCTCCACAGGTCGGGCACTGAAATTGGAAATGCTGATCTTAAGAGATAACAAACTGAAGACGTTACCAGACGACATGAAGAACTTAAGGAAATTGAAAATCCTGGATTTAGCGCAGAATTCCATGGAAGAGTTCCCCCTGGTTGTGACGGAGTTGGAACGATTGGATACACTGAATATGACAGCCAATCACTTGAGATTTCTTCCACCAGATCTATCCAAACTCATCCATCTCAAGAAGCTCGGTCTTGGAGACAACGTCTTGAATCATGATGCGTTTGAAGTGCTCTTGACAATGATCAAACTGCAGTGGTTGTTCTTAGAGAACAATCTCATCAATGTCATATCTCCCGAAGTCACTGAACGACTGAAGACACTGAAACAGTTGTCTCTAGATGGAAACCCCATCGAAGACATTCCAGAAGAACTCCTGAAGATAGACTTGAACAACAGAAGACATCACAGAAATGCAGTGAAAGGTGAGAAGTTGATGCAAAATCGAAACTCGGATTCGAACGAAAATGTTTTTCTGACATCCTGAAATATATCCTAGAATTGTTTTTAAAACTCATTTTTGACGTACTATGCACATCAAGATAACTTTTAATAAATTCTTCTTTCAGCTAACGGAGAAGGAGAAGGTGAAGAAGAAATAGTGGAAAGTTCGGCTGTTGATCAATCGAAAATCTTTGGTGGACAGAAAACATTTACAATTTCTCCAAACGAGGAGGTAATACATCTCTGTTCAGATAAGTTACATAGTTTGAAAGACAGTTCAACGTCAACAACTGAGTTTTATCGATCAGTTTCTAAATCAAAGGATTTATCAAAGGCAAGGAAGCTAATAATAATATTAAGGAATTTTAGAATAAATTCAGCTGTATTTTTTCCTTGCATTTTAGAGAGAAGAGCAAATCGCCATATCAAACACTTTTGCCTTGGAACTCCCTCCTGACAGTGTAACAAGCGAAATGAAATTTGAAGTGGCATATGCAGATGAGGAAGAAGAAAGCCAGATAGATTTACCGTTGAAAGAAGGCGAGCAACAAGAGTCAGAATTGATTGACATCACACCCCGCTCCATGTCATTTGGATCTCTGGTCAGTCTCGTTGTCAAACTCGATGCCTTCGATGATCCTTCCAGAGATTTGGTTATTATGCAAAGTGAAGACAATAAAACCTGGAATGAATTGAAGACGTACAGGGTAAGTGAACATATCAGGACAATAGCTACACGGATGTTTACCATCCGGAAATTTCTCATTTAATAGTTTCATACATGTATGGTTGAGGATAGGATAGAACTGAATCAGTATCCAGTGGCTAAATATAAAGAGGCAACTTTCCTATGACGTCATATGCTGACGCAAATCCTTCATTGGCATGACGATAGTTCAGCTTTGACAATGACATTGAAAGGGCCAGTAGCTGTAACTTTTGGTGTTTTATCGCTTTTATTGTTTTGACAACAACAGTTTCTTGTTCTTCTTGCCGGCTTGTCAATTCGTCCTCTAGACAGACTACATTGTTATTGTTTACAATTAAGTGAGTTCAAGTCTGGACTACAATTCAAATATCATCAATACTGTACACTTTTCACGTACACTCGCTGTGTGTGACAAGCTGAAAAGTCGAAAACGTTCTTTCGAGAATAGAACAAGAATTTACTACTGACATGCAAAACAGTGTAGCAAAATGATCGAAAGTTACAAGTAAAGGTCCTTAAATACCCAGATGTAGTTGGCTGTGCTGAGATAGGGTTTAACAGAAAGAGTCGAATGGATTGATATCCGGGGGTATCGCTCCTAGAACCAAATGAACAACTATAGTAAACTTGACACCTCATCGGCGAAACACTTAGAATATTTTGTCCCATTCCATTTCCACTGCCCTTGTAATTAACACAATTGGAGCTATTTAAGACAATTGCATAGAGTTAACTGGGACAGCAATCTATACATTTGCCTTTTCCTCGTTATGCAATGTGAAATGTAAACGTTGGCAGTGTTTTACAGATCGCATGAAAATAATGATTACATTTCCAATTCAACTTTTTCTCATGTCACAAGTACACTTGACAAATCACAGTTTCACACCATGCATATTAATTATCCTGCAGTAATGACAATCTCTTAATTTCATTTGCGTTTTATTCAAATTCTTAAAATCTTTTTTATTGTTTCAGGAGGGAAGCCTCACAAAAGTCAAGGTTAAAAGTTTAACAGGATTGGTCGCTGTTACCAAGCCTCATGTTGATGAAATGAACCTGGGCGAGGATGGAGGTAAACTTGAATCAACAGCCGTTGATGGTGTTAGTGTGTCATTTCCTGGTGGCGCTGTTGCGGCGGAACAGTCTATTGCAATGGAGGTAAGGCGGCACTAAAACGTTTTAACCTTTTTAGAGTAACTTGAATTGATTTCGCAAAATAACTGAATGTTTTGTTTTGCTGCTAGGTGCGTGGTCATATTTAAGGTAATCTTAAAAAATGAATGATGGGATGTCTCATTTTCGAAATGTAAGTTTTCAGAATTTTCAAGAAATTTGGAGAATCAAGGCTCGTTTGACAAGTGAAATGAAATGTTGATGCTTTTGTGTAATAATTATGTCATGGATGGATCGCAATTTCCTCAAAGTCAGTATATTTTTTCGACAAATCCTGTAAAGAGGTACAATGTGACAAGGCTTGGGCGAACATTTCCTATTACGCAAACTCCTAGACCAAGTCTAGAAATTTAATAATGACTAAAAACCAAATTAGGTTCATAATTCGGTCTTAAAAGGACCAGAAGCATCGTAAATATTCAGATCCCTCGTTTTCATCTTACAAACACGCAAACAACGTGACACGCTGAAAAAATGAAAAACAACATTGGTCTGACAATTTATCAATAAAGAAATCATGAAAGCAAAGAAACGATGGCAGTTTTTTGGGAAATGAATTACTACATGGTATTCCATTCTATTACAAATGAATATCTGTGTATCTTCACGGTTTAAAGGTCGATCCAATGAGAAATAACACGGCTGATGACAAAGATGCTCTATGTGAAGTTGAGAAGGATGTTTCGCTTTCGCCCTGTGTGTTCATTAAAGGTGCCAACGGTAAGAAACACCTTGAATTCAGCGAGGAGGTCAATGTCACGCTACCAATTCCGCCACCACTTCCGGGCAAGAAAGAAGACAGCACAGAGCTAAGAGTTCTCAAAGACGAAAAGGATAACAATACTTGGAAGGACATCACCGATGACTTGGGACCAATTGTACGACATGCAAGGCGGGCGTCATTTGGCATTCGATCATTTAGTGGGTAAGAAGCTCTTGCTTTGACAACAGATTATCCTAGATGTACCAACGGCATTACTGAGTTTCATTTATTATGAAGGAAACGTAAGAATAAAGAATTCGAAAAACGATAATTTCCGGCAATGCAGTTATCACGTTTCTAAACTGCATCTTCTAGGTATGCTACTTCTCCTGTTTGCCATTTTTATAAATATTTGATAGCTGTTTTCTCACACAGAAGAATATCGGTCGGACGGATGTTTTTGCTATATCGTTTACTTTACTTTCAACATTTACTGAAGTATGACAAAACTTTCGCAATGTCAATTTTTCCAACATTTTCGTCAAAATTACAATCATAATGAAGATCATATTGGTAAATATGTATTAAGTAAAAACTTAAAGCTTTGGTCGACCCTTCGAATTAACTGTATCGGTTCATTTTCTGCCTAGTACATTAGATATTGTTTCCATTCCCTATTACCTAGATGAAACTAGAAAAAAAATTGTAGTCACTGGCGTGACCTCTGTATGACCTAATAACGCCACCATGCGTTCGTTTGCATACATCTGCCAATACTAACGTACAGTATCAACTCACTATCACATATCATTTATCAAAACGTGTTTTTCATAGTTTTTCCTAAGAAAGCGCAAAGGTGACTACCAGACACCTAAAGTCAGTCTAGATGTATTTGTATATATAGTGATGAAAAGCCAACTAGGGGTCTAGTACAAGGCGTATTGATGTCACCGTTTGCATGAAAATGGTGGGGTGGTTTTTCTTATATATTGCATATCATGACTTTTCCAGGTATGTCATAGCAAGAACAGATCCACTGAAAAGGAACAGGATAAGTTCGTTCGCCTCCAGAGTGCGAAGGAGTGGGAAAGGCAGCAGAAAACATAATGCATACAAGGTCAAGGTGATGTTACTTCAGCTTGGTTTGAATCCAAAACAGATGGTGATTAGTATAGTGGTGGCCGATAGACTACGAGAAAAGCGCCGTGAGTTCGTCAAAATTGGATACAGTTCATCCGCCGTGTCATACAGCGGTGACTTCATGCTCAAGAGGGGCGAAAACATCGAGTTTGACGTAGATGAAGAATTCGAGTTCACCAATGAAAACAGAAAGTGTGTTTTTTACCCAAACCGTGACAACACCACGCATGTGCACGTCATTCCCAAGGACGAGAACGACAACACACAGAAGCACAAAATCGGCTTTATCAAATTCTTTAAGAAGGACAGGAGTATGGTTGCTGAATTACCATTCAAGATATTCTTGGTGAGTGATTCGTAGTCCTAGCAAAACTATTCAAACCCTGGCACTGTGGTCATATCAGTGTGTTTTCAGTATCAAGCAACATACACATTAGGATGTAGCTACCTCCATGTTTGTACTTTGTGTTCAAAAATCACTAAACATTACTCTACACTTAATGTTTGTACAGATAACTCCTCACGACCGAAGGCTGAGCAGAATGATAACCGATCCTGACATGGTGTTTGAAACTGACGAAGGTAATATGGAGTTGTATTTGTTCAACACCTTTAATGTTCGCAAAAACACCCTTCCAAAGTGTAGCGTCAATTTTGAAGGCAGTGGCATTCGTAAATGATTTAATGTGCATGGACTTCACTGGGCCATTTAAGGTTGACTGTGCCTTGAGGACAGATATCCGGACTCTCAAACTTTTGCAATTCTTTTCTGATCTACCACTATTGGGGGCTCATTTTAAAGCTCTTGGTGTATAAAAACGTTCCATCAACTTTGTTTTTCGAAAATCGAAAATTTTATTTTTCTCCATAGAGTGAACACAGGGATGTCAGCTATTTTTAATTTCAAATATCGGTAAATCTTGGGTAATTTTTTTCTCTATTTTCAAAATGTGCACGGTGACCCCTGATTTTTATTCTTAATTTTGAAAGAGAGTGGTTAAGATTCCTGGAGAAAAGTTTGTGCAAAAGTTTAAGTCTTTCACTTTCGAGGCGCATACTACTTTAACCAAACCTTGATCATAATATATTATCACGAACTGCGTAAAGGTCCTTTCTCAACAGACACAAGTCGTATTATTTTTCTATTTCTATTTCTATGATTTTATTATTTTCCGCGAATAAAACATGCAAATATTCCCCGATTTTAAAAGTGACGTCATCTCTAAACTTAAGAAAGAAAAAAGTCAATTCACGAGTCTTACAAGCAGTTTTGTTTGTTTTTTTCAGATTATGAATTCTTCTTCAGTTTTTTGGCCGGTACTTTACTTATTCCCCATCAACAGCTAACTGATTTTGCGATGAAGATTGGCCTTCAACCAGAAGAGTTCACTAAATTCAGAAATATGGATTTGAGACAACAAGTCTACAGAATGCTGATATTATGGAAAAAGAAAGAAGACGAAAATAGTGAAAATGCAGACATGAAAAGCATAGTCACCGCATTGCGAGAAAATAAGTTAGAGAACCATGCCAGCACAGTGCAGCGATTCCGACTATCTGATCCAAACACAGGTAATACATAGATAGATAGATACGTAGATACATAGCAACAACCATCGATCTATCTATCCATCCACTCATTCAAACATACCTACCACCTACCTACCTTCCTACCTACCTACCTGCCCGCCCACCCGCCAGCTTGCCTGGCTGCCTACCTACCTACGTAACTACATACCTATACATACATATACACACACCCATCCACCCATCCATTCAATCATACATACGTACGTATATACATACGTACACACATACACACATACATACATACATACATACATACATACATACATACATACATACATACATACATACATACATACCACCCTTTAATAAACTCACATCATAGCTTTACCAGTATAAGGTCGATTAATACCATCATGATTTGTCGACTCTGTGTTAGATTTTCGTCGATAACAATTTGCCTCGACCATTTTGCTTCTGATTGTGGCTTTTTGATGACGTCAGATTCGCCCTTACATGTGTTCACTGTTTACATCTCGGATCATAATTATATCGCATGCGTTGTTCACCTAGTTTAAATTTCTGCATTGCGCATGGTTACTGCTTACATTTCGCCGATTTTAGAAATACAGTTTCAGAGCACAGTGCGTTTAGAAGTTTCAATGTTCAAAGTACATCTTGCTGTAATGGAGAGTGTTGTATGATTTTTTCCAGATATCCGTGGGGCCATGAGGCACGTTTCTAGTAACATTACACCCAGTGACATGAAAATATTTGCCCGCTACCTGGGTCTTAAGGAGATTGAAATCGAAACCATCAAACATGATTTCCCGAACGACGCACAGGAACAGAACTATCAGATGTTGCTGCTTTGGGTGAGGCGTGCCGGACATGACGCTACCATCAAGAAATTAATCGAGACGATGTTTCGCATTCCACAACTCAAACTTCTCTCTGACGATTTGGTCAGAGACTTCGGCTCCTTTGCTGACGCCTAATAAAATAGATGAAAATGTAAGCAAACCAAATATCTTTGAAGTCAATATTTCACTGTAAAATAATTATTTTCATCAATAACATTTACATCTTGTTTGAGAAATATTGCGTTGTGTATTATATTATATTACAGCAGTACTTTGTAATCTGAATGACGTCACATCACTATGTACAATATTCATCAACACGTCAACTTTTCATTTACACAATAATTACCTCTCAATGTTCGATTGATTAAATGTTGCCGATATGTTTTGACATTGAAAATTCCAAAGGTTTTCAATATATCAATATAAACGTCGAAACAATCAAGCACGATTAATACACAGATTATTCGGGCGCTGTTCCCGTCCACCGTTTTACGTGTTACACGGCTTAGTGTAAAAACCGTGATTTTGGAATGATTTACCCGTACTATGTCTATGTTCAAACATTATGAAAACGACTCTCTTTTCCGTCATAATGAATTTTGTAATAAAGAACCGGCCGGCTTCGAAGATTTGTTTACTCCTGATTCGTTTTCATGTCTGGAATTACGGCTTTCCAAGAAACGTACGGAAGCAGACGGATTATGAAATACTCATAGACAAATATTAGCGTTGAAACTATGGATAGTTTTGCCATAATGTCAATGGGTCGTTAAGAATAACACTGTCGTGTGTACAGAGTTAACAATATACATATTATGTTTTGAAGCGATGTACACTACATAAACCAATATTTAAATTTCAAAATGGCGCCACTTTCTGTATCATTTAGATTGATATTGCTTCAATCGTTTATTTTCAGAACTGTGATTTTCGTTCAACGGCAAAATTTTTCCGCGGAAACTAAATTATAGCAAAGAGTGATAGTATAGATAATTATGTTTATAGAACGCTTAACCGTCATGGCGGCCTTTCTTCACATTAAATTTGGTACGATCTTACCAAACAGTAGCAATAGTATCTTAACAAATGAAGGCAAAGATAGTCATTGTAATTTCATTAATAGCAGTTTCCGCCCAAGGTTTAAGTACGCCCATTTCTCTAACATCAAAATTATCTTTAAATTGAATAATTTCATGTATTTTTGCAAAATCATCACTTAGGTCTCCAGTTTTTAATCTTGTGTGATATTAATTGTACAGAATTTTTTACTCAAAATCAAAATCAAAGTCAAAATAATCATCCGACTCACACAGGTGAAGGTGACTGGTTTCTTGTCGATTACAGAGTTGGTGAATTGCTTTGACCAGATAAGGAAAATGTTGAGTTTTATGCTATCTATTTCTTCTGACATTCAATTTGAAAAAATTGTGTTTTGTAAATCAGTCTTTGTAAAAATAATTTCTTATGAATATATTGTACTATCAAATCATTAATTTTTGTATTTTATGCTCGTAGAATAGGAGGGGACTTCAACCTGTCGTATATTTTTTCATGGAACGGTAGTAATTAATAAGACAATGGTGAGAATGACTGTACGGCAGGATTTCTGTTTGCACATTTGTATCTCCGATCGTACAAGATTAAAACCTCTCTATCTAATTACATGACTACCAGAAAAGGAAAGATATACTCATTTTGAACACATAAAACTTATAGACACAATTTCAGGGTGCAATCTATGATAAAAAAGTAACTTGCGGTGTACCCTGATAGCCATACCGAAATACCCGGTGTACAACCTGATAACACAATCTCTGTGTTCTGCTGATGTGCAGCGTGTGATTGTCACTATTCACAGCAACTTAGGGAGTATATTTGTATCATTCAATTATAACGGTAAGATTCGGCCAACCAATTGGATAATAGCTTCCGAGATTAGCCCTCTCTGTGTGTTACGTCAGATGTCACTGTTGATTTCTCAATTTTGGTCCGGACTATATTTGTCATTCATAACATTTCAAATTTGATCATAGTTGGTTATGTTTGCAAGGCTAATGCCTTTTATTTCAACACCCTTTTGAGAAAAACAAGAAAATATACATGTCTAATAGAACAACAATATTATAATGAAGGTAGTATCAAATATTACATCTATGGTCTCATTGAGAACTAAACAGCGAGTGTACTTTGTCAATGTAAATATCCTTATCATCGACGATTCGTTGATGTGAATGGAAATTTGTACACTATAGTTGTACACTTTCCAAATTGAGCCCGTATGCCTTTTTCCGTAAAAGTGTTATGAATCCCATTTTGGACTTGGCACAGTTATAAATTGTAACCAATTCATAACTTTAAAAGCTAGCTTTAGAATATCTGTAACCGAGAGTCAAGTAAGCTTCATCTGTATTTTTTAAGTTTGTTTGTAAATTTCGAATTTCTCAATATTTCTTTTTCCGTATTTTAACTGCAGTTTCCCGTTATGGTGAAATACTCGGTATTAGCATATCAACTAAGTCATACGTGCGTGCGCAACCAGCGATGTCATTATTAAAATTAAACTAAAGTCAAGATTTGAATTCAATGGTAAGACAATAATCGTGATCTTTACAGATGTATTAGCTAGGTACGTTGGCAAGAAGAATACTTGGTATAGGGCACCCAGGAAAATGCAGTCTATATTCACAATACATTATAAGATATGGAACAAAAATACTGAAAACAATCGTCTTTGATTATTTACCAATAAATGCCAACTTACATAGTTAAAGAATCTAAATGTTTACCATGTAGCCTTGCGACTCCACATGTAAAACATGCCATGCTTGTAGCTAGAAAATTCAAACAAAGTTTATGTATATTATTTTTTTATATATACACTGAAGTTTCAGAGTACTGAGAATTTTGTATATCTTAATATCAACAACAGCGACATGAAGATAAGTCAGTATAGATGCATATATTTACTTTGAATTTCTACACCAACAGATAGACTGGTATCTCAATTACGATGGATTTACATTTTGCATATCTCTTTTGAAACATTTTATTTGACTGTACTATAAAGAAATTCAATTACTCTAAACAGAGAGGCAGTTTGAAAAATTCCAAAGTTCATCTCGCACATTGAACAAGATTTGACCACACCCGTTGAAAGATATGACGCCATGTTTGAGAAGAGAACGGGGCCTACACAGGACCATTTTACAAATGAACACAATACTAGCAGATTCAGTTGCTTCAAACAGCTGTGGGCCCGTTAGGAAAGTCTAAGCCTTATTGTTTTCATAATGAGGGATGAGCACAGCGTTTTCAGGTGTGTCTCATCTTTTGTCTTTCCTGTTGGTTTGACCACCTTTTTGTTAATGCAGCTGTAAATTAACTTATTTTTGTGTGTCGATTTGTGAGTCATAGTTTCAATATCTCTTTATAAGTTGTCGATTTCTAGATGACTAGTCTTGGACTTTAGACCTGTAGTAACGATTAAGTTCGTCATTCACCAGATTCAGCCAATACAGCAGTTAGCGAAAAAGGTGTCCGCAGGCGTGTTTTTGTTTGTTATTGAGAGCCAGGAGTGGACGATACTTTTATTTTCGTCGAAGCGGAAGGGGAAAGGGTCTGAGAGCAATTTTTGTAGAGGGCGAGATATATTCCAGCTTTAATTTACTCGGCTGACAAGTTTTAAAAAATTAAGCAGCGGATAAGGAATATGCTTCGGTTGCATGAGGGAAGAGAAGGGCAAGTGCAAGCGAGGATGTTGTCTGATGGAGAGTGAAGGGAACACGAAACTAAGTTGGTGAGATAACTTTTTGAAAGGTAGCAGGAGGGAAGTTGCAAACAGCCTTCCACTCACCTCCAAATGTTCACGTTGTTCAAGCTATGACGTCAGTATGCAGGAATCTGCTTGTTGGTGAACGTTTCACCCATCACGATAGGTTACTAGTTTGTGATTTCTTCATTCACCAAAAACTTCTCGATATCAAATCGTTATCAAGGGTAAATCTTACTTCTAAAATGTACACAGAAATGTATTAGAATTTTTTTAAATGGAAACTCTCTGTACATGAACGTTTACATTCTGTATATTCACTGGTAGCGTTGCTTCACTTTCATTCATGTATGTACGTCACTGAGATTGTATCTACATTCAAGTTTTGTATGTACTTGAAAGTGAAATAAAGTAACCGAGATACAACATTTTGAATCGCGTAAATTGTTCATTTCTAAATATGCGGAGTGTTTATCAAATACATTTCACAACAAACTGATGACGCGAATAATTTCTTAAGAAAAGGCGAAGGGCTAACACCGTGTAGATTCAATATTCTATTTTATTGAGAACCAAGGATTGACGACTACACTCTCAAGGTTACCCGACGTGTTCCGTTCTCCGAGGGTCCTCTTGACTTTTGACCCGTTTTAGCAGTGGAGGACACGGAGCACCCCACACAACGAATCTGCAACCTTGTGTTGGTTTAGATTTGATGAATTAAACAATCCGTAAAATCAATGACTGAGGGAGATTGTTTCTCAGCGTTCTTGTAACAATACTTGTTATTTCGGTTATCTTAACATGGTACGATTTGTCATTTTAATATATTTCATCTTTTCATTTGAGAACAAGCTACATCACAATTCATTGAACATTGCACATGGTTCGAAATGCAAAATTTAGGGATACGAAGAAATTATTTTTGTTTCATCAAAAGTAATGATTTAGTATTATCATCCGAAGTTGCAGGCATTGTCCGTTTAAGGAGAGAAAAAGATTGGCCAACATTACAGATAGGTTGGAACAGTTTCATTTAAATGCCGTAACATGATCATCCTCAACAATTGTAATTAATTGTACGCAAACAAATACATTATATGCTTAGATACATGTATTGCATCATCAATAACTTATAGCTGTATGTATCGATTAGGAATAAAGGAGATAATTTGTCTTCACTCGGTCTTCGAGAAATTCGATAGTTTCCTCACGAAATTTCACTATGTTTGGACATTAATGTGTTATTTCGTCATTGAAAGTTATTGTCTTTGTATTGTGTGCATTGATAAATTCAACCTTCATCAAATTCTCCGGGTTTTTCTCGACTTATCACAAGAGGGCGTGCCATTGTACAACAGCACTGCGAGGTGTCGTCATCATCTCGTTCCAGTGAGCTAGCCCATCTCCAGTGGAATATCTATTCGCTCCTACCACTACTCGCCCTAGAACTTTCGGGTAACCAAAGCTTCCACTCTGATACTGCATAGCGGCAACGATACAGGTGTCACTAGTGTTCGACTTTGCAAGCTCCATAGAGAATGCTTCGTTGAATTCTGGACGTGCTTCCTTGCGAATGACTGCTGTACGCTTCGTTTTCATCAATCGGCCACCTGTCACCATGGTGAGCTTGATTGACAAGCGGACGTCTGCCGGGGGAAGGGGGAAATGCATACACTTATATTGTGAGATGATAATGATGCACTCTAACTTTTGATGTCCAGGATTTTATATCATTCCGAGACAGATGTAGAGGATATTCATTATTTACATGTACTGCTAACGTAATACTGTGTACCTGTAATGACGTCACTGTTCCATCGCTGATATGTAAAAATAAGTATTTGTCCGAAATGTTTTACCAGACTTACAGAAATTATTTGATGGAGTTTGAGAAATCGGTATTGTGTTATCACAAGTGTTATTATTCAAACGATGCAAATCTCTAGTTATAGGATCTGACCGCAATTTGCGGTATGTGCAGAACGGTAAACATTTGTCCGAATTTTCTGCGATTGCGGCAGCCAATGGAACAAACCTACAATTGCGCTATGGAATAACATGACATTTTTATTGACACTCTTAACAAGAGACCAAAGATGCTGGTGAAGGTTGCCTCGTTGGGGACTCTCTCAGACTGTCGCATACGATCAAACGGCTGATATCTCTTCTGGGGAGGGGGTGGGGGGGGGGGTTGGAACTAAATCGGCTGGTGAACTTCACTTGTGCACTATTTTGGTGAAGATTGTCTTTAAGTTTTCCTTTTAGTTAATTGATTGCACCATATAGCTGGAATGCAGCTAATTGGTTACACTGATTAATGGATGATGACATATGACCAGGTAAAGATTCTCGAAAGCTATATATATAAATTATTATATTGTTACAACTTCTCTGTGAATGATGACACAATACTCCGCACCCAATACTCCGCACTGTAGTTGGTTATTTTAGGAGAGAAGCCATGGCTCTGAACCAAATAAATTACATTTGAACTTAAGCGACAACCTGCAACAGTATCCCAGGGGAAACATTTTCCCCGTAATGTGAATTTTTATATAGTTTCCTGTATTTTAGTTCCAGTGTTATTCAATTCAAAATATTCTTCTAAAGCGATCAAAATGATGTTAAATATAACTCTAAAGTGTAACTTCATTAAACATTTTAGCGAATAATAGATTAAAACCCTACTAGCTGTATCTTTTAGCATTATTTTTATGATTTACTTTAAGCTAAATATGTTTGTGAGAATGTACTAATTTAGGTGTGAGTATAGACTTATTATTAACTACCAGCTAGCATGTATGTGTCATTTTGAACAAGATAAAGATTACAGTGCGATTATATGTTTACCCAAACATTACATCGCAGTCCCATGCGGAAAAGCAAAAAGCGTGGATACTGTGCATATCTGCACTGAAATCTTCACATAAACTGCACAGAGTAGTCCAATGTAATGCATAGGGGTGAATGTTTTCAACTGTGACATTGTATGTTCTGTTTCCTTTGTAATATTACCAATTTTTGAAAATGGCGGGAAATCAAAATGACCGTTAAAATTTGAATTTACTTGTCAAATGTTTCATAAAGGAATGGTTTCCTAATGCAGTAAAAGCCCATATCCCTTCAGAGGGTAGAATTCAGAGAAAACCAGGAGAGAATAGGAAGATATTTTGAGGTCAACAAATTTCAAGAGTTACAGCTAGTGGGGCTTTAAAGTTAACATCGATAAAAAAGCTCGCTTATGTGTTGAAGAAATGCAAGATGACTATCATTTTCTTGTTTTACGTATCGCTTGGCATCGATTCAGATCTACGTGTCACTTAGATTTTACACAAGTCACCATTTTACATTTGCATCACGTCACACTACCTTGACGATTTAATCATGATATCGCTTAGCAACAATTTCTCTATAGTAAGAAAATAGGGCCTGAATACGTAGAAATTATCTTACATATTGATTTACATGAGACAATCGACAATTGAAAAAAATAAAACTGATTCCAAGCGAAGAAAAGACATTGCGTTTAATTGGATATGGGTACTCACCTTCATCGGTTTTTGCACTGGCCGGTAAATTCAATTCTCTTGCCTTGAGAAGAACTACAGTAAGTCTTTCCGCGTTTGGCAAATACGTCAGTGAAATCAAAATCTCGCCTCGTTTTAACTCAGACTGTAAACAGATAACAAATAAAGCACAGTTATTTTTTAATGAAGCACCATTTTCACATTGTCCTATCCAAAACGCATGCACCTAGTACGTCGAAAGAAGTTATTATAGAATCGAAAACAACGATGAATGTGGTGTTTTGGCCACTTTCCAATTGAATACATATTCAACAATGTTACAATTCACAATGAACTTGACTTTCACTCGAATATGTAAAAGACTTCATAACTTTAAAATTATTTTTGAACCCTGTGCAACATGAATTACTACTACTTTCATAATATCTGAGTCAAATGAAATAATGACATCACGTGCTTTGTTCTGATACATTCATCCTCCTCTACTACTTACCGGTATAGCCTCTTTTAGATCTCTCCAAACATGCTCCTCTCCACATCGCGGTGGTTTGAAATCGATATCTCCAAGGGATACCATTACGTGTCCAATGACAGTGGGCCTTGAAAATCTGTCGAAATCGTAGACGACCAATCGAATAACTCGACTCTTCAGCGAGGTTGGCGGGAACGTGAAGACGAAGTTTTCGTTGAATATTGGATTCAGGGTCTTACGATGAACTTTGGTGAATATTTTCCTGGACTTGTCCGGCAAGAGAGTGATCTTTACGTACGGATCCGCGGTCCCTCTCATGTTTTTTGCAGGTAAATGTACGGCACGGATGAGGAAAAAGGTCAGCTGCTCGCTCTCTTCATCATAGAATACGGAGAAACAAAGCTTTCCGAGACCAAATTTCGAAGGCGTGAACGTAGTTTTGTCACTGCAAGGTTGGTAATCAACTGGCTTTATATCTGACAGTGAGAACGCGATTGGCTGTAGGCTTTCCCGTCTCTGAAATAGAGTCGTATCGAATTCTTTCGCGAACTCTGGGTTTGTTAGAGATGGAATTATAAATGGTGGAGGTTGGTCCATTTTGATAATGGCTCTTGGCGTCTTGTCACCTTCATCAACCTGAGAGGATCCCTTTGTTTCCCTCCGTCTCCAGAGATAAAACATGATAGCGATAACTATTCCCAATATTATGACGCCTCCAATGACAGCATAAGGCAATCCTGGCAGTTCTCGTGATGGCTTCTTTCCAAAGGAGAGTCTGTCTGATCGCTGCGCCGAATTTCCTATCGCTTCCATATCGAAACCATGAGATTTTACCATAGTTATTACAAGCCAAGAACCATCTATAGTGCTGAACAATATTGGAAACGTTTTCTTAGTCGTGATAATTAGAACTCTAATTGAATGCCATGAAGATGTTCAGCGAACAAAGATGTTCCAAATTTCGGAGCAAAACTGCCACCATAATAATTATAATAATAATATCAAAGCTACATACCTCTGATTTTTAAATAGACAGGGTTTATCTAGCGAAATAAAAAAACTCAAATTATTAGAAGTGATGTATTGTGGAGAAGTTTGGGAAACAGTGAAAACGAAACTTTAATTCAATGCTTTGTTTATGTATGGACCGTCACGAACTGTACGTTGCCTCGATAATACTGCTATTGTTTCATCTTTTGGAACTTCTTTAGACTGATCCTTAGTTTCAGTGACAAAATAGTGCTCGTATGCGAACCAAATGCATTAGTATAATTCAATTTTATGAACTGCAATAACCGGTGTAGATAAATTTAAAAAAACTTGTTTTGGACAAATACGGGTGGCATAGATAAAAGATTTGCTACGAGTTGAAACCAAATAAGTCGTAATTTTGACAGAGATGTGGTAGATAATAAACTTTGAGATCTGTGAACCTTACAGCCGTCTCACTGTTCTAGGGACGAAATGGGCAATTGTCTCATAATAATTACGGATGATTTCAAACTTGCACTATCTGGCTACTCTTGTACTTACTTACAGAGGGGTTATAGAACTGCCTGGTCTTTCAACTACATTCCACTTACTGATCATAATCAAAACTATTTTTCTTTCGATTTGCAAAATAATCACTCGGAAGGATATTTTCGAAATCGTTTAAAGATCATCGACCTTTCTAAAAAGCTATTTACGAGCACATGAACTCACAGAGAGGTTGTTTGACAGACAAAAAGAAAACAAAGCAGCGACTCCTGGTCGATTTCAAAAACATGACTGACAAAGTCATCAAACATCCATCTAGCTTATCTCCAGCGATTTAACCAAAACAGAATGAGCTATAACAGCAGTGAGGTCTTATACTGAAAACGTTTTCTACTCACCATGTCACGAGTAAAGTATACTGCCGACTATCGGTTTCAAGATGATGATGGGAGTGTCATTACCGACAATATCATCGTAAACTTTCCAGCCGAGCGGAAGCGGGAAAGTCTGGAATTTCCAAGTGATTTATTTCGCATCACATCGAAAGACACCTGTTGATTGTTTTGGTCGTTCTCTGATTGGCTAGACACCAATGTGAATATTGTGGAAAGTTCTCTGATTGGCCAGACAACAATTTGAATGGGGTATTATATGTGAAACTTTGCTTGTTTCGACACCTGTTTGAATATAATAGCAAGTTTTATCTGTGAGATTGTTTCTGGTGGCATATCACAAGATTCATTCAAGTTTCATCAATTTGTTTATTGCAAGATTCATTCAAGTTTCATTAATTTATTCACCAAAGAATAAAATTTCAAATATCGGTAAACGTCGAGTAATTTGTTTCTCTGGCACCAACATTTGTACGGCGACCCCCGATTTTCATTTCCGACTTTGAAAGAATGGCTGAAAGTTTACTTGATGAAAGTTTAAGAAAAAGTTAACCTCAACATTTTCGAGGCGCTAACTACCGACACGATTGGAACTAATTTGGGGTAATTGGATGGTAAAGTAATGTCGGTTTAACCTGACAATGTAACCTCATCTACTTTTCTTTTTTAAGTTACACACTTGTTTTATAGGTTATTTGCAATATTGCAGCAGCTATAGGGCACCTTACACTTTTGAGAAATTTGAAAAATATGAAGATCCAATTATCCAAAATCAGTTCCAATCGTATTTGTAACGTTAGGGCGACATTTTTTATTTTTGTGTTTCTCATCTCCCGAACGACCGTAAATTTCAGCTCCGACATGAAAATAAAAAAAACCAACTTTTTTATTTGCGCCGCCTCTGAGGCGATCATCCTAGCAACAGCACCACCGTCATCAAATTGTGAGATTGCAGCGACTCAGACTGAAAGGACAGAGAGTACAGAACACTGAACTGAAAGACAAGAAATTGCAGTGACTGAATGGACAGAACATTGAACTGAAACAAGTACACGTTTTTCTGTACTTAAAAATTGTAGAGACTGAATGGACAGAACATTGAACTGAAACAAATACAGATTTTTTTTGGTACTTGTTTTTTTTTATTTCGACCGCCCGCCCTGCCCGAGTATTCCTCTGGAGATGAGAAACAAAAAAATAAAAGGGTCACCCTTAAATAGACGCATACATGCATCATGGAAGTCACAATTCAAGTTTTGGCCATCAATTATGTGATTACTTGTGTCCAGTGTGAACAGGCAATACATTATTACTATGCATTTCCAGTAAGCGCAAATCGTTTCGACACGCTCGCTATGAGAAGAGGTAGTGTTACATTGCGAATGACCATGGATGTGAATCAACAAGTGTGAGTCTTAAAGATCGTGAAAATATATGTTCTGTCAGTACAGAAGACGAGGATGTCAAGCCAACCAGGTGAAAGATAGGACAAACATAGATGAGGACCTCGCCCTACTAAAATGCGAGGCAGCAAAAACAGAGATATCAAATGTGAATTTAAAGGAGACTAGTTTCCGTAAACCATCAAACTCATCTTCTGTTTCGTGTACACAATTTATGTCAACTAGGATAATTGTCCAGAGGAACTTCAGAAATTCATTTGAAACACTCTACCACTGCTGTGCTTCTGTAACTGTATAACTTTTGGGAATTATTGTACTTTGGTATAAAGAATTAAAGCACTTGGCCCTAGTTTCAATTAGGTTTCTACCACTGTAAGCATACATAAACCTCCATGGTCTGGCTGTAGTAGTATTATTTTAGCTTACACAACAAGATGGCACTTTCTTTGTATTTAATTGAACCATGAAATAAAGTGACAATCATTGATGAAAAAATGGACAGGCTTGCATATATTGGACATCAGCAAGTTAATGGCACAATTTTGACCATATATGCTAGATGTCAAATCCACTGAATATATTGAAATTCATACCTAGAAGATTGACCATTTACCTATTAAAGGGCAAGTAATGCTAACTTCTGATGATTTTTTCATCATTTTTTCTTTGTTTGTCAATGACAAGTTCTTATTCTACTCCCCAAAGAATGTTGAAACACCCGCTATTTAGCTTGTCAACTTAGCCTCTATATGTGTAAAATGCAATGTTATTGTTTACATTTGGATTCTAGTAGGAACTAGAATTAATTTGCCAACAACAATAATGCAGTATACACATGTATAGGCTACGTGGACAAGCCTAATATTGTATATGTCAACATGCTTTGGGGAGGAAAACAAGAAATTATGGTTGACATTAAAACCAAAAATAGTGACAACAGGGTTCGTACACCTTGGGACAAATAAAATTCCAGGGCTTTCCAGGTTTTTTGACCAGTTTTCCAGGGCTATTTCAACTAAAATCAAGTAATTTTTCAGGGCTCTTGATCATGAAAACAAATTTATACTCAACTTCTATCGACACACCGTACCAATCTACTGCTTTAATTCCTGAGCTTTTTCTTCTAACTGTATAGCTACTGATTGTATTTCAGTTTGTTTTTCTCTTTTGCAGTCTTAGAATTTGCACTCCTAAGACTATTTAACTTTGCGACAAAAGACATTTCCCTGTAGATTCAGCTTTCTTGGAATATTTATTATCAGATTTGTTAAGTTCAACTACATCAGTCTCAAGTATCTTCATTTTCCAGGGTTTTCAAGGGCTAAATCACATTTTTCCAGGGTTTTCCAGGGCTGATATAAAATTCCAGGGTTTTCCAGGGTTTTCCAGGACCATACAAACCCTGGACAAAATCACCAACAGTTAGGATTACTGGCCCTTTAAGGTAGAATGCATCTCAGGGACAGATTTAGACTTTCAAAAATTTTACAATACTCACTTCAAAATGAGTCATTATATCTTGTAGGGGCTCATATTGAAGCTCATAGAGAATATACAATTTTCACTTGCTCATTTTTTTTATCATTAGAGAACTTTATGTTTCCCCATAGTGTCAACACTGAAATGGCTGGCATTTTGAATTTCAAGTATCAGTTAATGTTGGGTAATTTGTTTCTGTTTATGAAATATGTCTGTAGGTATTGTCTGGTAAACATAGCGGAACGATGACCAATTATTTTTATTCTTGATTTCAAAAGGGAACGGCTTAAAGTTTCCTTCTGGAAATTTTGAGCAATAATTTTTGAGGCCCATACATAAAAGTAGAATCTTATAAAAAGTATACAGATATTATGGAATGCTGGGTTTTATTTACTGAGATGTATCGGTTGTTTCTATTGAGAGGATAGTGTCTCCATTTTATTCAGGCCATCATTTTGATGTAAGTATGACAGAAAATGTTCAAATTGCATTGGAGGAAATGAATAACAAACAATATTTGACCCAGGAAATGAAACGCTATCTGTAGTTACAATTGACGCTGGATCTCTGAAATCAGAAACCATCTGTTGTCTATATGGTTGTCAATCATTATGTTATTATTATTTACAGTCCTATCGCTGGTTGGATGCAGGTTGTGGTATAAACTGACTTACCAGTTTCTTATATGTAGTGGTTTCCTGGTGTTTTTCACTTGATATGTGGTAAAACCGTTTTTTGTTGTTGCATTCAAATGAACTCTGGTGTGTTAACATACAGAGAGATCACAGGGTCCAAACTCTCACACTGGGGTTTTGACGACTTCAACCAATAGTTTTGTTACTGTGCCTGACAAATGGTCACAAAATTTTATCAAACATTTTCAGTTTTGTGATATCTTGTTCTCAAAGTACTTAATAAATTTTGTGACAGAACTGAATAATTCACAAACAATGCTAAATCTTGATCATCCAAGAAATTATCAGGGTAAGCAATTGCATAAATTCAACAGACTAAAAATAATTCTAAAAATGTGAAATTGCTTTTTTAATCAAAGTCTAGAATCACTTGTAAAACCATGAACACTGAAAGCCTTAGAAATTTACAAACCCATATCAAAGCTTTCTGGCCTGTCAAGCTACACGAGTTGACCAAAAATGATAAAACAAAATGAAATACAAAAATGGCAAATGCCACTGATGCTGTAACATAAACACCTTACCACAGTGATACCGTTACTATTCGACGCATTTCAAGAACTATGAAATCAATTTGTACATATTTCAAAGTAATTATATAATACCTGGTTTCTTAGAAAAACTTCATGATGACACATGGCAAAAATATCCTAGGAGTAAACTTTTCTTAATTTTTTCACAGTTTGAATGAACTGTGTCATAGTACTCACCAAACATGAAAACATTTGTACAAATTGTGAGTGAATGAAAACTGTTTGACAATGAACTACAAACAACTTGAAGACAGCAAGTGATGCAAAAAACTTATTTGAATATCATTGACAATCATAGTAAGAATATGTTATCACGTTTTCTGCTTTAAATAGTAAATGTCTTTTGATAACTTTTTTATATCATCCAAATTACATTTTTTATATTATTCACATAATATATTGCAAGTGATTCTTCTACTAATCAAAGTCTGTGGAAATATCGACAATTTAGTTTCTCCACACGGCATCTTTTAGTGTAAAATACACTGTTATTGTTTACATTTGAATTCTAGTCCAGACCACAATTCACTTGTCAACAATAACAATAACAGTCTATACATGTACAGGCTGAGTTGACAAGCTGAATACTGTGTATCTCAACATGCTTTGGGGAATAGAACAAGAAACTGTTGTTGTCATTGAAGACAAAATATACAATGAAAACTCCTCACAGGTTACAACTAGTGGATCTATATCTGTCTGTAGCTGCCTGATATTTAGACTCTAAATCTCTAAATCAAATGTTTATGATCTGGTGATGAATTTTATCAATTATTTGCTGATATCAAAATTTCTGTAAATAAAGTACAAAATTATTCCAATGTGTATTTACAGCTGTTGTTTTTTACACAATTTAAAGATTAAAATGAAATAATCTCCAAACATTCCATCAGGAAATGTAAAATCTCACAAAATAAACTATTGTATAAAGCAGCACTTGATGTAATGTGAATAATATATTACACAATGTGGTTGATTTAGAAAACAATGTACACCTCTGTGTTGCTTGAGTTCAAGTTGACAAACAGCCATTTGAAGGATTCTGTCACTATGGAATGTTAACCCTGGAAATGCAGTGTGGTCGGCTGAAAAAACATTTTCCTTCTATCATTTTCTGTACCCATTCATACAGATTTCTGGCTTAATTGTCCAGTTGAAAACAAACATTCTATTTTATGCAATGAGTCAGCTTTTTTGCACAAGCCATTAATAAATTTTTACGACTGTTTTTTCCAAGTTAAAAAATACCGTCAAGGACAGTGTGCTCACATTTGGTTTGGATTGGTAAATTCAAGAAATATTTAAACCAGAAAAACAAGAATGACAAAAGCAAGTAAGGTCTGCAACTTAGGTACTGGAGGTCATCTTTAGGAACATGCATATCAACTTCTATAGCAATGGGACAAGCAGATCCTATATACATAAGCAAATGTCAACAAAAAAATTAGCCAGAGAAGGCTTGACAAAGAGAAAATGTGGGAGAGTAGGGAAAAAATAAAGAATGGGAAAAAATGTACAAGGGATCTGATAAAAAGTAATGCTACCTCATCAATCTTCTAGCCCCTAGCCCCTCCTAAATATCAAATGTTCCACCCCTTACATAAGACCAGCTGGTAGGAAATGTATTTACAACCTTGGAAATGTTTTATCATTCGAATGTAAACAGCACTTAAATCAGTTACAGATAGTGAAATGCCTTCCAATGGGGGGGGGGGGGGGGGGGGGGGATTACGACATCTGGAATTATCCTGGATCCAAATTTCTCATCAGTTCTTGTCTGTCTTACATGCAAAAGTTGCAAAAATTGGTTTGCAATGACCAAATTTTCCTCAACTTTGTTTTCTGGATCAAATTTTACTACAAATTGATATGAAATATGACAAAATTATGTTCACAGCCTTCGAAACTCTCTCACAACATATCCCGGGTTGGTGTAGGTCATTGAAGGTCACAAACTGAGAAAATTACCTATAATATAAAAATTTGGGGGTTTCCCAACACTTTGAGCAGAAAATTTATCTAACAACATCCCTCGGGAATTTTGTACCAAATTACAAAGCTATCAGACAAGTAATTTTGAGAACAGGTTTTCTTGACCAAAAATGACAAAATTGTCTTAAAAATACAAACTTGTATATTTCAGGACAATTTCAACATATGTAACTATTGTCATCCCTGGACATCTGTACACCAAATATAAAAGCTGTCTGTCCAGGGGCTTTAAAAAGAAAATATTTTTTAAGATTTTGTGACCAAAAATGACAAAAATTGCCCCAAAACAGTAATATTTCCAATTTTGTCGTAATTTCAACAATTAGAAGGATTACACTCTTGCAAACATCCAATCCAAATTTGAGAGCAATTGGGCTAGCGGTTTCAGAGATTAGAAGAATAAATTTTACTTGAAATGAGAAAAATAACCAAACAATTCAGCAAAAATACAAAATTAAAGATATCTTCACAATATTCATAAAACTGATTTTGATCAACCTGAGGAACCTGTATACCAAAAAATCAAAGCTATCAGATTAGTAGTTTTTGAATAAAAAATTTTTTGACCAAAAATTCGGAAAATTGCCCCAAAATTACAAATATGAAAATTTCAATTCAATTTGTGTAAACTTGACTGAAGTCATCCTGAGGAACATGTATACCAACTTTCAAAGCAATCAGATGAGTGGTTTCAGAGAAAAACATTTTTTGACTAAAAACTGAAAAAAATTCCCCCAAAATAGAAACATGCAAATTTCATCCCAAATTTTGAACACTTACTTTAGAATACTTAAAGGAACCTGCAAAAAAAGTTTCAACCCAATCTAACCAACGGTTACAGAGTTTTAGCAATTTGCAGTGTTTTTTTCTTTTTTCCCCTCATTTGCATATTTTTGACACTGACAAGTTCATTTGAACAAATTCACATCTCCATCCCTAGGTGCACCTGTACACCAAATACTAAGACAGTAGGTGCTGCGGTTTAGGTGTTTTTGATGTGGACGGACATACATACATACATACATACATACATACATACATACAGACATGCAAATCGGATGCAAATGAACTGATTCAGCCTATACGATAACCTCACATTGGTATACCAAATGTGAGCTAAAAATACATCAAGAATTTTGTACAGTAACTGTGATTTTCATCAGAATAACTGCAGTTAAATTGAACTTATGTGTAAATCAACTACCGTAATGTTTGTTTCTGCAAACTGATCAATAGATTCATTTATTGCCAAATGAACTTTTTGCTTAACTAGGAAATCTTGCCGTGGACATACAATGAGGCATCGGCAACTCCTTTGTATTTCTGTGATAATTTTCACAGACTTCAATTCCCACTAGTCAAAAGCATTCAGATAATCAGTCTCAAAGAAAATTTGTGACTAAACATGACAAGATCTAAGTTATAAATCTTTCACGGTCTTTGCTTGGAAACTGGAACAGCAGACGTAGATAGGGCAGCTGTTTCAATGCTACAAAATATATTTTTCACATCATTCGAAAATTCCTTGAGCATGGTCCTCATGTAAAAGACCGTATTGCAATATCTTGGTTGATAAAGTAGATTGTGTGAAACAAAGCAATTAAAGTGAAAAACACAGAATATTGCTGATTAAGAGGCTGTTAAATATTAATTATATCATACCATTACACAATGGCACAGATGGTGCGATCTGATTGGTCGAGACATGAAAATAACAGTGATATATTCATGATATAACACAATTGAACACACATAAGCTCTCAGTCAGAGAAAAATCTCATTTTTTTACCAGAATTTCAATACTGATATGATATGATATTCTAGCTATAAATCATGCCAGTAATGGGTACTAATAATGTATGTTGTGAACTAGCCAAAATCTTGTGTTATACCTGTCACTGGATATTGCTTTGCTATACCATTGGGTGTGGTTTATTGCTTAAAGGCGTAGCCTCCCTTTAAAAGCCCGCAAAGCTATGGCGGCGTTCATTGTGTAAGTGGACACCAAATTGGCAACATGCGGGCACACGCTCTAGAAAATGCCACTTTTTAGTATTCTCCGGCCGCAAAAACGCAGATAGACTGTCAAGCGGTCAGCACGAAGCTGCTGCCGATCGAACTCTGTGGTTATATTCAAATTCTAACGCGACTGGAAGACAGTTTTTTAGGAAATTCGAGCATTGGTGGTGGGGAATCAATGACCGTTCATGATTTGAACCGACCGTTAATCAAACGCTTGTATAAACTCTGTTTGCAGGATTAGCAAAAGGTGACAAAAGATTGAGATCAGTCTGTGTAATTAATATTGTAGAAATCAACATCGTACTGGCCAAGCATTTGACCGGGAGGAGAACTCCACTAATGCGAGAACCTGGGATTGAAAATTGCGGCTTTAAATTCATGTTTCCAGTAGTATGATATGCATGTAAACACAAGATGCAACTGCCAAGATAACCTAGGTAAAAAAAACCCCAATCACCTCATAACTATATTTACATACAAAAGAAGAGAGTCTTGAAAGAAAGAGTGCTACTATACTGACACAATATCAAATGCAAGAGAAATCTACCTGAAGAATGACAGAAGATATGAGTACTTTTCTGAAAATTAGAACACATACCTGTTTTGATCTCATGCAGAAACTTTTTTTCAAAGCTATAAAAAAATGAGTACAAAAGAATTGACATGGTCTCTACAAGAAAACATTAATTAAAAGTCTGTTCTCAGGTATAGACACTATGATAGCTCTTATGTTAAAATGGTAAGTGCCTTGAAACTTTGTAACAGAACCTTTTACTCAAACTTTCCTAAAAAAAACTTTAAACCATTCTTTTTCAACATCAACAATAATAATCAGTTGTCATCATGCAAATTTATGCAAATTTTTGTAGTGGAGAAAAAATTACAAAACATTTAGGAACACTTGAAATTCATTATGGCTGCAAATCTCAGTGTTAACTCTTTAGCAAAATTTTTGATTTTCAAAAAAAAAAACTAGATGCTAAAAACTTCATATACTCAAAGAGCTTAAAATGAGTCCATGCAGTTGATCAGAAAAGTATTGTAAAAATTTGAGTGTCTGAATCAGTCCCCGGGGTGCCGTGTACCCTACAGACTAAACACTTCATAACAAAAGATATTACTTTGTGTTTGTTAACAGAAGGAAATCTTCCTAACAAAAAAAAAATATTACATGCAAGAACTCAAAAACATCACTCAATTTTCATTTCTTGAAAAAAAAAACTTTTTTGTTTTATAAAAATTCATCTCTATGAGTGGAAAAGTTAGCACACAGCAAATGTTGGCCATCACACATTTTAATTTCAAGCCAATGAAGTACATGTGGAACAGCATTTCTGTTCTGGTTCATAACGAACTCTGATTGATTCTCTTTGTTAATATCGTGTACACAGTCTGGTTCTGAAGTACTTTCTGTTGGTTCACTAGTTTCTGATTTCCACCCAGTTGGATGCTTCTGGTTCCGGAATGATGTTTACGGAATGGTTTGCCTCTTTGTCCTTGTATTCCATCACTTTAAGTTCATGCTCTGAAAGGGAGTTTTTCCTTTTAATTGGTGAACAGAAAACCAGCATGGATCGGGAAAAGGAGATGGAAACCAGCATGGATCGGGAAAAGAAGACGGAAACTACCATGGATATGGAAAAGAGACAGGATAAAATGATGATGAAAATGGATTTTATTACAAAACAAAGTGGATGTAAATTACTACATAAACATGTCATGTACAAATTTCATTCATTCTTGATATTGAAAATGATCAAAGTAATGAGAGATTGTGACTAGTTGTAGTCACTGATTTATGCAAATGAATACATGGTATGCAAATGAACACCTGGTGAATAAACAATGATAAGACTCAGATTTGAGTTGCTGAAAATTCACATTGTTCCAAATCCTACAGATAACTTCTAAAGAACTGACCTTCATGTTTCACATAAACAGTTGACTTATCATATGGAAAGTAAAATTCAAAGGTTAGTATATTTTCTATCAATTTTCAGAGTTGTACAAACATGAAATAAATTTATGGGAAAAACATAACGATTGGAAGTTTTGCAAATGGGATTAAAATTTGCCTTGCATTAAACTCAGAGCTATAATTCAGTCTAGATAATAACCACAACTGTTCTAATACAAATGAAAAATTACAACACTTTTAAAGGATTTTTCCTAAATTTTTGTGTATAAAACACAATTTTACTACGGGGATAATCATATTACTACCAATATGTCGTAGAGGGTTCCTAACCTTGTGACAATATTTTCACAACAACAGATCTAAAGTACTTTTCATAAACTGCACGTAACTACTTAAATTTTCCTGAACCTTCCAGAAGATTTTTAAAATTCAAAGATTTTGACTGTACAGTTCCACACCTTGTGACTTGCAGCTATTGGAAGGGTTACCACTTGCCTGGCTGGGGACTAACCTAAAAATTTGCATAAAACAGTGAATTCAAAGGTGGTTGTATAAATTTTCACCCTTTTTCAAAGCCTTCGTAACAACACCTAAAGAACATACATCTATAGTTACCTGACGAGAACTGAAAAAAGTTAAAGTTATCTTTGTAAATTTTATGAGTCCATGAAACCAGCCTTGGAATTAAAGACAGCAGTCTCTCCCTCATCCCCACCCTCACACCCCCATTTCAGTATAGACTGGTGCAACTTATCCCCTGAGAATAAAGTGATGTAGCAATGGTTTGTGACAAAAGGGTAGAAGAGGTTGATCATATGACAGGCTGTTGGTTGGACAGTATCTGTAACTTTTGATATTTTGTGTAAATGTTTTTGTACTGAGAATAAAAAACCATACTGTTCTAGCTAACTTGTTGAAAAGTTCACTATTCAAAGAGTCAACAAAGTTTGCCTTTGTAAAACATTTCATTATAATGGCTGAACTGCCCCGATATTCTGCAACATTGTTACTGTTCTGTAACGTGATTATTTCTTTGTCAGAAGGGCAGATTTGTGATGTGATTGGACAACCCCGATGAGATTTTACGACTCAATGTCACACAGAAAAAACACTCTAATGTCTGTACTTCAAATGATTTCAACAATTACCGGTACATTCAAATTAACAGATATCATGGAATCACAAAATGTACATACTGTTGAATACTGGGTATTTTATCATCTGAAGGCTGAACAAGTGCTGCAACAACATGACAGATTGCTGGGATTTGTCAGGATATTGACAATCAAAAATACCAAAATATCAACATTACAGATGCTGAATGTCTGTCACATGACCTGTTTTTGTAATAGCCGCCTTTGTCAATTTTTACTTCACAAAACATTCAGAATACTGAGAGATGAAAAAACATTTGAGAAGTTCTATATGCACACCATAGAAGATGATTTGTCATGTGACTATTAAAGAAAAAAGATTGTGTTCTTAATGAAAAGACTTTCAATCCTCAGATGAATAATGCACAAAGTACATGTGTCTGTGTCAAGGTAACAGTGCTTGTCCGTGTACCAATGGCAGCGGTGTAAAATACAAACAGAAAAACAACACTTCAAACTTTTATAGGGATTTAAAGGAGGTTTCGTTTGAGAGCTGTATGTATGAAATTGAAGTGAAGATAGAAAAGGCAACAACAATAAAAGAGAATGTTTGATTACAGAAGATGTTCAGTTAACAGTCTGTTATGATAAAATGCACACCAACATACCAGTAAAAGTACCAATTTCCTTGAAATCAGGAGTGGAGTGTTGAGATCAGCTGATGTTTTAATTTCAAAATTTCAATTTCAATTTCATTGTCAATGACATAGTCCCCACTTGGTTAATAAATTTGGAAATGATGGTCATATTGGCTTGTATCAATGTACATATAAATGTACATATGTATACATAGGGAGTAATCCTTGTACCAAGTTTGAAAGAAATCGCTCTTGGCATCTCTAAGAAATTTGCATGAACGGACATATGGATGTATGGATGCACACAAGGATGTATAGACATGACAAAATCTACAGGTCCCCCCAAACTTTGTTAGTAGGGACTAACAATAAACACAGCTGAATACTAACAACATCTTCACATCTGATTTTGATCAAATTATAGTGCAAAATGCTAAGATATCCAGCTTTACATTTGGCAGTGCCAAGTGGTATTAAGTGAAGCAAATGAGAAAATCTGTGAGAAGTTACCAGTTCACCACCCTGAACAAAACACTGAGATTGAACTGAAAGATGAAGATACACTACAGGGAGTCTTAACAAGTTTAAAATGAAAGGAAAATGAGAGATACCTCACAGGACAATATTGCCAACTTTCACAAGCAATTCCAATGCTTTTGTTTCATTTAATATAATATAATATAATTTAATATAATTTTACTGATGTGAATTTAAGGTAGTATGCACCTTGAAAGTGAAAGACTTAAACCTTCGCTCAAACTTTCCTGAATGAAACTTTCAACCACTCTCTTGTCAAAACCACAATAAAAATCAGGGGTCACTGTGCAAAGTTTTGAACTATCAAAACAAATTACCCAACATCTTGTGATATTTGAAATTCAAAATGGCCGCCATCCCTGTGATAACTCTATGGGGTAAATAAAATTTTGAATTTTTGAATAACTAAGATGGTGAAGATATTTTTCTTTCACCGTGAGTTTTAAAAAGAGCCCCCACAAGTGGTAGATCAGAAAAGAATTGTAGAAATTTGAGAGTCCGAATATCTGTCCCCACAATGTGCATTCTACCTTAATTCTCGGATTTCACTTGGTGTTTGGCATTTCACTGTGTAACATAGAACTTTTTTAGGTATCTATGAGACATTACATCACTGAAGCATCTGTTACGTTTTTAACTTACAGATTTCAGTGGACTTTTGAAAAACAATGACACATACATATCCAGTCATCTTGACATACATGTAATAAATGTTCATATGGTTGACAAAATAATCAAAGTAATAAACATGAATGGCAATATTGTCCCTTTAACAATGTGATAAGAAAAGCTGAAGACGAAACTATGAAGAATTATTGGTAGAAAGGTGAAATACAAAAAGCACATAGCTACAGAAACAAAGAATCATGTGTAATTAAGCCTCTACGAGTGTTCCACCCAGTTTCAAAGGAATTCCCCTTGTTTCATTGTTCTATCTGTTCATGTTTTATGTGCTTAGACTGAAATGCTGCTGTCCATTGATTATCATTGATCTTTTCATTCATTTTCATATAACAGTAATTAAACATCCAAGCCTGGCTATCTTGGAACAGTCCATTTGCTCAATAAAACAAGTAAAATGGATTGTTCCATTTATTTGCAAGGAGAAGAGGGAGAGTCCCCCTTTTATTATTTACAGACCTCCTGTGATGTTTTAATGTCATTGACCCTACCTAGTCAAATAAGGACTCCCTAAGTTACTTTGAGACACATGATTTTTGAAATCACGACAAACGCAAATTCAAAAAAACTGACAGTAAAGTTGATATGCTTATTTTGCGTTGATGTGTCATAAAGTCACTATGGCTATGTATAAATTTTAAATTTTTTTTCTACCTAATTTCAATTTTCATGGATGAAAATATTTTATGAACAACTATAGCCCACTGATTTTTTTGTGGGAGCTTTTCTCGCATAAATTGTGCAAATGTTGGTTGCTTTGAAATATACATTATCAAATTCTATTACGTTTAGCACTTTGTCTTGAATTACTTTTTAATCATTACACTCCGTGGTATAGATTGTCAATACTAAACAGTTGAACCCTTGCATCAGAATATATACTTTGCTGAGAAACATATAGAGCTAGTATTGTTGAACACTGATAGAATAGGTTTTTGACAATATCAACAATTCTGTGGACCTTTTCCAATTACAAAATGTTGCTTTTTCATTTATTTTATCAACGATAGTCGTAACTTCAGTAATCTGAGGTTGCTATACTGATCAAATTACTGTGCATCAAAACTTGAAAATTTTCACAGGATTGTAGTGCTGTGCAAAGCACTACTATAATAAAGACTGACACGTTACTTGTTGAGTTCATGAATGAGGTTTAGAACCACAGTAACTAATGATTCAATGTCTGTAAAAGTAACAGACATAATTGCTACATGTAGACTGAAAGATCTGTCATTGGAAGATGCTCTCTACTCTCCCCATCTTAGAGGAGAATGTAGAGAGATCCATCAAGTAACGGATCTTTCAGTCTATGCTACGTAGTGAGCTGAACAGAGATGAAACTTAACTCTTTCAGGTCTGAACCTTTGTATCAGGGTATATATCAAGTATTGTGGGGTACATTCCCATGAAATGTCAAAGGTCACTCACTAGCAAGGGTCAAGGTTCAAAGGATTTAAGTGAGGTCAGAAAGGGTCAAGGGTCAAGGTGTCAGAGGTACACTGAATGGATTAAGCTATATGGATTTTACCTGATATAAAACAGCTATATTCAAAAGAAAAAGTCGATTGTCATTCAATTTGGATTATGATTAGAAACCTGCAATATAAACATATTTACAAATAATTATACAATCAATGAATATAGAACTTTTTTAATTGATTGATCAAAACAATGCCACAATATCGAATTTAAATTCAAAGAGTAGTGTCTTTAGACTTAAAATTGGTAGATTAAAATATTTTATAGTACTGTCTAGCAAAAATGTTTTTGTAAAAAAAAATCTATTCGTTCTCCAAGAGAGAAAATGTAGGACTGAAAAAATCTGAGTTTCTTTTGTCAAAGAATTAATTCTTTATATTTTCTCCTAAGCCAATTTTCAACTAGGTTGGTTGGTACTCTAAATATCTTGAATTTTTTTGTTTATTTTCAATTTACAGTGTAATTTCATAACTATTTTTGTCTAATGCTAGGTTGATTATTTTGACACAAACACTTCACTACAGTTATCTTAAGCTTACTTATTTTATAAACAAATTAGTCAACAAAATCAGCAGAAAAAATTGCCAAACCTACATGGTGATGATAACAAACTACTGTATAATAATCTAAGAGGCAGTCAGTTACCATCAAAATACAAAATTCAGTCAATTTAGGCTGTGCAGCAGAGCTGATATTTTAATACAGAAAATGGAAATTCTGTTCAGTACAACCAGTACCGTTTTCAAAATGCAACAAATTATCTCATGAAATATCAATAGTTAACATTTTCCTGTTCACCTTGTCATTAGCAAACCATTAATTAAACAGAGGAATGGTCAAGATCCGTGGCTTGACGGCACACTCTATGCTTCCTGTAAGATGGGGAGTGTAAAGAGCGCCCTCAAGTAACGGATATTTACTTGTCACCATCTTTTAATATTGTTTTGCCATCTTTCTTTCTGAAGTTTTATTTCCTTTGTGATAGACAAATGATAAGTGTGCAGTCATCAAAGCTCTGTTAAAAATGCTAACTTAAAGAACAAAATCTAATTATTCCACTGACTCAATATCTGCTAGTGTGAAAATTATGACATTTAGGTACATCTGTATAATGTTTCAAGACAACCTGTGTGTCAATTTCTGATAAACCAATTAAAAATTGTTTTATCAACAGGACAAAAAGGTAGCAATACAGAACAATACCAATCACCAAACAATTTTGATTAAGTTGAGTCTCTTTTAACTCTTTATTCCCAATGGTTTCTCCCAAACCAATAGCTATCAATGGTATTTGAGGACATGTTTAAAGGGAATCGGTGTGAACAGGTTACAACTCCCTTCACCTTATTCACTGACTTTTATCTTACATGACAGCTTATGCACATGATGTAGACTGACAGTACATGACAGAAAGTAATTGAATGGATTGTGGTAAACTTTGTGAAGTGAGGCTGATATATGGATGACTCTATGTTGCTGGATATTAAAGAAAATAGGAGATGTTTGTCCGGAAACATGGAATGAAGATTTGCAGTTGTGGAAACAAAAGAAAGCCATGAAAGCAACTATAGAGGGCAGCGCATCATGAAAACACACCTATATCATTTTCTTCATCACTACCTGGAAGATCGTCTTGGAGAAGTTGCATAGAATCCATGGACTTTTTCTTCCCACTGCCTTTGATTGGGTCTATAAGAACTCCAAAACAAATTGCACAGAAGAATACAACCGCTATGAAGACACAAACTGCTGCTACAACCGACCCTGAATCAGTACAGAAAATAAAATAAAACAAAAAAATAAATAGTCGAGTTTGTGATTGGCATGAAATCTTCACAAACTGATAATATTAAAACAAATGATTGGCATGAAATCTTCACAAACTGATAATATTAAAACAAATGATTGGCATAAAATCTTCACAAACAGAAAATATTTAAAAACATAGGGCCAAAGTCCCTGAAGCTACTATAGACATGGATACAAAATTAAGTATTTCCTGACTGTATGAAATTATCTCACTAAGGTCATCCTAGGGACTTGAAAACCAAATATTAAAGCTGTCTGACCAGCGGTTTTGAAAAATCAAGCAACTCAACAGTTGACAGAGCTCTGCTGAGTTATGTAGAGAATAACCTTTTGTGACAAATGTATTGATGAAGAAGGTGGATATTGTTGAGTAAGTTGAGACTGTACATACTGAGAGAAAGCACACTGAAGAGACAAATGTTTGAAACTTAAGAAGTTCAAGGTCATCAAAAGCATTATAAGGAATCATGTTACACTTTCATGGCACTGTTTACACAGATTGCATAATTACTATAAATAGCACATGAGGAATCTTTATACAGCCCAGCTTTACCATAAAAACCCTATCACTTTGACCACTCTTTTAATTGACCACTCTATTTTTTTCCTCAAAAAGTAATTTTATTTTATCCTTACCAAGTCAACCATAAATGGAAATTAGAACTTTCTCTATCTCTATCTCTATCTCTATTGACTATTTTGAGCAATTTCTTTTAGATAACATACAGGGCACAATAAATGACGGTTCAGAATATGTCAAAGTTGGGATTCAGGAAAGTTGCCTTTACATGTTTTAATCCTCCAAGATGGTAAGCATTTCACTATGAACTGTCAAAAAAAGTTGAACTTTCTGATAATTCTACACTAAAATTATTTTGGCTTTGATGATTTCCTAATTAATTCAATTATTTAAAATCATATTAATTATTTTTTTCTGGGTGAATTGATAGGGTTTATACAGTACAAGAATTACATACAATGTAAGTCAAATTTTGACCAAAAATGACAAAAAAAATCCTTAAAAATACAGATTTGCATATTTCATCACAATTTGAACAAATCTAAGTTGGGTTATCCCTAGGGACCTGTATACCAAATAACAAAGCTGTCTGACCAGCGGTTATGAAGAAGAAGATTTTTTACCAAAAACACCTTTTTTGCATTAATTTGCCTATTTTCAACAATATCAAAAAATTAAAAAAAATAGTTTCTCAAAATCATATTTTTCATCTACACAACAAATATCAAATCAGTAAGTACTGCGGTTCTCAAGATATTTGAGTGGACGGACGCCTCACAAACGGACATACATACATACATACATACATACATACATACATACATACAGACTGACGCCGGACGGATACCCATCCCAATAGCTTCTATAGACTATAGTCTATAGTAGCTAAAAAATGAATTTTTTTTATGGCATGAACTACCTTCAGAGAAAAAAACCTGATAAACACCTATATGGCACAAAATTTTTGTTACAAAAACATAAAATTACACCATCTTTATCTACCTTGCACAGAGAATTTGAAACAGACAGTCTGAAACTTACCAAAATTAAAATCTAAATGAAAGTTGTAAACAATTTCATCATTGCCGCATTCCTTTTCCCATTCATCTCGGCTTAACCTGACATCAGCTGTCAGGTCAATGAACTTTTGAAGGGGACAGTGTTGGGTGCATCCTGGGATTGTGAAAGGTACCGGGTCATGGGTGCTGTCATTGCGATACCAGATATCCAATGTGAAATCCCTGAAATGTAACAGTAATAGACTTAACTTCTTCATGTCTCATTCAATCCCGTTCAAAAGTCTGTCTTTGATATCAGTGATCAACACACCATCGTTTTCAACACCATGCTCAGGGGTAGGATAGAAATACAACTCAGTTTACTGTGAAGACAATTAAAATCTAATTCTTATACATGAATTTAATTTCCTTACAGCAAAATAGAATGTTTAAAATAAACTTGACATTGGTAATCTCTTGAAATATTATCGCATAGGATGTGGCATATTTGAGGCATAGAATTCCAATTAAAAAGTAGTTTTTTTGTGATAAAACACTTACAAAAGCTAAAATTTGTGTAAAAATCTGGCATTGCCATCTTGTGTGGCCACTTGACTCTAATTTAGTGGTCAGCTATGGGGTTTGGTAGGGTACACGGCTGAATCTACTTTAGTGGTCAGCTATGGGGTTTAGTAGGGTACACGGCTGACTCTACTTTAGTGGTCAGCTATGGGGTTTGGTAGGGTACACGGCTGAATCTACTTTAGTGGTCAGCTATGGGGTTTGGTAGGGTACACGGCTGAATCTACTTTAGTGGTCAGCTATGGGGTTTGGTAGGGTACACAGCTGAATCTACTTTAGTGGTCAGCTATGGGGTTTGGTAGGGTACATGGCAGGATCTACTTTAGTGGTCAGCTATGGGGTTTGGTAGGGTACATGGCAGGATCTACTTTAGTGGTCAGCTATGGGGTTTGGTAGGGTACACGGCTGAATCTACTTTAGTGGTCAGCTATGGGGTTTGGTAGGGTACACAGCTGAATCTACTTTAGTGGTCAGCTATGGGGTTTGGTAGGGTACACGGCTGAATCTACTTTAGTGGTCAGCTATAGGGTTTGGTAGGGTACACGGCTGAATCTACTTTAGTGGTCAGCTATAGGGTTTGGTAGGGTACATGGCAGGATCTGCTTTAGTGGTCAGCTATGGGGTTTGGTAGGGTACACGGCAGGATCTACTTTAGTGGTCAGCTATGGGGTTTGGTAGGGTACACGGCTGAATCTACTTTAGTGGTCAGCTATAGGGTTTGGTAGGGTACAAAGCTGAATCTACTTTAGTGGTCAGCTATGGGGTTTGGTAGGGTACACGGCAGGATCTACTTTAGTGGTCAGCTATTGGGTTTGTAGGGTACACGGCTGAATCTACTTTAGTGGTCAGCTATGGGGTTTGGTAGGGTACACGGCAGGATCTACTTTAGTGGTCAGCTATGGGGTTTGGTAGGGTACACAGCTGAATCTACTTTAGTGGTCAGCTATGGGGTTTGGTAGGGTACATAGTGGTCAGCTATAGGGTTTGGTAGGGTACACGGCAGGATCTACTTTAGTGGTCAGCTATGGGGTTTGTTAGGGTACACGGCTGAATCTACTTTAGTGGTCAGCTATGGGTTTGGTAGGGTACATAGTGGTCAGCTATAGGGTTTGGTAGGGTACACGGCTGAATCTACTTTAGTGGTCAGCTATGGGGTTTGGTAGGGTACACAGCTGAATCTACTTTAGTGGTCAGCTATGGGGTTTGGTAGGGTACACGGCAGGATCTACTTTAGTGGTCAGCTATGGGGTTTGGTAGGGTACACGGCTGAATCTACTTTAGTGGTCAGCTATAGGGTTTGGTAGGGTACAAAGCTGAATCTACTTTAGTGGTCAGCTATGGGTTTGGTAGGGTACACGGCAGGAATCTACTTTAGTGGTCAGCTATGGGTTTGGTAGGGTACACGGCTGAATCTACTTTAGTGGTCAGCTATGGGGTTTGGTAGGGTACACGGCAGGATCTACTTTAGTGGTCAGCTATGGGGTTTGGTAGGGTACACAGCTGAATCTACTTTAGTGGTCAGCTATGGGGTTTGGTAGGGTACATAGTGGTCAGCTATAGGGTTTGGTAGGGTACACGGCAGGATCTACTTTAGTGGTCAGCTATGGGTTTGTTAGGGTACACGGCTGAATCTATTTACTGGTCACTAGTGGGTTTGGTAAGGTACACGCTGAATCTACTTAGTGGTCAGCTATGGGGTTTGGTAGGGTACACGGCAGGATCTACTTTAGTGGTCAGCTATGGGTTTGGTAGGGTACACGGCTGAATCTACTTTAGTGGTCAGCTATGGGGTTTGGTAGGGTACACGGCAGGATCTACTTTAGTGGTCAGCTATGGGGTTTGGTAGGGTACACGGCTGAATCTACTTTAGTGGTCAGCTATGGGGTTTGGTAGGGTACACGGCTGAATCTACTTTAGTGGTCAGCTATGGGGTTTGGTAGGGTACATGGCTGACTCTACTTTAGTGGTCAGCTATGGGGTTTGGTAGGGTACACAGCAGGATCTTTGCTGTCAATTGCAGGTTTCCAGTTGTCAACTGAGTAGTCTCGATTCCCCATTCCTATTTCTATCCTAGCCCTGATACTACAGATTTACCGCACTGATTACTTACAGTGGCGGTAGCAGTTACTTTCATCATTGTCTTCATCACTTACCATATGTTTTAATGCCAACTACAGTTTATAGTTCTGCTTTCCAAAGCATGTTGAGATACACAGTATTCACCTTGTCAATTCAGCCTGTACTTGTGTAGATTGCATTGTTATTGCTGATGAGTAAATTCATGTCCTGATGACTAGGATTGAAATTTAAACAGCAGTGCATTTTACTGAACAAGTATAAACAATGTGTGACAAGCTTAATACTGTCTCAACATGCTTTGATGAGAATTCCCTCTTCAATAATAAGAATGAAGTCTATACATGTACAGGCTGATGACAAGCTGAATACTGTGTATATCAACATGCTTTGGAAAGCATAACCTTGAAATCAACACACAAAGCAAAATAATGAAAATATAATCAAGAGTTGCAGCTACTGGTTCTTGAAATCAAGAGGTCAAATACAGCACATCTTTTCAATACTCACCCTAAAAATGGTGGCATTTCTGTGACAGGTTCTACATGGTGGTCACCATGGCGACGGCGCCTAAATTAAAGCAATTAGGACTGTTTTACAGCTTCAGTTCAAAAGTTTTCACAAATAAAGTATATGTTTTAAAATTATTTGAATACTATTCGCATGAAAAAGGTTTCTCTTATAAGAAAATTGGATTCACTGAAGTTTTTCACTGTTACCTGAAATATGATAAACTTGTACATTATACTTTCATTTTGTTAATTGTTGTGCTGCATTCCCTTTCTATGAAGTACAAGTTCAATATCAACTGAAATGTATCACAGGCTTAGGCTCAAGGATATTTGCAGTGAATGAAATTGCCAAATACAGAGAAAGGACAGTTAACAGGTGCTATGTTGAATGAGTGGAGTACGTTACCTTGTGTTGCCTGTATTTTCTTGGAAGAGTTCAATCAGGACAACTGATGCTGTTGGAGGCCACAAACTGTTGAATATTTTTAGAGTACCGAGAAGACTTGCCACAGTGGTATCATGCTATGAAATGACAGAAAACAGAATTACATTGTGCTGTGGAGAGATGTTCTCATAGATGACTGATGTCAGATGGACTATCATAGACTTGTCGGTTTTGAATTTCTATTTGTTTGTGTTGCTGTAAAATCAGTCAAATATAGGAATTCTCTACCTTCTTCACTGAAGAAGTTACAATCAAGACACTCTCTAAATCAGATTGGAGGTCATATTTGTTAGCTCCATAGTGTTCTGTTATTTTTCTTCATTATATTTAGCTGACAAGTTTACAATGTCCCGTTACGATTGCCATCTTTGATTTTGCTTTGTACATGTTTCCCTAGTCCGGAGCCATGAACTAGACTAGTCCTACTGGACATTTCCATGGTCCTCACCAGCAATGCTTAAAATATTGCATTGTAACAATGTTTGTTTACTTATTTTGTTTAAAACTTAACAACCAGCAATTTGCTCTTTTTTTTCTCGTGAAATATTAAAGACTACAAGTGTCATCCACCAAGTCGATATAAAATGCACGTCTGGGACAGATATTTGAACTCTCAACCTTTTAGAATACTTTGTTGGTCTACCAATTGTGAGGGTTCATTTAAAAGTTCACTGACTGCATACAAGGTAAGCATTGAAAATTGTACTTACTGCAGAGTACATATGCATACGGTAGGTGTCATTGTCAAGTTTGGAAGCTTTGGATATCATGTTATGCACCATTTCGTTCAAGAGAACACCTGTACAGGGAAGAGCAAGGAATACATAATGAAGACTCAGATACAAACTTTGTTTGAATCTTTAAATGTTTGTGTGTTAGTGTTTATACCAGTACATGGACAATAATGGAGGCACTGTGGGGTAGTGGTTAGGGTACCGGTCTCACTATCGGAGGATGGGGACTTTGAAACCTGGTAAGTGCCAAGTAACAGATTTGCTGTTGGAGAATGGCGAGTTCTAGACTCTAGCACAGTGTTATGCCTTTGAGCAAGGCACTTTACTCCTCAGTGCTCCATTTGGGGTTAGTGGGTTATGCGTACCTCATCCTGTAATTGGGCATTCTCCCGTTGGATGAAGGATTAAATAAAATAATAATAAAATAACACAGAACAAATTCAAAGATCCTCCTTACAAATTGTTTTCAGATTTATGTCAAAAAGCAGTTTTTGAACATCTGTGAAACAAGTAAAACAACTGACCATACACATAAGTCTTACACCACTCAGTCCTAGATCCTGTTTTCATGAAGTTAGAGTTAGAGCGGCATATAGAGGTATGTAATTGTCTCGAAACTGACATTGTACGAGCAGAAGTACGGCCTCGTACTTTCATATTACGAGTGACGTAATGCGCCCGTACTTTCAAAGTACGAGTGACGTATGCAAGCTATAAGTCACACATGCCTTTTGACCTAATTTTTTATGAATACGCCTTAGGACTATGTTGTATTCCATGGATGAAAGATTTTTGTTTATGTGAAAGGATTTTACAACAAACGAACGCTTAGACACATTTTCTGTGTATATTCGAAACTCGGAAGTAGGAGCGGGTGTGAACTTCGTATAATTATTTTTTTGGTCGTGAGAGCGGGTTCAGTGCAGTGCGGAGGAATACTTTTAGGCTTTGACTTTCGGCGATCGGACGAGTCTGTACGTACGGGTCAAGACTGGAGACGACGCGACACTCTCTGACTTATTATACGCCACGATGGTAGACTTTTTGCAGACGTCGATTGTAACATTAAGCTGTTAAAGAAGAACCAAAGAAGAGGTTGCAATGTCCGAACATGACAATCTGAAGTTATCGAAACAGTTTCTCTTCTCAGGCTGAATTTAGTACGACCGAAAGCAATAAAATAAGGCCTGATACTGAGATATGAGAAAGAAATCCGACAGTCAAAACACTTTATCTTCCGAATATCGTATTAATGAAAATCAAATGAAATCCGACGATCGAAAGTTTCTCTTCAGAATTTAGTATGACCAAAAGCAATAAATAGCGCCCGATTCTGACGTATATTTACGTTTAGGCCTATGTCAAAGCCAAAAGAAACGGTTTCTCTTCCGAACAATATATGTTCGAAATACCTGTACGTAAGGCTGTGAAAACAAAAGTAACATTCTCATTACAGAGCTCATAGTAAATAATGATCAGTTAACGAGGTGTCAAAACTTTTCAAACAGCAATTTTTGGTGTGTCACTCTGCGCAAAACAATAGTAAGGGTGTTACCGTTTGCTTTGTGATAACCCGTCGAAACACCCGGGTATAGAAAACTCAAACAGTCAAAACGAGAACAAATCAGGCAAATAATTGACACCTATAGAATATCTGACGTCGGCTTGGTTTATGAGATTGGCAACAGACCGCTGGAGACGACAAGTTTTGGCTCATTTTGTTGACCGCCGGTCGACCTCGATTGGTTGTAATGCACTTGAACCTACCGCCGTTGTAAATCTTTTTTACTTTCTCGAATTCGAAAGTGTAATAATTTCACATACATAAAACCTGCGTGGCTCGCGAGTCAGCTTATGACCTCGAAATAATCTGATCACCACATTATGTTAATCACAGTGTACAATGAATAATATGAAGGATTTATGAGTTGGCGGGTGTTTTTGTGGCACCCGTGTGTACCTCATATTGTACAGTCTATTTGAAAATGGCCTCTACTCAACAATGATTTTAAAGACTAACATTTTTCTGACCTCGCATTCAACTTCAAGTTTTGAAAAAGCACATTATCGGAACCACACTATTATTGGTGTGTATTGTTGAGAATACGGCCCCGCCTATTGAATAATGGTATAGTCGGGTCACTGTGGGGTCAATATTCCTGTTTGTCATCGCGGAACTTGCAGAAGCCATACAAGATATCGATGCTCGATACTTCTATATTCAATTCGTTCGTTCGCGCTCCTGAACAACAAAAAAACATCACTCAAAACCAACTCATCACATTCCAAACTTACCTAGCTACATTCAGTTCGGTAGATAAGTTCCAGGCATCAGTCGTAGTATAAATGCTGACGTCGATTTGTCGACGTCAATGAAGTCGGCGTCGACGTAATAATGTATTTTTACAAATATATTTATTTATTTGGCGTTAATTAGAGGAAAATCACATCAGAGGGTGGATGACGTATGTATTACAATATCGTGGGTAGGCTAAACTGGCCGTTTTGTTTATCCCTATTATTGCCTACTCCCACCGTACCGCCCATCGTCTGTAACTTGCACGCGATGTTTGCACACGAACGAACGCCCAAATGCCAGTCACTCAGAGTCGTCGGTTTTCTTGCTACCCAAGTTGAAATATATGCAATTATGAATGTCATTTTTGAAAATTCACTAATGCATGCAATACCAATTACGATGAACCCACAATTTATTGTTGTTGAGATTTTGTCAACAGTGTTATAAATATAGTGCTGCAAAGTCAGTAGTAGGGCCTACCCACGTGAAAGACGTTTTGAACTGGTTCCCGTACTTGCTATATTCAAGCTGAAATCAGTCAAGTCATTACGTGTTTATTTCGCATATTTGCTATATTTTAGCACCCGTACTCAGAACCCCACTTTGACATTCTGTTTGGCATGTTTCTACGTTCATTTCGAATCCTATTTTGTCTTTTTTTTTAACGCTCAGTTCGACGCTGTTTTTGTTTTTCCACGCTCAGCTTGACGCTCACTTTGTCGATTTTGGGACCTGCATTACGTCACTCGTACTTTGAAAGTGCGGCACATTACGTCACTCGTACTTCGCTCGTACGAGCTCGTAGGTCTGCTCGTAGTTCGTCCGTTTTGAGACGATTAGATAAATGGCATATAAGCAAAGAGTCACAAACAGAGGGCACCTGACAAAGATATTTGTGAAAATGGATATTCATAAGAGGTTTCTTAATAGATGGAGTGAGCAAAGTTTCATCATAAAGGGAGGGAAAATTCTAACTATAGAATTGTGCTACTTTGGTGTAGGTGGAGAGGGTAAGAGGATGTGATGGGGACAGAGTAACAGAGAATTTTTGTACTCGGAGAGGGCCAGAGGGTAATTTTCTTGACTACAACAAAGGTCAACAGTCTGCCTATTAATGTTAAAACTGGATCCCAGTTGTACAAAGTTTGTTTGAAGAAAAATCTGTCTGACTAGTTTTGGTGAAAAATATATATTTCTCCTTTAATTTTCGCACATCAACTGCATTTCTCGACTTATTAAAATCAATCTGTCAGATAGGAGCTGTTATTGGGTTTAGACACAGCTAACGTAAAGGACAAGGATAAATTTTTCATCTTACATCATCTCTTAGAACATTGACAAGGTACCGCATATATTTGCTGACTAATGAATTTGTTAAGGATGATAAATACCTTTTAGACACTTTCAGATTTTATTTTTTTCTCAATTGAACATGTCCCAAACCCCAATAAAGTATACATTTTCTGAAAGCCCTGATATAGAGCTATCCGACCAAGCACAGTGCACGGTCATTATTTGCATAAGAGTCACGTGACAAGCGTTTTGCTGAACCTTCCAAAAACCGGTTTTCCCGGCCTTATGCAAACACGCTGCAAGATTTTCCGGTTGGAATTTCTTCATTGACAAGCCTTGACAATATCCTTCAAAACCGTGTCTGCGATTTTTTCTCGGAGGCTCCATTCAAATTATATGGCGTGATAATTAAAATTCCTTGAAAAGCACCTTCGTCCAACACCTTTAAGAGCGCATTAAAAATAACAAAGGCATATAAAGGAAATCCCAGACACGGATTTTGAGTTCATTATGTTTCCAATGGACGGTGTGAATTTCAAGCAGCTAGTGTTTGTGAGCGCGAATTGACGAGGTGCCAAAGAAGGGTACTTCATTCACACATTGAATTCGAGAAAAACGCAAAAACATGTTTTGATACTTCTACGCTACGGCATTTGATAATTAGACGTGCACGAGCCTCAACACGGGCATACTTTGTTACCAAGTGATGATGTCGGCCGGGAATGACAGTTGTTCAGAGAAAAAGTCCCAGGAAAATAAAATAAATCGCGGAAAACTACCGATTTTTGGAGCCTTGCGTGTCGACACATCGCCACAGCGAATGGCTTCAGTGGGAAAAACAATAACGTCAGCAGTTATTACTGATAGCGGGCATGTCCTAAGTTCATATGCAGATAAGCTTGTTTGCGTTCCCCACATCACACTCCCCTCACACGCTCTATAGCCATTGCAGAACCGCAGACTTGTTGAAAGCGTACTATCGCACTAATTGCAAAGTTAATTCTAGGACGCGCCATTGCGCAATAAAATCTCGAATGGCCCTCATTTCTACGTTTGACGCGCCACTAAGGGCGCAACAATATTTGAATGGGTCGATCACGCAGAGTTCACGTAGTTCATACATTCGCGTAGCTCCCCGAAGGTCATTACCTCAGTCATAGTGTGACATGTAAAACTATTCAGTTACCTATCAACCTTTGCAATTAAATACCCACTACAGCATATATGGTGGTACATAGGAAGCTGGGTAGAAAGGACTGATGTAGGGGCAACGGTGTTTTGGAGCCGTACGCATGTGGCATGGCCGATGAATATAAAACACAGCACTGGCCGCTGCGTAAAGGTGGAAAGCTAGTCGACACTCGGATTTTTAACGCCGGTATAGTTGATGAACCCAGGATGATCGGGCAGTCCCTTAAATTGAAGCGTTTGCAACGTCTACCGTCCATACAAACGAAACGTTGAACACTGCAAGGAAAACATCCATGATCGTTTTTAAAAGTTGATGTTTCGATCACTTTATTGAGGTCGTACGGGTTACAATCTCATGCTATATCAGTGTATGAGTAGCCTAATTGTCGATGCGAGCAAATCGAGGGCCACTCTCGGAGAAATCCTACCGGTGCGCTAAGCTTTGATCATGATCGTTTCCACAGTCAAAATCACAGTCCTTAGCAATTTGTACAGTTGTTCAAGTCCGACATATCAATAATTCATCACATAAGTTACGTAAACAATTGAATCAAACCAAACGGTTTGCTGTTGCCATTATTGGGCCTGTTGCGTACGTACAAGGAACAACTTTGCAGTAGGCTTGGTTGGTTACGGGGGGCCCGATCTCCAGTATTCTCCTTTTCTTGACTTGATAGACTATAGGGCCTAAGTATTTTCTGCAGAAAATTAAAGGTTTTTACATGTGTGATGATGATGGCCCCCGATTTTCTAAAATGGCCCCCTTGGGACAGGAGTTGGGGCCAACAGTGAGTGGCCCATTGTTTTTAAATCCTAGAATGAACACTGTGTAATTGTTTATCTAACATTGCGAAAAGACGTTAACCACCGTAAAGCGGCGTGTGCAGGCTCCGACCAACCCTAAGCAAAGAGTGATAAAACGTCGCACTGCTGAGAAATCGTCGTTCACACGATGTCTTGACCACACTAAGAAAAATGACTTGCTCTCTGGTGTAGACTATGTCTGGAACTGTACGAATACTTGTTTATTGGACTAGGCTTCGACAAACATTTAATTACGGTTTATTGTTTACAGACGGAAGTAATCCTGGTGTTTGGAGAAGTCACAGCACGTCATTATGTAAATTAGCTAGTGCAACGCAACGTTGTGTCACTCAAGATGGATTATGGAAATAGCAATGCAAATGTGTCCACAATGTTTACAAAAGCTCCCCGATTTAACCGGGATAGCCACGTGCATTTGTTTTGATTTTTAAAAATCGTGAATTACACGGAAACCATTCCTTATCTTGAACTGGCGACACATCTTAATTCTGGGTCTTACTTCAAGGCGTATTCTCAGAGAATTTTGAAATTTGACAGAAAAATGAACGATTTGGTATTTATCATCGTTAAATCTCAGTTCTAATAAAGTTTTAATTTATTGATGAGAGATTGTTAATCAATATGTGGGTATTGACAAAGATACATCGTACTGATACAGACATGTTCTGTATGTACAAATACCCTGGTATGTCTATCAGGCACATTACAAATACTTGAGGAATGTAACCATAGTGTAAATCCTGTTATTGAGAAGATCTTTAGGGACCACCAATAGTGTGCATTGCAGACTGATGTACCTGTGGCATTTAACCCCAGGTCTATGCTTGCAGCCAGCAGGGATGAAAGCATTTATCTACAATTTCCTCAGAATTCGTATAATTTTTAATTCCGTAAAAATTACTCTTAAAGTATTTATCAATTTCTCTACAGTGTAATTTTTATTACTGTTTGATCAGTGGCATGGTCTTGTAGTTTAATTATGAAGTGAAACAAATTGTTGAATTTTGTCTCTCCTGGCATAATAGCATAAGTTAAACTTTATTCAAACTTCAAAGCTATATCAATGAAAGAGATTGTCGGTAGGGACAGGTAGCACTATATGCAGATTTGACTATCTTCAGGCTCTGTAATATTGTCTACCAGGCATTTGGTAAAAATGTTATGTATGCCATAGAGGGCGCTGTCTTTAAGATGAATGAAAATTTTGACTCCAAAATATTCAACTAACCACTGAACATAAAAAGTACAGAAAAATGTAAGTTATGACATATTTGCAAATGACGAATGCTTAAAATCTTAAAACACTTGGCAATATCCACTGTCACCATAGTGAAAATATCCCCTTTGGGGGGTGGGGGCGGGGGTGGCAGAAATTCTGCTTTCTCCATGCATATGCATAGTGCATAAAAATCATGAAATTTTTTTACCTGCATCAAGTCTTTTGAGTTCTATGTTGTCATTACTGTATGAGAGTTCGTAGCAATAGTCCATAAGTAATTTCAATTTTTTCTGCACTTCAGCATTTGCCCATTCTGGTACTGTCTTGTTTTCTGCATTCTGTGGCAAAAATAGAATGTAGCTTGAAAAAATGGAAGACTGTACAAAATTTTAACTAATAATTTTACTCATCGTTTTTCTTTTCAACCTGTTCATTACTTCAACCCTGTCTGCATAAAACTTTCATGTACATTACAAGAACATTGGGACTGAAAGGGTTCCATGATAATTCCGCTTGCTGACTTTGTCTGTTGAACTCATACAGATAGAAACTGAAAGAATGATTTCACTCATTTTTAAAAGTTACAAGTCAAGGCAGAACTAAGGTCACATGACAGCAAAAATACAGAACTTTAATGTTTGCTGCGATTATGTTGATGGAGAGTTATCAAATTTTATTGCCACCGAAACAAATAAAAAGATCATGAATACTGTAAATTATGTAAACCAAACATGGAACAATGTTAAGCGCCAAGAGTTTAATCATGATTAAAAAATGAAGTCAGAAAAATGTGAGATGATTTCCTAATTTTCATCAAATTTGCTCTATGCATGACATACTGCAGTACACAAACTTTGTGAGATATACATAAGTCAGATCAGGTCAAGACACATTTAATGTCTTTGACTTTGCCATCAGTATGTCAAGAAACTCTTCTGAATAAAAGTTCTAAAAAGAAGACTTAGGCCTTGACCTAGACTTTGGCCAGAGAGTAATCTTGCAAAAATTCACCAATGAATTATGAATTATGAATCAGTCAGATGTTTTCAACTATGAATCAATGAAATGAAATTTCAGCAATTGTCTCGATATTTACATTACCTCAAACCAGATAGCATCACCTAGATGGCTAAAATTCCACATACTTGATGCATTTATCAACCCCGATTCTTCTTTAAGCATTGTGAAAAAATCCTGGAATGAATGCAAAATGGTCTTAGCATAAATTGAACCAATTTCTGTAGGATTACCTCAAACCAGATGGCATCGGCTAGCTGGTGAAAATCCCACATGTTTGATGCATTTACCAACCCCGATTCTTCTTTAAGCTTTGTGAAAAACTCTTGGAATTCAATAAGAGATCATCTTGGAATAAATGGGAGAGATATCAGATGGATATGCAATTTTGAATATTGTAATCTGCCTTAACATATTCTATCAGGCCCAGTCAATAACTCTGATCATTTTCATTTGATAATGCAGTTCACTTCAGACAAATGCCTGATGTTTTCTTGGCAATAAGCAGTGTCTAAAAAGCTTGCACCTCATTGGTCGGCTGAAAACATTGGTAATATTGATTTATTCCCAAACAGCCAATCAGCAGCACAGTAGCTGTAATTCTAGACTACTTAAGTTGCTGTAAATCATGAAAATCTACTGATCAGTTGTAACCTTCTGTACTACTGCATACTGGCCCTTGTTTTATTTCTACAAGGGGTCTGACCTTTGAACTATGACCCCAGAGACCTATCTTACAATGTAGACATTGCAAACCAAACAGAGTCAAAGGGTCAACAGCAGTAGAGTTTAATATTTTCAAAAAAACTTTGAATTCAGTGTGTTGAAATACAGAGTGGTACCCTTGCAAATACAATGTGTTGTGAACAATGCGTGATGATACATATATTTCTGACAAAAGAAATTCAGTCTGGACTGAATTCAGTTATCAATGACAACATACTGGCTGTGTCGAGGAGTTCAGCACTCAATATTTCAAGATGATTCTGGGAATATGAGAAACTGTTTATGAACAGTGCAAAATTACAGGAAAAATCATCCAAAGTTGAACAGCTAATTGAGGCTAAAATATGATTGAAGTGAATTTGCACACAGGTACATCTGAAGATGTCATCACAACTCAAGTTGTGAAAACATTTATGAAAAACTTACAATATTCTCTTCATAGTAGTCTTGTGATGCTTTTCCATTTTTGATGTCATTCATTAATTCCCCTTTCTTATTGCATGGCTTGAAACCGATAAGCTGAAGGACAAAACAGAGCACCAGTTATACTGTACACATCTATATCCGTATGATGAGATGCATTTTGCAACTACCTACTAGACTAACCGGTGTTGTAATTTTCCAAAATGTCAATTATACAAAAGGAAATGTATTTCTGGCATATTTGTTATTGTGTTGAATATTGTGTAAGGCCATGCAAGAGTAGCTGAATTGCCTCATCATACCGATATATCCTGTAATAGACTTAACCCTATTTAAATACAGATTTAATAAAATTAAACTTTACAATAACATGTACACGTTTTACCATTCTACATTAAAGAATCAAATTTGTATCGTCAAAAGGGACACAGTCGGCCATTTTTTCATGAATTTTGTTTGATACGAGATACTATTTATATTGTTTGACATGTTGAAAGATACTGAATGAATGGGTCACCATGCAAATATTTGATGCCGGTTTTTGACATGATACATGAAACCATTGCGAAAATGAATTAATGGTCATGACCAGTAATTCATTTTCATGATGGTTTCATTTACAGTGTCTATAACCGGGATCGAATATATGCATGGTGACTCATTCATTCAGTATCTTTCAACATGTCAAACAATATAAAAAGTATCTCGTATCAAACAAAATTCATGAAATATGGTCGACTTTGTCCCGTTAATGTAGAATGTTATAGTGGGTACACATCTGTGTTAAAGTTGACAGATGAAGTGAAGCTGTTGCTTTTTATCATGTAATGTATCATTGGTAGGTTTTGAGAAGTGGTATTTAAAGGTGTGAATGTTCATGAACACTTTGTATTTGTATTATTAACTGTTATCCTGCCAAGTTCGTACATGAATGTCACCATTTGGTCAAATTGATTAAAGCCAGTGAGGCCTAACACGCCCTGTTTGTTGCATTTTAACAAAGACTTGAAGATATGAAGGCTCCTGAAAACACAGACACTGAACTTGATCATTGACTGACTACACCTGCTATAAAATATAATTCAAAATAGGTGAAACTACATATGGATTTTTTGCTCAATACTGTGTGTTTTTTTGCTGACTCTGCAGACAGGGAAGTGATAGGCCATGGAGGTTATGGGTTATGTGTATTTATAAGCCTTGGGAGAATTTTGCTATGGTGATATGAATATTTCAAATATCACCAACTACTTCCCTTCATTGAAAATAGCTCTACAATGCCCGACAGATGACATGTAAAATTGTGCATGTTGTAAAATATCTGACAATACCTGACAAATGACATGCAAACTGTGCATGCTACAAAATATCAAAGTAGAAGTTACGATAAATGTCCACAATGGTATGTGTTCACTATTTATCTGTTTTTGGATATCTAATTTTCTAATGGACCTTTATTTAAAGTTTCAATCAGTGGTTCTTAATTTGAGTGCTTTTTCAGAAGTCGTCCATACTCACACTTTTAAAAACTCATACACACGTATTTTATGGATTAATAACTGGATTATGGTTGTCTTAATTTCATGAATTGGAAAATTAGCTGCTGTAATGTTCTTGAATATTTTATTGTATGTTTTACATCACACACTTAATGTCTAAAATTTTTGGCATTGATTGAATTACACAAAATAACACACGAACTCTTTAGAAAAATTCCTTTTTTTGAAAATCGAAGAAAGATGAGCCAATGTGAGTAGAAAAACATTCGAAGCTGATTGATGATCAAAATACATAAACTCTGCACACATGGCAAGAATACAGGAACATGTTGCCATGACATTTCAACATGTTGCCATGACATTTCAACATGGCAACATGTTGCCATGACATTTCAACATGTCACCATGGCATTTCTACAGGTTGCCATGACATTTCAATATGCTAGCATGACACTTCAACATGTGGCCATGACATTTCAACATGGAAACATGTGGCCATGACATTTCATCATGTCACCATGGCATTTCTACATGTCCCCATGGCATTCCATTCATGACAACTAGAGCTATTGCATGAAAAAGGCAAAATTTCATAGACAAGCGACCTAGCGGCCGATATAGCTCCGCTGTGTTTATTAGAGAATAACTATTTTTGACACATGTTGATGAATTCGAAGAAGGTGGAAATCTTTGATAACTCAATGCAGTGGCCAGAAAAAAGTGGTTAAAATAAGCTGCAAAAATACAAAATTGAAGATTTCATCATACTTTGAATATATCACATCCGATCATCCCTAAGAACATGTCAACCAAAGCTATCTGATGAGTAGTTTTTTGAGAATAAAATATTCTGACCAAAAATGGCAACAATTGCCCCCAAAATAAAAATTGCAGATTTCATCATAATTTCAAAAGATCAGATATTAGTGGAAACCTATATACAAAATTTCAAAGCTGTAAGACCAGTACTTTTTGAGAAACACATTTTTGACCAAAAATGGAAAAATATTGCACCCAAAATTCAAAATTGCAGATTTCATAATAATTTCAATAAATATCATGTAGCTCATCTATAGAAACCTGTATACCAAATTTCAAAGCTGTTAGACCAGTACTTTTTGAGAAACGCATTTTTTGACCAAAAATGGCAAAAATTGCCCCAAAATTACAAAATTGCAGATTTCATCATTATTTCCATAAATATCATTTAGTTCATCTGTAGAAACCTGTATACCAAATTTCAAAGCTATCAGATGAGTACTTTTGGAAATACACATTTTTTGACCAAAAATGGCAAAAATTGCCCCAAAAATACAAAATTACAGATTTCATCAGAAATTCAATAAATATTACTTAGTTCATCTATGGAAACCTGTATACCAAATTTCAAAACTATCAGACCAGTACTTTTTGAGAAATACATTTTTTGACCAAAAATGGCAAAAATTGCCTTAAAAATGCAAATTTGCATATTTCTGCACAATTTGAACAAATCTGAAATAGATCATCCCTAGGGACATATGTACCAAATATAAAAGCTATCTGACCAGTACTTTTGAAGAAGAAGATTTTTAAAGATTTTTTTACCAAAAATGACAAAAATTGCCTTAAAAATACAAATATGCAAATTTCACCACCATTTGAACAAATCTGATTTAAGTCACCCTAAGCAAACTGCATATCAAATTTCAAAGCAATCGGACGAGCGGTTTCAGAGAAGAAGATTTTTTTACCAAAAACACCAAAAAATGCCCCAAAAATACAAATATGCAAATTTCACCATAATTTGTACAAACTGAAGTGAGGTCACCCCAAGTGTACTGCATATAAAATTTCAAAGCAATTGGACTTGTGGTTTCAGAGGAGAAGGCAATTGTTGACGGACGACGACGGATGCCGGACGCCGGACGACGCACGCCGGACGACGACGGATAATCAACCTGTTTGATAAGCTCCGCGTCGCTGACAGCGGAGCTAAAAACTAAACATAGTGCTTTTTTTTGTAATTACACTGGTGGACTGTTATATCATTCAATATGAATGCCATTAATTTTGTAACATCAATGAAACTATGAGAAGTGACAGTAAAATTGTGACAAGATCGTCTGACCATTCAGTAATGTTGCAGAGCCTGGATAATCAGTATTACCAGTGACACATACTCACACATCAAAACTTGTGTAAAACAATGTATCAGTGAATATGCCTTTCTGATTATTTGAAAAAAATGGCAAAACTTACAATATCTTGATCATCTTCTTTTGTGTGTATTGGAATAGGTTGCCATGGCATTTTGATATCTGGATTCCATTTTTGTGTTCCGTTTGGTGGATACAGTCCTGCAAGATTGCACTCTGCTGACATCAGGGTTCTGTCAACGTCAGTGCTACGCACATAGATTTGCTCACGTAGATATGTTTTGTTGAGAAGCGTTTCTCCATATCGCTCTAGAAACCATTGACCTAGGTGGTAATGCTGCATCTTTCCAATCTGTTAATCAAGAGACAAGAGTGAACGTGAACAACACGTTTAATTTGAACAACCTACTGTAACTGTACATATGTCATCACAGTTATATTCTAAAGCTATGCTCTATAAAATTTACCAGAACTGATGTTATTATATTACAGTTCTCTATCTTTTGCTGGAAAGGCGACACACTCATATATTTTCAACAAAAATTGCAAATTTTAGCTTTGTTATAGTATGTATGCTTTCTGTGCAAAATCCAACCTTAGGTGATTTAAGACGAATTGTTTGATTTTGTACAAGTGTGTTATAGACAGATTATAGAAACACATGAATATCTTTGGCAAATGCATGTCATCTACAGTGCATATACCTATAGGAAAGCACTGCACTCGGCAGGGCACTGCAGATTTAGTACACATGGATAAAACTGGGCCTACGAAACAAATCTACTTTTCTTTGGGGTTCTCTCAGAGTGAATTAAAAAGTAATCCCTATCATTATATTTTTTTTCAAATGTTCAAGAAGGCATCAAAGTTCAAATATTTTCACTGACTTCCCTAGACAATTAAACAATAAAACAGAAAGGATGGAGTATGTTAAACTTACATTTGTTAGTTGTCCATAACCTTGAGGCCATGTGCTTGGTGGATTAGGATCGGTAGGGTAGGCTTCAATTGGAGAGCGGTTGCCATGACGATACAACTGTAAACAAGATAACAATATATATATATAATACAGTATACAAATTTGACTGCTTTTGTAAACAAAATCTTTCAAATTCCTTTGGATTTTGTCCAACTTTGTATACCTCTACGACATGGACAAAATACCAGATCTGAAATGTTGAACATTACATGCACTTTAGAAATAAGTTTCTTATTGAAATTTTCATAATTTTTGGATTCTATTACCATGCATGAGACTGAAGTTTCCTTGCACAGTCTGACGTAAATACTCTTTTGTAACTGTTTTGGACAAAAATGAAAAGAAAGCTGCTGTCAATAATGTATGTTGATTTTAACATAGATATTTTCTGTACAGAAAGGTGTACCAGTACACCATGTATATACCAACATTCATCTTACATATTAATAATCATTGGATTTGGGTAAATAACAAAAAGAAAATTACTGAGTTAAATTTTGTTTAACAAGAGAGGGTCATCTTGTCTGTGGATGTATGTATGAGGCCCATACATAAAGTCTATTACTAACTTCAAAGCCTATCCTAACATACCTTGTTCATATGCAAAATTTGAAAATGGCAACTGTATTGAAACTGCTGACCATGGCCAAAGCAGCTTCAGAGACAATGTTCATTTGCGAGAAAGTTGCACAGCTGCAGACACGATGATCCCTCACCCCCTGCCTCTAATTATCAACAAAAAGGTATCTTTCCCCTATGATTTAATGACTGTTTTTCATTCTTGACATTTCAAAAAGTTATGCAATTTAAGCTTAACACAAAACATAATAGTTATTGTAATTTTGATACTGCAAAAAAAAATTCATTAACAACTGTGATATTCATTCTTAAACTCAATGTGCTAGAATACAAATCATATTAATAATTAAAGTGTTTAATTTTATTGGACATACGACTAGGGTAAGACTAGGGTAAATAAACATAAGACTAGGGTAAATTTGATGAACAATAGACAGTAAGTGCACATATGTCATCACATATTGTGTAATAACGTTATGCATGAATAGAATATATGATATACTTAAAGTAAAATTCACAAACTCAGCAAATCTATGTCTGTTGCCATGGAGCCCCCTCAACCCACACCAAATGTGATATGTTTTCCTAGCTCTCAGCTAACCACATAAAAACCAACTTTTTTCCAGCATAAAGCTTGAACAGATGGTAAGTTTCAACCACATGTATGTGCCAATGTAGAGGAAATAAGTGATTATCTCCAAATCAAAACATATAGGAAAGAAAAACCTGACGGGCAATTAGCTAAATGTATATGTCATGTTTTGTGACAAAAATTAGAAAAATGTTGATGGACCCACAAAGAAATGTCAACAGAATATTTCACATCACGTACTCAGCTATATTTTATACGACCATGAAATATGGTGCTGTCATCTTTTAATGATTACACAAATCGTTCATGATAAGCTTGCTGAAGCATGTCATTACGATAGAAGACATGTTTTACAGAAGTATTTTGAAATTAAAGACAGACTTCTATGGCCCTGTGTGATTCGGTTGTGATAATGGAAAAAATAAATAAAAATATTAAAAGTCAATGACGTTTTTCAAAGAAAAATTTGAGAAATTTCAATCCTATTCTTTCAGTAATTGAATCAGTGTATAGACAAAGTAAGATATCGGAATAATCCAATTAGAAATCGATCTTCAAAGACAGACAGATTGAAAGTGAGAAAATTGGCCAAAAAAATGAAATTGGCAACTTCAACAACAATTTCCATAAATCTGAGTGAGGTCATTCCTAGTAACCTAAAAACCTAAATTTAAATGATGTTAAATCATTCATTATTACAGAAAAGAAGAGGAAAGGCCAGGATGATGATTTAAAACAAAACTTATATGCATATCTAATTTAAAACAAAACTTATATGCATATCTAATTTACAAATACAAATTAAGGCATTCTGCAATTATATTAATCAAATACGAAACCAATTCAAGTACTTGATCATTGCAGAGAATCAACAAATACCATAAAAACCCTATTAATTCAACCATTCTATTTATTCAACCACCCTTTTTTTTCTCTCAAAAACGTAATTTTATTTTACCCTTATTATTAGTTCAACCACTGTTGGAAATTGGGACTTTCTCAATCTTTAATAATTTGACCAACCAATCATGACAAGCTACAAATACACAGAATAACACAATGTACAGCACAGAATTTCAAAGTCGAGGACTTCAGGAAAGTCACCTTTATATGTTTAAATCATCCAAAATGGTAAGCATATCACTTATGAACTGTCAAAAAAAGTTGAAACCCCTAATAATTCGACCACTAAAATTATTTTGGCATTGTTAATTTTCTATTTAAAAGCATAATTATTTTTTCTGGTTGAATTGATAAGGTTTTTATGGTAAATAGCAAGAATGATGTAAAAAGAGGCTGATATAGCGATAACATTGATTGACTGGTATAGAATGTATCTTTGGCATTTAGAATCCAAGATTTAAGATTCAAGTGTTCAGAATTGGCTGCAATATCCTCAGCTCAAGGAAACTGACCGGATAAATAGGCAACCATATGGATCTACTTATACAGGCACCATAAATTTTAATACATGAGCATAAAATTTCCATAGAAAATTTGTAATTCATAAATTATAAAAAATTATCATTGCATTAGGGATGTTTTTGTACTGTCTCCATAACTTATGTGAAATACTGAGCAGTTGATGTAATGTTGTTGATGATATAAAACACTAAATATCCTTGACAAAGATAAAATTCAAACTAACTGAGACGGCATGTATGGTAACACCAAGCACTACATGTATTCTGAGGTTAAGGAATTCACTCTGCATTTTTTCTAGTACAAATACAGTCTGTAATAGTTGTTGATGCAGGTTTGCAATAGTTGGTAGATGTTTGACAAAGCTTATTTGACCTTTTTATCTTGATCCTGCCTACCTTTATTTATCATTTTAGAGACATTTCTGGCATGAAAGAGTGCAAACAATGGTTGACCCTTGACCCTGTAAATGATGTATTTTCTGAGGGTAGCTTGTAAATAACATTCCGACTGGACCATGTTATTGTATCTATTTTAAGAAACACATCGACATTCTCCAGTCACTTTTGATACAAATAATTAAAAAATATGAAATTAACAAATAATATTTTTCCTATCTCTCCTAAAACACATGAACACAAACAATGTTTTTGTTCAATATGCCTTCTAATATTGCATATGTTTATTCTGTGTGGATACACTGCTAGCGACAATCAAAACAGGTGAATATAATGGTAATTTTTTTAACAGATCAACAGAAAGATTGCAATGCTCTTCTTTTCTTTAGAAATCAAAATGAATAAAATAATGCTCACATATATGCCAAATCAAATTGGCTAGCATTACAATCTATAGCACGTCTAACTTCTCTTTGTATAAATCTTTGTAAATATTTGCCATTTCTGGATTTTATTACTCACTCTGTGTTCATATCTGTCACATTTTATACTGATATGTGATCATTTCATCCAGGTTGGATTAAAAAAATCATTAAATGTCTCGACATCAGTTAATTAAGGTAAAATTATGACATATTTCACTTTGAGTGATTACATAATAGACACTAGCATTTCTGTGATGGAATCAACTGAAACTTTTTCTTCAATCATGCATACTATATTACTGGGGATCAATATCACGAACCTTTCACTTTTGTTCAGAATATCAAATATATGTGATTTTTTTTCCAAATTTATTAGCCGTTAATCAAGTGATAATGACAAAGTGAGGGATCTGAAACAATAGTCTATACTAGCTACCTAGCATAGATAACGATGACCATGATACATCAGCTGCAGCTAAAAGAGAAACACAAGTGAAGAGTTGTCCTTGACCTATCACAGGATGTACTACGGACATTGTTTTAGAACCTTAACATTTGACATGACTCACAAACACTGGAAATTTGTTCCAGTTTTCTAATTCTTTGGCTCAAGTCGTGCTCAGATACACTGCTTGTTGTCATGGTAACTATGAAACCTCAGAAATGATCACATTTCATTGCAGTGGTATCTGATTGTACATGCCAAGAGCAGAAATTTTATCTTGTTGTCATGGTTATTCTGACACCACAGTTTTCTTTGGTAATATGGGTTTGCAATAATCAATGAAAAGCAATACGAGGTCAAATGACAAAATGGATCTCGAAAACATTTTGAAAACATATGGTATGGACTTCAACATGAATTCTGATAATGGAAATGCACAATAAATATGTCATGTATATCGGGAAAATATTGGGCAAGCTGGCTTCTGTTTGTGTTAAATTATTTAGTTTGCAAAATTCAAATGAAGCAGAAATGCGAACTGCTTCAATTTCGTTGTAACTAAATGCAGGTAATTACAGGAATAAATACTCTTTTCCCTTCATTGGTTGTGAAATTCCTGCAATGTAAATACTCTATTCTCATTCACTGTTTGTGAAATTCCTGTGATGCAAATACTGTACATAGATGTACATATTTCATAAACCTCTGGAATATTTTTATCTTCACAACTAAAACTCTGCCAGGTTTTATCTCCTTGTTTGTTATTTTTTTAAATTTCCAGTTATACTATTCTGAAAGTAGCTGAAAACTACACTTATCTATTTGAGTCATGAGTGATGAGTCTGAATCTACTGCGGTCTACTTGCATCTATTTCAGTCGTGAGAAATGCTAATAAATAATGGTCAAAATGACACATCTACATGTACCTATATGTACAAAAATTGCAAAATACGAAATTTGTAGCATTGGAACAGAGTTGTTGAAAGGTCATGAAGGGTCAGCTGTTGTTGAAACTACAGTACAACAAAGAATGTCCACTGTCCCCCTGACAAGGGTTTGTTGTCCGTATGTTTGATGCAGTTTTCATCTGCCTTGATATTTTGATGGCTTTTACCAAACTGGACAAAAGTTCTCCAATTCAGCATTAATTGGCCAATCCTTATGTATGGTAAATAGCAAACGAAATATTGCTATGAAAACAATTGAGATTTAATCTTTTTAGTCCCCACGGACACCGTCCGGGGGGACTTATAGGTTTGGTCATGTCCGTGCGTGCGTGCGTGCGTGCGTCCGTTCACGCAGATATCTCAGAGATGCAAGGAGCAATTTCATTCAAACTTGGTACAAGGATTACTTCATATGTCATACAGATGCACGTCGATTTGTTTTGTGATACGATCCAATATGGCCGCCAGGCGGCCATTTTATTACGATTTTTTCATGTACAGAGCCATAACTCAGACATGTTTCAACCGATTTTATTCAAAGTTGGTACAAGGACATTGACCAATGTCATAGATATGCATGTCGATTTGTTTCGTGATACGATCCAATATGGCCGCCAGGCGGCCATTTTATTACAATTTTTTCATGTACAGAGCCATAACTCAGACATGTTTCAACCGATTTTATTCAAAGTTGGTACAAGGACATTGACCAATGTCATAGATATGCACGTTGATTTGTTTTGTGACACAATCCAATATGGCCGCCAGGCGGTCATTTTATTACAATTTTTTCATGTACAGAGCCATAACTCAGACATGTTTCAACCAATTTTATTCAAAGTTGGTACAAGGACATTGACCAATGTCATAGATATGCAAGTCTATTTGTTTTGTGATACGATCCAATATGGCCGCCTGGCGGCCATTTTATTACAATTTTTTCATGTACAGAGCCATAACTCAGACATGTTAGAACCGATTTTATTCAAACTTGGTACAAGGACATTGACCAATGTCATAGATATGCATGTCAATTTGTTTTGTGATACAATCCAGTATGGCCGCTAGGCGGTCATTTTATTACAATTTTTTCATGTACAGAGCCATAACTCAGACATGTTTCAACCAATTTTATTCAAAGTTGGTACAAGGACATTGACCAATGTCATAGATATGCACGTCGATTTGTTTTGTGATACGTACCCATTAACAAGTGGGGACTGTGTCATCAACGATGACTTGTTTCAATTTAATCTTTCATTTTAAGAAGAGAAATGACTATTCAAAATAATTATACTAGCCATCCAATTACGCACGCAAACATGTTAAACATATAGCCACAGCAGGGTGTCCAACACAATTTTTGAATGGCAAAAGTGGGGCAGCCAGCACAGTTGTTTGTGCAGCCCCTCAACCCCAACCCAAAGCTTCCACCTTCCATGTGAATAGGTCCAAATTTTCTACTGAAAACGATGGGAATGTACCAACTTCTGATGGTCACTTATCCTGGAGCAGCCTCTGCTCAGGGTGGGTGTGTTCTCGGATGGGAGTCCCATCCTTTAACATCTAAAGGTTGAAAGTTAAAGAAGTTTATAGTTTCTTTTAATTTTTCTGCTTTAAAAGATTAATTTGTTCAATGCAACGAGTGGACATTTGTTTCATTTACCCACCTCAGTATTACTGAATCAAACATCAAGAAATTTCTGTCAAACGTTGACTTACATACATGTGACTCTGACATCTAATGCAGATTGAGCGAACTAATTATCACATGACTGCCCTGTCTGTGAAACCCATTACATGTACCTATTCCAGTTAACTCTCATTTGCATACTGGAATTGAAACTGAAATGCTTGTATTATGATTGTTTCATTATAGAATTCATGTCTGATAAACAATTTATAAAAAGAATAGGAAGTCATGTGCTAGCTGTTATAATTTATCTACGACACTGCACATAGCAATCCTTGTATTCAATGTGAATACCTATACAGTGCAGTGCAAACCTGAAATGTCACCTACCGATAAAATTGCTGCAAAATAACAGCAGTTTTGTCATTTATTTAATATAAAATGGCTTATGGCTTTGTTTTTCCTTCCATTTTTTGCACGATATTAATAACTTGTCTGGTTTACCCTTCACAGATTGTGGACTTTACAATGTAAATACCTGTACACTGAACTCAAAAGTCCAATGGATGGTATTTCCCTCTAAGCTCTACTCAGCATTATCATCTATGTAGGCCTTTGTGAAAAAACCAGCTGCAGCTTTCACTCTGTAATATGTTAATTTTTCAGGCAATATGGTAATATATGAATGGCCGCAATTCTGATATTGTTGATCTAATAGAATACCGTATGGCAGTTATTTCACCATACTACTTTATTCTATGATACCATTGTCCAACGTTTCTCTCTAAATCTCCCCATTGTCAACTTTTCTCACTTATTCCTGAAAAGCATTAATCATGGAAATTATTCAATTTTGAATCTCACATATTTGTGGCTGTGTTAAGCTTGAAAGGGAATAGAATTATTTATCTACTGAAACAAACTGCAGAATAATGTGCAAATACGGCACTAATGATTTGAAATTTATTGTATTTCAGTTTTACAACCTTACTGAGAATATTGACATAGGAAGTTTCATTAAAGTTGGCTACTCACTGGTGCTTGTCTATCAAATTTAACCTTTTCCCTGCAAACCATATGTCACTGTCAGGTCAAGTTTGTTAGAACCAATGAGATATGTTGCAATAAACAAGCAGTTGCACATTTGAAGGTCACTGAAAACAGAGATACTGTAAACATGATTTTTACAGACTACGTGCTACATACCATGCTTAATAGGTGCGAGTTTTAACTCAACACTGAGTTTTACTGACATAGCAGATCAGGAAGTGAAAAGCCTTATAGCACATTAAGCATTGTACACTTGTATTTTTTTTTTTGGTTGATGAGAGCATAAACTTTTGGTATTCTAAGATAAAATTAATCAAGAAAGCGGCATGAGTCTTTTCATGAAATAGGAAAGATAAGTTTTGTTCTTTGATTTTTATGGTTATTAAATATCATTTCACGTGTTGCACTTGAATACAATGATCAAATGACATGTCTGTATTGATGATTGGACAAGCACTGGAGGAAATCATTGCCATTCTGAAAATTGAACCAATGACAAAGCTTGTCACTGATTTGTTTAATTGAACAGTTGAAACAAGAAGTTAGGACAATAAAATGCTTCATATGAGAATACTGATGTTTCACTGGTAAATCAATTTGGTTTTTGGTTCTAAATGAGTTTTATTAATCTTTTCTATGGTAATTGCGCAGTCAGGAATAGGAAAAGTGCCCTAATACTGAATGGCATTTATACTACATACTGAACTAGATAATTATCAATAAGTTGGGGATTCCATTAATTCCAAATGGTCATCCCTAAGTGCATGGACAAAAACCATGAACGTTTCAAACTAACCTGAAATTAAACATAGGGCCAAAGTCCCTGAAGCTACTATAGACATGGATACAAAATTAAGTATTTCCTGACTGTATGAAATTATCTCACTAAGGTCATCCTAGGGACTTGTAAACCAAATATTAAAGCTGTCTGACCAGCGTTTTGAAAAAAACAAGCGACTCAACAGTCGACAGAGCTCTGCTGTGTTATGTAAAGATTAACGTTTTGTGACACATGTATTGATAAAGAAGGTGGATATATTTGATAGCTCATTTCAGGATGGCCTGACCAAAAATGGAAAAAAATTCCGTAAAATACAGATTTGCTTATTTCATTACAATTTTAAGAAATCTAAGTTGGGTTATCCCTAGGGACCTGTATACCAAATAACAAAGCTGTCTGACCAGTGGTTATGAAGAAGAAGATTTTTTATCAAAAACGCCTTTTTTGGCGCTAATTTGCATATTTTCAACAATATCAAAAAATTAATAAAAATAGTTTCTCAAAATCATATATTTTATCCACACAACAAATATCAAATCAGTAAGTACTGCAGTTCTCAAGATATTTGAGTGGACGGACGCCTCACAAACGGACATACATACATACATACATACATACAGACATACATACAGACTGACGGTGGACGCTGGACGGATACCCATCCCAATAGCTTCTATAGACTATATTAGTCTATAGTAGCTAATAAACGAGAGTTAATTACATTCTAATTAAAGTAAACAAGACTTGCTTAAATCAAGATTTACGTCATGAAAAAACAGCATATCTGTCAGGTTATAAAGAATCTTAAGCTGCTTATCTTTATAAGTATTTTCATCCTATTAACCAAGCACATTTTAACTTTCAAATTAACATTGTAAGTAAGTTCTGTTGAATAAGTTGAGACTGTACATACTCAGAGAAAGCACACTGAAGAGACAAATGTTTGAAACTTAAGAAGTTCAAGGTCATCAAAAGCATTATAAGGAATCATGTAACACTTTCATTGCACTGTTTACACAGATTGCATAACTGCTATAAATAGCACATGAGGAATCTTACAGCACAGCTTTACCATAAAAACCCTATCACTTTGACCACTCTATTTTTTTCCTCAAAAAGTAATTTTATTTTATCCTTACCAAGTCAACCATGAATGGAAATTAGAACTTTCTCTATCTCTATTTATTTGACCACCCTATCATGACAAACTATTAGATAACATACAGGGCACAATAAATGACGGTTCAGAATATGTCAAAGTTTGGATTCAGGAAAGTTGCCTTTACATGTTTTAATCCTCCAAGATGGTAAGCATTTCACTATGAACTGTCAAAAAAAGTTGAACTTTCTGATAATTCTACACTAAAATTATTTTGGCTTTGATGATTTCCTAATTTCCTAAAATCATATTATTTAAAATCATATTAATTTTTTTTTTCTGGGTGAATTGATAGGGTTTATACAGTACAAGAATTACATACGATGTAAGTCAAATTTTGACCAAAAATGACAAAAAAATTCCTTAAAAATACAGATTTGCATATTTCATCACAATTTTAACAAATCTAAGTTGGCTTATTCCTAGGGACCTGTATACCAAATAACAAAGCTGTCTGACCAGCGGTTATGAAGAAGAAGATTTTTTACCAAAAACGCCTTTTTTGGCATTAATTTGCCTATTTTCAACAATATCAAAAAATTAAAAAAAAACAGTTTCTCAAAATCATATTTTTCATCTACACAACAAATATCAAATCAGTAAGTACTGTGGTTCTCAAGATATTTGAGTGGACGGACGCCTCACAAACGGACATACATACATACATACATACATACATACATACATACAGACTGACGCCGGACGATGGATACCCATCCCAATAGCTTCTATAGACTATAGTCTATAGTAACTAAAAATTCATAACAGGTATGCATGTCATTTGTCAGTTAAACATTACAAAAACTTCTTATATATCCACAAATAAACACAAACCAACATGTACATACAAGCAGCACAAGATGAGTACAAAGGCACCTACATGTACGAGGTCTTTAAAAACGGAGACTGACAAAACAATATCTTTGTTTCAACTGGGTGCTTATTCATCATTGTTGGACAGAACCACAGAAAATACAGTGTGTTCTTTTCTAACGTCTAGACTTCCATCAAAAACATTATCTTTTGTCTGAGTTTGTCAGACAGCAGCCATTGTATGTAAATTGGCTGGCCATTGCTGTCACAGTCCTAACTCCGTAAAGATCAAAATGGGTATTGTACTTTCAAAATTAAAAAAAAATATCTCAAAAAAACCCCACTTGTTATCAACTCTAAAGTTAAACAGAGTAAACAGACATGTACATACATCATTAAGTGACAGTATATTATTGGTGAAAATGTTGGCTTTTCTTAGAAAAATTGCATTGCATAATCAGACACAATGTTGTGCCTGATAACACAACACAACACAAAATATGTTCTCTAACACTAATTTCTATCTTGCATGAGTGGACATATCACCACTGAAAGCACTATGTGTGTTCTACAATACTATTAATCTTAACTTACACTGCATTCAATGTCTGGTATCTTACATGCTGAAAATAAACTCTGGAAACTACATTTAGAAAGTACAATATATCCTTGGGAGTTACAGTTCATGGTTTTTCCCCACGGGGAATACCATTAATAAAATATCGTCAAAAATATGTTGAAATTTCAATGAATGATGAATATGCAACATGTTTCATTTCATTTGATATGCCATGTCTTCAATGTCCATAAATCAACGAAACCACTGATCACATCTGACAAATGAGCAAACATCGAGGAATGAGGGATAGGAAGGTTGCACAGGAATGGGTTACATAATTATAGGTCAGCAAGGACATCTTTTCAAATTGGGCCAAAAAGACACTTTAGTTTTCCCGAGGACAGGTTGGAAATGACAGGAACATGATACCAGGTGTTAATCAAGTGTTAATCAAGTGTTACATGGATGATCATATGCTCTCATGCCATAATCAAAAAAATTTGTGGAGAAAAGCATTTGAATTCACTGGCACCATATTGTAAATGTGGAACTCACTATTTTATTGTGAATTCATAAATCCAACTGCATTTATATAAAAACAGAGGGAATATAAAAATGCTGGTACATTCACAACCAAAACCCTACTACACACACTGTAATACACAATATGTCACTACAGTTGGTTTTTCTATTTAAATGAAATGAAATATAATCATGAGAACAGACCACATAAATACAATCAACACAAGTTTTGGGACATTTACATAAGAAAACTAAATCATTAACAAAACCTCATAGATCTGGGGTTTTTTCAACTGCTTGGACTGAGGTCAATTGGAGAAGAAAAATTTCATGACCTTCTGTAAAAATAATGTTTAATTGTCAAATTTCTGTGGAGCAATGACTTAATCAACTGAGAAAAATAGTCATAATGAGCCACATTAGTCCTCTGGTTTGTCTCGGATCTCGACTTCGTCTTTCAGCCTTCGTCCAAACTCCAGGCCAAAGGACAAAGTTGAAATCCTGGAAAACTGGTCTGTACATGTATGTGAGTAGGTTTTCTATCTGCCAGGTGGTTGCCTTGAAAAGATGTCTCAACAAAGTTTGGAAAGGGAAACTTTCCAAAGGACAATGGCAGACTATAACTTCATTCATTTTATTTGTCAGATGATCTGGATTTGTTGTTTCTATGACAATAGACTTATTGTATCCCTGTAGTCTGGTGTATAGAAGGCTGTAATCATTGCTAGAATAGATGATTTACTGAGTGTTCCATTGATCCAAGGAGTTAAGAAGGGAAGGTCTCTTTGATTGATCCATGGATATAAAAAAACACGTACATCCATGATTGATCCAACTCATCAGTGATGCAAACCTCTGGAATAGCAAGCCATATCATTGTCTGACATAACTCTGGAATAGCAAGCCATATCATTGTCTGACATAGACTCTTAATCCCAAGATACATGAACAAAATATTAAGATTATATGAGAGAGATGAGAATGGAAATTCCTCTTCTCTTTTCCATGCCACAGATCTCCTAGCTTTGCCACCTGTAAAGATTGCTACTAGTATTTTACTAAATTTTGTTTTAATTGATAAAGAACAAGAAGCTACACAAACTACTTTGAAACAGTACTTATTCTAATAATCCATCAAAGGTGTATTGTAACAGCTTGTATTAAAATAAGACAAACTAGACTGTTATTCTAAATGTTAAAAGTACATGTATGTGTATGTATTCATTGTCAAACACTCTTTTCACAAACTAGTCGATCGTCACAGGCTGTAGGTATCAAGTTATAAAGTACATAACTTACTACCTCGATAAAATGAAAACGTCCTGGTGGTTATGGCCCTGTTTTTCCTGCCTAAATATGTTTTGGCCCTGAGACGTTTTGGAACCGCTGTTTCTGATATTCAATTGGCTTTCTCAGTCCATTATTTAACATGTTTAACATGTTCTTATGGACCTCTTTGGCTGTCATATCTGATGTTAAACCTCCAAGGTTGTCCAGTCTCATGGTGAACCTCCTAAATGTAGGTTTTTGTCCTATATAAGGCCAAAAAAAAAAATTGTGCTGTTCCGATTACATGGTTTTCAAAAATAGGGTAGGTAGGTAAGGAAATTTTTTTTTTTCATTTTTTTTTTATTTCTCAATTTGCATTTTGTACGCGTTCAAACAAACTACCAGTGAACAATTTCCTCATGAAACACACTCAAATTGAATACCAATTTATTAAAATAAAATATTCACCAGTAGAATTGAAGTGTGTGGTTTATTAGACTGCCATGGAAATTGATATGGCTGAATTACAACTCTTTGACAGGAAAGTGAACTGTTTATCCACAGGTAAGTCTGACTTGTAAGAACTGACACTACACAATATTTACTGTCATCAATGCAGTGTTTTATCTAGGATACTATACCAGGGAGGATTGGTCCCCCTCTACTGGAATTTTTAGGGGGGGGGTTTAAATTTTTGGGGGGATTTAACGGAAACATTTAATGATATCTTATATGTAAGTTTTAATGTTGCAGTGATGTCACTTGTGATATACATACTACAAGCCATAAATCACTTGCTTACACAATCCAAGCTGCTGGCTCCAAACACCATCCTCTATAAGATTTTTTCAAAATTCAACAAATTTAGGTATCACTGTTGTGAATGTATAGGGCTTCCAAGAGTGGCGGACGGCTCATTAATATTCATAAGCATTAATATTCCTAAAAACTGTAGCATATTCCCTCATGCTTAAATATTCTGTATGTTTGTTTGCACATATTCTGTAAGTCTGCTTTCATAGGGCTTAATGTACATTCAAACATCAAAATTAATAACAGCCAGCCATTCCCACTGTACCTTCAAGGGATTTTTTCATTTTTCACTGAACTGTCTGCACTACACAAACCAAGAAAAAAATTTAAGAATGTTTTGTAGCTTGTGAAAAAAATAATGTGCTTGTTTGTCACGTTTTACTGTGCGTTACTGTATATCCCTCACTACTGTAAGTTTGGATCAACATTGCCCTTTGCAAACCAGTGAGCTGTATTTTTCTAGTGACCTAGCTGGTCTTGTAGTTTTGTGCGCAGACTCAGTAGAGCTAAAACGAACAACTTAGAGGGTCAGATCCCTTGTTTTGAATTGAATGCGGAGTCGAGTTTTTCTCGATGTCAGATTTGCTCCAGTTGCTCTTTTTCAGTCATTTTAGAATGGGGAAAATAACAATCAGAAAGGTTGGTTGTTACCGACAGTTAATTTTAGGGTTTATTTGCCCCGAAAAACGAGTCAGTGTCTGTTCACTGAATTCAAAAACCGGGCCCATTGACACCATAGCCCTGTGTACGATGCTGTGTGTTCCGCTACAGCTATTATCATATACGTACATTCACATGCCTGTGTAAAGCTATGGGAGAAAGCGCCCTCAGATCCGTGCATTTTTTTTACGTATCACGCCCCGGCCCGGTGCCCAAATATGGGCAATCGCGTGCATTTCTGAACTATTTCGATTCTGGTTACTACACGCGTTGCTATCCGCAAACATTCCATTCGTACACAAAGCCAGCGCGAGATTAGGAAAACGTCTGCTCACTCAGATCGTAGTTGCGCGTGGCGACAGTGGAGCCGTGCAGGTGACATCGGCTTTTATTTCTAAATTCTAGTGAAATCCTGTGTATACTAAGTGCGTGCCTGTTCAGTATAAATTACCAGAAACTGACAACACGCTTTTGTCCTTCTAACACCTCGATTTCAGCCTTGATCTCTGTTGGTCACGTACAGTACAGATGTTGCTTTGCGCGTTCTAGAATTCTGCAGGTAAACAAATGACGTCATTATGTATGTCAATCCGCGACGGGAAGCGGTCATCGTATTTCTGAAAAACTGACACAAATGGCGATGAATTTTTGATATCGCACGCATTTTTATCTCCCGAACAATGTTGAATATTATGTAAACTACATATTTACCATTTCATAAGGTATATGATAAAACCTTTACGGCCCTGATACGGGTTTGCGGCCCTTGGTCGTACGGCGTACGGGCCCTCGCACGCTCGGGCCCTTCCGTCGTACGCCCTCAGGCCGCAAAACCCGTATCAGGGCGTAAAGATTAATAGCCCCGCTCACCACAGCCCTGCAAAGACCCGTACGTAGAGTTTGTGACTTCAAATCCATTTTTGGACTTGACGTAAAAAGCTAATTACTGCCGAAATTCAGCGTTCTTGGGCCCAAGTCGTATCCCTGCCTACCTCAGCTACTCGATCGCTTCCAAAAATGCCAGTCTTTTATTCACTTCTCGTAAATAACCGTCGATGTCGGCAACTCTCTCGCTAGCCCTGCGTACGTACGCAGTGTACGCAGTGCATTCCCTGTGTGCGTTCCTAACACACAGCGTACACTGCGTACGTACGCAGGGCTAGCGAGAGAGTTGCCGACATCGACGGTTATTTACGAGAAGTGAATAAAAGACTGGCATTTTTGGAAGCGATCGAGTAGCTGAGGTAGGCAGGGATACAACTTGGGCCCAAGAACGCTGAATTTCGGCAGTAATTTAGCTTTTTACGTCAAGTCCAAAAATGGATTTGAAGTCACCAACTCTACGTACGGGTCTTTGCAGGGCTGTGGTGAGCGGGGCTATTAGCTGTAGCGGAACACACAGCATCGTACGCAGGGCTAATTGACACCACAGCTTGCTTCAATGCTTGTGCAGTCTGCACTGAACACGCTGTGACAGTAAAGTCCAATTTTTCGTGTCAATTTTGCTATCAGAGTTATTTTCAGAGTGTTATGGACATTCATATGATGCACAAAAACTTCAGTTTGTCTCCTTTTCTCATTCTCAATCGTACAGAGATGATGTGACACAGAAACCTTATCGGGCTAGGGCAATGAACTTTTGTGAACGTAACTCTCAACTGGCTGATAGGCTTTCATATGCAAAATCAGCGTACGGAAATTTACGCGTGGTATTGTTTCAACAGCATTTTATTGAAGCAGTTCAAAAAGTATCAAAATCGAACTAAAATTAGTTTCATGCGTTTCACGTTTTTTCATATCATTATTTTTACTTCCGGGTTTACGAAGCTCTAAAAAGTCTAGGGTCGGGGGGATAAAATTGGGGTAGGTCGGGTAATCGGAACAGCACATTTTTTTTTTTTTGCCTAATGTTGAATCCCACAGGTTGTCCTATCTAATGTTGAATCTCCCAGGTTGTACTATCTAATGTTGAACCTCCTGGGCTCCTGGGTTGTCCTATCTAATGTCAAACCAAATAAGTGTTGAACAAATAAGTGAAACGTTCGAAGCATTTTTAATATTGAGCCAAATCAGTCCACTGTTCAAAGCATAGTGTAGCCAGACTTAGCATACAGTGGTGTGAGTGGTGAACTCAACCACATTTATCAGAAGTAGTGCATTTTAATAGCACTACTATATATAGTAATGGTATCAGTAAATATCAACAAAATTTATACAACTTCAAAAATGTTTTTTTTTTGCTCCCCGTGTTCAGTGGTGCTGAAACGTCATTGGGTCCCTGGGCTTGGGGTCGGGAAATACTAAGGGCTGAAACAATTTGGGACAAAATGGCTGCTAAAACGTCTAGTTAAACAAATCAATTAAAAACAAAACTTGTTCCTGTTAATGTACATGGGGTTTACTTGTAAACTGGAAAACTATGAAATAGTTAGTTATCATAAACAAGCGACATAACGGCCGATATAGCTACGCTGTGTTTATGTAGAGAATAACTATTTTTGATGAAGAAGGTGGAAATCTTTGATAGCTCGATTCAGTGGCCAGAAAAAAGTTGCTAAAATAGCTGCAAAAATACACAATTGAAGATTTCATCATACTTTGAATATATCACATTGGATCATCCCTAAGAACATGTCAACCAAAGCTATCTGATGAGTAGTTTTTTGAGAATAAAATTTTCTGACCAAAAAATGGCAACAATTGGCCGCAAAAAGATTTCATCATAATTTCAAAAGATCAAATTTAGTTCATCTGTAGGAACCTGCATATCGAATTTCAAAGCTATCAGACCAGTACTTTTCGAGAAACACATTTTTTGACCAAAAATGGAAAAATTGCCCCAATTGCAAATTGCAGATTTCCTCATTATTTCTATAAATATCATTTAGTTCATCTATTGGAACCTGTATACCAAATTTCAAAGCTATCAGATGAGTAGTTTTGGAAATACACATTTTTTGACCAAAAATGGCAAAAATTGCCTCCAAAAATACAAAATTACATATTTCATCAGAAATTCAATATCTTACTTAGTTTATCTATAGATATACCAAATTTCAAAGCTGTTAGACCAGTACTTTTTGAGAAACACATTTTTTGACCAAAAATTGAAAAATTGCCCTAAAAATTCAAAATTGCAGATTTCATCATAATTTCAATAAATATCATTCATCTATAGAAACCTGTATACCAAATTTCAAAGCTATCAGATGAGTAGTTTTGGAAATAAACATTTTTTGACCAAAAATGGCAAAAATTGCCCCCAAAATACAAAATGACAGATTTCATCAGAAATTCTAATATATATTACTTAGTATACCAAATTTCAAAGCTATCAACCCAGTACTTCTTGAGAATACATTTTTTGACCAAAAATGGCAAAAATTGCCTTTAAAATGCAAATTTGCATATTTCTGCACAGTTTGAAGAAATCTGAAATAGATCATCCCTAGGACATATGTACCAAATATCAAAGCTATCTGACCAGTAGTTTTGAAGAAGAAGATTTTGAAAGATTTTTTTACCAAAAATGACAAAAATTGCCTTAAAAATACAAATATGCAAATTTCACCACGATTTCAACAAATCTGACTGAAGTCACCCTACGTAAACTGCATATCAAATTTCAAAGCAATCGGACAAGCGAGAAGAAGATTTTTTTACCAAAAACACCAAAAAATGCCCCAAAAATACAATATGCAAATTTCACCACGATCTGAATAAACTTGAGTGGCGTTATCCCTAGTGAACTGCATATAAAATTTCAAAGCAATTGGACTTGCGGTTTCAGAGGAGAAGGCAATTGTTGACGGACGACGACGGACAACAACGACGGACAACGACGGAAAATCAACCTATTTGATAAGCTCCGTGTCGCTGACAGCGGAGCTAAAAAGGAAAGACTCTTGAAGTGTAAATTCTTTAAGAATATTTCTATTATGTGGTCGACTGTTCTAAACTGATTAAGGTAAATTTTATCATTTTTTGTGAGAAATAATTCAACTTTTTATGACAAAATTTATCTAAAATAGGGATGAAAAAACACTATTGGCAGTTCCATTGCTGTCGTATTGAAATAAACCAGACAAGACGTTGATGTTGATGGCAAAAAGTATCTTACAATCCCCTGTCTATTAAGATTATACCTCTCCCCCCAAAAAAAAACCCCCAAAAACAAACAAACACAAAAAATGAAGGATTTTTTATCATCAAAGATAACAGGATTACATGGTGTTCATTGTAAATCATCGAGAACTATACCATATGGTTAATAATAATAGGTAGCAGATACAAATTGACAGCCAGGTGAACTTTGTGAAATGACCACATAATAATGTATTTGAACTGTTCAAGTTATATCATTTGCTATAAAATTAATGATCCGTTTCAAATGTATGCTGCACTATCTGAACATATTTCGCCATACGCGTAACATTTCACTGTCAGATGCTGAGGCATCGCTCATCGACCAGTGCAGGAAACAACATGAAAATTATGAAATACAATCGACTTCATCTATATGTACTAGTATATTGACACAATTCATTTTAGTAAAATATCACGAGTTATCTTGTGCACTAAGTTCAAGTACAAGAGATTGGGCAAAGTCGTGAGTGGATTCCCATTCTTACAAACATTAACTATAGAGCTACTTTAGGGCTCACAATTATTGTCTCATACTGCACGCAAAACAATGAATTCAGTTTATCCAGAAGGGTGCCCAAACAGTCGGCCTTGGCGTACAAACATTGAAACACCGATACACTGTACTGCACTGTCCTGGTATGCACTACGCTCAGTGCCGCCACGGGGTTCGCGTACACACGGTGGTTGGTTTGTCGCTCGGTATCTGTGGCAAACCTACGAAAGCTAGGACATTATCTACCACCAAATGATCATTCTCCCATGGCTGTACTTACCACTTGGGCCAGTCTAATAGTTCTATCTGAACTACTGCCTACAAATAATAGGCAAAGCGCCAAGGTAACTCGAACGACCGTGTACGTCGACATGTTTTTTCCTCTGTAGCCTTCAGGACCCCCTAACACAGAGAGAAAAATATAACCACTTAGCAATTGGGCTATTCACCGCCAACCATCAAAGGTCATTCGGCTGGAAGGGGGGGGGGGGGGGGGGGGGGGGGGGGGGGGGGGGGGGCGGCAGGGGCATTAATCAGTGACAGAACAGGAGGGAGGGTGGGAGAAGTAAGACTATAATAATAATGATAATAATACTACTTTATTGCTTGCTTGTAAATATAGGATTTACATCACATTTGTGGCAATAAAAGTGTGATACAAAAATATTATAGTTCAATTTTTTCTCCAATAAAGATAAAGTAATACAGTATAATATTCTAATAATAAGGTATTTCTTTGTTTATATAAAGTAAAAATGTAATCTGCAAGTTGTTCATTAAAAGATCACTCTTGATTTTGTTGGTAGAGAAATAAGCTGATTTTCAGTTGTATCGTTTGGGAAATTGATTTTACTTAAAAAGTTCTTTCTTTGGACTTTGTATTTCTGACAGACTAATAAAAAGTGTGTTTCATCTTCAATACTGTTGATGTTGAAGTAAGCAGCTGTTACCCTTTTGCTATTGGCCTCAGTCGATTCTGCTGTGATGGACAAATTAAAACTGTGATTTTAATCACAGGCACAGCCGTAGTTGACAGTGCCTTAAGGGAGCTGTCATTATTTACGGCCTGGGGGGTCCGGAAGATTGTTAGGGTGGGGTCACTCAAAAAATTAAAAACTTCGAGGGAGGGTTGCTAAAAATGTGGAGAGAAAGAAGGGGGTTTACTCACTGAATTTTTTGAGCGAAATAAACAAAACACCTCTCAGATTGCACCATTGCACACATCAATTTCTCAAAATTTTTGAAGCCAGAGGGGGCACCCCCCTCTCGTGCTCTCCCATTGGGGTGTTCTAACAGTTTTACTAGTAAAAGAACAAATTGAAAACACCTCTCAGATTGCACAGGACTGTATGTACCCGGCATTGCACACATTAGTCTCAAATTTTTTCACGCAAGATAGGGAACACCCCAGGCAATTTTACCCTTAGCCTCTCATGCTCTCTCCATGTACTTTCAAATTCTGCCCAGTGAGATATTTGCTAGTGAAAAACCTGTCATGATACAAATATATGGTTGGATACTGGTACATAGCCTGGGAATTTATATCTGTATTTTGTCGTCACTTAAAATTTCATTTTGTTGGTTCACCTTCAACCATCATGAGATAACCGATGATATTCTAGTAGGGTATATCAGGATTTGAAAGGTAGTATAATTGCTGTATTTTTGTAAATTTTACAAAAAGATGTAGTACGTGGTAGTTAATTTTTCAAAGGGGTCAGTCAAAGTTTCTGAGTTAGATAGGGGAGGTTACTCAATTTCATCATGGTTGGGGGGGGGGGGGGTACCTCGAAGTGTCGGAGTTTCCGATGAAATTCCTCGACCCCAAGGCCGTAAGTAATGACAGCTCCCTTTGTGTAGTACTACACTAAAAGCGCTGTCAACTACGGCGGTGTCACGTGCCTGTGATTTTAATATGATTACCGCAGGGTGTTTCAAGTGATCTCGCATGATTTCGGCAAAAAATATAAAGTTTGATCAGTTTGACATTTGAAAAAGTGATGATTGTGCAATTGCCTTTCTTTAGTTGTTTTCATTACTTCGGTATGACACTATAACCACAACAGCGATATTCAGTTTCAGTGACTGTAAAATACAGTCTGTTTTTTAAACATTCTAATATAATCATTTTAAAGTATATTAATTGTATAGTGATACAATTTATTGTACATTGTGTAGGTTGTACAATAGCCACTTATTGGGAACACCATAGTAAGAATTTAATGGAACATATTTATCACGAAAATCTTTTTTTCTTACATTATGTGACGAATGTAGAGCATTATGTAATTTTTTTGCTATAATTACAATGGGTCGGGACATTTTATTCTTTGTTTTGTGACTGTCAAATCACAGACCCTCTAAAAAACCTTAAACTAAAGAAGACTTTGGCATGAAATCACTGAATACCTGTATGTTATTTTGAATAGTTTTAAGTCGTCACTCACCGTTTCTCACGATTAGACAGACATATAGTGAAGCTTTGTATTGAATGGTTTGTATGTGACGTGTTGTAGGACATTATAAATTGCAGTCTGCAATCAAGCATTTGGTCTCAGAGTCCTAAAACTCTGTGCTTGATTCTAGGCTTGCACCGGGCAGAAAGTTGAAGAAACAATATCAATGAAATTACTATTTCTCAGTCAAGTTCAAATTGATTAAGTCAAATAATCAGAGAGCAATTATTTGCAAATCATTGATATGACAAAGATAAAAATACCAGTCATAGTTCTGGTAATGACACTGATCTCTGCCATATCATGCAAGGCAATTATGCAGGTTTGACACATACCTCTCTGTGATAAAATGTTTGAAATCTGTCAATATTCTCCATCATGCCTTAATTACTATCTTTAGAAAGCACATTTATATAGAAATCAATACTTACATACAGTCAAACCTGTGTATAGTGGTCACTCAATGGACCAAGAAAAAGTGACCACTATATGGAGGTGGCCTTTCTATAGAGGGTGGGTGTGGCATTACTTTCTGTGTAGGTGGTGCGCTAAGTGGTTAATTTAAGGGAAAGATAAAAGCAATTATAAAATTCCATAACATAAATCTGTTAAAAAACATAGAACAGCTATTTAGTTTCTGAAAGCTTGTAATGCAGAATGTAAAATCTGTAAAAGTAGACTTATTTCGTGCTTGCCAGTCTGAGCATTTTTTGATAGAGGTCATTGAGAGTCAGATATATTGACCATTATATACAGGTTTTGTACCAAAATGGAGCAATTCCATGTGACCACTGACCACATAAGAGACGTGGCTGTTCTGTAGAGGGCCTTTAAAATGTAAAATGCCACGGGACTGCCACAAAGTGACCACTATAGAGAGGTGACCGCTCTGTAAGGGTGACCACTATGACAGGTTTGACTGTATTTAAAAGAGACATTCATTGAAATCTTGTACTAGAATAGATCCTAAATGCTTTCAATACTTTTCTTGACTGCTGCTTATGGGGACCTAATGTTAAAGTTCTCACAAGTAAACTCTTTTTGTAGACAAAATCCAGGATTTTAAGAATTACAGAATAATTATTTTCTGATAACAAAGTACTGAAAGTACTGTTGCTCAATTAATTTCTGCAATACATTCAGACTTTTGCGAAGGGATGGAATGACCAATATCTGGCTGACACCATAACACACCTACCATCTATTAGACAGTCAATGTGTTTTATTTTTTTATTTCACTTTATTTTGGACTAAATCAGTCCCACAGAATGCTGATTTTCTTATTGTATTACACCGTCTAGACTGCAGTTCCAGCTATCACACTGATTGTATTGGAGACAACTTGAATCACTGTGTGCAGTGTTTACTTTCAGGCATTTGGCTCTTCACTGTATTCAGCAAATGCTATGTGTATATTTGGTTTGGTTGTCTTGCTTGGACACAGTGTGTGTGTTGAATGGAAGTTAAGAGACGTCTGTGTTCAGAACCTATGATGATTTCATCAGTTGAATGTTGCTAAACTCCCCTGTCGCTGGTACCAAAAATTTTAGAGTGAAAATTTAATATTTATAAACAGACTCTTTAAAATTTGTTAAATGGACAGGATGTCAATTTAAAAGGACATCAGCTGTTGTAACTTTTGGTGATTTTTTCATAAATTTTCTTGTTTTGTATGTCAATGGCAAGTTTTTATTATGCTCCCAAAAGCATATTGAAACATTCAATATCTTATCCACATTTGTATTTGAATTCCAGTTCAGACCAAATTCACTTATCAAAAATAGAAATGCAGTCTACACATGTACAGGCAGAGTTGACAAGCTCAACACAGTGTATTTCAACATGCTTTGGAGAGTGAAAAAAGATACCATGGCTCCGCTAGGTTACTGACTGCCATATGTTGTGTGTTCAATCCAGATTGAGAACTTACCATATTAAAAACAAAATATTTGAAAAAAGCATAAAAAATTAAAGCTACAGACGCTTAACCTTAATAAATGTATTAGAGTTTGAATAGATTGGTTATAGGTATAACCCAGAATTTGAATGGACCATGGTAGAGACAAACACATGCATAAACACGCATAGAAATACATGTATACATCTATGTGTATTTCTGTACACGTTAGTACATATGGGTTTGTTTGAACCACCATCATGTGATCTCTTGGGCGTACTGAGTCTGTGCATCACATCATATCTTTCTTATTCCCAAGTAAAACAATAGTCTTTTACTTACAAGAATGCTCATTTATCTAAACTTCAAATATCCAATAATATTCATATTCAAATTAAATTAATATTTTTATAATTACTAATAGCAACACTGGGGTGGACCGGTATGATGATTTTCTATTCACTGAACTTCCTTCACTGTGAATAAACTACAATAATTACATACACTTTGTTGTTCATTACACATTTTTATTACAATACTGCATCTTTTCAAAAATGTATGTAAAATTTACAAGGGAATGTTAAGGCTCGAAGAAAATTGGAATGGTCAAATTTACAGATCATGAAATTAAGGAATAAGAATTGAGAATATTACCAAAGCACTGGACAGAGGGAACTATATACAATTGTGGAAAAGACACTTACATAGCCAAGCATCTCTTCGTTGAGCTGAAACATTTTTTAATAGACAGTATATTAGTGCAAAAATCTACTTTTTACAGGGTATGTTTTGTTTCAATTTGTTTTCACAAAGCTTTGTGATGATATAGGAGGGATAGGATCGGTTGCTGGGATGGGTCTGAGTATTGGGGTCTGTCCATTCAAAATATCTGACACTTGAATACGTTGTTGTAGATCACCAGGCAGAGGACGAAGAGACTTTATTGTAGCTGATGATACCAAATCTTCCTGTCTTGGTTTCAGTTTGGGTCCCCTTCTCACACGGTTGCCTTCTTTAACTAGGACACCGGGGGCAAGTTCCATGGAGTCAAGCTGTAGAAAGATATAATACACAAAATAAGTACATATCTCCAATAAGAAACCATTAATGACTTTGTTACTTGGGTGCAAAGGAGCTGACAACATTTGACAGAAATGTTTTATCAAAACGCCTTTGCCCTCAGGGGAGTACATGTTATGCTACCATATAAAAGGTTTGTGGTGTGACTAAACTCACTGAGTAGCTGGCAATGAATGTGAATAATGACATATTCTACACTTTTGTATTAATATTTCATTATCAAAGTATCACAGCAATCCTATAGAGGCAAAATTACTGTGACAGAGATTTGCTTACGTTTTACTTATGCACACAAAACTTGGCAAAACTATTAGTTCAGTAAATCTTCACATCAAGGAAGAATTTTTAAAAACCCTAACAACAGAACAAAAGCTTCTAAGAAAATTGAAGTAAATTTTTTCCTGTGCTGAAGACAATGGGAAGAAATTGGTAAAGCCATGATAAGGACACGCAGAAATCAAAATTGTAGATCAAAGCATTAATGTAGCTTTAATATAGGGTATACACCAGCAGTCTGTTGGAGGAGGCAATGTTTGTAACTTACCATTGGTGGAGGAAGCGGTGTGATTGCTGTATCTATCACATTGCTAATGTTTTGGGTTGGAAAGGTTTCTACCGTCATCACACTATGTGTTGTTGCTGCATTAGTTTTAATAGCTGTAAGTTGATAGAAAAAAGGAATAGGTCACTTGATTTCCGCTTGGTTTCAAATCTACCATATGGTATATGCCAGAGCGTTGATGAGGATTAGAGAGACCAGATTTCACAACAAATTCCGTGTTGGAATCTATTCAATATATTTTTTATGATGATTGAATCAATATAAATGACCATATGGCTGGTTATTTACCAGCTACGTGTCTCTGCATAGACTGTGTGAATGTTGACTTTCAGGAAACCAGCAAGCTTGTAAGAGATAGAGAACTAGGAAATTTGGTACAAACAACAAGTGATAATTCATTGATTTTCCTTTTCATGTTCCTCTCATAATTTTATGTTGAAATAATTCAAAATTGCACATACGGAGTGTACACATGCTATCTATATTACAATGAATAGAGCATCAAAATAAACGAAACTGATGAAAGTACACCAATATTGACTCATCTTTCAAGGTAGACTATGTGCTCTATGTATGGCAGTAAACCAGACATTCTTAACGATATGTGTTTCCCTGATACACTACAAACCTTGTCTTCTAAACTATCTAAAGTATCAAAATAGGTCGGTTTAATACATCAAATCATCTGACAGAGCTGAGTGTTCTGTCAATAATCTTATCTCACATCCCCGTTATGTTGGAAGTGTGATAAAACCAGTGTGGAATTGATTTGGTCTGACACTCTGTATTATCATATCTGTGAAATAAACGGTAAACTAGCTATTCCCTGCATTTATGTCTGTGCATGGTCTGCATATCAACTGCTTAACAGGATGGTGAATTCTGTAAGTTTGAACTATATACTACAGGTAAGTGATGTACTTTCTTATTTCCCACTGAAAATTACAGTATATAAGTGCAATTTTCACAGGTATTAAAGGGATGAGAGAAACATAACCCCATACATCCATCAATGGGCTGACATGGAGTATATTATTCTCATTTAGAAATTTATATCTATCAATCAACAAAGGTAGAAATTTCCAACCTAGTGTGAGACATTCTATCTTATGCCATTGGAGTGTGGAATTCTGATAATCTCCCCTTCCCCTTCCCTCCCCTCTCTCTCTCTCTCTCTCTCTCTCTCTCTCTCTCTCTCTCTCTCTCTCTCTCTCTCTCTCTGTCTGATTCTGTGTCTATCTACACACTCCAATGTCACTATCAGTCTCTATCTATCAGATTTATCTGTATGTACTTACTTTGGTCAACTGTGGTTCCAGTTCTTGTTGTCATTTTAGACTTAGTAGCCTGAGACATTCTGTATCTGCCTGTTCTCATGGCAATCAGTCTTGCATGGGCTGCTTCTACGGCTGGGTCTACAATACTGAACTGAGTTTTTATCCTAAAATAACATAAATCAAAATGATCATATTTAGATAGTCAAACACCTTTATCAAAAACTTGAAACAGAAATGCATAAAAGTCTGTAATAAAATGCTCAACATTATTACAAATCACTAAATTCAAGATAAATAACAAGAGATGATCACACCTACCACGTGTATGTGGTTTATTGTGTACATTAGATAACACATAATTGATTTAATAAGCTTTCACCAAATTTCAAAGTAAATGTGTAGTGTGAGCATCATAGATTTTTTTTATTTCTATTTTATTGGCATTTTCTTGATGTTAAATCACTCAAGGCAGCTGCTACCCTACTTGAAACCTTCAGCTCTAACCTTCAGTGGATAAAGTAAAGCTGCAGCAGTGGAATCCAAAGTTATTTGTGTTATATTTCAGTATTTCTCACCTATGGGATGGTAGTCTTTCAGGGTCCATTTTCATAACAGCTACCACATTACCTTTCTCATCATAAGTCACATCTTTATTACCTGGTGGTCTTCCAGCTTGTGCCTACAACGTAAAGATATCAGTACTTCATTAAAGTTCCTCGACTTTTTAAGAAAATAGACGAACAAATACATGCTGGCCTTGGAGTGAATGGTTTCTCTTAACTGTTAAAGTTTTACTGATAACAAAATCTTTATAGGGAGTATCAATTTCAAAGATGATGAATGCTATTGTTGTATTAAATTAATGGGAAAAAGATATTCCGACTCTCAAATTTTTTACAATACTTTTCTAATGCACCACTTGGGTGGATTCATTTAAAGTTCTTGGAGTATATAAGGTTTCTACCATTAAAAGTTTAATTTTTACCTATGCAGTAAACACTGGGATGGCAGCCATTTTGAATTTCAAATATCAGTGAACTCCTCAGTACCAACATTTGCATTGCAACCTTCAAATCTTTTTAATTTTGACAGAAACTTCAGCAAGCATCTTTAATGCTGATACCATCTTAAAGCCATTTTCTCCCATCTTTACCTTGAGTATTGAATGGCATGATGATGGCATCTGAAGGAGTTCATATGGTTCTGTTGTTTCTTCAGTTTCTATTTTCTCAAGCTGTGCCATGAATTCAGCTTCTAGCATCTCTCTCTCCGTCTCTTCCAAAGTCTTTGTCATCTGTTTCAGCCCAGCTGACTTGATCGGTCCTCGATATGGTTTGTATTTGAATTTTCTCTTTTTCTTGGTCTCTTTAGGCTATAAACATGAAACACAGATAAAAGATACTTCAATTTAATTAAGACATCTTTTTGCTGTGTCATCAGTTAACCTTTTAAGAACTGTGATTGCTAAAACTCTTCAAAGAATACGAAATTATGACTTCATGTATCTTATTTCATGGCATGTGATAGAATTTTTGCAAAACAGATAAATTTGCTATATTGATAAGTCATATTTACATGCTACTCAATAATTTACAAACCTAGACTCAGAGTTAAAGTGTAGGGACAGTACATGTTACACACTGTGAGATTTAACAAACACAAAGAACTACTTAAACTTTTTACGTTTGCAGCAGAAAATTGCCAAAAAATATGTTTGCTGACATCCTAAAACCACAGTATCAAGATCTGGATATACACCACTGATTACTATCCAATGGTTGCAGAAAACTGCTGTGGAAAATAGCTATCATGGTGTGTATAGTAGGCATGGTACTGTTGAAAAGTGGCCAACACATTGTAATAACATTAAATACTGTATCATGTGCAGAAAACTAGGATTGCTAATATTTTAGGAATATCCCTGATAAACATCAAATCTGAGGGTGTAATATACCAGCGTTTCCGTTACACTTTCAAAACTTGCGTACGATTTTACGCAACTGAGTTTTTATTTGCGTAAAATGTATTCAAAATGCGTACGGTAGGAATCAGTATCTGAAGTGAGTTGGGCAGTCTTTTCTGTAGAACTTGGGGGTTTCCTGTAATGCGCATGCTCTATTAAAAAAAACAACAACCTGGAGGGCTTCAAGGTGTAGCTGAACGCTTGCCATGCTGTGACGCATGTCCGTATATGATCGTTGAGCAGCACAATGAGTTCACGTTCAAAGAAAATACCCTCTGACTACGAAAGTGTTTTCAAAGGGCCAACAAAAAGCAGATACTGTTCAAAGTCCAGCGGTGCCTCTCAAGAATGCAACCTGACAGAGTCTAAATGGTCACCCGTAAACACTTTCCAAATAACATGCGACGTAATGACCATTAACTGTATTGTGTTACCAACAACGTAGACTCGATCGATTCTCGAACTTTTTGCATCTGTAGTGCCATTGTCTGTGCAGAACTGATTGACATGACGTTTTGTGATGATGAAATACAATGTTGCATAAAGTGCTGCGGTCTGCTAAAGTCTAAAATGTTGCAATATCATGATAAATGTCACTTGCAGCAGGTGCATATGTTCTATTTTTGTCCTGCATTGAACCACATTCAGGCAATGTAGTGCGAGCCAAGTACGTCCGTGTCATGGGGCGGCATTTCTCAATGCGTATTAGTTTACGCAGTCATGATTTTTTTGGCGTATTTCCTAACAATTTTGCGTAAAATACGCAGGATTTTGCGTTAACGGAAACACTGATATACTGTAAAATATATCTTTTAGCGAACATGCCTATATAGCTAATTTATCTAGACTAAAAGGTTCGCGGCTAATTCAAAATTTTCCAATATTAACAATGGTCAAAGTGTCTTGTAAGCTAAATTAAGAACCAACTAATTAAATTCAAATTCAAATTTTGCTACAAAAGCGTGCAGCTACTTCAAAATGTTTTATAGTAGTTTCAATAGAATACAGTTAACTGAGTGCTGGTACATGAAGTTCTAAGCTTTTCACAATCTTTCAATGAGTAACGGTATTTTGATACAGCATCATGCATGAGATTTCTAGGTTTTTTCTACTGAGAAAACAATACAAATTTTGGTAGATACAGACTAGAATGACAATGCTGGCCACTTACAGGTTCTGGTTGAATTTGCGTGGCACCTTCTTCTGGTTTTTGTTCAACCTCATGTTCTTCTTCTTCAGGTTGTTCTGATGGTGTGACAGCCTGTGATGGTGTCACAGCCTGTGATGGTGTCACAGTCTGTTCTTCTTGAATAGTTTCAACCTGTGGTTTAGCCATTTCTTCAGGTTGCACTTCATCTGCTGATGTCTCATTGAATGTAGTCAAGTCATCTTCTGTGACAGTACCTGGTCTTGATAGGTTGCTGACCGATGTGACTTCTGTGTCATGTTCTGACGGAGTGGGTGTTCTCACTGGAATGTGTGTTCTGGGAACAGATCCCTGAGCCCATGAATCTGTCACAGCTGGTATAGGCTCTGTAAAGTACAATTAGATACATACTGAATCTAACAATCATGTTTTTATTATAGCATTGAATATGTGACAACTTTTGAACTACAACACACCAATGGACGGCAGCTGGCAACTACTGCCCTCAACAATAACTGTACACAAATCTTTTGTTTGCAATCATTTATTTCTTGTTAAAGTTCATAGCGTCCAACCTCACCTAGAACAAAATCAAGCAATGTTTGGATTACAAATACATTTAACTTGCCTAACTGCTCTTTATTTATATTAAACAATACCAGTGATAACTAAATTTGAAAATTTGAAAAAGATTGTACTTTGTTAGTCATAATTTTACATCAAAGTAGAAATCACACCAGAGATGTAGAAAATTTTGGTTACAGGTGGTAAATAGGCGGTTACAATTAGTGTGTTAGCACATTAAGCGTATATTTTCCTGATTTTTGTCTAACCTAATAATTTTCACAATTGGCAAATTTTAACTGACAGCCGGTTGTTTTTGTTTTTGTCAGATATTTTCTACATCCTTGCATACCTAACAATTTGCAAACGCTCTTCCGTAATGTGTCAAAATGGAGTCAGCTATGAAGAATAACAAATTTCTTGAATTTTAAAGAAATAGATAAGAATATACAGATTAAGCACGATAAATAATTCTGCTCTACCATTGCAAACACAAGCTATGGCCAGTTTTCATTATTTCATGATGCAAAGAGTTTGTGACTTAAATGGCAAACTTTTTAAAAACATATTTATATTATAGCAAGGCAACTAATCATACAGGTATCAAGTGTGAGATGCCTAGCAACTCTGTAAAGTTTCATGAAGATAGATATTTACCGTCTTCTTCTTGCCAGGATACATCAGTAGTTACGTCACCTTCACCTTCATCCCTTGCTAAGAATCGCCACTGGTGAAAAAACACCCATCAATAAATAGAGAATTAATTATCAGAATTTGCATCAGGACAGCATCCTACTGTAACTGTACTCTGTCTCATGCGGAGGGAAGTGAGTTATTGTAGCTCTCTTTAAAATCTGTGATATTATGGTAAATACTGATGGAACTTGGGTACAATAAATGAGATAAATATTTGGATATTTTGTGAGGGTTTGCATATATGTTGCCAATCAATTATTTGTTGTGCAGTTGAACTGAATACTAAACTGTTTTAAACAAGACTGACAGATTTAGTTTTTTTACTATAGTGTTGATACAGTGTATGTATATGTCCTAATTTTTCTCTGGATTCATTACAACTGACACACATTAAAAAAAATGCAATTTATGCATGATATTTCTGTTTAGACCACTGTTCAGTTATTATCAGCATGTATGACAAAGTGTTAATGGTTGTAAAAGACCAAGTATGAATTGAGCGAAGTGACATAAAGAATAGTAGTTTATAATTTTAGCAAGAACTAATTTTGTCAGGAACAACACTACGAACACCACTATTGACTCACCTCTATAATCTCAAGTATTTTTTCTTTAGCTTGTGTAATAGTAAATGGGAATAACTGTCTTTGAATATAATCTTCATAAATTTTGTCCATTGCTTTTTCGACAATTCCTTCCACCACATCAACAATGAAGTCCTCTCCATCTTCTCTTTCAAGTAGATGTGACCTGGAGAATGAGAGCGGAAGGTTTCACTTGACAGTTTTATAGACACAACACTTTAATACATAGACTTTTTATCAAATTCCACATAAAATACTTTTTTACAAAATAGGGTGTAAGGATTCAAAAATATATACACAAAATCAACCCACAGCAGGTGTCACATGTGAACTTTCGTATTTTATCTCCCTTGTTACACGTTTCCCCTCTAGACACTGAAGCCAAAATGGTTATGCATATCTTTAGTGCAGGAAGATTATTTCCATTAAAATAAAGCGATAGTGAGGTTATATATTTTTTCCATAATTAATAGTAAAATCATGCACTATGAGTATGCCATAGGCATGATAGATATCTCGTTTCTCATGTCTGTGGCATAATCTCTTCTCCCATATTGCATTGAATCAATCATAGACCCTCGAGAAAAACGTTTTTCTCGAGGGTCTATGAATCAATGCATGTTGACTGCTGATGGTAACATTGATGTACATAACAAACTTACCAGTCGCCTTCAGTAAATCTTCCTGGCACGACATCATTACTAATTGGTGGCACAGATGCTGACTGTGTTCCTGCTCGATCGGCATCTTTGGCCTTGTTTTTATCGGCTCGAGATTTCGATACTGTAGCCCGGGACATTTTGGGCTGTCGTTAAACTTTTCACAACAACGGGGAGTTCACAGAAAAATAGCAAGTTTCCAACGACTGACAACAGTCACCATCAACCACTGTCACTAAAGCTACATTGGAATACTGGAAAATCTCACGCGGAATTTCCCACGTTAACCTGGAATCACAAAACAACAGCAATACTGGGAAAATGCCGCGAAACACTGCTGCTTTGGGTTTACAGATTCGAACCTTCAACAAAATGGTGGACAATCATTGTTGCCATGACGTTCATCAATACTTTTAAACACGTCTAAAACAAGCGCCATCATTGGTCAGACTTTGACCCCAAGTTCGCCTCAGAAGTAGACATTTTTTAATTGGCAGAGTCCCTGTCATGTGACCGTATTCATACGTTCGTACAGGTCGTTGCTGCGAAAACGTAACAACATTGACGTTTTCCTCCATTTTGAGGCCCCAAAATGGTTCTTTAGGCATTTTCGTGCCAATTTTACAGCGTTTGATTCTGCTGAACATAACAGACAAGTTTAAACCAGGTAAGTTACCAAGTGTGAAACGCAATGATACAAATATTGTCAATCTGGCAACATGTAACTGCACGCGTATCTTGGGATGAGATTCTTGTTTCGACTTGAAACTGTGTCAGTCAGTTTGTCGTGAATGTCACATTTTGAAACGATTCCACTGGTGCTGTCGATAAAATGAGTAACGCAATCGGAGGGAACAATAAGAAAATTAGATTGGATGGGTAAGTTACGCTTTGAGTCCATTCCAATATGATACGGTTCATTCTTGTGTGAACCATAGACAGTAGAGCCCACTTCTACTGTCTATGTGTGAACCTACCAAATGACTCATGGTTGTGTTGTGCAGTGCAGTGAAGTGATGGCCATTCTTTCACATTTACAATCTTGATACCAAATACAAATACAAATGTACATGTTCTTAAAGGACTGAACTTAAATCCAGAACGTGTAGAGCTGTTCAGTCTTCCTGGAAATCGTCATATCTCTGTGAAATGCCTCAGAATTGTGTTCAAAATGCAGCTCATTGCAGCTTAAAAAGTCACATTCAGTGACTCACAGTGAAAGGAAATTGTAATCATAAAGAGCGAAGGGAGAAGTGTACAGCTGACCTACAAATCATCTTCACAATGTATCCTATGATTATACAGTGATGGTGATATAGAGAGCAGTGATAAGTGATATGATAAGTGATACTGTGTAAGTCAGACTCGACTCATTTTTTCATTGACATGTTTATCATTTGCGATAAAATGTTATTTCAGACATTATGTTTCCATCCTTTTTACAGGAGCTGTACATACGCAGACAATCGTGCAATGTTATCAAGTCCAATTCCTCCAGATCCTATGTACCAGGCCAGAAATGGCTGGTCTAATGACACTGCTCCAAAACCAAGGGTTCGTCCTGAAGCTGAAGCCATAGCTGAGAAGCACAAAGGCTCTGTCGGATTACTTCTTCAACTTGAAGGGCAAGGTATCTACAGACCACCGTCTAGTAGACAAAGTAAGTGGGCATCCTCCTTTGTCGGGCTTTAGCTGCATCAGTTTGTATTTGCTGTGGAACATCATCAAATTTTAATCTCACTTCCTTATTTGGTCACAGGTGCTTTGAACATGGACATTGTAAGCCATTGCTCAAAAAAACAGTTAAAAACTGTTGAGCATATAAATCAGGGGTCACCAGTCAAGTGTGTGAATAAGAGAAGCAGATTTCTTCAGATTTACAGTTAGTTTCAAAATGTCAGTGGGGTTTCCAATTATTTAAATTTTTAGTTTTCCTTGGCCTATCAACATAAAAGTCCAAAGGACAGTTCAAACCACATGGTGTTTTACACCTGTAACAGAAAAATATCAATGGTGTGCAAGAAAGTTGCATTATGCCTTACAATAGATCTATCCATTTTGCAAGATTTGAACGTACCTTGAATCATAGACCCTAGAGAAACATTTTCTCTACAGTCTGTGCTTGAATGTTGTGTTTCTCGCTTACAGGCATGTTTACACCTGTCAGATGACATGCGGAGATTACATAATACAGTCATAGGTCTTTTCTGAGAGTGTTATGAAAAGATCTCAACACTTTCATCAGTACTCAAAAGAAAAGAATAATGTTACAATATTAATCTCACTGAAGTTTTCTATTTAAATTATGTTGTGGTAGCTGACTTTTAAATTTTCATGTTATTTCTGATTCAATATAAATTCTAGTTCAAATAAAAGGAAAATATGTTACTGCCATTCTCCTGAATGGGCTGATACAAAACTTTTCATAAGACTCCAGAAAAAGTTGTAGTCAACACAAAAGCAATTGAAGAACTAATGAAATGAAAATTGTTTCTGGGTATTCTTGTTTCAGTTATTTGACATACTTTTGATGATAAAACATAAAATTCTCAGAATATATCTCTAGATTTAAACCCCTTTTAAAATCTTAGGATGTGTACTGAGTTGAGTGACATCATAGATGTATTGATTTTCAGGACCAGAGTCAAGAGACTATGCCAGAGAAAATGTCAGAAAGCTTCGACAGATTCAATCACAGAATAGGAGAAGGAAAGAAGAGGTACACAGGAAATCCAATGAACCAGTCAAAGTGTTACCTCAGTCAGAAAAATACAGAGATGTTCAATCCAAACTATCAGAACACCTTAGTGTAAGTTGTGCTGAATCAAGTTTCTTTCAAGTATTGCTTAATGTAATATTGCTTTCAAACCTGAATGTGATAGAGTACTGCCATTATCTAAAATACGTCTTTCTAGCCAACTATATACACATCTCAGATGTGGTTTGAGTAATATTGATAAAGAAGATACTTCTCATAGTATTAACATTTACTGGAGAGATTTAGTTCCATGTTACGTCTGACAGCAAGGTAGTGGCATATGCACATCAGTGCTGATGTGTGAAGTTTTGGTTCAGTTTAGTTACTGATGGAACATTATTACGTGAACTAAACCTCTCTAATATTTCCAGTCTTTGCACCAAAATAGCATTCATCAAAGTTCTATATGTACAAGCTAAACTTTTAGCCTTCTGATATCTTTTTTTAAAAAAAAGATGAAAATTCATTAATGATGTATGAGTGTGGGTGTTTCATGAACGCCACAGCGTGTAGAGGGTCGCAGTCAGAAAAATTGTAACAACTTAGCTTGATTACTGAACCACTCTTTTTTGAAAGTGGGGATTGGGCAGAGCGTTTCTCTCTGTCGCTTCTCTGCTAGGTGACTGGCTGATGTATGTTGTGAATTTGTCAAAAACCCTGTATTTTCATAACAGATACTAGTTAAAGCCAATCAAATCTGATTTAAATTTTAATACTGACATCTTTCCATGTCCAATTTGATGACAGCAACCAGCACCGACACCCAGACCAGAATCAGCAAGTTATCTGAGAGCGCACAGCAGACCTGGTACTCCCGATGTCAGTGTACGCGGAAGATCACTCAGTCCAGCTCCAAGACCTTCCTCTGCTCAGTCAAATAGACGGTCATCAACACCAACAGTAAACTCATTAGAAGTGAGTTTTTACCATCACTGACTTTTCACTTCCATATTGCATAAAGATGCATAGATATTCTCATCACATTAAAACATTTTATTCATTTATATATATGTATTTATTTATTTATTTTGCAAAGATCAAAAAAATTTACTAACAAATCTGTATAACGTAAAGAGTTTATTTTAAATTTAGTCTAAGACATTAGAGTTTGCACCTTAGGGGCAGATATTCAGACTCAAAGGTTTTATAGTATGCGTTTGGTCTTCCTCTTGTGGGTGTTCATTTTGAAGCTCATAGAGTCTTACTTTGCTCATTTTTGTGAAAGTAAAACATTCAATTTTTCCCAATAGATTTAACAAAGCTATGACAGTCATTTGGAATATCAAGTATCTGTGAATATTTGGTAATTTGCTTCCCTAGTAATAGAAAGTGCGAGAGGGTGACTCCTGATTTTGATCCTAAATTTTGAATGGGAATAGGTTGAACTTTCTGAGGGAAAGTTTAAGCAAAAGTATAGGTCTTTTGGATTTGAGGCACAAACTACTTTAACACATGTTATTCAACTAGTTTGACTGTTGTTAAGCATCATATAACTAGGTTTGTTATCAAGGTCTTTTTTTCCAATGTTTATTCTGGTTCTGTTTTTGTTTTTCCATTTTTTAATTTTGATTTTACAATTTGTATACCTGATATGCGGTACTACTAATGAAACATTTGTTGTGACCTACATGGTGACCCTAAGCTCTAATGAAAGATTTGCTATATGTCATACTGTGTGTAGTCAGGCATGTGTATTCAATGACTTACGTTTCCTGGTGATAGAAGTGTTTCTTTGATGAAAATATTAGACAGTAAATGCTTGAGTCTCTGGAGACAGTTGAATTTTATTGGGAGTTGACATAGCTGCAGACAATGTCGTCCTCAGCTTTCAAAATGGGAGTTTTCAGACATAGTGCCTGTTTTTGTCATAAAAATATTGTGACCATGACAATCCTGATTAATTTGATCCTTTGCAAATGAAGTGTTTCACTCCTTTCTACAAGTACTGACATCTATCAGAATAAAATGGTCCATAATTTAAATCTTATAATACCAAGTTCATATTTCACCATCACAGCAGGAAAACCAGTCAGGCATAATATGTCCCGTATGTTGCATTTTAACAAAGACTTGAGCATTTAAAGACCCCTGAAAACAGACACCATAAACGTGATTGCTACTGACTCTACATGCTATAACACCCTGCCGAATAGGCAAAACCATGTATTGTTTGGCTCAATATCACTTTTACTAATTCGGCAGATGAATAAGTGATAAGCATGGCAGAATAAGGGTTAGCAGTATATCCCTGTGCTACTCGTAGACAATTTGAATCCTAAGAATCTATGCTGGTATCTAGACAAGACTACCATCTACTGAAAACAATAGAACACAATGGTACAGTTTATGCTGTAATCAAAACAGAAACACCATTTGCCTTCTGTTGACTTTCCATATGTGTCTTGCAGAGCAAACCAAGAAAAGAAAACGTTAATTTCATTGCGTTGAATGCCAGACAAACAAAGCATGTACAACCATTGAAATCACCATCTGCGGCGGCATTAGAAGAATACAAGAGAAAAAAAGAGGATTCACAAAAATCTTACAAGAAGGGAGAAGTTCCTTCATAGTAAGTAGACAGTGTATATTATTTTCAACCGTATCACCCCCAATGTGCCTGTATGTAAGTCCTACCACTCCACTGAAAAAAATCAGACTGTACCAACGTGGTGGCGGTGAAAGGATTTGAGGCACAATAACTGTAAATTTTGATGATTTTTTCACTATTGCTGTATTGTATGTCAACTACAGTTTCTTGTTCTACTCCCCAAAGCATGTTGAGATACACAGTATTCAGCTTGTCAACTCAGCCTGTACATGTGTAGACTGCATTGTTATTGTAAATAAGTGAATTCTTTTCTGGACTAAATTCAAATGTAAACAAGGCAGTATTGCTGAAGGCAATGAGTACTTGGGCCGAGATAGAGTAATTTTGAGGACTGTACTACTATTCAAATATGGTCTTGAATTTCCTCCTGTCAATTAGGCATTGATTAACTGGTTATTAAACGAAGCAATGGCATGACAACGGCAAAATATGTCTAGCAACTTTTGTGGAGTTTGAGGCAGGGGTTCTTTATTTATAGTGAAATTGCTTAAACTCCTTAAATATTCAAATTACAGCAAATTTCTTTTGTTCTCGATGGTAGATGTCTAATATTTAGATGGGCATATTTAGATTTCTACCCTATAGTTATCCCTATATACCAAAATCGGACATCCAGCTCTATTGGCTTGCTCAGAATTAGATATGCGAATAATTAATGAGGTAAAATATGTGGTGTCATAAGGTGTCCCATCATACCAAATATGAAGGGTGTAGCACTTGTGGTTACTGAGTTGTGGACAAATATATATATTTGATGTCAAAGGTCATTGAGGTCACGTGACATTTTGTCAAAATAATTGTATTGCTAAGTTATTCCTATATACCAAAAATCAGACCTCTAGCTCTATTGGCTCGCTCAAAATTAGATATGCATATAATTAATAAGGTACAATATGTGGTGTCGTTAGGTGTCTTATCATACCAAATATGAGGATGTAGCACTTGTGGTTACTGAGTTGTGGACAAATATATATATTTGAGGTCAAAGGTCATTGAGGTCACGTCACATTTTGTCATAATAATTGTATTGCTAAGTTATTCCTATATACCAAAATCAGACCTCTAGCTCTATTGGCTCGCTCAAAATAAGATATGCACATAATTAATGAGGTACAATATATGGTGTCATAAGGTGTCCTATCATACCAAATATGAAGGGTGTAGCACTTGTGGTTACTGAGTTGTGGACAAATATGTATATTTGAGGTCAAAGGTCACTGAGGTCACGTGACGTTTTGTCAAACAAATTATATTGTTAACTTATCCCTATATACCAAAAATCAGACCTCTAGCTCTATTGGCTCGCTCAAAATTAGATATGCGCATAATTAACACTGCATGAAAAGCCAATAATACTTACTGTATTTGCATGGATTATTGCCTGTATTTTAGCTGAAGAGTGCATATACAGATGAATACAGTCACGAATACATAGTTTGTATTCAGCAAGCCTGTATTCACGTAGATTCATGTGAATTCACGTGTATTATTCAATAATACAGTCGACTCATTAATGTGAATTTATCTGTATTATTGCGTTTTCATGCAGTGTAATGAGGTACAATATGTGGCGTCATAAGGTGTCCCATCATACCAAATATGAAAGGTTTAGCACTTGTGGTTACTGAGTTATGGACAATAATGTATATTTGAGGTCAAAGGTCACCAAGGTCACATGATATTTTGTCAAAATGTCTGAGATATCTGCGTGAACCGATGGACTCACTGATGGACTCACGGACGGATATGACCCAATCTATAAGCCCCCTGGACTTTATCCGTGGGGACAAAAAACTGTGTCACTGCATCCTTTAGGCAATATGAATACGATGAGAAACTAAATTTTTATTTTTCTTGGCCTTATAAATGAAAGTCTATGGAGAACTGCCTTATACATGGGAGTCTATGGAGGTGTAAACTAAAAAGTCCTCTAACACGGCCAAATTCGATCGCATTGTGAAACAAATCGACGTGCATCTGTATGGGGTTGGGTACTATTCTTGTGCAAAGTTTGAAAGAAATTGACCAGGGCATGTCTGAGATATCTGCGTGAACGGACGGACAGACGGACTGACATGACCAAACCTATAACTCCCCCAGGACTTCGTCCGTGGGCACTAAAAACAACGCAACAGTTATTACAGCTACACCGGCGGTAGGTTCATATCCAGAGCCCCGTACGGTCTGCCGCCGTCGCTTGAAAACAATCTCATAAACCTGGCCATATGGCCAACTGTGTGTGAGCAGCTGGATACTTGACTTCCCGGAGAAGGCGAGCTGTCACGTTCAAGCTCAGGATTATTTGTCGATCAAATTTCAGTAAATTTACCTTACCTAGATGAAATTTTGTCTATATGCTGAAATTTCGCCGAAGTTTGACAAAATTGCATCGATTTTTCAGGTTCATATCCGACATTTTTGAGTTTGAGTGCAGATAGAAATAAGTTTTGAGGCAACATGGCTGCGACCCCATGTTGACCCCTAGCCCTGCGTACGATGCTATGTGCTACAGCTAACACACAGCATCGTACGCAGGGCTAGCGAGAGAGTTGCCGACATCGACGGTTATTTACGAGAAGTGAATAAAAGACTGTCATTTTTGGAAGCGATCGAGTAGCTGAGGTAGGCTGGGATACGACTTGGGCCCAAGAACGCTGAATTTCGGCAGTAATTTGGCTTTTTACGTCAAGTCCCAAAATGGATTTGAAGTCACCGACCCTACGTACGCATACGGGTCTTTGCAGGGCTGTGGTGAGCGGGCCGATTAGCTGACCATAGCGGAACACACAGCATCGTACGCAGAGCTAGTTGACCCCAAGTGAAAATGTGCTCGCGATCAAATCTTCCTATATCTTTTTCAGAATTTTCGACAAAATCATTGCTTCTTACATCTTTTGTAAAATATAAAATATTAATATAAAAATGCGATGTGCCATGTCTCCAGATTTCTAAAATATCGTTCGTTGACCGTTCGACGGAATACTCATTTCGCAAACTTGTGACGCAGTTGAAATTCAATACTGACCGCCAAATAATCTTAATGAGACTAATCATTCTAGACATCCTCCAAATTATCCAACCATTCGCGTTAGAGTTCAGCTCGCTTAGAGGATCATAACATTCTTCGGCCTTCGTTTAGATCGACCCTAATCTCTCCCATTTAGGAAATAAATACACAAGCTACCTTGACAAAACTTCGTGCACCATCCAGGACCAAACACACTACAAATCTGTCTTGACGTCATCATCTCCTTACATGGTAATCGGCATACCGTATTTTTTAGCAAAGGAGACACAGAATACGTCGGAGTATTCAGTTTCAAAACGTATTACATTGTGTGATGTTGTCAAAAAAAGGTAATGTTACTGCAGTGGTATAAATTACAAAACACAAAAGTTCAAATCAGTTTATTTTGGACTGGCTTTACCCAACATTTCATATTGTTTCTTATGCCAGATTTGACCACGTGCTTACTGGCGACCCCTTTACATGCAAATTTTGTGTCAAATGGTGTGTTCTCCTGGAAAAACAAACGTACGATTTCTATATGAAGGAGGCGAAATTTGCCCTCAAAACTCGAAACCACCCCTTATGGGGTGTACCTAGCTATTTTGAACGAGCTTCTCGAATCTGCAGCTCTATTTCGAAATGATGGTCTGGTTTTCTCAGCTCAAGGATAAGTGTTCTCCATCGCTGTGGGCATTACTATTCTCAACTGGGGGTACAGTTTCCAGTCGTAATGTTTTTCATTGTGTCCGGGATATAAAACCTTTCCTTTTCACAATTTTACTTCGGTTAACACTAGTCCACATCTTGTCAGCGATTAAACATGTTTCAAGTTTAAATGTTAAATTCTGGTCTCGAGCCCTCTTGTTCGACCAAACTGAAATTACCCCTCCCACTTTGGCTCGTCCAGTGGGTGTAGCAAGGGTCGTGCCATCGCCTAGGAAACGGAGGGTGCATTAATTGTTGCATTTCGATGCACATTTTGATTATAGTCAGAAGATTTTGTGGCAAAAACTCAGATAGAGAAGCATTAATATTCACATCTCACTTATTCAAGACTGGCTGAGAGCAGCACTTCCATTCAGTTAACATCATTACGCCATTTATTATGCCAAGAAAGATGAAGCCAAGACATTTTACCCTCCCTGGTCTCAGCCAGGAATGGTTATACCTTACAGAGTTTTTTCCCACGGAAGAAAACAAATGTACTTGGGCTGAGGCCCAAGTACAACAATAACAGTGTATTTTACACATATAGACGCTGTGTTAACAAGCGTAATGTTAAGTGTTTCAACATGCCCTGATAAGTACAGCAAGAAATTGGAGTTGATATTAAACACAAAAATAGTGAGAAAATCTTTAAAAGTTCAGAGATACTGGCCCTTTAAAGGTACCTTTGCCCTGTCTAAGAAGTATATGTCTATTTTCTGAAAAGTATTTATGGCATTTCAAGACTCAAGAAGTATTCTAATCTACACTGCCTGTGATGAAAATAATCAATGTAACTTACCAGTTATTTACTCGTTATTTACTCTATGTCAAATATATAGTGTATAGCATTGTTGCAGTTGATAAGATATGTCTACAACTGAACTAAATACAATGAAAAGAGGCTATTCACAATTACTGTGATCAAAATAAAAAGATGGACCAAATTTTTTTGCAATGAATTTTTGATATTCAGGTTTTGCTTTAAAACAGAAATGTTGACTTTGTCCCTAACATTACAACCTCAGCTTAGTTTTCTACATGTATGAAAGAAACAGACACAAATTTTGTAAACTCTTGACATCATCAATGATTGATCTCTGTAGTTATATTGCACAGAAGAAAATCTTCATCTTTTTTTCCACCTTGTGCAGTTTGAGATCACGACAAAAACAGTGGGAAAAGGAAGAAGAAGAGAGGAAGAGAAATATTCCAGATCCAGATTTACCTCCAGGTCATACAGTCATGCCAGAAAGGGAGAGACGTGAAACACTGGAAGTACTTAGACAAAGTAAGTTTGTTTCAGAGGTTATAATCATTGCTTTACCCTAATTAAAAGTTCAAGATGCAACATGTATGTCAAATGAATTATTACAATACTACAAAAAACACAGATAATGTTGATGGCTTTATCAATGATGGAATAGTATGTGTGATTGCCGTGTGGGGAAAATGCATGACAAAGTCACATTGAATATTATAGTTTGTACACTCTAGCATGTAAGTCTACTCTAAAAGTTTATAAAAGAGACAACATTTTGTATTTGACTCAATAATTTCAATGTGAAGATACCTGCTAATATCAATAAGAAATCCCAAAATGAAACTTTCCAATGTTTTTAGCTCATATTTGTGAATAGGATGTTTTCATATTGAGTCTAAATTGATCACTTTTATTGTCACTGGTAGTTTTTTCAGGTTTCAAACTTGGCAGACTAATTCATCAAATGAATATTTATTCATTTTACTATCACATTCAATACAGTTGTTCAAGATTGAATGTATGAATCAAAGCAATGATTCCGTAAGATTACAATGTAAAACAAAAACTAGCACACATAATAATCAGTGGTTGATTGTAAAGTGTTGAATCAACTCACTCACCTCCCTCTTTTGTTTGATTTTGTCTTTTGCAGAAGAGAGAGACCTGACAAATGAACTAGCTAGGTTACCTGTGACTGCAGACACTGTACGTGCAAGGTCTAAGAGAGCTGAGATTGAAAACCGACTGTCGGAAATTGAAGAAGCAATAAAGATCTTCTCAAGGAAAAAAGTATTTGTTAAGTTAGATGAGTAGTGCCAACATTTTCATTGATTTTTTTTCTGAAAAACTATTGTGAAAGCCTTGATTATTCACTCGGATTGAGTTTCATAGTTATAGATGAAATTACATCCCAGAACAAAGGTTGAACAACAATCAATTTCATCATATAACTAGAAATCAGTAAAGATTTCCTGCTCCTAAAAACATTGAAACTAAATCCAGGTGATAATTAATGCTTTCACAGAACACTAGTTTACATCTTACCCATCGCCAATTTAAAGAAACACTCATTTGGATACCAAGTTTTGTAGTTCTTAACAAATTTAATGCAGAAAAACATCGAAAGAGTATCTCAGCCTCAAAAACTCTGAGAATCTGTCACTGAAGTGAACATGGCTTGTCAGGAACATCCTGACTTCTAAGTTTCATCAACGTGGAACAAAGATACAAAAGTCTGTATCGTTTCTCGGATTTACAGATAGTAATTGTAAACAGATGTAATTTTACAACTATATAAAATGAATTGATTGCAAGATGCAAAAACTTCAAAGAAATGATAGAGTAATTTATGAGTAGTTTTGTAAATTGAAGTGATTTTTACAGAGATTGACATGAAAAGTACCAGTAGGTACATATGAAAACAAAATCAGACTTAGATCAAACATGGTATACTTTCAGCTTGTTTGACACTATTTAATTAATGTTACTATCCACAAGAGGACTACTGATCTGATGGATAACAAGCAGTCAATTTTTAACATATCTTGTTAAAGCAGATAAGTTTTCTTAGCACACACATTGTAAAATAAAGTTTTCTTATCAAAAATCAAGTGCATTAAGGAAAACTTCTGCCAAAAAGACACTGGATCCACTAACCATATAGGGATCCACAAATGTGCCAAGTATATTGCAAGAAGGTTTTGTAAATGCTGTTTGTTAAAATGGGGAAGCAGAAAAATGCATTGGTTAAGGTGTGTTTTTTGTCAGAATTCAGTATGTGATGATAACTGTGTTTTGATAATTGCAGAAGAAATATGATAGAGGGCGCTATACCTTATTTCAAGAATCTTGCCTCAGCTCCGCATGAAAATCATGTGCAAAAAGATGTATCTTTACATTGTGCCCTCTATACTGACATAGATTTACTAACTCAACCTGCTTTTTGTCTTTTATGATTAGTGTTGTATTATTGCTAATTCTGCAAGGCTTAGAGGGTCAAAAACATGCTTTTATGTTAGCTAGATGTCACTTCACATTTTGTACAAGTAATAGTAATATGCTTGTTTTATTTCTGAATGGGTGTACAAATTTCTGTTGGTTTGTCTATCATCTTTATCTTCATACAGACAACATAATACTAGTCTATCTTTCTGTAAATATTCTGTATAACATACACACTTTTCTGCATTATTGTAGCATTGTATGTCAAACAGCTGAGGTGTGTTGTCAAACAAAAGAATTAAAAGAATGCTTTTGTATATCCATATCTGTGTTGTGTTTATTTACTGCTTGTGTCTCTTTGCTTGTGAAAGGTGTGTTTATTTGGGCTGATAAGGCGATAAATTTGACCAGTGGGCCTATGTCATTGTAATGACTCCCTGATGTGTATCAATGCAGTGTATGAGATGATTGAGATGATCACAGAGCATTTAACTCTCCTTCACCGAACTTTAGTTTAAATGTTTTGTAATGGCATGTAGTTGGTATGTAATTGGATGTCACTGACAATTGGACATTTGCCAAGATGTTATCATACTGATTTAGACTTTTTTAGTCAGTTCATCATCGAATGGGTGCCAGCCCATTTACAGGATGAGGTACACATAACCCACTAACCCAATGGAGCACTGAGGAGTAAAGTGCCTTGCTCAGGGGCATAACACAGTGTTAGTCTCAGACTGACCGTCCACCAACAGTGAATCCGTTACTCTGGATCTACCTGGTCTCGAACTCACCATCCTTCGATAGCGAGTCCGTTACCCTAACCACGGTGCCTCTTCCTTTGCTTTTCATTTTCACACCCCACAAAATATCAATCCTATTCTCTACTTCAACAACAGCATGTACTTTTTCAAAGCTGATGATGATCGCAGTCTGATCAAAATCCGATGTTGGGATGGCTTGTTCTCTTATGGCTTGTTCTCTCATGGGAATATAAGACTATAATCCCATACAGTTTGGATCATTTCTATTGACATTTATTGCCAGCTTTTCAGAGTATATTTCATAAGAGTATCAATGCCAGTGTCAAACCCATACACACTCTTCAGTATTGAGGAGAACAATGTGTGATGATAGATGCAAAGATTCTCCAAAGCTGTTTATTTAAGTAATAAATCACTCCTAGCGATATCATGGGTAGCCACAAGATTTTGACAAGTACAACATGTATGCATGCATAATGGCGAGAACAATCATATGAAGTGAACTGGTCAAAACCAAATGGTATACCAATCACTGATTTGGAAATTGCTATTATAACAAATCCATTGTTTCAATGTTTCATGCTAGTACTTCATATCCTGTTATGTTATAATAGCAAATGGTATACCCATCACTGATTAGGAAATTGCTATTATAACAAATCCATTGTTTCAATGTTTCATGCTAGTACTTCATATCCTGTTATGTTATAATAGCAAGTGGTATACCCATCACTGATTTGGAAATTGCTATTATATTGTAACATAACAGGATATGAAGTACCGGCATGAAACATTAAAACAAAGGATTTTTTTCTGACAGAGCTCAAGCTTGTGTTCCACCTGTGTTACATGGTGAACGTGAATTATGGCACAATTCTCGACCAGTCTTTGTCATCAATATACTGGTATAATATAACAATATAAATTACAGATATGTTGGTCTTTTTTTACCTTGTTAACATGCAGTTTCAAAATATCTAAAGGTTCTGTGAGCATTAAAATAGCTTCTGAGTCTACCAAAGGTTTGGAATTTGGCAAAGTTTTGGTAAATTTCCAGTTACATACCAACCATACAATGCCAGAGCATTGCTGCAACTGTTAACTGATAAACTCAACTGACAGGTCATTTACGGCACATACTCATATAGTTTTTGTCCTTCATGAATTTCTATAATCCCTTTACATAAAGGGCAGAGGCCTTGGAATGCAAAAGAAATCTGTGTGATTTTTACATCAGTTCAGTCCTGTCAATGTAACATACATCAAGTGGGGATCATTTTGAGGTATTCCGACAGTGAACATTGAGTTTGGTGTGTATTCAAGTGTGAGACCAAGAGTGAGTATGAATGAATGCACTGCTGTTTTGATTATGCTGCTGGAACACAGTCACAGTCTTCCACATACCTTATTGGTTGAGAAAGTTGTGAACAGGACATGCATTTTAACACCACCTGGTTGTGACAACAGCTGTGGCAGTCTTGCGCCCTCTATGGCTAAAAGATAGATGTCTTTTGTTTAGAAATCAAGCTCTCAGTCCTTGTACAACAACATCACATCACACAAATAAGATTCTGTGGAGGCGTCTTAACAAACTAAATCAGTTCCTTCACTTTCATTCTCAAGAACTAAAAGGGGACAAATAATTTTATGATATTTTTTAATATATATAAAACAACCCATGAAATATACATTGTATTTTCTGGGAAGAAAAGCAACCTTATGATCGATGAATTTTATACACCATCTTTTTTGTGATTTCAAACCAACCACATTATATAGACAACTGAATTGGTAATACACTTTTTAAAAGAAAATTGAAATAGTGTCACATCGTAGATAGAAACATGCTGTATAAACACACACACAGATATATTAGACCTCCAAAAAACATGGTATGAAAGATCCTCTGTACATTTGAAAAAATGTCATCAAGCTCTTGACGAAAAAGAAAAACACAATGTTTTTTTACTCAAAAATGTAAATTACAGTCAGGCAAATGAAGCAAAAACTCCAATATATACATCACTCTGAAGATCTTGTGAGGAAAGTTGCTGGCGTTATTGTAGCAGTACAGGTATTTACAAGATGTTTTATCAAAGGCATACCAGAAATGCAGAGTGGTAATTTGAAAGCATACATAACCAACAACAATATGTAAGATAGAAAAAAAACAGGTATTAGGATTTCAGATGTCACTGTAGAAAAGTGTTCTAAAAAGCAGCATTTTTCACAACAGGAAACTCTAACCAAGTCAGACATGTACTTCCCTTCACAAGCAATGGCTTACTGTTAATTTCAAATTCCTGATTTCTGCACGAGGCAAGATCAGAAATTTTCGTCATGATTGGTTGCTGGTTTATAAATTACTGCCATGCCATGAAATGTACATGGGTAGCATAGACATTGTCTATGAAATTATTTTGTGTAAGCATTAACCAAAAGAAGCATGAAATTGGTTCAATCATGTTCTTGTGTCAGCTTGGAATGCAGTGAAAAAACATAAGCTTGGAGCAGGCTGGTAGGATTTTGGGAAGTATTATTGGAAAGCCCTGATACCCTGTAATATGACTTGAGTTGACTGTACAATGACAGAAATGTATTGTCATTGTCATTGTCAAAGAGCTATCTGTTCTATTTGGCCGCAAAGTCAATAATCCTGTGACAAAATAGCATGGTTTGACCCCTTCAACACCACTATGGTTTGGCCCAAACTTCTTGTTTTCTATGCTTAACTTGGACCACTATACTGGGATGTGGGGTTGAAGCTGTTTAAGGATTCAGAACAAAGATATGGAAAAACAGTGAAGCAAGATTATAACACAAATATTCTCGGTGTATTCACAGAATATTGTCATGATTTCTGGACAACTTGCTGAAATGCATCTCTGATACGATTTCTGAAAACTTTTTTTGAAGTTATGCTTTCAATTTACAACAAAATTTATCTGAGTTTGTCTTTAAATATTGCTGTTAAAAACTTGATCAGTCAAACCATCAAAATAACACATTGGTGATTTTGTCCAAGGTGCAAGCAATGCATATGAATCTGATATATTTTAGTTCAATTATGCCATAAAGAGCTTTCATAATTTTTATCATAATGTTATGGAATAGCAGTTGCAATTACCATAAGACATGCATTCACATGCAATCTAGACATGATCAATACAGCCCCTCTACCATGATTCCAATGTACAATATTTGTAATGGACACAATATACCGCTTAACCACATTTCAATGTCGTAAGACTACTTGCCACTGTAGGGCAGGAGAGGTCTTGACTAAATTGTGAGCCCAACAACAATTTGCAATGCTAAAATGCTAAATAATGCTGCTCACTGGAGGTAACAAAGAGCACACACATTAACAACGGTATTTTCTACAGTAGACATTTTTACAGAAGACAAATTGTGAAAGTTCCACTTAACAGTACATAGAAAACATGCATATTACATTGAACAAGGTTTTTTTTTACAATCAACAACATGATTGGACAAGAGATCAAGATCAGAAAGCAAGCAATGAACAAAAAAATCTAATGAAATGAACAAAATTTATAAATTTTTCCCACTAAAAACATCACTTCAATGCATAGATTAAATCATTGACTACAATAGCAGCATTATCTTCTGCTAAAGAAAAGCAAGGAGTGTTTCAAATGTAAAATTATCCTCATTATCAAAAATTTGTAACTCAGGAGAGCAAGATGTTGCAATGCCCATTGAAATGTAAAAGTGTCTGATAACACAGTAATCAGCAATCAAACATTAGGTCACATGACTCTGAAATGTTTTAACCCTTTCACCACAATAGTTTGGCCCAAACCCATTGTTATCCATGAGTATCGACCTTTTTACTGGAACCATGGGGGTGAACAGGTTAAACATCAACGCAAACCTTTCACAATTGCACAGGTTGGTATTAGATCATGGAATATGACAAGACTCTAGCCATTAAAAAATACGCACATTTACAAGACACAGTTTTCTTTTACAGTCTTCAAATCTATCATCAAAGCTAACTGTTTAATCCCTTCTCTAAATTGCATTGTACTGAATTTGTCAGAATCAGTACGTATAAATGGTGTAGATTATTAGCACAGCACATAAACTGGTTACTGCTAGCATAGCACATGAAATAATTCTCAGCCAGGGCTTTACAGGTTGTAGGTGAGTGGGGTACATCTTGGTACCGGTGATCACATCTTACTCAGATCAGCTTGTTATCTGGTAACTTGAGTACCAATCCACTGCTTTAAGTACAAATGGTTGTCCAGAGAATACAGAGCACAACCCTGTACAGGAATTGGTCAACATACTGTCTTGAATTTCACTTTCCTTCTTGCAAAAACAAACTTGCATTTTGATGGGCGAGACACTTGTAATGAATTGAACATTTGTAAATGTGATTGGTCGCTCATTTCTGTTCAGATAGAATGTAGATATTCTGTTGCCATAACAACACTGACAGATTTCAGCAGCAGACAACTGAAAGATAGGACAGGCCCCACTACAGACAGTCACTTCAAATTTACAGCAATCAATGGTGACAGACCATCACTTCATCATCTGAATGAAATTATTTGACAGTATTCAAATAGATATGGTCCAAGTAAATTTTTACCTGTTACTTCTTTCAATAAATCATTAAAATAACCCAATTTGTTCATAATGTTTGGCATAAATCTTGTGTCTTAAATAGTATGTGCGGACCTCTAGACTTTGAACTAGGGGTGAAAAGTTGCAAATCAAAACTAAAATACACACTTCAGTGTAAATGCAGCAGGTATTATAAATGAATATTCATAGTCGTAGAAAAATGGAAAGAAGATATCTCTAAGTGGAAGTTTGTGTCGGTCTTTAAGCTTGGATGGAAACTTTGACAAGCACACTATTACTAATTGCATTTACTTTTTTCATATTAATTCGCAACCCTACACATCATGACATCACATACCCTGCATACAGATAGAGACACAGGCATGAGACACACGCACACCTAGATTTTAACGTACACATCTACAGACACAGATAAACAACACACACACACACACACACACACACACAGACACAGATAAACAACACACACACACACACAGAAACCTACACCAATTTGATCAGAGCATGATAACGCTGAATGGATATTGACATCTCATATCCTTATATCAACTTGTCATTGCATATCCAATACCCATATCACTTCTGCAGACATGTTGGGTCATAAGAAACACAAACCGGAACTTAGTATGTGGTGAACCACAGACCGTGGAGCAGACTTCCATTCTAAATGTCAGTGTCAATGGATGACTGACTGCACATGGTCACTTCACACTCATGAGATCACACACTGCTCCTATAACAATGCACTAAGAATTACAAGTGTCAAACTGGAGATGCAAAGTCCTGCACATATCACAGTATGAACCCTGATGAATATCTGCTGCCGCTCTAAACACAGAGACAACGTAATATTTCATTCAATTTGTACCAAAGAGAGTGATGTAAACCCAAGCGCTAAGGGGCATGTATACATTATTTGCAAGCCTGTATGAATTTCATGGCTGCTGAAAGCAAAATTCACTGCAAACCTGGCTTGGAAATATTTGAAATTACAAAGTCACATGTCATTAAAACTGTAGAAAATCTCTCTGAAACCGAGAATAAAAACATTCAGTTCACCTGTTAGAGGTAGTAAAAATATTAAACCAGTCTGAATACCAACACCAGTGAAGTGGCAGAGCGTTAACAAACAAACAAACAAACAAACCTTGAAATCAGTCAAGATAAGCAGTGAGACTCCCTAACTTGGAGCAATTTCATAGTATGGCTTTTCCACATTCCACAATTGGTCATCTTTTCATGTAAAATCACATATTGCACTTCAAGAATTTGAAAATCAATGAACAAACCAGTAAATAAAATTGTAAACAAAAAAAAGAAATATTGGAAATAATTTTAGGCACTGCAGTTTTAAAACGTACACACAAAATAAAAATTATGTATTGTAAACTTTAAGACATGGTATTGAGATAAAACAGACTTTCCTAAGAGATCGCACACACTAGACTTTGAGTTGAAGATCAACATCCTTGGCAAGATAATATTCACATTTTTTGTTTTTTTAGTTTAAGATGGTAAATGAAAAGTTAATTTAACATGAATTGTTTGTTGCCTTCCCGTCTGAGTTCATTCTTTTCAAAAAAGAACAAATAAAAATGTGTGCTATTCCTTAAAAATCTGTTTCAACAAAAATTATCAAAAAAGCTTGATAGTAAAGCTAAAAATACTGTTTGGCAAATCATTTATTTTTTTACAGTATAACAAAATAACAAAGTTCGTTTTTGTCCTCTTTTTTCAGAGCAGACTATATTTAAATTTTAGGTAGCTTAGGTGCACTAACTACAGGGTTACTTTGTTCAAGGAGTTTGCGCCCAGCTGCTTTGTAATCATAATCACAGTTGTGAGACTCTGCATAGCGGTGACTGGCACAGAAATTATTCCCACATCTGAAAAGCAAGGAAAGACTTCATGAGACTTTTCAAACAAAATTCTTAATCTCTTTGTTCTCTGACATCTCTCTCTCTCTCTCTCTCTCTCTCTCTCTCTCTCTCTCAAACACACACACACACACACACACACACACACACACACACACACACACACACACACACACACACACAAACAGTTGCTGTTATACACAGCCACCAAAACATCAAGATACGTCAGTCTATATCATACCTGCATGTGTAGCTGGTTGCAAGGCCAGTTTTCTTGCCACAGAGGAAACATCGTTTAGTTGTTTTCTTCTTGGCTGTTGCTAGTGAAGGTGGCTTTGACACAGGTGGAAGTCGGTGGGCAGGAGACACTGAAAAATAAAAATACAGTTGCCATAAATTATTTATCAACATTAACACTTCATTCTAATTCTACAATCATTAAATATATGCTTTGCCTAGAATTGTTCTCATATCTTTTCAAACATAGGGCCAAAGTCCCTGAAGCTACTATAGACCATGGATACAAAATTAAGTATATCCTGACTGTATGAAATTATCTCACTAAGGTCATCCTAGGGACTTGTAAATCAAATATTAAAGCTGTCTGACCAGCGGTTTTGAAAAAACAAGCGACTCAACAGTTGACAGAGCTCTGCTGTCCTATGTAGAGAATAACCTTTTGTGACACACGTATTGATGAAGAAGGTGGATATCTTTGATAGCTCATTTCAGGATGGCCTGACCAAAAATGGAAAAAAATTCTGTAAAAATACAGATTTGCATATTTCATCAGACTATATTAGTCTATAATAGCAAATAAACGAGAGTTAATTACATTCTAATTAAAGTAAAGAAGACTTGCTTCAATCAAGATTTACGTCATAAAAAACAGCATATCTGTCAGGTTATAAAGAATCTTGAGCTGATTATCTTTTAATATCAGTATTTTCATCCTATTAACCAAGCACATTTTAACTTTCAAATTAACATTGTAAGTAAGTTCTGTTGAATAAGTTGAGACTGTACGTACTCAGAGAAAGCACACTGAAGAGACAAATGTTTGAAACTTAAGAAGTTCAAGGTCATCAAGAGCATTATAAGGAATCATGTTACACTTTCATTGCACTGTTTACACAGATTGCATAACTGCTATAAATAGCACATGAGGAATCTTACAGCCCAGCTTTACCATAAAAACCCTATCACTTTGACCACTCTTTTAATTGACCACTCTATTTTTTTCCTCAAAAGGTAATCTTATTTTATCCTTACCAAGTCAACCATAAATGGAATTAGAACTTTCTCTATCTCTATTTATTTGACCACCCTATCATGACAAACTATTATGAGCAATTTCTTTTAGATAACATAAATGGTGGTTCAGAATATATCAAAGTTGGGATTCAGGAAAGTTGCCTTTACATGTTTTAATCCTCAATTCACTATGAACTGTCAAAAAAAGTTGTACTTTCTGATAATTCCACACTAAAATTATTTTGGCTTTGATGATTTCCTAATTAATTCAATAATTTAAAATCATATTAATTATTTTTTTCTGGGTGAATTGATAGGGTTTATACAGTACAAGAATTACATACAATGTAAGTCAAACTTTGACCAAAAATGACAAAAAAATTCCTTAAAAATACACATTTGCATATTTCATCACAATTTGAACAAATCTAAGTTGGGTTATCCCTAGGGACCTGTATACCAAATAACAAAGCTGTCTGACCAGCGGTTATGAAAAAGATTTTTTACCAAAAAACACCTTTTTTGGCATTAATTTGCCTATTTTCAACAATATCAAAAAATTAAAAAAATTAGTTTCTCAAAATCCTATTTTTCATCTACACAACAAATATCAAATCAGTAAGTACTGCGGTTCTCAAGATATTTGAGTGGACGGACGCCTCACAAACGGACATACATACATACATACATACATACATACATACATACATACATACATACATACATACAGACTGACGACGGACGTCGGACGGATACCCATCCCAATAGCTTCTATAGACTATAGTCTATAGTAGCTAAAAATGTCGGCTGTTAGACTATGAAAGCATCAAAGTTGCTGTTAGACTCTGAAAGCATCAAAGTTGCTGTTAGACTCTGAAAGCATCAAAGTTGTTATTAGACTCTGAAAGCACCAAAGTTGCTGTTAGACGCATCAAAGTTGCTGTTAGACGCATCAAAGTTGCTGTTAGACTCTGAAAGCATCAAAGTTGCTGTTAGACTCTGAAAGCATCAAAGTTGCTATTAGACTCTGAAAGCATCAAAGTTGCTGTTAGACTCTGAAAGCATCAAAGTTGCTGTTAGACTCTGAAAGCATCAAAGTTGCTATTAGACTCTGAAAGCATCAAAGTTGTTGTTAGATTCTGAAAGCATCAAAGTTGCTATTAGACTCTGAAAGCATCACAGTTGCTGTTAGACTCTGAAAGCATCAAAGTTGCACTGCCATGTATATGAGTGATGTTGAACACAGTAAAAAGTAGAAAGTCTGATAGAAAGGAAATGAAATTTACTCACATAGACGACCATCTTTGCTACTTGACAATCTCCGACGTATACTGGAAGCAGACTGTAATGGGACAGAAACAATTCTTGTTGGAATAATTCACAATGATTTTCTATGACTAGCACATAAAAATACCAAGGCAATCGCAGGTGTTGTTATGAACACTTGCAACAAATGATGATGATCTTCATGATTACCGGAATAGTCTTCAACTTTTATCACTAATATGGTTCTTGACAACAAAAACCACCCTCTTTTTTGATTCGCTGTAGTCTATTGAACAATGATGATTTCAGTTTCAAAGAGTGAAATGAACAATTAAGATATGAATTAAGTTGTTACCAAAAACTTCAACACTGCCCTCAGACAGATCTTGTGGTAGAATACACCTTGCAGACAGACATTGGGACTCTTGAACTTTTCAGTACTTTTCTAGTCTACTGCACTGATTGTGGGAACTCATTTAGAAATTCATGGAGTAAATACATTATCGCAGTCACAGTTTTCTGAGAATTAAAAATTTTAACTTTTCCCAATAGAGTTAATACAGGTATGATGCCATTTTGAATTAAAAGTTTCAGTAAATATTTGGCAATGTGTTTCTCTGGTCCAACATTTTGTACAATGACCCTTGATTTTTATTCTTGATCTTAACCCTTTCACCACCATGGTTTGTCCCAAATCCATTGTTTTCTATGGTAGAGTTGGACCTGTATACAGGGAACTGGGGGTGAAAGGGCTAAGTAGAATGGTTGAAAACTGAACAAAAGTTTACGTCTTTCGGTTTCATGGTGCATGCTATCTTAATTTCAAACCAGAGCAGAAGACATTGTAATCTTCCATACAACACAGAGATTTTCTGTGTTATTTACTTACTATTAATGGTTTTCTGCCTTCTGGTGTGCCTATTCGTTCTGTTGTAGTAGCACCACTCAGAGCTTGGCTCAGTGATATAGTCCCTGACATAACCCTGGATTTCCCACTTGTGTGCCCTAACAGAGGAAAAACATACCAATGTCTATTAGTGGAGTTTGGCACTGCTGTGAAAAATACCACATCTTTCATCAGCATTCCTCTCTTCTTTAGACTTTCAAATGAAACCCAACTTGTCAATAGCTGAACAAAATAAAAGCACAAATCTTTTGTCTTCCTGGCATTGTACATATTCTATTTTCAAGAAACTTTAATTTCTTGTCACCACAGTATCATATACATGTAGTATGGATGAAATGACTTCATGTGTTTATAAGAAATTTCTGTTGCGTCAGTACTTTGTGACTTGAGTATTCCTTAGAAGACAACAATGTTTGTATGTTGACTAAAGATTCAGTGTTTGTCTAAGATACCGGTAGCGTTTGGAGAGTTACAACCTTTGTTCGCAAATTTGTCAAACAATCATCTATTGTTAAAGACAAGATGTCTGCAGGTTGTATGCCCCCCCCAGAGCTATTGCAAAGGTCAGTGACTTATCAAAAATGTTGGCATTTCTGTACTTCAGAGATTGACAACACTTAATGATTGACAATGATTCTCTTGATCGTTGTTGAACTTTGAACATACTACTGACAAAATACACTACTGCTCCATCTAAACTTCACATTTGGAAATCAGTTACAAACCCTTAGAATAAAATTGCTAATCACTTTCTTGTAATTGACACAACCATTGTGAGTTACAAGAATGTATTTATCTATCACTGAGTTAAGCTGTATCTAAAAGTTTACTCCTGTTTGGATCATTTAATCGACATCCACATGTAAGTCACCTTCTTATAACTTTAAATAGTCAATGTTTTACATTATGTTTATTCCTTGGTGTAAGAGAGAGTGAAATATGAGAATGCAGTGATATTTTCACTTTTGTTGGTAAGCAATTTACATTTAGTAGAGTTCCATTTTTGTTAATTTTTGAAATGTTTGCTTCTTTGACTGAGGCCAACATACATGTATCCACAGCCAGACCAACATACATGTATCCACAGCCAGGGCAAAAGGTAACAATTTCTGAAAACCATCTGCCAATGTTCCGTAACCTTGGCACAAACATTGGGCTTTTACTGTTGAAATAACAGTATATTATTGTCTCATTGCTCACGGTATAGATGGTGCTTTTTCTCACTGGAACTGTGACCCAACCTTACTCTTTGTGACATGTTTCAATCAATGTATGGGTAAGACTTTGGTAATAAAAGATTTTGTAACAAAACTGTATTTTACGGTCAGCTACTAAACATACTTTGAATGCGCAAGATAGAAACCTCAAGGTGAGACATTGTCTACCGGTACAATGTGGCCGGTTTATCGCGACAAAGTGGAAACTGTAGACTACCATGGAAGACTTCTCGGTAACATAAACCAATGGAAAAGCCAGAATCTTGTGTAACACAATGAGATATTGTTCCCTGACACCACACTTTAAAATACTGTATCAATTCATTATAACTTTTTACCGACAGTTTATCAAGGTTGTTGCCACAGCAACAAGCTGTTGCATTTATTGTCAACTCATTGTTGTATATTGATCCATGATGCAAGATTCAAAGTCCAGACAAGTGTCTTACACCAACTGTGTCTTATTTTCATCACATTTGAATTAGTATGCCTGAAATACTACACAACAAATGTTCATGTTTATGTCTTGGCTACTTCAACTTCTGCAATCATCTTTTTCACATTCATTTTCTGAGCTACTGAAAGATTATCCAGTGCAAAAAACAACCTTGCTTTGATTGAAGTTTGGTCACGCAGATGTCATGTAATTGTGTACCGTGTTTTGGCAAACGTTCAAAATACACACCGACATGGATGCATTTCATGTAGAGCCTTATGGGTACCTACTTGGCTTCATGAAAAGATCTATAAACAAATAAGAACCTCAGAATAATTGCCATAGACCAGATATAATCAGGTTGGTGAATACTTCGTGAGAACTTCATCTAAGAGACCTCAAAGATAGCTATGTAGAGGTCCAAGATCACCACAAGACAACAAAACTTTATATATTGGAATTGCTTGCAAGCAGTACAAGACAAACAATGACTTTATGTAAACATTATATACAGGTTATCGTCTGCCTACATTTTCTTTTCTTTTAAGCATTCATCCATGCAATTGTATCATTGGACTAAAGGGGGTAGGGGAGGGGGTTCTCAATTTCCAAGTATACAAAATGCAGCCTCCATTTTACACCACTGAGTTGTTAAATTTGTGATGTGTTGTGTTACATTGTGATGTGTTGTTGAGTTGAATGTTTCACATCTATTTTCTTGTATATAAATTAAATTTGAAAAACTTAAAAAAAGCTGTTGACAATTCTAAATCTTTTCCACCTGTGCCATGACAGTGTATGTGTTTGGCTAATGAGCAGTATGATGAATTTCAATTCCTTGAAAATACACAATCTTGGAAACTACATATTCTTCAATAGCTAAGTCAATGGCAAGTGTCACTACTCCATATTTGCTGTCTTGCATGGCTAGTACTAGTAGTAGCTTGACTTGACTCTATATGTTGATTACAACTTACCTGTTAAACTATCTCTAGTAGCACTTCTAACTAGATTAACACTACCCTCCTTGGATGCCTTATTTATCAAATTTGTGATTGTCCTTGCTTCTGTTTTCCGCTGTGACTCACTAATCACTTCATTATTTCTTGCAGGACTCAAAGTCTGCAATTTGGACGATGTGTTTGGTCTCATTTTCAATGTTCCGTTCATTGAGGAGTCCAAGTTCCCGTGAGGATGCCTGAGTTTTCCGCTGGGTAAGCGGTCTAAAGTCCTCTTGGTGGAGGCTGGTACAGGGCTATTGGCCGACTGTCTTATTTGAGTGGTTGTGGAGCGCCTGACTTTACCACTACCTATCCTTTCAAAGGTTCTACGTGTAGTGGCAGAGAGTACTGGGCTGTTCCTATCTGAGTCTGATGTAGTATCAATATAACCAGACACTGTTGTGTATTGAGGAGGGTGTGGATGTGATATGAATTTACTCCGTGTATCCTCAAGAAGTGTACTCTGGTGTTGTGACGTCCCAACCGGCGGTAGTGGACTGGCTTTCATAAGAGTGCTTTGCCCTGAAGTTGAGTGTCCCGTGTACTTTCTACGGCGAACTTTGTTACTTTTTGGTCTGCCTGATGAAGGCGGCCTTGGTTTCTTCTTCTGTGGAAGACGACAAAAGACAGGGTTAGACAAATTACTAGTGGAATTCATTCTTTGGACAATCTGTCATTACACATGACAACTGAGTTCAGGTTGTGTGTACATTAGGAGTGATATGGATGGATACCAGTGTATATCTACTGCACAGTTTTCTGAGTAAATATTTTCATTTCTATAAAGTACACTTGGTTTGCAGAATATGCAAATTAAATGCTGATGACTCATTATCAGTGAAGAATTTTCATTGGTCTAGAATTGTAAATTACATACACGTTGTGATACATCATTCCCTGAAAGCAATGATCTGAAATGTTTCATTCCATAGCAAAACTAGTGTTGCAGTCTGAATACATGGAAGTGTTGGGGTCAATTCTCTTACAGAAAATTCAAATATCGCAAAGCCATCTTTCATACAACTACAAATAATACATCAAAATTGTTGTATCGTTGTAGACAGTTGTATCTTGATAGCTACCTTTTTTGTTAGAGAGAGTGATTCCATTTTTGCTCTTAGTAATTTCATCTTATTCATTGTGATATCATTTTCTTGAACTTGTTCCTGTGAAGGTGAGTCCTGTTCCTCTTCTTCTTCATCGTACATATTATACATGGATGCACCACTGTTAGGAAACAAAGACAGAATTTCATAGTAAATATTACACATGGATGCACCACTATTAGGAAACAAAGACAAAATTTCATGGTAAACATTACACATGGATGCACCACTGCTGGAAACAAAAACAGAATTTCATAGTAAATATTATACATGGATGCACCACTGTTAGGAAACAAAGACAGAATTTCATAGTAAATATTATACATGGATGCACCACTGTTGAAAAAAAGACAGAATTTCATAGTAAATATTATACATGGATGCACCACCGTTAGGAAACAAAGACAGAATTTCATAGTAAATATTATATGGATGCACCACTGTTACAGAAACAAAGACAGCAGTAAATTTCATGAGCAGCTACCAACATGTACACTATGCAAATTATAATGTGTTTTAGTTTTACCTCAGCTAGGACTAGAAACTATTGTGATATTAGAATGTGTCCATACTCTGATAGACAGGTAATCTACAATTCCAATGATTACTCTGAGATCACAGCTGTGTACATGTACATGCATCCTGTGTAGATACTGTTGTAAACTAAGCATTCTTTATGAAAAATTATGACTTCTATATATTTCAAAAAGTGTATGATTAATGTCACGATATCTTTCATTCACTGAGTTTTGAACTTACTGATGTAACTGATGCAAACGGCAAGGCGACTAGATCTTTACAAATGAGTATGCTTATTATCGTCATTATCATGTCATTTTCTTTTAGAATAATTTTTCATACATTTACACAGGTATAACATTGTCAATCATTCTTGAAGTATTCTCTTGATGAAACTCTTTGTCCTAATCCTTCATATCATGAAGAGTGATACTGATACATTTACAATACACCGTGGCCAACAGTTCTGGGGATGGCAGCATCAACGCTGGTTGAAAAGGTTTCAATAGTTTAACCTGTTCACCCCATTCCAAGTAAACAGGCCCATAATCACCATTGATGACAAAGAGTTTAGACCAAGCCATGATGGTGAAGGGATTAATCCTTTTCTATTTTCACAGCACACACTGGATCAAAAATTCTGAGCTGCCAGAAAAACATATGAATCCATCCCTGGACAGGACACAAGATGGGAGATGTAAACATACTCCCATACAAGCCTCAATGACCTTTAACCCTTTGACACCAACTGGGCCAAACCATTTCAAGTAAGTGTGTACTAAGGTTTTGTTGTGAAGGCCTTCACAAGAAGAGAGGATTAAATATAGCTATTCCAAGTCTTACTTCACACACACAACCTTTCATGTGTTTGTATGCGACGCACCTATTCTAAGGTTTATAATCTAAGTATAAATAGATGTTTTTGGTTTCCATAAATAAAAAGAAACCATTACACAAAGCAGTAAGATTACTGACATACCACACTGCATATCTCTTTGTTTATGACAGCACTGTTTACTTTGTGAAAAATTATTTTAGGAAGTAAAACAAAGATTGTGCTCATGATGGTTTCAATTCTGCTTCTATTTTTGCTGAGATTGTATTACAATAAACTTCTTCTCTGTTCCAAATAATACTAACATACTACAAGATCAATCACTCAGATGAGATGCAAACACATCTCAATTTACTCAAAACCCTGTAAACCTTGTTTTAATATTTCATTGATGTGGACTATGTGATGTGGCATGACAGAATAAGTTTTCTGTTTCATATGAGGTGTTTGGAAAATACAACAATATCCAATACATTTTTATGTTAAGGGAGAGTAGCTGCAACTTTTGATGAAGTTTTTCACTCTTTTTGCTCTGAATATCAACTGCAAGTTCTTGTTACACTCCCTAAAGCATGTTGGGAAACAGGCTATTCAGCTTGTCAACATGGCATATATACTACCGTAAAATTCCCAATTGAGGCCGCACCTCTAATTGAAGCCGCACCCTGACTTTGAAACATTGTCTTGGCTCATTGTTTGCCCATTTGGGGTTTTTGAATTGTACCATAATAGAAGCCGCACCCCTTCTCTGAGCCCATCATGAAACAATGCATGCTGAAATTCACACCAGCTGGCTTGCAATGCGTCATTGACTTGTGCTAATGATTGACAGGTGTCTTTCTTACAGAAAAAATACACAATAAAAAGTTCCTTTTTAACACTTCTACCATTGTGCATTTTGTCAATGATAGTAACAAAAGTACAAACAATGCCCCATGTATCGGTACGTTTGTGTGTATGTTTGAACACGGCCGAAGTTTTTGTCAGTGTGGTATAAAACACCGCCATAGTCAATACCTGATGCAACAATTTTGAAGCAACGGTGTTTGTGTACAAGTTAAAATAGTTGAGAGATTGAGATACCATGTTTCAAATACGTAGTTTTCATTCAATACCCACGTACCCTTACCGATGCCTGACGTACAACACCACCACCTGCATCATTATTTTTGCCATAATGAACTGCCATGCCTATACTGTACTGTGGCTGTTGAATGACCATGGTGGGTGCGTATAAGCTTGTACACGTTCCGTTTTTTGATCGTGAGAAAATAAAATTTGACCGCAAAATAGTTCACAAAAACATGGCAGTAAAGTTACCAAAGGTCATTCACTTGCCTTTATTGCACTATTCGAGTACGAGCGAGCCACCCGTTCGGCAACACAAGACAGCTGTAAATCAAGGGGACCCATCTGCAGTGGACGCTTAATTTATGCTAATTTTATGCACGATTTTTTTTCAACACCATTTGATCTTCTATTGCTTTCAAATCGACTTACACGTCCAAAGAAATTGATTGTACAATCTCTGAATACAGAAGTGACATTTTTGTGAAATTTCAGCTTCCAAAAACCCCTTGAAACCACTTGAAACAAAGACATCATGCCCGCTGCTGATCAACATGGCCGACCTTAGTGAGACTATTCTATTTAGAGGACGGGGGTGACCAGGGTCAGAGAATCAAGAAAGTGCTGGAAAAACGTGTCATTTTCCTTACGATGCTGTCAAGGGAACTCCAGTTTCCCATTGTTTTAACATCTTTTAATAGTTTCCTTATTATCTAAAAGGAATTTTACCAAGTTTAACGACCAAATACACTCTCCTAACGTTTCTATATTGGAGTTACACTAGGGTAGGGACTTTTTATGCGGGTAATTTATTCACGCAGAATTCATTGGTACTAATTTGCATAACAATGGCGATTGCCCCTGCAATGCTTGGTGAGCATTGAGAAAAATATCGAAACACAGGAAATGTACGTAATTGAAGCCGCACCATGACTTCGGTGCGTGGTCCCAGGGGTCCCTCAAAAATGTTTCTAATACAAGCCGCGGCTTCAATTGGGAATTTTACTAGTGAGTAATGTACACCCTTCCACTTTAAATTTTAGTCCGGACTAAAAATTTACTTGTGAACAATAACAGTCTATACATGTACAGGCTGAGTTGACAAGCTGAATACTGTGTATCTCAACATGCTTTGGGGAGTAGAACAAGAAACTGTACCTGATGATAAAAGCACAATGATGAACAAAATCAACAGTTACATGTACAGCTACAGGCCCTTTACTTCATACTGATCACACATGCACTGCGTGCATCTTGAATGCAGACACTAAGTTATGAAGCTTAATAAACAATGTTATATAGGTTTGTCAACATTCAACTTAAACATCAAATGAACACTTGGACTGTTTACTACAACATCTCATTTTGCTGTATGTGTTATACTGCACAAAGCCCAGTATAACCCCATGCTTGTGTGTCAGACCCCTCCACTACTTTCAAAGGATTTTTGAAAATGTTGTACATCTGTGTACATCAGCCCCTACCCTAGTGTAACTCAAATATGGAGAAGTTACAAAAGCAAATTATAGTAGGTAAAATTATTTTCAGGCCAATGAAACTACTAACACAATGCAACATTATCACGTTTTTCCAATGCCCATGACAAGATTTGGTCGAGTGTTCTAATTTTCCAATGTCCATGCCTCTTTAACCTCCTCCCAATTACCTAAATAGAACAGTCCTACACTGAGGTCACATCCACAATTGTTTATGCCTATTAACATCCACAAAGTTGGCTCTCATCTTCTGAACATGCAATTTCATTTGTTTCTGGCAATGGTTTTTGCATCTGTGGAGAGTTTTCACCAGTGACTATTATTACGAATGTCACTGCTATGTTGTTGTTTTCACAAGAGGCTGACCATTTGATCTCAGAAAGTTTAGTTGCTTTATGTGCAGCCAATAGCATGCATGTTCACACTATCAGCAGCATACATGACGTCTTTGTTAAAAGGTTATTTTGTAAATTACATTGCAAGATAAGTGCATAGCTCAAGCTGAATTTTAAATTGTTACTTCTGTATCCAGGGATTGTGTGATCAGCTTGATTTGAAACAGCGCTATGAAATATTGTATCAGTTAGGAAATCATTGCTGAGTTTTGTTGCCTTGGCTATGGTTGTCCATCGGTATCAATGTGACTGTACATGTAACATGCTAGTTATGAGATCTTAAGAACACTCAATCAAATAAGTGTTGGTGTATTTTTTGTCCTTAATAATTTCTTTATATACAAAATATATTTTTGAAAGTGAATGCAAGTTCGAGAGGTGCACAATAATTGTGTATAAATTAGAATAAATTAAGTTTGTGCGGCAGAAATAACAGGTTACTCAAGTACACACGGCTCTCCCAGTGTAACTGTAGTTTTGTTACCAAACTAGGATTTATACTCACATGAGTACAGCAGATTCAGCAATCAAATTATGTAACAAAATGGTCTTCTAACATTGCCGAATTTGTTGGTATCAAGCTGAATATGACACAGACCAACAGAAGGCCATTTTCCATGCATCATGAACGTTTCACAAGAACAGCTGACCAATACCATGTTTAATGATTTCTGTTGAATTTCTTCCAATTGTACATGTAACAATTGAGGGTAGAAAAACACAGTATTGCTTTGTACTGAATTACCTGAGTGATTCAGACAGGGGGGTGAGGGTACCATCTCCTCGGTCTACAACACGGAAAAAGTTGAGCTGGTCTCCCTCACGGAATACCAGTAGAGTAACTTGTCTATTCCCAGGCAGTTTCTCCCAGATTTCATCTTTATTGGCTTCCATATACTCCGCCATCTCTCGGATAGCTGGATCTTCCATTGGTACTGGAAGGCAAGCAAATTTAACACTCTGCTTAACATCTGAACCATATATTCAAACCAATGGAAACATGTAACTCACTTCGATACATTCAAAGTTGATGGACTTTTTTCAAAATACACTAATTACTACAGCATGAGAGAGACAGGTGTATACAACCACACTTTAATTCCTTACATTTATTATTTTAGTTCAAACACTGTATGTTGCATGAGAATGAAACTTCATCTCGATATGGGATTTCTCATAGTAACACAGGGTTGTGGAGTTGGTACGGTATACATACTATAACGACAATCACTTTCTCAAAATGTCTTTATATTCTGTATTTACTTCCAAAGATTTAGTAAAATCGACTGTATGTTGTTACCACACATTGTTTTCAAACTGAAGTTCGGAACCTAATAATCTTGTAAAGCACGAGAAAACAGATAACTTGTTTGGAAAATCATCACACATGTTATAAAGTATATGAAACATAGTAGCTGTACTAAACACACTAGTGATTTTATTTGTTGACATATTATTCTTGTCATTCCAGTTTGTAATTTCCTTTGACACGTACATGAACACCACATGTCAGTAATTTTTGCTTCAACACACTGCTCAGAAGCAAAATGGTAAGGACAAACATTACAATTGCATAGAATTTATTGTGCCTACAACTCATTATTATCATGGTACAGTGGCTGAACAACCTTACTATCTTGTACATTCTACTAATGGGCTTTGTTGAAAGAACATTTTTGGAAAACTAATTTTTGTAAACGACTGTAACCATGAACTGAGTCAAGTGTCTGATAATGTATAATGTCCCGCTACACCTCCTTTGATTATTTTATTCCCATTTTTGTGCTCAGTGACAGAAACACCTGAATGAATCTTCTCACAAAATGGTATTAAATTTATTGTCACTACTTCAATGTAATGTGCCTCAGTCAGAATCAGTCAGCAGATGTATGCAACGAATACAAGTTATGATACCATGGTAACTATGCCAGTTGGTCAAATTATTGTATCAATGACAACAGAAACAGCTTTGATTGTGAAAATATACATTCACTGAGTTATGGCCTTCCCTTCACCAAGTGTGGATTGATGAAATAAGAACCTTTAAACAGGAATATGGAATGGTGTTCTCATTCAATGGTCTGATACACACCTGGCTAACAGGTGTGTGCTACGCTGTAAGCTTTGCTGTCACTGTCACCTGCCATAGACTGAAGTGTAAATCTGTGCTTGATCAGATTGCGCAGCCAAAAACCTACAGACCTGTTCACTGACACTTGTGTATGATTCTCCCAGTATGATATAAATCACTGAACATACCACTGAATATAATAATGCTGAAAAGTGTTGAACTTTGTTCAGCATTTGATTATAGTTCATAAGTATTCACTTCAATCTCTGATTCTGGCATTAACGCTTGTCCGACATTAACTACATTGTATTTACTGTAAATGATCTACTTTGAAAGTTGTGTCCACTTAATCGATTTGTTTCAAAATAAAGCTGATAACAAACCTGCGCCTTTACTTTGTAAAATATTTTTTCAGTACTAAAGCATTCAGAGAGCAGCACACTGGTGGAATTTTTTAGCATGGATTGAACAATGCAAGATGGAAGGCAGTCCAAACTAAACTCTGATGTAATCAAATATCTGCAGTAGACCACTAACTATACAGACAGGACAAAACGCTGAACAATACAGACAAAGGGCTCCTTGATTCCTTTAATCGCAGGCTTTGTCCCAAAGCTGGCAGCCTTTCTAACTCTCACCACTGACATGATGTACACAGATATTATGTTCCAGGCATTTGTATCATTTGCAAGGGCTTTGCTCATCTGTGCAATGACCTGACATATCGGCAGCCTGACATCGTCATGCTCCATGCTAACATCTACAGGATCTGATTCTACTGACATTTACATATTCTACGACATCGTTTTCAGTTCCATTCATTTGAATAATTCTCCCATAATCCAATTAAATAAGGACTCTCAGGCAATGGATACAAAATGATGAAATAAAAGTGTTTTAAACAAAAGGCTTGCTGTATGTTTATGTGTGTTCAATTGCACTACAGCCTACAGGATCGGTAAAGTGAGGTTACACGTCGTATTAAATCATCTGATTTACTGTACATTTGGAACTTGTTAATTCAAAATGATTCTCTTTCGATATTTTCTTTTCAAATCACTTTCGCAAAGAAAAATTTATTTCATTTAGAAATAACAAAAATTGAAACTTTCTCTTTTAAAAAATCTTCACCCAAGTCTTCAAATTCAAAATTTGATGTAGTTGTAAATCTGACAAATACCAAAACAGTAGAAAATGTGAGACTGTACTTACTTCTCCTGGTATTAATTGGTCCACCTCTCATAGCTAAAACTAATTTCAATGTACTCCCAGCAGTAATACTGTAATGAAATAATGAATGAAAAATCATTCTGTACATATATAGTGGAGGGCCAGAAGCAGTAACAACGTTAGATGATTTTTCACTACAGTCAACTTTATTTTTCTATGTCAATTGCAAGGTCTTCTTCCATTCCCAAATGCATACATAGTATTCAGCTTGTCAACTCAGCCTGTACATGTGTACACAACAAACTGTTATTGTTGACAAGTTAATTCTGCTCCACACTAGAATTAAAATGTAAGCAGTAACTGCACTTGTAAAAAATAGTGAAAAGTCACCATAAGCTACAGCAACTGGCATTTTAATTCTTATATGTTTATGTATAATGAGTTTCAAACTAAGAAAACCAATTGTGCAAACACACACGTACCACACGCAATGAAACTGGATATCAGAAAGCTCAAGTTTTCACTGGATGTGGTATGTTGTATTGCTTTTAGTTTACCTTTCAAACAAACACCAGCAAAGTAATAAGTAAACATATTTCAAACACTGCAGAAATCTAGCAATGAAGCCCTACAGCTGAATGCCTGGCCACCAAATAAACGTTAACAAATGTATTCTGACATACGCCAACAAGTTGTTCTACACAGTCCTAATTTACTCTTGGTTTAATAGCTTTGAGTTTTCACTGTACCTGTAATCACTAAGACAAAAGTCATCTTCTAATTCCGTTGACTGCCATATAAGGTGTTGTTGTGATATGGGTATACCTGAAATGTAAAGTTACATAAAATGCATAATTGAACTTGGAAATGTTGCTTGTTAACAAGTACACAATATATAGTCAGATGTCCCATGTCTGGAGTCTTAAATACAATGTATACACAATCTGACACAGAATTTTCTTGAAGTTCTTTCATGATGTTTAGATAAGAAGCACATTCATTTTGTATCCTGTGTTGCATACAACATTTCATTCTTTTGGCAGCTTTATTCTGAAAAATACACACACCAAGAACTTGTAATTTTATTACATGATCATTTTCTTGACATTTGCATGTAACTTATAACATGGACTATCAACAAAATTCACTAAATGCTAAACAGGTCCAAACTCGCAATTGCTAACAATAGGGTTTGAGCCAAACCATGGTGGTGAAAGGGTTGAAGCCCTTTGCACTTATTGATGTGACCTTACAGTGAAGATTTAGTTAAAAGATCGCATATTTTAGAGAACATTGTCTTTCTATTATATTTTCAATGCCCATGAATCCTCAACAATTTATGAAGTAATCTACACACAAATTATACAATGGATCACAGGAAAGTATTACTTAACCCCCTATTCAGCAACATGAGAATGAACAGTACAAAGACAGACAGACCAAGAGAAAGCCTATTGTAGTAGCCTGTTTTGACAGAAATGAAAAAACTTTCCTTCTTTAGACTTCAAATAGTCTTTCTGAAAGGAGCTCCCTTCCATGAAACTATTAAAAAAGTAGGTGGGATCATTCTAAATACATGTTTATCTGATTGATGAATCTACATAATGATAACCTTTTCAACCAAAGGTCTTACTGTCATAATAAAATCACAGTCCCTCCATTTCTTGTTGTGGAGGGACCATGATAAAACCGATAATCTGCCCACTACATCCATGCTTTATAAGTGAAATTACGATGACTATGTACAGAATTTGAATGTGTGTAGCCTTCATCCCTACATATGTTGAATAACTTATTGATATATCTTCTTTCAAAGAATAGGTTTGATCTGTTTACATGTACATTTTGCATATACATACCCATTCACACCCCATCAGAAGTTAACTTCAATAGGTCATTACACTCAAACATACTTTTTTCTCGTCTCTATCTTTGAGTAAACCACAAAGCAACACTAAAACACTGGGCTGTATTCAGACACACAGACTTAGGTACAGCATGGTGGTACCTTCATGGGTATAGTTACTTTAATTGTACTCAGAAAGTGTAATTCTTTGACATTAGGCTGGCAACAATAAGAATTTTACACCAAATCTTACAGTCACCCTATAGCCATAGTGGACAGTACTTCTACATGGGCAGGAGTTGGTGTTGATATGGAAGTAATAGACAAAACCTCCATGGTGTTGATAACGATGGTTAAGAATTTAATCATTTAAAATTGATACTCCTAAATAATGTATACAGTCAGCTGCATACATGTATTTGTCTTTCAGATATACATTATATATTTCACAGACATAATAATTTACATGTAATCTATACTTGTAGACCTGTGGAGTTGTCAAAAAAGGAGACGCCATGCCTGGCTGCCTGGCCTTGGTTTCTACTTACGTATCCCAACCATGGTCAAAGTATCCTACTTTCTCGGCACAATTTACACTGCATCTAAAAACACATGTGTGACTTTATGCAAAATTAACCGATATGCCTCGACATTTATCGTCGCCGTATAAGGGATTGCTGACGGTGGGAAATATACGGTGCAAATGGGGAGAGTTCCATCAACACACTGCTGTGAGAGTGTGACCTACAAATTAGCTAGTTGAATCTGCCATGATCTATGCTGTCTAAACATGATGAATAGTAAATGCACTTTTAGCAGACCTCTCTGCGACTCATCTTTCCTCAACTTAGAGAAGCTTCACTTGAAACTTCAAACCAAGATAAACGTGAGCAAAGTATTCCATTATGACAAAGGAGGTTGCACACCTCGTGATATTACATACAAACCACAACTCAACTACATGAACTACAGAACAAGCTCCATCGCCAAGTTGTATGCACTAAATGATCTACATGATATTATGACTCATACAATGAGTGCATTTTAACTCGACCCATTCACAGTAAAACCATTTGCAGCACAAAAAAGATAAGTCATGTATCTAAAAATGTAGTTTGGATACCATAGCATTTGCTTCTGCTTAAACTGGCAAAATAAGTTTACCTTCAAGCCTCTGTATCTTTGCCTTGACAGATATCACAGTCTCAAACGGCGATACTCGAAGTTCGAACGCAGTCCCAGTTAAAGTTTCGATGAACAGTTCCATTATATCCATTGGCAATACCGATGCACACTGGATGAACAATCATATGAGTGAACTCCACTACGCAAATCTGACGAGCGGTTGCTTTAGGGCCTATCTACAGCTCCCTTCGACCAGACATCACCACCTTCGGCAGAGGTAGGCCGCCATCTTGGATTTTCACTCCGCTCAACAACAACAAACCGATCTCTATTTTACCATTTTGTCGCCTAATGGCACGAACGCTACACCATTATGATAAAAGCCAAGATCGGTAACGTAAATAAGTCTGTCTGATACCCGAAGCCGGGTAATGATTCAGAATGACGCTGCCAAATCGACGGACTATGTGTTCGACCACACCAGTAATAGAATTTCCCGATCAACTATGTCAGACGGCAATCCCTGCAATCCCCGGATGTACCTCCATCTCTAACAACATAGAGTCACGTGACCCCTCATAAACCACTTTACAATAGGTGACGTCATTGTTGTCCACATCAACGCTATAGAAAACAAACATATCTTAGTCACATCCAAATGAACACAATACATGGGTATCCGTTCGCAAATCTATTGTTGTTGTTCGAGCACGAGTGAATATTTTTAACAAGGACGTGCATGAGAAACAGGACGGAAAAAAAACGCGACATTTCCTGCGCATGACGACTTCACCTGGCGAACAAAGAGCCGTCTATTACATGTAAAGCCAGGATCCTGCGCACAATAAAGTGTGCAAGTGGGGATTTCCTTCGTATAGAGCTTCATGTTGTTTGTAAACACGTTTGATATTGTGTACAAGGAGAAAGCCTTCCCCCTTGTTGTGTATACTATAATTCGATGCGCAAAAACTAGCTAACATGCCAATATCAGCGCTGTGAAATACAGTCACATGAAAATGCAGTAGAGTGAATTCATCGGAACGTAGATTAAAACTTGCTGTTTGCGAAGCCTATGTGCAAAATCGCAGTCTCTCCATAAAGTATCTGCAGGGACTGTGGCAGAATAAACTTTTCAAGTGTACTGTTTCATTAGGTGGGCGAGCGGAAGGAGGGGAAATTCGAGGATATTTCTTCATTTAGATATTTATATTGTTGATAACGGAGCAGCTGAAGTGAACGACCTTTATGGATTGACGTATTAACAGATAAAAGAGCGGTAAAATAGCTTGCTGTGGTCGTTTTTACGACCCTTAGCAGCTGTTAGAAGAGCGTTTTCAAGGTGCGCGTGTGAGAAATGTCATGAGAATCGGGCTTGGTATTGTGACGTTTGGTAAACCTTATTTTTTCTGTTAGTTGTATTCAGATTCTGTAATATTAGCATAATCTGAACACTGTTCAAGCTCGATTTTGGCGTCTTTTCGATGAATGGTAGACATGCAAGCCATTACGTTGGATAAGAATACATCGCAATGACAACCCCATTTTCTAGTGCACATGCTCAGACCAAGCCCAAATGACAATCCAAGACGCTTATGTAGTTATAGGTACACGGTGGAAGGCCATTTTTTCTGGGTTACATTACAGGGAAGGGGGTCTTACGCCGTGTACCGAACCACAAGCGACTATATGGTCCGTAAGACTCCCAGCTGCCCCTCATCCAAGATAGAGCACAATGCGGAATATTTTAGTCAATATTTCGCCATCGATTTGCCGATGAAAACTCAACTTTATTTATAAGAAATAATTAAATGAAAAATACTTGTCGACAACTAAAACGTATGCCATGCTATTGTAAAAAATATTAGAAGCGCTTAGATTGAAATGATTGCTCTAATGCTGTTGGAAGAGATTAGTTTCGCGGATCAGGTGTTGTTTCCATGGTGACGAATCGAAGAATACAAAAAGAAGTACCAGAGCGTTGAAAGAATGAAAGCAACATCATCGATTTTCTCTGCTACATGAAAGGCGTTATTGATCAAGTTGAAAAGACAAAAGCGTGGACGCGATGGTCTCTGCTGGAACCTGACTGAACTTGACTGGATCGTTAAAATGGTTTCTATGTATAATCTGTCCCTGTGTATGGCAAATGCGACATATATAAAATCAAAGTGTGATCTTACATTGTAACCACTATAACGGTTTCAGCCTCAACGCTGAAAATGGATTAAAATCGAAGAATGACGACAGAATTGACTAAAATTCAACTGACGCATGCAGTTACTCATCTTGCCCTTGTTCGGTTAACATCATTCTGACGTGAAAGTCTCATAGCAGTAGTTGTAAATGATATATGTACTATTGCATATGATAGCGCCAAAGAATAGAAGGGAAATTGTACATATTTCTGCCAGCGAAGGTACTCTACAAAAAAAGTGATTTGAAGAACTACAGTCACGATTGTCGTTTATTCAAACTATTGAATTCTGTTGTTTCCTGGTCTGAGGTTTTGGACCAAAAACAGTGGTTTGTTTGAATATAGTTCAGGGTCGCCATTCTATTGCCACTTTTAATGTTTTAACTGTAACATGCAGCAAGAAAAATATTGTTTGTTTTTGAAAGTGTCAGATTTTTTATTTTGCCAAACTAATTTTAATATCAATAGTCATCAGTGCTGTTTTTTACTTTTGGTCATAGTTCATTCACCAAAACAGTTCTTTGAATATCTGTATCACGTTTGTTTGCGAGTTTGTCTTTGAAAACAGAAATTAGCGACTGCATTCTCAGATTGCACCTAACGGCACTAAAATTGATGATTTGATTTTCAAACTGGTCATACAACAGGAGAAACACCCCTTCTTATACGCTCCCTCGCTAGGATTTTGTCCTGAATATTGCCCGCCTGACACTGACATATGAGAGAGAGAGAGAGAGAGAGAGAGAGAGAGAGAGAGAGAGAGAGAGAGAGAGAGAGAGAGAGAGAGAGAGAGAGAGTGTGTCTCGTTAGTGTGAAAGACGTAAGCACCATAAGTACTACTTATGGGGTGAGAACACCGCCAAAATTATCTTGAAAACTTTATTTAAACTTATCTCATTATTATTATTCCATTGTTTGGTGATTTAATGATAATTATATCAGTATTTGGCCATTATTTGCAATTATTTGATCATTATATGGATATTATTTTGACATGATTATGAACTTATTTGGTAATTCGGTTGTTTTGACATTATTCAGCATTGATGTCTTGATTTGGAACTTATTTCATCATTATTATGCCATTATTTGGTGATTTGGTCATTTTTATGTCATTATTTGGTCTTTCTTATGCAATTATTTGGTCATGATTACGACATTGTCTCGATATTATCTTGATATTGTCTTGACATTATTATGTTAATTCGGTTCTTTTGCCATTATTCGGCATTGATGTCTTGACTTAGAACTTATCTTATCATTATTATTCCATTATTTGGTGATTTGGTCATTTTTATGTCATTATTTGGTCTTTCTTATGCGATTATTTGGTCATGATTACGACATTGTCTTGACATTCTCTTGATATTGTCTTGACATTATTATGTTAATTCGGTTCTTTTGCCATTATTCGGCATTGATGTCTTGATTTAGAACTTATCTTATCATTATTATTCCATTATTTGGTGATTTGGTCATTTTTATGACATTATTTGGTCTTTCTTATGCAATTATTTGGTCATGATTACGACATTGTCTTGACATTCTCTTGGCTTTCAATTATCTGACCTCCTTTATTATCTGAACTCATTATTTGACCTGCATTTGAACCCTACCCAGAAATCATTGCACATTCACAATGGCGCAGATGATACGGTCTGTTCCCTCGCATAGAGATAGAAAAACGGGCTTTGCGAAAGTTTTAAAGCGCAGCTCAGCACATCGCGTATCTAGAATAGTTGGGCGTGCTCGAAAACTGAGATCGACCACAATTTTGGATTAAAAATCGATTATTTTCGGCGGCGAACTGGGCTGTGTTGGGTAGCCTTTGGTGGCCTGTAGTATAGTAGCCCTGCGTACGATGCTGTGTGTTCCGCTACAGCTAATAGCCCCGCTCACCACAGCCTTGCAAAGACCCGTACGTAGAGTTGGTGACTTCAAATCCATTTTTGGACTTGACGTAAAAAGCCAAATTACTCTGCCGAAATTCAGCGTTCTTGGGCCCAAGTCGTATCCCTGCCTACCTCAGCTACTCGATCGCTTCCAAAAATGCCAGTCTTTTATTCTTTTTTCGTAAATAACCGTCGATGTCGGCAACTCTCTCGCTAGCCCTGCGTACGTACGCAGTGTACGCTGTGCATTCCCTCTGACAGGCTGTGTGCGTTCCTAACACACAGCGTACACTGAATTTCGGCAGTAATTTGGCTTTTTACGTCAAGTCCAAAAATGGATTTGAAGTAACAACTCTACGTACTTTGCAGGGCTGTGGTGAGCGGGGCTATTACTGTAGCGGAACACACAGCATCGTACGCCGGGCTAGTAGTATAGCTATTACACCTAGCCGAGCGTACAGGTCTGTGTACCGTGTACGCGTGTGTTCTCGGCGTTATATGGTACAGGCCCACGGCACGTTTCGTAGATCGTCGTCGGATGGGAAGTGACTAAGACCGAGGTTCGGTCTTCGGCCTCACAGTGTCAGTCACTTCCCATCCGACGACGATCTACGAAACGTTCCGTGGGCCTGCTATGTTATATGGTGGAGGCCGTATAACACCGGAAACACACAAGACCTGTACGTACGCACGGCTAGGTTACACCCAGCCTGCCACACAGAGATCAGTATAGAAGGTATCGATACCGTGGACGAAAACGACAATCGCCGCGCTGTCTCAAAAAAATCGCAACACATAGAAGACTAGGGGACTAACAGTTACCATGGATTTTTGAATTCTGGCATATGAGAACAATCAAATATTAGAGAAAAAAGATGGGGTCACCATACTTGATCTTATGCAAGTGTACGATGAAAAGTCAGTTTTTCTGAAATCACTTAAAATCAATATATAAAACCATTCATTTCAAGTTCATGCAGTAAATTAAATTTTCACATCTCATTGTACCAATAACACAAAGTTAAACTCTGAACAGTAAAGACTCTAATTTAAATGGAAAAATGCGTGACTAAATGGAAACTTTTATTTGTTATTAAATTTGCCATTATTAGAACCAAATTTCAAAAGGAAATTCAAAGTCACAATAAAACGTAGATACAAAAGCTCATACTGTAACCACTATCCAACCATATAGTATTGTTTACCATACAGTATTGTTTATTTTGGATGGGTATCATGACAAGGTTTCCACTTAGATATCTGACAGGGCAGAATTTGAAAGTACAGGAGAACAGTCAGGAGGCTGGGGGCAGTGTCAGAGGAGTTGTACCCTCTCGTGTTGAAAATTTGAGAGATTGATGTGTGCAATAATGCAGTCTGGTGCAATATGAGAGATGTTATCAATTTGTGTAAAACTGTTAGAACACCCCACAGGGGAAAAGTGTGAGAGGCGTGTCCCCTCTGCCACGTCGGAAATTTTGAGAAATTAATGAGTTCAATGATGCAGTCTGGTGTAATATTAGGTGTTTTCTATTTGTTTTTACTGAGTAAAACTGTCAGAACACCCCAGGGGAGAGGAAGTGACAGGGGGTCGCATTAAGAATTTTGAGAAATTGATGAAATGGTGCAATCTGAGAGGTATTTCAATTCATTTTGTACCAAAAATTGAGCAACCCCCTTCTTTCTCTCCAATTTTGAACAACCTCCTTGTAGCTTTCAATTTTTTGAGTGACTACCCTCACATTCCTCTGACCCCCCCCCCAGGCCCTTATGTTAAATTACTCTAAAAGACCCATAAAAATATTCTTGATGGCCTTAGAACTAAATTTGTGAACAACATGTACAGTAAAAGTGGTCAACTTTAATGCAGTCTTGCTGATGCATTTTATGGGGCTTGAACTCACAATATCTACATACTAATTCGCCTAGCTTAGCAGTCATTAAAACCCCTATAAATAGGCGTTTCAACTAGCAGCGGCCTGGTGGCTCATGTAGCTGTACTGTGATAATATTCAAGAGAATCCATAGGATAGCTAGGTGTGTGCCTCAATCAGACAAAACAACAGTTAGCAATAATAACAACTGTAATAAATATCAATTTCTGCAAGTCATTTAAAAATATACCACCAAGGGCACAGTATTGCTCCTATCTGACAAACAAAAAGAGGTATTCCTATTTCCACTTATTCACTCAAAATACTATTGTGTTTGCAAAGAGTTTGAACTTTCAATTTCCATGGGCAGAATTCCGTTTTAACAGCCACTTTTCAATTTTGTAGATCAACAGTAAAAATTTGATGGTCCTTGCTTGAAATGTTAAGATTTACTCAGAGTTATACACAGATGAGCCAAGAATACAATGTGCAATATACACACCAAATAAACTGGTGAGAAGGAAACCTCCAACAGGTCAATTAGCTTTCGAATGTAGGACGTCAGAGAAAAATTGAAAGATTTTAATAACTTCCTAGTTGTATGACTAGTATGTGTACATAAATGTGAAAACTTCTTGGTTTCAGATAAAAATGTGCAACTATATTTTGATAATTACTGCAAGCAAAATATATTGTAAGTCAACATTGTCTACTGCAAGTTCGAAGTTGTAATCAAAAGCAGGCAACCACTGGTAATTGGTCTATGATAACTGATGAATTCGAACCTTGGAAGGAGTAAATATATGCAGTGTACTGATCAAAAAACAATATGGTGTCAGAGGGATAGGTCGTCAACATTAATATCGTTGTTTATTCTGTTTGTGTGGTGAAGTGACCTGATAGTATCATTCATCACTCATCTTATTCAATCTACACATGATTTCACTCGGCTGCCTTCATCTTTGTGAAGATTTACTTAATTAAGTGATACCATGACAGGTTTTTTTAAGACAGCGCGGCGATTGTCGTTTTCGTCCACGGTATCGATACCTTTTATACTGATCTCTGTGTGGCAGGCTGGGTGTAACCTAGCCGTGCGTACGTACAGGTCTTGTGTGTTTCCGGTGTTATACGGCCTCCAACACAGGCGCTTAAACCGTCGCTACGCGAAGCCGGCCTGTATTTTCTCCTCTGGTATACAGGCCGGCTTCGCGTAGCGACGGTTTAAGTGCCTGTGGCCTCCAACATATAACATAGCAGGCCCACGGAACGTTTCGTAGATCGTCGTCGGATGGGAAGTGACTGACACTGTGAGGCCGAAGACCGAACCTCGGTCTTAGTCACTTCCCATCCGACGACGATCTACGAACGTGCCGTGGGCCTGTACCATATAACGCCGAGAACACACGGTACACAGACCTGTACGCTCGGCTAGGTGTAATAGCTATACTACAGGCCACCAAAGGCTACCCAACACAGCCCAGTTCCGCCGCCGAAAATAATCGATTTTTAATCCAAAATTGTGGTCGATCTCAGTTTTCGAGCACGCCCAACTATTCTAGATACGCGATGTGCTGAGCTGCGCTTTAAAACTTTCGCAAAGCCCGTTTTTCTATCTCTATGCGAGGGAACAGACCGTATCATCTGCGCCATTGTGAATGTGCAATGATTTCTGGGTAGGGTTCAAATGCAGGTCAAATAATGAGTTCAGATAATAAAGGAGGTCAGATAATTGAAAGCCAAGAGAATGTCAAGACAATGTCGTAATCATGACCAAATAATCGCATAAGAAAGACCAAATAATAACATAAAAATGACCAAATCACCAAATAATGGAATAATAATGATAAGATAAGTTCTAAATCAAGACATCAATGCCGAATAATGGCAAAAGACCGAATTAACATAATAATGTCAAGACAATATCAAGAGAATGTCAAGACAATGTCGTAATCATGACCAAATAATGCATAAGAAAGACCAAATAATGACATAAAAATGACCAAATCACCAAATAATGGAATAATAATGATAAGATAAGTTCTAAATCAAGACATCAATGCCGAATAATGGCAAAAGAACCGAATTAACATAATAATGTCAAGACAATATCAAGAGAATGTCAAGACAATGTCGTAATCATGACCAAATAATTGCATAAGAAAGACCAAATAATGACATAAAAATGACCAAATCACCAAATAATGGAATAATAATGATAAGATAAGTTCTAAATCAAGACATCAATGCCGAATAATGGCAAAAGAACCGAATTAACATAATAATGTCAAGACAATATCAAGAGAATGTCAAGACAATGTCGTAATCATGACCAAATAATTGCATAAGAAAGACCAAATAATGACATAAAAATGACCAAATCACCAAATAATGGAATAATAATGATAAGATAAGTTCTAAATCAAGACATCAATGCCGAATAATGGCAAAAGAACCGAATTAACATAATAATGTCAAGACAATATCAAGAGAATGTCAAGACAATGTCGTAATCATGACCAAATAATCGCATAAGAAAGACCAAATAATGACATAAAAATGACCAAATCACCAAATAATGGAATAATAATGATAAGATAAGTTCTAAATCAAGACATCAATGCCGAATAATGGCAAAAGAACCGAATTAACATAATAATGTCAAGACAATATCAAGAGAATGTCAAGACAATGTCGTAATCATGACCAAATAATTGCATAAGAAAGACCAAATAATGACATAAAAATGACCAAATCACCAATAATGGAATAATAATGATAAGATAAGTTCTAAATCAAGACATCAATGCCGAATAATGGCAAAAGAACCGAATTAACATAATAATGTCAAGACAATATCAAGATAATATCGAGACAATGTCGTAATCATGACCAAATAATTGCATAAGAAAGACCAAATATGACATAAAAATGACCAAATCACCAAATAATGGCATAATAATGATGAAATAAGTTCCAAATCAAGACATCAATGCTGAATAATGTCAAAACAACCGAATTACCAAATAAGTTCATAATCATGTCAAATAATATCCATATAATGATCAAATAATTGCAAAATAATGGCCAAATACTGATATAATTATCATTAAATCACCAAACAATGGAATAATAATAATGAGATAAGTATAAATAAAGTTTTCAAGATAATTTTGGCGGTGTTCTCACCCCATAACTACTGTGTGCTGGCATTCTGTTGTCTCAAAGATATCAAATCGTCTAGGCTCCGATTAACTCTTGTTGTATTGTCAAAGAAGCTGCCTTTACGCCCGGTCAGTGACCGACTTCGCTTGACATCGGTCAGTCGACACGTTTCATGACCCGTGATTCAACGAGCTTTCGTTGATCATCTACAGACAAAAATCAAACAATATTATGTTCGTTGTTGTTCCCTGTTGTATGCTGTTGTAACATCGGCACTTGTACTCGCATCTTTACTTGACATTGTCAATGGATGTTGCCTTTCAGAGCTTGCTATTCCTTTGTCATAGTGAGTAATTTGTGTAACAATCGCCCTTGGCAAGGTCTAGCTGTCCATTTATTGCGAAAAGTATAGAAGCACACAGGGCGTGTGAAGGTTCATCGATCAATAGTCCCTGACTAACAGACTCTGATCAACTCCGCTGTCTTCGTAAGTTGTCACATGCTTTGATTTTAAGTAAACCTTCAAACCCTTTGTAGAGATATTAGCAGATATCTCTGTATTAGTGAGTTGAAAGAATTTGCCCAGTAAAAGCAAATAACGTTCATCCACTAGCTTTAATACAGATTAAACAGAGTTGCTTAGCGTTACTATCAAAGGTAGGACGAAGGTGAAGACAATAACATACTTCAATTTCTCACGTGTATCGGCGGGTGATAGGTCCGACTTGGAATTCCGAAGGACGACACCGAAGTCGCAAGCAAAGTGAGGAACAAATATGGTTTCACACTGCAAGCGCATGCGCACGTGTTCTTCGTTATTTGTTTTTACGGATGTACAGATTTTTTTTCAAAAATGATGAAGTAAGCAAGATATTGTACTGTGTCTTCATACTGATTCATCGATATCTAAAAGATGAACCTTCGTAAGATTCGATAATTTCCACATCATCATAACAGTTATTTTTGTCTCAAATAGATGGTTCATCCAGCCATTCATATGAGAAAATGAATGTTTACATTTCCATATTTTATCACTGTAGGGCAGCATTTTACATTTTACAAGGTGAACTGTTTTAACGCCACCAAAGATTAAAACTGCTCGGTACAAAAGTGTTCTGAAAAACTGATTATTTGGATCAATTTCAAAAATTTGCAATATATTTATTACCTTGCATTATCATCTCATATATGTTATTGAATCGTTTGACTCATCGTCATACTTCAATGAAGTACAGCTGTTAAAACTTCACCATCGTTTATAAGTGAATGTCTCTAACTTCATACAAATAGTTTTATCACGGTTGTTCTGGTAGAGCATAGACCCTCGAGGGTCTATGGGTAGAGTGACCGTGGTTCAACGTACTCAAAGTTTCAGATGGGATTAACACAATGTTTATCAGGGATCTCTTTGCGCAGCAGCGTGTGCCTATACAGGTCCACAAGGTACTATCATTTGAACTGACCACAGTCCGTGATGGAGGGACTGTTGTCAAACTTGTGTACGGTGTTCAATCAAGGAACAAACATTTACCACATTAGTCTCTTCTCCTGGTCCCTTAATGGAATACTATCAGGAGGAGGTCTTTCATGGTTTTATAATCAAGTGAGAACACAGCCCAATCGATCCGAATTGTATTTTTCCTGTTGCGGAACACATATGTGTAAACGTCGACCTTTGTGTTAAAATAGCCATTACAGGAGCCAGCCTCGCCATTGAGTCTAACAAAGATGAATTGCGGTTTCATATCTCGTCCTAATTGCGTACAACTCTGACAAATAGGTGTTAGCGACAAAGAAGGCAATCAAAGCAAACTCCAAAATTGACCGACAATCAAGACTTTTATTCTGAAAATTCGTACGCTTCAAGAAAAATAAATTTACACTCCACCCGCTTATAAGTGAAGCTTTGCATGGCCGGGAACTATTGATGTCTATATAGTGTTCATTGTACTTCCATGGTTTGCAATTACATGTGCAAACAATATAGAAATCAGACAACAATAGCCATGTATGGCCTAGATATTCGTACATGACCTTCGCAACACCAGACATACATAATAGATCAGCTGTTTGGAGAAGATTCTTTGTCGGAGAGACTGTCAATGTCTTGTCTTTCAAAGTCAGATGATGTTCAGCATTGCTCGTTATTAGCTGATACCGCGAGATAGACTTTTATCATAAATACAAGTTATGCGACAGCATAGCCAATCCTAGTATAGCTTTGTTAACACTAATGGCGTCCAATGAGACAATAGCGTCGAAAAAGTTAATAGCTTCTAACGACTCATGGACAATTTGCAATTTCAAAGAAGATCATATTATCGTCTATCGCCCGCATCACTCCAACTTAACCATGTCATTCGTTTCTCCATAGTGAGTGTGTACCAAAAAGCCTTGTCAATATTTCCATATAAACGGCCGACACAAAGGCTTGACGATTGACGATATCGCGTGCACCGTAGCCTAGAAGTGCGGCGCTGCCGTACATGCATATCCGTAGAATGCCAAAGAACGAAAGAAAGTACGATTGATACGGTAACAGTCCCATAACAAGTGGTTGGGAGAGAGACCCTAAAGATGACACAGAAACTCGGATCATATCATTACTTGTTGCCAAATGCAAATCTACAGAAATTCCTTTCCTCTGCCGACGTTTCGTGTTTCATGTTTCCAAAGTTTGCGCTATCTTTTTCTGATACCAGAATACGCATTCCTACTTCCACATCCATTATTTACACCTCTCGAATGTAAATGGCACGCACTTTGCTTTCTCGCTAGTCAGAGCTTATGCAACACAAACATCCTTGAATGACGTTTACAGCTGTTGCCGTAAAGATGTGAGTGCAGTCCATGACGATGCCACTCTGCTGATATTGAACCATTTGTATGCACATAACCCTACCCTAAACCACTGACAATAATAGTTTTATTTCCGATAGTTAACGTGCCATACAACTTGTAACGAGCTCAGCCTGTCATTTATTCAATGGATAAATATCGTCTTCGGAAACTTTATATGCCATACCAGGGGCAGCCAACAAAGATGTCCAAGTAAAATTGATGTTCCTCTACTAAACGATTTCTTTACGGTCAATATTTGCCGCATCAGCAAGCGGGGAGAGGCCGGGCATGGTAGTGTTTCCTCATTTGTGGGCCGGGAATTTCACCCTACTACTTGATAAATGTCCAACGTGCGGGCAGGGAGAGTGAGTCGGTTGCTTTATGGAAACGTTTGAGTCAAAGAGATGGTAGTGGGAGCTTTTAAGCGTAGTTGGGAGAGGGCAGATTTGGCAGAGGGGAGATTCATGGGTTAGGGGTGGAGGGGAAGCGGGTAGATGGCGGAGGGGGTTTGTTTTAATAGACGATGTTCCGCTGATTACGAGATCTCGCGAGACTTTAATACATGCCCGTAGAAACAGGATTCCAGCTTAGTAATACAAGTCAAACTTTGTATGGAACTAGACAAAGTGCAGAACTGAGCAAAGATTGCAACTTCATATATTTTATGCTGTGTTTAACGTAATTAGCGACTTGTCCTGTTTTACGCAGTTTGTCCTGTGTTGCGAGAACACGTCCACTGCGAACCACATATTCTCGCGATATCTCGGAATGTCTCGCGCGGTTCGGAACATGGTCTACTGCAGCGGGAGGGCTGTTACGAACAGCTATTGTTCTCTTCTCCAAATGTTAGTTATATTCATAATACGGTAGAATAGTATAATTACATTTAAAACACCTCAGGTCAAATATTTTAAAATCGGCTTGTTGACTTCCCCTGCCATATGCAATGAAGGATACTATCCAACACACACATCTAAGAAAGTTATTGTAATGAGTTTCCAATCCTTCGTGCGATGGACAATGAACGTTTCACTATTCACCATTGCTTTACATCCGATACCAGTACATTTCAATAGAAACCGGTCAAACAAACAAACATCCCTTACTTGAACACGACATTGAAAGACAAAAACTGCCATGAAGGAAGGGTCCGACGACTTCGCATGATGCATTAATTTGCAATCGCATTAAAATTCACAAAATTGTGGATTCTCTTGAATATATATATACAAAAATAACAAACTTTCACACTTTATCTCATTTTCGCTACTGATATGTTCATTTGATCAACTCTGACTTCAGAACGTGTAGTCCCATAGCAAGAGTCCCAACCACGCATACGTATGCGAATGTCAGGTTTTACAAGTAAGTATTAAATAGCTCTTGAAGAAGAGACATAATTTTATGATGATGCATAATTGTGTTCTTTTATCGTATCAGGAATGGCAAGCTGGGACACACACACACAACCAGAACGCGTCTTGAGATCCTGAAACTAGTTTTATCGTTATGTTTTTGACGGGGACAAAAGTAGAGGACATAAGTACTGTACTATTTCGTCACATTTCTTTGTAACAGAAGTTCACAGTAATAGATAGCACACTCAAATGGGTAGTTTATGATTAATTTCAATTATGATAAATGCTTATTTATCATTCTGAACCAAAACAGAACCGTACATACTAATCTCAAAACCCGCTGAAACCAAATACGACCTCCCCGAACCACACTGCATGGTTCCAAGTGTCAGCACCCCATCCCAAATTTGAAATGCTTAGATGGAGAACACCCCCTAGTTACATTGATATTGAGATGAAATCTTGAGCTACTGCTCAGTGCTGCAAGGTTCATCATTTTCAAAACCTACGTACATTCCTTAATCACTGACAAATACCGACATACTCATTCAATGTATACCCAACAACAGAGCCTTGCTATATTTTTCCGATGAAGTTATCTTTACAAACTATTTTTCTGTCTTCGTAACTATTTTCATCGCATGACTGGCTGTTGAGGTCATTGTATTCTCAGGCAAATTCTCTGACTCGTAAATTTAATGTTCTACTAGAGTGAAGCTTAATTTTTTCCAAAGTTACTGTTCGTCACTGCATTGCTCACATTTATGGAGTTCGTACACTACGCAGTGTTTGAATGATGTGCGTGTAGCTTATGATAATTCTTTTAGAATCTTGTTAATATCAAAAACCGACTCAGCATCAGTGATACAAGTATACGGAATTACCTTACGACTTTTGACAGTAAGCAGCGGACTTTGAGGGCACATTTTTACATTAGACTGAACAGGAGTCATAACACCTTGATAAGCTAAGTGCTGCTATGTCTGATTATGTTAGAAAAAAACAGTAAATGGAAAAAATGCCTTAACTGCGGATTTTAATCGATATCCTCGGTTTCTCTCTCTGAATCTTTTTAGAACTGTTTTAATGTCACGTTTGACTTGATCTGTTGTTTTTTCTTTCCATTTGTAAATCTTTTATCAATTTTTTCTTAGCTGATTCTCGAAATAAAGATATTAAATTAAAATTAAAATTTAATTGAAGTTATTTCCATCTACGCAAGCATGCAATGTACATGAGTACATCATATGCTGAGTTGCAGACGGGTCTGTAGCTTTAACTTTCGATGATGTTTTTCATAATTGTCGTTTTTTTAAAGTCAACCACTGTTACTTGTTCTACTTTCAAAGGCATGATGATATACACGGTACCCAAAATCAGCACATCAACTCAACCTGTACATGTGTACAATGAACAGTTATTGTTGACAAGTGAATTCAGGTCCGTACTTGAATTCAAAAGTAAACGACAACAGTTCATTTTCCACGTATATACGCTGTGCCGACAAGCTAAACATTAATGTTTCAACTTGCTTTGAGGAGCAGATCAAGAACTTGTATTTATGTCACATAAAAAAGCACGAGTGAAATAACCATAAAAGTTACAGCTGCCGGCCCTTTCAGGTAGAATCACACCAAATAACTCTTTCTTAATATGACACGTATTTTGCTTTTATTACTAAAGTGGTTAATGTAACATATTTCACAGAGTAGGAATAGATCATTTATTCAGCTTTTCATGTTCTATTATTTCAAAAGAAATATATAACATCCTTAGAAAGACAAACTTCCTATGTATTTTAAATGAGGCAATGTGATGATAGCTTGCACGTGTTATAGAGGGAGCTATCGGACAAACAATTTTCAATACCCATGTCTCTTAGCAAAGATAAATGTACTCTTTTGTTAATTGCACTAGTCAATAAAGTTATTTATCAGTTGGTAACAATTCTACGGTACAACAACTGAATGAGATAAAATTCCGTTCGATGACGCAACAGATAACGGCGTGGATGACGTCATGTGAGACGTCATTAAGGACGGAAAATGTGACTGCAGAGGTTTGACTCTGGCAGTGTTGATTGCAGTGAATGCCGGTACGCAGTGATTGGCTGGTTTCAGATTGCTTACTGGTCCGGGTAATGTTGAGGAGGTCGCGTATAGCGGACTGGCTGCTTTAATTGGAGTTGGCATGGCAACGCTGCAAGATGACGTCAACATTCCCGGACACCCGGAAATCAGCGTCGACGTGTTCTTAAGTTCACAGTTCGAAATGTTTGAGGGCACGGTATAGGAACAAAAGTGGTGAGTGTGTGCATTGCACCTGTGAAGACCGGACAGGTGATGGTGATGGTGATGGGCAGGTTGATGAAGTGGCGAAGGATTTAATTGTTCTGTGGATATGGACTTGGTGGAAGTACAAGAAGACATGTGGGTCTGCGCGGACGAGTAACCATTGCTCATTTCTGGACGCGTATGTTCAGACGATGATGAAGAAGAAGCGTTGTTTGCCATGGAAGCGGTGGTCGCCATGGATACGTAATCTGGTCGATAACGTTGCTGTAGGTATGACATGATTCTCATACATCGAGTATCGTTGATATCTATTCCTTCGATGTCAGTCAGATATCGTGCTATTTCCCGTATACAGTCGTTATAACCTGCTTGGTGGTGTTGAGCCAATTCCGAGTAAAACTCCTGTGTCACACTTTCCGGTGCATAGCCTGGAGAAAATTGAAATAGAAATGCCATCTGTCAAGCAGGGATTTCTTCCGTGCAAAACAAATAAGAAAAATTAGCTACACAGTAAAGAAGGACAACTGACAAGTCCTGGTGATGTTGAGGTGGTGGAGGTGTTACGTATCTCTAGAGTTTGGTGACCCTACTCTGCCAGCGTGCTAAATCCATTAAATGGTCTTTGGAGACAAGTCTGACTGTAATCCAGTGATTGAACAATTGTTGATAATTAAAGTCTGTTAAAATTCTGTCACTGATCGTTTCAGTAAGAGGATGTTTCTCTGGTTGGATATCACTTTCTCCACATCCATCAGGAATACGGGAAGGCTACCTTCGATGGAAATCAGTCATACTAGCTTCACCACTGATTAGGCATGTCCGAAGGTGGTTGTCAAATGCATAAACCATAAGTTGAAGCTACTTGAATATTGTTTTAACAAGCGAGAATACTTTGTAATTTCCAAATTGTCGTCATGAGTCCTGTCATGATGCTGAGTACATATGTGTTTTCCTTTATTTGTTTAAGCTTAAGCATGTCCTTTTCTGGGTCGACAGATAAATGTTCAATCATTTGCAATTGAAAAAAGTACGTGTTACCTCGCTTTAACTTAAAAGTACATGGGAAGGACGCCACCTACGGTAGATCTCGAGCTACTGCGATTTCCAAAGTTTTCCCTGTGGCCCTTAAAACTTGCAATCGAAAACACCGTTGTTATTCATTACACAAAACTACTTCAAAACTCTTCATGTATATTTCACATCGATGATGCTTTGAGTTTTCGGTATAATGCTCCTCGGGGACAGGTATAAATTGCTACATTACTTTTCTCCTCTACCACTTGTGTTAGCTTTCAAACTCTGTGAGTCAATAAAATTTTCTGTCTTTTTGGAGAAATCGAAAGAGCTTTCTTTCCATAGCGTTAACGGAGATGGCTGCCACTATAAATTTCAAACAATGATAAATCTCAGGTAATTTTGTTCACTTGCACAAAAGTTGGTGCGTTGGTACCGATCGATTTTTATTCTTAATTCAAAAGATTAGGCCGTGTAAAGAAAATTCTTTGTTTTCCGTCCTTGGATTTTGAAAAACCTACGAGCCAGTAAAAACAAAACCAAAAAAAACCCCAAACACTAAAAAAAACACAACATAGACCAATCGCATAAACTGAAACTTTCCCATCGGTTTATGGGCCATAAGTATGAAAAATCATCTGTTACATTTACAATGCAGTGTTTCTGGTACTTACATAAGCACAACAAGCATACTTAGAGTTGGGTGACTGTGAGTCTGAACAAAAATCCATAATAAATAATGGCAATAACCACCTTTACCAGTAACATGATAATGTACCACACAGTGTGATAGTAATCAACAGGTTGTGTTACGAATATAGTTTGTTTGTAGGTTTATGCACTAGGTGACCATACGCACCAGCAAAATTATTAATTAAAATAACAAGATCTCAATTATGAACACAAAGCAAATATGCGACAAATGCAAAAAGACGCAAATTACATATTACGAGGATATTTACGAAGTTTTGAAGAAAACAAGAATGTATTTGAATTATGAAGACACTTCTATACGGTGGTTTCAATCGGGTTCGAACTGACATCGTACGGTACAAGCCACAGACAAAACCGCTCGGCCAAATCCCCAATCTCAAAAAGATTGGTTCAATAAGCGAGACAAGTTGTTACAATTCTTCCGACTGCGACCCCTCCACACGCCGCAGATTTTAATTGTGACATGTAAATTTAAGATCGAGACCTGTATTGATGTTTATGATTGGATGTATAATCTTGTCTTTCATTCATATCTATTGTATGATCAAAGCCAACCCTTAAAGATAATGAAAATCGCATTCTAAAATAATACGGGAAAGGGAATTCAAAGGACAAGAGAGAAAAATACAAAAATACAATGATCAAAGCCAACCCTTAAAGATAATGAAAATCGCATTCTAAAATAATACGGGAAAGGGAATTCAAAGGACAAGAGAGAAAAATACAACAGACAGGGCAGGAGGACAGAACGACCAAAGCTTGTCTACCGAGAAATAAAGTCTATGTAGTACCAACGAACTCTGAACATCTCGTGTAGTCAATTGAAGATTACCAGTACCCTCTCAGCAAACCAAGACCAAGACGAGGTAACAAGAGTGACAATACGAGAAACAGACTAATAGTCATAGTTGTTATGACAACCTGTGCACTATGAATTAAAAATGTTGGATTAAAACAAAAAGGTGTTCTTTCAAAACCTGAAAATTCCAAATATTAAACTGCAAAAGTCACTGAGTATAACAAAGTATGTAGTTGTCTCTTTTTCATCATTATAATTTTTGTAGTAAGAAGGGTGGATAGCTAAACAAATCATATCAACTTTTGAGTACAAATTGTCCTTTTTAGTGTCAAATAATACGAGTCCTGAGCACTGTTCCTGTTGAGTTAAATGCTCCATTAGCTGTAACTTTAAAGGCTATTTATTCTGAATTCTGTGTATCAACTACTTTGTTAGCCGACTTCCAATAGCGCTGATCTCGATGTCAGGTTTGTTACTATAGGTGCACGCGCGACATCGGACTCCACTGCCTGAAATTCGGACAAATTTTGTTGTTGAATGCGCGGTTGTTGTTGCAGTTTGTTGTCTGAGACATACATTCCTGTGAATTAGTGTGACTTTTTGTATGCGTCACAAGCTTCACAAACAAAGAAGATGCAGTGGTATCCTATATTAAACACCTTGAACAGTTCAAACTGATGAAAGACAAGAGACAAAAACATATGGGACAGATGGCAAAGTGTACATCAATTATCAAATGTCTATAAATGCACAGATATTGTTATATTAGTTTTATGTTTTATATTGGCAAAAAATTGATAATAGTTCTCTCATAGACTACCATGTACAGTAAGTCAACATTTCGGTGAAAGTCCAAAATCAAATTTCTTGCACACACATCTGACATATCGGACATTTACTTTGTAGTATCGAAATTTGACATCCAACATATTTCTGATATACATAACAATCTAGATATCGGGTCTAATATCGACACTAGACTTTACCAGAATGATTTGCTTCGCGTCTCAACACGCCGATACTTATCGGCGACTTTTGGACTGTAATATCGATACTAGAATGGCTTGTTACTAATTATCAGAGTAAAATTCTTGAGACAATGCGACTGTGTGATCGGGTGTGTGAGTCGGCACATCTTAATCTTGACTTGCTTCAAGTCAATGGGCATTAAAAATCAAAACAGAGCAAATTGAAGGAATAATCTTCAGTAGACTGTCGCGTTAGTGGTAGGCTGTTACGTAGATCGTTTGGTGGACGCGGTGACACACGGACATGTGACGGCCAGCCAGTTACTGCATGCTGCCGAGAAAAACCACAGGTGACGGGACCAGTCTAGTCTTAATCCCAATATATATATGTAGAGCATTACGCCTACGGAATGCGTAGCCACTCTACGTTATCGCTACGGATGCATCTTAACCCCATCAGGTCAACGCGTCTGAGCGCCGATTCAACTTTCCCTTCATAAATAAACAGGGACACAGGGTCTTGTACAGCGGGCTTACTATATATACCAGGCATACTTGATAGGCATTTATAGACATGGGATCCAAAAACTGATTTCTTGTAAGGCATTCTTTTTCTCTCTTTCGTACATGTCGTACTATCAAGGTCCCTAGATAGACAAATTTTTTTATTCATTTATTTATTAAACTTTTGCACCCAGATTCGATACAAGTACAGACAGGTTGAATTCTTACAATTAAAATAGATGCTGCTCGCGATTTTCACACACGCTGTTGCGAAAGTTCTTTGACCTTAAAAACGGAGGGAAAACTACCAGCGCAAAAGTCGCAGAGAGGGAATTTCTTCTCTACCTCATGTTCGCTTCACGGGAGTATATTAATTTTGGACCAGTATAAGCGACCTATTAAGTATCTAAACCCGAAAGGATCGTGGATTCAGTCATTTTCGCCCGAATTTCATCGGAAGGTCGTCTTTTATCAAGCGAACCCAAAATTTTGGCAAGGATTGAACGCCATCAGGGGGTGACTCACCCCAGTGACATACACTGATTCACGGGTATTGTCGGATTTCCGCGTCATAGTTAGAATACTAATTAGCATTTTGAGTAAATGAAAATGGCTAGGTACACTGGACACGCTAAACTGGGGACCATTTGTAATTTCCATTTCGCCGAATTTCCCTCGTGTACCAAAAAGGGGTGAGTGTTGGGGGACATGTACATCGGCTATTCCATCAACCTAAGACACGATCGTTGTTTTTCAGATTTCGTCCAAAAACCTACCCGCACGCTGACGGCAAACAAAGAAAATTTATTTTACGCCGCCTTAATTCTTTCATTTACGATGCGCGTCTACCTTGATGCCACAAAAACTTATACTAAGCCATGTAAGTATACTTCAAAAGGCAAAGATGATATCTATGGATGGCTGAATATTCTTTCTTTCACCAATGCAATATTCACATTATAAGATATCACAACTTCTGCTTTCGTCCCCCCGCTCTCAACTTCTGATTAGGCCCCCCAAAATAAATTGTGCTGTTCCGATAACATCGTTTTCAAAAATAGGGTAGGTCGGCAGGGATTTTTTTCCAAAATATTTTTATTTTTAATTATGCATTTTTCAGGGGTTCAGGGCGATCAAACACTAGCCACAACATTAACAGAAAAAATATCATACATATAAAAGGAAAAAAAACAAAAAAGACATCCTCTTTCACAGCAAAAATCAAATGCCAAGTAACGAACGCGTGATTTTACGGGTTTTTTTTTTTACTTCCGTGTTTACGTAGCTCTATAAAAAGTTTAGAGTCGGCAGGTAAAAAAATAGGGTAGGTCGGGTTATTAGAACAGCACAATTTTTTTTGTTCGGCCTTACAGAATGACGTGTCCGATGCTTTGGGCAAGAACTTGATGTAGTATTTCAACTACATTTCAACCCATTCATGCTTGTAAGATTTCACGACATATAGTTGTATTAGAATTTCAAACCAAAGCTCATTTATAAAGTACTGTTCTGAAGAGTGTTTCGCCTTAGATTTTCAAATTTTACTTGCATTACGAATTTCCCGAGAAATTCTTCCTCTGAGGTTACACGGGGAATGCTCTCTCGTGACGGAAATTTATAGTGTAATTAAAAAAAATTGAGTACATTGTTGGTGTTTCTTTGACAAATGCCGAAATAATAATATCAACCTTGACATTTTTGAAAGCAACGGTCGTAGATCGTTATTAACACCGAGGGATCAAATTTTACGACGCTTACCGTTTTCAAATTTCGCCGTTAGTCCTGTTCGTTGTATCGCTCGTAAGTATTCCACTGTCATCTCTAGGATTTCAGCTTTCTCTAATTTGCCAGATGTCTGGAAAAGAGGGAGAAGAAGACAAGGAAGATTTCAGAAAGATGTGACTTCAGTCACACTTGTTGACACGACATCATCAACATTACCTCATGGCAATCTTTGAGCAAGCCAACCAAGGATACATCCACTAAGATGCCCCTGAAAGTTTACAGACAATATGTATTGGAAAAAACTCACCTCATTGCGGACGTTTTGCATATTTCCTGAAAACGCCACGACATCTTTAAAATTTCAATGAAAGCAAACTATACACTATGACGAGAAGTGTAAAAGGTGTTTTATTTACAGTGACCGTCTCGGCCGCGGTATTTTTAATTTTCAATCATTTTTAACAAAGCGTATTTTTTAATACCAGTCACACTTTTTCATTTCTCTCTTAAATTGCATTGAAAAAGATCACAACATATTTTATAGGCATGATTATTATTTTAATATAAATGAAAATGTTCCGGGGCATTTTCTCATTAGCATCCATATTGTCCGGCAATAACGTAAAGTTTTAATATTAATGAGAACGAACTTCTGTAGCAACGCGTTATGAATAGACGGGCATGGTTTGAGTCAAGAAATTTGAGGGAAAAAAGGACGGCACAAAATGTGGCATAATTCGCTCTTTTTCGATGAATTACCCGACGGTTTTAAAGATGGCTTCTAGACAAGAGTTCTATTCTCCGTGAATAGATTAATGCGATTGTTAAAATACAGGCGTAGCATAATTGCCTGACTGCAGCAGCTTGCTCGAATCTGATTGGAGGGCTGTTACATGTTGATCATCGACGGCAGAAAGCGGCCGTGCTGTATGTCTAGCTGCAGCCGTGCTGTTCCCGTGGTCGGAGAACGACCTTCAAGGATAGTCAATTGTGACAGCAGTCTGTTTTCGGTGTTTTGACGATATTATTGAAACTGTGTGTCATCTGCTCGGATTTGGAAGTTAAGTGCGAAAACAAACAGAAGGAACTGTGAAAAGTGTGCGACAGATTTCCACACTGCTGAAAGCATTAGCGTTTTTGTCGATGCAACAGTAAGAGTGACAGATTTCATAGCGATTTGTCATCGATTCCGGAATGCTGACAATGTTGTGCTCATCAAATGTTGAAAATACGTTGTCTTTCAATTGATGACAGCGGCCCTCATCAACTCAGACACTCCTTGCTAAGTAGCGTGTCGTTTACATCAATGCAAATGTCTCTGGCAGATTCTTGTATTAATGCGAAATTATATCGTTTTATCCGTCAATCATCAATGACGTCATCATTAGACTGATTCTTGTATTAATTCGAAATTATATCGTTTTATCTGTCAATCATCAATGACGTCATCATTAGACTGATTCTTGTATTAATTCGAAATTATATCGTTTTATCCGTCAATCATCAATGACGTCATCATTAGACTGACCGTTAGATAGGAGAAAATTGCAAAATACGATATCATGCATCATGATCGGAATTTCTCGACTACAAAGTTCGATAAATGTGATATTGACGCCTCTAATTTATTTCTGTTTGTATTTTTAGATCTCTATAACGTATGAATTGAGCGGTCAATCTACATTTTTACAAAATTACCAATTAAATCGTGCTAAGCAGTGTTTATCTCAGACCTAACAGTGAGTAAAAGGAGGCGAAACTTTATGACACTTTCGTTCCTTTTACGGGCCGGGCGCTTGAAATTTCATTCTATGCCATTTTCTTTTGTTTCCCAGGCAATGGTTTTGGGCTCTCTCTTTGAATATCATTTTATGGAGAGCGAGGAAAAATTAGATCAATATTTCAAATCCGAACTACACTTCAATACCTCCTTTCAATCTCTGGCTGGTCTTGACTTATTGGTAAGAAATCCGTCGACGCGAAACACTGTGAATTCGCTGCACCAGAAGAGCACTATAGGTCCAATTATTATAATGAAAACAATGGGGTTTCGTTGGGAGCCCCCTCCCATGTCTTTCTGATAAAACTTGATCCTTTAGACTATGATATTTTGTCAAATTGCTCAGTCTTGCCTCGAATTCATATTTAATACGACGAGTCAATTTTCTTCAGGAATGATGAAGTTTCTTCGCTCAACTTGATGTTGGCGACGAAGCTTGTCTTTGTTGCTCTGCACGCAACACTATGACAATCGAAACAAAGGGGGGTGGGGGTATTTCGGAAAATGTAGCTTTTGACTATTACACTATAACCGAACGGTTCGAAACAAAATAAAACTTTTAAAGCTTTAAAAAGTATGTATACATAGCGTACGTAGTTCAACTCCGGTGAACACTGCAATAAATAAACTGTTTAAAGTAGCAATTTGCCTGAAAACGACGATTTACGCCGTGTTTAAGTCATCTGCGACAAACCAATCGGTCACGCTTGCGACATCAGTATGCCTCTATGTTTGGTGTGCATCGGTGGATACAGGTAACTCACTGGGAAACGACGAGGTTCCCCTCCCTACCAAACCCCGTCAAAAACTGTCCTCAATTTGATCAATAATTACAGCGCTCGTTAAAGCCATGTAAGATAATTGATATCGGTGAAAGACCATGTATATTGCGCTAAATGTATCATTATAGGCGCACGCGTGTTATCTGTTACCATTCACAACTGAAAATGTACGTCTCCAGTACTGCAGAGATAGGTTGGATTTGTTTCACATTTTTCACATCATTCATCATTGTTGACGCGAAGATGTACTGTATTAAACACTGTACATTGTAGTCTTTATCGATGACAAAAAATGTTGCATGACAGCACGGCTTGCAGAGTCGGAGCGATACTTCCGTTAAGCTATTACAGTGCCGTATATTGAAGCCAAACTCTTTCGCAAAAACAACTAAATTATTAGACCTTTGGCAAAGAAGTTTACATTGTAGAGAAAATCGTGATGATGTATAACGAACTGGACTTCAAGTTATCAGTTTGTCTTTGACGAATGAAAGTCAAATATCCCAAATCACTGTCTTGTATCCGTGTACTCGTAATAGTCTTCGTTTTCAAAGAAAACATTGTAGTAAAATACATGGATAAGATAAACACAACACGAGGGAGGTATTTTTACTCTGGCGCATCTGAGCAAATAAATGGGAATATGTAAGTCTTCGAGAGGCACAGCTTATTGTCGAAATCTGTCACAGAACTGAACAGGCTCCCCGGTGTACACTCGTTAATCCATGCCAATCAGGAACGAAACGTGTCACTAAGCTCAGTCCATGGTCTAGCCGCAGTTTCTTGTTCAAACTTCTTTCAGGTCTATGAATTGACTTGATTAATTTACTAATTAATGCACGTGGCATGTTGCGTCAATTGGGAAAGATTGTCTATATTATAATGGACCTCAGCGTTTGTGAGGGTGCTGGCCAATTGTTCGCGGGAAAGAGCAGGCGGAATGTGCGGAAACGAGGCCTGGGAAAAACAGAACTTCCCGAAACCCACTAGATAATAAGTGTACACCATGCGGCACGGCCCACAGGTACACACCGGAGACAGATAAGTTAGCAGAACGCGCGTGTTATTTTAATAGAGGTTGTAGGCACGAAAATTCAGATGAAATTAATGATATTGTGATAAAATTTTCATTTACAAGGAATATAACATGGCAGAACCATTGATCTTTTGCAGAGTTTCCCAGGCAAGAGAACTGTAAAATGGGGGAAAAATATTGAAACATTGCGTTTGTATTATGTTGAAATCGCTCTTCTACTATAGTGCTAATTCATCCTTTTTATGATCAAAATAAGCAGCAAAAGTCTTTTAGAAAATGAAAATCAAGCTCATGATTTTTAATTCTTAAAATTTGCATGCTTTGCGTCAATTACGATGTGTCTGACGATAACGGACATGTGAAAAAATTACAGCTTCGCTTTATTTTTCATTTTACCAAACTTTTACAAAAAAAGACTATCTTAAACCAAAATATGTAATTTCAACAAGAAACAACGTCATAAACGTTTAATGTCACTGAATGTTTTTAAGTATTCACTTCGATCTTTTCTGAATGCGATGTTTCCCGTCCGTTTGTGTTTCATAGTCTACTCACATATGGGGATATTCGCAAGCAGCTTGGTTGTTTAAGGACAGCGGAATTAACACCAACATTTTCATGAAAAAAAATGATAATATAAGAAAGCCTGTGACACCATTGATCTCACACCTATGGTGCAGGCAGGTCAAATTTATTCTTTTTCAACAATTCTCTGTGTGCTGAAAACGTAGTTGATGCTACTGATTATTAAACACGGGGTGAAAAACGTGTGAAAAATGTTGCATTTTATCTGAAAATGACGTGTTAGTACATCATTAGGTTTAACACTGAATGATATAAAGTTCTTTAAGATTTAGTACGTGTATCTGATTAACGAGTTGTATACTCGTTTTATGTCTTTAAATTTCATAACATGGATATACTCAAATAAAATAATAAAACCCATTCGATAAGATTAGGCTTACAATAATCCTCAGAGATGCTAATCGATGGCAATTTTCGATTTCTGAGGATTTTCCAAAAAAAAGAAATTATGGTATCTCTATTGTTCAGGATATTTGTATGGTAAACGAACTGAGAGTGCCGGCGACACGGGTTGGCAAGGCGTTGTAGCGATGAAAGGTGGAAAGGCGCGTCAGCTGTGCCTGGCTGTACTCCGCTATCAAAGCTCGCAACATGGCACCATCGTATCAACTCTCTTGTGTTTGTCGGGCCATCTTCCGCCGCCTACCTCCAGGGAGAATATAACTGCCGTAAAATGCTTTTACCGCTTTGACATAAGGCCGGCTATCACAAATGTACCATGAGCAAATCGACTAATCCATCTCAACAGTTTTACTGTAGTGGCGCTTTTTTCAGTCCAGTGGTTTAATTTCTCGCACCATTATCAACAAAACGCTGCATATATGTGATAGATAAATGCGATATTGATTTCTTAGTCGCATTTCAATCGATTTTCATTGGAACCGTATCGAAATTTCGGGGAATATAGTTCAATGAATTTGAAGTCACTATTTTTTTGTTTATCATATTCTTATCGAATATCGTACATAAATAGAATTATTCAGAAATAGAAAATCATTTTCAGTATAAAGTAGAGTACGGAAAGATTGAAGTAGATGACACCATTTTGCGGTTTAATTGTCGAATGTATTGGTAATTGAAAAGGAAGGAAATTGTCCATCATCGTACCTGTTTGGCGAATGCCGCGGGAACTGTCTGACTCAGCTCCGACAAACAATTGTTGATTCGGTCTCTTCGCCGTTTCTCAATCACTTTGTGAGATGTATGTTCCTGTTGTCAATTGAATAAGAATTAAATCCAACATACATGAGTAAATTGAATTCAACGGTCAACCAAAGACAAACAAGTCATAAACTCGCCAGCGTAAATTGCATACTTTTTACTTGATGCAAACTAACAGTAAGACGATCCTTTACCACGTGGTTTAAACATAAAAAAAACAAACGCAAAAAAAGTATTGCAAGTTTTGAATTGCTAGGACCATGTGACTGGAAACGTCGTTATATTGTGGTACCAAGTGCATCGAAATTCCGCAAATATAATTTTGTGGTAAACGTCAGAAGGAAACTGGATTGTATTGCGCTGTTTGCACATTAATCTTACCCCTCGTTCGCGTTTTCGAGACATCATTTTGTTTCTCGCTGCTCCGTAAATTTGGCGGTGTTCAGGGATGTCACGGTGATACTGTTGACGGCGACAGTGTCTATGCTGGCTGAGTGTCCTTTTCGCCGCCAATATGGTGCAGTCAGTGCTCGTTTATCAGACCTGGTTCCGAGCAGACACCTCGAGTGAATGGCCTGTTAATGTCCCAAATATAAATACATTTTCTTCTTTAGCTCGCAGTGACAATGGCTGTCACAGCGAAATGGCTGTATTAGTGCATTGTTTATGAACATCACTTCCGACTGTAGCCGAGCCTGCGGATTCCACACGACGCTCACGCGACCATTCATCGGGTCACGTGAGCACACCCGTACTTTGTCCGCCGTCAATGTGATCACGTGACCGCACGTGAAATCTCGACTACATCGAGTGCATATTGGATTCCCACTTGTGTCGCTGCAATTCCCGAGTATTACTGAGCAAAGGTGTCGACAAGCCGCTGCATATCGAGTTTGTAGCTGTAAAATGGTGATTCCAAGGACTGATCTGTATAAGACTACATCTACCGTCCGCAGACACAGACACAGACAGACACACAAACACACAAAACACATACATGCATATATATATATATATATATATATATATATATATATATATATATATATATATATATATATATATATATATATATATATACATACATACATACATACATACATACATACATACATACATACATACATACATACATACATACATACATACATACATACATACATATATACATACATACATACATTTTAATATATTCACCTAATTCAAAATTACCCGAATAATTTTCTCAATTACCAAGTCGAAACGACAAGGGGCGAAACTTACCAGCAAACTGCAAAATTGACAGCACTAGTAGAGTATCAAGGAGTCTGTTGCATAATTCACAATGTTCCAATGTAAGGAGAAAAAATGATGAACTCTGAGTTGTGGGTGAACGTGTACTTAGAACGTGCCAGTATTGTTTGTGAGCAAACACTGGGTTTCAAAGCCGCACAGTGACGACGACGTCCATTCAAAGTATAATTTTGGAATAATATTACAGTTCTATGTTTGGATAAATGACTGCCAAAACCACGTTCGAATAATCAACCATTTCAAAATTTTCTCCATGGAAATTCTTTCCAGTTATTTTTACATATAACGAAAGACACTATTTTTTTTTATAAATATGGAAGAACTAATTGTTCTGAAGTTATGACACGCCTGCCAGAACATTTCCCGATACTGAAATTGCATTTCTCACGAAGCTTTGCTTCCAGAAAAAAGTATGGTTGGTGCAATAAATTGCCTACTTTTCTAAGTATTTTACATATTTTTTTTCCGAAGATAAAGCCACTGCGGCATAATTCCTCGAGGATCTGGATGCTTTCTGGAATGTTATAATGGAAAAACTCAAAGTTATAACGATGTAAAACCATTATTACCGTGTGATGCTTTTTTCATCTCCTTATGGATCACATTAAACGCAGACGATAAATTGTGAACAACTGCAATTTTAAAGATACACCTAGGGGTGCTATCGCTTATGCAAATAAGCTGCGACAGGTGGACCATGGCACGCGACTGGATGATGACGAATACACAGGCTTACAATGTATCAATCAACATGGCCTCCTGTAGCCGTCGTCTCTGCCTGCGCGATTTTTTACCTTCGTCACGCGCGCGCAACATCACATCGTCCACCCTCTTTCTTCTCACAGCACCTTGGAATACTATCAGGTACTCCCTTTCCCAATTGACGAAATGCTTTGATGGAACACTAACACGTAAAAAAGTCGATGTCGACTAAAGAGCAGAGATTGCAGAGAAGCGTTGGAACTATTTCACGAACTATTCCTGACAAAAAAACCCGGACTATCTCTGTCATTCATTAATCATGAGAATCTGAGGATTAAACTACTTTACTTATAAAACGTAAAAGTTTTTTATTGAAAAAGAAACGACATATAGGAAGAAACCAGCCAGCGCAGAAACTATATGTCCCCATCTTTCAGCTAACATTCACCCCTCCGACCCGACTCTCTCTGAAAATTTGACTTGTCTTATCTCTGACCACATATTTGCGCGCAAACCGTTAAAACACTCCATCATTTGACGCAAATTGGTTTCTTTTCAGATTTACATAGGGTCAGTGACTGCGACAACTTGCGAATGAGACTTTATTCAGGCGTAAATCATCCAGATCGACTTTCTGTTGCGTAATTGTCAATTTCATTCGCTCATTAAAAGCGTCTCGCTATCTATTCTCTCGTAATTGACTGCAGAAAAAAAACGTGTGCATTGAGCTTGGAGTGCCTAGCACATGTTGCGCGCGATCGACCATCCTTTATCCTGGCAACCGACTCCGCTATTTCCCACGTTTGGGAGATCGCTGTCCCCGTACAAACTGAAACGTGTATTTCCAATATTGAAATGCCACCGATGTGTCGTACAGCATGTTTTGAACACGCTGTTCACGGGGGTATTGCCAACGAGCTCCTTTTAACCCAAGTGCCAATCACTTTGGCCATAGTTCTACCTCTCTGGTTAGATGCAGCTTGCTGTTCGCTGACGGCTGTATGGAGACTCACACACGACCAACGCATGCCACTCGCGTGCCGTCCAATATGGCCCCAATTTCGCAACGGCTGTCCCAACCTCTTTTAATGCACTGGCAATATTACGAACGCTGTTCCGACTCTTTCACAGCGAAAAATACATTATGTCGACCCTAACTCTTTCGGTAAGGTTGTTTGCGAACTCTCACCTCCATGTCAATCGGCACTTAGACTTATTAAAGGTGGTCACGACTACAAGCCCATCCGACCTTGGAAACCCCGAACAACATGATCTCATAAAATTTGTTCGCCTTAAGTTTGGCCCAGTTTTACCGCGTATGATTTGATTTCATAAAGTATCAATTCGATGCGATTTGTATGGAATCCTTTGTCTGATTTCGATATGAGCTGGCGATGCGACCAGGACAAAAAAGTTATTAACAGAGGGGTGTTTTCATCTGAAATCAGAAATACAGCGACAGTATCAAGGGGCATTCCGTGTAAATCTACGATAACACGTTAGAAGGCATTGTTCCAGCGTTTTCCGCCACACGACGGCAACATTTCGAGTGGTAGGTTGAATTTTACCGAACAATATAGCCATACCACAGCTGAATATAGTTGAAGAAATCGCCTTTGAAATGTATAATGCCCATTTTAGTAAAGCAGACAATTTTAGTGTGTATGTGTGCATTTCCCAGTGTTGTCATCTAGCTCCAGGGTTGACACGGGCCACTCGGAAACCCAATGCCATATTATATGGTTGCCATCGGTACGGTTACTCTGAAGAAGGAAGAGTACTATTTTTAAAGTACTACATTTTTTCGTCATACAAGCTTTTGCCAAGCAATGACGTCATGATTCTTCGATAAGTAATCAGGACAGTTTCCGTCAAGACCGAGCCTCGATGCAATCTTTATCAAATATTCAAATATCCAATCAGAATATAAAACCGGTCAAATGATAAGTCTAGACACCGTTGATGGGTGCAGTAATTTGCTATATAGCATATTGAGACCATGGGCCATACTTAGTGTAAGCAACAAACTCAATCTCTCAGACTTCTTGAAACAAAATTTAAGGGAAACATAGAATTGTACGTGATCATCTTGTGAAGTTGTTGTAGTTCCTTCAACTCGAGTTTCGTAGGTGACTTGGACACTTTGATAATTTTACAGAGATTAACTGAATAGAAAAAAGAAAAAAGTGGTAGCTAAACATGAATTTCGCTTACGTTTTATCAGTATATCTTCTAAATTGAAACTATCTAGGCAAGATGATAATTCTAGAGTTTGGAGCATTTATCGTGAATTGAACATTATATGACTCGGACATACACAATACTGGAAAGGCATAAACTGTCGGCTTTCACCTTTATCCATCACTGGGCAATTTGTAACCGTTAACTGTTCAGTTCTTAGCGAATTCACTAAAATCCAATGCTACCAGTCAGTTTACCAAAATGACGTCACATTTTCAGGAAATTCTAAAACTGACAGGTAATCTAACTTAGTTGTCGTAGGCTCATGGCGATTTTTTTGCTCGGAATCAAATGACTTTTTTGTAAATTTAAGTTTACATTTCCTTCTTTTAATATCACTCGTTTACGTTGAGGCTTACTGATTTTGTCGGTTACAATCGGAATACTATACCAATCTTTGAAATTCTATCGGAGAGCTGTTCCTTATTTAACAGGTAAAAAATAGACACAGTGTATGTCATGAAATATTTATTCATGTGAAATTAATATCCCCCAAAATTCACAATTCAAATCATGAGTGAATTCCTTTCATAAAAGAGATCATTTCAATAGATACAGTGCAGATAATAAAGACGCCAATTAATTAGCACACCCTATAAATGACATTCGTCTCAGTCAAATTCAACAACCTTGTTCCGAAATTTTAACCTAAAAAACATATTTAACACAGTGAATATGAAGCATGTATGATACAAGGCACACTGTAATTGCAATATCAAAAGTTCTATAAAACCGTTTTCTTGAAGTTTGTGGACGGAAATGTATAATCGTTATCTCACAACTAAATATGTTAAAAAACAATATATCAAATACCAGTATTGTTCACACATTTGCAATTTTCAAACTGTACATATTGCAGCAACACTCCCTGCATACAAAATATAGACAAACAGAGCTTAGATAAGAAATTATAGATGTATGAAAAGCGATTTTGTCTGAGCACCGCGTCGAAGAAAGTCCAAATACTGGTATACTCTTTGGTCAACGTACCTCTGCTACTAGAATACTGGCCAACACCCAGGTGGCCAAGTAGTACTTTTATGTCGTATATCTCTTTCCTGGACATGTGATAATGCTGATAATTTTTTCTTTTGGTATTTAGTTTGACTTTTTGTGAAGATATTTGTACGAGTTGCATTTCAATAGTATCGTCTTACACAAATACTATAGGCATAGGACATTGACGATGCCCGCAAAGAGATCAGAATGTACTACGCAGATACTGATGATGTCACACTTTACAGACACTGATGATGTCACACTATACTCGGCAAATGAATGAATTGTAATAAGTTAGTGCTCAGATAGAAGCGTAGGGACTTTCCCTAATATCAGCTTTGAAAGTCTCGCTTAAAAATTTGTTGTAATTAATTTTGCCATTCATGTTTTCATCAAACTGCGACATCACGTGGTAAACCTCGTCTTCATCCATAACGACGTTGCATAACTGCATAACACTGCGGAATTCTGGGACGGACAAGTAACCTGAACGCTCTGGATCGAGTTTCTTGAAAGCTCGACGTAAATTCCGCCAGTCGCCGACCAACTGGAACAAATGAAATATGGGAAAAATGTCGTTTACTGGGGAGTATTACGACCGTCACATCAAGACAACGAGTCGCATCATATTGTGACAGACTGTGTAAATCTCGGTTTCCATTTTGTGGAGTGACCGTGCTCTTTCTGTCGACCTGTCTGTTTACTAAATTATTTTATTTTGAAAATAAATTTGTGAACCATCTCCCTCTCACCTCCCACTATCACCCCTTTCTCTCTCGTCCTCCTCCTCCCCCCCTCTCTCTCTCTCTCTCTCTCTCGCTCAGCTTTCTTCCGTTTCCACAATATAAACAGATGTTGTTTTTCGAATGAAAATTTCAAAGTTTTTGTGTAATTTATCTCGTCCTCACTCCACGTACTCGTCCGATGTTTGTATGACATGGGGAGGTGATTAATGGATTGTCCTACCTTCTGTCTAAGCCTCGCTGTCAGACCACTCAGTCCTTTCTGTGGTTCATCCACTATCGGTGCCAATGGTAAATCTGCTTGGGGATGTGACATCACGTGGGCCATTTGGTTACCAACGCGATGGGTTTGTTTTCGAACGGCAAATGGTCTCAAGAATTCGATGTAGTTTATCCTGAAAAGAATTAAAATAGGGCTCGTCAAGTTGGGGTATGAAAGGTACAAACTAAAAATAGAGAAACGTTGACAACGCTACAATTTTATGAAAAAATTATTTTTATTCACATTCATGAAAGTTTGTATATATATATATATATATATATATATATATATATATATATACATATACACAGATGTCGCAAAGCTTCCTATGAGGTTGTTCACTACTATGCCATTTTCCCATTTGCATTCTATACACAAAGTGTAACGTTGGTGAGATTTCTGTGATGAATAAGGAAAACTCACCTTCCATCATTCTTTGTATCGAATTTCCTGCAAAGCATTTCCAGTTCATAATCACTCAGCTGTACACAAAGTTCTTGCAGGATGTCCCTGTATTCTGTTCTACTGACAAATCCCGTGCCATACTGGTCAAGCTCAAGGAACTCACGTCTCAAGTCGTCCCACATGTAGTCGATCTTTGCCCTAAGGTTGTCCTCAAGCATGTCGGCGGCGCAGTTGAGTTTGCGCGATCGGATCATGAAATCAGCATCACCTCGCTTTGGCGGCATTAGTTTGGCGTTCGGGAAGGCCGCTGAGCGAAGGGAGTGTCCGAAATGGCGTACGAACTGCAGGAAGTCCAGTGTACCGTTGGCATTAGTTATCATAGAATCCCACAACTTCCGAATTTCACCTCTTGTCACTTCTGGTCTCACGTCGAATCTAAAAAAATATGATAATATCATTCAAGACTAGTTGGAAAGATGTTTCCTTTCTCTACAGATGTTTCAAAACCACTTAACGTTGAGGGCGTTTACATTGATGTTTACATTGTTGCCGAGGCAGAGCTGTATACATGAAAATAGTACGCACTGGAAAAGGCATCAGTACGCGATCAAATTCCTATGTCCTCGCCATAGCCCCTGGTCGTCCGCTCTTGTATTTTACATTATATGAAATAAAATTCGCAATTACACATCGTTGAGGGACTCTGATAGGTTTGCATATTAGGCCTAACAACCTGAGGGAAATAGTTGCAGTGACGAAACACTCACTTCTTAAGCAGTTCATACAGCATTTCTTGTGTCATTCTTCTTGAATTTATTTCATCCATTTCGTTGAAAGCTTCTTCAACTTCAGGATAATGTCTTTTCAACACTTTCTTGATCACCTTGGTTATCTAGATGAAAAATGAAATCGACTCGGTCAGCACATCTATGACGTAACAGTTATACCTAGTGAATTCTGTCAACACATGATAGGACACAATAACAGAGGCTAACTAATGAAAGGGAAAAATGAAACAAAAGAAGTCCATGATATACGTGAAGATGTTGAGTGGGGTAAACACACACTAAGGAGCCATAGTCGATATCGTTATATCTGCGCAGACTCCACTCCGATGTTCTCTACTCTGTCATCGTGATCTGCGACCGAACTTGGGCACACCAAAGACATTTGGTTTTGTATAAAATACACTTTAGTTTATGTACACGACAGACTGGCACGTCTTTTTTATCAATCAATTTGAATCACATCTAAACTAATACTTATATCCCTACCTAACTATATACCTACATATGCGTGTCCCTGAGTGCGTGTATTCACGCACTATACATACATACACTGAAGCACTAAAACAATATAAGTAATAAATATACAGAAAGTAAAATTAATGCGTAAGAAAAAGGAAAGGACGTTTAAACGGATAAAAGACGTCATTATCACGAATTCTAACCTCCTTAATTGATCTTCCTTTATTGAACTCTTCAAAATCCATGGGTTCCTCTGTTTCTTGGTGTTGGATCTTCATGACGTCGGCTTTCTTGACGACTGCGTCTTTCGATTCAAAGAGACTCGGAGCAGGACCCCTGTGAATATTTAATATTGTTACCGTTGGTGAACAGACAGAAAACAATGTATTTCACATTTGAGTAACTTGTATTTTCATCGTGGAAAATAAATTCACATAAATACTATTAATTCTCATTATAAGGTTATAGATTTATCATAATTTTAATTAGTCTATAATTTGTAACCAAGCGCAAGCATAAATATATTTCTGAGTGGTTAACGCACACTAACTTGTACTTCACTCATTTGCTGATGAGTTGAAAGCCACTTTTTTCTCGATCGCAGGGAATGATGCAAGGACTAAAATTGTATCGCTGTTTATTTGCCATCGATATTTGTGGTACAAGATTTCCTGTCCCTTGAATTTATACTAATAACACCGTGAACAGATGTTAAAAACGTCAGACATGTTAAATGGTATAGATATGAGGGCGCTGGTCTTTGGCCCTCGCTCGGCAGATCATAAATCAACAGGTGTCAGGATGGTGGATTGAGGGCGCGATTCGAAAATGAATTTCGATGGTAAACACTTACTTCGTATCGAACTGCGACATGAATTCTGGGTATTTGACATATCCCTCGTCGTCAAGGGGGACTTTATCTATCAATTCAGCAAACTCATCATCGCTGATTTCAATTTCAAATCTACTCTCAATTGCTGCACGGAATTCTTCCTGCGTGATGTGATCGTTGTGCTGTTTATCAATTTTGCTGAAATGACAAAAAACAACAATTTGGTTATTATTGCACAATCAGAGCAATCAATATAAAACCATGGTGAACTTAATGACTTTACCCGCTTTTTGTAGTACAGGCACACATCTATGGTGTCCACAACCATCTAGAAAACATCCAATAACAATGCATATTCATAACTTGGAAGACTATGTGTTACCACTCACTGAAATGTTCCCAATAAGGCCAAGAAGTCTCTCTGAAACAAGGCCATTAGTCTTGCTTCAACGGCGGTAATTGACGAGGCAGCGCTGGGACTGTGACTTCGAACACTCTTGTTGAATCTGAAAGAAATGACATCAAAATCACACAAAAATGAAGACGATAACGATACTTTCACTCTATGAAGGGCTTGACTCAACTCTGTAACGCCATCATGATGTTGCAGTGGTGTAATATTATCTTGTAAAGCATGCTACAAAAACAAACAATGACAACCTACTGTACAGCAAAGATTTTACTCCTCAGAACTTCATGCATGTGATGTAAAGTAAAGTAAAGTAAGCCTTTATTGAAATCGTATCTCATTTGGGATCTTGATCATAAAGTGCAATAAAGGTTTTACAAAATCAACAGCGAAAGAGTATATATATATATATATATATATATATATATATATATATATAATATATATATATATATATATATATATATATATATATATATATATATATATATATATATATATATATATATATATATATATATATATATTATATATATACGAGCGGACGTAGATTGATGTCATCATCGGACTGGCAGAGTGCTCAATAGTTGAACTAGAGCCATAGGTAGATGAAAGTCCGGAGCTGGATTATTAGATTAAAACATTTATTCGCTACTCAGAGTTTCGTGCATCTTGCGATGCAGTCATCAGGCAAGACTGCATCGCAAGATGCACGAAACTCTGAGTAGTGAATACATGTTTTAATCTAATAATCCAGCTCCGGACTTTCATCTATCTATCTATCTATCTATCTATCTATCTATCTATCTATCTATCTATCTATCTATCTATCTATCTATCTATCTATCTATCTATCTATCTATCTATCTATCTATCTATCTATCTATCTATATATATATATATATATATATATATATCTTTATATGAGGTCAATATATTACAGGTTCATAAATATTTTACTTTGTCTTTTTCATTTTTTATTGTCTGAGTTTAAAACATGTATGCATGTATGTATATGTAGTGCGAAGTGAAGCGTCAGTCAGGGACAGCGCCACCATTCGGAGAGAGTGAGAACTTACTTGTGGTTGGGATTTGACAATATATTATGTGGCATTCCAGTTTCACTTCTGTCTTGGAATCTCTGAAGGAATGTTTTGTACGCAATTTTGCCATTTCCCTTTATCTCCACTCCGCATCGAGCACAGAAACTATCAACTTGGGCGGCATCGAGCTTCAGGCCAAATTTTTCCAGAACTTTTATGAAGTCATTTCGATCGACCTTTGGTGAGAAAATACAAAAATGTGTTAATATCAGAGCGATTTTAAAGCTATAGGTTTGCCGAATTGTTGTGTTCTTTGTAGGACCCATTTACTTCAGTAACGATAGCGTTGTTCGGTATTGATAGGTTAAGCATTCGTACCCGATCAGACAAACCACAAAAATTCAACCACTCTTCATTTCTTTTCAATGAGAAGTCAAACTCAACATTGACATAAATGTTGTCAAAGGTAGATATGTTTTTTATGCTGGACGAAAAGTAATTTTGTCAAAATGAATACAAAATCTCACCTCTCCTGTCTTGTCCGTATCAAGTTTAACAAATTCACCGGACATGCTGGAACATCCTTCCCTGAACTTATTTTTCAGCCATCTTTCGACATTCAGCGATTTGGCACGTTCTATTTCAATTTTCTTAAGTTTGCGACCCGCTGCAAAAATAAAAATTGAGTAAATTTCTCATATATTAAAATCATGACAACCTTGTCTTTTTTCAGTGGCGTGCATTGTAAGTAAGATGACACAGGAATGAAAAATGAACACGCCATTGATGGACGGAAACAAATAAAACTCACATAGACACACAGACACACAGAGACACAAACAGACGTACACATACCAATTACTTCCCAAAATGTGACACGATAATGCTCTCAAAATAACATTCAGAATTTTGTTCGGATAATCTGTCTTGTCAGCCGCTATATTGACAATGGCAGTGACATGTACACCATGACACGGTTGACAACGGCATCTCGAACCTCGGCAACAGCGGCAAAACAAAATTTTACTTACACGCAGTAGATTCAGCGGAGTCGAGTCTCTCCTTGGACGGGCTGGCTGTTTGCTGACGTAGTGAAATACCCAGTTTGTTCAACATCTTCTCGCCATTGATCACTCCAACCCCGTCAACGTCATATCTAGGAAAAAGAGTCGTAATATGCTTATTTTTTGTAAACTTGTTATTCCCCTATTTTCTTTCTTTAGTAGAGTCCTTTGTTTGATCTTTGACGGAATAAATCACGAAGTACAGCTTTATGGTAAACTGGTTGTGTCGTTAAATGCAATTCACATGTTCAAGTCCAGGTTCTACTGAAGAGTTGGGATGATTTAAGTGTTCGTAGGAACAGGTAACGGCCTTGGTCGAAGGTTTTACCCTTGACCTATGTACTGAATTCAGAGCTTATCAAATTTAATCATAACAAATAATGCTGGTTACTAGGCTGAACAGCCAATCAGACGAGTCGAGCGATGAGTGTTGTCAACCATCGCCGTACTGCGTTGTCGTAAAAGGGTACATGTTTCCACAAGTGACATATTCTGTTTTGCCGTATTGGACGAAATATCGACTTACTTGGTCCAAAGTTTTTCAAACTCATCATCATCCATGAAGAAGAGCATCTTGTTGAGGACGTTGCGGAATTCTGGTTTCAAAATTCTGCCAGAGCCTCCTGGATTCATTTGAGGAAACAGATCTGCCACATCTAAAAACCTAAAGTAAAGTAATTCAAAATTATCATCAGCATTTTTGGCATGGGTTATTTCTATAAAATCTTAATTTTTCTACAATCCTTGTCAGCTTGATGCATATATTTTGCCATGTGGGACAGGGGAACAGATTGACGAAATGGAAGGTCAGACAGATGGATCGATAGAATAAGAGACAGGTAGACACAGTGAGACAGACAGCATATTATGGAGACTAACAGACATATTGACTTATAAGCGGGGAAGGCAGTTTGAAACAAAGTGGCAGAAAACCTCTGTAATAGAAAGAAAATATTCACATGTAAAGTGAGACACATGACGAGTTGTGATTGGATGTTTTGGTCTGCCCAAAAAATGACGTTGTTTTAGAAACTATGGTCAATAATCACCCTTATGTTTTTTGATGTCAGGATAATTGAGAACGACTTGTATTTACCTCTGTTTGGCCTTCTCTTTGAGTTGTAAATGAACTTGACTGGAGGTCATTGTGATTTTTTCCACATGGTGTCTGTTAACTGGATCCATCCATGCTGGCATCTCTGTGGATACTGGTTCCCGGAAAACAGCGTAAAATTCATCCAGCCGGATAACTTGTTTCTCACCAAGTCGTAACCTAAATGTTGATCAGAAATATTAATTTTGTGTTATTTAGAGGAAGAGAGGCCTTGTCTTCGGTCGGTAATTTGCATTTAGTAATATGTTATATGTGAAGTTGTGGATGTTAATCTGCTTTGCGCCACGCGTTAATATAAATATCATTTGTCAAAGCCATGTTTTCATCTTCCAGAAACGTAGTGTTTCAATGCGTTGTGTACGAGAAACCCACATACGGCATACTGATTCGGTTATGAAGAATACTCCGGAAGTACTATTTTGTCATGATTAGCCAGTTTTGCAGAAGGTTTAGAAAGCCGTAAAAAGAAAAATAATATCTGATATTTCACAACAAAGACCAAACTGTCGTCCTGAGAAAGCGGCAATGCATTTATATCTCCACAATTGACAGTAATATCCTAAACGTGTCTGTCAAAACCCTCTATTCTTGTTTTGAATTATGAACTAGGGTTTCAACGTTACTCCATCATCTTTCTGAAACTAGTATAAGTTCACAAAAATATCATGGTACCTTTACTGTATATCCTATGGAAAATGCCGATGAAAACGAAAACAACATAAATAGTGTACGTAGATGGCATATTTTCTTTTCTTACCTGGCCATAAGGTGATTGAACTGTTTTGGTCCCACAAATTTACCCACAAAGGTCATTACAATACGGTGCAAGGCATCTCTACTCACAGTTCCTCTACCCTCGGGATCATTTGACACAAACAGTTTTCTCAGTTCATAGAAACCTCGCTTGGCTCTGTCACGGAGTATCATCTCAAGCTGTATGATCAAGACAACAATACATTGGTTCACGTAATGTTTCACAAACGCCTGACTCCACCGGATTACCAGAGAGAGATGGTATCGAAATTTACAAGAAGCGGTTCTATTCTCTGTAATTGAGAAATTGTAAAACACTGTCCGAATCATGAGTAAGTTTGTGATAGAACCAGAGGCTAGATCAACATTGTATGATGTCAAAAGTATTGTCTATCTTTGCATCTGAAACTGTAAAATGAGAAAGTTTCAGGGTTGTACTATCGGTCACAAGACAAGATTTCAAAACGTCGATTTGCCTACCTCGTCAACTTCTAATCTAAATCTTGTGTCTGGTCTTTCCGATGCTCTTGAGGCAACACTCGCTCGACTTTCAGCACGACTTTGTAAATCAGCTCTTGCCCCTGAAAACAAAACATGATTTATCTTCATTTGTATTCTCCTCTAGTTGACGTACAAATAATACATTGTATATGGGTCAATGATTTCTACGCGACAGGAATACGTGTGTATACAAGTGTATCTGTATGTGTTTAGGTGGATATGATATACCTGTACGACGGTAAATCGAACATGTATACATGTGGAAAAAGAACTGAGTCCATTGTTGCTACAGAGACGTGTGTTGATTTCAGTGGCCGCTTGAAACGGGAAAGGTGACGCTATTTACTTCTCTCTAGGAGAATTAAACAGGCATAAACTTGCTTTAATATTTTTAAGTGTGACCTTTTTATTGAACATCTCTATGAGTAGCGTATAATTTCTTAATCAATTATGCAAGGTATGGTTACTCAAACACATGTCCTATTTTTTTAAGCAAGCATTTCTCACAGTACTTGTCACAATATTCATGCGCATTGTGATCTCTTAATGTCGGTGTTAATGTCACATTTTAATAGCATTCAATGCCGTGCCACTTAGACTAAGAACGTTAAAAATATGCAGTCGGGGTCATTCAATTTTGCGACAGGTCGATAAAACTTGTAAGTCTGGGAAGGAAAGTTTGCTTTATCTGTCTTACAGAGGGAGGAGCAGTTTTAGGAAGAATGGAAGCAGTGACCATTCAGTGGGGTTTATAGTCAGAAATTGACAGATTAAAGCTTCGATGGTACAACAAGGAGACACCCTCGAGGTTGCCCCAACGCTTCTGTTTATTTTAAGCTCCATCGCCGACCTGTATGAAAGACAAAGGCTGTACACATGTCGTTTGCACACTAATGCCCCCTTGAGCTTTTAGAACGGTGTGATTAATTTCCCCACTTAGCTTAATTGTTGTTGTCAACTTGTAAAATAGCAGTAACGTGTCTTTCAAATGCGAAAACGTAACTAAATTACACAACAGTATTTCAGCTGTTCAGAAAACCCACTTCACACAATACCATCATTTGCTATTTACTGAAACTGTATTTCACCTCTGTGTCCAAGCTCATTATAGTCCCCTTCCCTGGTATCCATAGCAACTAAACTGACCTCTGCACTCGAATCTAAATATTTAACGATCAAAGAAATGTGATCGATATTTCGAAATTGCCGGCGATTCTTTGTGAAGAAAATGCAATTATTATTTATTAACAGTGCGATTTTGAGAACAGCTGGAAAATCGTTATTGATGAATAATTTGGTTAACTGGTTCTTAAAGTTCCAGCAATTGTCAATGTCAATAATATTGTAATTTCGTTTTCTAAATGAGTAAAAAACAGGGTAACAAAAAGACTAACTCCAATGCAATAAGTTCTAGCACTTACTTGAGTAAATATATATTGGGCAATATTAGATTTAATAATAAGAAAACGGCGCGGTGACAACTTAATACTTCTACAAACATTCTCTAGTTTCTATGTGATCCGTAGTCTGCTCACTGTTTTGCAAGTCTTATGAGTTCGGTCATGGTACACATAATGTTGAAATATGATAAACTGAGTGGATGAAGTCGGTCTCATATTCCTTGTGTTTTTATTAAAACACTCGAATGTTCAGCGGTATAATAGCAGACACGCCGTTTCACGTTTACGAGGTCAGTCACACTGCTAGCTTTGAATCTCCGACTGTATACAGCAACTACGAATATTTGGCTTCGCTGTTTGACGAATATAAAATTTTATGTTCGAAGATTTTTACCAGAAGTGGCACTTTTTCCGACCGCAAGCGGCATTTCAATTTAGAAATTCTGCCCTGTCTGTGAGGGTTGAAGCATTGTGGCGGTTGCTAAGCAACCTCAAAGATGGCGGAAGCCAGTTTGTTGAAACATGGGGCACATTTCCAAAGAGCGGAAATTGTACAACGATACCGTGTTCAAACACATCCATTATTTAAAACCATGCTCTCGACTTCCACTGCCTGATTCGTTTATACTCTTATCAAAGCGGATTTATTTTTTTATTCAAACAGTGATTCTGACATCTTTGAAGTAGTCTCACACTGAGGTGCTCGTAATGACGCTTTCCGGAATATTGCATTAAGCTTATATTGTTAGACACAAGTTTCTGTTACCGCAATGTTTTCATCAGAAAATGTCGATAAAATGGTACGGAAGACTCGCTTTGAAATTGTAAAGCGTGACTACCATAGTCAATGAAATATACACCGACTTATAGTTTAAATTACCCAGACTGAGGCCAAATGGTGACGACACAATATTAATCAATCAATCTTCATTGTGCACGACATACTCTGACAGAAAGTAAATTACAAATGTTAAGTGAACAATACGGCAGGAGAAAATAGTAAACATTTCGTGAAAATCCTTCAACGACACAGCCCAGGTAGCGATTTACGTTTATCCGGGTACAGCTTAAATGACTGTACTATTATCAAGCCGTGGCTGTTGTCAGTAGATTTTATATTGTCGATTACAATTGCAAGCATGTGCAGAATTTCCACACCCCTTACATGCCATTTGCCACGGGTCAGTAAACACATTGTCTGGTCATGGCGTCTAGGTCACACTTGCAGTCGGTTTGAAAAGAACAGGGCATCATGGCAGCTCACCCATGACAGAAAGTATATGGAAACCGTACTCGACGAAGGCAACAGACAGAAGACAAATAAGTCCAGTATTGAACTTCCCCTGAAGCTGAGTGTTTCCATTCGCATGTTGCCATAGCAATGAATAGCATGTACTTCGACCTGCTAAATAAGCGTCCCCTTGTCCTATAGTAGAACCAGGTGATGAAATAGAGTATTACACCAAACATAACTGGGGAAATTAACATGGTAATTGCGCTTACATCTAACATTAATATTTAAGCTTAATATATTTTACTTCAGGTAATTTTGCTAGATCTGAATCTCCTGCCATCTTGTTTTGCAAATCAATCTTGTTGAAGAATAGACCCTTTGGCTCTGAGTATAGGTTATACACAAAGATACGATCTTTCTGACATACTTGAGATGTTATTACAAAGTCCAGGTAATTCTTAGCGGGAGGGCGACCTTCCCTGACCCGTATTTTCAAACAGAGATTTCCATACAGAATCGAGTGTCAATGAAGTAAAGCCCCATGTTAGTTTAGTCTAACAGTGACTGGTATGGTATCGAATTCCGTATGCTTTGCACGAGATCGATTTACAGAAATTCGGTCTGGGTTCAGCTTTTTTCGACCAACAGACAAGATTATGAAGGATGTCTATGTGACGAAATACTTCGGAGAACCTTTTTTCTATCTATTCTTTCATCTCCTTAATTTGTTCGACGCGTGCAAGTTTAGATCCAAACTGTGCACTACAAACTCGGCGTTATAAAATGATTTGTGACAGCCAGCATAAAAAATGTCCACCTGTTATAGCCTATGACTTTCTTAAACCTTCGATGATTGGTTTGACTTCAATCAGAAAGTACCAACCAGTGTCTCTCAAGTAAACAAAAACAAAAACACATGATAAGTCGCATGCACTTTTACACTATCACATGAAAAGTTGATAAATAACAAATGTTATGCTGGCTGTCAGGGAAGAAAAAAAATCAATATCAGTTTTATGGTTTTACTGAATAACAATTTAAAGTTGCCAGTTATTCAAATTGGCCATGACGTCATCGGTTTTGGAAACATAACCCTTGTTGGGCTTATGCCAATAGACATGTTCAATTTGATGGCGTTGGTTTTTGAGTTATCACTCAAGACTGTAGCATCGCCTCCTTGAAACATAACGCATTCTTTTCTTGAAGCATTATTTACATAGAAAGACTAGCCTTTTGCACGGACAACTTTGTAATCTAGGTGTATGTTTCCTAAAGCAGACTCTACTTTTCTGTCAATAGAAGAAGGTCGTAACTGACCGTGTAAACCGTGGGGTTATTTTTTATCGGCAGAATTCTTCGGTCACTTGGCAGTAGGCAGTGCATGTCTATGGGCGTTCTGGTGAAATCTTTGTGACCGGGTCGTACAGGTCCGCTGAACTCAAGTCGATTGTCGAGTAATTTAACAACAAACCCTTGCTGCCTTGCTGTTCAATGCCTGCCCTGTTCAGTGAATCAGGCTTTTAAATTTCTGAAAAGCCTATGACGCATGGTAAACTTACGGCCGTTAATCTCGTCTCCATCGACGATAGCTCTGATAAAGTATTTCGTATTGAACGTCCTTACAACTTTGACCATCCTGTCTCCTAATGAACAGGGTGATGAAGAGTTTGGCCTGTAAATTTATAATGCCCATCACCGTGCTCAATATTAAGTTTGCAACTTTTCTTCTCAATTTAACTTTTTAATGTTTGATTAATAATTTTAAAGAGGATTCTATATGGACACAGTGGCTTTAATCATGGATGTAGTTATTTCTACCTGCATGCTTTAACTGTGAAAATTGTAATAGTCATAATGGACTAAAATGACACTTCCTAGATTTCATAAGTATTCTCCCCTTTTAACCTGGTTTGTAGTCCCCCTCTACTGTCCATGGCTTGATAGACGTAGACATAATAGGAACCAATTGATGATAATTGGATAAATGGAACGAAGAGAATTAAGATGAGAACTGTCAAACTTAAGCCCCTTGTCAAACATAACAGTTTTAATAAACACTTGTTACTGATTACTTCCTATTAATCTCTTTACGTAATTATTTCCACAAAATTTAAACTCGTGATGTCTCATTTGGAAATTAAGTTTTGTTTGGCAGCTTCGTCTTCTTCAGGACATGGCATTGACGTAACTTCAAGTAATATCTGTGCGGTATCTTTGTAACAAGTGATGTACATAGTTTAAAGACTTAACACAAATATGTCTCTAACTCTTCACGATAGCATTGTGTATATACTACATCACATGTGAATTGCTTGCTATCAGGTTCGATAATAAACATGATTGTTGTTATCATATTTCTTGCCCAGAATGTTTAATTTGTAAGATGTTTTGTGACATGGCTTTCTTCAGTGTTTTTTGTTCATCAAAAGTGTACCGATAAAAGTCCCTTGATGATAATGTGTTGAGGGAAATAGTGTTTATATTGTGTTCTGGAGTATTGCGTCTGTTTTGGTTTATATATCCCTAAGTAAACTATAGGAGAGATATTATTACATTAGACACTGGAACTGTGTTGACTACATCGCTAAACAGCAAACGATAACAGCTAAACTAAGGTTAATTCATCGCCATAAGATGTATCGTAGACGGACATTAACGTATATGTTTAAGGCTCTTGAATCCTGTTGAGCTCAATTTGTAAACTGAAAACGTACAGGTACCGATATAGTGTTGTGTTGATTATCTCGCTACCTATTTATTTTACTGACTCCAAAGAGACGGGGTCATAGAGGTCATGATTGCCTCTGATCGCTATGGACTGAAACGGAATAATTTATGACCGACAATGGGGTAGTTCATGGAAAGATCGATGATTTCGAAAACTCTAAACGTGAATTGTTTTTGAAAAAGTAACTCAATAGATTTTGTAGTGTAAAAAGACAAATATCCCATGATTCCTTGGCAACTGACAGCATAATAATTAATTTGAGAACGACAAAACGTAAAAGGAAATACATGAAAGGTTAACACCCAGCTGCTAATTGGATTAAAAAATTAACTTACACCTATCAAGTACTTGATATCTTTACACTGCCGCCTAGGGTCAGTCTTTCAAAGATTCTCGCGTGTAAACAAGTGATAAAATTTAAGTAAGATGTCAGGGTGCAATGCATTTAAATAAACACAGGACAGTATCATGACCGCCGTGGTCTGAGGAGACTCTTTCCTCAGCACGGTGCCTCAATTTCATACAAGGACCGTGGTCTAAGACTATCAAATGCAAATTCAATCGCCATTTTCGTCTTATACATTTAGCGCCATAATCTTAACAAATTAATCGTTCGGAGACTGACATGAGTTTGAAGTACAGCCGTTGTTAGTTGAACTGACCGTAACAATGGGACCCGGATCGATTGGTAGTCAACTCGTGATTGTTCGCTTACGTAACGACTATAAATATCAACAACAATAAACACACAAGCGCTGTTTTCTCTCGATGAATGAACACATATGAAATAGACATGAGTGAGTTCTGTCTCCTGGATATTGTAATAAATTATACACGTAACTCGCCAGTTGATACCTTGGTCCGTCAAATCTTCTGTTTGATGGTTGTTGGCAAACTAATTTGCGTACCTTTTGTTCTGCTGTACTATAGTTTAACCACTGTCTACAAGGATTTTTGAACTCAGAGAATCGTGTCGTTACTGCGACAGTTTTTAAGAATTTCATGGCCTTATGATTTGATTAAATAATTTTATGTGTTGACAAAGTTTGAACTATTTCAGTCCTTTTAAAAACACAACGTTAAGCCTTACATTATATTGCAGTCAAGTGAAATGTTGACCATGGTGAATACATATTTGGATGCAAATTAAGTGTTGCTAAATAGAAACTTGTAGGTCATGTGGAATGGTATCGTTACTCACTGTATCGTGTAGCAAGCGATCAAAACTAATAAACTCTACTGAGCCTACCTGGATTATTATCAGAATATTATTAGGGCAATGATGTACAAACAATGGTCTTTAACAACCTGTAGACGACCTGTGACCAAAGTGCAGCCATGTTTGTTTGTTTTACACAATGCCTCCACCCTAGCATTTTAGGTAGCATGCAGCTGGTTTCTGACACACGACGTCGAAATTCTTACATCTCCAATGACTGCATTCTGACATCGAATAGAAGAATGGTTTTTAAAGAACTGAACCGTACACCACTGGTTTATGGTTGTTATAGAATCCAATTCTCGTATCATTTTCTTATTTGGTTGACATGTCAGTACACAATAGCAACCAGCCGTATAACAACCAACCCCAAAACCGCGAACTCTGACCTCTAGTGGTCGGTGTTTTTGTTAACCCCCTCCTTCTAGTTTTGTCCCGGTAGAATCACGCTCTTTTACTTCTTACGCGTTCATTAAGATTTAAGAAGTGACTTCCTAATGATTGGGTTTTCATATTTAGTGGAGGTATGATAAGCTTTAGCGCCCTAAATCAGCTAATCAAGAAGCAACAGTAGCTGGGTCTTGTAATCACAATGTCAACATTTGCTCTCAGCTTTAGAGAAAATCTCCGGGATTCCAGAGATCCGACTCTCCAAAACCATCAATCCATGCTCGTTTGTAACCAAGCTCACTTTGAGAAGGAATGGTGATTTATTCTCTTTTGAAGCGATGAGTTCCTGCAGTTCGTAATGAATCCATTCCAAATTCATGGGTAAATTCAAAGCACTTGAATATATTAGGCGTGCCACTTGTGTATTCAAAGGGTTTATGTGATTGTGAGCACTTTCAACGATGGTTTACTAGAATGCTAATGTCAACTCCACCAGAGACCGTAGAAAAATATTACTCCATCGAGACAGGAGAGGTTGTCAGAGTTTCATGCTGCCAGACTGCAGTTTTATACCCAATATGTTATACATATCGATATGGTAATTTCAACCTCAAAGCTATTTTTTATAGTCATTGATGCGACTTACAGTTATGAGCACCTGTGCAATTTACCGCGTTTATTCATAGACAGTAGCTGTCTATGGTTTACCAAAGAGAAGACGCCAAACATACAAACACTCCCTTTTGTCATTCACCGTCACAATCGTGTATCAAGAAACTCACAGCTGTTTTAGGCGGGAAAACATAACCTGTTGCTAATCACAGGCACTGTGTGACAACGTGCATTTCAATAAGTATGGACGATTACTTACCAAAGACAGGCAGCTTAGTTTTAGCTGGGTCCCCGACGGTCACTTCAATACCCTCGGGTATTGTTGGGGAAAACGGACCCGGGATTCGCGGCAGAATCTTCTTCGCATCAAGGGAATCATGTAAGACATCTCTACCTGTTGCTGAACGAGACAGTCTTGGCGTGATATGGAACGGTATTTCGCTGGCTGCCCGTGGTGGCGGGTTGGAAGATGGCCGTTCACCTGCTCGGCTCGATAGTCCACGAATATTCAGCTTGTCTGGGTTACCTAGCCGGGACAACGGATGAGGGATCTCCGGCAGGTTTCCTATTTTGGCCTGGCTCATTTGCGTCGATGGACGCTGCTGAACGCTTGCCTGCGACATATCTTTTTCCCGGTGATTATTATGAAAAACCACCAATGTACAGGAGAGTAATAGTCAATGGTAGCACAGGCTAATACGCCTGAATCGTCCCACGACAACCTACCTGCTTTAGTAATCAAACAATTGCCGTCGTTACTAGCAACGTCGTCGCCTTCATTGAATTGCAAATGAGCTACCTTGGCGGCCATTCAAACAAAGTCTTGAGTTCAGCTCCACTGTGATACGCTACACTGAGGCGCGCTTATTTATTCTGGATACCCGTACTTTTATTTCCCAGTTACGCGTTCTCAAATATTTACAGTCTCGAAGAAAACCGCAAAAAGTGTCCCTCATTCTTTTCAGATTGGATTTTCACAACATCTTTGGTAAATCAAAGATAGTTATTCTCTGGTAACGTTGTAATGGTGCTTGGTAACTATGGCATTGAGTATGTGTGTCCATATGGAGTTAGAACGTCTACCCACAATATTCATATTCCGGCTTTGTTCACACCACCTCAATCTCAAAGATGCAAAAACGCTCAACAAGCCGGGTTTTCAAAGACAAAGACAGCCTATTCCATTGTCTTAAGAATTAGCTGAACTATAGATATAGCATATTTCCGAGTCGTTTGTTATATATGTTTTTTCAAACGACTTCAACATGACGTGGTATATGTATTCTCAGCGCTGCGTCGTGCAATTCTGGTCTTGATACGAACTCTATGGTGTTATTTGATTTATCCCCGGTTCAAACAAAGCTGAATAGAATTTTCAAGTCTTATGTATTTCTGAAAGTAATGATAGTGCACATAGTATGGGCAAAACGATATATGACGACAATAGAACGCCTTCACGCCCACGATCAGTAACATATAATCTTACAGGTGGTTGTTTGTAAGTGCGCCACCAACGGTCATTATTTGATTTTGCTTCGTGTCATCCATCTCTCGTTCATCCATAGAGGGCTGTGTGTGCAGCTGATGTCCAGCGTCTCGGAAGCTGATATCCAATTGGGCGGCTAAATCTTACCGTTATGATAAAATAATACAATCAGACTCCCTAAGTTGCTGTGAATAGTGACAATCGACCAATCAGATGTAACTTTCCGAGCACGCTGCACATCAGCAGCCCATAGACCCTGGAGAAAAACGGTTTTTCTCTAGGGTCTATGGTTCACCCTGGTACACATATTTTAATACCCATCATGTTGATATAGCGTAGCAAACACACCGTAGTGGAATGCAGCCTCCAAAAATAAATGTTATTACATGCCTTGTATATGTCAATGCGCCATTCAATGATGAAAATCGTTCCATTTTTAACGAATTTTCGTCTAAGATGGAAATAAAATATTTGATTATCATTTACCAATAAACCTAAATATTTCGACCGAAAACTGTGTAAGAGAGGCATGTAATAAAAACTTTATAGCCCAAACATGGGACCTTGTACCCTCGGGGCAGGAAAGCATTTGCCCTCCTTACGTCGGGCAAATGGTCACCTACCCTCGGGCACATAGTCCCATGTTTGGGCTATAATATATAATAATAACACAATCCGGCGAAGTAGGTAGTTTTAGCAATGTTTAGTGCATCAAGTAAAACTGAACACCTTCTCAACATAAAAATAGTGTTGTGTGTTGTTGGATGAGTGTCAAATGGAGCTCTGCTCCAGTGTAATTTACACACACCTGCACACTGACATGAAGTATGCAAATATTTGAAATTTTTGACATCAGAACAGCACTTTAAGAAATTGCATTGTGCAATGTATCTGCGATCCATGCAAATTAACGCCGCCTAATTAGAGCATGATCATCCACGTTGAACATCTGTTATCTGGTCATTAGCGCTACACAGACAGAGTAAAGATCAGATAATAGGTGTTTCGTAACACGCCACACGCCTACACTGTTCAGTGATGTTTTGATCAGCTTTGATGTATGCACAGCAATTATACATTGTAAGAAGTTGACCAGGCAAATTCCACACAGTGCTCATAGTTACGTGATGCCAATTTCTCAGGAGAAAGAAGCAAATTGTCCCTAACATACCGCATAACGTCCAAGGTCGCATTGCATCTTTGCTGTCGATGACCTCTTCAAGTTCCTGCGCTGTAAGAATGTAAAAAATTTTGCTCAGTTAGTCCAAGACTCGTCGTCCATCTCGCTCAAACCACAAGCCATTGTTTGACTCTGCACACCACACACCGCAAATTGTCACGTGACCAGGAACGTTTTTAAAGACCATAGAAAGAAATAGTCTTTGAAAATATATCTCTGACGTCATATTATATATATATATATATATATATATATATATATATATATATATATATATATATATATATATATATATATATATATATACGTGTGTGTTTGTGTCTATTTATGTATCTATATATGTTTATGACATGCACAAGCCAAGTTTGTCGTCTCTGGCCAGAAAATACCGGGATTTATACTCTGGTCGATCTACGTCACGACAATCAGCTTCTGTGTCCTCAATTTTGGTGCGTCGGAACTTTATTTGCGTCGATCTTCGATGTGCTTGTCAATGAAAACAAACAACATGGCGGTCCGTCTCTCCCGCGATTAAAAGTCTGACTTGAAAGTTTATTAAATCCGCCATAATTATAATTTTTAGAGTCTGACAAAATAATCCACTTAGCAAATTTTTAGTGCTTCTGTTTTAGTTTTGTCGCCAGTATGGGGTTCCGCATTTCTGTAGACCCCACCGCCGCCTGAACTTTCGACGCAGAGTACTTTCATGCGCTAGACATAAAGTTTCCCCTGCAACAAGAGGAGTCAAGTGCTGATCCAGGCCGCACGCTGGGCCTTAAAAAGTCGTGTAATGAAGTCAATATTTTCTTAGACCACGACAATAATATAGTGGTTTGCATTCACGCATTGGCATTTGACGAACATATTGTCTAAATCGAGGTGTTGTCAACATTGTCAGGTGCAATTAACAGCACCCACGGTAATGCGACCAGCTTCGAGTTCGTTATTTCTCAGTATTATTCACGTAATTCCTTGTGTTTTCATGGTTCAGATTACAATTTGCAGAGTTTATTCCTTTTTGATCGACTCATAATCCCGACTGGCGATCCGTCGCGACATTACACAGTCTTCGCGCTGAGATTCAGTCTATCTTTGTTCTAGAAAAATAGCGTAACCTTGTCTTAGTTAAATTTCTCGACCTATGCTATCTATGTAATCGAGTATATCTTCGCGGATGGTACGTGTTGTGTGAGGAAATCTGGCATTTGCTCCGTACACATACGCAAACGCTAGAAATGATTGACAACTCGTCCACGGCGTATTGATATTATTCAAAAAGTAGTCCAGAAATTTTAACACGGATTGTTGAGGAAAACTCCTTTTATTTTAAAGAAAATGATCAATTCTTGCATGTGCATTTGATGAGTACATTATTCCCTAATATTTTTTCTTCGTTCAGCTCGGAAAATACTCGTGACGTAACAACCGTGTAGTCACTCGTCTTCGACTTATGGTTACACGGTCAAACGTCACTCGTATTTTCCTTCGCCGAACGAAGAAAAATATTAGGGAATAATGTATATGTATATCGGTGTATGTACATGTATACATGTATCTATATCTGTGCAATCTGCAATATTTCCACCAAAATAACAGCTCTCGGTATAAAAGAAAAAATGTTGCCGATGCGTGATTCAGAACCATATTGCATAAAAATGGTTTTATTTATTCACTTCCTGATAAATTGTGCAATTAATCGTAGAAAGCAAATTGATATAAAGCAGGCAAGTCAGTAAGTAAACACGTATATTTAATTTTGTTCGACAAGTGAATTAGTATTCACTTTACAGATCTCTGATTTCACGTTGTTTGTCAAAACCTGGTAATGTGTAAAATATGTCTCTATGATGTAAAAACCGCTCTTTAGAACTTCCAGTCTTTGTGGTGACATTAATAAGTTGACATGCAATCTTGTGCTTTTTACGATTTGTAGGGTTTCCGATGAATCAAATTGTCAGAGGATAAAGCAATGCGAATCACTGTACAATTTATCACCGACTTGGCATACGGTATAATTGTACTGATTGTGCCCTGAAGCGTCACCTGCTGTTAGAACCAAGGTAAATACTTTCCAATAAACTCTGACCTACAGATCAGTTCGAGCTGTGTGACAGATTTTTAAACAAGCTTTTAATTTCTGATAGATGGCAAGCGACAAGAAACACTATACAAATCATCAAAGGTCACCGCCCTGACGTAAAACAAAATCGAGTTTCTGAAACAGTCGTTCATGCTACACATTGTATTGTAGAATGTTAAGCGAGCAGAAAAACGATATCAATCGGAGATCAAATTAACTCTGTCGAGGCACACTATTTAATTCTCTGAGAATGGCATGTCCCTATAAAATGGAAGCAATGGTAAGTGTTTTAATGTGTGGCTACGGATTGTATTACACGTGTCTTATAACATTCACAACACGGTCAATCGTGCCGTTGAATCGAATGCTAAAATTTGATAAAAATCTTCAATTAATCCAGAAAGGTATCTTCATAGGTAAAGTCCTTTATTAATTCGGTCGGTATGTTTAAAACACTATACACGCCGCATCTTATTGACCGAAAATAGCTTATATAGACCCGAGAATTTTCAAATTCCATGATAAAAGAAATTAACACAATTGGAACTAATTTGAGATAATTGGATTTTCATATTTTTCAAATTTCTCAAAAGAGTTAGGTGCTCTATAGCTGAATGTTGCAATTGCAAATAACTCACAAAAACAAGTGTATAACGCAAAAAGAAAAGCAGATGAGGTAACATTTGTAGATTAAACCGACATTACTTCACCATCCAATTATCCCAAATTAGTCCCAATAGTGTTACAACGAAAATTTCACCGGTGATATTGCAAGTACACCATGAATACCTGCTAAAGGAAGTTAGCATCGGACTTTAGACTTAAAAATGCACCAAGGCACATCAAGATTGTCAGAAAGCACAAATAAATGTATGTGATATTTATCGAATGTATTTAGCAGTCAAACATTTATTCGGTAATTTTGACGTAACTGTTACAAAAGTACACATATAATAATACGTTAAAGAATTTGTATTTACAACATTTCAAAATCGAAGAAAATTAATTTTGTTTCCCTTAATATATTTGCCTTCATACCGCGAAATAAATACACATTAGTTCTATTAAAATTATAGGTGTTGATTTGAATTATAGTACAAATATACAAACTGATCTTCTGTATATATAATATAGTAATACATTACTTAGGAATATGATGATGAAACACCTGGTAAATACAATTTTCCTCGGTTGAAAGAAAAGCCTGTCACATTGGTGAAGTATTGGAACACATCACACGATTTCACTCGCCCTTTCTTCTGACATGTTCCAATCTAAACGAGAAATAAGCTCATTAACGCGAGAAAGCACGTAGCCGATTTACACTCTGAATATCAATTACATCTTGAAGGGAGCGGTGCCCTTAAAACCTTATTAATTGTCGAGTTGTACGCGTTTTCAATTTCCCCCTAGACTCATCGAGTTTAGCACGTTACAAGTGGACCAATGTAAGGAGCGGTTCTACTTGCATGGGATACGGAACAAATAATAAAATTGAAGTGTTGGTACTGACGTCACGAACAGTGAGTTTTAGGGGCACGTCAGCATTTTCATCACGCACAAAAAATACATCACAGTAGTCAATATACGATGCCTGAATCAGAACGGCTTATGGGGCAATCGTAAATTTTAGTTCTTAGGCGTCGACGTATGCTAAGTCGCCGTGTGTCTTAGCACTGCCCCTCCATAATCTCGAGCCAAGCTAGCTAGCTCAGCAGTACATCATGGAAATAACACGTCATTTATTTCGTCAAGGAACTTTTGGCACTTTATTTGATTGGTCCAATAAATTGTGACACATTATTTGATCGGTAGAACTGATTGTGATATCTCATTGAATTTGAGGTATAGAAAGATGTTGTGGCTATATTAATTTTTGATGTCGAAATGTTGCGCTACTTCTGTTATAAACTGAATTTCTGTAAATATTGAAAGAAAAATCGAACTGGAAACACACGAAGACTGACTACGGTTTCGCCATATGTTCACAATCAAATTCGCAAATAAGTATGGATTACAGTCATTTGACCATGACTACAACTCAGCGATAGAATCTGCCTGTCACTCAGTAAGCTTATGATGGAAGGTAAATGTTGTGGAACTGACTGTCCTTGAAGCATGATCATTTTTTCACATTTTATTGACGAAAAATTAGAAATTATAACTTTAGAGGTTCAGTGATAAAATCAAATGACGTCTATTGATGAAAAGGATTACGATAATGACACAAAACAGGTAACAGGAAATGGTTTTAATTTGGTCGCCGACATGGTTGGTAATATTTCGCGCCGATGAGGGCGTTCATCTCAAGCTGGTAAACGGAGTGAAAATTGTTAATTTTCATTAAGTCCGAACGTATGGCTCCCTATTTGAATAATGACGAAGGGATCGCATTTTGTATTGTTTGGAGATGCCACAGCCAATCATTTCTTGTCAGTCTGGTGTATTTTATTAAATAAAATATGGGGATTTGCGACAGCTTACATTTATGTTGCAACTAGGTTTTGAGGCGATGTGAACAAATCTATTCAGATGTGATCACAATCGCATCCCATGAAAAATGGCTTTATTTTGTTGCATGTCCCTATTATCTGTTCAACAAGTAAAATGTTTCAGTCTGTTCATGTCACAATCTGATCGAGCGGCGATTGCAGACGATCTTTAAAAAGCAGAAAGAACATCACTCATGACCGACATCACAGACTCGTTTTGTTACAAAGAGATAACTCCGAAATTTGCACAGCGACGAACAGCACAACACGGAATATGAACAATCGACTGTGAATAGACACATCTGTTCCAATTAATTCAAAGACGGCAAAGCTGTAACGTCTTGCACTCTACAACTCTAATGCCAATGGTTGTGTTTTTGAAACACCATCGGTAACGTCACTGAAATCGACCATTAATTGAGAAACACCATCGGTTACGTCACTGAAATCGACCATTAATTGAGAAGGTACCTTTGAAACATGATGGATAACATTTTAACATCATACATTAAACTTTCACTGGTACGTTACGCACGACAGAAAGCAATATCTGCGACATTAAAAGCAGAATTAAAATGCCACTGGAATAGTAAATAACTAGCTTACGATTAAATAAAACTAAATTACATATATCCCTATAGTACATCCCTAAAATGAAAAGTACTTAATATGATATCGAATTGGGATGACGTACAATAGTCTACTTTTCAAGTTTCTTTTGATTCAGACCCCAACACCAAGTTTCCTCCTGACAGGATTCGTGCTAAGTCTCAAAATTTAAGAACAAAATTTAAACTGAAATATTGCTACGAGGACGTTTAGGATGAAGCTATTTGCAATGATTTAGAATCAGAAACTAAACATGACAAAACCTTATCGTAGGTAACATATGTACATTAAATCCTTCGGATTAAAGACTACAACCTAAAAGCCAAGTCAAGAAATTTAACAAGAGAAAACGGTAAGTGTAGTGACTGGCCTGGCATGGACCACCTTTGGTAACTCCTTCCATCTTCGCATCGATCTTCAACAGTCATCAACAGTCATCAACAGTCATCAACAGTCACCAACATCCACGTAACTGTTTCATATAATGTCTCCATGTCATAGCGTTTCTTCGTGCTCGTTAAGACACTCGTATACTTAACGAAAGAAATGTGCCCGGATTAACGATGTTCTCGTCGTCAAAGCCTTAGGCTTTTCGGACCGCCGTTTTAAAACCCATCATAAATATTACGCATGCTCAAAGCAACGGGTTACGCGGTAATCACCAGGGTAACTGATGAAATCATAATTGTTTCTCATCACATCATCGATTTTCGTTTTCTCTCTTCTCTTTTATCAAACAGTTTTCAAATGTCTGTAAGACTGTTTTAAGTAAATCATGACACTTCCAAACAGAATTAACAAAGAGAATTCAAATTATCAACATAATAGTTTCAATACATCGATGGATTTTGCCCAAGCCAACCATGCCGATGTGATCACGGTCGCACGGAAATGTTTGACGATTGGTTTCTTTGTTTTCAGGAATACACACCGAGCAGTTTCTGTGCAGAAACAGTGAACAGGTACAACGTTCAGGTACAAGTTGTTGTAATCTCATCTCACTGCCGTACATTAGCCAATGATAAGTCTCTTGTAATATTCGATTATTGTCACTGGACGGCTTCGGCAGCCACGCTCTGCAACGTGTTGTTGTGTTGAGTCAAAGTCGCAGTTGCGTCTCCAACTTTGTTAGTCTTGCAGCACGCACACCCTAGAGTTGCCCTGAAATGGTTCTTGAAGTTTTCACTCATCTTGTGGTATATGATAGGATTAAAACAGCTATTGCTGTAGGCGATGAGTCGAATAGCCGCAAATACCTTGTAAGTCCAGTCAGCGTGTTTGCTGGCCAGATGGTAAAAGTTGTATGTGAAATCTCTGACCACGTTCCATAGGAACATCGGACCCCAGCAGACGGCAAAGAGAACCAAAATAACCATCAACATTTTGATCAGTTTCTTCTTCTGTTTTAACGACTGTTCGTGCTTCATAACGGTGTTATTTGTACCCAGTCCATCGCCGATTGGTTTCTGGGTCCAAAGCCGGTGTCCGATACGAATGTACGCGAATGCCATGACTGAGAGCGGTACGATCCACAAAGCGAACAGCAGGTAGAGTGAATACGCGTGAGTGCTGCTGGTGATCGACGTCGACGTGTTTGTACCAGGGATGATAGCATCGTCTCCCCATATTTCAACGCAAGTAGTGTAGATCTTGAGGCTGTCTGGATCGCAAATGTCTCGGGTGGTCAGTACGAAAAGCTGCGGAGTCATCATCGCTGCGGACAGAACCCAGATAATCAACAGAATTATTATTGCTCTCTGGTTGGTGTGAATGAGCCGAGCTTTCAGCGGATAAAGAATGGCGATGTAGCGGTCGGCGGCTATCGCTGTCAACGTCAGAACGCTCGTGGACACCGAAAACGTTTGTACGAAACGAGAAATTTTACACATGGCCTCACCAAAGGGCCAGTTTGTTGTCACACTGTACAGGGTATCGAAGGGCATACAAAATAGAGCGATCATGAGATCTGAAAACGCCAGGGAAACCAGGTAAATGTTCGTTACGGTTCGCATGCGACGAAATTTCAACATAACTATGACGACCACGATGTTTCCAAACATCGTCAAAACGAACACCAGGACATATGAGATGACGATGGTGACTACAAAGTCTGTTCCGAACACCGGAAAATATCCCTTCGGTACGTAACGACATGGTCCATAGAGTAATTCGAGTATACGTTGAATTTGGACACAAAGGACAGGTCCGTAGACGGCCGAGCAGTTGGCGCGAAGGTACGTAACCTGGGCGTCAGAGAGATTGAGTGACTTCACAAACTCTTCCATTGTGAATTAACATTTCCACCAAAATCTATGTATAGGAAAGGACGTCTCCTGGAGTATTCAGGTTTTCGACATGCGCTAATTCATTCCTTACAGCGTAGGCTATCTGATGAAAATGTCGACGTGGCTATCAGCCGCTGCACAGTGATCGTTAACGTTGGCTACACTTTCACCAGTATATATAGCTGCATAACAACGCTATGTCTGACGATAAGTTTTTCACAATTTCCTTTCATATGCGCAGAAACATAATCCGTACTCGTCTGTGCATTAGCAACGTATGTCAGCATACTCTTTATTTTGTTTGTCATAAAAGATCGGATGGCGCTATTAATTACCCAGAATGCCACTGATTGGCCATTACCGCGAAGTATACTCTGCAAGCAAAACTCTTTCTTCGAACGTAATCGAGTGTTTCCTTTCCTCTCAACACGCAGAGTAATTTAAAGGAAAACAGCATTCATAGAAACAGCGATCATAGAGATTGAAAGAAAACTGTTGAAATGTTACACAGTTTATTTCCAATGAAATATTGCAGTAGGATATTTACTGTTAGTTATTGCCATCCCTATAGTGCGACCTTGTGTGATCATTACCTAATTAAAACAGAGAATAATTGACATTTCAACTGATTAAAGGAAGCGTTTTAATTTTGAAGAAGACTGTATTTTATAGCGTTATTAAGTAGGAGGTAAATTTGGTCAGCCAGACTATATTAATGTGCTATTGACGTAGTTTACACCAGTTCTCATGAATATCCAGTCAAAAAAGTTTACGATGTCATGTCGGCAAACAGACGTGTCAAACTTTTCCCTCGTTGGTCCTTTGCATGTAAATTACAAACATTAATTATTAACGTCACCATTCATCATCTTTTTCACTAAATTGTCATCAGAACAGCGCGCTCGATTATATCTTACACCGACTCGCCCTGAATGGAATTTTCAATATTCGATGATAAAAATAAGAATAATTCGTGACTTGTACAGGCAGCTGATATAAACCTTTATCTTATTAATTATTCGTGATCAGTTTCTGCATGAATAACGACTGACGTATAACCTAATTACATCTTTGCTTCATAGAATTCTATCGACATTGATGTAACAGGTGTTAACATTTGGTTGTACAACCCAATTAGATCTATAACTGCAACCCTCTAAATGGTTCACATACATAGATACATAGATACACACACACAAACAAACAAACAAACATACATACATACATACATACATATGTACGTACGTACGTACGTACGTATGTATGTATGTATGTATGTATGTATGTATGTATGTATGTATGTATGTATGTATGTATGTATGTATGTATGTATGTATGTATGTATGTATGTATGTATATACGTACATACATACATACATACATACATACATACATACATACATGCATACACACACATACATACATACATACATACATACATACATACATACATACATACATACATACATACATACATACATACATACATACATACATACATACATACATACATACATACATACATACATACATACATACATACATACATACATACATACATACATACATGCACACACATACATACATACATACATACATACATACATACATACATACATACATACATACATACATACATACATACATACATACATACATACATACATACATACATACATACATACATACATACATACATACATACATACATACATACATACGTACATACATACATACATATCTATAGTAGCAGTTTCCCTATGAAAGATATGGACAGCTACTAGAGCCAATAAAAACGGAACTACTTTTAGTCATACTAGGTTGTGCTACAAAAGTAAGTATAAATCCTGAAAATACATTTTAACTTAATAATGTTGATGTTTCATGGCATTTAGAAATCATCTGATTTCACTTCTTTTTTCAGGACACGTTTCACTTGTAAGCACTACGATCAATAAACAATGTTTATTTTGCACTAGACGGCGTGAAACGCAACGTGTCTGTACTTAACACCGACTTTTCTTTTCTTCTTTTAGTCGCACAGCAATACCACCATCGAACACGACGGCAGATGGTACAGCCGTGTTGCCAGGGTAACCAGTGAAGGTCCTTCCTGTTGTCAAATACAAATATTCCGGTTCTTATAGGATGTGACGGAAATTGGCAATAATTCTATTACAGTAAGTCAACATAATGCTGGCGTTTCAATCCATGCCTCATTGTGAATTCATTTAAAATACAGTGAAAGGAACTGTGAGATTGCTGTTGTTTTTTTAAACTTGAACTTGAACGTTATGTCATGGTCAGTCGTTCAGACGTTTGCTTTTATTTCATACCCATTCACAAGGACGCGATGGTGAACATAGGAAACTGATGTTTCACAAGGGATGAAATATGAGTTAGCTTACATTAAATTCATAAAATCAACATGTTTTAGTAGGTCATGACAGGTTAGACTAATATGACGAATAAACAAGAAAACCTTGTGTATAGAATTTAGAAGCGCTGATAAATTGACAAATATCTGTCAATGTCCTACACACATATACATACATACATACATACATACATACATACATATATATATTTGTAAATATATATATATATATACATATATATATATATATATATATATATATATATATATATATATATATATATATATATATATATATATATATATATATATATATAATTCTTCCCTGCACGTATTTTACTTCAGAAATTAAGAAATTTAGATTTAAATGAGACTTGAATCACTTTCATTTCCATCGACTAGCTTGATGGAGTTTTCCGCGCCACAAGATTTGCGATAAGGATATAACCAGTCTTTAATTTACGATTTGATTCAACCATATGCTTCATGAATAATTCATCTAGATGACATACAAAGGGTCCTATTTGATTACCCCGTCTCAATTTTTCTTCATGTCGTTGTTCATAACAGAGTAATACATGAAATGCACAAATCCTTGTGTACACATTGATTTTTAAATCTGAAATATTCTGAAAACTATTACGTTCTGAACACCTTCCCATGTAACCTTATTTTCACTTTTATCAATACAATCTGCCAAGGAATTGAAAGGTAGACGGTAGTGATTTTAGCCTAATCGCCTTTATTCACTGTGACCCTAATCCCCTGCTGTTGGTAAGCTCTCAACGTCGATGTCGTATTTATTGTTAAAAAGTAACATCTGTGTTTGTAATTTATGACAGAGTTCGCCAACGAAATAAATTAGCCAATGTTGTAGAGATGAAAGCACGTACACATACATTAAAGCACATATGGCCTCCACATACATTGCGGCTGAACGAATAAAGCGTAGTTGGTTTTGGTATCACATTGTCTATGGATACATTCGGTGTTACATACGCGAATACTGACCAGTAGATAACAAGTGATAGCGTAATAAAATGGCGGTTGATTAGCTCTTCGTCGGCACAGCAAACATGAAATGCGTCTGCAACCACCGTTACATTGCGTACAGCTAGCATATGTACGATATTCAAAGAATCATGTACAATTTTATCTCCGCGTCATCAGATGGGTATTTACGACGCTCACCATCTGATCCGTCAGTTTGTTTTTACACGTGACCACCAAGAAGACTCCATCTAATTACTCAGTCAGTTCGTCGTCTTTCTGTTCTCTGTGTCATGTCAATGTTTTTATTGAATCAACATATTCGTTTGCGACTAATTTCTTTGGCTTAATGATTTTCTTGCTTCGTCATCTCACGTCCTTCCCACTTTGTCGAACACCCTTGTACCTAACCGTACATTAATATGTGTCTATCTGTCTATCTGTCTCTACGTCTGCCTGAGAATAAGTTTCTATGTATGTATGTATGTATGTATGTATGTATGTATGTATGTATGTATGTATGTATGTATGTATGTCTCATCTCTTTTTGTAAAGTTCTATACATCCCTGTCTCACTGAACGCACTCAGTCAAAAAGGTGTTATTGACAGAACATCCAGCCTGTGACTGATTAGCACTGTGTTGAGGGCGCTGTCCAGAAGGTAAAGTTGTGTACACTATGATGATTACACTGTACATAAGTGGTGTCACAAAATGGCGATTCACTGCTTAAAAGAGTCACATGTTGAAGCACCATTCTCATATTTATCTTTAATTGTAACCTTAGCGCAGAAGACAAAATAATTTTATTCGAAACGTTGATTTAATGGTAATTTCTACCTCCGTTTCTTCCTGCTCAAGAATGACCAAGTGGATAGATCTGCAATGGAGAAAACTCATTGAAATTAATTAAGTTACAAGTACCAGAGAACTTCAAACTTTAACCTTTTTTATTCGTTAACCCTGTACCCAAACGTCAAAAATCATATGTTATATATTTATGTCCAGCTGACAAATATTAAACACGTTGATTTACGACAGTATTTATGGATTGAACGGTTTGAACCTTTTGACGTCATCACCGCACAGATAACTGTTGTGGAGTTAATGTGAAAAACGACCTGTAAAGGTCAGCAGCTATTTCCTGTTTGAACCCTGAATCGATTTTGTACTATTTAGTGGTAGCATTTTCTTTACAGCAAAACATCAATGTAATTGAAATGTTATAAACAGGATTTAGTCTTCAAACCGGATTAAAGACAGACGGCCACTCGCACCATCTGGCTTCAAAACAATACTAGCATATTGCAAAATATTTTCAGTATTTCAATTTGGGGACCGTTCAGTTATCTATATATTATCTAGATCAAATTTCTACAAATTTGTTCACGACCGCTCTTTCATCCAATATTCAATGCTTTATAACTTGTTTTCTATATAAGTAAAGTCAAAGACGATGAGGGGGTTGAAAATTAAAGCATGCAAAATGGTTGACAAAGTCGTACCCGCTTGACGTCAAGCACGACAGAGACCTGCGCAGGCAGTTGAGTGTAGTTTTTTATGAAGTCACAACGTTTTGCACATTTTGCCCCAAACAAGTTTCGATGGTGCATGGAATATACAACAGAGGGGCTTTTCCTCCTGAAAAATCATGTATGTCAATTTCCAAACAAAACGATACAAACTGGTCAATCATAGGTTTTTTTCCATCCTGCACATAAAGTATATTTTCTAAATTCCAATACTTCATGAATATCTCAATACTCTTTTATGAATGTTTCAATATTTTCATGTTTTATCATCTTTTAGACAGAATCACATGTAAAGGCATGTATCTTGATATGGAAGGGGTCATGTATCAAGTATGTCAACAAGGTGAAGGTAGGTATTGTTTTTGAAAATGATTCTTCAACGAAATCTTCTCCCTGAACAAATGAGTCTGTTGCAAACAGAAGTTGCAAATTGCGATTGCCTAAAATTTGAGAAAAGTACGACTGGCAATACATGTATTAAAAATCTCTTGCTAAATGAAACAACAGTAAAAAAATAATCCTGCAACATGTACCTAAAGCACGAAGTCTTTTGAATTTGGCCAGACAATTTTTCTACCAGGCACAGTCATCCAGAGAATTTTTTAATGAAAGCAAAACGCACATAAAGGTCTTTATTAGTGCTGCCCAGAGTTGTACAATGGCTTGCACATGTCACATATTGTACTGTCAGTATGGAGCTAAATGGAAATCTGGACAGAATAGTGAAAGATCCAATAAAATCCATGCAGTTTCCTTTGGAAAGAGCTCGATACCTTGTTCCATGTTTTCGGCATGAATCATATTACAGTTTTCGTTGTCTAAAGACAAGATGGCTATACAGACCATTAAAGGATCGCATTTCACGCAGACTAAACTTAAAAGCCAGACATACAGCATCTCAGAAGAATATCAAAGTGATCAGAAGCAGTATAATTTTGTATTTTCTAATGTGTATTTGTTTAGTGGTACACTTTACATGGGTACATTTTTCCAGACCTGTGAATATTGGACCATCTGCTTGCATCCTCTGAGATACGGTAATAATGTGTGACCTGTGATCAGTGGTCAAAAGTCTGAACTTCTGTCCAGATATTCTATCGATTCATCATTAAATTTGACGCGACAATGGAGCATGTAGGCTGGGAAGTTGATTGAACCCTACAATAGTCTCAATTCGGCCACGTTTATCCGTCAAGAGAAACTAGGGTACATCCTGATATGATAAATGACAAAAGTCACGCCATAGTGTCAATGTCTGTTCTTCGACAAAGATTTTACCAAAATCAAGGAAATAACTTGGACTTATTTTAACACAGTTCTTGATATGATCTGCATCACAAAGCAACATTGCATTGTCCATTTTTATCAACTTCCCCATGCTTGAAATCACATAAACTATTCCATGATTCTCTCACCAACAGATTTACTCAGTGTATGGAATCAAAATCTACCGAGGTTTGTTTACGTGAATCAATAATTCAAGCTGGCATGGACTATATAACAAGCGGGGGATATGGCAGCTTGTTCAATATTGAGAATCAAAACTTGGAAGTTATATTCCCGTAAGGAATTATCGGAAAGGAAAGAGATGAACTTTGTGTCCGTTTCCAATTGTATTTATTCAATAATATCATTAAAAGAAGCTTTCTATACAGCTTTAACATCTTTGATTTAGTCTGAAATAATTCATTTACCTTTTACAAAAATAATCTAGAAATTCATTCAAACACAAAATGGATCAGTCGACCAGTAAAATATGGTTGTCAGATATGATTTTCCATTGGACATGATGTTAGAAAGAATAGTCTGTTCACAACAATCAGTGCCTTTTCAGTTGATTAGTAATATTCTTGCGTTGTGACATCATCAATGTATGCATTTATTTATACGTTGAAACATGTCTTTTTGAATTCGTTTCTAACGAGATTCGTTTGTAACCTTTAGCCTATATAAACGTCATCAATTGAAGACTTTGACCTTGGGGGCAAGGTGGCATTTAAGTCTCATGATACTCTGATAGTTCTCGCGGTAGGATGGGAATTTGCGCCTACACAAAATCAAAAGCAATCGTACACGTGGTGTCTGCTACCCATTCTATGTTACTAAGCAAAACGATGTCCAAAGCCAGACTAAACGATTTCACGAGGGCGACTCTAGAGTTTGTGAGAGGACAGACATTCATATAATTGACAGCCTCAATGTGTTTGATTGACAGCTAGCTTCAGTGTGTTTGATTGATAGCTCTAATGTATTTGATTCAACATTCACGTTGCGTATCGAAAATTTGGTTCGATGGTAAAACGTCTATCTAGTCGGTATCAAACTGTATGTCCTTCTGCCAAGCAACCTGCGAGATATGTATAATTTTGTCAACTGGTGTTCCGCAGTATATGTAACTGTGTGTACATACCATCACTCTGATTTTACTCGAAATCATCATAACCTGGACAAACGCCTTCATGTCATAATAGGTTGGTACTTAACATTTGCTATTGGTGGATCCATTTGAGATTTGTTTGTTATTTTCATCTTTGAATCCCAATCTGTTTCATAATACTCAGTAGCTAATCACTTACAGACCATAAACTATCCATCGCTACAAGGTCAAGTTTGCCTGATCCGTTTGCTTGGTTTATCGTGTTGCAGTGGTAGAAGCATTTTACAGTTACTGCAGAAATAATTTGTATTTCATGTTTTTTATCATTGAATGTGAATTTTTGTCTATGAACAATTTTTCAGTACTACTGTCAAAATGGATTTGAAAAAGTCAATATGTGAATCAATTCGACGAGTTTTTTTTCAATTTTCACGCTGAAACTAGCAATTTTGCAGCAGTGCTGGAAAAAGACCCAAGAATGTTAGGGATGATTATCGTTCTCTACTGATCGTCAGTGTTCAAATTGCAAAATCTCGTCAAAATCGTTGTCTGTTTAAATTCTGGCCGTTGGAGCCATTCTTGGTACCACCATGGTAACGATGAATAAGGCGACGTTGATATTGCTTAAACCGAACTGTTAGCAAGACAGGAGGCGTGACGAATACCATCCCTTACGCCGTATTGACAGCGAGGCTGATGGTATCACAAATCGAACATCAACCTCAGTGTTAATACGGGGTAAAAAATGAAGCTACAACGTACATACGAGGACAAGTCTGATGGTCAATGTGGCATGGACAAGCGACCTGGAAAGTAAAAAAACAGTGAATAGATTTGGTAAGGTGATCTGCGAGTAATGGTTGTATAAAATTGACTCAAGTTCTTTACCTAACACAACATAACATAACGGTCAACAAGAAAATATAAAACGAGATGACTGAAAGAACGATTAAGAATCAAGGAGAAGTGTCAGTGTTATCGTTTCTGATGCTATACCTCAAGGTCCAAGGAATATGTATACAACCTGTTGCTTTGTCTATGTTTTACACGAGCAATGAGTACCACACATGGCACCGGGTCCAATAGGTCTGTGCGTAGGCCTGAACCGATTTTATACTCAAGCCATTTTCCAATATTGACTTAAATGAGTTCGACTTGAAGTTTCGCCTTGAAGCATGACATGTATAAATGTATATTCCGACAGTTCAAGGATTTGATTCCATGTTAAACAAGATATCCTCTGTTTGACTATATCAAACCTACATCACGTCCATGCTGTTTTCAACTGTTTTCTTGTGGATATCGTTGTACTAACATATGTAAAATATGATAAAAGCATATGTGGTATCTCCCAGGGTCAAGATACAGCGGACATGAAGGCCACTGTGCCTTGCTTTGACTCGGTACTTTTCACTTTGTAACGCCTGGGAGCCGCGGACCATGTGAATGAGCTTGAGGAAGACAAGATCATTGCCGCCAACAGGTGGTAGCGGCGAACCAATGCTGAAGAAATACTCTTTTGAACTAATAAAAGACGATGAATTATTTGAATATTTGGTGTTTGCATTCACGCTAGACGCAACCAGATTTTCCAAGCCGGTACGATTCACCCCATTAGATCGGTCTGAGCCATTCCGTACGATATGGTACAATGCCGTGTCAAGAGACGACGGTATGTGGCTTCCAAACTTTGCCAACCCGTACCAGTTACGCTCCCCCTCTAGTCGATGTTCAAACTACATGTTTTTACTTCATGGTCACGTGGTCGAGAATCGGACGATTGATTTCGTGACGTCATTCTGGTTAAAGTTTACACATAGATGTGGACCATTTCAACTAAATTACAGATTCTCTCAAATGCAGATACATATCCGAGTGTTTGACTTAATTTGACGCCATAAGAAAGATGAACCTCCAACCTTACATGGCGATCGAGTCAGTAAAATCTGCAGATGGACACCTCTCGTCATTCATTCAACCGACCAAACAAACTTCCGTTGGGGGCGCTGTTTAAGATCTCTCGCCATATTAATGTACAAATGTTGTGGATAGTATTTAAACGTATAAATGACACGGAAAACAATTTATGACGACCGTGTAACCTAGTTGTACTGACTTGATTTCTATGAATTGTAGCGCGATCACATTATTTTAAATATCACGGCGACACCATTTTGGCTTTTAATCAGTGGCTAAACAGCTTGGAAAGTTTTAAAATTCGATACATTACCATACAAAAAAGAAAAAAAAAACCCATCAAATAAAGCCCTTAAAATAGGCATTCGGCACAAGGATGGGTCACATCACACATAACGGTTTTTTAAAGAAACCATTATGTACCCTGAGCGAATATCACTGCTTGTGTCTCCTCGTCCATGTTCCGCATTGTGATTGGTATCGGAAGCAGTATAATTTCAAATCAGAACTAATGTTTGCTTTGTCGTAGTTTTTGTCTCCTCAGTTGGTTTAGGTGGAATTCATCTCACTATGTCAGTTTTTGGCGCCAAAGACCTCATGGTGCGATATGAGGTCACTGTGAGGATTAGAATCATATTTATCTTATCTCATTGTCCGTGGTTGCATCGGCTAAGCACTGGGACAAGTAAGACATTAACTAAAGCCTGTATACGATCACCGTTGCTGATAACACCGCACCCACATCGTACGGCATTTTTTAATGGAAATGACATTTGTGCTTAAAAAACCTTGCTCACACCGTGACGATTGGCGCGCAAAGGAACCTGTCTGACGATAAAATGTTACAACGTGATCTCGCCGCTACATTTGTCATTTGTACTTTGCAGAGGCCTACCGGATTGCTGCGCTGAACAGGCTGTGGATAAGACAGTACCAAGAACAAGCTGGCACTGACTTCTCTCGTCAGAAAGATTAATGCTGCCATCCTGGTTGACTCGGTTAAAGTTGACTCTTAACCGTTGGACAAATGGACACCTTACATGACTCTAGAACCAACCTAGACGCCTTAAATTTTACCATCGCATAAAACTGTCTCACAACTGAACATATTTGTTTCTTAGGCAACAGAAGTACACATCATTCAGTTTTGTCCTTCCTTTCAAATACAATTAGGGTCGCTGTAACAAACGCATAAATCTGGTGCCGTGAATGGGAAAAGTATGTACACTTTTAGTTTGATTTTTTATATGACCTAGCCTATATTGTCGATGACTCACTACTTGCAGAAATTGTTGTAAATTTACCAATATCAAATATGATACAATGGGCGTCCTGCGTCCTGACACTCAAAATGGCGCCGGGTAACGACGCTAAGTCTGTGTTACATCCCATGGCGGAGTATGTACCCAAGTTTAATACAACTGCCTAGGGTGCACCGGGTAGGTTCACGACCGGCAACGTTTTCCAATAAATGAAAAATTCAATCAAAGATAAATTGATTCCGTCTCCCGCGATTCAAACTTCATAGTAAAATTCACACGCATTTATTATCCCTCGTGACTTCGAATTTACAAATGCTATATATTTCCAACCCGTGGGATAATTTATTGCATAATGGATTTCAACCAATAATTATGGGAATGACACGTTGATAGGTCATGATCTGACCCCAGATCACCTCGTCTTCCGCCACACCTGAAATGAATATACATTTGCAGATTTACTCTGTCGCCACGGAGAAAACTCGTACGCGCGTTCTTGGAGTAAATTTCATTATTAATGAGGCAGATTTTATGAAGACACGTGCAAGGCGTTCGAACAGCCAATGAGTTTCCAACGATCACTCACTATGTGTGAAGAATGGTGATATTGAGACCTGGACGCAGTCGTTTTTCAAAACAGCGTGTTAAACGGTTTTTTTTTGAAATTTCCAGTTCAGTTCAACACTGAAAGTAAAACATGCCACGTAATATGGAAAATAAACCCGCCATTAGTTCTCAATCATTATGAACAATTTGTCGAAAAGGGCGTTATTCTGCCAATGTATACAGTGTAGCTGGTACCCAGTGTAAACGTGTATCTGACCGGCGAACACACATTCTGTGTGTGAACTCATCGAGCAGTGAATACAGCCGTTTCATTGCGTGCGAAACGGGAAATACCAAATTGTTATTTCGTTCCTGTTAAACTTGTGTTTTCCTTGCGCATTAAAGTACTTCGCTATTGAAGACGGCTTGTTTTCTTACATAATCTCAGAGAAACGAACGAGAGTTTGACAACACAGCTTGTTATAGCAAATGCACCTTGCTTGGGTAGAGTTGAACTCTTCTCTGTTGTGACTATCAGCCAATCAGAAACTGGGAAATAAAATCGAAATTGGCAGGACGATGTTTATGAAAGCAGAAACTTTGGTCGTGTGCACACTGTCAGTTTTGTGATCCTGGGATCAATATTATTGTAACATGTCACCGTATGCCATAAATCAAGTCCCCTGTGATGAGTATGTACGTCGTAAATTATGACAGCGCGGGGTTACTTGGCGCTATTCATTTCCGATGTGTGCCCGTGGTCCAGTGTCTTGGCTCTGTTCTCAGCCCAGGAAGAGGTCAACTCGGAATGTATGAGTGAGCTGTGGAACTCGGCCAGCGGCGAGAAAAAGGCGTCGTCGACTCGACAGGGAAAATAACTATGATACATCACTAAATGGCCTTACTATTACAACCCGGCGAAATTTATCTAAAATTAAGGCGGATCATCGTTTAACTCACCTGCTTTGCAACACATGTCCATTTCCCTTTCCAAATCAATAAAACCTGGACACTCTTCTGAGGCAGGGATAACATGTGTTATCTGTCCGGACGGTTCATCGTTTGTGTACGCCAAGCCACAGTACGCGGCCAGATGAACACTATGCCGTACTCTCGCGTGGTTTCGACAACAAAATACCTCATGTACCTCCGTTCACCTGGTACAATCTAAGTGACTATTTATACAGAACCTGCGCATAGCCAGCTCTGTGTAAATTTACTGATAAGCCTGGAGACCTTTGAAAGGCGTGTGTTGCCATGTACAACTGTAGACATTTCGTCATTTAAGTTGTTCATTAATTAGGTTTGATTTTTTTTTCTCTCTCTTCCACACCTAGGTACGTGATCGGTACGAACAGTACCCCTTGAAAATTACCTGGGGGTTAAAATCTATAAATTACCTTCAAAATTTAGAGAGAAATTGTGTATTAATTCAGCTGCATTGCTAAACAATGCGACGTTAAACGCTGATTTATTATAAGAGGAGCAAGACTTAAATTGTTACTTTGTCGCTGAATAAATCGTAGAACATGTATGCCTCTTGTGGCGGGACTTTGGTTTGAAAAAGCAAAAAGTGATCATATTAACATTGATCTGGCTATGTTGTTGACGGGATAGAGTTTTTCGTAATCTCAATCTGAAAACTTTGTATGATAGTGAAGTTGTCGCAAAGTGCTCTAGGGAGTGCTTTTTGTCAACGTTTCCATGGTAAAAACAGAATGTAACTAAATGGTTTATTTGCAATGGACGTTTTGTACATTAATCTATTTTAGGGAGTTGACAAGTGTTGTGTTAAGGTGATCATTATCTGGCGGCGTTGTCTACGGCGGTTTCAAAGGGAGCATCTGATCTGTACTTTGAAGGGGATCTCCGATAGCGAGTCGTTTGAACATTTGTAATTGATTGGGTTTTAGACATGAGGTGGGTATACGATAAGCACCAAAGGTCATACTGTGACGGCAGTGATATATTTCTGTTTTTGTTAAAATTTCGATGTTTATATTTATTGCTGGAAATAAAATTCATCAAATAAATTACACAATACTTTAATAAAAGTATATTTTATTTATGATTTAGTGTTGGTGTGATTTCACTATACATCGTGCGATTGTTGTAACATGTACGGTGTCCTGGCCGATTGTATACTTTTGGCGAGTTTCTTTGGCTGACCTCATCGTAAATGTGCCGACTGAACACTTCAAAATCAGGTTTCCCGTTCTATATTCAGAGTTTCTATCCCGAAACCAGCGTATAGTGCAGGGGTTTCATTAAGAGCCGGCAGCCGGCGAAATTGACCGGTTACTCTCACGATTTCGTCGGCTACTTTTTCGGAAAATTTGAACTCTTTCATAGCTGAAATATGTTTTACCTTCTGAAATGATACGGACAAGTTTCACAAACTGTGTAGTCAAACTTTGCAACGGCTTTTATGTGAAACAAAATTTAGAAGACGAGCGACTACTACGATCGCCTTGTACTACGATGCAGCACGGTCTTGCGTATACTGCCTTAATAAAAATCAGAATTGCAACGGACGATTCTATTGGCTACCTGAATTGCTGATCCCGATGTGGTGACCTTTATATACGCCAATAAAAACGTGCGTACTACACCTGTCGGCTGTCATTTGCTCAATTCAAAATGGTCGATGAACAAATGAAGACGGAATAGATCGCAAGGTCAAGCTTCTCTGTACGATCTTTGGTTTTGAAGTGGACCAAGAAACAAGAAAAGGATAATTACTTGGATTTAAACTGTTTTCGAAGACAATAGCCTGATTTTTTTCTCACGAAAAACTTCCCGATTACAGTTCGAATTTAGTAAGCCGACGTGCGTTGCACCGTGGTAGGCGTAAATGTCAAGGTATATAACCAGCTGGACGTATTATATGTACTGCTTTTTGGTCTATCGACGCCAATAAAAACGTCACCCAGAGAAGGGTTAAAATACCTCTAAAAGACCTCTAAAATTCACTTCAAAAGAGATCGTCAGGTTAAATCCAAATGTGAGCTTCTGAACGTACTAATTTTCATATCATATATCAAGCTTCTTACTTTGCATACCCATATAGTCAAATAACCTTGAGGGTCTTTGTTTCTATTTGCGAAATATGGTAATGATTGTCATTTTTTATCGTTATTGTTAAATAAATTATCCTTTTTACCTCCCCAGTGGCATGAAAGTTCTTCATCTACATATTGCCATACCAAATATCAGGGTTCTTACATTAATTTTAAAGCAGAACATTATACATAAATGAAAATTTTCTCATTTACTGTGCTTAAAATATCAGTGTTTCATCCAGGATGGCATCAACAAGGGGAATTTCCCCCTTTAATAGAACATATTTTGGGGATTTCACCAGTTTATGTGTTTTACTTGTACCTCTACATTTAATTGGGGGGAGTGGTCCGCCTTGACAAATTAATTGGGGTGCCAACATTTCAACAGAGGGGCAATCCCCTAACCCCCTGTCTAGATGTAACACTAATAACATCGTCTACAATATCAAATTTGTATCATTAATAATAGTAAATTATTGTAGTTTACCTCCCAAAAGCATAGAGGTTCTTAGGTTCTAAGACTTCAATTTTCTTTGTTCAAAATATCGTCAACATTACCACATTTTACTATTTGTAATTATGAATTATCATATTTAGGCCTATTCTCCCAGGTAAAATGGCTTTTATGATATGAACACAAATTGCCCTGGAACACTGACAATTCTCCTGAAAATACTAGAAATTCATGTGACTATGAGCTGTAAAAAGTGAATTTTAACTCATTTTTCAGGGTTTCCGGCCTTCGGCCGGGAGGGGAAAACCCCCTCCCAGACCCTCCCCCAAGACGACCGCTTTGTGGTCATGGCAGCTGCAAGCCGCCTACTTTTTCATTCTGGCCCCCTACTTCAAAAGTTAATGAAACCCCTGGTATAGTGCAATGTAAAATAATAGCACTGTATAGGTTTGATAGCCTTCTAGCGAGGAAGCTTTTTTTCTTCTTCAGATGATGTCACTTGCTATAATTCACTTCTACATCCAGAGTTTTGGATTTATTGTAATCGCAAGTGACTAACAGTCAAATATTACGTCATCAACGCTGCACATGTATCGTGGTGGAAAACTTAGAAGCATGGAAGATGCAAACACATATCTCAATGGTAACGTTCTTAACGAGAAAACTAATTGATTTGTTAATGATCACCTTGGTTGACCCTGTCACATGACGAAGAGATACACGTCTCTACAAATGTCAGCCCCATCAACGGATAAGAATACGCCTTAAATGAGCATTTCTAAAAATAACCAGGTTTGTTCACGAGCCGTGTTTTAAGGCCTGTAACAGAAAACCGACAAGTTGCAAAGTCTCGTATGAAAATTGTACGTATACGCCATTGGTATAAATATCCCTACCACTTTAACACTGAACTCTAACACTTTAGCAAAAATAAGTAGGACATGTCACGACTGTGCGATATAAAGCAGTTTAAAAGATTGTAAACATGTGCATAGTCCCATGTTAACCATAATATGTCATAAATTCCGAAGGAAAAATAGTGGAAAGTGTCACAGTGTTAATTTTGCAAACTAACTAAAACATAATTGCTTTATAACACACCAAATAACCCCACATGCTTTTCTTTCTATCTCTCAAGAACCAAAGAATCAACACGTTGAAAGACTTTAGTAAGCAGCACCGGCCAGTAAAACTTTTGGCTGAAATGTAGGGAACACAGGCGACATGTTGAGAATTACCGGAGAACAGCGGTAATATAACTTCATGATATAGCTAGGAGATATCTTTAAAAGTTTAAAAATGGAGAGAGAGAGAGAGAGAGAGAGAGAGAGAGAGAGAGAGAGAGAGAGAGAGAGAGAGAGAGAGAGATGTTGGAGCTACCAGGCATACAGATAAAAACTACGGAGAGAAACAGAAATGGAGAGTCTGGTAGAGAATATATATATATATATATATATATATATATATATATATATATATATATATATATATATATATATATATATATATATATATATATATATATATATATATATATATATATACTTGTTTAGTTCAAGATCAGCCGGAGTAGAGTGCTCAATACTAGAGTAGAGCTAAATACACAACTGAGTTGATCAGGATAATTTAAATTACATTTCCACTACAAATTTGTTGTGGAAATGTAATTTAGATTATCCTGATCAACTCATATACATATATATATATATATATATATATATATATATATATATATATATATATATATATATATATATATATATATATATATATATCAGTATGTCAGTCAACTAGTTATTATTACTCATGACCAACTTGCAGGTCACTCAGTCAGTAAGGCAGACAGACGGTAGATTAGCGATATATTTTGTCGGACAGCCTACAATGCAGTCAATTCACAAGGCAGACTGATTATCATGTCCTTGGTAAGCGGTATGAGTGGCGGGGTATTCTGTCCTTCGACTGTGTTCCCACTATCCGGAGAGACACACCGTTGCAGTGATAGCGAAGTTCGCATGGTCGACCGAGTAAGATGGCCAGACAGCATGGATGTGATAAGTAAGGGATATCAACTCTTTGGTGAGTGTTGGTTGAAAATCGGATCAGTTTATTCCGAAAGTCTGCACTCATTCCTTGCCTTAGATCATTTATTATTATCGACAACTCTGTACTGTAAGTTTCCCACAACCATTTTCCTTCCCATATTCATTTTTAGCATCACTTACCTTGACCGTACTTCATTGACAAATCTTTTTTTCCACACGTTCAATTTGATATCCCCTGTAAGCATTTATTCGTTCTATTAATCGCCGGAGTCAAGGTCTTTCATTTTGAGAGTCGTGTATGCTTATATGTGAACCCGACAACAAATTGTTACTCGGCGTACTTTGTAATAGAAAAGGTTTTGGTACAAGGATACGATGTCGAACCATAACATTGGTCTGATCGTGATCATGACCGATTATTTGCTTTAAAAAAGAATCTGAGAATATTTATGAATGTCCGACAAAATTTTTGCTTGACAACGTAATAGAACTCAACAAGTAGTTGTCAAGGAAACTCTAAAAATCGACAAAAAGTTCAGATATTCTGATGACACATAGAGTGTGCTGGTGAGCTGAAACAAAAATCCTCTAAAAATATACATGAAAATATAAAACTATTTTCATCTGATTTTAATACCTACAACAAAGTAGACTACAAACGATTATTAAAGTGAATTAAAGCGCTCTATCATGATAAACCGCAGTACAAGATTTTTCCAGCTTACCTCTAACAATTTCCTTGAACATTGATAATTTTGATATCAAAAGAGAAACATCAACATCAAGCTTCTATAGTAAGAGCAAAACGAAATTTAGTAGTTGAAAAATATTAAATAACCGTTACATGATTTATTTATACACCAGGATTACATTTGTTTCAAATTTGCTGACATTGAGTTCACTCTGAGATGTACTAAGGGCGATTTTGTCTTTGTTGTACAACACTATAGCAGGGACTGCATGGTGGACGCGGACATCCGACATTTTGGGATTTTACAGAACATGAATTGCCTGAACGAACACTGTGATACCTTTACATTAATCAGTGATGGTAACAGTGGCTCCTTGCCAGAGAACACAGTCATTCACAAAGCGGTGATGCTTTTCATACAATTTATACTTATGTAGCAGAAACAGGCAGTGATAATTTCAGTAAAAATATCATTGGTCAGTCAGCGTCTATGCTACAAAGGCGAACATCATAGAGTTAATTTCCTTCGCCAGTGTCCCCTAGTTAGTAAACGCATTTCATTTTGAAATATTGCTACCTGACTGTTTGTCGAATACGAAACAAATGTTCGCGGCTTTTTAGGGAGATGGTTTAACATGGCATTTTATTACATGAAATGACATCTTTATACGTGCTGCATACTGCTCATGATCATCTTCGTGAAGATTTAAGTCATGGATAAACTATGATTAAACTATGATTACTTCCAGTGATTTGCAACTTGAATGATTTATTCAGAGAAATTCAAATGTGCAGACTAGACGGTCGAGCATAAAAGCGGTGTCGGAATGTCTCTGTTAAGACAAAATTTATATTTTAAGTTGATCTGAGAATACAGATAAGTCTTTGATAAAGATAATTAAAACATAATTTGATCTGAGAAAATCGGCCTGATTTTTATGATTAAAGTGGAAGAGTGGAAAGAAAACAGGATTAGGTGATAAAAATACTGTCTTTTTGGGTTCAACCCTCAGGCACAGTCAATGAATCAACGACAAAGGTCTACCCGAAACGTCTGTTATTTTTTTTTGCTCCAATGCTAGAGTTTTTAATACTGCTTTTATCAAGATTTTCCAATTTTAATTGTGAAAGCTTGTTGGATTTCTCTTTAATTCGCGCTTGTGTTGTGTTGAAACTCGTTTTTATGGAGTTCTTTATAATTCGAACTATTGTTATTTTTACTCGCAAATCAATTAGAAATATACATTTTATTTTTCACAGTTTTTTGCATGATTTGACGGCCTTGAAATTAATTGCACGAGCTGAAGAGCATTTCTTGAATTTGCTTAGAATAACGAAGAAGAAACTTTTAATATACGCTTGTCATTTCTTATACTGATAAAAAAGTTAGTATGAATATAAAACGACAAACTCGTAGAGTGCACTCTTTATCGCCATGTAATCATCTCAATATATTTTTAATCAAGTTTCAAATAGTCAGACGATTTTTATCAAAAGTAGAGCAGTAGTCAATTGTTCAATAACTCTTTACAATGTTTTCAATGATTCACCATTCGTCGGGATTTTCTTTTTACTCACAGCATATTTTTCTGTTGTCAAGATGTAATATTTCTGAACAAAGTATAATCTATGAGATTTTGACTCACCTCCTATTTGGAATATTTTTAGAAAATCACATCTTGAACATTATCAGAAAGCTGTTGTCGCAAAGGAATTTTTCTCCGGGTTGGGTAAGGCGGGATATTCTTCGGTGATTAACTTGTTGACAATTTAATTAGGCGGGAAATTTGTGACCTACCTGATCTGACCCGGTGTTGCTGGTACCAGTGGCCGTGGGGTCACGTGGTTGAACGGTACTTCTTGGTGATGTAACGGGGTGTTTATATGCCCACATGTCGCACTAACGCGCATCGCTTTATCGAGCACCCACATAATTTAAGGAGGCTAATGACGCTTTGCTGCCAAGCCCAGCTGAAAAAAGAGAACTGCCGGCACGATACAATTTCTCATCGGTATCGGTGCTTGCTCTCTCTCTGAAAACGAAAACTACAGAACTAAATCTCATGATAACCGCAAAGACAGTGTCATATCATCATTGGAGCTTTGAGAAAATTGATTGATTGACCAAACGATGACGTGATTTGTCCAACTCCGATCTAGGGTCTCATCTTCAGTGTAGTGCAATATTTTACAGTTTAAAGCAAACAATTTCAACGAAATCTCTGGAGAAACAATCGGCATATTCCCACAAATGTGAATTTTACATCCTACGTCAAACTTTCCGATTAAGCGGATGCTCATCATCGGTCAAACGTTTCAATTTAAACCTGTTGATTGATATGATATCAGTCCATAGCTCGACTCAAGTCATCTAATAGCCAAGAGTTGTCGTCAAATATTATTGGAAGTAAGTCATTAACAAAAAATGGCGTAAAACCTGCAACGCGATGTTGTATTTATCCTCTCTAAAGAAATGGTTGAGCTCTGATTTTGTTGACAAATCCATTTTTTTAAGAGAGTCGAGAATTTGTCGGTTTTTATTCTTTCAAACATAATTATCGGTGACACAGAGGGACTTACAAACATTTAATTCTTTTTTATTTTGACTTCTCCGATGTAACTCTTTATGTGAATATTTTTATAGCATGTTTTTCTCTCTTTTCTACACTGTTCATATGGATAACATAATATTTAATTAGTTTTCCAACCATTTGAATATATCCATAGGTAACTTCTCGCCTGGAAAACAGAGAAACACGGCGTTATTTTTGGTAAATCTCGGTGATTAGATTCAGGTTGAAATCGACATTTGCTTAAGTATATTCTGGAGAACATTGACGAATTAAAATATTGTCAATATCAAGGCTAGCTGCACACTGACAACGTGGTTTGTTCAATGTTGGCAACAAATAGATTATTTAGAAACGAATACTTCATCTTTATCGCTCGTTGTACAATTCGTCATAGTGTATACCGTCTTGTCTCTCTCCCTTTATCTTGTTTATCGAGATGTCTTAAATTATCATTTTGATTCCGATTGGCATCTTATTAAACCGCCCCCTTCTTGACAACGCGACGGTATAATATGTTGACTAATTATAATACTGCCAGGGATTATCATTTAATTTGTAATTGGACAGCGATGGCTAAACTAATTTTACAGTATCACATTCACAAAAATCTTTCCTAAGAAAATATTTTTTTTTTAATGTGGACGTATTAATAAAGTTAATACATATATTACCCAATGACATATATTATGTACGAATCGTATTCGTTAAAATATCGATTGTACCGACCAATCATCATCATCATCATCATCATCATCATCATCATCATCTACCTGCAAACCGAACGAAATTTATAGCAATGACTATGAGAGACAGACGCTAGGCTCATGAAAACATACAAAACAGTATGATTTGTAAAATACCTCAAAATATTTCCGTGAAAACGGGAGGAATCTGTGGAAATTTACGATACTTGCCTGGACTCTGTAGTGTCACATACTGAGAAAGGGAACGCTTACAGAAATATGGTTCTTTTACCGTGTAGGTCGTTAACATGCAACTAGTGGTTGAATGGGCGGCAGATGATCAGTTATCAGAAATATGGGACCTCGGCGTATACACCAACAGATTATCCGAAATCAGAATTCTATATTATCAGTGATTTTAGAAGTAAATGCATTTATAAATCGACATGCCCTTCACTTGACTGCACTAACTCATCCGTTAGCATTCAGAGGACCTGGTGTTCAAAGTTACCTAACGGCTTCGCTTCACAAGACCGTATCATGGTACGCCATTTTGAATTTTTTGAGAGACTGCAGATACCATCAAAATGGACCATGCAGTTGACTCGCAACATCAGCCGATATGAAATCTACCATCTTATGTATCGGCTTCTTAGAATAGATTTTCTCGCAAAACCATGAACAAGTAAGTTTTATAGACATTCGACTTTTTACGTGATGATAAGCGAATAATCTTTATGCTATTATTCACAATGCAGGATCAACGTGTTGACATCCCGTCAACGAACCTCTAAAGAGGCTCTATTCGAAGTATCACTGAAATGCCGTGTGGTAAGCATACATTGCCATAAATGTGAATGAATTTCAATGACAGGTTCAGAAACGTTGCTCTAAACTCAACCATAGGCACAACATGCATCACAGTCCACCGATGATGACCTTGTCATGATTCACAAACATGGTTTTGTTTTGACATATGAAACATACATTATTCAAAATCTTCTTCGTAGATATGCACTTACATTACTGTACTTCGATATCTTTTACATTTAATGATAACTGACAGAATAAGATAAACGTTAAACTAATAATAAAATAGGGTGTTTGAAAACGCATATGACCAATACGTTATATTAAAAAGGACATCTGATTTTTTCAAACAAAGAATGAATGAAATATTTCTCATAGTCTTAATTCAATAAAAGAATTATCCTTTGTGTCCAGACATAATGATCATAGATATAATAATAACAATGTAAAGACAATGAAGTTACTTCTTGAATAAGTTCTTCAGTAACTACTCTGAAATCATCAGCTGGTTTCAAGATATCAACGATCAAATTGCAGGATATATGCATTACGCCCTCTCGCGACAAGAGATGACTTCATATCCCCGTCTCTGTGTCTGCCTGTCTTTCTACACATTGTTCAGTCCTACGTGTAGGCCTACTGGCAGTTTGATTTTACGATTTAAAACGTATCATTCTTTGCCGTATAGATAACAAAAATCACAAAATATGGCTTTGGCGCTTTAGGATACAGTATTGACAATTGTTTTTAGGTTTACTTGAATATATTTAGCGTAGTATCCTACTGAGCTACCAAAACCCCCAAAGTAACAAGTTGAAACTATGCAGTGCCTTCATTTTAATAATCACCTACAATAATGCTAATATGCTTGCTGACCATTATGATGCACTTTTATTGCTGATGCATTTGCCGATGACCTCGACAACAGCGACCACCTCGACGACGACCATGACGATGATGATGATGATAATAATGATAATAATGATGATGATTACGACGCTTGAGGCGGCGACGACGACCATGCTTCTGCTGCCGACGACGACGAAGACGACGACGATGCATGCTGTTGTTGGTGGCGGTGGTGGTGGTGGTGGTGATGGTGGTGGTGGTTGTGATGATGATGATGATGATGATGATGATGATGGTGAAGGTGGTGGTGGTGGTGGTTGTGGACATAATTGTGATTAAGATGAAAATGAATAAGACGACTAAAAAGACGATGATGATGGCCACCATTGTGACGTCATCATCAATCTTGTCATTTAATTTCAAACTGTAAGAAATTAACTAACACGGGTCTTCATTTGATGAGGACTCTACAGCAGTATTAATGCACAGATATCCAAATTAGAGAACCATGCAGCAGATTATCAGATAATAGTGGTGTAAGTAAAGGCCAGAAAAAGGACATGCGTGACCAACCTCAGAATAATTGCATCGACCGAAACGACGAAACTGCGGATCAACAAATCATTCGGTCAACTGGATTGCGTAAAAAGGTATTTGCGCAGTTTCCATTTCGAAAAATCAATCGCAATGCATCTCTTTACATGGAAATGGATTATCATTCGATAATTTCTGTGCAGCAAATGAACAGCATTTGAATATCGCCTGGAAAGTTGATTAGGTTGGTGTGTTGGGTGTCAATATTGATCGTACTCGGCAGCTGGAACCTTTTCCAGAAATGTCAGTCGAAAATGGAGAAATAGACTTAAAGTCTTCCATTCGCTTACCGGTCGACGGTGATTAAAGCTCCCTGGGATAAACTCAGGTCTGCAGTAAAAATATTCGCGGTGAATGAGTGAGGGCGCCTTCTGTCGACTATTTGCTGAGCTTGTTGCCGCTGTATACCCGGATGTTTTTCATTAAAAGACAACAATCTAAGATCACGTTGTTTGTTTGTCGTGGCGGTTTAAAAGGTATCGACTTTCTGTTGAACGAGGGTCGTTTGCCGGGATACATTTCTGAATCACCTCTGATGATGTTAGTCGAGTCCGTTCTATCACGTCGCGCACTAGAAATTTAATGGTGTTCTCACTTCAGAATATTTCATTGTATGACACCATATTGCAAACGTGTAAAACGAGTAAGGCAAAATTCGTAAAGCAATTACTTTTATCAGATTATTGTTTAATTTCCATCTTACACCCGACGATCGTAGTTTACTGAAGAAATCAGATTCCGTCAGATGGAAGAGAAGTGTGAAATAACAAACAAAATGATATTAAAAACTAGAGTAATATGGCAGAACTTTTCTGATCTCAAAGAATACTTTTGAGGTACCGGAAGCTGTTTTCAGTCGTTACATGGCTGTAGCCTGCGGGTGGTTATACAGTCGCCCTATTTGATAAAATAGGTCGTTATATTTTTCAAAAGGAAATAAAAGTACGCTTTGAGGACGGGGATTGCTCGTAGTGTGTAATCTCCTTCCGTAAACTTTGACGAAAAATAAAGTGTTGGCCAAAAAATGTCACAGATATGAGATCTACATCGTTGTGTCGCATTTCTTTGCACGTAGACCGTCGGACGCAATTCGGATATAGTCCCTGGCGACACATGTCATTAATAATGAGATAAAAATGAGATAAAATCACCACATAGTGATGATAATAAGTAGTACATGCATAATTTAATGGCTGTGATAACTTCTTTCCATTTCTACATAAAATATTGTCCAGTTTTGAGAATCAAAAAGTTAAAAAAATTCACGTGTGTCCTCTGCGCGGAAGAAGCAAATCTTGCATCTGTCATATGTGTATATATATATATATATATATATATATATATATATATATATATATATATATATATATATATATATATATATACATATATATATATATATATATATATATATATATATATATATATATATATATATATATATATATATATATATATATATATATACACACACACACACACCCAAGCATACCGATGTCTTCGTAGGAAATAAAAGTGATCGATACCATAGCAGAGCGTTAGAAACAATAACGTAATTTCCTTCTTGTACAAAGGAACAAAAACTGAGTCTTAAATTTCACGTATCTTGCAATTATCAGAAAGCAACTATTTTTAGGGTTGTTAACAAATTACTGGTTCTTACAATCATCCTACGATCCAGGGTATTTTAACGACATATAACATATTTTGATGGCGATATTTTGAGGCCAACTCAGAACGTTAATTTAACAGCGTAAATTTCTCAGCGTGTTAGAGTAACTAATAGAGTTACGATATATCTCTGTCTTGGTGGCTTATGTTGATTATATAAATCAATTTTTACACACTGAAACAGTACAAGATTCATTCTCTAGTTAGGTATCTGTAATTTGCATCGATCGCACATACAGATCGCATGCACACGTATTGCATACGAACAGATCGCATATACAGATCGCATACACACAGATCACATACACATATATCACGCACATACACATAAAAACTGAAGTTGCGTCATTAAATCCCTCAACGCAGTCGGTTTGAACACGACTAATATCTATGGTGTCCAATCCATGCCAAAATTACTACTTTGATTTTACAACACAACATGCCATTCCGAATTCTATTTTACAATTCAACATGCTATTTCACAACTCAACATGCTATTTGACAACACATCATGGACTTCCAAATCCTATTTTACAACTCAACATGCTCTTCCCAATTTCATTTGACAATTCAACATGCTATTTCACAACTCAACATGCTATTTGACAACACATCATGGACTTCCAAATCCTATTTTACAACTCAACATGCTCTTCCCATTTCATTTGACAATTCAACATGCCATTTCACAACTCAACATGCTATTTGACAACACATCATGGACTTCCAAATCCTATTTTACAACTCAATATGCTCTTCCAATTTCATTTGACAACACATCATGGACTTCCAATCCTATTTTACAACTCAACATGCTCTTCATTCGACAATTCACATGCTATTTCACAACTCAACATGCTATTTGACAACACATCATGGACTTCCAAATCCTATTTCACAATTCAACATCCCATTCTAAAGCTAGCTCTGCGGAGCAGGGCAGTGTTACTGGCTATCGAACAAGATTCAAAATGGCGGACGCGAAATGGTCCCCTCGCACAGAGAGAGAAATGCGAACTTTGCACAAGTCTAAAAACGCAGCTTAGTACATTGTGTATCTAAACAAAATGAGCGTGCTCGAAAACTAGGATCGATCACGATTATAAATTAAAAATTGCCTGTTTTTGGAAAAGAAACTGCGCGCTGCAATCAGCAGTTTTGTCTATTGTGCACCGTGCGTGGGAGGCTTATCGTGAAAGACCGAGATTTACTATATGGCGCATGTGATATGGTCCCATCGCATAGAGAGATGAAAATAGGCTTTGTCTAAGTTCAAAAGCACAGCTTAGCTCATCGTGCATCTAGACAAGTTGAGCGTGCTCAAAATAGGAGATCGATCACGATTATGGTGAAAAAACGATTGTTTTCGGTGGAGAAACTGTGTGTTGCAACCAGTGGTTGGTTTTGCCTATGGCGGTCAGCAGGGCTGTGGTGGGAGGCCTTTAGCCGGCAAGGGGTGGACCAGTGGGGAGTGGAAAATTTTCGAAAAAAAATTCCCCACAAATTTCAATAAAAATAATCAGCCAAAGAACTTGAGAAAAACAGATGACGCACTTAGGTAAAAGGAAAAAAAATCCGTCAAAATTCTGAAACATTTTTATTTTAGTCTGCATCAGATATACTATGATTCTTTGGCCAAGAAAGGGGGGGAGGGGAGATCTGAAGGGTATAATCGTGGCCAGTAAATGAAGTAACTTTTTTATTTTATAACTTTTTGTTTTGTTCATCATATGTTTTTCTTTCACTGAAGTTTGGCATCGTAAAGTAATTCGAGATATAAGATAATATAAAAATCATATCTATGATTCTTTGGCCAAGAAAGGGGGGGAAGGGGAGATCTGAAGGGTATAATCGTGGCCAGTAAATGAGTAACTTTTTTATTTTATAACTTTTTGTTTTGTTCATCATATGTTTTTCTTTCACTGAAGTTTGGCATCGTAAAGTAATTCGAGATATAAGATAATATAAAAATCATATCTGTGATATCGATTGTTAACAACTGTATTGTGGGTCTTTACACTATGATTAATTAACAAGAATTCAACAATTCAGGCAGCTTGCATCGGTACATAAAATGGGAAATATTCACCAACCATATGACAAACAATCACTTTCTTTGTATTTCACTATTCAACGAAACTGATTTCCATTGTAATGTTTAAACTTTATTTTACAATTAAACATTACAAATCCGTATTTTTCTTTTCAAAATTTCATTTGTACACTTGTCTTGACGGTTTCGCTTTTCTTTCTAATTCCACATAATATCCCTCGTCATATACACAGGCTTGCAATTGAGATATTTCATACTCAGCTTGCTGGAGATTGGTCACTACATCATCATTTATGATACCATGACCAGTGCCGTTCAGAACAACAACAAGCCGGAGCAGTGTTACCATTCTTCGGTGTAGCCCATCATACTCATGATCGGTACTTTCTAATTCTCTTTCCAATAGCTGTATTTTCTCTGTGATGGTCTGCCTGATGAAGGCTGTGTTACGTGAACGATTCATTTCAATGATTATCATAAGTAGCGAGCAGCCATGACAACTGACAACTAAGCCTCAGCAAGCGGAGATGTAAAATACGAATATCAGTCCGGGTCAGCTCCAAAATTGGAGACTCATTATGATAATGTATTCCGGCATTCAGCCAATCATCGACCAGATTACATCATTAATAAAGTACAGGTCACGCTGGGTCACAAATTACCCACCAAGTGTGATCGGCAGTTTTGGGCCGCTTATTAAGCCCCTGTCTTGTGAATTTCGACGAATTTCGACAGTCAACATAATCCACGTGTTCTGCAGAAGGTCATGTCCAACAAGGAGTCCGATTAGTAAACAAATATTCGAAATATTGACGATTCATTTCTACCCCCAGTTTATCGATTTCGCTCAAGTACCGAGAATCATTTTGTGGATGTTCGTCATCTCTATTAGAAATACTGTTATAAAGGTTATTTGTGTAGGTACGCGTATAACATTTTGCAAGAAAGAAGAGCAATGTCAGAGCTTTAAAACGATACCTGTTTTGTAGTTGTCAAACGCAGACTAAAAATGGTACGCGATTTTGAAAATGTGTTGACAGAGTGGCCACACAACTGTTCCCCATTCGGTAGAATTTGTATCGCTGCCATCTCCGATACAAATGGGGTATTCTGAACGATCTGTGTAGGTACACGATTTATATTCGCAGGACTTCAAGCCAGAGTCTAGGAATCACAGCGATATATGGGGTTTGGTTGTCTTAGCCAGAATAAAACTGGTACGCGATTTTGAAATTGTGTTTTGACAGAGTGGCCACACAACTGTTCGACATTATGACAGAATACGGCGCGGGAGTTCGACACAGTATGGCGTACGTAACGAAGGACGCATGTGGAGGTTGCCAGGAAATACAATTTTTACTGATGGCGCACTGGCCGCTGATTGGCTAATGAGAGGGGGAAATATTATGGTATAGCGTCTCCAATTTTGGAGCTGACCCGGACTGAATATGGGGCCAGACAAGGGTCAAAGCTCTGTTGGAACGGACTTCGCGAGAAAGACTTGTGGATAACAACCGATAGAGGTCGCTGTAATGTCGCTATCCGTATTCTTCTGCACTATTGCATTTCACACGCACGGTATTCAACCGTCAAGACAAGTGTACAAATGAAATTTTGAAAAGAAAAATACGGATTTGTAATGTTTAATTGTAAAATAAAGTTTAAACATTACAATGGAAATCAGTTTCGTTGAATAGTGAAATACAAAGAAAGTGATTGTTTGTCATATGGTTGGTGAATATTTCCCATTTTATGTACCGATGCAAGCTGCCTGAATTGTTGAATTCTTGTTAATTAATCATAGTGTAAAGACCCACAATACAGTTGTTAACAATCGATATCACAGATATGATTTTTATATTATCTTATATCTCGAATTACTTTACGATGCCAAACTTCAGTGAAAGAAAAACATATGATGAACAAAACAAAAAGTTATAAAATAAAAAAGTTACTTCATTTACTGGCCACGATTATACCCTTCAGATCTCCCCTTCCCCCCCCCTTTCTTGGCCAAAGAATCATAGTATATCTGATGCAGACTAAAATAAAAATGTTTCAGAATTTTGACGGATTTTTTTTCCTTTTACCTAAGTGCGTCATCTGTTTTTCTCAAGTTTCTTTGGCTGATTATTTTTATTGAAATTTGTGGGGATTTTTTTTTCGAAAATTTTCCACTCCCCAATGGTCCACCCCTTGCCGGCTAAAGGCCTCCCACCACAGCCCTGCTGACCGCCATAGGCAAAACCAACCACTGGTTGCAACACACAGTTTCTCCACCGAAAACAATCGGTTTTTTCACCCAAAATCGTGATCGATCTCCTATTTTGAGCACGCTCAACTTGTCTAGATGCACGATGAGCTAAGCTGTGCTTTTGAACTTAGACAAAGCCTATTTTCATCTCTCTATGCGATGGGACCATATCACATGCGCCATATAGTAAATCTCGGTCTTTCACGATAAGCCTCCCACGCACGGTGCACAATAGACAAAACTGCTGATTGCAGCGCGCAGTTTCTTTTCCAAAAACAGGCAATTTTTAATTTATAATCGTGATCGATCCTAGTTTTCGAGCACGCTCATTTTGTTTAGATACACAATGTACTAAGCTGCGTTTTTAGACTTGTGCAAAGTTCGCATTTCTCTCTCTGTGCGAGGGACCATTTCGCGTCCGCCATTTGAATCTTGTTCGATAGCCAGTAACACTGCCCTGCTCCGCAGAGCTAGCTTTAGAATGGGATGTTGAGTTGTAAAATAGGATTTGGAAGTCCATGATGTGTTGTCAAATAGCATGTTGAGTTGTGAAATAGCATGTTGAATTGTCAAATGAAATTGGGAAGAGCATGTTGAGTTGTAAAATAGGATTTGGAAGTCCATGATGTGTTGTCAAATAGCATGTTGAGTTGTGAAATAGCATGTTGAATTGTAAAATAGAATTCGGAATGGCATGTTGTGTTGTAAAATCAAAGTAGTAATTTTGGCATGGATTGGACACCATATAATATCAAGTTTGACAGGAATTTCCATACATTTTTCTGCTTAAGACAGTAACTGAATTCTATAACGCTAATTAGATCTTCAAATTTTACCAACTTTTTCAGCACTGAAAACTCACTTGATCTTTTTGACTGCGGTTCGTAAATAAAAAGAAAACTCAACTGCGAAGACGATATAATTATTTCATTTGCTCTCATTCAACGAAAGTGTATATCCAACGATGAAAGACTGTCTGTCACTGATGCAACAGTAACGTGCATCTCTTGTTACCATAGCAACGTCATCTCCGTCATTCTTCTCCTGTAATATCATGATTTGCTCAGTGTTATTGTTAATTACTACGTATTATATTTCGGCATCGATAGATTTAATTTTGACTCACTGATAGATTTAAAATCAAATGATTGATTTACTGTTTTGTCTTCTGACTCACATGAATTGTGTTAAGGTTCAGCCCAATAGTGGCAGATCAACAACTTCGAATGTCATTGCAAGGAGATTTTAAAGTTTCTTTCCGGATTTTTTGGTGAATCTACGAGTCTGAACGTGTTTGAAGCTACGATTAAATTAATTGAACCAAAGAGAATTTCTTTCAGTTCATACGCCTAGAATACAGCAAAGGTTCTGGAGTTTGAAATAGCGCGTTGGGTTTTTGCCTTGAAACAGATCAAAGCTATGTTATTGGTGCTGTGATACAAACCTCGGTCATAGAAGATTGAAAATGGACGAAATAACTTCCCTATTGGTATGGGAGGCTGCTTTTCGTTTTCTGAAAAAAAATTTAAGAGAAATAAATGTTTGTGTAAATCTTGGTCGAAGACATTAGTGTTCCAGCGACGAAACGACGGATACAATGCATGGAATCCCGGAAAACTAAACTCACTGACAGCAAGGCTATCGACCAGTGGGAATGTACGTATACCAACGCGTATTTATACATGATTCAAATGATAAAACATTGTGCACAGTCTCCTTACTATTACGTTTACAATCTGCTTGGAAACGAACCAAAGCTTTAATTTTCAAGGACTTATTAAAAAAAACTATTTATAGGCATGCTAAATCGTTCACGATTGTTGCATCACATGATATAAAAACAGCTGTCAGGTGCGACTAATCGTCCTAATTATAATTGTTAAAAATGTTTTATGATGCCTTGAGAATAATAAACAGTTTGATGTAATATACACTGATATCAGCTAGCCATGTTATAGGGTCGCCACACCTGTTTACTTTAATAGATTACAACGCAGTATGACGAAATGGCTGCACAGGTATCCGTGTAATAGAAACCAACGTGCTCTTTTAAATGCGGCGACATCGCAATGTTGTAATATACGCCCGAAGAAAACGTCATTGTCGGGTTAATAATACGTAACGCACAGTAATTACAGAAACGCCTGAAAATTTGTAGTAGGCCCGTAAATTTTTAGGAGCCATGGAAAACATCCAAGTAAAATATATTGGTCATAAAAGCTGTTTTGGTAATTTCAAATAAATTGTCTGTCTGTTAAACTCACTCAATAAATCTGTGGACGATGAAATTGTAGAACAGGTCAAAACCGATCGGTAATCACAGACTGTTATGTCGACGACAGAATTTCAGCTGAGAGAGAAGCTCAATAGGCCGTATTCATTAAACATTTGTTATGCACCTTGCTTCAGCGAGACAAGGGCAACGTGAGTGACTCACCTAGCACACAAAAGAGGCTGACAGGCAGGCGGACAGCCAGAAAAACAGACAGACAGACAGACAGATGGGTCGTGACGGATAGACAAATAGGGAAGCAGAGTGATAAATAGATTATAGGACTGGTAGACTTACCGACACGATGAAATACTGAAAATCAAACAATCGAACGGATAAACTGACACACAGAGGGATAAACATATAAATGCACAAGCTAAATGATATTAAGGCCCATGAATTTGAGCTTGTTAGATAGACAGAGGTGGAAAAACTCACAGAGACAAGAAAACAGAAAAGGAGAGAGAGAGAAAAATTCATGAAAACGAAAAAAAAAATTAGGTGACGAGGAAGGAAAAGGCGGGAAGGCCCAATGATAGAAAAGCAGAAAGTCAGACAGGCAGGCAGGCAGAGAGACGGGCTGGCTGACTGACTCATAGCTCAATCAAGCCAATGGGAATGGAGGGACAGGAACAATAAAACGGGTAGATGGACAACCCTACTGAAATAGACAAATATCGATGTATAGAAACGGTGACAAGTACAGCGAGAAAGTTAACTGAGATAAGAAAGGCTTTATCGAAATCCGTGATACCGAACTCTGTAATGTACCGATCATGAGTGACACCTCACGCTCAAATGAATGCTTATGAACAGAATATTGAAAATGCAGCGAACTGTCCATGCGGTCATATCGTCGCAATTATATAGTGAGTCAGCAGCAGCCGGGTTTGGCGTCGACAAATTTTACTCGCACGCTAACTATACTCGGGTACATTTTTGTAGGTTTCTAATAGCAAAATACCTTCAACTATTACTGATTTTTATGATGTGGTCGACGATGTAAAAACAATGATTGTTCAGCAAGTCAACCTGTAAAATCTTTGTCCGATTGTTCGTACCCCCTTGGCGATTTTTCTCGTCTCATTTACTATACAGTAAAATTGTAGTTCGATCGATTGGAATTAGAGTATGTACACGTATTAAACAGCGCAGAGAAACAAACCTTAACAAACGATTACATGCAGGCAGTAGTACAGAAAATAGTTCCGGCGCTAGGAGGATTGATTTTATGCATCAGGATTTTCGATGTAGATAAGGCCAGACAGTTATCGTTGCCGGGCGATACACACCTACTCTTACATCGCGAATTGAAAGGACTCGTATCAAATTGTTTTCTTGTGCACAGAATCAGAAATCATGGATCCTATTTAGGATAAGAAATCTAATCTGTCAGTCAATGAAACTTGAGGAATTGAAGGACACTACAGGGAAGCACAATACCATCATGCACAGGAAAGACGACATTTGAATTAGGCTGCGTTCGGGTCTAGTGAGTGTAGCTTTTGATTCAATACACTGGTTTGATGTGGTCGCAATGCGTTTAGAATCTGCAGGTAAACTCGGATAAATTGAGTCTGAATTTGACGGCCTGTCATCCAAGTTATGTGTCAAAATCACATTGTAAGTGCTCGCAGCTGGAAGAATTATTTCACAATTTGTTCGAAAGTACAAATTTCTATGGCGTTAACTGCTACGATGACAGTGTACAGATATGATTTATCCTTTCAAGCTCATCTCTACAGGGCGCGACTGCTCAGGGATAAATTAACCATCAAATGATGAGTATCTTGCTTTTAAAGACAACCTGTCGTCTTCGAACTGGAATATTCTATCTGCTCGAAAAATTTCAAAGTGTATACAATTTTTTCCTAGATTTTCGACCCCTGCTGGAAATGCCCACGGTACAAAAGACGCTGCTTCATATTGTGTCTTTGCCCTCTCTCGCAATTACCCCTTAGCAACGACTTGCTATGCGTCCAGTGACCTTTTCGTGAATTCAATTTTCCTGCCATTACTGGTCAAATAAGCATTTCAGTACAACAAATATCAAGTACTTTTGTACAGCGTACTTCCCGTAGGCCTAATTAAAGATTCAAATGGCGGGCATCCAATCAGTGAATGTCTGTGGCTCATTAATTCTCAATTTGTCGAAAGGTAATAAGCCAGGGAACAAGAATTATCTTACCATTTTCATCGTCAACTGTCGTCTACACAGGTTTTGGTTGAATGCAGTACGAGATATATGTTATGGAAGATGACATTCTATGTCATGTAGGTTCGCCGAATAGCTTTCTTAAGACTCACAATGTAATCATGATGTCTTGGCATTTACTTGAAAGGGCTGATGTTGTATAGAGACCATCACAAATGCTGGCCCAGTAACCAGTCAACTCACAATCAATCTGTCATTTTCTGATATCTGCGACGTTGGATTAAATCGTATCTATTAAGTGCTTGTATAGGGCACACCATTTTGACCATATAGCCAGTGGCAAAATTATGTTGACTTACAGAACACACCAGGTCTACGATTGACTTGATTCGAAGGCAATAACTTTTATACAGAGGCCTAGAGTAATCGATTTCCCTACCATTAGTTATAGAGAAGAACCACAGTCAGTGCTCACGTGAAAGTCTTTAATGGTTCTATGGAAGTAGCAGCTTTCTCTACAAAATTTGGATTTGCCGCGGGGATAGACCCACAATCGGGGATAATGCTAGTACATTTTTTCGGCAAGATTATTTCGTATCAAGCTTAGCATTGTTTTGTTAAGGCTGAATCAGATGGGTTTCTTTGCACACAGCACAGAAACCCCGTTCTAATAAAACCGTAAATGGTCTTGAGAAACCGTAAAATGGAACTGTGATCTCTAAGTCGGTTGAACGGCAGACTTTCAGACGACAGATTATTTGTCTGTTACTTTCAATTTCTACAATTTTGTAGCATCGATGTTTTGCAAATATTTAACAGCGGGTTTTTAAAGTTTAAGCTGTAACGTAAGTTTAGTGAAGACGTTTTAAAATTACAACGATACATGTTGAATTTCCTTAATGACTTTTCAGCTTTAGATTTACAGGTAGATTTCTATATAACCCCATTTCCATTGAAAGTCAATTGAATTGTTTAGAGAACTGCAAATCTGTCATCAAGGTTTTAGTATTACGTGTATTGACAAGTGCGTCATCTCGTAATAGCGCCGCCAACAAACAAATTCTACGTTTGTACTGCAGCGGGTCATTGGCGCTTGCTCATGGCAGTTTTATGGGGTCCTGACCTCGTGAAGACTTATTATCTTATCATCGGAATATTGCATTCGAATAAATTAAAGAACATTTTCCCCGGGTTAGTTGTAGTATCGTGGCTGATTCAATGACTACGGGAAATAACACAGCTTGTGTTTCCCTGCGGTAACCCTGGAATAAATCGTTTGTTATGAGAAGGATATTTTAATGTATAAATTATCAGAAGAAAATTTTGCATTCGAATAAAACTAATCACCCAAAGCACCACTTAGGATTACATGCATTGGTAATGGCAAGGTTTCCTCAGAGATATCAATAACAAAGATTCTGCATCGAAACAAATGCTCACTTTTCGACGCATGAGTAAGTAAGGTTAGTGTTTCTCTTGTAAGAGTTCTTTTCAAGAATAATAGTATATTGCTAAGTTATAATGAAACATCCATTTGAAAAACACATCTGATACGACTGTTCAGAGCAATCGAGTGGTGCATACTTCACGCATAAATGAAAATTTAACCGAGTCAGATTTGTCCAAAATGTGCTGGTGATGACTTAACTTATTTCACGCACTCTGAAATTCAGCCATGTTACACCGACATAGTAAGCGTTGAACCAAAAAAATCAACGACATTGATCTTTCGTTCAATAATCTCAGGAGAAATCTTTATAGATTACCGTTATCTTGTTTATTTATTGTCTAAGACGGGGATAGAATTCACGGGTCCTTGCTTGTCATTGTACCCTGACCCTACATAGCTCAGCGTCTAAAACATCTACTTGACCCGGCAGTGGATATCATCTACTTTGAAACAATGCTTATAGTTTTCTACGAAAGATAGACGTTTGGTGCCTTCATACACTTCGTTCTTTGGCGGTGATTTGGCAAAATCTTGCGACTTCAAAAGTGAAATTGCTTGGTTGTTAGCTTTATTGCCTGATAGAAAACAGTATGACATTGTACATTTTATTTTCTTTATATGAGGAGACATGCCGAACTTGTTCTATCTTATGTAAAACAGCAATACGGACCAAATATTGGGCAAATCAAAACAGATGAGTCGTCCGTCAGAGTCATTTCAGATAATGTAAGCATTCAAATTCGGCTTTTGACAAACTCTAGTACCCCCACTGTGGCGCCCACGGATCAAAATTATCACTGATGATGTTGAGTTAGTATAATTTAACTTTAAACTCGCATTACAACACGAGTAACTGACATGGACAATTTGGCAATGCTAATGAAATGTTTCATGGAGCGGTTATTTTCAATGGTAATTGACGAAGGCGATTGGTGTTACCGTGATATAGAAAAACATCCTGGCGATTAAGAGAAGAATGAGTCTCGAATCATAAATTATTCATGTTTGTGTCACTTTAAAGTATTTTGGACGAAACAGAGCACGCAGGTGTATAATGATTGCAGGTCAGGCAATACTCAAGAATTGGGAACGAAATATATCTTCAAAAACTGCTAATCATTATACCATGTCAAAACAAAAATATCCGGGTATTGTCCAATCTTTGTTGCATAGTTTTCAACTTGTTTGTTTTAATTTCAATCTGCATTTTCATTTGCTTGTTTTTAGTCTATCTCTGTCATTATCTATCTCCGTGTAAGCCCTTGAGTGCTAATCAGTTCAGTTACGTCGCTGGTCTATACATGCAAGGCTCTCTAACATGTTTGTTGTTTCAGTCAGTAAAATTGTCTATTTGATACTCCTTCATCGTTTTCATGCCCGTCTGTCTGTCTGTCTGTCTGTCTGTCTGTCTTTCTTGATTTCTCTGCGACAAGTAATGTTTCTTAGTACACGTGAATGTTGAATCATAGCTAACTTCTCTACGCTAAATGGATTGGCAAAACATGGCAGTTTCTTTTACTTTTTAAGGTTCAAAATCTTCCTTCAAGTCTTTCTGTATGGAGACAATATCAAACTTGGACAATGTTCAATTGGGAAACATACCGGTCAACGTCACAAGCACTGATAAGTTCACTTTCCAAAATGTCAGAGAAATACACCACGTCCATCCTTCACCAGAGCTTCGACTCAAATGAAATGGAAAACTGTCCACGTGTACAGATATTTGATGCAACCAGGTGTGTTTTTAACAGACCAATCCGAATAAAGGTCTTCCTTATATTGCAGATCTCTTCTTCTTAAGGTAGAACGCACCTCGGGGACAGATATTCGGGCCTTCAAATTTTATCAATTTTCTTCTGACCTACCACTTGTGGGGACTCATTTTGAAGCTCTTGGCGAAAGAAAAGTTTTCACCGTCTTAGTTTTTCGAAAATCGAAAATTTTATTTTTTTCCCATAGAGTTAACACAGGGATGGCGGCCATTTTGAATTTCAAATATCGAGAAATCGCAAGTTATTTGTCTCTCTAGTGCCAAAGTTTGCACGGTGACCCCTGATTTTTATTCTTGCTTCGGTAAGAGAATGGTTGAAAGTTTCACTGAGGAAAGTTTGAGCAAAAGTTTAAGTCTTTCACTTTCGAGGTGCATATTACCTTAAGCCGCCACTGATTCATATGTAAATAAGTATTGATTGTTTCTTACCATGTTATAACTTACTGCGATTAGTCAGTGAGGTCAATTTGATATTGAAGATGATAATATTCGTGGTGTAACCCTGAAATACCACTCGTCGGGGGCTTAAAATGGATATTTTCCATCTTAAAACCACTCCAATTTGTGGTATTTACTATACTTGTAGTACCATGGCGGTATACTCACTATTTGCCAATCGATCGTTTGTAAAGCCCCTGGGTGATAAATTTTCCATTAAAACTGAAAACTTTCTGTCAGATCTAACACAATATATGAAAACAACCAGTCAGCTCAAACAACAAGGCAACAGTGGTACGTGATAATTGTATACTTTCATAGATGAGAAGCCACGGGGCTTGTGCAAAGTAAATCTACAAATTCGTGGAATGTAAGTATTCATTGACGTATTCCCGAGCTTGACTTAAAAAATGAAATCGTTCATCAGCACGCTTCTTAGTCGATTCACCGAACACGCCCCTTGGCTTGAAAATCTTTACTTTTTTGAACTCAAATTTTGAACCGATTTGAGTAATTTTTCAGACAGGAGTATTATCAAGAAGTGTGTACAATGAATCTGCCAGGAATTGTAACTCGACTGTGTATAGAAGTTTGTCTACAAAATACAGTAATAATTTTAATTAGTGACATAACAAGCATCATTAAGCGTTGAATAAATGGCAGGCTTACTCAGATTAATAAAAAGGCATTTATCCGAAGTGCAACAGGAAGACAGAAAACCGAATTCTCAATCGCAAGACAGCATCAGTGTCATGTGCATAATCTGTACCGACATCTGTTTTGTCGAGTTAGACACTTCAACGCAGGTAATAAGATATCAACTTTGCAGTGAAATGTACTCCAAAAGCATAGGTTCCGTATGTCTGCTGGCAGTTCCATGTATTAACGAAGTTGACGGCTACGCGAGAAATATGCTGCAATCTAACACACTTCATGGTACACGTAGAAGCGCACTTATCGAATTAGTCAGCAGAAATTCCATTACTCTCGCTCAGGAAGTCACTTCTGCTTCGGGGTGTTAGCGGCAATTCGCCATCTCATCTTTAGGCTACTTATTCCTAACCTTGCTTCAAAACAGGAGAAATGTTCAAAAAACAATTGTATGGACTTGAGAAAACCATTTCCCTGTGTACAGGCACTGACAACAAGATTGTGTGCTCCCTGTACAGCAAACTCATCACAATCAACAACGATCTCGAGAAGTCTTTTGAACACGGTCTGTCTACTACTTGCTGAATGAAGCCTGAATCGCCATGTACATAAATTGCAGAGAAGTATCTGGACTTGGCGCTCCCCTGCAAGCTCTATACAATATGATTCTAATTGATCTTGCTGTCCTCGGGGGAAGTAATTCAAATAAAAGCATTCAAATTGTGACAAGTGTTACATTAAATTTCCCCTGCACACCTAATATCAAAAGATAGACATAGCTATTTACCTAGACATGGAGCAAGACTTTCTTCACAGTTTTTTTGACATAATTGTTTGACACTGTTCTAGAGATCACCCACGCTCGTGAAAGACACGCTGCTTCTGGTCCATTACAGAAAGCGTTCAAATTGAAATTGATGGCACAAACCATCTCCTAGGTTTTAAGAAAAGTCTCCTTCAGAAGACAAAGAAGCAATAAAGCCTGATAAAATAAATAAAATCTCGCGTGGCAAGCTGAGGACAGGATTTTTATCTTAAGTGGACCCTACACCTGACCGTAGTAGGCTGTTGCCGATTATGGCAAGACTGCAAAATAGTGGGCCTAAGGTAAGCTGTAGTTCTATAACACAACATTATCTTAGGGGGCATTCTTGTATATTTATACATTATACAAGAAGACAAAGACAAACACTGATTTCTATCGTAGGAACCACGATTTGAATATTTGATCGTATGAGGATCAACACTCATACGATGAAGACGGAAAACTTTTAAAGACAACGTTTGGTATTGATTTGGAGAAAAAGGACCAGCTTAGTCAGTTCAGCGAACTCAGTACAGAGCACACCTAAAACACAATGAACAACAACCGGGAAAAATTCTCAATTATTATACTTCAACTGCTGATTTCACTGTCGTTTGGGAAGTTGGTAAATACATGACGAATGCGCATGAACGATGTATGTTATGTCGTCATGCAACCCGATCCAATATGGCCTCATTGCGTCTGCCATATTTCATTTCTGTGCATTTTATAGACATTTCCGTACATTTTATAGACATTTCCGTACATTTTATAGACATTTCTGTACATTTTATATACATTTCCGTGTAGATTACTCGCCGATTTGCACGACTTGCCTCTTTAAGAATATTTCCTTCATTATTACACTTTGAAAACAACTGCATATTAGAGATTTTCCGAAGTTGTTTGGCAAAATCTCTGAGAAGGTACTTTGAACTGCTTCCCTGCATTGTCAAAAAAGAGCACGTATAGGTCAACGCTCGTTTGATAGGCGTTCAACTCGTAGCGTCAATTTCGATTTCTTTCACGAAATTTCTCCTAGAAACAGAATAGCGAATTCACCGCCAATCAGGAACATGAATGAAGACCTTAATATGGTGATATGTGCTAATGTTTTATTTAGGTTATAATAATATATAATCTGATAAAATATTTAGCATGTGGTGCATATTTTATTGCACTTTTCTTACATCGTTTTTGACATGTCTCACTGTTGATTTTTCTATTGTCACATATTATTTGTTCTTCTCAGCTTTCCAAAATCATCGCTCAATAAACGTTTGCATTTTTTCATTCAGATATATGAACCATTTATGTGACAATGTCTACACAGAAATTCGTTTAAAATCCATAATTAGTTACTTTACAGTGGATAAAAATGAAATGGTTATTTGGAAATATTGAGTAAGTTTTGAAATATACAGAAGCAAATAAGACTTCTTCCTGTAATCTCTTTCGTTTAGCAAGTGTTTATACGACAGGCTATTTGGCCGGCCTTTTCTGTAATGATGAAAAGAGTTCATCATCAATAAATTACCACACACTGGTCTTAAAAATAGTTAATTTCTACTTGAGATTCCCTTTATTTTGTAAATGATGACAAATTCAGGATTTGGTTGTCGTGAAATTCTCCTCTCTTGTAAAATATTCAGCCACTTTGCAAACATTATCACAGCATAAATATTGTTAGAACACAAATACACACCGAATGCAGACTACTATTTTTTTCAATGGTGACAGCAAGACAGAAACCTTTTTTTTAAACCTTTATTACATTTTCTTTCAACACCTCATATGTATTTAACTTCCTAAATTAGATGAGAAATTTGCAAAACATGAAGTAGTGTATATAGAGATTTCCCCAGGCCGTCTGAGAACTTGCGTTTAAAATCGCAGGCAATCATAACGAACATAATCATGAGAGAGAGAGAGAGAGAGAGAGAGAGAGAGAGAGAGAGAGAAAGAGAGAGAGAGAGAGAGAGAGAGAGAGAGAGAGAGAGAGAGAGAGAGAGATTATATACAAGTAAAATGGGTTGTGCCAAATCGGAAACATCGCTCGCAAACTATGCATGTTCATACCTATAATAGCAAACTTGAGTCAAAACTATTCATATTAAAATGTGATGCAAACAAGATAAAATGGACAGGAGACAGTCGGAATGACTGAGAACACGACAGACAAGGAAGAGGATAGCGTTGATATGGACGGAAGAGAAGAATTGATGAGTGACGTGCAGTCGCGAGGAGACAGAATGAAACAGACACAGGAGTGTGGTGACCCAAGTTGCAAAATCACGTTCACAATTCGATAATTTATCAAACACAGCTTTGTGTAATCATTGTTCATTTGTTTTTATTCCTGTAAAATGCATTAATTATAACTTGGCATTTCAGGTCCATGCAAACGTTGTAGATGGGTTGCTTTGGTACCCGACTAATGTAGATTGGGTTGCCATGGTAACCATTTCACCTATCTGCTTGATCAGTTGCTGGTCGGCATTTTCATCGTTATTCCGATGATCACACCCTGATGATCGCATGTTTTCATGCTATTCCTATTCTTTGTATTAAAAGGCCGGAAATTCAGTCGGATGACATCAAATAAAACCGTTTCATCGAGGCTTTTGTGATCAATAACTGATTTGAGGCATCTCTACTTGTACTTACTTAACATTTTCAAAAGTGACGCACGTTCGTGTTCTCGAAATATCTGCCGATATGCCTAACCATTTCCAGTTCAGGTAAACAAATGAATGGCTGAACGCGTTACACCAAATACCATTTTCTCTCGCACGAAATGTCCGACCGTTCAGAGCAATGAGTTGCTTCTCACTTATTTCAAGAAAGATACTTTTTAGCCGAACTGCCGCGATTCTCAGAGGTAATGACCGCCAACAAGCGAAATCCATTTACCTAGATAATTTGAATAATTAGAGAAAGGAAAACAGGTCGACCGTTCCGACTGATGAAATGCTAACTTTCCAGACACAAAATTTCACTGCAACGTTGTCACAAATTAAGCGGAAACATCCAACTACGTTTTTGCCTATACTTAATCGATTTTCGCAGCTGGCAAAGTCTTTAATAAGTTTTTTAACAAGGCAGAGGAGAGAGACAAAATAATGACTGGAATCACTGCCGCATTGCGCGATAGAAGACGACCGTCAACATGTCCTCTTATTATCGTACACATAGACTTTACCGAGTCGCAACTGCATACAGAGGAGTTGAGGAATGAAGTCATTATCATACCGACAGCTTTCTACCAACTCATTTTGTGAATTTACTACAAGTTATTTTTTGTGTTATTCAACAACTAAGTAGATAGTTTTCAAAATGTGTAAATTTTGTAATTATTTCTTTGGATCATCATCGGATGTGATAAAGTAGAGCACAAGTTTAAATTGCTTGTAATTAGAATGCAATGTTTGAGCTCTAATTTCGAAATTGTCAGGTTGAATACTTGTCAAACTCACCTCAAATACCAAGGGGGATGACGTTGAACATTATTTGATTGAGTGGATAGTGACGGCGTTTCTTTTACAAGGACTATCGACTTCAAAGATACAAAGGGACTCCGTCGATAAGTATTGGAGTAGTACTGTATGCAAATCCGAAGTGCTGATTGCAGCGGTATCCATTCCGTAATTGCAAAATAGCAAAATGAAGTCACGTGAAGATGATGACTAACACGCCGATGATTTTAGGCGACTGACTTCAATAGACTGCCACAATTGGGATGATGCATTTCCACAAACCCTGGCCCAGAATTCGACATTTGATTGAAAGAATCAACGAGTCACTACATTCTCAAATGAGTGTCATTTTTCTCTCATGTTATCTGCGATATGAAGTGTGAGTTATCTTTCTTATGTCCTATTATTAGTAATAGGTGTAACTGTAGTATGCAACTCGATACAATCTCAGAAACACCGATAGCTATAGAGACTGAAGTACAAGTATATTCTTTCTGGGAGAAGAGATTCTAAATCCCTCCCACCCACTCAACCCCTTTCAAATAAGACATAATGGCACACCATTGCCCGCATACCCTTGAAAAAACTTGGACGCGCGGGCGGAGATTGTACATCATTTGCCGGTGGAAAATTGACTCGCCTCTCGACTAAGCAATCTCAGTAACCGAGTGAAATCTCTTTAGATCTAAGTGGAAATGTGCATCTTCCTATAGACTGAACATTCCTCTGGCGCCCTATCAAATCCATGTTGTCACAATCTAAACGGGAGAAAATCTTTCAGTGACTTAATTAAAAGAACAGATAACAAAATTGTGAAAAGCATTTCCAACTCCATATACTAGCCAAAGTTTTATTAACTGCTTGCATACTATACAATATACACTTACATACGTAATCTGAAATGTACAACTTATTAATAATACAAATCTGTATGTTAAAACACATTTTCCGGTAAAATTTCCAGGAAGTTAAAAAAAAGATTCTACAATCGCACGAAACCATTTTCAATGATCCATTAATTACCACAAAGCTACAAAAGATAGACATTTTATACGACATGTTTCTTCAAAAGATATTTTGATGACCCTTCAAGAATAAAAATTTGGAAACGGGACAGTACTCTCCTAATGTACTCAATTTGTATTAAGATTGTCTTCTGCATTCCAGAGTTGGCGGACTCCAAACGTTTACGAGAGCTCGCATAGTGTGTTCGCAGTAGTGATAGCGATAATCTCGAAGACTACAAAGTGCCTTTTATCGATCTGTCTTGAAATGCCCACAAGTCTACTTTTGAGGATGTTGGACCATGAATAATGTGTTTAATGAAAATCTTGTGATGGAGTTAGACAATCGCTTCCATCGCTTACTTGAACAAACAAAACATGTATTCTAGTACTTGCTGCAGGCAAAATGACGATAACACATGTTTGTACGTCGTTTCAATGAACACGGGATTCGGCCTTTTAAAAATCACTTGGCGGAAACGAAATTCTTGGAAACGCCCAGAATTACTTTATCACTGCGAAGACCTTAAGTTTTGTAAAGCGAACTCCTATTGAAACAGAACTCCTATTGAAATGTTGGATTCTCAGTTTTTCATTTTCACACAACAAAATGTGAGTCTTCCTAAACGTCCCCATAAAAATATCGTAACTGAACTTAAACGTTACAATATTTATGATGAGAAATGTTTCAGAGCACTTTTATATTTTGATAACTAATGCCTCATCTTATTTCACTGAGTATTTAAGTTGACAGGTGACGGTACGTATCATCCTACCATCCCCCACAGGAGATAAACACGTAAAGAGACTACGTTTTCTTGAACTAAATTCAATTGCCTCAATACGCCACTTTTCACTAAACCAAAGAAATGTAGACAGTAAATACAACAAACAACAACTTTTAGAAAAAAAGAAAAGTTCGAGTCAAACATAGAGCAAAGTGCACTAGAAGTTAAGTCGTCAAAGTGACACATGAAGCCTATATATGCCTACACATGATATCTGGTATTCACTTTTGCTTCCGATCTAAAATGAAAGTATATACTAATAAACATACAAAAAATGAAAAACGCAAATATAAACAATAAAACTCTATGCTAATGGTATTATTATGTACACATAAAAATCATTAGTGGAAATCATCCACAATGTCACCATCATGCTATTGTTGGAAGAATTAATATGTGGTTCATATTTTTCACTGCATGATTGGAAATTACTTACAAAAAGACACAAACATAGTTGTACATCTTTATTCCTTCTTTAAACTGTACCTATTGTTTTAGACTGTATTATTTGCTTTAGAGCTCACCCTTTGCTTTAGTGGAAGCCCTCTGCTTTAGAGCGTGCCCTCTGCTTTAGAGCGTGCCCTCTACTTTAGAGCGCACCATTTGTTTTAGAACATATCCTCTGTTTTAGAGTGTCCCTCTCCTTTAGAGCGTACCCTCTGCTTTAGAGCGAACCCTCTGCTTTAGAGCGTGCCCTCTGCTTTAGAGCGTACTCTCTGCTTTAGAGTGAACCATTTGTTTTAGAACGTATCCTCTGTTTTAGAGTATCCCTTCGCTTTAGAGCGCACCCTCTGCTTTAGTGAACGCTTTCTGCTTTAGAGCGTACCCTCTGCTTTAGAGCGTAGAACGTATCCTCTGTTTTAGAGTGTCCCTCGGCTTTAGAGCGTACCCTCTGCTTGGTCGTAATGCAGTAATGATCTTCAAACTTTCAGATCTTTCGCGATAGAACAATCCCATCCAGGCTACACTTGATGAATTGATAAATTTTAAAGTGTCACAGTGGTGTGATGATTGACTTTGATTTGAAATCTTAATCTAACTTTACAAATTTCGCATGACAGCTAAAACAGCAAACGAATTCGGTTCAAACAACTCCCTAAAATTCATTATAATGACGACTAGGAACAAACACGACATACCGAATAATCGCACATACTCAAACATTTAAAACATGCCACGCGATAGTTAAAACACCAACCTAGTGTGCTACCATACAATGTCACAAAAAATGGCCTGAAAAATCAAGATTCAACACGTTTCGAGATATTTCCACAGGAAACATGTTCAGAAAATTTTGCTGTAACAAGGAACGGACGTAAGGCTAAAACCTTCGATTTGATGAAGGTGGCTTGGCTATGACAAAGGAGAAAAAATCTTATGTCAAAAGTCGTACTTAATAGAGCTTTAACGTAAGTTTGCAAATAATCAGAACAATTGAACATTGGACTGTACAGTAATAATGCTAGTAAGAAAACGCGTGCATGGAAAGGTGTTAAACTACTAAAATGGTATTTCGAATTCTACATCAAGAGATAAATGATTTCGTATTTAGAGTTCATGAGGAAGTTGCCTGTAGAAATTAACGAGTCTATCCTGGACACAACAGAAACTAACATCACATTGTAGGCTACATGACTGCTGGTTTGAGAAGATCACGGTGTTAATAGGAGTGCATAATAATGTCATTGAACCTTTAACTATGACGAAAATACGTAATCAGGCCAGTCAGTATATAACAGCCTCAATCGGCATGATCCTCAGAAAAGATAAAAATGTAATAGAGAAAAATGAAGCGCGTCTTAACATTTATATTCATTACTGAAAGAGCATTAAAAACACGATTGCAACTAATTTGGGATAATTGGATGGTTAAGTAATGTCGATTCAATCTACAAATATAATCTCATCTACTTTTCTTTTTCAAGTTACACACTTGTTTTACATGAGTAATTTGTAATATTTAACATTCAGCTATAGGGCACCTTACACTTTTGAGAAATTCGAAAAATATGAAGATTCAAATATCCCAAATTAGTTCCAATCGTGTTATTTGAAAAAAGCATCCGATTCGTGAAAGTGGTTATCCAGTTCAAATCGTAAATATCCGGTTAAAATGTTTCATGTATATACATTCTTAATGTCTAATGTGTCTTTAAAAGTACATATATCTCCGCTATGCAGGATAACATATTGAACTGCATTATCTAAGGACGGTACATTTGAACCTAATCAATGACAATAAATCAATGCACTAATATTACAAGAATTATCTAATCGATTTCATGTAAACTTATTCCAATAAATTCAAAAAACCTTGTGTACATCGACATCTTTAACATCTTTTTCATCTTTGTTACGCTATATGCTTTAGATATTTACAATTACCTTGGATCAGAACGTATTCTTAGCATAATGGTAATATATAGTTCACATGCTAAATACGCAAAAATGAGATAATTGTTGTTCTCCGTTGCAACGTAGTGTGCATGATTGTAAATCTGTGTATGCTTTACTCAAAACGTCATGCATCTATGTTAAGTAACAGCAACTGCTGCAGTCATTGTTATAATCGAAGCGTAAACACTACTTCTCACTAGTGCAGACGCTGTAAATTCCGACAGGAAATGCATGATATCAAACGTAAAATCTTGGTCTGCGACTCAACGGAGAACCTTATCTGATTTTATCAGCATATGGCTCCGATGTGTCTTATAAAACAACCTATCGTTGACAAAATCTATTTCAAACAATTAAGGTTACAGTTGATCTGAGGCAGGGCATACATGTAACTGCCCATCCTAACCTAACTTTTTTTTCTCAAATTAAAAGATAACAGGGATTGCTTATTCGAGTGTAAAGCTTCATCGATTTTCTTCGGTAAACTCCGATACAGATGGTTAGACGAGGATACGAAGCTAGCGTTAAGGTTACGGGTATGCCATTGGTGGAGAATTCGCTTATTCCTTGATCCGACTTAGGACCCAATTCTCACGAGATTTGGCACATCTTGAGTGCGTCGATACACCATATTAGTTCAGTGTCATTTAAGTCAACGTGTCGAGTGATTCAAATTTATCACATCTTTCGTACCCGCCTTTGCCGTTTTCACCGGGCAACCTGACACTGGTTGTCATGGTAGAAGTGTATGTTGTTGCCGTGATTGATCCCCGAAGACCCCGGTGCTTGTTCTTTCTGAACATCCGTCGGAGGTGTCGCCTATAGTTTCGACCACTGAGGGCGTACACAAAAGGGTTCATGGCCGAATTAGCGTAGGACAGACAAAGGCAGAAGTTGCGAAAGTAAAAAAGCGGAATCGAGGTCAGAGGGTAATGTGGATCCAAAAGAAACCACATATTCATTATATGAATCGGGGCCCAAGAGCACGCAAAGACGCCAGCGACGGTGAAGACCATCTTAGTGACCCGCCATTTCTGCTTTCGAACTCGTTCTTCATCTTTGTTTTTGTTAAGTACGCGGCTATTCTCATGCTGACTCCAGAGTACCCGGAGGATTAGTCCAGAACACAGGCCGATGATTAACAGTGGCAGCAGATAGGTACTTATAAAGGCGTATATCTGATAGATTCTATCGCTGAGCATGTCGGGAAATTCCCTGTAACAGTAGCGGTAACCGTTTTCTGTCTTTTCCTTCACAAAGATCGGTATCGGTATATGTAGACATGCGGAACCTGTGAACAAAGAATGTTAAATCATTTTAATGCTCTGATAAAGTTTGTGTGTGATGTGTGATAGCGAGTATGTGAGTGCGGGTGCTTCATGAACTCTACAGCATGTGGAGGGGTCGCAAACAGAAAATTGTAACAACTTAGATTCGGTTATTGAACCACTCTTTTTAAGGGCGGGGATTTGGTCGAGCGGTTTTGACTGTAATGTTTTCGCAAGATGTGACTGGGTGTCATACGTTGTGAGTTTGAATGCGATCGAAAATCTACAGACAATTCTTCATCAGTTTCTCCGCTTTTTGCCTCAATTCTGTCAACCTTGCGCAGCCCTATTTATATCATTATATGAAGCTAAACACCATCAACAATTAGTGAGAGACTTATGACATCACCATGGTGATCGTTCTGGCGTGCGTAGATATTGGAGCCGATGATTTGTCCATTATAGTAAATTAAAGATACCCCTTTCATTCGCACGTTATTCGCTATATATTAGTTTTCTCCTCTTAAGACGCACCGACTGGACGTTACGCGTAGAAAACAAAAAACCATGAAGTTGTAGCGTGATCGCAGTAGGTGTTCTATTTACAAGTGATCGTTGGAACTCTATCTCAGCGTAAATTTCAATCTCCTTCAGGTTTCTTCAGAGCAATTAAGAGTTTATAGCAGTTTGATAAAGTATATTTGGTTCAAAGTGCCCGCTAGATTCGAGGGTTTTTGAAGCGATATGTGCTACACACAAATTTAATTTGTACTATAAGTTCATCGAGACAAAGATACGCGGATAGCAAGCCAAGTAGATACTAGGAAAGCGGATATATCACCCTTGACTTGGTATGCTACATGCCCTTCTGAGGTATCCAGAGAATATATGTGTTAACATAAATGTACATAAAGTGTTCGTATGTGTACAAATATGCCCCTCCTCCCTCTCTCTCTCTGAATATACATAGTATATGTTATAGTATAAACAGTTAAGAAATAGATGGACATGTCGATCTTTGCTTGTTTCGACTTCCAATATGTTGTTAATACGGTCGAATAAACAATACCTTAAGAATGGGTCTCTATTAAACTTATTCTCGTTTTCTAACGAGAAAGTGAAGTGTTTCACATGAATCAATCTTAAACGATAACAAATGTCACTATCGTAAAGGAATGGTCATTTAAAATGCGCATGCTTTTAAACTTTAATGCTCCTAGTTGGGTAAGACTCTTGTCACTGAAATTATGTCAAATATTCTCCTACTCATCAAGAAGTCTAAATTTTCAACGCAAACCGATTAAAAAGTCAAATTTAGATACCGAATTATTTTTCTGGACATGCGTTGGAAATTTAAACAGGGCTAATATTCAGGCGAATCACACAGTCACACAGTCACATATGCTAATAGTTGCAGTAATACTTATATTGGCAAATTTGGGTTCATTTTATGTAACCATGGATTTAATTTGAATACCCAAAATATGGTTCGAAATACTTATTGATTAAGCCGGAGAGTCAATAACGTATCACTTTTAATGAACAAAGTACAGGATAGGAGAAGAAGGCAAGATCGTAAATATCCATGTTGGCCACTTTTTCTCATATATCATGAGTTTGAAGTCGTTTTCATGAATGAAAATGATTGATCGAATTTCGACATGTTAGTGAGTTCGACTGTTATGTATTACAGAGATGAATGTCCATTGCTGAGTCCGTATCGTCATACTGATGTTATTGCGAATTTCTACTCACCGATCCATATGAAAGCTATCAGTAACATGGTTTTTTTGAAGGTCCGCTTGGCCATCGACTTTAATGGACTTGTTATTACTCTATATCGATCCACAGTCAATGCAGTCAGCGTACCGCATGTCGCTTGTATTGTAACCTGATCAGACCAAAAGTAGAAAACAAAATATGAATCAACAGTCGACTTGTATGAAAGCCCATAAGGGACATTTTTTGTGAGAAAAAAATAATTTTAATCTCGTGCGCACGAGGTACTACAAGATAGTATCTCGTGCGCACGAGATAAAAATTATTTTTTTCTCACAAAAAATGTCCCTTATGGGCTTTTTCATACGACTAGAGACGTCATTCATCATCAAAAATTAATATTACTTTTTATGGTTTATGACTACTTTAATCTATGCTAACACACTTCTCATATAATTCAAGTTTGTGGTGTAACGGTTTTACACGTATATAGGATATAGGAACGACCTCTCTCCTTAACGACAACACGAGTTACTTTATTAAGGAGTGAGGTAGCACTTTGTGTAAAATGAGATCACTTTGATTTAGTCTTACATGTTAACGCATCGATTAAGGCACTAAGATGATTGCTCGAAAGACGAAAGTCTATATTGCTTATGTTAAAAGAATAAATGTTACCAGAAGCGAAATCTCCGACAATATGCCATAGGATGAAATAAATCAACGCCGGTTTTATTGTAAAAAATCACTGTCTAAACGTTGCACAAGAGAAAACTCAACTCCTGCTTCATATTGGCAGGTTGATGTCGTTAGTAAAGTATATTTAGGACACAGTGCAACAACACGTTGAGAGGTGGATCAATGTCTGTGGAGAATCAAATTAATGTATTTATCTGATTGTCTGGGAAAGTCCATCTTCTGAAAATGCACAAGTCAACGCTCCATACACCCTAATTAATGTTTCAATAAGGTTGCCTCCCTGGTGTGACCATTAGCTTCAAAATAGGCACTGGCAATTTGGGCGTCAATTACTCTTCCGCAAATCAAATTATTAGTCTGCCTTTTATGCTTGTCTTGTTGAATGTTCCTGAGATACCGATTCCATTGTCACTTTTTCTCGATCGCGAGTTGTTGCTATCCGATGCAATCTACTCAAAACAGGATTCAAGAAGAGTAATGATTTGTAGCTATCAATCAAAGCAGCAGTCATGTCAATTACTAGGGCGAGCGTGAGCTATCAACATAGACAGCAAATGCCATCCGGGTCAATGTAGGTGTGAATAATGTATAAACTGATTAATTGTTATGGTGGAAGAATATATTTATGGTTGGAGTTTGTATGTGGTTAATTATAGGTTTGACAGGTTTTTTGATGTTCTTGCGTTATTGCAGGTCACATCTATATCCTTTTATTGCCGACGTACCCGTACATTACTCTATCGACACGAAAACAACTAAATTCAACTGACAATGAACGGCGATAAGTATCTTATGAAAGAACACAATCTTTGAATGAAAATATACAGACTGGGTAGATGGAAGAGTAGCAAGGTTTAACCAATAGCTTGGATAACTTTTATGACCCTGCGTGAGCTGATTGCAGTCCGAAAGTAGAATCGTCACTAGAGATACTACCTTGGATAAATGTGAAAAGGGGAAAGACATCATGGCCTGAGGATATTTTCAAGGAATGAATTAAGTCTCCTTTGATGCCTATGAGTCCAAACATTTACTGTTTTTGAAACGTTTCTAGCCAAGTCCCAAACCAATTATACTAGTGCCATCTTCTCGACCTCTGCACCATACGAGGCTAATCATTATGAACACAAATAAACCATCAATGGCATAAAGGGCAGGTGACCTTGGTCGGCGGCCGCTTTTGAACGATGAAAAACAGTTCTGCTTTCAACTGACCTCTGTCATTTGACTATATTAGAGAGATCGAGTTTCCGTGCGTACTCCCTATTGCATACCGTATGCCTGTTTGATACTTTACCATACGTTGACTCTTAACCACAGCCATGCCCTGGTAAAACTTAACCTCAAGTGAACAGTGTTTGGCTTCGAAAACCACAGTAACTTTCAATAATTCGTATCAGGGACCTCCATATGTGTATAACAAATCTCGACTTCTAGTGCCTGTAGCTACGCATTGACAAATGGCTTAATAAAGATGATGCACATGTTTTCTAATTTTTCATCCATCTGCTGTCACATGTACACATTTTGCCATTTATGTTATGTGTACTTTGAGGAAAAAAGGAGCTACTTTATAGCATTCCTCCTAATACATTGTTACCACTGATAGATAGATGTTTGACAAAGGATACGGCTCAAACAAGTCAAATACACATATCTTGGTAGCGTAATTCCACAGAGATCCACTCTAGGCGTTCTAGTCTGTAAAATGCCAACAAGGTTTGACACTTTGAAAAATCCTACATTAGATCGATTTATCCCGAGAGCGTTTTACGCATAACTCGTATTTACCGCACATAATCGTTATTTAAACAATGCAGCATTTGGCAAGATGATATGGAAGTCGGTCAAATATTGTCTGATATCTTGATGAGATGACTATCTTGCTGCACCTGTCAATTCATCTCTCATGTGATTATCAGCTGTTATACAGACATCGCATTAGGTGGTGTGAAGTTTTCCTCAGGCTGTTTTTTCGCACTGAGAACTTAAACAGCTGAGAATAATAAAATTGTGATATCGAGTTAACGTCTTCTCTCTAAGCCTGTTACTTTGTAAATTATTATGTATTTATGTATCTTGCATTTTATTCTATGTCTTTGTTTTTTCATTGTATATGCGATAGCGTATACAGATGGTAAACAAATGGCACACTAGTAATACCAATAACAAGAATAAATATAGAAATAAACAAAATTCTTGACACTGATTGAAGTTAAAATACAAAGCACGACTGACAATTATCTCCGCAGAATGTTTTGTGAAGATAAAACAAAAATATTAAGTCCTTCTGTAAAATACGGCCATCTACTTGAAAAACACAATTGACGATATGTGAGGCAATAACCTCATTAACATAATAAAGTGTATATAATTTTAGAGAGAAATAAGCATGGTTTTACTTTTTCCGAACGTTGTAATGTTCTGTGTATTTACGCTTTGTGATGTAAGACTTGCATAATGATACTCTTATGATTAAATCGAACAGCTCAGAGGGAGAGAACGAAAACGTCGATCTCTTGATAATTTTTTCATTCTCTGTACCATAAGGTGATACTCTTCCGATGAATAATGCTCGTTTCAGAAAATCAACCCCTAATGTAACTTTAATGTTACGTCTTGTAACTTTCAGGCAAATGGCCACATCATTCAAGATGAACGTCTTGGCGTTGATAGCAAGTGATAAAACAGATGCCTTTGTCCGTTGATCCGAGCTTTGACAAATTAATGGGCCAAGAAAAACATGACTTTCGTATATTGGTCGACTTTGGTATGAATTAAGGAAATTCCATTTGCCAAACAGGTACATCAGTTTTAGATTGACACTCGTGTTTCGTATTACACTGCTTAATTGGATACTTCCTGAGGAATGCCACGCCATGCTAACGATTTTATCGAAGACGTTAGAGTGGAAATCAACGTCGCTAGAACTCCAGATCACCCTGGAAAATACAGCGTTGGTATTTTACGTTGGTGCGACCAGTTATTCATTTACAATACATTTATCAATCATGCCAATAAAGAAAACAATGTTTTAAAGACGTGTCAATACATTGTGATTTACTTGTAAAATATTTGGCGATTAAAGCTTGTAACCTCTTATTTATTTCTCGCTTTTCTTCAAAGCACATTGATAAACAGCTCGGCTATCGGCAGAGGATTAACTCTTCCTTCAAGTCCTTTTGTGTGGCACATACAAAACATAGGGCTGATTGAGGGACATACTTTGGCTCCTTGTAAATGACCTTATCTACGCTGGAACAGACACTGAAGACATTAAGAAGTTATAATATGCTGCGCTCGTAATTCATCAATTATTTGAGTGAGTAATTATGATAGTATTAAATTTTGAGTAGCCGTGATGTAATTATGGAGTACAGGTGCATAACAAGTAACAATGTGTAGCTGGTGACGTTGTATATCTACATTTAAGACAAGATGTAGATAAGTTTTGTTGGAAATGGGCACACTTTAGGCTTTCGGTCTTGGCAACTTTCGTGTACAAGCACTGGAATTCTTTATATTTTCCGCTATCGTTACAAGGGCATAACTACTGAGTTTCTGTTTCTCAAGAAACAGAGATCTAGTAATTCACGTTGGCGTCGCGTGTCTTAGTCTGCCTGCCCATGCGGAACTAATGCTTGATTGTGATTAATTGGCTGTGGTTTGATTGATGCAATCTCGGGTGACAGACAGAACCACAATCGATGCAAACTGACTCAACGGAGATGGTGTTCCTACTAGATTCAGATCGATTCAATTAGAAAAGTGAGCAATATGGAGTGAATGACAGATACAGAATAGTTTTACTTGATTAGGTACCTTGCAGAAATGTATATTAATCTATTGATTGTTCTTATCATAAATTGGTATAATATGGAAAGAATACGTTTGAATAACATCGTGCAATAGATAATATCACATAGCGACTAACTCAGGGTAATTTCTTGAAGTAAAAAAGCTGGGAAGATCACTGAACTGCATGTATCTTATTGTCTCTGATATGACACAATGGTTTTGGTTTGAAAAGTAAACCATATTATCGTCAATCAACTTGAAAACATCCATTGGCTATGATGATATAGTATCCAAACCTAATTCTGAGGATGTAGTTTCAATTCTCCAACACGGATTACTTTTTCATCCCAAAAACTGCACTAACTATCGTGTGAAACCACCAACTCTACCACTTGCAGATATTCAAAGAAAACATTCACGAGATCACCGTACCGCGCCCTGTCTGTTCGTTGATTTCATTAAATACAACTTGCAATATTCTATGCCTTAGTCCTCAAGGACATACGACGCCAAATATCACACGATACTAATCTTGTTTGGCTAGTTCCTCTGTTTTCTTTCTCCACCCTAGGGTGTCAAAATTATTTTCATCGTCCCTTGGTAATCTTTGAAAGTGTAAGTAGCACTCCGATGTCAGCAATGATTATCAGTCAAACCCAGAGTTTTATACTTGACGGTCTGTGATCTGTTTCAGAATGATTTCAATTCAAACTTCTAGTCGTCGTTAGGAGTTCTTTCCGATACCCCTTTCCTGCTGTTTGAAAGAACACTATGATTTGCTGTGATGTTGGCATTATCATAAACAGTTATTCTTGATAGTTTGTGATTCAATTTCTATGATGTTTTATTTCACTGTGGCGATTTTACTCAGAAGATAATAGACAAATGAGAGTTTCTCCGCATACACTAACGCCTTCCAATTGTATTGTTGTTCATAAAGTGTCGACTAGTGGGAAATGCTCATTGCAACACACCTTTTAATAGCTCTGTATATGTTTTAGACCTCGTATGTCAAATTCAGCTATTTCCATAGCAACGAAATATAAATGATGTTACCAAGACTACATTGTTTGGATGTTACAGGGGCTTTGGTTAATAATACTTCGATTTTTTTAATGATTAGAATTTGAAGTCGAGATATCATTAAAGATGATTGTGCTCAGTCTTCTGTCCATCTTGTCATAAGGCGACAACTGCGTGGGAGTAAACGTTCTCCCGAGACCTGAAGACCACATTTCAATAATTCATACGAACACAGTTCATCATCAAGGGGGACTGTGACACAAATTACACACGGACCAAAGAGGGCTATTGTTGAGCAGCACTTCACCACCTGATACGTTAATGTAATGCCATTTAGAGAATAAAATAAGCGCGCGTACTTAATAAACGCGACATGTCTTTCATCAAATTAACTTTTGCGTTCATTTTGATTTCAGTTTTAATGATAGCGACTGCTGACGTCAGCCATATTTTCCGATAATAAGAAAATTATCAGCTGTATTTCTGTAAAATTGTGTTACCTTTAAAACAGCAAAAGTCTTGGCTGCCTTCATTAAATACGCTAAAAGTTAAAAAATATGACGTTGCAAGCCAAACATCTTTTACATCTTTTGAATTTCCTTTGTTTTCGATTTGTCTTAAAGTGACACACATCGAAAAATAAGTCGTCGGTTTCTTGGAGAAAAATGCGGATAGTTTGAAGTCTGCTCCATAGTGGGAGCAGGTTATCGGGAATAGTTTGAAGTCTGATTCATAGTGGGAGCAGGTTATCGGGAATAGTTTTAAGTCTAATCCACAGTGGAAGCAGGTTATCGGGAATATTTGGGCATTTCTCCATACTCAGATGTCAACTGCTGTCTGCGTGTCATTGCTAGAATTTAGAATTAAAAGGGATAACCGCAGACCTTCAATGGTGCTATCACGTACATTCCTTTGACTTGTTTTGTAACTTTAAATGCCGGGTTAGGCCAGGGCATTGCTCATTAGATGAAATCTACAGACATCATACACAAAATTCTCTGTTTCTAAGGACCTCCTATCTGGGAGTCTGACGTGAATCGCAGCACTAGGAACATAATCTGACATGGTACAAGCAATGGACCTCGACAGCGCTGCGCTCCTATGTACCCAAAGAGGTCAACCTTCTTATCAAATTGAAGGATTCGATGATAAAACGATATGCAAGACGTTTCAACAATGGCTTTTTATCCTGTGCTCATGACAGATTGTTTAATCTTGATGTAAGGCCGGCTGTCTGAGGCCTCCATATTTGTCACATTCTCCACGAGGCGAGTCGTGTCTCTCGTTTCTGACGATTGTATGGCTTATAATCATTTAGACAGTTTATCAATGCGTACAATAGCGTAGGCTGGCAAGTGAAGTAGAAAGCCAGTAACCTTTCACATCGGGGTCAGACTAATGTTTCTCCAAATCATGGAGGTTAGTGAGTTTTCGACTCGTGTCTCGAGTTAGCAATGTGATGACGAAGTTTATTAGTCGCTAGTGATAAAGCGAATACAAGAGTATAAAGCCATACACACAAATATATTTCTCTTTTTATGGTATTGAAGATCGAATACTGTGTCTCTCAATAAAGTAAATAAATAAAATTTACATGAATAAAATGAAATGAAATGAAAAAAGTAAATACAATGAAATGAAATGATATGAATAGTTTAAAACAAAATATCTGACAATTGTTTATCGCGCACAATTATAAACTAAATGAACTTTCAGGTGCGACCCAAGTCGAACAAAACATGATAATTAACCGTATAAGACATGAGGCAACTAGCTGTGCAATGACAATATTTTGGCACTTAAATGAAATTGAACAGGTACAGTCCATAAAGTGAGCATGACATTTGCGCAAGATCAACTTGAAATCGAAGAAAACGTATCCTTTGACTTGTGATTGTTATAATACGTTTTTGTGTTTATGAAAGTTGTCTCTAGATATTACAGTAGTGGTGGACAGACACCAATAAGATGGAGACTAACGTTGCGAATGTGATTTGAGAATGCTAGTCGAGATGACACAGGCTTTTTTGTTATTTTCATTACACACCACATTCTAAGAAAAGGGCACGAGAAAATATATACTTCTAGTCCTCACTAGATCAGAAAGAGTTACGTCAGATTGTATCGTTTCGAAGACTATTTCACCAGGGAAATAGTCTTGGAAAAAAAGTGCCCGGTCACGTGACAATATGCCTAGTGTCGTCCACAGCTTTAGAACAACGGTTAAGAGATTAGTGGGCGTCTAAAACATCAATAGTTTCTGTTCAAGTTGCGCAGGATCTTGAAGTACTCAATGACATCAAAGATTCAAATGCAACCAAAGATGTTATTCACGCTTCTGTGAAGACAGTGCCATTCCTCTTACCGCTGAGGAGAACTCGCACAGTAAACTTCTCAAATTTATCGTTGCAGTGCGTATACACTGAAGCCGAACAAAAAATGCATGGAACAGCATGAGTATGTTAAAACACTCATGACTTGGTCTAATCAGGCTAAAGGGTCGTTTTTACCTCTCATGGCCCTGCATTACCGGAAATACGTCGCTATTCGCGAGGCAGTAGACCGAGTGGGATAGCCATGTGTGTCTGGTAATGCACGGCCCTTCGCAGTAATTACCGGGCGTTCTATCCCGAACAGACCAGCATTATGTGTACACTACTGCATATTGTATAACAGACTCGGACGAATTTCCTGTCTTGGACGATATTTCAGCTATGTTTCTTTACTCTGAGATTTTAATCATCTTACAGAACCTATGGTCAAACATTTACTGAAAATGCAGTGTCTCAAAGCAAAACTGACAAACTGATTTTCAAATTCCAATTTGCATGAATTCCTGAATTACTGCGCGAACGATTACTACTCTTCGAGAAGCGAACGCTCATTGGTCATTCTTTTGACTAATCCTTAAGCATGTTCATTTATTAACAAACGGAATGTTGCGTAGGTAGAACTGAAACTGGTAGCGGAGGCAGACGACAGTGCACTGCAGCCAGAATTTGAGGTTTTGGATATCTCCGATTTGAATCAACGTAAACGACAAATACATGGACAATATGACATAAGGGCGGTTATTGGTAATTTGGACATGTATTTTCTTACGGAGATCCGTATTTTTATATTTTTGTTTTGATTTCAGAATAATGTTTTAAAGGATTTGTGAAAGTGATCACATTCCGAAAATCTTAGATGGATGTCTCGAGCGAGTTGGCAAGTTCTGTCTCGCCTCCAGCTTGCGTTAGATAGCAATCCCAAAGTCATGAAATGCATTCCATTTCAGTCCATTGGGGTGTAGAATTCTATCAGTACTCTTCACTCTAAGGATTTGTGCAGGTATCAGGAGATTGTGGGCGAGTACGGCACATGTATCAGACAAATAACGTCAGATAGCGTCAACGACATGTGTTTTCTAATGGCCATTTTCTACTATTACAAGATGACTCACATGTGATATATCTCGAATGTCAAATATTATGAAACATAATGTATTTGTTTTCTTTCATGGGTTGACCTTTTCTGCCTGATATTCTGTGCTTTATTTCCTTACATGGGTCCATGATCATGCTTATGGCTTTATTGTTATTTTGGAGAATATGAATATGCTACCTTTTCATTTAGAGGTCAACAAGCCATTCATGACAATAATTTATTCTTTATCAAGGCGAGTATCTATCGAAACGCTCGGCCTTCAGATATATTCCAATTTCTGCTATCGTATGGCTTATTATACTGTTACCGTTGAAAATTTGGTTGTAAGGCCACCTGAGTTTGTGCAAACGACAAACCTAGAAGCAATGATGGATTAGTAAAGCCGAGCACACCAATGTCCCAGACAGACGAAGTTTTGATAAAGGGGACGATGGTAGATATAATTTATTTTGACTTCTTTAAGGCGTTTGACAAGATGTCTGATGACAAAATGTTGCACAGATTGCATCGGTATTGTATCCAAGGAATGCCATTAAATGGGATATCGGATTACACAAAAAGTAATGATCAAATGAGAATACTCGACTGTTGCCTGCTCCTTCAGGGGTTCCTGAAGGATCTGTTTGGGTTTGTTTTTATTTTGTTTGTACTTCAACTGCATGTCTCTATAACACATCAGACTACTTTAGCTCTCTTTGCTGGCGATTCAAAGTGATTTCTTGTTGTAAAACCTTAGCATGAATGTGCAGCACACAATGTGACAAACATGCCTTCAACGATTGGATTGTCAAATGGGGCATGTCTCCCGATACATGAAACGTAATGTCTTCAGGTTTACATTAACTAGAAAATTTGTAAATTTGGATTATGTTATGAATGGCAAATGTTTAGGATCGGCTAAGACACACCGTGATGTGAAAGCTGACCTAGACTTTAATACCAATATCGATTGTATATTCATAAAATCAAACAGGTTACTTGGTATGCTTAGGTGTACTTGCGGTTGTAACTTTCAGTGAAACAAAACTATGAAAGCCCTTTATTATTAACAAAGTCGTAGCCACTCTGAATACGTGAGTGTTGTTTCAGCGGAACATTTTATACGAAATATTGGTAAAATTAGAAAGAATTCAGACAGCAGCTACTAGATACATGCTGCATTATCCTACATGTGTTAATTGTAAACAGAAATTGGTCTCAACTGAATTTTTACCACTCTCTTTACATAGATAGTGCAGATGCAGGTGTTATAGTAGCCTGACCCGATATTCTGTAATAAATATATTTCTGGACTATATTCAATAAATATCTACTTATGTTGTTATATTGATATTGTAGGGTTTTTATCTTCCAACGTTCCCAACTGTCTCACGCGCACTCTTTCTCACCGCTTCCTTTTCTGAATCGAATAGTCACTTCATGGATACACATTTTACAGTTAAAACACGATTGGAACTAATTTGGGATAATTGGATTTTCATATTTTCAAATTTCTCAAAAGTGTTAGGTCCACTATAGCTGAATATTGCAATATTATAAATTACTCATAAAAACAAGTGTATAATGTAAAAGGAAAAGCAGATGAACTTACATTTGCAGATTAAACAGACATTACTTCACCATCCAATTATCCTAAATTAGTTCCAATCGTGTTTTAATGTGATCAACGAACAGCTCAAACATTGATAAGCCACTATTTTTGTGGTAAATGCTGACTCTCATAGATTTGTTCTAATTTTTTGTGATTATTTGATTTTTGCTATGGAGTGTTGGACATTTTATGTCTGTATTTCGTCTCGCTTGTTGTAACTATGTGGTATCCTAACAGGAGTTTTGGCTTTATATGTAAATAAATTGCAGTCGCCTAGGTCTCTCTAGACTCTTTTTCGTTTATGCTGGATTAAATAGAATAAAATAAATAAATAAATAAATGATAAACAAAATCAAATAAATATATAAACAAAAATGTAAATAAATTAAATAATGAATAATGAACGAAGTCTGTTTTGAATTACAAATATAAAACCTTCGCGAAACATCTTGTCCTACACTCCATTACGTGTTGAAACTCACTGTATCAAACCATAGATACTTTTGACAAAAATCAAATTATTTTCATGCTCTTTGTAAAGTGTGTTAATCAAATTTGAACCTAAGTTTTCACCAACTCAAGTATATGTTTTCCTTTGACAAACACGTATAGACGTCTTGTTATCGTCTCCTATAGGCTTATACACTAGTAAAACTGAATTATTAAAATAATAAGAAAGAAAATATACAGAAAAAATAATAATAAATACAATATTTATAGAAATACTACTCATAAAAATAAGACTCTACATTATTTTCAAAAATTAATTTTCTCTTAATCAGATTAAATATCATAACTTATTATTTTCCGTCGACGACCACCACAATCGATCAAACATTGCTTGTTCAATAACACAGTAGAAAAACCACACATTCAAAAGTTCAGTTCACGGTGCCCTCTGCGAACTGTCATTCAGTCACTATACGCATTGTCGGTTTTGGTTTTGGATCGACAGAATGTCTATTTGTATGAAAGCAGACTAATCTACAGACGAGAGACCTCAAGTTTGTTTGTATTAATTGCATCTACATTGTTTGACTTAATGACTTTCCACATGATCAGCCATGGACATAATTGCCTTTAAAGTGTTCTTATATGGAGACCAAGAGGGTCATTAGAGATCGTTAGCACAAGTCACATGGTACATTGTATTAAAACTGATATAGTAGATAAAGTTTGTTCAAAACGACACACAATACTGTAGATTTCCCATAATTCATTATGATTTGTACTATCGGAGATTCCTCAGTGAAGTCTACCATGTCTCCCATGTGTAGACAAATTCACAGACTGTTTATCAAAATTTTGAAAACGTACTTTTATGCATGCCATTCTTCTCAATTCTTATTTTAAATGATTTGGAAAATTATGCATAATTGAGAGAGGAGATAGCATTTTTGCAAAATTTGCCACAGATTGTGTCCTCGGCCATACATAATAATGTGATGGAAAGTAGGGAGACTAGTTTCACCTGTTTTATGAAACAAAAGGATAATGATTTTTTGCAATGGAAGAGACAAAAGAAATTTGCATGCTAAGTTTTCTCAGAGAATGACCCCTTCAGTTCATCATAACTTGCTGCCCAAAAAGCAAGGCATTTGTAGTACCTACAGAATGTGACTTTTATGGTTGTTTAATGGTTATTTTGAAACTTTCACTTAAATTTCTAAACCTACTTTTACTTGATATTATTTAACAATTATTCTGATGCTGCACATTAGTGCTTACATGCAGAACTGAAAAAGTTTTTAGAAAAGTAACCTTCAAGGATACAAATCAAAGAGAAATGTGGGTAATTTATTGTACTGTGCGACAGTTTGTTACATTTTTGCACCATAGCTTTGATCTTTACAAAGATTTGAATTTTTCGAATACTTGGCAATGGATTTACTAACTCTTTCTATACTCGTGACATTCAGATATTACATCAGCTTTGTGTAACAGCTTACCGTGTGATTAAATTCATTAGATCACTTCGATGGTATTGCCCTTAATCAAAAGGTATGAAAATAGCTAAAATATTTCTGTTGGATCTTCATATTTATGTTGAGGAATGCCAACCTTTGCCCACTTCTGTACATGTAATTATTTCCCGCACGACATTTTATAAAGCGCAGGAAAGAAATATCAAGCAACATCTTTTAGCGACATAAAGGCAAATTTACTCTATTCTCCCACTCGATGGAGCACGATCAACTCGATTATTTTCAAGATTTTTGACGCACGATTCAAAATTGAAGAAAATTGAATACAATGGAAACCAAAACACTTTCGATAGAACGATAATAGAAACTCTAGACGTCAATTTACTTCCCGTCGATGCAAAATTTCGCGTCAGGATCTACGCATGTGTGAAAAAGCATTCTGAAGGAGCATACATTCCACATGCACAGCGGTCACTCTTGGTGTCGTGCAGTGACATTTATATAACTTGTTAATGCCATACCGAATGAGATATTTTGCCGTATATCGACGCAGGCGATGTCTACATCACACGTAAGTGGATGTAGCGTGAAGTTTAATGATCCTGCGTCACCTTAGAGGACTGTGTAACATTTCCAAGTTAATATAGCTGCAGGCAGACTCTATGTGTCAAAGATTGGCACATTGCTATACAGACTTATAAAAGTCCCTTTCGAATCTCCCAACGAGTTTCTTTCAAGAATATGAAAATTTAATTGACAAAACAAAACATGTTTCTCAAAAATATCAAAAGGAGATTCTGATGGGCAGTGACACTTTCCCAAATTCATGATAATTCAAAATCTGGTCCACGCAGTGCAAAACATTGGAAAATCCAACATAAATGTAAATTTATTTAAGCTGACGCATTGTCGTTTGGTTGGCAATCAAGTACCGGCACTCTTGGTGTTCGCAACAGGCGTCCCCACAGACAAGTGGATCTCAAATTGCATTCGCTGCGCCAGCAATTCAAGTAAATGCCACTGGGGAATCATTGTATAGCTCGCCATCGGACTAGAGGACCACACAGAGATGTTGAATTTGTGTCCTCTGTTGTACAGGTTGATAAATTTAACTCAGTCACTTCTATTAAATGTGCATTGCACACCACGCCGTCACTTCGTGTACCAATGCAAAGTGCCATCATCTTGACGAATATTCTGAGAAGCATGGCATATTTTTTTTTCATAGATAATACCTACCAATAAAATGGTTTGATGGCGTATTGATGTTAGAACAAGGAACTGT